>NC_134241.1:77732323-78972823 GCF_965152275.1 Natator depressus | reverse complement strand
TTCTATCATCAATAATATAGTTCTGCTTTGTTCACAGATTACTTACAAGTCACCTGGGTTTTCTTTGCCCATATATGTTTCTAAACCTCTTTCCTTTTGAAGAAAAGACAATACTGGAATCTTTTATGGTTGAGAACTATTAGGATAAAACCTAACAGAAATTAAATATAGGAAAGTTTTAAAAATGTCCTAACAGGGAAAATAAAAAAAAAACCGTGAGACGCATGAGAAGCATATAAAATTACTTTACATACGTCCTTCAAAAAAGTGTAATACATAGTCAGGTCACATTATTGCACATCAAATTCTCCAGGTCTCTAGATGCCAGTAGCAATTATCCATAAAAGCACATGTTTTCCCTGGTGACTAGCTATCGGGATTTTTTGAGTATACCTAAGCATAGCCTTGAGCAAAACTCCTACAGGGTATATTTGGAATATAGTATTTCATTTGGATGAAATATCAAGGTTTCAGTGCAATATGTCTATCTATGTATTTATACATCTGTTTCAACATATTGATTATTTATCTGTTGACTTTACTTACATGATACAACTGTGTATAAATGTAAATAGGTCTCCTGAGTTCTTACGTGAAGAGTTTTAAAAATACAGTTTTCTGGCTACTGAGATTATGTTCTATAATTACATGTACCTTAAACGTATGGTGTCCGTTTACTAAATAGTTGTTGCCTGCTCTCAGATTGTTGTGGCTGTTGGACTGATTCTATGGTGGCCATTGTTGCCGATTCCTTCCTGTGAAAATCCAGCTCATTCTGCATCAGTTAATGATAACGGAACCCACTAGTGGCTGTTATTATGTGAGTTATGATCACAAATTCCACCAGTACAAGTTTGGAGTCTTTAAGGCAGCAAATTCCAGTGCAGCATAGAACAGAGGAGAATAAATTTTTGATTGATCATCTTTAAAAGTATATGAGGCAATTCAACTTTCTGAAGGGTTTTAAACACTCCCATCCAACATTTATATTACTGCAAACAATAATGGTGTTACAGCTTTAATGAATGAAATCTTTTGTAGGCCTTTACATTTCAGCTTTAAAATGACCATGAAACATAAAAAAAGTTGAAAAAGAAGAAAGTCTCATCTCCATTCCTAATAATACATTCACAGTCATGAATACTTTTCTCCTTCCTTTCTGGATTTCTGCAAATATATCCTATTTATCTGATTGGATTTCTGTCCCATCTTTCTACATATTACATCTAATTAGTACCCCCTGATGAGAAACAGCCCACTGATGAAAAAAGCAGTTAGATAAGATCTACATTAACAAATGTAGTTCATTTAATATCATTTGTGCTGCTGCATTATTAATAATACATAATTACCCTGTGCAGGATGTAAAGGGGAGAATAAAACCATTGTTTAATTTCTTGGCCTTTGCAAAAGGAGCAGTATATTTGCTAGAATAAAACAGTATCGGACTATTGGTTGCCATCCATCATAGAGCTTTATGTGTCAAACTATGTTATTAACTTTTTGTGTGGAAAGAACTTCTATATTTCACTGAAACCCTTCGACTAACCTGAGATGGCAGTTTCCATACTGCCACTGGAGCACTAAATCCCTGTTTCCAAAGCATTAAGTGAAAAGGTTTGACAGATGGCTATCTGAAAGTTAAGATTTTCAGCAGGCTATCAGGAATGCTTTTCTGTGCGTTGATACCTACACAAACTTTAGTTAGCTAAACTGAAGGAATGGCATATGGAACTCCCCATGTGCCACACCAGGATATACTTCTTTTCCAATGCTTTAATCTTTCCCTTTACCCTCTATGTAAGTTACTGTATGCATTGTACATCATAGGAGAGTGGGAATAGGGACCTGATTCACCGTTGCCCTGCCCCGCTGTAGTCATTTATACCAGTGCAAAGTGGAAGTAAATACACATCAAAGCAGTCTGACAGCATTTTACACCCACTTTGCACTGGTGTAAATGACTGCTCAGGATAAAGACAAATCAAGTCCTGTAGCCCTAAAAGTTACCAAACCATGAGTCGAATTCTGTGGATGAATTTCAATGGGAATTTTTCCAGAGTAATAAAAGAGCAATGTTTTAATTATTCAGTCATTTGTGTTGGAGATACTAGAAATACAGCAGAACTTAGATTTTATAAATAACATTGTTACCAATTACCAGTTATATAAACCATTTTTCCTGATCGGGGGAGGGAGAAAGCATATAACAAAAAAGTGACGTCAATGAAGAACAAATTGGCATCCCTTCATGTCCTGATGCCTTGGTGCATTGGAAATCACTTTAAAGTGGTTTGAAGGAACTAGAAAAAAGTGATGCAGTGCACCATGCTCCTATTTATGTACCATACCCCACTGTCATTTTGAGATGTTCAATTTGATGATTTTTTAAGAACTTCAACTTCTCATATTAGAAACACAAGGGTTCTACTGTACAGATTTGCTTAGATGTCCTAAAATAAATATTGCTTTAGCTTAATTGTTGATCCAAGAATAGGAAGTTCTAGATTTCTTTCTTAGCATCAGAATCTGGATCTGTAGCCACACTGTCAGCATTACGAATCCCAAAAGTTGTCAGGGAGACCAGGTCCATGTCCCCAAAACCATCTGCAGCTGCAGGCAGAGACGGGGCAAATATAAACTGCGACTTTTTAAAGGATGTAGTAGCAGAGTGGCACTCAGAAACATTGCGCTTCTTTACACAGTGGGGTAATGTGCTCTATGGGGGTGAGATTTCTAAAGTACACTAATGTGTTGTGCATTAATGGGTCCATGTAGAACCTGCCGGTATATCCTCACCAAACAGTTTCAAACAGCACTTTTATAAAGTGCACTAGGGAACCCGTGCACACCAGGAGGATCTACACGGACCAAGTAATGTGCTATTTCCAATTATATTTAGAGTAAACAATGCAATTAGATGGGAGGATGATCTTGTGGTTCAGGCACTGGAGTGAGATTCAGGAGACCTGGGTTCTAATCCCAGTTCTGCCACACACTTGCCTTTGTGACCTTGGGCAAATAATTTAATCTTTTTTGCTTCAATTTCCCCAAATGTTAAATGGTGATATTACCACTTCTCTATCGTACCTCACAGGGATGTTCTGAGGATAAATGTGTTAATGTTTCTAAGGCACCAATATACTCTGGTGATGAACACCATAGAAAAGCCTATTAACAGCACTATTCAAGTGTATCCATAAATAACTCTAAACTCCCTGCTCTAAGCACACATTCCAAAGGGGTATGTATTCCTCTGATGTTTCAGGGGTTATATGCAGAACATTACTGCTAATGGAAATCCTTCATGCAAGTCCCTTGCATCTTTTTAGGATAAGAAATACAGCCCCAAAGTGTGTGTGTGTTGGTGACACAGCTCTTAAGATGTGTTTCTTATGTTATACTAACATTTCCTAATGTGTTACATGGGAGACTAAAAATCATACAACATGATGATTGTAAAACAGGTTGCTAGCGACTGCATTGCTCATATGAAATATTCCCACCGCAGTGAAACTGGTCTCTCCTCACAACAAAAATAAACATACACAGAATCCTCCATGGACTGGTACTAAGCAATGATTCTAACAAGAAGCAGAAAATGTTACAAGGAAGAACTGAATTAACATCCTCTTGTATGAAGGTAACAGGTGAGAAGACCATGAAATGGAGACGTGGAGGTAATACAACATCACAAGAGAAAAATGTAAAATCAAATAAACTTGTATATGTGAAGGACAAAAAACATTAGCTACAAAAACAAACCTATATTACAAAGCCAAAAAATAAGGACTGTAAAATGAATGCATGAGAGAGAAACAAGATAGGACAGGAATCACTACACAGAGTTTTTCAGGCAGGAAGACAGGCAAGATAATGGGTTGAATTCAGAAGGCAAAGAGAGGGTAAGAGATAGAGGCTGATTCTATATGCATTGAATGTATGAGCAAGGCCCTGCTCAATTAAGTAGTTCAGCAAAATCTGATCTATGGAAGACAAGGTGGTGAAGGGAATGGCTGCTTGCACCATTCTGTTAACTATTGCAAGGACTAAAGAATTTGGTCTTAAGTTGTTAAATGTTGTGGGTCACTTTGAGAGGCCATGGTTCTGCCAGGAGCGTACTGCCAAGTAGGATCTGCACTTCAAAAAGTTGCTGTTGAAAAGGATTACCTAACACTGGCCACAAGGTCACCTGAGGCTGTTCCCTTCATTTCTGTTAGAGGTACAAACCTGAGGAAAGGTAAAAAAAACTTCTCCAATGTTTATAGTGTGCAAAGGAAGGGGGAGTTGCATTTTACACTAAGGAGAAAGCAGTAGGGACCTAGCTTTCACCAGGTCCCCAAATAAGACAGGCAACAGAGAAAAGTAAGTTTCAAAAGAAAGAAGTTGGGTCCACCGAAAGCCAGGAAATACTGCCAGAACCATACAGACAAATTTAAATATGACAATTTTCAGACAAGAGGCTTTTGAGGAGGTAGAATTAATCTGACTCTAGAGACCTACAGACACCTTTGACTACTAAGGACCCTTGAAAAATGTAAGGGTCTAACAGAGAGAAATCCAATAAATCATACATGGAACTAGAAAATAGTCTTTTTTAAAGGACAACATTTAAAAAAAAGAATAAAGCAAATTTTGTATCTAAAATCATATAAGCTAGTGAATCAGAGAAACACAGACTGAGGGTGGGTTTTGAGTACACAAGAAATTCAGAATAAGGCCCAAAGTGTTTGAAATTAAGTTTTAACTTGATTGCCTTTCTTAACTAAGTCTAAAAAGTGTGAGCAAGCCTAAATGGTTAGAGTGCTTTATAGAAAAATCTGTCCCAATTACTAAAAGGCCAGTCAGGGTTTCTAGGACCTTTCAAATTAATGAGCATCTTGGCTCTTAACTTGCTTTCTTTGTACTCAAAATTATTGTACATACTTTCCCATTCCCTTGGTGGAATGATGTGGCCCTAAATCTGCGGACGTAAAATATTTTACTTGCACAGCCTGTGAAATAAACTATTTTTAAATAGAAATCTTGTAAAAATAGGCATTTGGATTTTATTTTCCTAGTGATTAAAGTAAATGACAGTAATATTTTATTAAATAAAATTAGGCACAAATTAAATTGAAAGGGTATATATTTGCTGTTTAATCTGAGAGTCCATTGGGCACCATTCTTCCTAAATATTTTTTCGTCACAATCTAAATGCCGCATTCTTTGACTTCAGTGGGATTTAGTCACCTGAGTAGGAGCTGTAAGATCAGACCCTAATGGCTAATCTACAGCAATAAGCCTCTGTAGCTGCTCACCCACTGAAACTGCAAGCTTTCTGGATTCCACAGCCACAGAAGCTTCTCCTAATTTGGGTGGGCTAACATCCTCTCGCATCTAGCCTTCATGAAATCTTGGATTAGGCACTCTTAGGTTTAACTACTTCCCTTCCAGGGTCAGACTTTCATTCTGCCAACCCACTCACCACATAAGGCTATTAAGCTTTGGAAATGGAGCTCACTGGACATATTTGGAGTCCCCAAACATTTTTTCTGTCTGACTGAACGTCAGGGAAGAAGTTTTAAGGGCAATATCCTGAAATGACCCAGCATTTCCTAATGGTCAAGTCTGATTTGGAAGTCACCCAGGGAGAAGGAAAGAGGGGCCATTCAACCCAACGATTATTCCAGACAGAGCTCTTCAGTTACAGAGGGTCAGGCAAAAATCCTTTCTCCCACACTTCAATTCAGTGATGCCTTTTTAGTGTCCCACCTTTTGGCAATGCAGAGATCCAAGTAGATCATGCATGGTTGGGAAGGCTAGAGGTCACTGATGCTAGCTTAGGATTTATTAGCCATTGATCTCTTAGATTCTGGTCGGGATGTTTTTACAAAAAATGGACAAGCCTCTAGAGTTTTGGATAGGTGATATAAATAACAAACATGAGTTTGGTTACATCAGTGGTGTTTCTTTTCCTGCTTTGTCTCTTGACCGTATAGCAACTCTTGGGGCTTCATTCATTGTACCATGTGCTGCTTCATCTGTTCAGGCTTTGCTTTTATGTTGGGGCTGTAGGGTAGCTGTGGCAGCTGTTCTTCAGCACATTTACACTGCTCTGACTTCTGGCAATCTGTGCCGTTTTCTCTCAGTAGTAACCATTCAGCAGGCCTCTGTGCCACTGAGCCACCTGTCCCATTAAGTGAGAGGTGTAATTTGTTTTGTTCATTAAATCTGTTATCATTAGCACACAGTACAGTAGGTAGATAACACACTTGTGGGAGTAATGTAGAAAAGTCCTGTACAATATACAGGAGCTGGGTTTGATGACCCAAAAGACCTATTCTTTGAACCTACCATCTATGAATATCTGCTTCTTTGGTTCTCCTTTCTCTGAGGTGGTGACTAATCATTGTTTTTGATCCAAAACATTTTACACAGTTTTCTTTTAAAGCTTTGTTAGTATAAGTACAGAAAAAGCAAAAGTAGTAACTCGCTGCAGAGTATTGTTGATTTGCAACAATCATTGGACTGGGTCATTTGGACCCTAATAAAACTAAATCTAAGCTCAGGTATCAGGCATGCATAAGGCCACCAGAACTGGATAAAACAATAAGACACACACATATTTACATACACATGCACCCACTATGGAATTCATGAAAATACCCTTAATATTCATAAGTTACAAAATACAAGTTCAGCATAACACAGGGATGCCAGCAACTACAGTACCATCAGAAAAAGAGCATGGCCACAGTTATCTATATAGGATAGTTGAGGTTAATCAGGGGTAGTGCCTTGACAATACCTACCAAGTATTAAAAACCATGAGATTAACCCTGGAACATTTACTCACACTAGTAGTCATCTTAGGTCCTGATTCCAATATTCATTGTGAGTAGCACTTTCCTCTGACTACTACCCAAAATGATTAAATGAGTCAGAAACTGGCCCTTTGATTCTAAGTTCTTTGGGGGAGGGACAGTGTCTTTTTGTTTGTTTGTACAGCATCTAACACAATGAGAACCAATGGGCATTACTGCAAGTAAGTGTTCAGTGTTAACTAATTAATACACTATCAATACATTGATTTCAGTGGGATTATTCTCATAAGTAAGGACTGTTTGCATTTTTCAGCACACCTTATATTCTAACATTACAGATGAATTATCATTTCAATAGCTGCTCTATTGCACAGAAATATCTAATGTGTAGGGGAATTTTTTTTTTTAGACCAAGACCAAACACACAGTTAAAAAAAAAAATCTACATTTAATGAAAAATATTTCATCAAGTGAAGCATAAAATGCAATATTAAATCTAACATTAGTGACATTTCATAGATCTTGGTATAAACTAGGGAACAGGCTTTGTTTGAACTCTGCTGCCCTTATATTAGATTTTTTAGAATTAATTTATTTCCTTGTAATTTTCATTATGTTTTTATTGCATTCATGGAACAACCGTGGAGCCTTCCTCTAATTAATTTAACACCTGTAAATTCCCCATGGCTTCTAATGAAAGATTGTGTAGACTATTGGATAAATGTCTAAATCATATTCCAAAGGTTGTGAGTTCAAATCCTATTAAGGTTGTACTTATTAATGTTTCTGTTAACTTTTTTCTGTTAATGCAGTTAATTTTTTTCACTTTTTAAATGTGAAAAGATATCTGTTCCAAAATATTTCACCAGGGAGGGATGGAAGAGGAAGCAAATTTAGAAAAAGACTATATCAGCCATTTAAGATGTGATAACTGTGTTATTAAAAGGGGGAAGGTTGGTGTTGTGGTTAAAGCATAGAAATTGGAGGCATAAGACCTCAACCCTGATTATGAAAGTTGTCCCTGCGGGCAGATCCAGATCCATATCCATACCCTGGATTTTAATTCTCTGTCTGCCACAGACTTCCTGTTATGACCTTGGTCACTGAACCTCTCGCTATTCAGTTTTATCATCTCTAAAATGGAGGTGGTAATATTCACAGACCTCAAAGTATACTAATAATCAATCCTTTGCATAGCTCTAGCAATTTCCATTATGGATCCAAAAGCTAATGAATTCAATCTGACTACAGAGGGATTTTGTCAGACAGTTCATTAGCTTTGAGATCCCTAATGAAAATTGCTACAGATGTGCAAAGGATTAAATTATGTTTCTAGAAACAGCCATATTAGAAAAGGATTTAGTTGTTCAAAAATAACCCTAAAAATATCCCTCCCCAAATTCAGAGCTGCTAACCCTAGAAGCAGGGAATCAAATAATACTTATATTGATCTTGTCTAATGTAACTATTAAAATGGCTAATATCAGGAGCAACAGAGTTCGAAGAAAACCCCCTCTCTAGGTGACCTACAATGGTCAGGTTAACAGTATCTTCCATCTGATTAACAGATATAATTGTATATATATTGCTTTGCTTTTTTATTATGTGCTTTTCTTGTTTAAAAGTGGACAAGATGGATTTTCTTAAATGTTAAGCTCTATCCTTCTCCACATACAAGACATTTATTATGATTACGTGTGTACAAAAATGCAAACCTTGGTATTACAAGAGCAATATACCAGACTCCCTATCATATGTCCTATATGTTGATGCTCTTCTTTAACATGTGTTATTTATTATGGGAGTCTCAGTTATATCCCACCTGTGTTTGTGATTTATGAATACTGAATATGTTTTATACTGACCTCATATGTGTGAGGGCAAGAGAAGGGTAGTCATCTATACTGGTTTCTCTAGTTCATGGGGCCTCGTGCTTTTCTTGGAGGGCAATAAAATATGTGGTTCAAATTAATCTATGTTATAACTCCATAGGAGCCACCAGAGTTACAAAAGGTATTAATTTAGCCCCATAAATTAATACCAAACTATATTTGAACTGGAGTAATGCCATCAAATGACTTTCCCAAGTACTCATAAGGGATTTTGAGTAGATTTACATGAACATTTTACTCTTCTTGCTCACAAATGAATGTATAAATGTCAGGCACAGTTGCACTCCAAGTCAGGGAAAAAACAGTTTGTTCTTACTTTATAAACAATCCACAGATCAGTTTAGAAATGCTCAAATATGTGAGGCACTGGTGGGCAACCTGCAGCCCGCGGGACGTATAGAGCCCATCAGGGTAATCTGATTGCGGGCCGCGAGACATTTTGCTGACGTTGACCATCCACAGGCACGGCCTCCCGCAGCTCCCAGTGGCCGCAGTATGCCGTTCCTGGACAATGGGTGCTGCGGGAAGCTGCGGACTGCCGGGACATGTGGCCCGCCACTTCCTGGGACTCCCATTGGCCAGGAACGGTGAACTGCAGCCACTGGCAGCTGTGGGAAGCCATGCCTGTGGACGGTCATCAGCAGCAAAATGTCTCGCGGACCGCAATCAGATTACCCTGATGGGCTGCATGCGGCCCCCGGGCCACAGGTTGCCTACTACTGATGCGAGGGCATTGGCTCCCAAGGAGGAAATGCCCACTTTGTCATAAATATCATCCAGCCATGAGTCACAGAAAATTCTAAGACATACAACCCCCCCATAGAATTGATTGTGGATACTATACTATATCGGACAGTGCACTTCCCTATGCATGGTAGCCATCATACTGTGTCAGAAGCTTTTTGGCTCATCCTCTCACTTTACTTTGAGTCCTGTTTTATATTTTGTATCATGATTTGATAGCACATAAAACAACCTAAGCTCCGGACTTTAAAAAGAGTACCACAATTATTTACAGACTTGGTCCTCCTGAAAGCTGCAGACAGTAGCTACTCTGAGAATTTGTGCTAAAAAAGACTGATTGACAAATAGAGCTTTGTTCTCCTTCTAGGGAAAAATAAGTTTCCAGGGTCATGCTCTTCGTATTTTCAAAGAGCTCTGAAAGCTCGGGAGATCCAAGGGAGTCAAAATTGACTTCTTGTTACTGATCACAAACTCCATAACTGGGAGGAAGAAGATATAGGCCTTGATGTGGAATGTCAGGATCTCTACCAAGGGAACTGTTTTCAAAACAAGTCTCTAGATAAATAAAAAGCTGGATCTTCAAATGGAGAAACTACTAGCATTAGAGTCACGGTGCATATGCTGAAGAGTTCCATCAATATAGTGTTTCTGCAACAACAACTTGTCCCTCCCCCTGCAAAAAACAAAAATAAAACTAGAATGTCCAGGAAGAAAGGGAGAAAGACTCCGTTTACCCATATGTTAACAACATTCCCAGGGTTCCTGGTAATATATGTATGTACCATTGCACTTGAGAGGAAACCTTTTTTGTCTCCACATTCTTATGATTCATGCTGGCTTATAAAAATAACTTGCACAACACTTGGGCCACATACTGCAGTCCCTCCTCAATCCTGACTCAGGGCCACATACTGCAGTCCCTCCTCAATCCTGACTCAGGGTATGTCTACACTACGGAATAAGGTCGAATTTATAGAAGTCGGTTTTTTAGAAATCGGTTTTATATATTCGAGTGTGTGTGTCCCCACAGAAGTGCATTAAGTGCATTAACTCGGCGGAGTGCTTCCACAGTACCGAGGCTAGAGTCGACTTCTGGAGCGTTGCACTGTGGGTAGCTATCCCACAGTTCCCGCAGTCTCCGCTGCCCATTGGAATTCTGGGTTGAGATCCCAATGCCTGATGGGGCTGAAACATTGTCGCGGGTGGTTCTGGGTACATATCGTCAGTCCCCCCCTTCCCTCCCTCCCTCCGTGAAAGCAAGGGCAGACAATTGTTTCGCGCCTTTTTTCCTGAGTTACCTGTGCGGACGCCATACCACCGCAAGCATGGAGCCCGCTCAGGTAACCGTCACCGTATGTCTCCTGGGTGCTGGCAGACGTGGCACGGCATTGCTACACAGTAGCAGCAACCCATTGCCTTGTGGCAGCAGACGGTACAATACGACTGGTAGCCGTCCTCGTCATGTCCGAGGTACTCCTGGTCGCCTGTGTGATCAGGAGCGCCTGGGCAGACATGGGCGCAGGGACTAAATTTTTAGTGACTTGACCAGGTCATTTTTTTTAGTCCGGCAGTCAGTCCTATTGAACCGTCTTATGGTGAGCAGGCAGGCAATATGTCCTTCTGCACCGTCTGCTGCCAGCCAAAGATGTAAAAGATAGATGGAGTGGATCAAAACAAGAAATAGACCAGATTTGTTTGTACTCATTTGCCTCCTCCCCTGTCTAGGGGAATCATTCCTCTAGGTCACACTGCAGTCACTCACAGAGAAGGTGCAGCGAGGTAGATCTAGCCATGTATCAATCAGAGGCCAGGCTAACCTCCTTGTTCCAATAAGAACAATAACTTAGGTGCACCATTTCTTATTGGAACCCTCCGTGAAGTCAACCCTGTAAGCCGTGTCCTCAGTCGCCCCTCCCTGCGTCAGAGCAACGGCAAACAATCGTGCATCTGAGTTGAGAGTGCTGTCCAGAGCAGTCACAATGGAGCACTCTGATTGGGCTAAAACATTGTCGCGGGTGGTTCTGGGTACATATTGTCCGGCCCCCGTTCCCTCCCTCCTTCCGTGAAGGCAAGGGCAGACAATTGTTTCGCGCCTTTTTTCCTGAGTTACCTGTGCGGACGCCATACCACCGCAAGCATGGAGCCCGCTCAGGTAACCGTCACCATATGTCTCCTGGATGCTGGCAGACGCGGTACGGCATTGCTACACAGTAGCAGCAACCCATTGCCTTCTGGCAGCAGACGGTGCAGTATGACTGGTACCCGTCCTCGTCATGTCCGAGGTGCTCCTGGCCACGTCGGCTGGGAGCGCCTGGGCAGACATGGGCGCAGGGACTAAATTTTTGGTGACTTGACCAGGTCATTCTCTTTAGTCCTGCAGTCAGTCGTATTGAACCGTCTAATGGTGAGCAGGCAGGCAATACGGATTGCTAGCAGTCGTATTGTACCATCTTCTGCCGGGCAGGCAAGAGATGACGATGGCTAGCAGTCGTATTGTACCATCTTCTGCCGGGCAGGCAAGAGATGACGATGGCTAGCAATCGTATTGTACCATCTTCTGCCGGGCAGGCAAGAGATGACGATGGCTAGCAATCGTACTGTGCCATCTTCTGCCAGGCAGGCAAGAGATGAGGATGGCTAGCAGTCGTACTGTGCCATCTTCTGCCGAGCAGCCATGAGATGTGGATGGCTTGCAGTCCTTCTGCACCGTCTGCTGCCAGCCAAAGATGTAAAAGATAGATGGAGTGGATCAAAACAAGAAATAGACCAGATTTGTTTTGTACTCATTTGCCTCCTGCCCTGTCTAGGGGACTCATTCCTCTAGGTCACACTGCAGTCACTCACAGAGAAGGTGCTGCGAGGTAGATCTAGCCATGTATCAATCAGAGGCCAGGCTAACCTCCTTGTTCCAATAAGAACAATAACTTAGGTGCACCATTTCTTATTGGAACCCTCCGTGAAGTCCTGCCTGAACTACTCCTTGATGTAAAGCCACCCCCTTTGTGGATTTTAGCCTCCTGAAGCCAACCCTGTAAGCCGTGTCGTCAGTCGCCCCTCCCTCCGTCAGAGCAACGGCAGACAATCATTCCGCGCCTTTTTTCTGTGCGGACGCCATACCAAGGCAAGCATGGAGTCCGCTAAGCTCACTTTGGCAATTAGGAGCACATTAAACACCACACGCATTATCCAGCAGTATATGCAGCACCAGAACCTGGCAAAGCGCTACCGGGCGAGGAGGCGACGTCAGCGCGGTCACGTGAGTGATCAGGACATGGACACAGATTTCTCTGAAAGCATGGGCCCTGCCAATGCATGCATAATGGTGCTAATGGGGCAGGTTCATGCTGTGGAACGCCGATTCTGGGCTCGGGAAACAAGCACAGACTGGTGGGACCGCATAGTGTTGCAGGTCTGGGACGATTCCCAGTGGCTGCGAAACTTTCGCATGCGTAAGGGCACTTTCATGGAACTTTGTGACTTGCTTTCCCCTGCCCTGAAGCGCATGAATACCAAGATGAGAGCAGCCCTCACAGTTGAGAAACGAGTGGCGATAGCCCTGTGGAAGCTTGCAACGCCAGACAGCTACCGGTCAGTTGGGAATCAATTTGGAGTGGGCAAATCTACTGTGGGGGCTGCTGTGATGCAAGTAGCCCACGCAATCAAAGATCTGCTGATATCAAGGGTAGTGACCTTGGGAAATGTGCAGGTCATAGTGGATGGCTTTGCTGCAATGGGATTCCCTAACTGTGATGGGGCCATAGACGGAACCCATATCCCTATCTTGGCACCGGAGCACCAAGCCGGCGAGTACATAAACCGCAAGGGGTACTTTTCAATAGTGCTGCAAGCTCTGGTGGATCACAAGGGACGTTTCACCAACATCAACGTGGGATGGCCGGGAAAGGTACATGACGCTCGCATCTTCAGGAACTCTGGTCTGTTTCAAAAGCTTCAAGAAGGGACTTTATTCCCAGACCAGAAAATAACTGTTGGTGATGTTGAAATGCCTATATGTATCCTTGGGGACCCAGCCTACCCCTTAATGCCATGGCTCATGAAGCCGTACACAGGCAGCCTGGACAGCAGTCAGGAGCTGTTCAACTACAGGCTGAGCAAGTGCAGAATGGTGGTAGAATGTGCATTTGGACGTTTAAAGGCGCGCTGGCGCAGTTTACTGACTCGGTTAGACCTCAGCGAAACCAATATTCCCACTGTTATTACTGCTTGCTGTGTGCTCCACAATATCTGTGAGAGTAAGGGGGAGACGTTTATGGCGGGGTGGGAGGTTGAGGCAAATCGCCTGGCTGCTGGTTATGCGCAGCCAGACACCAGGGCGGTTAGAAGAGCACAGGAGGGTGCGGTACGCATCAGAGAGGCTTTGAAAACCAGTTTCATGACTGGCCAGGCTACGGTGTGAAAGTTCTGTTTGTTTCTCCTTGATGAAACCCCCCGCCCCTTGGTTCACTCTACTTCCTTGTAAGCTAACCACCCTCCCCTCCTCCCTTTGATCACCTCTTGCAGAGGCAATAAAGTCATTGTTGCTTCACATTCATGCATTCTTTATTCATTCATCACACAAATAGGGGGATGACTACCAAGGTAGCCCAGGAGGGGTGGTGGAGGAGGGAAGGAAAATGCCACACAGCACTTTAAAAGTTTACAACTTTAAAATTTATTGAATGACAGCCTTCTTTTTTTGGGGCAATCCTCTGTGGTGGAGTGGCTGGTTGGCCGGTGGCCCCCCCACCGCGTTCTTGGGCGTCTGGGTGTGGAGGCTATGGAACTTGGGGAGGAGGGCGTTTGGTTACACAGGGGCTGTAGTGGCAGTCTGTGCTCCAGCTGCCTTTGCTGCAGCTCAACCATACACTGGAGCATACTGGTTTGGTCCTCCAGCAGTCTCAGCATTGAATCCTGCCTCCTCTCATCACGCTGTCGCCACATTCGAGCTTCAGCCCTCTCTTCAGCCCGCCACTTACTCTCTTCAGCCCGCCACTTACTCTCTTCAGCCCGCCACCTCTCCTCCTGGTCATTTTGTGCTTTCCTGCAGTCTGACATTATTTGCCTCCACGCATTCGTCTGTGCTCTGTCAGTGTGGGAGGACAGCATGAGCTCGGAGAACATTTCATCTCGAGTGCGTTTTTTTTTCTTTCTAATCTTCACTAGCCTCTGGGAAGGAGAAGATCCTGTGATCATTGAAACACATGCAGCTGGTGGAGAAAAGAAAAGGGACAGCGGTATTTAAAAAGACACATTTTATAAAACACTGGCTACACTCTTTCAGGGTAAACCT
The DNA here is from genome assembly GCF_965152275.1 of Natator depressus. NCBI lineage: Eukaryota > Metazoa > Chordata > Testudines > Cheloniidae > Natator > Natator depressus. The sequence goes on along the minus strand of NC_134241.1, from coordinate 78,958,091 downwards.
TGCTGTTAACATTACATACATAGCACATGTGCTTTCGTTACAAGGTCGCATTTTGCCTCCCCCCACCGCGTGGCTACCCCCTCAACCCTCCCCCCTCCCTGTGGCTAACAGCGGGGAACATTTCTGTTCAGCCGCAGGCAAACAGCCCAGCAGGAATGGGCTCCTCTGAGTGTCCCCTGAAGAAAAGCACCCTATTTCAACCAGGTGACCATGGATTATATCTCACTCTCCTGAGGATAACACATGAACGGATGTTGCTTGAACGCCAGCAAACATACACTGCAATGCTTTGTTGTACAATGATTCCCGAGTACGTATTACTGGCCTGGAGTGGTATAGTGTCCTACCATGAAGGACGCAATAAGTCTGCCCTCCCCAGAAACCTTTTGCAAAGGCTTTGGGAGTATATCCAGGAGAGCCGCGAATGCCAGGGCAGAGTAATCCTTTCACATGCTTGCTTTTAAACCATGTATAGTATTTTAAAAGGTACACTCACCGGAGGTCCCTTCTCCGCCTGCTGGGTCCAGGAGGCAGCCTTGGGTGGGTTCAGGGGTTACTGGCTCCAGGTCCAGGGTGAGAAACAGTTCCTGGCTGTCGGGAAAACCGGTTTCTCCGCTTGCTTGCTGTGAGCTATCTACAACCTCCTCCTCATCATCATCTTCTTCGTCCCCAAAACCTGCTTCCGTATTGCCTCCATCTCCATTGAAGGAGTCAAACAACACGGCTGGGGTAGTGGTGGCTGAACCCCCTAAAATGGCATGCAGCTCATCATAGAAGCGGCATGTTTGGGGCTCTGACCCGGAGCGGCCGTTCGCCTCTCTGGTTTTCTGGTAGGCTTGCCTCAGCTCCTTCAGTTTCACGCGGCACTGCTTCAGGTCCCTGTTATGGCCTCTGTCCTTCATGCCCTGGGAGATTTTGACAAAGGTTTTGGCATTTCGAAAACTGGAACGGAGTTCTGATAGCACGGATTCCTCTCCCCATACAGCGATCAGATCCCATACCTCCCGTTTGGTCCATGCTGGAGCTCTTTTGCGATTCTGAGACTCCATCATGGTCACCTCTGCTGATGAGCTCTGCATGGTCACCTGCAGCTTGCCACGCTGGCCAAACAGGAAATGAGATTCAAAAGTTCGCGGTTCTTTTCCTGTCTACCTGGCCAGTGCATCTGAGTTGAGAGTGCTGTCCAGAGCGGTCAAAATGGAGCACTCTGGGATAGCTCCCGGAGGCCAATACCGTCGAATTGTGTCCACAGTACCCCAAATTCGACCCGGCAAGGCCGATTTAAGCGCTAATCCGCTTGTCAGGGGTGGAGTAAGGAAATCGATTTTAAGAGCCCTTTAAGTCGAAATAAAGGGCTTCATCGTGTGGACGGGTGCAGGTTTACATCGATTTAATGCTGCTAAATTCGACCTAAAGTCCTAGTGTAGACCAGGGCTCAGGTAAACTCCTTCTGAAGCCATTGGGAAATTTGCCTAAGTCAAGACTGAGTCAAAATAACAATGAAATACAGGATATGGCTTGCAGGCTGCATAATAATATTTTGGTTGTGTGGCATTCAGACAATGCACCCCAATACAAAAGAGGCTGTCCAAATGAGCCTTTGAGTTTTCAAAATATACGGACATAGTTAATATGACAGGTTTCAGAGTAACAGCCGTGTTAGTCTGTATTCGCAAAAAGAAAAGGAGTACTTGTGGTTAGTCTCTAGGGTGCCACAAGTACTCCTTTTCTTTTTATAGTTAATATGGTTACACACAAAAGGGACTACATAAAAAGACAAGACAACTCACAACTAGCAGTTTGCACATGCACATATCTGATTTATCAGGGTAGTTACAGTAAATGCACATGCAAATTAAACTCATAATTGCATGCACTTTGTGTGTGCCGTGGTGTACATGAATTTTTTAAAAATCAGACACCAAATGATTAAAATGTGATGATTTCTACTGTGTTATAAAAATAATCACATCTATTTTTCATTTTACCTTCTAACAAGAAGTTCTTAGATTTATTTTAGAGGATTTGAGTGCCTCTAAATTTTTCCAAGAGGAAAAAGCATTACTAGGACAAATATTTTGCTATTACATACATCATGTTTAATTAATTTTACTAAGTAGGAATGGTATTAGTACAGACATTTATGAAAATAAGTAGAATTGTTTTATTATTTGTAAATAATTTGCACTGACATTTTCCAGTAAACATAAAGGACAAAGACATTTCATGAAACATGTAAATCAAACAGGTTATTATTTCTACCTCTTAAATGTTTTAGCAATGGAGACAAAGATCTCAGTGCATTTTGGGTTTTGTATTTTCACACTTAGTGTTCCACTGGGAGAAAAAAATTGCCAGTTTGGACCTAACTCCTGGATCTCAGTCAGCCACGTTCACCCCCAACCTCTCCCGCCTGGCCTCCTTACCACCCCGTTTCCTCCAAAGGTTTTAACTGTGTCTCCTCTTTTCAGTTCCCTGTTTTCTACCAGAAAGCAAAGTTAGTTTACTGCAATGAAACAACTCCATAACCTGAAAGATTGTGTAACTCTTGCTTCCCCTCTCCTTCCATTTCTTTATGCTTCTCCCTGACCGCTTCTTTCATCACTTTCTTCTCACTCCTCCTCTTCCACTTATCTTTGTACCAATATTCCCATTGCTTTCCTTTTCTCATCCTCTCATGGTTTCTCCTTCCATCTATCATGCCCTCTTTCTGCCCCTTGGCTTCCCAGACTCTGTCCTCCTTCAACCTCAGTTTCTCACTTTCCCCAGGGGGTGGGGTGGGAGAGAGAATATCTCTCTCTCTGCCCATTTATCTCCATAGTTTCTGTCTTTTTCCTAAACCACTGTTCCCCTAAAAATTTTGCCTGTCTCTGTCCCCACCCCCATGTTATTGTCATAGCATTTCTCCCTTCTCCAATACCAGAATCTTCCCCCTTGTTTCCCAGCCACCTCCACTGCTGAATTTCCTCTCACCCACCCTTTCAGTGCCCTTTTCTGGAGGCAACAGAAAGGTTTCTCATAAGCCCCTATATTAACAGGCTGCTACATCTCTGGGAAGGGATTTGAACAAGGATCTGCCATATCTCAGGGAGTGCCCTAAACATGTGGCGTTGGAATATTCTGAAGTCAGTCTCCCTCAATATCGCCTGTTGAAGCTGTTCCACTCTGGATAAATAATATAAAAATTCACTAGTGCAGCACAGCTAGATACTGGATCTCCCACCTCCCAGGTGAGCGCTCTGACCACCAGACTATAGAGCCATTCTTATGCTTGTTCTGTCTCTGGCCCTGAAGCTGGTACACCGTGGATAAATTATGGAGGAATCAAACCTCCTCCTCCCCCTGCTTCTTGCAAAAACAGTGTCGACACCTAATGCCAAGAGAGGGTTTGCAGCTGAGAATCCCAAGCGGAGGAAGGCACTTCCCTGCAGCCTGGACTTAGGTGCCTACCTCAGAGAAGGCTGGGGCTTTGCACCTCCCATAGGTGAGCCACCTCCTATCATGCTGGCTTTTGTGAATTCCAATTTAAGGCACCCAGTGCTCCCCATTCATTGTATAGGGATCATAAGTGCCTAATTCAGGCTTTGTGAATCCCAGTGATTTTCTAGGAGCATAAGAGTTTGGGGTGGTGATGCCACGCATCACTACACCGAAGTTTCTTGGGGCATATAGCCCAAAGAGCATATAATATGAACCAGAACTATAATCACTACCTTCTATTTCTATAAATAGATTAGGGAAAACAAAGTTGCTACAGAAGCTTAGCATGAAATAGGAAATGTTTGCATCCTGGATATCTTTGAATCGGTTAGAAAGCCTGAACCAAAACCAGAATAGGAGGACAGTATAAATGACAGGATGATTTTTTTTTAAAATGGCGATAATTGCTGAATCCCACTATGTCAACTTCAAAAGGTAGAGGAGACTCTAAAAGTGGGCTATATGGATTAAGGAAGCATAAATCTGCCGACAGTTGGTGGATTTGAAGGGAGGTATCCAGTGTCTGGCAGAGAGTCCAGGGAAAAGGATGCATGGTCAGGATAATAATGGATGGGGAGGTGTAAAGGAGTAGACTCACCCCTGTGGCACCTCCTCCTGGTCACTGGGAATTAGCTCTTTTCCAACATGGAGTGCCCTCTGCAGGCCAGTGATCCACCACAGCTCTGGCCCCTCATGTCCCTCACAGACCCCAGTGCCCCTTTCTCTGGGGTTCTACATCCTGGCAGAATCCCCACACTGTGCCTCTGGGTCTCCCCTTCCTGGGGAAGCCCCAAACCACTGTCCCCACCTTGCCTCAGTCTAGGCTACTGCCAGTCATCATCTAGCCCCCTTTCACTGGGGTCAACTGCAGTCTGTATAAACCAGTCATCATAAGCAAGGTGGGGTAGGGGGGTAGGACCTACTGCCTCTACCCAGCCCCAGGCTGCCCCTTTGCAGTCCCAGAACCTGTTTAGGCCCTGCACAAGGCCCTGCAGCCTTGAGGGTTTCCAGGCAGGAGCTCCCCAGCTCCTCTTGCCTTCCCCCAGTACCTCTATGGGCCTTGGACCAGGCCCTACAGCCTGGGGAGTTTTGCCAGCCTGAAGTGCACCGCTCAGCCTACTCCTTCCCCAGCACTGCACCACCTTCAGTACCCTGGCAGGCAGGCAGGCCGGCCACCAGGCCCTGCTCTCTCCTAGCCTGGAGAGAGACCCCTTAGGCCCCTGGCTCACAGCCTTTTTATACAGGCCAGCTGGGGCCTGACTGGGGCATGGCCCAGCTGCAGCTGCTTCCCCAGTCAGCCATCCCCAGCCACAGCCCTCTCCAGGGTTGCTTTTAACCCCTTCTATTTTAGAAGCAGGGTAGCCACCCCACTACAGGAGGATAGATCAAAAAGATCAGCTGAGTTTTGGATAAGCATTCACTGTTTGGAATGCTCTATTGAACCAAAAACTACCCTCTGAACCATGTGACCTCCACCCACCACTGATACAAAGGACTCACACAATTACACCACTAACAAATCTGAGCAGCTCCCAGGCCTTATAATGGTACATACTGCATTTCATGAAGTATTGTCCATGTGGTCATTTCACAGGGGTAAATATATAAAATATGTCTAACTTTTTCATAACCCTAGAAGCCAATCTTTTCATATTTAAGAACTGCTTGTTTTGACAGTTATTTTATATTTATTTGATACTGCTTATTTTGACACAGCCACAATACTTTTGCTCCATTAATAAAATAGCACCTCCAGCTATTTTACACAAACTAGAAAATTTCAAGGAATGCAGAATTCATCCTGTTGTTACAAATCAGATGCAAACCCAAACAGTGCAGGGCTGACCTGTTTTCAAGTAGCTTCTTTTCTAGTATAGTGTCATAACAATGAAACAACACAGTGCTAAGGGAGACTATTATTGTTATTGCTAATCTGCCCACTCCAAACTGTTCTACTGTTTCTATATTTTTTGTTACACTTGCCTTTTTTCAGTGCAGGCTGACAACTGAGAAGTCACACTGATCTTCACATGCCAAGACAACTGTGAGACATGGCTGCTTAGTTTATGTTACTGATAACTAAGGCACTTGATGCTACTGCATTAGAGTAAATAGCTTTCGATACAGCGCTTGTGTGGTTCTCTGGGCACACAGTAGATTGCATGTCCTGCCTCTGTATAACTAAATGTGGTGGGCTTTACCTTTCACTAAGATTAAACGAGTGATGGAGCAATACTGGACTAAGAAAGCACCACCCCCAGCAGTTGTAGAGCATGCTCCAAATGGAGAACCTGCTTAAAAATGCGACTTTAGCAATCATGCAGGAAGCATGAAGGAGAGATTGTCTACAGGAAGGAAACCAGTAAGTACATTATAGGACAGAGGAATCCATAGTGGGAGAACCTGTGCAGTGGGTAAGGCCCAACTGGACAGCCAGGTGCCTCTTTTTCTCTTTCCTTCTCCATGACATGGAGGAAATCATTGGACACTCCAAAGGGAGCTGAGAAGCCCCGACTGACTCACTGGATCATTGATACTCCTTGAACAATCCTCCACAAGGAGGGAAGCAGAGGGCTGTGACCATGCCTCAAAGTGAAGAGAGAGTACCGGGGGGTAGGAAGTACCCCAGATCAGCCTCCCCTGGGCCATCAGCTAGAGAGGACAGAAACAACCCCATCACTCCCCCTTTGGGCCCTGGGCTGGGACCCTCTATCCTTCATCTCTAGTCCAACCAGGAGAAACCCAAAGAAGGACAGACTGTACCAAGGCCACCAGGGCCCACATTGCATGACAAGGCCCAGAAGGGGAGACTGTTGAGCTGTGGCCTGCCAGCTCCTCAGTGAATCCGGCTACCCCAAGTCATTACAAATAAAGGGCTTGCATAGAATTTGTTTAAAAACATAGCATGCAATACATTTCTAAAAATTAAATATAGCCCAATTATATATAGCTCTCTAATGCTAATTGGCTATACAGAGCAGACTAGTAGTCATGACATGTATGTTTCATTCCAGCCCCAACACTCTCTCACTCTGTGACCTTGTCCAAGTCACTTCACTTTACTGAATGCCTGTTTCCCACTTACCTTTGTAAAGCACTTTGAGATATCTGGATGAAAAGCACTATTAGTTCAAGGTATTATGAGAAGAAGAATGGCTCTGTAGTTAAAAAACTCTACTAGATCTCAGGAGATCAAGGTTCAATGCCCAACTCTGACCCAGACTTCCTCTGTGACCTTGGGCAAGTCATTTAATCTCTCTATGCCTTGTTTCACCATCTGAAACGTTGGCAGAATGCTTCCCTACCTTATGTGTTTTAGGAGCATAAACTAGAAGGCATTGCCAGTCACACTTGTTGATACACAAAGACTCTACATGAATGAGAATTAAGTAACCACAGTTAATATGTAAATACAGAACTCAAAGAAAGGAAGAGTCATCTCATTTCCTCTTTAACTCAAGTAGAAATGAAACCAATGCAGCTGTTTGGGACAGCGATCGTCTTTTTGTTCTGTATTTGTGCAGCATCCAGGTCCATGACTAGGGCCCCAAGGTAATACAAATAAATAACAATAAAAAAGTTCACTGGGATATACTTCCTTTGCAATTGGTCATCAACTAGTAATATGATGAGTTTTGCAAGCCTGCACGTCATGCTCAGACTTTCTATATATTTATGTAACAAGTCTTTGTTTAAAAAAAATTTCTTGCAAGAATTAGACAATGCAACCTCTCTCCCACAAAAACCTCACTGTACTAATGGTACTAATATGTGACACTTTTTTTCGTTATTACACATAAGTTTGAGCTAGATTCAGTTTAGCCTTAAGTGACCCTTGGGCTTGGGCTCCTCAAGTATGTATAATTAGCACTACATTTTTATAAACAACTATTTTAATGTGAAAAGACTAAAACTTTCCATAATATAAAATGGTTACATACCCATAACTGTTGTTCCTCTAAATGTGATGCAGATGTGTATTCTATATGGGTGTGCACACCCTACGTGCCAGAGAACTGTACCAAGCAGTACCCATTGGGGCGGCACTCATGCCTTGCAGCCATAGCCCCTCCCTGGCCATAAGGGTGGTACTGCCCTGACCCCCTCAGTTCCTTTGCACCAAACGTCAGAAGTGCAGAAGGGACAGACGGTGGATCGTGGACTACATGTCTGCATCAGCATCACACCTCAAAAGCATAACAGTTACAGGTAAGTAACTAGTTTTAATTCTTTGAGTAGATGCAGCCATGTGTTCTGATAGTGAGTCACCCACATAGAACTCAGGAGGTGGGACCTGGAGTCTACTTAAAGAGGGGACTGCAGAATTGCCTTCCCAAAGTTTGCATCTGATCTGGATGCAGCCATAATGGCACAGTGGTTTGCAGAAGTACACACAGAGGACCAAGTGGCTGCCCTGCGATTGTCCAATATAGGAATGTCATTTAGAAATGCCACTGACATTGCCTGAGTTCTCATGGAATGAGCTGGTACAACTTGAGGAAGCATAGACTGGACTACTTTGCATGGGGTCATGATACAAAAAGTTATCCACCTGGAGACTGTGAAGAGACTGCTAGACCCTTCATTCAGGGTCCATATGAAACAAAGTGAGGAATGGAAAAGTTTAGTTCTCTCCAAATAAAACGTTAGGCATCACCTGACATACAAAGTGTGGAGACGCTGCTCCTCTTGGGTTGAATGAGGCTTATGGAAGAACACAGGTAGATGTATAACTTGATTCAAATGAAATTGGTAAACTATGTTAGATAAAAACTTAGGGTATGGCCACAGGGTCACTTTGTCTTTGGAAAATTTCATGTTAAGAGCCTCCGCCTTCCAAACTTGCAATTCACTCTCCTTGCAGATGTTATTGCCACAAGGAAGGCAGTTTTCTGACATAAAAGGGAGAAAGAAGAAGTGGCCATAGGCTAGAATGGGGGTCCCATAAGAGCTGCTAAAACAGTATTAAGGTCCCACAGAGGAATTGGCTCTTTCACTGATGGGAGAAGTGAAGTGACTCTTTTCGAGAACCTCACTGCCAGAGGGTTTGAAAACACCAAATTCTCATGGATAGGTGGATGAAATGCCAAAATTGGCACAAGGGGACTCTCAGTGCAAGGACAGAAGACTGAAGGTGTAACAGGTACTCTAAAATGTCCTGGATACAAGCCTGCATTGGTTGAACTCCCAAAAAACACAAAAGAAAAAACACACCAAAAACAGCTTCCACTCAGCCAGATAGGCTGCCCTGGTGGAAAGCTTCCTACTGATAATCAAGAGCTGCCGGACTACATCCCAACATCATTCCTCCTCCTCAACTAACCATGCAGCATCTGCACTGTGAGGCGCAGAGAGCTGAGTGCAAAACTAACCATGATACTGAGTCAGGAGGTTGAGGTGAAGAAGGGATATGGCAGGCTGGACTGATAAGGTGAGGCGGTCGGAAAACCAACATTGTCTCAGCCATGCTGGGGCAATGAGATTGAGACTGGAACAGCACAATTTCAACTTGAGAATGACCTGCAGGATGATCAGACTTGCAGGAAAGGCATAGAGGAATGCCAATTACCAGCTCAAGTGAAAAGCATTGATCAAGGAGTGCCCCCAGGAGCAAAATGGCCATCATTTCTTGTTTGCTGTCATAGCAACCAGGTCGATTCTCAGGATTCCCCAGACCTCAAAGATGGACCATGAGCCACTGGGCTTCAGAGGTCACTCATGATTCAGGGAGAAATTCCTACTCAGGACATCTGCCAGGTGATTGTGGATCCCAGGCAAGTGATCGACTATAGGGGTAATGTTTTCCCCAAGGCAAAACTGCCAGAACCCGCTCCTGACAAAGCACATTGGAGTGTGCTCCCCACTGCCTGTTCACATAAAACATCATGATGGTATTGTTGATGAGTGTGAGAACTGCTGAGCCCCTGATGTGATCTTGAAAGGTCTAACAAGCACTGTAGATGGCACAAAACTCCAGAATGTTGATATGTAGAGAAGCTTCCCATTCCAACCACTGGCTTTGAACCTTCAGTGATTCCAGATGTACTCCCCAACCTATTAAGGAGGCATCGGTGACAATCGTTCTGGCTGGTGGAGATCAAGTGACAGGAATGCTCTAGAACAGGTGGTCCTGAACCATCCACCATTGTAAAGAAAATCCAGGATCAGCAGAAGAAGAGGGACCAGTCTTTCCAAGGCACGATGGTCCACGTGACAGACCAACTTCAGCCACATTTGAAGAGGACAAAGGTGCAGCCTGGCACATTGGACTACCAGTGTGCATGCAACCATATGGCCTAGCAACCCCAGGCATACTTGGTCTGTGGTTGAGGCTTGGGACTGTAGCTCCAGATGTAAGCAGCAAATCACCTGGAATCATTTGGTAGAGGGCGGGAAAAGATCTTGAATTTGTAGAGCTTATCAGGGCTCCAAGGATCTTGGTTCTTTGGTAGCTTGCTCCATCAATGATGGATCCTGTCTTTTACCACAGGATGCGGTCGGAAGAATGCTTTACGGAACAGACTCAGCAGTCACGGGAGCCACTATTAGGACCAGTAATCTTGCTCTGGAGCAGGTCAAAGAGTGGGACTCAGAGACCGAGGAGAGTCCCAGTGATTCCAAGAAGGCCACTGGACATACGATAAGGCATTGGTGGTCAGTAGGCCCAGGGACAAAAGCCTCTGTTATGACTGCAGGACAGACACTGATCTCAGTATCGATAGTGATCAAAGGGCAATCTCTGGTGCCTATCTGGCAAGGGGTGGGGGGAACAACCCTGACCTAGATCTTGAAGAATCCCAAAAGTTCTGCAGTGACAATGGGGGAGCCAGCCCCCATGGGGTAAGCAACTAGTCAGACTAATTTCAAGTCCAATAAGGAGGTAGCATCAGTCCCAAAGAGAAGTAGGGAATCGGCACTGGCAGGACCAAATGAGACACACTCCTATCAAGTACCTGTGGAAGCACTGGCACCGAGGCCATTACCGAACTTTATGGGATCTGCCATCTGGACAATGATGCCCCAGCATCAAGGGGGCCTTCAGTGCCAGGCCCAGCCCCAACTCCACAGTCTGCAATGCAGGAGGTGCAAGCTGAGATGCTGACGGAGCCAACGGCTCTGCAACAGAATGGATCAACCTGTAGATGCCACAGCTTCAGAGAACTCCTGAACCAGTGGAGAGTCCGGGACTGAGAGGCAAAGCAAGCCTGATATGGTCTGGTATGCTGTTGACATACAGACAGTAGACACTGGTGCTGACATAGTTGATACCGGAACCTGAAGTCACCCCATGGCCAGAACTGGAGTTCACCGTACGGACCCTCACTGCTCTTGGAGCGGTTGGACAGACCAGTTCCAGCCTGCATGTAGGGTTGCCAATTTTGGTTGGCCATATTCCTGGAGGTTTCATCACATGACATAATCTTTAATTAAAAATTAATCTTTAATTCCTGGAGGCTTGGCAACCCCACCAGAGTGCCAGAGGGAGTATGGTGCTGGTCAGCACTCATCTTAGTTGAGGAGGAGTCTCCCCAAATCCTGGAATGGTCCCTATTTGTTTTTGGATCTTTTCCTCACTGCACCCGAGGAGAGTAGATGACCCTTTTTCCTCTTGCAGGAAACACCGGAGCCTGAATAGGGAGCAGCATCACTTGGCAGGTTCAAAGACAACCACCAATCAGGTGAGGGCATCAGTGCCAACTTCAGAAGATGTTGCTTCATCCAGAAGTCTCTCACCACCTGGGTCTTCTTTTTTAACAAAGCACCACCCTCCCCAAGACACAACAAGCACTTCATATGAGGGTTGCTGTTGTGGATGGCCCCCCCATACGATCCTTGAACCCTGATGAGGGCATCAAACAAGGCAGCCGGGTACGCTAACATTAAACTAACACTTAACAAAACCTAAGGTACTAGCACTATACAAAAGAAAAAATTGTCAGGAACGGAGATGAAGGTGTGAGGTGAAGACACCACACAGAGCTCAGACGCTAGGCCGCAGGTGGTGAGATGGAACTGAGCGGGTCAAGGCAGACCAGGGGAAGGGCTATGGCTGCAGGGCATGAGCGCTGCCCCTACAGATACTGCTAGGCAAAATTCTCCAGTTTAGGTGCACACCCACATAGAATACACAGCTCCATCATCTCAAAGAAGAACTCTTGTCTTCTAATCTACAGGACCTCTGATACCACCCCTTCCCTCAAATGTCAATCAAATAGAGATCCACATATTCCAGAGAAGGTTACCTCTCAACCTCTTTGTCCACTCACAGATAGAGGATGTTTTTTTAATCCCTGCACACCAGAGCAGTGCCATTGCAACACTGAAATATCCTTTCCAGAATTGTCTTCAGGCGTATTGCTTTTTGAAATGACATTACGAAGAGTGCCCCAGGGGAGCCAGACATGAACAGAAGAGTAACTGTAGAAGACAGAGGCTCAGCAATCATACTTGTTAACAATTAGTATCCCATTTTACTAGTGCTATAATTCAGTCAGACATACAAAATCATTCATGAACTTCCAGAATCACTGACAGCCAGGACTTCTATGTCACATTCATAAAGAACTAAATGGAAAGAAAAGTTATCCCTTTCTCTTTTATGATTTACTAATGTAGTTATACCCTAGAGCTGTTGCTTAAGCAAAGAGATTTGGATAATGAAGTGATTTCAGACTAACAGCAGAGAGCATGTTGAACCTGTAGAAAGCCTGGTAGAGGGAGGGTGTTTGTTTTTGTTTTTTCCAGTAATGGGTAAAAAACCTGATTTTCCATTTGATAGTTTTGCCATTTTCATCCTTTGCATAGAAGTTCTTGCTACTAAAATTCAGTTCCTTGTTTCCTAAAACCATCAGCTATGTGTCACAGTTCAAACAGGAGGAGACAAAGGTCAAAGGTGGAAAAACAGTATGCAGCACTAACAAGAATCATTTCATAATGCTGCCATCAAGATCACTACTGGGGGGAAATGGCTAAGGGACAGCCAGCTGACAGGTGGAAAAGAAGGAAAAAGCATTATATGCACTACTACCCTCAGTGGTTTGATATAGACAAATAGCAATCATGTGCATATCTACACTTTAAAGTGACCATTACCACAATATCTATAAAAAGAAAAGGAGTATGTGTGGCACCTTAGAGACTAACAAATTTATTTGAGCATAAGCTTTCGTGAGCTACAGCTCACTTCATCGGATGCATTCAGTGGATGGCATTTAATGATCTACAAAAGACATCAGAAGACGGCTGATACTTAACTGAAGTTCCCATTTAGCTCAAGTGACAAAGACCTTTGTTTTGAAGAAGGTCCTGGGTTCTGTTCTATATGCTGCATTCTCAAGCAGCTTCCCTTGCACTTTCTCTAACCTTGCAAAGCATTACTGACCTATGCATTGTAAGCAGTAGGCAAGAAATTTAGATGTTCTCCTGGTAATAAACACACTGTAATTCTATATCAGGCTTAATCATTCTTAGCTGTATTACAGCTGAGTCCTTGGACGCTGCCTGCTCGGTTACTCTCCAGGAATTATCAGTGCCCCCTCTCTCCCTATAGATTGCCATCAAGTTACCCAGGGTTGTGAAGCAGCTCACCACCACTTCCCCTTATAAGGGCATAAAGAAGTCTTGCCTTTGCATACTGTGGATCAGCTCCCTGACTCCACCAGCCTCTGGCAACACAAGCACTGCCTTCCAGGCCTCCTCGGACTCTGCTCTCTGTATGAGTTAATGATAGGCACACACCAACCCCTGAGTCCTCTGAGTGTCCCTCTGGAGTGCCCAGCCCCTGTTCCATTCACAGAACTATCAGCTTCACTACTCCCAAAGGTATAGTACATACCAGCTGACAAAATCACCTATCTGCTTAACACACAGCACTTAGATATACAGACAGTGAAAACAAAGAGTAGGTTTATCAAAGAACAGAGATCCAAGTGATAGAAAGTATGAATATTGGAAAGAAGTGGTTGCATATAAAACAAAATCATAACACGCTTTTGAGAGCCTAAAACTTCATTCACAAGGCATTCCCTTATCTCCTTCATGAGAGCTTACCCCAAAGTCCTTTTCTCAGCATTTTCAACCACGTTGGTTGAGATCCCTTCTCATAAGTTCAAGCCTGCTTGTAGCTTGTCCTCACAGTCTGAAGGAATCACTGAGGGTATTCCTCTGCACCCCAGTTATAGTTTCAAAAGTTCATTGCTTGACTCCTAAGCAGGAAAACCACTCCTGGTTTTGTTTTTTCCTGCAGCCCACAGAGAGTATTGATCAGCATTTTGCTCAGACAGCAAATGGGCATCCATTGAACTCAGTTTGCATATAATTAACTAAAGTGAGATAAGCATCTCTTCCCCCCTGCCTGACAAGAGTAAGTGGACCAATTTTGGTGACCTGCCTTAACCTAGAGAATATAATTTTTAATGCATATATATATAACTCCTCACATATTTTCCATACACACATCTCACAAATGACCAGTGTGACATAAAAAGAAAAGGAGTACTTGTGGCACCTTAAAGACTAACCAATTTATTTGAGGCTAACCTTTCATGAGCTACAGCTCACTTCATCGGCCACTGCATGCATCTGATGAAGTGAGCTGTAGCTCATGAAAGCTTAGGCTCAAATAAATTGGTTAGTCTCTAAGATGCCACAAGTACTCCTTTTCTTTTTGCGGATACAGACTAACACGTCTGCTACTCTGAAACCTGTCAGTGTGACACAGGCTTTCATTAGAGACCTTTTATGATCCCTCCTTTGTTGAGCCTAGCGGAATGTTGTACCCCTGTGCCCTCTGCCAGCTGGCATCAAGAGGTCCTTGGGTCACACCATCCCAATAAGCTTTACACAACCTGCTCCAACAGAGTGTACCAGACCCTTCTTAAGGCTTCACTGGATAACAAACCACAAATGAAATTCACTTCAACAGGAAAAGCAAAAATTGTTTATTATCAACTTGACAAATCTACGCACTGTAACGTAATAATTTGTTCAAAACAGCAACACTTTGCACTGCTTCTATGGTAGAAAAACTTTACCTATGCTCTATATAGTACTGTGAATAGTGAAGAGGTGTTATTACAGATGAACTCTGCTCAGCAAAGGAAGATGTGGGAACTGAACAACCCACTCTATTTTACTTCCAATTCAGAAATCAGCAATTGCATGAAAAGTGAAGAAATTAAAAATAATTTACATTTTATTGCAAAGAAATAAATGCAATGTGCTTCCACATGAAATCTGAGATTCTACTAGAAATAGTCATAGGTCGTACCTCCAGAGCACACCCAGACATCCTTCCCTGGATGTAGTGCTGGTTTGGAAAGTGGAAAGTGATCCTTGGGCTGAAAACCTTAGGAAGCAGCTCCCCCTTCTGGACGTAATAGCAGTCCAAACCAAAAAAGGCAAACAAAATAATCTCGCAGTCCACAAGAGTCTGGGCTCATCCTGCTGCTCCATGAAAGCCAAAACATAAATAGTATCTGTGAAGGGGGTCTGGGTTCTAATCTCCTGAGTGTCCGAGCAGCCATAATCTGAGCACCCAGGCTCTAAAAAGTAAAAGCAGCTTCCCTGGTAAGCAGCCCCTGCTCTCTGTGGGATGAGGGAGTATTTTGACTGGGACAGTCTCTTTTTTAAGCCCTGTCCCAGCCGTCCTGACTGTTTACTCTTGCCAGTTGATCATCGGTTGGCAAGATCAAATTGAACAAATGCACAGTTTTGTCAAAAAAAGTGGGGTGTGACCTCTACCTAGGCACAGAGGAACGTGCTGGGGAAAAGAGGGGCAAGCAAGTGGCAACGTCAGCCTTGTGCAGGAGGGAAAGCTCAGGAGAGCAGCTCAGGCTGGGCCAGCCCCAGGTGGGCAGGCGGCAAGGAGGGCTCAGGCCTGGGCTGGCTCCACGTGCAGGGAGGATAAGGGGGGGGCATGTCTCAGAGTTCTTACTGGCCCCATGCGCGGATGGGCAGTAGTGGATGCTCAAGCCAGACCTGTGCTGAGGCAGAGAATAGGGCCTCTGGCCATCCCGCACAGGCTGTGGTGGGGGTGAGGCTCGGGCCGGCCCCGTGTGGTGTCCCATTTTCCCTTGGGGAAAATATGGTCACCCTACAAGAGAGCTGTGCTCTAGCTCTGCTATCCTCAGAGGGCCACCCTGCACTGGGCTTGGATGCTCTTTTTTAAGAAGCTGTCTCTCTCCAGGCTTGACAGGCCTCACAGATACACAAGGCTGGGATTGGTTGTGCCAAGAGGAGGTCTTTAATGCCTTCCTTACCGGTGTGGGAACCTGTCCCACCATAAAATAAATATAAAAGAGGTCCAATGAGATTGCCTGCAGAAAATTAGAGTTGTGAGGGCTGTTTTTTTAAATTGGTAGAGGAGGGATTTTTTCTTCATTGTGCGTGAATTTCGCTTATTGTCACTGGAGTTATGAGAAACAGTCCCTCTATTCTTTTTCCTCACTTTTTTTAAAGAAAGATCAAACTAATCTATCTAAAGTTTAATTAACTTTACTAGTGGTGACTATGAAATCAACCCTTCCTGTTTCAATGTAGCTTTGAAAGGGTCCCACTCTGATGCTTTACCAAAGCAGTTCTGAGCATGCTTTAAAACACGATGGCTAAAAAGTAATGTCACCCTTTTGCCCTTCACCCGCCTATCTGTTGAATCCCACTGCATTTTGTAGTTTTGAGCTATAACTGAATAAACATTAGGGCATGTATCCTGAATCAGTATCTCCCAGTGCAGACACCTGTGCTCATATTTAATTGTATGTGGGATGCAAGATCAGCACCTACTGAAATAAAAATATACTGTTAATATTACCTTAAGATTAAGTGAAACCTCACAAAATCCAGAGAAGATAGCAATGAGGTTGAATTGTACTATAGATCGGTCATACTGTCATATTTTTGTTTGCCTATTAAAAGAGGGGAGTATTGAAAAAAATAGTTCCGAGTGCCTTGATATCAGACAAGATAGCATTTTATTTTTCAGGATATATTTAAAAACTACCTGCAAAATCACACATACATAATTTTTCTTCCACTGACATCCACACTATTGCTCTGGAAACCATTCTAGTCTCCATGGAAGGTTATGAGAAATCCCAATACACTAATACTTTTCCTTAGGAATTAATCTTATCTCTCCACAAGTCTCTAAAAGGGTTCTTACATGGAGATCAATAGAGTTTAACTAGAGCTATGCAAAATGTTCAAAGAGCCACATGAAACCATACAAAACTCACCAGGTCTAAGGTTTGCTCTAATAATTTGAACCAGCAGGGCTTTGCTCTAACTTTTATTTTGCTAGAGAACCATTCATTAAAAATGGAAGCGGAATTTTTAGCACTACCTGGAATAGCATACGTTTCTAGAGGATTTTTTTTTGCATTTGCATTTTTTTCAGATTCATTTTTTTGGCTGCTGTACAAAGTCAGCTAGGCTAAGCCATACAGTTAGACTTCTACAAACCTAATTAGCTCAGTGTGATCAGCACGTTGCCAGCTGCACCTAGGTAGAGAGGCACTCATTAACTGACTTCTGTAATTCCAAATTTCCAAAAGTAAAAATTCAGACAGAAAACTCTTTAAAACACAGGCCCATTCTTCTCCTCCTCTGTAGCTGAAGCGATGAGAACAGCCTGTTACTGCTCACAGGTAGGGACTCCATCCCTTGAGCTCAGCAGTATTTTTGAGTGAGATGTCCTAGGTTCATTCACTACAGATGAAGTAACCGTAGTGTCATTATAAATCTCTAGTAGCTGTCACAAAGATTCACACCATGTTTGTGTAGTCAGTGAGAAGCAATGGATTGTTCATTGTTTTGTCTGTCTCTGGCAAACCTCTTCTGATAATAATTCCAACTTGAAAAGAGAAGTATTATCTTCTATGGCTCTGCTGGCTAAATCTCTCAACCCATCATTCAAGCTTCAAGCTCCCAGCATACACAGCGACAGAGGTCTAGGGAATGTTTGTTTCCTCCGTGACTGTGTGCCTGGTGGTCTCGCTAATAATGGCATCTCTGTTGAAAAGTACCATGGTCCATATTCAGAGAAATGCACGTGCACCTGAAATTCTATGAGCATAACTGATGAACATACACTAATGGCAATTTAGTGGCCAAAAAGCCAGTTACTATGATTATGCATGCAAATTTGGTACACATGCATTTCTATGAAAATCTCTACCTATCCTTTCCTTTTGTAAATCTGACATCTCTATTAGACTTATGTAAATATCTGTTTCATAACACCCAAAAATACAGGTTTAAGGTCAACAGCAGCAGCAGCTCCTCATGAAGAAAAAGTGGAATGGGCTCTGTGGCATGAGGGAGTCTTTTCAAGGAGCAATAGCTAGATTCAGAGGCGAAGTAGAAAGCGGAGCTACTTCATCACTGTCCACCTCTCAGGGGAGCACTTTTATCTCCAAATGTCAGAGACCTGCTGCATTTAATATGAGTTAACCTAAAAGTCTCCAACAGTGATTGAGCCTTCAAAAAAGGAGAGGCCAGAGAAGAAGTTGAAGGATATGCTGACATTGATTCTGGCAAAAGTGCTGAGTCATCTAATGACGAGGAGGATATTCAACTAACAACAATGAGAAAAAGCAGAGGATCTATTAGAGACTGGTCAAAATATTACTTCCCAGAAGGAACTGGCTGAACCCTTATCCTGAGGCGACAGCTGACCTCCTTCCTCTGGAGTCCTGCTGCTGCTAGCTAGCATCAAAGGGTGATTTGTTGGTTGGGTTGGAGGAAAGACCAAAAAAGGGATGGAGCCGACTTTGGGTACCTAGGCAAGATGGAAGGGGTTAGGTGATAGGGATCCTGGCAAATTGTTTGGGGGTGGAAAACCACAGGAAATGCTACGGTTTCAGCAGAACTTTGTGTGGGTTCTCAGGATCACATGAGCCCAAAATTTCAGCAAAGCTTAAGGTGCATGGACTACCATGGGGTAAAACAAAACTGGGATGTTATGCACAACTCCAAGATGCATGCATTGATTAAAGTCTTACTTTTAAAAAATACTATATCTGTTGGCAAAACCCAAACAATTCTCTTTGATAACACATTTATATAGCACTTTTTGTCATAACTCCATTAGAAACTGAAAGTGCTTCAAAAACAGAAATCACTTTGCTCACCACTGAAATTCAGTCATGACTGGGGTGGAATCCAACTGCTACACAGCAACACTGAACAGATTTATTAGGGCATAAGCTTTCATGGGCTAAAACCCAAAAGTTTATGCCCTAATAAATTTGTTAGTCTCTAAGGTGCCACAAGTACTCCTCGTTCTTTTTGCTGATACAGACTAACACGGCTACCGCTCTGAAACTAAACAGATTGTGGCAGGAAATGAAAAAAACTAACTTATCTATTTGATCTTACATTTAAAATTTTTTTTATGTTGGAAACTCAGATTTCATGGGCCTTTTTACAGTAACGAACCTATGAGGGCCCCAATGAAGAATACATATTTGTGGTAAGCAAACAAATATCAGTAAAATTGTTTGACATTTGGCAAACTTTTTTCACATATATGAAGGATTTTGCCTTTTTTTAGTTTTGATTACTGTCTAGAAAAAAAAATCTAAATTTCTCTAATATTTAGGGGGAAATTTCTTCCAATCGCTTTTATGGTATAATGTAGCATATCATGATTTCATCTTTTTGGATATGTTCAGTGATGAGCTGCCAAAATCTTAACAACCGGTTCCCTATAAAAAGTTCTGATTTAAGGGATGTGCCCCAGTATGTATTTTTTGTACCAACAGGGTTACCATACGTCCATATTTTCCCGGGAGGAATTTGTAAAATTTTTAAAAATTCCTCCCGGATGGCAATTTAAGAACCAAAAAGCCTGACCTGTCCGGGAAAATACGGATGTATGGTAATCCTGCCTAAAGTTCTTTTTTAAAAAGATGGGCCTGAACTAGAAATGAGCTCCATTTCACATGTGTGGGTCCCCGCCACTCCCTGGGGGTGTGCTAGGGTAAACAGATGTCCTGATTGTATAGGGACAGTCCTGATTTTGGGGCCTTTTTCTTATATAGGCTCCTATTACCCCCCACCCCCTGTCCTGATTTTTCACACTTGCTGTCTGGTCACCCAAGGGTGTGCACATGTGTGGGTCCCAGCTGCTCCATGCCTCCGTCATTGAAGCAGGTGTGCAGGGTTACTGCCCTGGGAACTGCAGGGCACCAGTGGACGTGGGGCCAGCTGCAGACAGGGGCGTGGGACAGGGCTAACTGGAGGCAGGGGGTGCAGGGCTGGCTGCGGGCAGGGCAGGGGGTGCGGAACTGGCTGGAGACAGGAGGGTGCGGGGTTGGCTGGAGACAGGGCAGGGGCTGACTGGAGGTAGGGGCTGGCTGCAGGCAGGACAGGGGGGTGCAGGGCTGGCTGGAGACAGGGCAGGGGGTGCGGCAGGGGCTGGTGGTGCGGCAGGGGCTGGCTGCGGGCAGTGGGTGCGGGGGTGGCTGGAGACAGGGGCTGGCTGCAGGCAAGGGGGTGCGGGGATGGATGGCTGCAGGCAGAGGGTGGCAGGGCAGGGGGTGCGTGCGGCAGGTGTTGGCTGGATACAGGGCAGGGGGTGCGTGCGGCAGGGGCTGGCTGTGGGCAGGGGCTGGCTGTGGGCACAGGGTGCAGGGGCTGGCTGGAGGCAGGGGCTGGCTGCAGGCAGGGGGGTGCGGGGATGGATGGCTGCAGGCAAGGGGGTGCGGGGATGGATGGCTGCAGGCAGAGGGTGGCTGCGGGCAGGGTGGTGGGTACTCATGGGGAGAGCAGCAGGACGCAGCCCAGGCCCAGCAGAGCAGCCGGGGACCCACCAGGCAGCAGCGGGAGCCCCAGGGCCAGGGGAGCAGCAGCAGCAACAGGTCTCGTGCCCAGGGCCAGGCGGCCCACATGGCTCCTGTAGCACAGCGCCCCTGGAGGCCGGAGGAGGAATTACATCACTTCCCGGCCGGAGCCCATCAAAGGCTCAGCGCCCCCTGCAGGGAAGCGGGTTAATACTGATTCTAAAACTGCTTCAAAATTTAACAACTGGTTCGCACAAACCGGTGCGAACCGGCTCCAGCTCACCACTGGATATGTTATGACTAAAGCTATGTTTATGTCACAGAGGTCACAGAATCCGTGACTTCCAGAGATCTCGGTGACATTCTCTGCTGCAGCCCCAGGGGCCGCAGGACTCTGGAGTTGGCAGCCAGCAGGGCCCTAGCAGGGTTCCAGCGACAGGCAACAGACTCTTGAGGGGGCCCTCCTCAGGGCCCATGACTTGTCGAAAACTTTTACTAAAAATAACCATGACAAAATCATCTTAGCTTTAGTTATGACCTCTCGAGAAACGTAAAAAGTAGACAGCATCCTAAACTGGACACTGGTAGGGGATATTTACATTAAACATCATGCTTTCCCTTATCCTTCACCATCCAAGAAGCAGACTCAGATTCCTTGCTATTTCCTCTCACCTTTCAGCTCCTAAGTCCCACCCACATTTTCATTCAAGGCTGAGTTCACAAACATTTTACAGAAAAATCCAACTTCTCCCAGCGCTCTTTGGTAATTGGTGCCAAGGAGTGGCAATCAATGATATGCAACTGCTTCAGAACAGAACCAAAACAAGCTGCATGCTCAGCAGCATTACTGCCACCCCATCCTCAAGCAATCAGACAGACCCAGTATGAAGAAGCAAAGGTGAGAGAGACACCAGTCTAACAGGCCAATGAAGGAATAAGCCTGTATTTTTCACTGAAATCCAGCAAGCCTTGTTTGTCAGAATGTAAAGTAGCTGGTAAAAGTTCACTTCTGGTCTTGTAAAGAGCTATAACCTTAGTGTACAGTACAATACCATGAGGGGCAGGGAGCTGATCCATCTCACACTGAAGCCAGTGGCAAAACTTTCAGTCACAACAAACAGGACTGGTCTCTCCATGCCCAATTTCAGTGGTGCCGGGCACCGGAATCTCCCATTGATTTCGACTGAGGTCATGGATGTTCAGGACCTCTAAAAATGAGACATCTACTCTTTACTATGTTTTCAGCTTTAGTGCTAAAGAAGGTTTTCATGGACTTACCTGGTGATCCTGTGGTTAGTGCTTGCACTATAGACATGGTCTTCCAACAGCTTCCACACCATGGGATCTGAGAAACCCGATTTCTACCTATGCTTACTATCAGAACTAGCTGTGATATTTCAGATCTCTCTCTGTGGTAACAGCCAGTGAATTCTCAGGTTTTAGTGCAACCTCTGTACCGTCCCATACGTTAGATTATCTAGCAGTACCTAGACACACTCTTTCCTTACTAAGCAGAAAGCCCTCTGACCAATCTAGCAGCAGCTGTGATGCCCTCCAGAGAGTTTCCATCAACTCATTCTTCTGAAGCCATAAGGAAGCAACATATGGCCTTAAGGGAGAGCAGGTCTAAACCATCAGAGAGGGAAAGAACAAACTGTATTTAGCACTTATAAATAGCATTATTTGCTTGATCCACAAAGCACTTATATAGTGAATATCATCATCCTTTTTACAGGGGGGGAAAAACTGAGGCCCAATGAGGTTAAGAGATTAGTTCTAGGTCACAAAGCAAATCAATGGCAGACACACACTAACATCCAGTCAAGAGTTGCACTCCTCTGCTGGCTTGCCAGCGACTTGTGGAGTGCTTGCGCTGCAACCTTATGGACAACGATCAATGGCCTGTCAATACTGTGTGGCAGCATGGGGTTCCAGTCATCACTGTGGCAAGTTGGACTCAGCGATCAACTCTGCACTTCATACGATCACTGGTGAGACCCAGACAACTCCAGTCTTCAACCTTGCAGTCCTGGCTGACATTGTTCCCTTGGTGATTAGGCATGAAGATAGGGCCCTGGCTGCATTACTGTGCACAGCCAATCTTCAATACCGCTTACTTCACAATTTCATCTCAAAGCCACATCAAAAATGCCAGCTATCAAGATGCTCCTTTTCTGAAATAATTAAGGCTCTCAGACATGACTTGCTAAGAAACATCAGCAACGGGCGGTGCGGGAGTATATTTTGAATTAATAGTGTTTCTTGGCCGATAGACAACTCAGATCCCCTAGTGTCTCCAACTAAGCCCTCACATACCCCTATGTATGAACTGAAAGACACTTATTCGTTATGCTAGGATACGTTGTGGCCACAGTTACATCTTTACCTCGGGGATCCTTGAGCTCCCTTTTCTGCCCCTGTGGAGCTCAAGGACAAAACAGCACACCATCTGGTTGTGGACTGCCCTCTATCATTTTGATGGTGGATAGATGTGCTTGATGGGATCTCCAAATGATGCTGCTGTGATAGAATGGCTACATCATTTACCCAACACCTAATGCATTGTTTATGGCATCCGATTCCATTCATCAGAAGAATGGTAGAAAAGGGTGATAGTCCTGATTTCCAGTCTAGTAGTCTACCTACTGGACCCAACTGCCTCTCCAAATGGGGAGAGCATCTGTAGAGGGCAAACCTGCATCCTCCCCAAAACAGCTGTGTTAAATTATTACTATGTTGAGTTGTTCTACAATTCACCAGATGAACTGCATTTAGAATTATTTTAAAACATTTGACAACTAAAATTCCCATTAAGGTATAAATCGTAAGCAGTAATTACAGTGGTGCGTTTCTGCTCCCTTTAAGTGGTACCTCACATCCACAAATGTACAAAACTACAGAACATCCAAACTAACAAACATCATTTCACCACTTTTCATTTATTCTTAATAATTCATAA
This sequence comes from Natator depressus, assembly GCF_965152275.1. Lineage (NCBI taxonomy): Eukaryota > Metazoa > Chordata > Testudines > Cheloniidae > Natator > Natator depressus. Next base: position 78,934,868 of record NC_134241.1, on the reverse strand, counting down.
CTCTAATATTTACTCTATTACCTGTTCATCTTAAATATTCATGACACACCACAGCAAACTTGAGAGTACTTCCTGGATAGAACAACAGCAGAGAACTTTTGCCCTTGGCCTAACGGGGAAATGCTGTCACTATGATTAATGAGAGAAATGGCAACATCTCATAATTACAATTAAGAAAAATATCATTTACAGAAATTTCACTATTTTCATAATAAGTTACTCAACAGTCTGAGTTCCAAATTATGTATGAAAATCATCTCCAAATTATTAGATTATATTGCATTTAATAAATTATTTTAAATTCTTTTGTTCTTTCATTACAGTGTATAGGATTCATGTTTCACATTTTTTAAGAGATTTTTGCAATGGTCAGTTTTTATTCTTTAACATTATGAGGTATTGGTCAAAATGAAGATTATTCCCCATTTTGCCTGGTTAATTCATTTCTCACCATATGGAACTTTTTTCAGAGGAATGAAAAAGCAACTGAATTCCATATGAATTCATCCATTTCAACCCCACAGTGACCTCCAGTCAGATGGTGCTAGTTTATCAATGGCACCTTCTAATGGCCCAATAGATATATGGATACAGTGCTCCTTACATTCTACTGAAACAGAGCTCAGTGTTAGCAAACCACTAACAGATCTAATCCTGCAGTGTTCTCGCCTATACTCAGCTGCCATTGATTTCAGTTCACAAAGACTACTGGGTCAGGCAACATTATTGCTCGCAGAGTACTGGCACACAGGGAGTTAATGAAAGTGGGACTCTAACTTTATAAGTCTAGGGATCATAAATATCTATTGAGAGATTGTCATCTTATACAGTAATGAAAAAGCTGAAGGTGAGGCTTGAATTCTTGGACTCTAAACTAACGCTGTCTATATGTACTAGATTAGGTGTTTTGGGTTAGTTTTTTTCTGACTCTCAATTTACCGAAGAAAAGACTTGCTCAGTTACCACCTTTAAAAAAAACCTGAAAATCTTTAAATAGACTTCTGCCATTTTGATAATTACTGACAGTCCCTTATTAACTAAGGGCTACTTGAGAGTCACAGATTGGTATCAACTATCTAACTCTTTCACTGCCATCACAGAGAACTCAAAGTCCAAGCCAGATACTTTTCAGCAAGTCAGTGTAAGTGCATTGAATGCAGTGTAATATTTCTGGCTATCTAAACAAATACTTTGTTCCTCTAGTCTGTTCAAGTTTTCTCTGTGTATGTTTTGTTTCATGGTCAAGATCTAAAGGCTGACATGGTGCTTCATCCAGTGAGGAGGATTTCCTGGGTGGAGATGGGGTGGTGGCTGTCCCGCAGTTATCTCCTGTGGGCCCATGTCCAGTTCCAGTGTGGGTGACATAGCTAGTGAAGCCATCAGCAATCTCCTCCTCTTAATAGACATATGGGATAATGATCTGCTCCTTGACACATGGAAGGAGCATACCCAGTAAGGCCAATATGAACAAGGTGGCATGCCATACAATATTGGCCCAGTTGACACTGGCCAGCCCATTACCACTTGCACACCAGTTGGGGTTGCACTCTAAGTGAGAGCTACATGATACCCTCCTTGGGGTCATTCTCCGACAGCAGAGGAGAGGGATCTCTGCTTGTTGCCAGCAAGAAGGAATACATTGACAATGGTGAAGAGAAGTCATAAAGGATGGTGCCAATGCATGGTATGGCACCTCTTCAACGGGGTATGCTTATGGGTGGTATGAGCCAGTGCCAGTCATTCTTTGGTACCAGGAACATCTTTGGCAGGGATATGAATGCCTCTACAGTATATCTCAGGACCTTCTTCAGTTCCATCATAGGTATCAGTGCCAGGTCTCTCACTCTGCCCAGTTGTTATGGGATTTTGTCTTAGGAGGAGTGATGTCTCATATCCTCCCTTCAAGGACTTCCCTTTGGTCTTTAATTTTGGTCCAATTATGTGAGTTAGTGTCCCATTTATGAGCAGCTGTAGGTTCAGGACCTTCACTTTTGGGTCTGAAGTGAGCTGCATGCTCTACTCAAGCAGATGCAGCTTAAGTTGAGTGCCTCTGGATTTACAGATCCTGGAAGAGAAAGACTTGCACATAGAGCATCAGTCTGGGACATGGCTCTTTTCTAGGCATCAGCTGTGCCCATCCGTGACATCACAGGACAAGTAGAGTTTAAGTCCAGAGGGTTTGGATTCTGCCGTGGGGTGTGGCAGTTGGCCAGAAGCACCATGGCTCACCTGCCTATACAGGGGATCTCTGATCAATTTTAATTTTTTTATTTGTAGGAAGATCCTTTAGATGAGATGGAGAAGATAAGATCTGTTCAACGAATAGGTTTATGAAGAACTGGTCTAGGGGCTATGAAAAGAGTATTCACTCTGATAGTCATTGGATTCTGTCTCACTGCCACAGGTGGGAAGAGGAAACTAAGGAAGGGTCAGGGTTACCGTGCCCTTTAAGCTCTCACACAGAAGCATGAGGAGGCATAGGGTGCACGTGCGGCCATTATGGACACTGCTATTCAAAAATATCCCATCTTGAATGTGTGGAGTGCATGTGCGCCTACAGTGGAATCTATACTGATACATACTGAAAGAAGAAGGGGAAGATTCTATACCCTATAAAAAGTCCAAGCGCTAAGTAATTTGAAGGTCTGGTTTGGCCCCATTTCTATTTAAAGCACATTCCTGCACATATTTACAGGATTGTTGTGATCAGCATTTTCCCACCATCAGAACAAATAGAGAAAATCTAACATGAAATCTTAGAAAAAGCAACTGGTTATGCAGTTAGATCATAAGGAGAAAATAGATGTGTGGATACCTTAAGAACTCTAGGACCTCTTTGGGTCTCACCGAAACACAACACAAGATGATGTAACACCAAGCCTGGATAAAATGTCCTCCCCCAGGATCCTGACATAGGCTGGAGGGAATGTGTGTCAAAGGGATCCCGTTTTTCATAAGCTGTGAAGCTTCCCAAACACCATAACTCTGGACAACAGAAATGGAACATCAAGAACAAGTGTCAGGATCTCTGATTCCAGAAGGCTCTTCATTAACTGTGAAGGTTCCTGGGGACACTGGGCTCAAGTTGCTAGAGATCAGATTTTTGATCACTAATTGTTTTTTTAAAAAACAAAAAACAAAAAAACAAACAAAAAAAACCTCCACTGTGTGGACCCTTATTCATCTGTGTTTCAGGATGGGCAAATCTGCAAACAGCTGAGGTGTACATCTGATGCAACATGTCAGGATTCTCAGTGGAACATTTCAGAATAAGCATCAGCAGAATTAAGCAACTGAGGTATTGTTTTTATGAGAATTTTACTCTCAATAGTTTTTCTATTTTTCTTTAGGTGCCTAATAAGATATTTGGAAAAATGCTTGTAAATTCTCTTTATTCAAAGAATAGGCTAGAAAAGTGAAGACATTTGTTATTACTGAGTTCCCTGGAGAAGACCACCTATAGATTTTTTTTTAGAGAGAGAGAGAGAGACTGACAATAGTAACAATCTAGGCTTGAAGTACGTGATGACCATAGAAGCAGATGGGCTCAGTCAAAAGCTACTTAATGCTGACAAGATTTTCCTGTCTTGCTCTCCTGAATTTTTATCTGGATTTCTCCCAGGAGCATGTTCTTTTTAGTTCAGGGAACCCATCCATGGTTCTCCCTTATAATGTCCATCAGAGTCTGTCGGTAGCTGCCTTCAAGGCTCAGCGTTCACAAGTCTCTCTAATAAGGTCAGTTCATTTGTGATAATTTTTCAACTATATCCTCTCTTTATTTTTCCTCAGCCATTCCATTGAGAGAGTAGCTGCTCCTTTCTGGGGCATTGGTGCCTATTTTATTGTAATATTTGTACAGCATGCAGATATAAAGTGAGAAGTGGTATGGAAACAATTAAGGGAAAATATTAGGAAAAAAAGAGGGACAGTAATTACTTGGTATTAGCCTAACTGTGGAGGAATTAACTATTATCCACTGGTAGTAAAAATGGAATGGAGGGAATATAGGATAACACTCTCAGTTTTAACTTTATGCTGCAGTAAACCCTGAGTCAATAAGTTTAACTGAATTACACCTGGAAATTCATAGCAACAGAAAAGACACAGTACTGTGTCCTCAGTTAATTCCATCATAGCAAAGTGCCTGCTGCAGAACGGGAGTGTCCCAATAGCAGAAAACCTTAAGCTGGTATACTACTTGATGATCCCTTGAATGGGGAACAACATATTATTAGGGAAAGAGTGTGGACAGCTTGTATTGATCCTCGAGAGCATTTAATTATGTATAGTTTATTTGATTACATGTGAGGGGGTCGGACATGAGGCTTTTGTGTCATGTTTCAGCTGGGAAGATGAATGATTATGGCCTTTTCCTCCCGTCTGCGACTGGGCTGTATTGTTAATGACTGTTCTGTTAATGTGGTATGCAATATTAAGTAATATAAGATATTTATAACAAGTTGTAACAAAGCTGTGGCCTGCACAAATCATGTATAAATTTTTAATGAATTGGTCCCTGGGTCTATTAATTTAGTTATAGGCACAAAGCTAATAAATATATTGTCTGTGTCTGAGGCACTAAAAGGGAGAAAAGCATTAACCAGGGTCAAATGCTGTTGTATTCTATTAGAAGAAGAAAAAAATAGATAAGCAACCACATACTAGAAAACTACACACACTATAATTCCATCAAGAGAAATCACCAACCACAAGCACAAAGCTAAAGTGGTTTGTCACTGGGACCAAAAGACTGTTTCTCCTTGTACTACACTATAATGAATAGGTTATTGTAGAAGTCTGGACACCAGTGGGATTTCACATCACCAATAGCCATGATGATGTACCCATAGTATTATGTCCATAGGTTGGAATGCTTCCCTTTCCTTAGAGAAGAATAAGATAGCATTTAAGAGAGAACGATCAACTCTCTGTAGTATTTTTAAATCATCCTGTGGAGTTCTATAACATGAGGTACAATGCCACATTAAGTTATGTAGGTCAGTTCAATAATTCTACAGAAAGTACATCATCCCCTTTCAAAATTCTATAGTTTTCTCAGGAAACTAATCCAACTTCTGTAGAATCTTACTGGTTCTTCTGTTATGTTCCATAGGATTTTACTTTAAGAGCCTAATGGAAAAATCTTACAAAAATTTAACAGACAAAACCAAAAAGGTTCTGCAAAAATTACTGTGAAAAACCTGCAAATTTAATAGAGGATGATATATTTTCTATAGCTTTACTGACCATCCTATACAATTTGATAGCAGAGATATAATTTTATCTGAAATTCTATAGGATGTTCCAAAAAAATCCTATAGAAAAGTTGTAATTTTTTATTAAGTCCTATGAACTTTTCCCATAAGGGTGGCATGCCTGAGACATGCAACAGTCACAAAGAAATGCATTTCCTCTGTGGCTAATCGCTATCATTCCAGACATTTGGCCTGCTATTATAGCTTTTCTTTATTCTGGCTGTTCTCTTTTTCTTCCTTCCGACTTGTATTTACTTATAAGCTCACATTCTTGATATCACTTTCACACTTACTGAGTCAGTCACCCTTAGATACCATCTGTTCTTTTCTTTTATGTACCTGTTTGATATAATGGCATTCAAGTTACTTTAATGTAAGAAGCACAGGAAAACATTCAGGTCTATGTCACAGACCAGGACAAAGGTGGTCATGCCTACTGATCAGAGGAGGAGTCAGACACCAGAAACCGGAGGTCAGAGACAAGAATCAAGCTAAGGGTCAGAGTTGGAGTCAGTAGCCAGAGATGGGGCACAGAAGCAGGAATCAGGAACAAGGCTGGGCTCAGGAGACAGGTGAGAAATCAGAGTCCAAGGTAGCAGCCAGACAGAGATTCACCTAGCTGCTCAGACAACTTCCTGTGTCTTTTTCTGACTTAAATAGTGAGTCTAAGTCAACTGGAGAAGCCAGACATCTCATCCAATTGGAAGCTTTGTGGGCAATGCCTATGGTGAACTAGGATCCACCAGCCCAACCTCTATGCAGGTACTAGCAAGCTGCCAGGTAGCATCGACTGTCTGTGGACTGCCTGGGGACCCATGGAACTGGATACGAGACCTATAATCCCTGACAGACTATTTAATTACTCCATATTATTCATTTGTTCTCAGTGAGAATTTCCCTGTATGTCACTCTGTTTACATAAACAAAACCTTTAAAACAATTATGTCTAGCCTCTGGCTCCCAATCACAGAAGCTGGTGCAGAGGAACGCCTCCTTGCATCAGCCTAACCCTCTGCTCCCAAGGAAATATGCAGCCCATGGGAGAACAGGTGATGTCACCCTGGCCTCCTTCAGGGATTTTGCCCTGAGGAAGAGCAGAGTTGACCCAACCATCCTGGCCAGGGTTACTCCCCATCCAGCTCCCCTGCTCTCTTCCAAGACCTCTGGGGAAGGTGTGGGTTTCTGCCAATGAGGTCCTCTGCTAGAGTCTACAACAACAACTGAAGTTTGCTTATACCTGGGACTGAATCGGGCACTCCATATTTCCAAAAAACCATGTGTATCACTGTGGTATTATACTGACTCTAACACAGTGTGACTGTCACAACCACACTAATATGGCTTTTTTCCTACTCTCTGGGATATATTGGAAAAATAATTGTATTCTGTCCTAGCATATGTGTTGTCTTTTGCAACTCATTGGAGGTGCCCAGATTTTCTCTTCATTATTCAATTGCCATATAAACTATTATAAGCTCTCTCTCATAACCCAGAAATATAAGAATGAATGTACCAATAATGCATCCTCCTCTGAGCTGCAGCACCATTTATCCACTTTAAAAATGCTGTTCTACTCTAAAATGATGCTGTAAAAAGGGCATCATGGCATTTCACAGTTATTGTTTCCAAACTATTTTTACATCAAATATGTTCAGTGTACAAATAAAAATATTTATTTCTCTGACAGCCAGCCCTGCAAACAATCAGATCTTAGAGTCAAGCTGGGTTCTTTTCTTTTCACAAATTATCATGAGCAATGAAGAATCCACCTTTGCTAACTCCTATTCTGCATGCACTACGAGACTGACTACCCTAAAGATTCCGATGTTTTAAGAAAAATGGAAAGACAGAACACAAATTTTAAACAGCTGCTTTTTTGTTTGGTTGAGAAAGGAACTAATTGGATATCACAGCACCTGTCCTATGACAGGTCAAGTTCAGAACCCGTGACTATTACTGAATAGGAAACTGTGGCCAGTGGGATTTTCTCCTCTTTTCCATCACTCCACAAAGCATTGTTCCCAAGAATAACATGTTTAGAGTTATTCTACAAAAGAAATCTCCTTCTAAACAAAGTATTCAGAAGCAAACTTTAATAGTATAATATACACAGCCCTATAAATGAAAAGTATACCTTAATTTGCAGTCTAAACAGAAGGTTTTATGAAAATATTAGCACCTGAAAAACCAGCTTTTTTGGAAACAGAGATTGAGTGGCCTGGAGCACCTCTCGAAAATTACTGTAAATATGGTGAACAATTGTATATTTGTAACTAACTTGATTACCATATTGAGAGACAAAACAGGTCAAAATCTACTCTTACGTGTAAGTGAAAATAGAATTTCTGTCCTATATCTCTGTGTCAGTTTCCTTCGCAGGGAGATTTCCTGAGGCTTAATTCCATCTATAATGTTTCTTGATGAAATGATAGGTGTTTCTGAAAACTTCTCCAGATCTCCTGCCCGCTTTCTGCTCTGCAGTACGTGCTCTCCTTAATAGCTAACCCTTCTCCGCTCCCAGGAAGACATTATTCTCCACTGCCAGTTTTTATCCCTCCCTCCTCCATGCCTCATTTCTCCTCTTGGTTTTCCCCATCTTTCTTAACAGGGAAAAAAAAAATTCCAAGCCAGTAGTGCTCCCTTCACTCCCCATTTGACATTTGTGAACTGAAGAGAGCCAGTAACAGTGGACTGGGAGGTGCCAGAGGGAGGAAATTCAGCTCTGAGGCATGCTCCCTCCTTGTTACAACCCCATGGAAGCCACACCATCAGGATTCTGATCCATGGATTGACATGAGAACAACAGATGTCGGACTGGAAGGCTGGCAGTTCTCCACCAGATTTTTCTCTGCCCTCCACCAAGGAAAAAAGAAGACACCGCAGGGAAAACAAGTAAATTCCTGCAATCAGTATCTGCAATAACTAATGTGCTGTCCCGTCTACACCATAGGACCCCATAAAAACGCTGAAGAAGCTATGCTATATAGGGTCTGCAGCGAGCTGCAGTTGCAGGCAGTACATGATGCCAAGGGAAGAGTTCTTCCTGCAGACAACACAAACTCTTGGCAGATCTCCAGGGATCTATGGTTTAAGTGGGGGGTAACTGCAATGCACTCACTGGGCCAAACCCACCACCACTGTTCCCTTACAAAGTTCCCAAGAAAAACACCAGGAGTTGAAATTTGAGGCGTTCCTATGAAGTAATAGCTCACAGAAAATGTGGTCCACTGTTCTGAGGGTCTCTCAGATGCCAAAGTTCCCTCTCACCCCAGCCCCCACCCTTATGTACAGTTCTTCAGCATATCTCTGTTCTGCGCAACTGCGTACAGACATTTTAACAGGTAACATTTCAAATCAGCGTTAAATGTTTTATTCAAATATACTGAACACAACAGAGAATGATTGCTTTAGCTTTCAAGCTTCTCAGCTGCAGTATGGAAAACTATTTAAGATATCTCCTGGAGAAGAGATAAGAATACTGTGACACATTATCCCCTAGTGACTAAAGTTTATGGATGAAATCCAGAGGAAGCTGAAGGCCCATAATTCTGTTATTCTCCTGAGTTTGTAGAAAGGGCAGTGCTAGGAACTTGGCAGTCTGTATCAAACCACAGAGCCAAGTTATATAGGACTATGAGGTGGTGGGAGGATAGACGAGACAGGAGTTTGGCCACAGGTATTATATACTTCCTGGATCCCCTGGTCTAAATCGCCACATAGCCCATGAGCTACTGTGTTCCCCCTCATCATGCTTACTGAGTTGTCTACCCATAACAAGCTTTATCTGGCCTTTATTCAGGAGACCAGGATTTCACCCATATGACAGTCAGAGGGATGTTTGGCAGTTGAGATGAATGAAATTTAAAATTTCAAATGGCATCCAGAAATTGTTACACTGAAAACAGAATTCCTTTAAAATACTTTATGAATGGTATCAACAAGATTTAAGAGCAACATGCTTTAGTTAAAAGCCTCCCCCCACATCTGCTTATTTTTGCTGTGGTATATATGACTTACATTACAGCATCAAGACCTGCTGTATTTGGTTCCACTCAACGAACAAGCAGAAAGTGGGAAGTTTACTGCAAGAAATGAGGCGAACATGTTCCTCGTGTGAAGGCTTAAACAAAGATGGCAAAAAAACTTTTCCGCTTTATATCACTTTATGGCTAAATTAATAACACTCCATAGCACATACTGTATGGAAAGAGTTTTAAAGCAACATGGAAAAAACCGATCTGCCAAAATTCATCTCTCGTTTGCAGGTACATTAGAATTTAACATACTGGTCTCTTTTCAAAAGCAGTTTACTAAAAATTATTAAATGTTAGTGCTATCAGATTATTTATAATACTATTTGCATTAAATGTATCAGAAATACAAATTTCAATCTCCCACAATAGCACAAAGAGTACAAAGGCAAAGAATCTGAATAATAATAAATAATAATTTACATTGTATTCTATCTTCCATCCAAGGATCTCAATGCTCTTTTGAATCAATTATACCCTGGGAGGTAGGTATTATAATACAGATGGTACCCACAGGTAAACTGAGGTGCAGGTGGTTAAGAGGCTTTCCCAAGGTTACACAGACAAAAAGTGACAGAGCTAGGAAGAGAAACAGTTATGCGTCACAGTTCCCCTGCTTTAGCCCACCAAACAACCCTCCTTCCCCAGAAGTTGCTGTACTATATTTTTAGTAAAGATTACGTATCTCCCCTCAGCAAAATAATTGGTTCCTTAAGATTGTCTTTATTGAGTTGTAGTATGCACTACAAAGAACTTAAGGAGCATAAGCAGAGGACACTCCCCAAGGGAGGTGAGTCACCGGATAAATAACTTTGACAGACTTCTTCCATACAAGTCAGTGTTTTCCATTACAGTAGCTCTCTGTTCCATCGTGGTGACAGTGGCTGGAGGCACTCGCCAACTTCTGAAACATGTCACAGTTGGTGGTGGCAGTGAGTGTCGTAGGTTCCATTGGAGAAGATCACCACAAATGTAAGAGATTTCAGTACTTGTAATGCAATGCTTTTCCATAAGCATTAGCAAAGCAAGCCTCAGTCCAGCAATCACCTATTCATGTGCTTAACTGTACATATGAGTAGTGCCATTAAGCAATGGAACTAGCTATGTGCATACAGCTAAACAACTGCATATATTGCTCCACTACTTTATCAGTACTGCAAGATACCACAGAATGATTTCTAGAGACATTTTGCCTGACGATGCTGTACTTCTCTGGAAAACCACCCACATTTACTATGTTTAACATTTACCATTTTGATGGATCAAAAAAAATCAAAAATTTATAATACTACATTTTAAATACACTAGCTGAATAAAGCCTCATCTCTACTGGATGGGATGTACCAAATCTTTGAGAATATGCTATTATATCAAGCAAATATGATAAAACAATTTCACTTTAGGCATGAAACAATTTAGAAAAGCAAGCAAGCATTGCTACAGCCTCCTACAACTTGACCCTGCCATGGAGGTGTGCCCCAGAATGAACAGTTTTGGGTGTTTATCCCATTGTAATAGGCCAAATACTCCCTCTGTTTCAGTGAATGGAAGGAAGTAAAAATAAAATAAAAAATAAAAAAAGGCAGAGGTTCCAAGACTCAGAGGCAAGGAAGGGGAAATACAAGCCTGGTAGCATAAGCTTCTTAGCTGCCATTCTCTGGAGACTGGCCTCTAGCGATAAGGCAAGTACAGGGCAGACCAGGATTCAGCATTGCCTCCCCTCCCCCCACAGACCTTAGGAGGACTCTGGATGCAAGGTAACGATGACCCCAGAAGCAATAATGTATACCACTTCCCCATTGCAATGTGAAGGCTTTGATCCCGTCAGGTGCGTTTCTTGAGCAGCCGCCAGGAATCCTGATAGTGCAGAGGCACGGATAAAGGGAGATTACTTACCTGTACTGTCACCAGAGTTCTTCAAAATGCGTGGTCCTATCTGTATTCCATTCTGGGCGTGCACCTGCACTACACACACAAAACTAGAAGATTTTTCCTTGTAGTGCCCATTGCTCCTCACCTGCGCCACTAACTTCCTGGTGTTTCAGAAAAAGGGCATAAGTGGCAGTGCAGAAGTGACCACCACTCCAGTTCCTTCTCTACCACAAACCAAGAGTCAAATCCACATCAGAGGGGATGGCGAGTGGGTAGTGAAATACTTATAGAAACCACACATCTTGAAGCACTCTGGTTACAGTACAGATAAGTAGCCACTCTTTCTGCTTCAAGGGTTATGGTAGTGGGACTTCTGCTAATAAATTAGCCCAACAAAAAGTACTATTTATATACCCCAAAGGCATAGGGGACCAGCACTCAAAGAAGAACTTGGTCTCCACAGATTTCAGGAGACTTTTAGGTTTCAGGGGCCTAGCTCCCTGGCTTTTCCTTGGGGGAGAGCAAACCTCACCCCAACAGAACAGTGAGGCAGAAACTCCCCAAGCACAAACTTACAGAGTTTCTGTAAATTGGAATAGCCCAGACAGAGGACAGTTGGCCCTCAGAGATTATCTTTGCATGATTGATAAGGAATGCCACACATAGATACATAGAAGGGATTCACTGTTATGCTTACCCATGATGCATCCGACGAAGTGAGCTGTAGCTCACGAAAGCTTATGCTCAAATAAATTTATTAGTCTCTAAGGTGCCACAAGTCTTCCTTTTCTTTTTGCGGATACAGACTAACACGGCTGCTACTCTGAAACCATGTTAAACACTTTCACTCACTTATGAAGCATTTGGTGAAGGTTAGAGTTTTTAAGGCTGAATACTAATTATGAGGCAAACATCTTTCAAGCAGTGATAGAAATCTGAAAGACTAATTTTAGTGAGCACATTAAGACATATTAGCTTGGGAATGTCCATTCTTTTTCCCCCAAGAATCAATTAGCAGATAAATAAGCTCATAGGCTCTGCAATAGTAATGCCAATGGTATTTCCAAGCATTACCTGGAGCGAGATAAAATATAATAGAGCTTTGGTCACAGGAGGAAAGAATAAAACATGAACCAAAACTTAGTCGGTGAAAAATTGTAAAGGAAACACTGCTACAGTGGAGGGCGAAAGAGTTTAGAAACTCTACAGCAGCTGTTTCAAATAATAATACACTCATTTGCAACGATAAGTACAGATTTTCCTTTTCAGGTGATAAATCATTGTGAACTTTCTATCATTGAATACTTGGACAGTTAGGATTAAAGCATCAGACAATCAGAGTTGTTTCTTTCAGATACACATAAGACAGTAAAGCTTGTTTTCAAATAAAGATGCCCAAGAGGAAAATCTATGGAAATCTGGAATAGCGTTGCCTAGAAATTCAAACTGGAAGCAGATTATAGAAACGTGTTTACTTGGGCATTATGTGGTTATGTGTACGTATATATAAAGAATGGGTTTTTCTTTTCAGAGATCTTTATGAAGTGCTTTATGAGGATCATAAGATCCCCTAAAAAGTTGGAGGCGAGGGTTGGGGGGGAGGAGGCGTTGATTTTTGTTGGGGGCAGGGAGGTGTTGAATATATGCACACTTTCTTAACGGATTATTTTATTGTATTTTTTTAGTAGTTGACTGCCTATGGTAAGACTACCAGATTACATCAACTGTAATTTAGGATTCTTTATAGTTACTTTTCATGAGATAATTCTCTTACATTTTATACTCCTTTCATTAGATGATCTTTATCCCTTCAGCTTATCCTAGTTTCCCCCGACTTTAAATTAAAAAATATAAACTAATCCAAAATGCATGTGATTCTCTGTCTATTTAGTAATGTGTACAGATCCTGTCACCAGAGTGTGTGAGCACCTCCTAAGTATTAAAAAAGAGAAAGAACATACTCTCTCTCCCAATATCTTTCCTATCAGCTTGTAGGAGAAAGTTTGATTAGTTTGTAGGTTTTTTGCTTGTTTGTTTGAGTGAGCGAGCATCGGTAGTACGCGCACAAAAAATTATTGAGGCAGTGCTGCTAAACTAAAGAGGTAAGTGTTGCATTTAGTTGTGAATGTGCTTAGTTTGATGGTCATTGATATCTGGTACAAGAATGAGTTCCATAGTTTAAGTACAGCCTCTGTGAGAGTTCTGTCTCCAGTGTTCATGAACCTCCACCTGTTGGTTAACAGTTTCAGTGTCCTGGTGGAACACTGCTCTTGAGTTGTCAGACAGCATAACTGAAGAGGCAAAGTCAATCTCTCAGGTGGCTAGGGGCAATCCCAAATAATTATATTTTTCTACCTACAGAAAATTCCAAACCAACCCTTTTGAACCCCCACTCTCTCCCCGTCAGTCTTAATATTACTAAATAAAAATTTGCCCCAGACTGTGGGGTATTCACATTAAAATGTAACCGATATCCGTTCTTTGAAAGAAGTTCATAAAATGTTCTGACTGCCCACATGTCTAGAGCTGCTGCTTCGTAAATGAGGTATTTGACACCTGCTCAGCTAATCCACAGTAGTTTGCATTTCTTTAGAACACTTTGGTTTTGAAATGTCAAACCTTTCTTTTTAAAGTCTATCTTGGACATAAAAATGGCTTTTTAATGTGCTTTGTGCCATAGTTTATCTGCTAGAAGGGTAAAATATTTCATTCAACACTGTGACTAATGTTAAAGAAAATTCTCAGGATTGTGCACATGGATTCCACTAAAACCAGCTTTAAAGCAAGAGAGTATACATTTGTGGAAATGGCAATGTCAAATATTATAAAAATATCTTTTGCACAGGTGTCTGCAACTTAAGAGGGTTTTCTTTTGTCAGCAGGCTATATTTTTCACATTAAAATAGGAACTCTTATAGTGGTCAGAAAGAGGTCTTAAAAAGTAATTCATTTTCATGTAACAAAAGGTTGGAAAAAATTAAAATACTAAATATAAACAATATGGTTAATATGAAACTAATTTGTTGATTATTGTTTGAGTTGAACATTTTAAAATTCAAAAGGTGTCCAGTAATTGCTGCAGATTTTTAACACTTCCAGCACCATAAATCTTTCCACGCTTGGTTTAAAAATGTTCACTGGTTATGCAGGCATCAAAAGATTTTAATTGAAGTACATGGGACAAATTCACATCTCAGTTACACTAGGGTAACTACTGATTTAGTGGCATTACTCATTATTTACACCAGTGTTTTTCAATAGTTACTCAATTTTACAGAGGTGTTACTGAAATAAGGATGCCACTCAGTGTCTTATGTAGGAAAAAAGTATAGGAAGGACCAGGACCTCTCTGACTGATACCATATGGGGCCTGTTAAGATGCACTACATAAGTTAAAAGAAATATATTCTTCAGTGCGTATGTTTGCTAAATTAACATTCCTTCCCAAAGGACATACACTTTGAAACAAAATGGATTAAATGTGCTGTTTGAATTTCCAGATAGATATAATGGTTGCATTAATACTGACCATATTTAAGGAAAAATACCAAAGTTAGGGTATTTTTTTCATTGCAGTTAAAGAAACTTGGATGAGAGATCAAAGGGCACTTTGAGTTGTTTGAAAGTTGTAAATGACCCATTTCCAGTTTTTATAAAGTTAGTGTGCAATCTGTGAGTACTTTGTGCCCTAATGGAGAAGGAAGGCTCTTCTGCTTCATATGTCAATGCTGTAAACATGTAAATCTGGAAAATATTTTCCAAGCAGGCAGCCATGTGTAAAATCTACAGAACCTGTCATGAAAGAGTTGCAGCTGCAAAAGTGCAAACTTCTCACTATGTTGTGAAGACTCCAGATGTGGGGATGTGAGATTTTTATTTTTTTCATCTTGGAGTTCCATCTGGACTGAGCTTTTGGTGACACCAATTTCTAAAGCAATGTTTTACCAAGTAATGAAGCATTCATTATCCAATCACAAGAAACCGAACAGAGGAATCTTTTTAAAAGATCCTAAGTTAATTAATACAGCCCGAGCATTCCAAACATTTATGAGCATTTGCAATATGTCTAGATGTCACTGTGCTGAGACCACCAAAGTTATTTATGTGAAAATGATAAAATAGCGAGGGGGGGAAATCAACTCACTTAGAATTAATCAGCTGTCCAGAGATCCTGCTGAACAGTAATGCTGCTAAACGGCACCTTTCAATGTACACATTTTGAGTGCCAGATCATCCGCACCCATGTAAAAACCCACAGAAGGGAGCTCAGATGAAGGAAATCTCCATGAATCCATCCACAGCCCAACCCCAATCATACCGTCGGGGGGCATCATCCAAGAGATAAATGGGAAATCAGTGCCATCTCTGCCTCCGTAACAGCCTCCCGTACCTCCCCCCACATCTCCAGCTTCCTGGCAGTGCAGCTCCATTCAAGCGGTGCTACTAAAACTCTTGCTGGCCACAGCTGCTCCAAGGACCTTTGAAGGGGCTGAGAAGGGGGATATCAGAAAAGATAATGCCGTAAAAAGCTGATTAATTTCTGCAGGGCCAGAGGGCAGTGGTGCCCCCTCAGCCTGCCCAGACTTCACCTTTCCTTCATGTAACCTGCAGTGCAAAAACCTCCGTTTGGTCAGGGTGGAGTGAAGACAGTTATGCAGAGAGTGCCTCTCACAAAGGAGGTGATTCACACATGCAGAGTCGTTTCTGGATGACCTACAACATTTATGAGCTCTCTCTTTAAAAGGGTCAAGGGTCGTGGAGGATTCTCCATCATTGGCAATTTCTAAATCACGTTTGGATGTTTTTCTACAAGTTATGCTCTAGGAATTATTTTGGAGAGGTTCTATGGCCTGGGTTATACATGAGGTCAGACTAGCTGATCAGTGTTCCCTTCCGGCATTGGAATCTATGAAAATTAAACCCCCTAAGGTTGTTAATAGGGAGCCGAAAGAGTTTGCATAATTACATGGAACTGCACATCCATGGTAGAAGTCTCCAAAACTAAAAGAGAAAAAAGCCAAGCATTATTTTAACAAAGAAGATAAAGATTAAGGCCAGATTCTCAGCTGGTATAAATTGGTGTCACTCTGCGTAAACTGACATAGCTCCATCAGCCGAGGATCTGGCCACAAAGGTGAAACAGTTTGAAACACCCAAGAAAGCTAACATAAGCCTTGGATAAAATAAAATCACTCGTACAACACGCTCCTGGGCCAGACCCCTAAAAATTGTAAATATAATTCACTATGAATCAATTAAAACTTTTGGAGGATACGTAGATCTAATTCTCTAATTTAATTCAATGCAGTTATCACCGGAAACTTTGGAACTTCCCATTCTGATTATCTTTAAAGCCAATCCTGACGATCTGATATGTGTCAATTGCATTTTAAAAATCTCCACAGAACCATCCAATACTTTGTTCACCATTTATGGGTATATTAAAAAGCCTTGGTCTGTGTTTAAAAGTGAAGTGTACTAACTGCAAGATAGCAAAATAAGGACAATTTGATGAATGTGGAAATCACTACAACTCCTTCTAACACTATCAACATTATATGTAATATTTGCAATATGTAATATTCTGATATAAAGTGTTTTCAAAATGAAATCTGCACTTAAATGCCAGTATGTTCCCCTCTGGCTTCTCACTTTATGACACTAACATAGGGTCTCATTCACCAAGCCAATTGAAATTTTAATAAAAGAAAGCAGGAGTTTCTAATAAACTCCTGCAGTGAGCTGATAATTCTAAACATCTTTAGCAGCATGGTGTTTTTTATTATTTTAGCTGTATATTAATATGCTAGTATTTGTAAACTCCCTAGTGTCACTAGATATATTTCAAAAGGCTCTTCTGCATTTTTCTTTTGTGAAAAGTTTGTGTGACAGTGAAAAAATAATTTCAGAGGATCTTTGTTGTACAGCTGTCTAAAAGAGAGAGAGAAAATATATACTTTCCATTAACAAAATTTTCATACTATGTTTTCCATATTTGGGGAAGTAGTAAATCCATTTCTCTTATTGTTTTTAAAATTCAAATAGTGGTGCTGGCAGCATTCAGCACAAGAGGATTTATTATGGCTTTTGACTTAGATGAACCCACCCATCTTCCGCATGGTTGGACAGGTGCATTGGCTATATGATAAGCTGCCCAATAAATGTTCAAAATGTATAACTGCACATGAGTCTCTGCTTACAGCCAATAGGATTTCTGTATAGATAAAGCTATATGGATTCCTTTAAAAAAATTTATATTTTTTCTGCTCAATTTGCAATATATACACTGCTGTAAACAGTCATTAATTCAGAGAAACCATTTGGATGTATGGGAAGCAAGAGAGTAGAAATGTCCCAAGAGTCTCCCCCACCCCCGTGCTTTTCTTTTTAAATTTGTCACTGAAAAGTTACTTCCTCCACACACCCTCTTCCTGGTGCCCCCATATACACCTAGGAGACAGGACAGTTAATAGTCCAAGTTGTCAGATACTAGACATAAAGGACTGCGTGTCATGTACTGCGTAAGGGACAACTTAGTTTGGGAGTGATGTGTATTAATCTAAGGTTTGCAATCCTTAATTTGCTCTGTGCTTGGCGAGCCCCTAATGTAAATCAGGGCAGTTAAAGGCTTCTCTAATTTACACTGTCTGTCCATGGCCTTAGAGGCTGACACAACAGCTGAGGTTGGGAAAGGCAAAAGGGAAATCCCAGGTAAACCCCTTAGCCAGCAAGAGAGGAATGTGGGAGGATAGCATGCTCTACACACACCACCAGATCTTCTTTGCTCCTCCCTTGGCAAACTGAGTCAGCTTTATGAGCAGAATCTGCCAGTGTAAAACTCTGCACTGCACTTCAGGACCTGGCCCACAGTTCATCTGAGTTGTCCTCTGCCCTAAAATGGGCACTAGAAATCAAGAGAGGCAGCTGATTCTCTTTGCCCTGACACTCCACTGATTTGCTTCTGTGCCAATGCAAAATGCTACTAAATCAGATCCATTATCCCCTCAACGGTCTAGCCATCTTGGGCACCCACAGTCCAAATTAAGGCCATGTCTACCTAAGGAGAGCTTTGCCAGCATGCGGATACTAGTATACCACACTGGCACACAGCGGTACCAGCAAATCTGTGCTTTATTCTGTTATAGTGAAAACACTCCCTGTCAACACAAGATGGTATACCAGTAAAGCGCAGCTTTGCTGGTACAGCAGCATCTCCAGTAGGGACTTCTTGCCCGCACAGCTGTTCTGCTCAGAGATCACACACCCCTTCCCACTCCTGACTGACATAGCTGTGCCAGCAGACATCTGCGATGCAGGCATAGCCCAAGTCATTAGAGGTCTTGCGTGTGCAA
Organism: Natator depressus; assembly: GCF_965152275.1. Taxonomy (NCBI): domain Eukaryota; kingdom Metazoa; phylum Chordata; order Testudines; family Cheloniidae; genus Natator; species Natator depressus. The sequence goes on along the minus strand of NC_134241.1, from coordinate 78,916,358 downwards.
CAATTGCGGGAAAGGGGGAACACGAAGGGAAGAGGGAGATTCAGCTAGCACGGGGATGCCTGATGTCGAAGAAAATGAGTCAATGTTTGTAAAACAACTTGAAGATGCATGGCCTGATTTACGCTAGTGTAACCCCACGGGTGTCAAAGAGGCTAATCGATTTGCAGCAGTGCCGAGGATTAAATTATTAATAAAAGCCTGGTTGTTCCAAATACATTAGAAAAAAAATGTTCAAGAGCTTGGGATTGATGTGAAGATAAGATCCCCTGTAACTCTGCCCAGGGTGATGATACTTAGTGGAGTCTGCAGTGTAAGGGCTGGTTATGCAAAATAACCTGCTTCGGGGCAGCATTAGTTTTTGTACTGATTTTTCCAGGATGTTGAAAAATATCAGTGGTCTCTTCTGTCCATGTCCGTTTTCCTACATGAGGAGATGGCACCGTGTCTCCTATTAAGCTCGCTTCTATTAATTACAATTTTATATTTCACTTAGCCACAGCGTCTTTCAAACTTAGTTCTTTCCTCCTTGGAGTGCATGGTAAAGATGCAATAACCCGCTGCTCTTTACTCCCCATAGCTCTGAGGCACTTAGCAGAATATAAGAGTATCAAAAAGCAGCAGCAAAGCCTCTGAATCCAGCCGGAGGAACAGACCCAGTGCACTATGCTTCTCCCTCTCCCAAACTTGTACAATTTCCTCCACACAAACTTTGGGGCACTGCAGGAATTAAAGACACTGCAGTGGGGCACAGAACAGGAAGCCGGCACTCTGCACAACAGGTTCCCCCCCCCCAAACTGAATGGACATATGCACAAAAGTTAATATTGCTGTTTGCACCATAAGCCTCAGACCTTCTTACCTCTAGGGTTACTGGGCTGGCACAGAGGATCCAACAGCAGTGCAATTACTTCATACTAGTAGAAGGGCCTCCACTTACAGGCCCTATCATTGTCAGGCTTGGAAGCTTCCTCTCCACATGAATGACTGGCTTCCATTGAGGCTGTGCCCCTTCCCCTGCCCCTGCCTTTCCCCGTCAGAGGAACCTTATAAAGTGAGTCACAATTTCCAGGATCCTTTTCCTAATTTGCTGTGGATTATACTGTGGGTCTGTGAAACACAGCCCTAAAAGAAACTGGTTACTAATTGATGGTAGCTTCCGAACAATCACCCTGACGCTCAGTCACTCCATTCCTGTGCTTGAAGGAGGTAATCAAGGTGCTTTTAAGCCATCCTTGCACTTCCCATGTTCTAGAGAGATGCAGGAGCCTGCCCCACCCTGATGTAAGTCTGAGCAGCCCTGAGGCTGATTTAATTTACACATGTGTCCCATGTTCCCCTAAGAGCCCTAGAAAGTAGAGAACAACCTTTCAGTGCAGGGCACTCCAACAGGCCCCATTCTCCAGGGGCTTGGGCCAGTGTAGAACCCTCTGCTAGTTCTGCACCAGTCAGGGAGGCCCTCTGCACACTGTGGTTTCTCAGTTCAGCATTTACCAACACTTTAAGACCCCTTTATGCTGCCTAGAGGAGCATATTTAGACCTTAGCATGCATGAAAATAAGGCCCAATAAGTCCTTTGAAATCAATGCCAAAAAGTTCCATTGCCTTCAATGGGTGCAAGATGAGGCATTTAGGAAACAAGATCCTCCCCCTTCTGGACATGAATTGGTCTACAAAGTGCTTAATTCAGAAACGCTGATTCCAATATTTGTGTAGCAAATCAATTAGCAGCATGTTAACAACATACACTTAAAGTCTTGTTCGGATTTTCATAGCTTTCAAAACTAGCTTAGAATTGTTGAAGAAACACTTTTGTTCCTGCTTTTATATTAAAGGCTGATATTTTGCAGCCTGCAGTTGACAAAAGAAAGGCATACACATTCAATACATAAGCTGTCTGAATGAAGCCATTCACTCATTATCACTTTCATTTTATTAGTTATTCTTGAAATCTAACTAGTTAACTATATCCTATGTAAACATTAATCCTAACCAGTCACCTGCCCTTAAAATGCCAAAGCTGGCATTAGCTTGCAGCAACCTTACAAAACTGCACTTACTGGTTTGCAAGTGAAGTTGATTCACTGAAAAAAGTTCCCTCCCATAAGATGAAGCAGCTCATCATTAATATTCTGGAAATGTAAACCTGGGCTTCATAAAAAACATTTAAAATACAAGGCAGCTTTCAGCCTATTTTAAGAATTTCAGAGAAATTTTGCATTCTCTTTCCCATGATGCCATGGTGATGTCAGGCTGCATTTCAACTAAAATGACAATGAAATCATTTCAATTCGTGCAATGTGGGGGGAAAAACAGTCAATTTTTCACTTGGCAGGCTGAAGTCTAAAGTAATTAAGCACTGCTGTGTGGGTGGCAGCTTCCTGCTCTGAAGTCAGCCTGAGATAATTACCATATTAAAGTCAAAACATCATGTGCTGTGCTGATAGATAGATGGATGGAGAGATTGGGCATCTATTAAATGATCCATTTTGTTATGCTTACTGGGAAATGTGCCATTGATGCCAATTAAGAAATATATATTCCAAGTGAGTATTTCTAAGTGACAAAACTTCTATCCAGTAAACTGAATTTATTATTTACTGATCATGAAGTACTTAGTCATAAAAATCAGGATAGATATAAACCTGTGAGCAGAATTACATATTTTACTCAGTTTACAAACCCCTCATTACCCAATTGCCACGTTAGCATCAAGTTCTCCACAATGCAATTTTTAACTCAGGTACCAAGGTATTCTGTCATGAAAACCTTAACAGAGATAGAAATATGATTCTGAAGATAAAACAAACCCGCTCTGAGACACCAGCATTTGCAAATGGTCTATGGTAGGAAACTTCTTTTTAAAGTTTAAAAGTAAACTTAATGAAATGTCCCTTAAAATATATTCTGAATTAAATGTCTTCAAGTCTCTATTTATGGTATCAAAAAGGGAAATGGACCAAAACTAAGGTAGGAACAATGATTAATCTGTGCAATTTAGTTAGATACATTGAATAAAGCTCAGTACTATAAATAAAAAATTCGGAACAATTCCATCTGCAGCTAACAGTAATCTCTGTTAGCAGCACTGCCCTTGCTGTTTACTATTGTCACTCCTGGGGCAGTGATTCTGCCATTCAGGTGTGTTTTGTGACAAGAAAACATTTCTGTTACAAAATTTAACTGTTGCACTAGTTCTTTCAGCCCTGATTCTGATTTCACTTACAGCAATTTTCCACCACCATAACTGACATTACTCCTGACTTACATTGACATAAAAACAGAATTGGGCTCTATTTTAATAACAGTGGGAATCTCAAAAAAAACCCTAACTAGGACAGTCCCTCTTTGTACAGTAGGCACAGTGAGTTCTTCCTGTTAGAAGTATTGTGCAAGGAGTATAGGCTCTATTATCATTGCAGTGAAGGTTATGTTTGATCTCATTTAACTACTTTCAGTGGGATTTATTTTCCACTGTTTTTACTAGCTTATTGATGATATGATATGATATGATAAGATAAAGGACAGAACTAAAAGCTATGTCTCTTTAAAAGTATGGGTGGGAACTACTGTATAAGGATCAAAAAAGATATTTTTTTAATTTACATATTCTCAACAAGAGATATGTCATCTGAAAAGACACACAATGTTAAAACACTAATTAGTTTTTCCAGCAAGGAATCTAAAGAATAAATACATTAGACTTAATATTAAATTCAAATCTTGCCCTGTAGCTGATCACTTGAGAATGAGCCCCAATGAGTCAAGCAGTCATTTGAGTAAGCCCAGTATTAATGTGCTCTCTGCAGACAACTCTGATAGACAGTCTAAGACCTTTCTGTTTCACAGATTTCAACAAAAATCCTAGGCTGAGTGCAATTTTAAAGTTGCTTTGTGAAAAGTATGAGTCTCTCTCTTACAGCTCTATCTTACAGCAACTGCAATCACGTACATTCCTTTTAACAGCGGAATTTACTAAGAGAAAGTTCATGTTGTGCATTCATTGGTACACTACTTACTTACATCCCCACAACAAAGTTATCAGCATGCTCCTGGGAGGTATTTAGTGCAAGGAGGGATAAGATGGGTGCAGTGATAAGCACGCTGTCTCTTCAGAAGAAGAAAAAACATTGGTCTGTTCAAGAAAATCAGAGGAAAGGGTTAACAAAGAAAATGGGCCTTATTCTGCTCTCCGTTCCTCTGCTTGAAGTCAATGCTGTTACTCCTCATTTACACTTGTGTAATGGAAAGCGGATTCTGACACAGTAAAAAGAAATAGATAAAATACGATTTTCTTTTTAAATTAAAACCTTTAATTTCAGAATTGCCAAAACCAAGCATTCAAAAATCATGAGTCAGATGCCAAAAATCCTTTAGGGTTCATGTTTTCAAGCTTTCCTCTGCAATCATGAGGGTTAGAAATTTACTTTAAAAAAAAAAGAAAAGAAAGAAAGTTGGGATTCTTCAGTAATCACAAGGCTTCAGAAGGTGGAGCTTAAAGAAAAGACAACAAATATTGCAAGACTCACAATAAAATCATGAAAGTTGGCAACCCCAAGAATCTGCCTTGAATTCTTTCAAAGCAGAACATAACATATATTTTCTTTTGAAAATTAAACTTTTAATTTAAAAGACTACTATTGCTTCCTGTTTTCTTTTTGCACGTCACTTAACTTTGACAGCCAGTTCACTTTCTGGTTCTCCAAGACTGGCACCATGCTGCTGGGGTTGGTATTGCACCTCTGCAGAGGAATGTTTAAATCTCATTTTTATAACAAATCCTATTGACATTTTGAGTCCCGACCACCTGAGACTGTAGCCCTTTAAAACATCTTATTTAAGTTTAAGGGTTCAAAAATATATATATGTAAACTTGTAAGAGGGGAGAGTGTCTTATATTAACATGCAAAAAATAAATGTATGTTATGTCAGAGTTCCCCATCACATTCCTAAACTAAATGATTGGACATTAGTCCATATAACCTTTCACTCATTTCATCCACAACCTTCACTCCCTTGCACATTACAGTTAATAAATGAAAATAAATTCTTTAAGTACACAGCACAAGAATACTCCTCTTCCCATCAAGTATCATATATTGCAACTCAATTATATATCTTAAGCAAAAGTAATTTGTGCAGCACTGAACATAACGGTGTATCTCAGGATATATACGTCTTTAAATCCATCACAGAGTCACTCTGAACACAAGGCAAAATTCTATACAAATCATGGCCATCCTTGTCATTAGTAATAAACACCTCTGAATCTTTACCATAGTTCTTGCATCAAATATTAACTCAGCCATTCTTCCAACAACAGCAGATTCCCCTAATTTGATATAGTCTCACACTGAACATTTGAGGTAAGTGGCCAGACTTGTCAAAGGGAGCTGAACTCTTTTGACAATCTGGCCTCAATTCTGATTCTCCTCTCTCACACCAGTTTTACACAGGATTATTCCATTGCCTTCAGTGAAGTCATTTCCAGTTTACACTGATCCTAATAGTATTCTTTGATAGAACTTGTGTCGACACCTGCCATTCCCATTGCATGCACATGCTGAATAACAGAATACTGGACAATATATACCTTCCATTCTGAAGCTTCAGATGTATTGTTTATTGCTTTAAAGACAGTTAACAATGCCCAGTCTGCTTTTTAGGCCTTCCTTTCTTGATTCATGATAAAGTTACCACTCTAGTTTCCACACATTTTAGGGGAAAGCTGTTTATAAGCAAGGGTTATTATTGTTCTTTATTCAAGCACTTGATTTTCAGGCCCAGCTTCAGACTAATCAAACCCCACTTATATGCTTTATGTAAATGCAAAGCTCCTGACTTTATAGCTTTGAAAAACACTGATCTAACAGGCAAAGTCCTATGGAGCAAGTTTACAGAACCACTGAAAAAGCGGCATGTACTCCACTACACAGGAACTAGGCCCTAGTAGAAAGGGGGGATGGCAAAGGAAAGAAAGCTCCTTATTTCTGGGAATGTTTGACTCAGCATTTGGCATCCTGGCTCCACAGCCTCTGACTAATTAAATAAAGACTCCTAGGTTATCATTATAATAGCAAATATCAGCTGAAGTCTTGACAGTTCCAGGATGTCTACTATTGAAACATTATCTGTGTAGGTTGAACACAGTCCATCAGAATTTGTAAACCTTCAGAGTGCAGACTAAGGCTTAGCTATTTGATCAAGCCTTCACTGGACAACTCTAAAATAAAGCAGTTTTTTAGTTTCTTCTGATTCCTCCCTTGGGGACAGGTGGTTGATTGCCGATCACTGAAAGCAGTTATACGTTAACTGTTTTATGTGTGCTAATCCTAGATACTAATATAATGGGTGAAATATTAAATTATTGAAAAATAATCTGAAAAGCTTTATATTATCAGCAACCTCCTCTTTTAGCGACCTCCTCCTGTTTATCCTATGAATGCTTTGCACTTCTATTGCACCTTGAAAATGAGATTCTCAAAGTGTTTAACCATGATTACCTTGATTTTACAGATGGGGAAACAAAAGCAGTGGTCCAACATTTTGCCTAGAGTCTCAGGAAAACCAATATTGGAGCCTGTGATAAATGAAGGGGGGAGGAAGGTAGCTCCCTTTTATAGACACCCAGCCAGCCAGTAGATATAAAATCCCTCTTAATAGCTGTTCTCTAATTGCTCTACCCAAAAAGGGTTAAAAAGTCTCACTGCGATGCAGAGGTAAAAGGAAGTGAGCGGGCACCTGGCCAAAAGAGCCAATGGGAAGGCTAGAACTTTTTTAAAATGAAACAAGACTACCCTTTTTTCTGTCTGTGGTTGTTCTCCCTGGGGGGCAGACAGAAGAACAGCTATGCTGTAAGAAGGCCATGTATGAAGAATCATTAGTATCATACCTAGAAACTACTCATTTAAAACCCCAGATATGTAAGTAGATCAGGAAATGTATAGAAAAATGCAATTAGGTTTCTCTCTTTTTATTTCTTTATAGCTTGTGGATTCCTCTGTGCTAACCCCCTGTGCTTTTGTTTTGCTTGTAACCTTTAAGCTGGACCTCAAGAAAGCTATTCTTGGTGCTTAATTCTTGTAGTGGCTCTTTTAAAATCTAGCAATAGCCTGTGTTCCCAGATGGTGGGATTTTTTTGTTTCGTTTTGTTTTCATTAATTTACCTTTTCTTAAGAACAGGATTGGACCTTTTGTGGCTGAAGAGGTTTGTGCGTGTTGTTTAATTGGCTAGTGGCAGCAGCTTTTCTTTTTTTTGCTTTCTCAGCTCCCCCCTGGAGGGGGGGGCTGAAAGGGCTTGAGGGCACCCCACAGGAAGGAATTCCCAAGTGCGCCTTCCTGGGCTCTCAAGGGGGTTCTGCACTTGGGTGGTGGCAGCATCTACAAATCCAAGGTCAGAGAGAAGCTGTAACCTTGGGAGTTTAATACAAGCCTGGAGTAGCCAGTATTAATTTTTAGAATCCTTGCGGGTCCCCACTTTCTGCGCTCAAAGTGCCAGAGTGGGGAATTAGCCTTGACAGAGCCAAAAATAGAACACAGTTGTCTTCGTTCGCTGTCCCCCCATTCTAATCATTAGGTCATGGTCCTTCTCCTGTCTTTCCTATTCAAATCCACTCTATGATCAGTTCATTGTGCTGCAGACCACTCCCCAGGCATTCAGAGGATCCTAGAGAACTTTTCTTCTTTTTTTTTCAAGAAAGGGTAGAGGAGCTGTGACCTCCCCAGGTGCCAAATTTGCAGCTCAATAATCGGTCAATGCAGTTTTAGTGAGAAACTCTCACAAATAGGAAGTTCTATAAAGGTCCATGGAGTTACTATAACTAGTGAAACTGAAAATTCAGGGCTGATAACAGATTAGAAAGTATTTATTTGCTTTTAGTTCAGTCTATTAACCACTTTCTGTGCTGCAGGAGTCAGACATGTAAAGCAACATACACTGGAGGTTTTTTAAGAACAGCTGGACAAACACCTGTCAGAAATGGTCTAGATTTACTTGGTCCTACCTCAGCACAAGGGGCTGGACATGATGACCTCTAAAGGCCCCTTCCAGCCCTATATTTCTATGATTCTGGGATTACCTCTGGTATGCTGGTAATGAAAAGAACTCCAATGCACTTAAAAGCAAAACAGATGCAGCAGCTGAGTATAGCAGCAAAAAGTTGAGAACTCTGGAGGGATGAGTTCATATAATGATACTAGATTTTAGCAGTACTACTTCTAACAACAGCACTCCAGGTTCTAATGGTGAAAGTTATTTTCCTATATAATTATGGTTCATTTTAACCCATAAATCTGTCAGATGAAGAAAGCAATTGAAATCGCCACATAAACAGACACGCAAATGGCCCAGATGAACACCTAGGCCAGAGTCCCCCATGGGTATCTGGGGGCAGAAATCGCCCCCTGCCTAGAGCTGTCCAGTTTTCTGCTACTCCATGTGTGACATTTAATGCCAATTATTAAATGAAATCATTTGTGTATTTACAAATAATTTGTATATTAACTATACATTTTAGCTTACAGACTAAGTAATGGCAGTGGGAGGATGCAAAACTGCACAGAATGGCACTAATGGATCAAAACATGCACAGAGGTGCAGGGTAGTTGAAGGCTGGGAGGGAGCTGGAGATGTCTGGAGGGTGACTGGTACCTATGGGGGCCTGGAACCAGAGTTGGAGCACCCACCATCTGTCTCTGCTGACATCACCCATTACTCCTTCCCCATTTGGATCCAGCAGGAAGCAGTGAGAGAGGAGGTGGGAGGCGGGGGGGGGGTCACACGACTTCTCACTCAGCAGACACCACAGCAGCCTGATGGCGAGCAACTGCAATTGCAAGTCATTACCGCAGCACCAGCTGGATGCAGGGCGGTCTCAGCTGGGCTGTGGGAACGTGTGACAGACCTGCTATTACACCAGATGCATGACAATGGACATCCTTGCCTGGCCATTCATACAAAGGCTGAGGGGCCAGAGCTCTCTGTACCACCCTCCACTGGTCCTGGAGCCTATGAAGGGGACTCATTAATCTGGAGGATGGCATGGATTGCACCCTCAGCAAGTTTGCAGATGACACTAAACTGGGAGGAGAGGTAGATACGCTGGAGGGTAGGGATAGGATACAGAGGGACCTAGACAAATCAGAGGACTGGGCCAAAAGAAATCTGATGAGGTTAAACAAGGACAAGTGCAGAGTCCTGCACTTAGGATGGAAGAAATCCATGCACCGCTACAGACTAGGGACCGAATGGCTAGGCAGCGGTTCTGCAGAAAAGGACCTAAGGGTTACAGTGGACGAGAAGCTGGATATGAGTCAACAGTGTGCCCTTGTTACCAAGAAGGCTAACGGCATTTTGGGCTGTATAAGTAGGGGCATTGCCAGCAGATGGAGGGACGTGAGCATTCCCCTCTATTCGACATTGGTGAGGCCTCATCTGGAGTACTGTGGCCAGCTTTGGGCCCCACACTACAAGAAGGATGTGGAAAAATTGGAAAGCATTCAGTGGAGAGCAAAAAAAATGATTAGGGGGCTGGAGCACATGACTTAGGAGGAGAGGCTGAGGGAACTGGGATTGTTTAGTCTGCAGAAGAGAAGAACGAGGGGGGATTTGCTGGCTGCTTTCAACTACCTGAAGGGGGTTCCAAAGAGGATGGATCTAGACTGTTCTCAGTGGTACCAGATGACAGAACAAGGAGCAATGGTCTCAAGTTGCAGTGGGGGAGGTTTAGGTTGGATATTAGGAAAAACCTTTTCACTGGGAAGGTGGTGAAGCACTGGAATGGGTTAATTAGGGAGGTGGTGGAATCTCATTCCTTGGAGGTTTTCAAGGTCAGGCTTGACAAAGCCCTGGCTGGGATGATTTAGTTGGGGATTGGCCCTGCTTTGAGCAGGGGGTGGGACTAGATGACCTCCTGAGATCCCTTTCAATCCTGATAGTCTATGATTCATGCATTGAAGATTTAGCCATGGGAAGAAACCTGGCTAGGGAAATGAGGAGAAGGTACCAGGATGGGTGTGTTACATGAATCTTCACCCTGGACACCAGCGTGGAACCTGCTGGAATAACAGCACAGCCTGCGTAAGGGTAGAGCACTGGACTGGCACTCAGGACCCCTGCATTCTATTCCTAGCTCTGCCACTGGCCTCTGGGTGACCTTGGGTAAATAACTTCCTCTGCCTCAGCTTCCCCATCTATAGAATGAGGATAATGATACTGACCTTCCTTTGTAAAGCACTTTGGGATCTACTGATGAAAAGCGTTATGTAATAACTAGTGATTATCTTGTTTTGCTGACCTTCCATGCTCTGCCTCCCACATTTGACAAGCCTTTCTAGGGAAAACCTGACAGAGTGGCTGCATTAGAGCCAGAGAGAAGCAGAGCAACTTAAAGCTAGAGCAGTGCCCCCAACCTCCTGCACATTCCTAAAATCTGGCGGGATCTCAGTATACCTAGGAGTTCTGGGTCCTACCAACCCCCCTCCTCATCTTCCTTGCAAGTATAATCTGAAAAACCTCTGTGAGATGCCTCCTTCCTGGCCCTCTCTCACCTGTGGTTTGGTTTGGTTTTTCCGGTCTAGGGAGCAATCTTAGTTTAGTGAGATCAGAGAATATGGGCTAAATCTAGCCCATTTCACAGTCCCACAGCTGTCAGTGGAACTACTTCATATAAGCAGGATTTGGCACCTAAAGAAATGCCTTGCAGAGTCTGTGATGTGAGCTCGCACAAGATGCAGGTGCTTATCACCAGGACTAAATCATGTCTGAAGGCTGAATCCCCTTAACCTTCTCACGTGAGTTCAATGGGATTGCCAACATAAGGCAAGGTGAAGCCACAAAAGCTCATCTTCATAAGAAAACAGAATTTTTGTAGGGGGCTGTTGCCAACTTTTATCTATTTATTTTTCCCAGCTTTGGTAGGTGAAAAACTGACTGGTCTGCTGTGAAATTATCAAAAATTGCCTGAAGAAATACGTGCAAATTGCTGAGAATTCATTATTTTGACTCAGGGTTGGAATATTGTCAGTTCTTCTGCAAAAGGTTTTGAGGTAGAAACAGCAAATTGTTACTCGGGATCATTTTTCCAAATATTTATGAAAACAGCAGTTATCAAATAAAAATACTCCACCAGGTGATAGCTCCACATAGCTTCAGAAAGTACCAAATTATTTTAGATAGTCTCACAGTGAATAACAGTATCCAAAATTTTCCATAAAAAAGAGAGAACTGTCTAAGCTATAATTTTAAATTTCAAAAACAAACTAAACCCTTATTTTAATGGTTTCAAAAGGTAGATTAGAATTACTTTGCAGATTTCTATTTATTGCAATTAGCAAAGTGTTCAGAGCTCTAAAATGAGAGAAAGCATTTACCTATTTTTATCATTATAATGAAATTTCTGCTTTATTATAAATTGAGGGGGAGGGAGTTCTGTAATTCCAGAGAAATATTTAGAAAAACTGTATCTATTATCTAAGTATAAGGTCCAATGCTTGTATTTTTGAAGACAGAGTGACATCTAAAGGGATTTTGAAATACTCAAGCCTGGCACATTGAATCCAAACTAACAAAGTCAAGAGCATGTAATATTTTTGAAAACTGATGAGTTTTCAGGTTTGCTGTGGTTGATTGTCCCAAGTAACCATGAAAAGAGGATCAAATTCCAATTTTAATGACATGCCTCAGGGTACCCTCAGGACAACTGCTATTTTTATCTTCGATTCTGCAGGTTCTCGGTGAACAAAAGGGGGGAAATCGGCTTTGAATAGATTCCTTGTGCTGTTGTCAAAAGTAATCCAATCGTTCCAAATATCTGTATCCTAAAATATCTTCATGCAGGCAGTTTTTTTATTAACCTGTAGCATTAATAGAGCAAAATATTTATATGGAGTTTTAGTTATTGATTCTCCAATTAGATTTTATGTTCTCTAAATGATAGGTATTATAATGATTTTTTCTCAGTCTCTCAAACATACACACACAGTCTGAATCTTTCTATAATACCTAGTGAGTAGATGTGGGATCCAAGATGACATTTGTGAAAATATTCAGTAAATGTTATGTTTACTGACATGAGCCTGGTATATCAAAACCAGTTTAGAAAAAAACAGCTCATTTTAAAGTCAAAGTTTATAATATGAAAGATCAGTGGTTTAGTAGGAAGACTTAAATGTGTGTTTGTGAACAATGCATATGCTAACAATGAGCTAATTACCTTTACTAATAATCTCTGATGGGCTGTTATTTCATTCTACACTTACACTATCTTACTGAACTCAATGACATGACCAAAGGGGGAAAAATCCTGAATTAAAAACATTTTTCCTCTATAGTGATAAAATCATAGTCAAATCTCACAGATCTGGTGCTTCTTTGGCTGTCTTTAATTTGTATTCATTAGGAAGTGGAATGTCTTCTGATGCAGTTTTACTTATTTATGAAAAAAATATAAAATCGTGAAAGGCTACCAGGATGCTATATCTCATTAACCACCATGACGCCCTGGTGAACTGCTTCACTGTGGCTCAGCAGCAGAGTGCTGGCAAGCCAAGTTAACTCGTCCTGGCTGAAGGGACAATGGGCCCGGGCCGTAGACAATTTGTGGAATATTCTGCTTTTAATAGGCACATTTAATGGAGGGGAGAATGATGAACCCTTAATTTGCAAAGCAACATTGGGAACAAAGCTCGTGGTAGTGAGAGAGAAAAAATGAATGGCTCAGAGAAGCTGTGTAAAGAGAACATTTACAGTGTGATATTAGTTGCAGTAAAGTGGTGTTATTTTGCCTGAGGATAGTATTTGCTCTCACAACTGACTTTGTTTTATTAAAAAAAAAAAATCATTCCTACATCTACTAAAACAATGATATTTCTTTTCAAGTCAAAAGTAGCAGGCATAGCTAATATAACACAAAAAGTGGGACCTGAGGCACCGAGACAAATAATGACAAAACCTTTCAAGAAGATTAAAGCAACATGTAATTCTAGATGCATGTTAATAAAACAAGTGGTGAAAAATAATAAATAGTATAACATAATGAAAGATACCTATCTCTAAACTGCAATTAGTCTTTGTGAATGCGATCTTTTTTTCAACACTTTCAAATATATCGTAACAGTCTAAAATGTTTGTTTTTCAACAAGAAGTGGTCATATAAACAAGTTGTTTTAAACATTATGCCTTCACTTGAAATAGCCTAGAAAATAAAAGGTGCAGCATGGAGTGTGAGTGAGTCTCTTTTTACACATGCTCAGATCCTGTTCAATTTCCCAGGGCTATCAATGTTCCATAATCTCACTCAGCCTGTTGAAATTCTGATAAGGATTCACATATTAAAGATAGGAGTCTTGAAGAAACAGCAAAATTAGAATAGGTTTTATTAGGTCATGAATGAGTCTTGATGGCTGCAAAGAAAATTTGCATATCTGTGGGGGGAGTGACCGCCATATTAATGCAAAATGATATTGATAAAATTATAACTTTTAATGTTATTACAAACTTGTTTGCACTTTTATTGAATGTTCATAGATTCCAAGGCCAGAAGGGCCATTGTGATCATCTAGTCAGACCTCCTGTACAACCCAAGCCATAGGAGTTCCCCAAAATAATTCCTAGAACATAATTTTTAGAAAAACATCCCACCTTGATTTAAACATTTTCAGTGATGGAGACTCCACCACAACCCTTGGTAAATTGTTCCAATGGTTAATTACCCTCACTGTCAAAAATGTACACCTTCTGTCCAGTCTGAATGTGTCTAACTTCAACTTCCAGCCATTGGATTGTGTTATAACTTTCTCTGATAGATTGAGGAGCATCCTTCTTGAATTGTAGGCAACAGAACTGGACACAGTATTTTGGCAATAGTCACACCAGTGCCAATATAGAGGTAAAATAACTTCTCTGCTCCTATTCATGATTCCTCTGTTTATGCATCCCAGGATCACATTATCAGTTTGGCCACAGCATCACACCAGGAGCTTATGTTCAGCTGATTATCCACCATGACCCCCAAATCTTTTCCAGTCATTGCTTCCCAGGATAAAATTACCCTGTAAATATGGCCTACATTCTTTGCTCCTAGAAGTATACATTTAGCTGTATTAAAACATACACTGTTTGCTTGCACCTAGTTTACCCAACAGTCCAGATCATTCTGAATCAGTGACCTGTCCTCTTCATTATTTATCAGTCCCCCAATTTTTGTATCATTTGTAATCTTTATCGGTGATTATTTTAATGTTTTCTTCCAGGTCACTGATAATGTTAAATAGCTCAGGGCCAAGAACCAACCCTTTGGGACCCCACTAGAAACACCCATTTGATGACAAGTGCCAGTTTAGTTTTATTTTGAGACTTAGCAGTTCGCCAGCTTTTAATCCATTAAATGTGTGCCATTTTTATATCATTCCAGTTGTTTAATCAAAATGTTGTGCAGAACTAAGTCAAATGCCTTACAGAAGTCTAAGTATATTACGTCAACACTATTACTTGTATCAACCACACTAGTTATCTTATTTTGAAAAAAAGAAGTTAGTTTGACAGGATCTATTTTCCATAAACCCATGTTGATTTGCATTAATTAAATTATAATTCTTTAGTTCTTTATTAATTGAGTCCCACATCACCTGCTGCATTATCTTGCCAGGGATTGATGTCAAGCTGACAGACTTATAATTACCCAGACCACCCCATTTACCCTTTATAAAAAGTGACACATTAGCTTTCTTTCTTCCAGTCTTCTGGAATTTCTCCAGGGCTTCAAATCTTATTGAAAAATCAACATTAATGGCCCCAAAATCTCCACAACCAGCTCTTTTAAAATTCTTGGATGCAAGTTATCTGGACCTATTGAGTTTAAAATGTCTAACTTTAGTATCTTCTGTTTACCATCCCCCAGAGCTACTAGTGGAATAGAAAGAGTATCATCATCACCATATCATGAGAATAAATAAATAGTCTATTCCCTCCCCCAAATATAGAACAGAAATAAATATTTATTGAACAATTCTGCAATTATTGTCAGCATTATTATTGATAATTCTACCATTTCCTTCCAGTAATGAATCAATACCACTGTCAAGATTATTTTTGTTCCTAATATATTTTAAAAACTCCTTATTATTGTCCTCAACTCTGCTGGCCATAGATTTCTACTTTTCACCCTTTTGCTTTCCTTATCAGTTTTCTACAATTCCTATCTCCGGCTATATATTCATTACTACCACCTCCCCCTTTTTTCCCCGTTTGTTATATATCATTTTTGTAGGTACTTTTAGTTCCTCTCTAGGCCAGGTTGCTTGTTTGCTTTAAAAACCAGAACAGCCTTCTCCTGCAATTGTGGGTTTGGGGACATCTAATAAGGCATTCTTAAAATTATTTCCAGTTATCATTCACATTTTTCTGATTAGGTTCTTCCTCCCAGATGATTTGGCTCACATTTGTTTTCAGCTTTGTGAAACTGACTATTAAAGCATCAAGTATATATATTAGTGGTCTGGACTTTATTCTGCTTTCACATTATAATTGTGATTGAGTCATGATCACTTGGTGCCTAAGTATTATTAAAATATAGTTACAAGTGTATTATAGCCAGGATGCTTGAAAAATAACAGTACCCATGTATGTTTTAGTTCATTATACTATAAAATGTTCAGGAAGGCTAAAGAAATTCCAGGGGGCTTCTGCATTTTGGTTCTCCTAAGACAAGCAAATGTCAGCAAAATAGCCCTCCTTAGCCATAAAACCATGTTTACTAGCCTAAGAGTGTTTATACAAATTCAGAAAGCCACATTTAAAACTTTATTTTGCTCTTTCTATTTCAAAATTGTTTGTGATTGGGGCTTTCTATAGAATATTTAATAGGAGTTTTTAACTGCAAATTATATACTGCAACTGAAAAATAGCATTTGGTCTAAAAGGCAACAAACATGTGTGAGTCACGGGCTGGCACACCCCAGCAGGCTCTCCTCCTTTGTCATCTCCTACTGTCAGTTGTTCCAGTCCTGTGGTGGTCTTACAATTCAGCTGCTTCTTACAGTTCAGCTCTCTGGGTCACATATAGTCCCACCTCTTCCAGGATGGACCAAGAGTCCAATCAATCATAGTCTGTCAGCTTCACATTGGACCCTCAGTCCAAGTCCTTACCCTTAGTATCAGGAGGTTTCAGTAGTCCTGACTCACGTTGGAAGGGGAGCAGGGATTCCACACCATCTTAGTCAGTGGGCTGAAAAGGGAACTTAGGCCCTCCTCGTCACTGGGTTCTGGTCCAGGGACTGTTGAATAGGCAGTTATGGCCTGACTGTACAGACTTCTTGCTGCCTGCCTGGACCAGTTCTTATCTGCCCTGTGCCTCAACCTCTTCCCAAGCTCCTGGTATATCAGCTCTACGCTTTTCGCCTCTTCCACCAGTTCACTGCACTGTCTGACACCCAGGTGGTTCTGCTGCTGGACAGATTTCGCTACTCCCTTCGCAAGGGGGAGTCCCTTACTCAGCTGGAGTCTTCCTGCAGGACCATCCACCAGCGCTCAGGGTCCTGGATGGACTCCATTCCTGCCACTTTCTTTCCAGCAACCTTAGGCTACCTGTTGCAGATGTACCTTCCTCCGGTGATGCTCTGTTTGCCAGTAGTCCCATTCAGCTCCCTGCCTCCACGCTGGCTTCTGTTACTGAGTAAGATGCAGACATGTACTCTCTTCCTTAGTCAGGCCCTTACTGAGCCAGGTTCAGCCCTTTTAAACCACCTCCTTCCACCTACTTCAGGTGTAGTGTGATGAGGCTCACTGCACCCACAGGCTCTCATTAGCCCCTTCAGGCCCAGTGAAGGTTGGTACACCCATCAAAGCAACTAAATCAAGAGTGTTTTACCAAGACCAGGGTGTGTCTTGTATAAGATACCAGTTTGGTACAAATAATCTTTATCTCAAGGAAACAAACCATGAAAAACATTCCTGCTTTAGCAGAAGATGTGATTGTGAAAAGGACATAGGAATGTTTTATTGACGTAATAAACCTAGACCACAGATGGAGCCCTGCCCCTTCCCTGCAGAGAAAAGCCTCTCCGAAAAACATGGCTTTGGACATGTTCTAAACCTTTTGTTTATTTCTTAAATGTTGAAATGGCAAATGGCTTTGTGAAATGCAGACTCACAAATATGTTAGTTCCTGATATAGCTCCTAATGTTAATGGTAAAACGCTTTGTGTACCAACATGGAATCTAATGGCTTTGCTAAACTGATTTACTAATAAAAGCAGCATTTGAGTATAGAGTATTTTTATTAATGGGAAGTTAATTACTGGCAGCGCTCAAGCAACTCCCTCGCCCATCTCAGAAAAACAAGAATCATCATCTCTCTCCAAAAGTTTTAAAAATCAACATCTTCTGTCGTATCTATTTAAGAATTATTTAATATTAAAATGACTGAGAACTAAAAATTTTAACCGTACTAAGCTTTCTATAGAGAATAGGAATGCTCGTGTAGCTGATGCATGTTTGGTATGGCACTCTGTCCCCCTCTAGTGGTAGCTAGACCAGCTAGAGATTGATGAGCCTGCTACAGCCATGGCTAAATGAGATGTGTCATTTAGCTCATACAGTAGAGGCTCATGCATTAAGATCCAGAGGTGCCAGGTTTGATCCTGGCTGCCAAAGATCAGGGTCTGTCAGTGTTACAAGTAGGGGCTTCTCCAGTATATCAACTGAGAAATCTCTGAAGCATGGGAGGTTTCCTCAGCTAGGGGAAGTATGTTAACCCATGCCTGCTTGGTGTGGCACTCTGTCCCTCTCTACTGGCAGCTAGACCCGCTAAAGTTTGATGAGCCTGCTACAGTCTTGGCTAAAAGCCTCTGCAGTGAGCACTTTTTTTTTTCTCTCTCTCTCTCACACACTCACAGAGCTGCCCTGCTCAAAAACCCACAGCATTCATTAACGTACCTTGTCCATCTCTACAAGCAAGCTACCAAAGACTCCTAAGAAAAAAAACTCAAGAAGAAACCAACCCCAGGAAAACCTCCCCAAGACTTCAACATGGATTGGTGAAAGAGTTAACTAAGACACTGCCAAGGCATTAGCTTTAAAATTCTTGTAATTATTGTATTGTGATATGAAAGTGCTGTTGTAACTGAAGACACTAACCGTTTTCCTTTTAATCACCAAATGGTTAGACTGTCTATCCCTGGAGAGGAGATGGGGGGGCCAAACATTGATAAAAAGAGAAATAGTGGCATATAAGAGTCTTAATATTTGTAATTTCCCTGTCTCAAGATGGCTTCTTAAATGGATTCTGATTTAAGTATTTTCTTGAATTTCATAGGATTTAGTTAAGATTGCTTACTTTGCCTATTATAAACTAGTTGGTTATAACTAGACAGGTTTCACCTGCCCTTAAACAAATTATTCTGCCCATGGATAAACAGTCTTAAATATCTAATTAGATGCTAAGCCAGGAATTGCTATAAATTTGAGAAACAATATTCTGTATGTTTATATTTTGGTCTTAATTTATCCAACGAGGAACACCCCCAGAGGTGGTCCACTTCTAGAGATATAATCTCTGCTAAGAGTTCTCCACAGAGAGATATACAGAAGAGATTGCAATAGGAGGTACCTGGTTTATCACTTATGTTCTATCATTTGTGTTGTTTGGTTTAATGTTTTCTTTTCCCTTTTCAATAATAAAATAGCCATAGTTAATAACTGTGATTATCTTGCTTCATTTTAATGATTATGCCCCCTGAAGTATGCAAAAGGACCCCTGTGACTAAAAAAGTGGGAGTCACAGCCCTGAGCTGGCAGTAAGAAAAACAGTTATTAAGAGCTGGCCACATTTATTGTTTCTT
The DNA here is from genome assembly GCF_965152275.1 of Natator depressus. NCBI lineage: Eukaryota > Metazoa > Chordata > Testudines > Cheloniidae > Natator > Natator depressus. The sequence continues at coordinate 78,897,524 of NC_134241.1, read as the reverse complement.
TAAACTAAATATTTTAGTAATTTTAAAAATAAAATTACTTGGGAGCCAACAATTTAAAATTACCCCTTCCAAATCCAAATCTACAATGCAGTTTGAACTTCGATTTTGTTTGGCAAAGAACTTTGTGTGATTCAACAAGTCTCTTCGTAGCTTTGCTTTTCTTTCCTCTAACTTTACTTATTTACAAAAGGATGTGTAAATTTTTCTGATCTAGGCTATAGAAAAGCAACCATTACTGAAGATCCTTATATAAACAACTGAGAAACGTCATCTTGCAAAGAATAGAGTATTATTAAAAGTATGAGCTATAGAAATCTCTACATCTCAAAATCATGTCAACTCCTAGCACTCTGTAAGTCGAGGTCATTTATTGCACTGAGGCAAAACTGGAATCTCATTCTGCATAGCCAGGGTCAGAGAGCATTTAGCTCTTAAGAAAAAAAGAATTACCGAGAATGCTGAAGGGGTTGCTATTATGTGAACTACCCGCAACTAGTATTCTGTACATGATTCATATGCTTTAAACAGTGACATAAAATTTAGCCATTGGAACACTCTTAGTTGATAATACTAGCAAACAACCTAGAGTTGCTATTTGAATTACAGTAGCACCCAGAAGCCTCAAGTAAGGCCAGGGCCCCATAGGCATTCTACAGACACACAGTAAGAGACAGTCCATTTCCTGAACGGCTTGAAATCTAAATGGAAAAGATACTCAAAGTGTGGGAGGAAAACAGAGGCACAGAGAGGTGAAGTGATTTGCCCAAGATGAGTGACAGCGGTGGGAACAGAAGCAGGCCTTTTGTAAGGCTTCTCCACACGGAGCCTAAGGTAAGGATAGACATAAACACACTAGTTCTGCTCAAGCTACTGCACTAAAAATAGTAGCATGGCTGCAGTCGCACAGGCAGCAGGTCAGGCTAGCTGCCAGATTACAGGGTTAGGGCCTTGGAAGGGGTGGTAGTCAGGTGCCTCCCCGAGCAGCTGCTCATGCCACACTGCAATTCTTAGCATGCTAGCTGGAGCAGAGTTAGCACATGTATGTCTACCCGAGCTGGGCATTACAATTGCCAGCTGCTGGGCATTACAATTGCCAGCTGCTGGGCAGACCTACCCTTAGAGTGTGACAAGCTGAAGGTTCATCTATATCACATCAGCCAGCTACACACTAAGCCCCCGTGTGGACACTGCTACTGAAAGTTCCACAGTGCATTCTGACCTGCTACAAAGCAGCAGTCGATCAAAGGGCACGACAGAACTTGTAGGGCACGATGGCAGGCTCAACCCAGAAAGTTAGCGTGCGGCAGGCAAGTGCGATGCACATTTTCATCCCAGTTTGCTGTACGCTGTCTCCACGTTGACAGGCCCTTACTGTTTGACCGCAACCCTATCTCATATATGACACTGCCTCCTTGCAATGCCACAAAGAGTTCATCACAACACCTCTTTGAGGAAGAAGAAAGCTCCTCAGCCGTACAGATTTTGCAAAATAAAACCAAGAGAAAACATATATAGATTTAGTTTTAAATGAGAGAGAGAGAGAGATGAAGATATTATTCCATAGCAGGAAGTCAACAGATTTATTTTAAAAACTAATACCATTGCCTTTTTCAGTTATTTTAAATTTTAACTGTGCTGCTGGGTTAGTCAAATGAGATGCTGGAGTTTTATTTTTGAGGATTTGTTATCTATACAATTTCTAATCTGATAAACTATAGTTAACTCAGTGTCCCTGAAATGATATTTTCAGATCCAGAAATAAGCCACAAGGATTAATTTGTTATTGCATATTTTGGTTGAGAAGTATTTTGCACATTTAAGAAAAAAAATCTTCTCTAATGGGTAAAGGGGCTAAGAAAATATATTCAGTTCACATTAGAATAAATCACTGAGCCAAAATCCCAAATATTCAGCTAGCTCTGTTACAGCTTTTGTGCCTATCAGTTTCAGCAGAAGAGGCGAATTCAAATAGGAAGATTGATTATGTAACAGGGGGACAGAGCACATGAGACAATAACAAAGAAATTAATGAATTAAAAATATTGGAGTACATCCCTTGTGTGCAGAGAAGCTGAAAGAGATGGATCGCACCAGCACAAGAGAGTCGGTTGCCCCCTCTGAGCAGTTTTATCCTATTGTCAAAAGAAATAAGTAGACCATGCAGCTGATAAGTTCTTACAGCCAGGAGTAGCTTTCCATTCTCCCTGAACTGTCTCTCTCCACAACCCGACAGGCAGACACAATGGCCAGCACGGAATTGTCATTCAAAACCATCACACCACTAACATGCAAGGTGTTACGAGCTGGGTGAAATCTTGTCATGGACTGAGTTAAAACCACATTGAGACCAATAGATGTGAATGCACCCTTCAATTAACATAAGAAATGGTCACCTATCTTTCTGTAACTGTTGTTCTTTGAGATGTGTTGCTCATGTCCATTCCATTGTAGGTGTGTGTGCGCACCTCATGCACAGATGTCAGAGATTTTCTTTCCTCAGCAGGACCCACTGGGGTGGCTCAAGCACTCCCTACCACCATGCACCATTTTGTGTTGGCAGAGCCACTCCAAATCCCCTCACTTCCTTCATACCAGATATACTCTGATACAAAAGGGAAGGGGAGTGGGGGATCCTGGAATAGATATATGCAACATCTTGAAGAACAATAGTTACCGAAAGGTAGGTAATCATTTTTTTTCCTTCTTTGAGTGATTGCACATGTCAATTCCACTGTAGGTGACTCACAAGCAAACAGACTCCAAACCCGCATCTGTAGCTATCTGAACAGTGATTGTAAAACCGCCCATGCAAAACTGGCATCATCTCTGGACTGACAGGTAACAGCATAATGAGAAGTGAAGGGGTGGACTGAAGACCAAGTTGCTGCTTTACAAATGTCAACTAGTATTTGAGCCAGGAAAGCTGCAGAAGTTGTTCGTGCTCTAATAAAATGGCAGGGTCATGTTAGTCTACTGGTAACAAACAGATGCAGGAAGAGATTCAGGAGGAGATTGTCTGGGAGAAAACTGGATTGCCCTTGTCTGTCAGCGACTGCGACAAACAGCTGTGTAAAAGTCTGGAACAATTTAGTACGCTCTAGCTAGAAAGCTAATCCTCTTCTCACATCCAATGAGTGAAGTCTTTCTTCACGTTCAGGGTGCTGGAGTTTTGGAAACAATGTGGGCAAATTGATAGCTTGGATAATGTGAAAACCAGAGACTACTTTTATAAGGAACTTTGGGTGCAGCCAGAGATAAAACCTTATCCTTATAAAAAACTATATAAGGGATGCACCAACTCTTCTGGCTGAGGTGATCGCTACTAGAAACATCACCTTCAGAGAGAGGTACAGGAGAGAACAAGTCAAAAGAGAGCCCCCATTAGAGTTGCCAGGACTCACCTGAGATCCCAAGGAGAGACGAGGTCCCACACTTGAGGGTATAATCTGGCCAAGCCCTTTGGGAATTGAGCAACAATGAGGTTGGAGAAAAGGGGCCTATTATCCATCTGTATATGGAAAGCTGAGAAAGCAACTAAATGCACCCTTGCAGAACTAATAGTCAGACTCTGTTTTAGATCTAGAAGACAGCACAACATTCAGGGGTGCTTGCCGAGGAGACACACCTTTCCCGCATGACCAAATGAAGGAGGACTTCCATTTAGCTAGGTAAGTGATCCTACCTGAGAAATTCTACTATTGAGAAATACATCCTGGACATCTTAAGCAGGACCTTTCAAAGGGCCTTGGCCATGGAGCATCCATGTTGTGAGATGGAGAGCTGGGAGGCTGCAGTGGAGAATGTGGCCACAGTCTTGGAAAATTATGTCCGGATCCAATGGGAGGGATAAAGGCGGCTCTAATAGACAGTGTTAGTAGGGCTGAGTACCAGTATTGACGGGGCCACACTAATGCTATAAGGATGAGATGGGCATGGCCTCTTTTTATTTTGGGTACAACTCTGGGGAGCAAAGGAATCAGAAGGAAGGTGTATAGAAGGCACTTCTCCCAAGATAGGAGAAAGACATCTGTTAGGAAGCCTGGGCTAAGATTACCCCACCTCCTGTGGGAACATAACCAACAGTATTTTCTGTTGGTCCTTGCTGCAAGAAGGTCCACTTGGGGAATCTCCCAGAGTTGGAAGATGGACCTGGCTACGTCTGAGTACAATGACCACTTGTGGTCTTGTGTTGAACAATGAAGTATCTTCTCAGCTGATCTGCCAGTGTGTTTTGTTTCCCTGAAAGGTAAGCAGTTTTGAGGTGAATCAACTGGATTATACGGAAGTCCCAGAGATGAACTTCCTCCTGGAAGAATTGACTTGACAGTGTTCCTCTTTGCTTGTTTATGTAAAATGTGGTTGCTGAGTTGTCTATCGGTCAATAGATTGTTTCCCACTATGTGGGAAACAAGGTTAAGCAGGGTATACATACTGCTCTGAACTCCCTGACATGTACACGAGCCGCTCGGTCTTAAGACAACCAAAGACCTTGAGTAGACCCACTGACGGGGGCGGGGGGCAATTGCCCAGAGTCCCAGGCAATTTAAAAGCATGGTCGGTCCCCAAATTGCTGTTGGCGGACCTGACCTTGAGTCTTCAGATACACAAATGTGAGCCCCTCAACTTAGAGATGATGTGTCTGTGACAAGGGTGAGTGTTGGCAGCGTGGGAAGGAAGGGAACTCTCACACAAACTTTTAGAGAGCCTGTCCACCAATCCAGAGACAACAGGAGTGGCTCTGACACTTAAACCACCTTGTCCAAGTGGTGAACGATTTGTGAAATATACTGATGCTAGCCATGTCTGCTGTGTCCTGACTTGCAGTCTGGTGTATTGCACTACATAGGCAGTGGTGAGCTGGAACCGGTTGTTAAATTTAGAAGCCCTTTTAGAACCGGTTGTCCCTCATGGGACAACCGGTTCTAAAAGGGCTTCTAAATTTAACAACCAGCCAAAAGTGGCGCCTTAGGCGCTGACTCTGTGAGTGCTCTGGGGCTGGAGCAACCAAGGGGAAAATTTGCTGGGGCAGAGCACCCACCAGCAGCTCCCTGCCCTGCCCTGCACCCAGCCCCAGCTCACCTCCGCTCCGCCTCCTCTCCTGAACGCGCCGCCCCGCTTTGCTTCTCCACCCTCCCGGTTTCCCGCGAATCAGCTGTTCGTGCGGGAAGCCTGGGAGGGCTGAGAAACAAGCAGCGGCTTCGCGCTCAGGCCCAGAGAGGTGGAGGTGAGCTGGGGTTGGGGGGGGGGCGCAAGGAGGGCCGTCCGCACCACAGCAGGTAACCTGGGGGGGCGTGCAGCGGAACCGCTCCCCGCCCCAGCTCACCTCCACCTCTCTGGGCCTGAGCGCGAAGCCGCCGCTTGCTTCTCAGCCCTCCCAGGCTTCCCGCATGAACAGCTGATTCGTGGGAAGCCAGGGGGTGGAGAAGCAGAGCGGCGAGGCGCATTCAGGGGAGGAGATGGAGGCAGAGTGGAAGTGAGCTGGGGCTGGGCGCGGGGCAGGGCAGGGAGCTGCCGGTGGGTGCTCTGCACCCACCAAATTTTCCCTGTGGGTGCTCTAGCCCCGGAGCACCCACGGAGTCGGTGCCTAAGGCGCCACTTTTGATGTGATCAGTGGGGGGAGCGGCTGCTGAGCTATGCTACCCCTCCCCTAGGAGCCAGAGGGACCAGCTGGATGCTTCCTGGGAGCTGCCCCAGGTAAGCACAGCCGGGACTCCCCACCTCGCCCCCCCGGCAGGTCCCTGTGGCTCTTAGGGGTGGAGTGGCCCACGAGACCTTCCTGCCTGGTTCTGTGGGCAGTCAGGGGAGGAGGGTGGATGGGGCAGGGGCCCCAGGGGGGGCGTCAAGGAACGCGGGGGTGGGCCATGACCCCCTCGTGGGGTGAGGAGGGAACCGGTTGTTAAGATTTTGGCAGCTCATCACTGTACGTAGGTATGTGTTGCCATGTGACCTAACAGGCTGAGGCATTTGCATGCTGTTGTGAGTGGGTAAGCTTTCATTTGAAGTACTAGATCTCAGATGGTTTCGAATCTGGCTTGTGCAGAAAAGCCCTGGCCTTTGAGGAGTAGAGGACTGCTCCAATGAATTCTATCATCTGGACAGGCCTCAGTATTGATTTCTCTCAAGTCAGTAGGAGCCCATGAGATTGAATATGGATAAAGCAGTGGATATGCCAGACAGGACCTGAGACTCTGATCAACCAGTCATCCAGGTATGGGAACACATGGACACCTAATTTTTGAAAATGAGCTGTTACCACCACCATGCGTTTTTGTGAATGCCCAAGAAGCAGCTGCCAGGCCAAACGAAAGTACTCTGAACTGATAGTGTCAACCATTCACAATGACCTGAGAAACTTTCAGTGGTCGGGACATAATGCAATATAGAAGTAAGCATCCTTCAAGTCAAGGGCAGCATACCTTGTTCTCCTTGTTCCAAGGAAGGGATAATTGATGCTAGGGTAACCATGCAGAATTTTATTTTCTTCAGGAATTTGTTCAACTCTCTGGGCCTGAAGGCTCCTTTTGACTTGATAATCAGGAAATAATGGGAATAGAAGCCTTTTCCCAAGGCCCACGAGTGCTTCCCCTACGGCCCATGCCTAAAGGAGAGATTGCCCTTTGATGAGTGGTCAAATTTCATGAGCATGGACCCTCAAGAGGGAGGAGAAGGAGGAGGAGGGGTGGGGGAGAGGGATTGGAGTAAATTGGATGGCACATCCCTTCCACCATGCTTAAGACCTACTAGTCTGATGTTATGTGAGGTCCAGGCACTTAGGAAGTAGTACAAGTGATTGGTAATTAAAAAAAGGGGGGAACAGATGGCAGTGAGGAGACTGGTATATTATCCTTGACAACCCTGTCAAAATACCTGCTTAGAAGAGGCAGCTGGATGGGTTAAGTTGTTTGATTCTAAAGAGGAGGGTGGCAGAGGGCACCTTCTATAACTCCTTCCCTTTTTCCTAGATGGATCTTGGGAATGCGGAGTAACACTATGGTGTTGAAAAGATGGTTGTCGACAAAAATGCTTTCTTTTCATCGCTGGAGTGTAGATTCCAAGGGATCTGAGTGTTGCCCTAGAATCTTTAAGGCTGTGAAGCCTGTCATCAGTTTTTGTTTGTTTGTTTTGGAGAACAGAGTAGGGCTTCAAATGGAAGGTCCTGCATGTTCTGTTGGAATTCTGCAGATAGCCTGTATGACTGCAGCCATGAACACCTTCTCATAGCAATCAAAGATCCCATGGATCAAGCCACCAAATCTGCACTAATCAGATTACCCTCCTCCACAATTATTGAGAACTCTTATTGCAATATTCTGGTAATTTGTCCTTGAATTTAGCAATGGTCTCCCAGAGTGTGTAACAACATCGACTCAGGAGTGCTTGCTGGTTTGCAATTCTGAGCTGCAGGCCCCCTGAAGAACAAAAAGTTTGTGATCAAACAAGTCTAGTCTTTTTGAATCATTGCTTTTAGGTGTGGAGACTCATTGCCCAGTCTTTCCCGCTCCTTGGCAGCTGCCACCACAAGAGAATGCAAGGAACAGTGAGTGGAAAAATGTTCATACCCCTTCGAGGTGATGAAGTATCTCCTTTCCATTTATTTTGCTGGGGGAGCCAGGGAAGAGGGGGGTCTGCTAAAGAGTCTTGGCCAGTTCCATGATTGTCTTGTTGATTGGCAGAGCAACCTTAGCTGGGGTGACAAGCACTAGAATGTCCTCCAACTTGTGAAAACTCTCAGGTACCTCTTCTGACTGGATGCCAAGCACTGAGGCCACTCTTTCAGTATGTCTTGGTGGGCCCTGTGGTCTTCTGGAGGAAGTGAATCTCCCACTATATCAATAGCATCATCTGGTGGTGAAGATGAAGCTGCAACCAGTATCCGAGGTTGTGGCAACTCCATAATCTGTGGTGGAGAAGCTACTCAAGAAGGACCTGGTTGGCCAGGACCGATCATTGTACCATACACAGGAGAGTGACGCTCTCAGCATCACATATCGGGGAATTATGTTCCTGGTGCCTTGAAGTCTGATGCATTCCCCACAATTGTCAAGATGGTTGAGGTGAGGTCCTGGCTGGAGGAGGGATGCCCCATGGAGCCCAGAGTGACCCGTGGTATGGACCTAGAACCTATCTTCGTCCGGGCCATTGTCCCTTAGGAAAAGGCCACTGTTGGGGCTGCTGCATTGTCCATGGTGCCAATGGCCTTGAAGGAGGGTAAGTGCTGTGTTCCAGCCAGTATACAGAGGACCGCACTTCTGAGTCTGAGGACAAGGAGTCACAGATTTCTGATAATGGAGATGCTGATGCAGATGGTACTAGAGAGTGGTATCCTGAACTCAGGGACAGGGGTGCTGGAGAAATCCATTGGAGGTTGTCCTCTCAATAAAACTGGTTTGAGAGGAGGTCTAGGTAGTGGTACTGTGGGCTCTCAGTGTGTGAGGGGTGAGCCGCTGGAGTGGGAACCAGTTTGACAGTGAAACCAGTACTAAGAGGCTTGCTCAGCCTCTCAGGGCTGCATATGCCCCTTGGGTAGAAGGGAGCAACAACATCGGTTGGCTCCTCAAAGGTCTCTCAAGGGACTTTAGGCACAGACTCTGTGGGTGCTCCAGTGCACACAGCCCAGAGCACTGGTGTGAACTAAAACTGCCCCCAAAACTCAAATGGAACCCACCAGTCTCTCTCCCTTTTGTCTGAGTGGGCTTAGCTGATCCATCAGAGTACATTTGACTCTTCCCCAGGCCAATTTTGTGGAATAAGCCTAGGAAACAGATTACAGAAAAAGGCCCATTAGTGACCTTCCTTTAATATCAGGGCCAAATTTGTATGTAAGGTGCGGTTAGCAATTTAAACAAGATTTTTTTCCAGCAGTAGGAGCCTTTGGTGGGCTCAGTGCTCTTTGGTGCTGGTGGACTAAGGTACAGCTGGTCAAAAATGAAATAATTTTTTTTTAAATTTCCCACAAACTTTTGTTTGGTGATGAAAAGCCACCCCTGCCTCGCCCCTCCCACAAGTGGATGTCCGAATCAGTTTGCAGTACAATATTTTACTGAGGAGGGGGGGGAAATGGAAAAAAAATGACCAAAATAAGTCTTCCTTTAAAATTCTGGTTTTGTCAAAAAAACATTTTATGTTGTGGAAAAGTACATATATTGACAAACATATTTTGACTAATTATATACCTGGTCTTACTTTAGAATACAGAGAACACTTACAGGGACCATCAAAAATAATTACCTAGTAAAGGTAGTTTTTACCTGTAACCCTTCTGCCAGTCAGAGTTGGCAGCAACAAGGGCCAGGTTCAGTATCTAGGGGTTCCTTTTCAACAATACAACATAAAATCGGCTCGAGCCCTCACCCAGTGACCTGTTACAATTACACCTGGGTGCCTCTAAGAGGCAATACTTCCCATCTTGCAAGCACAGAGTCTCACTGTAGCAAAAAAAACTTTTAATAAAAGCAGGGAAATAATGTGGCATTAATTTGGGGAAACACTGCAAACAGGATTTATAAACATAAACCATGAGCAAAAGACCCACCCCCAAGTAAGTTGGGCAGTGTCCTTTTCCACTCAGATTCTTAAGTCCAGCAACCCAAAAATCCCTTTAATGTGCCCTCCCCTTCTCTGCACCCCACTCACAGCTGCGGTCCTTGGACAGTGCAGCCCCAGAGTTCAGAGGTGCATCTGCAGAGTTCCCCTCCCACCCTCAGGAGGGGGGGAGGATAAGGAGGCACCTCATGCACTCTGCTGCTCTGGCACTCTCTGCCAGCCGCCCTGCTGGCCACACCTCTCCACCAGCACCAAGATGTCTTCAGGGCCCCCCCACTTAACACAACTCTCAGTGATTTCAGCTGTTAGTCGGGGAGCCTCACTACTGGTGCACACTAGGCAGTCTCTTGCATCAGAGACACTGTCCCAAAGCAGGTCTAATACTTAGACCTCGGTATAAGTGATTTCAGCTGTGCAGCCTGTAACAATCTGTAAGACTCTCAATTGAGTCTAAATTAGCTCTGATATTTCACAGTGGAGAGAGGAATGGTCAAATGACATCTGGGGCAAAGCACACACAACCAGATACAGAGGCCTGTCCCCCACCCTCTCTCATCTCACTGGGCTGTGGAACCCATGTCCCCTGCTTAGCGAGTGCTATTTAGTTGAAGGTGAGTCTCTCAGTTGGGAAATGCCAAGTACAGTTCCGCTGCTCTTGATTCACACAACAAGGATAACAATGCTTTATTATTCCTGCCACCAATAACAGCGAGACTGGGGATCCCACACCAGCCAAAAGTGACCATTTGGGCAAGCAATCCTATCATGTTGAGCACGTAGGCAGGGTGGGTGTGCCCATGCAAATGAGATCAGCTGAAGTCCTTTTCCACAGCTCACCACTTGATGTCAGGGGAGAGCTCATTCAGACTCTGCTTACATCCCTAAAAAGCGAACAAAAAAATTGTACAAGGAACCTTGGGGAGTCTTTTTAAAAGGTCAGTTAAGGCAGGAGTTTGAATATCGGATGTTTTCCAATTCATGGGTTTCATTCTATTTAGTAGTGTGTCAGACTAGCTGGGATGCTTTGTCCTGAATGCTTTGCTCTTATTATCCACCACTGAGCTTGAGAAAAGTAGTACATTGTTGTCTGTTAATATCTTCTTATACCAATTCCTTATGATATCTGCATGGTACTAAGAGCGAGCTCTTTTAAGGTAACACAGGTCATTCCTATGGCCCTGGGCATTCTCTACTCCTGCATTATGTCAGTGGGTTTTCTCCCCTTTGAAGAAAAAAAAGAAAAGAAACTCCAAAGTCTCTCTTCCATATAAAATCTTTTGAAGAACACTAAGAAGTGAGAAAATCTCTTTATATAAAAGATCTGGAGGATTCAGACTGGTAGGAAAAAGGCAGAAAATAGATAAGTTGATTTAACCTAAAGAAGGATGGTCAGACAAAGTGAGTTTTTTGTGAAAAGAAACTCCACTGGCCTACTAAATGGCAAATGGTCCTTCCCTAGGTCAACAGGCATCTCTCTTTTCACAATGGGTGATTCAGGACTAATTCCAGGCAAAGAAGCAATGATTACAAATTACAGACCAAATTCTATTTTACCTGCTGTGATAAAGATTGCTGAAAAATTGTTTCATTCACCACTGATGAACTCTCCGATACGGTACATTCTAAAATTATAAGGGACTGACAACCAGATTTCTGACCGCTGATGCAACCCAAATAGCTTTTGCTAAAATGACTAATGATCTCTTCCACATGCAGCTCAAGAATCAAGTTTCTGGACTTGTGTTCATCAGCTTCATAAGCTTTCTATTATTACTGGAATTCACCCTGATATACCTGATTGGCTGGCAAGTCTAGGGCAGAGCTTCTTAAGTTGGGGCACTAGCCTCCCTGGGAAGACACCAATTGCTTCTAAAAGAGGTTCAAGGAGGCCCAGGGAAAACAAAACAAGGAATGTTTTTTCTCTTGGTTAAATCCGGTTAAATGTAGGACTCCGCCGAAGTGGATCCACTGACAGGAGTCAAAGGCAGAGCCTGGAGTACTGTCTGCAGAATACTCAGTGGAAATGAACATGCAAGACTCAAAAGTTGTTCACTTTGCATGTCTAAAAAAGATATATCAAATATCATATTTACCATTTTTGTATATGGACATAGCATTACCCTTTTGCAAAATCTGCATCTTAAAAACATGTAAATTAGCATGGGAAAGCTGAATAATTTTTCTATAACCAAGGAGAGGACAGGTATTAAATAGAGCTTGGTCTAACGAAAAGGCTGCTTTTCCTGGATGTGTGATTACTTTTAACACGAAGAACACAAAAAATGTCTCTCCTGGGGAACAAGTCTTATTAGGCTGAAATAAGGTGCAATGTCTCCCAATGCTCAGATCACTATTTACTTTAATTGGTTTATAAATTGTTATCCTTGGATTGCTTTAAATCTGCTTTGTACTCACAGAATGTGCAGAGAGGGCAATATTGTTCTATAACTGTAATTCATTCCGTACAATACAGGAAGCATTGCACTGAATCAGTTGATTTCCAGCACTGTTCAGGGCGAACAAGATTCTTCCAGGGTGGTGGTGGCTGTTTTATTTACAGGGAAAAGTAAGAGCAAAACTGACTAGTAGAAAAGCGTACCTAGGGCTGTTACATGGATAGGGAAATATGTCTCATTGGATAAAGTAATGCAGGGGTTAGAATAGGATTATGATAACTTGCAAATGTTATAACAGTCCAAAAGTTGTTTCAATTTGGAAACAAAAAAGATATGGTAGAAGAGTCGATCCTAGAGCAGCGAACCACAGCCACTGGGAGCTGCGATCGGCTGAACCTGCGGACGCGGCAGGTAAACAAACTGGCCCGGCCCGCCAGGGGCTTTCCCTGCACGAGTGGCGGAACAAGTTTGGGAACCACTGAACTAGAGCCAGGTTTCAGAGTAGCAGCCGTGTTAGTCTGTATCCGCAAAAAGAACAGGAGGATTTGTGGCACCTTAAAGACTAACAAATTTATTTGAGCCTAAGCTTTCATGGGCTACAGCTCACTTCAACTAGAGCGATTCTCAAGAGTTGCTGCTGGTTGCTGAGCAAACGTCTGTAGCGGTGCAGGTGCACTGTAACGCAGAGAAGCTCCTGGCTGCTCTCAAATAGACTGGGGACCATGCAAGTTCCCTAGAGCAGCTCAGAAGGGGGATGTGTGTTTTCATATAGTAGCCATTTGTTTTTCTGAGCCAAACAGAGAAAGGGAGACAGACGCTAGACTACTGTATCCTAGAATTAAAGAGAAACAGGTGAGCCAGCATGTAACATGTCAGCTGCAAAGAGAATTCGGGACTTGTTGCCAAAGGTATTTGCTGAGGCAAACTCTGGAAAATAGAAGAGCAGCTTTAGTTAATGTTTTAAACCATTATCAAGGTGTGAAGTGATTAGACAGCCGTACATGTTTGTATTCTGTCTGTGTGTTATGTTTACGTGAGCATGTATCTTTTTAATGCAGCACTGTAACACTTACAGCAGCTTGTGGCTTCCCTGGGAAGCCATTGTAAGTGGGACCTGTGCCCAATGGTTTTTATCCCAGTTAAGTAAATAAATGAAATATGCTAATTAGCACCCTATTATCTTACAACAGGGAGTAATCCATGACACTCTGATTGGAAGGAATTCTGTCATCCAAGAGGCTGGTCTGTAACAGAATGTAAACTGGCCCAGTTTTCTCCTTTTACCAACTGTGGTTGAAGTCCAAACAACAGAAAAGCCCCTGAATACAATTCAGGGGGTGTCACAGAGTTTCAGTGAAACCTCCCTTAAATCTGGCTTAGCTATTTGCTCAGCCCTCGGATTTCCCAGCTCCAAAAGTGGTGTCTGCATTTAGAGGTACAGTTGTTAACTCAAGTTTTTTTTATTCAAAACCCCTTTTAAATCAGGTAGAGTTTTATTTTCTCTCCTGTGACTGCCATTTCAAAGACTGCCCCTGAATTCATTTTTGTAACTGATTCATATTGCTATGAGAGAGAAATATTAAAGCCACACCACATTTAAGTGTGGGAGGTGGGAAGGAAGGATTGGCTGCAGTACCCCATGTTTATTTTTATACTCACAAATACACCATTAAAACTGTGAGCAAATACAATTGTACTATACTCGGTCTTGCTATCTTCATATAATTTTTGTTTTATAAGGCTAGTTAGCCTATATCCAGAATGGTAAACTTTGCAGGGAAAAGGCACCAGAGTCAGTTTAAGCACCAAAGAATAAAGATCAATAAAAGAACAGCATGTTGACCAAACTGGTCTTTTAAAACATCCATTTTCAAAGAGCTTTTGGGGTTTAAGGGGATTAGCCAGTATGACACATCTGTCAGGTCGCCACTGACTAAATCACAATCTCCATCCCAGTGCGAGTTATGCAATGAAGCTTAGTTATATTACAGATACACTATTTTCTATTCTTTATCATATTATACAAAAAGTTACAAGGATTATCTGTGGCTTTGCTGACTGCCTTTTAAACTGAGGGAGGACCTAGATTTTCTAATCTGCTGCGTATTGTTGTAGAAATGGTTTTGAGTGAGTTCTCCACACTGAGTTTAGGCCTTGCTTCTAATATGGACTATCCTGAATTGTAATCATGTTGTACAGATTTAGGGAACTTGAGGAAATGCCGGAACTTGCCCTAAGACTAAGTTTTGCTTCCCTTCATATTAAAGTGTGGATGCCTCCCAATTTTGTTTTGTTTTTAATTCAAGAAAATAGCACGTTCCTCAGTTATTTTATAAAGTACTTTTTCAGGATGTGAAATTAGTCTTAACTTGAATATTCATTAGCATGTGCTGCATGTTCTGTTTTCTTATGCTCACTGTAGATTCTGTCTGTCTATTTAGCTTGCATCTATTATCAAGGTGAATGCTAAATACCACCAGCCATATCTTAGATTTCAAAGCATCCATTTTAAAATGACATTCAAAAGAAAGCAAGCAAATAATTAGGACCAACTTTACGACAATGTACTCCTACTGTTACAAATCTGTATTGATTACAGTTTCCGAAGGAATCAAGAACAATGTGCCAGATCATCAGATGGCATATATCCAGAATAGTTTCATTGTCTTCAGTGCAGCCTGCCAGTTTACACCAGCTGAGGAGCTGGCCCTATTAGCACTTTGCAGGAAGGACTTTATATATGTGTATAAAATGCCTAGCACAGTATTTATTATGTGTATATATAGTGCCTGGCCAGGATTGTAGATGCTACTGTAATAGAAATAAAATAATATGGCATGGTATGTATCGAGGACTGTTCTCAAAGAAACTTTTGTAAAAACAAAACAGACAAACAAAAAATCCCAGAGAAGCTGTGGTCTCCATTGAAAAACGGAAGGTAACACAGTGAGATGCACATAGATTAATGGCTTTCTATAGACTTGTATAGTGTGTGTGTCTGTGTGTCCATCTGTCCTTTGTCCGTCCCTAATGGGAACGATCCCTTTTATCATTAAAGAATATTCTGCTTTTGGGTTTCATGAAAAAAAAGAACAGGACCTTGTTGTCAACTATACAACAAGAAACAATTTTTCCCAATCAAAGGTAAAAAGAAAGGGGCATTTATTGAGATAAAGTAGTCAGGCAGACCCCACAGCACCGCGACTGCTCCCAAAGGTAGTTGCAAAACTACCAGCAGAACCAGCCAATATATAAAACTGCTGATAGAAAAATCTGTTGCTAAATATCCTGCATATGTCAGTATATGCACACCCTGTGTTTTGGCACATCTGTTGATTCGCTACTGGAAAATGTGAGTGAGGGGAGGATAAAAAGCTGCACCAGTCTCAGCGATAGCTGATATTATCAGGTCAGCCTTAGAGCATGCCAGAGTACCCCCAAACAATTCAGAATTATGGAAGGGGTGCATCAATGTTTGGTAACATTTCTCTGCTTCAATAAGTGTCAGACAGGAGAGCTGAGTATTTGTGTCTGCTACGAATATGTATGTAACCTGCTGAAAAGTCATGTGGATAGGGGAATGGGTTCTGAATACTTTTACACATTTTTAGTTGCTGGGAAAAACATTTCCTTGAAATCCACATGTTCAATATATCTGTCTCACTTTGAGCTTGGCTTTCAGGAAGGAAAATTCACAACCTGGCATCAGAAATGAAAAAAAAAAAAAAAAAAACAGAAAGAAAATCCCTATTGACACTTTAAATTAGACATGTTTGTAGGGCCACTAGAGATAGCAATTACTCCATTGCAGCTTCTACCCACGGATTACAGGCAAAATACTGACTGCTAGCAGGTAATTCTACCTGCTAATTGCTTGGAAAGATTCAGATACTAAACAACTGACCTGAATGTTTTTATGGGTTCTGGGACCTATTAAAGAACAGAACTTTAAAAAGCCACACAGCGATGTTGACAAACTCTGGAGCTGTTGAAAACCTATCCAAAATGTTCTTGCAGCATAATGACAAGAGCGTCAGCCAGCCCCCTTCTCCCCAGACATTCACTTTTGCCAGCAATTACAAACAATAAGGAAAACTATATAAGTGGTATGGCAATTTTTTAAAATTATGACTATAAACAACACGCACTGAACTGTTTGCCAAGTGGCAAGGGCACAGTGAATTTCAGTTAAAAAAAGAGGCGGTTGGACAGCCGAGGGGTTCTGCCTCAAAGCGATACTCAAAGACACGGTGTTTGGTAGGCCGGACAAAGCGAAATGGGAAGGAAGGAGGAATGACCACAAGGCATGCCTGCACTGCACAACCTCTACTTTCTCCTCCCTCAGAATGGGGCACGACAGGAAGAGCAAAAGTTAGGAGCTGCTGCTGCTGGGGCCTGGAATTGCAATATTTGGAGTGCAGCCCAGCCCATTTATGCTGCCAGTGGAGATCAGCCAGATCTCCACAAAGGGGAATGCCTCCAGTGTGAGGGGTACTCTCTGGTGGCAGAGGGCTGGTGGAATGGCCTTATATCACCCCCTCCTACAACAGGGCATGCCAGTAGTATGCCCAGGGAAGTGAGTGTGTGTGGTCAAAGTGCTCGGTTTTCCAGCCATTTGGGCTACCAGAGATCTCTTGGAGACTGCTGCAAGCAGGCAGTTATTTGGCTCAGACCCTAGAGCTACTGGAACATACACTGGGGTAACTCACCATTGGGGCACCTCCTCATGGCCTCATGGGGATTAGCTCTGCCTGGCCTGACAGCTCCTCCTTTGGTCACTCACATCATGGCCCTCTTGCTCTCTAGGAGTCGCAGTTCTTTCTCTTCGTGGTTTGGCCCTCCAGCCAGGTCACTATACAGTTTTCCCCTTCTGGCATATCAAAGTCTCAACAGGGACCTTTGAATCAGCAGCCAAGATCTGCATCGTCTCAACTCTTGCTGCCATTTCCCTGGGTTCCTTCCTACTCTGTCCTCTTCAGGCTTCCTTCTCCACCTCTGGGTAACCCCTTTTCTCAAGATCAGGATCCCAGCGCTTCTAATCCCCTCAGGATTTCCTCCTTCTCTCCTCACTAGGCCTGGAGTGTGTTACCAGATTTGCCCATTACTTTGGGGTACGCTCATTTATTAGGGTTACTCTTCTGCAGGGGGGTTCTGTCATTCTATCAATACAATAATAGTACATCTACTTCTCCCTTCTGCAAGTTCCCTCCCAATGGAGCTATCTGCAGGACGTAGGTTCCCCAGGGCTGGGTTCTTCCAGCCTGTAACAGGGTGCGACTCACCCCTGCGGTGCCTCCTGCTGGTCTCTCAGGGAATTAGCTCTTCCAGCCTCTGGAGCGCCCTCTTCAGGCCGGTGTCCCACTTGCCACTGGTCCCCATGTCCCTCCCGGACCCCGATGCCCCTTTCCCTGGGGTGCTGCCCCCTGGCAGTGCCCCACAGTTTCTGGGTCTCCCTGCCCCAGGGAGCCCCCACTCACTATCTCCACCTCGCCTCAGTCTTTGGCTACTGCCCAGTCACCATCTAGCCCCCGTACACTGGGGCGGACTGCAGTGTATAAGCCAATCATCACAGGCAAGGTGGGTTTGGTCCCGCTGCCTCTGCCTACCCGTGGGCTGCCCCCTGCAACCCCAGTACCTATCTTAGGCTGTCTGCCAGGCCTGCAGCCTGGGGCTTTTCCAGTCTGGAGCCTCCCAGCTCCTCTGGCCTTCCCCAGCCCAGCTCCACCTTAGGTACCCAGGTATGCTCCCCAGTGGCCAGGCCCTTCTCCCTCTAAAGGCAGAGAGAGGGACTCTGTCTGCTCCTGGCCCACTGCCCTCTGATAAGGGCCAACTGAGCCCTGATTGGGGCATGGCCACAGCTGAGCCTGCTTCCCCCAATCAGCCTGGGAACTGCTTGCTCCCAGCCACAGCCCTCTCCTAGGCTGTTTTAAGCCCTTTAAGGCCGGAGCGGGTCACCACCCCACTACACAGCCCCAGAATCAGATGAACACACACATTAACAGAGCATGTCTGAGCAGGCTGGGTCGAACAGCACTTCCAAGCTGCCACCCTCTTATGCCACAGGTTCAGCACGTACCTATCCACACTTCCACGTTACAATTGTTCTGGTAGTAACCCACTTGATGAGCAAACCTCACAGGATTTTGAGGCCCTACAGGGATCTTCAGCTTTGGAAAGAGAAGCATTGCTGCAGAGCAAATGGGGAAGCCAAAAACACAAAGCGAAGCAACCAGCTTAACAATAAAAGTTATTTATTGCCAGGTAATAACCATACAAGGAGAGCCAAACAAACAAAACAGTTACAATATTATACCGAGCTTAAATTCGATTACAAAAATTAGGGTTAGAAAGCTATACCTAGAGTAGGAAAAAAAAAGAAGACGGGTGGGGCGGGGGGGACGGTGTGTGGGTTCTCACCACTCTGTGAAGCTTGAACCGGTCGGGGTTCCCAGGTGGTGGTAGCTGAGAGTTCGAAGTGCTGGAGACAGGCAGAGCCCCCAGCACGATCAGTCAGGAGAAGATGATGCCCCAATGGAACTGATGCAGATTTTGGATCCAGGCATCAGAACACTGACTTGAGCGTGGGTAAGGGTTTTTGTAGGGAAACAACAATGGTTCAAGGGAGAACACTAGATTTGTTTATGGCTCAAGGGAGTATACCAAAGTTGCTTTGTGCGGGCTAGAGAATAGAAACTGATCAGCAGGGGGTGGCTCTACCAATTTTGCTGCCCCAAGCAGTCACCACCGAATTGCTGCCGCAACACCGGCAGAGCTGCCGCCGAATTGCCACCGCGGGACACGAACTGCCGCCCCATTCTGAATGCCGCCCCAAACACCTGCTTGGAAAGCTGGTGCCTGGAGCCGGCCCTGCTGATCATTCCTGGCTATGGGAGATGTTCCTTCGAGGGAGCTCACAATGCAGTTAGGGAGCTTCAGTAGTCTGGATACCAATAAAGGATTTATTACTAGAATTGGTCTGATGACTACTGAGATGGGTATGTGCAGGGATGGGTTCATGAACAACTGGAGCAGAAATCCCCCGTCATGCAGTGCTTCCCTGCTTTTCTGGTCCCAAACTTCAGTGCGGTTCTTGCCTTGGAATCTCTGTTCTCCATTCTATATGCTAATGGAGATGCCCCCCTGTCCCATCTTCAATGCAAATGAGGCTTGGGGAGTTGCCTTAATCCTGTCACCCATGTTGGGAGTGGTTTTGGTGTGTCTCCCACTGCCTTTTCATTGCTTTTTTAAGTCTTTCTTCTGATCGGTTTTGGGGAGAGGCTGGGAAGGGGGGTGGTCCTTCATAAGTCAGACAGACTGGATACTGCGCCCTGGTTCCCCAAGAATGCAGAGCTGACAAGTGTGATGCAAACATCTGCACTGCAGCTCCCTTCTGCTCTCAATTCATGGCTTGACACTTTAGCCTCCCATCTACTCCTACCCCGATGGGCTTCATCTTCAATTAGTGCTTGTCAGTCAAGTCTAAGTCTCCCTCCCTTGGGTGCAGCTTACCAAGGGAATTAGCCCTTTCTGAGCCACCTTAACCCCTTCAGGGTTGGGTGGGGTAAACACCCCCCATCTCTGAGATGGAAGCAGCCTCTGGCATCCCCAGAATCTGGAAGGTGCAAAGAGAGGCAGGATAACTGGAACTGAGGGGAAGGGCATATTCTGCAAAGGGTGGAACACACCAGACTGGAGTTCAGGGAGAACCTATTTTAGAACACAATGCACATTGAGAGGCGAAGGCCTTCCCACAACCGAGGAGGCTACACACAGAGACACACTGCAGGAGGATCAAACTATTCCTGCACCTAAATGTGCACCTGCACATTCCACGATATTCTCCCTATGTGTTAGGAGGGGAAAAAATAGTCCATCCTCAAAACAACAAACCAGGATTATTTTTTAATTACATCTAGATGCTATGGCATGTGGTAGACAAACATGCTTCCAAGTCCCCCACCCAAACAAGTTATTTTATGGTGCTATTACAGCATTTTTGAAAAAATATATATATTCTGAAGGACTGAAACTGGAAAATATGGCAGTGTGCACAGGTAAAGCCCTGGGCAGCCCTGACTCTGGACAACCCAGGTCCCACAACCATCTCCTGCCTCCATGTCCAGAGGCTCTCAATCTTCTTTCACAGAGATAACCTGTTGCTTGTAATCCTGTAAGAATATGTGTGTAATTAAATATAGCTATAGGTGCAAGGAAATTGTGTTATTTACTGTGAAAAGAAAAAGGTGGCTTAGAGGTTTTTAATATTGGAGTTACTGCTTTCCAGGAACTCTCCTCAGGAAATGCTGGAAAAGCGCATCTCTCCAATTGGACAAAGCTAGCATTTCAGATTCACTAGACCAATGAGTGAGTAGGGAGCTTCCTTAATTTAACTCCTCGTACAAGTAGAGGAGAACATGCACCCTTTATTGGTCTGCTAAGAGACAGGAGCCTTCACTGCCAGGTCCCCAACAGAAAAGGAAATATATAAACAAAGTCTCTATTTACAAAACTTCCTCCTCTTTTAATAGGCTCTGGACTCCCCGGCTGAAGCCTCTCTACCACCCTGTCTATATTTCATCAACAATCACCCCTCCCCAAAAATTGTTATTTTAAATGGTTGCATTAATGTTTTATGACATTTCCTATTTGCTTGCTGAAAAGTCATGTCATAAGCCCTCTGTGTCAGACACCACAAACATCTGATCCACAATCTGCAGAACTATTTACTGTGCTGGATAGCTGCATAATGTGAGAAAATAATTTTACATATGATGTTTCCCCTTGCAGGCTTCTGAATTCGAAATTCCCTTTATAGTATGTGACTGAGCCCAATCCAGAAAAGCCACACTTCCCCCTCCCTCGCCCTATCTGTTCCTTCCAGAGACCAGCATGTGTAAAATGACCAGTATAATCATGGTATTAGAGGGACATGGAGCATACGAACAAAGGCAGCTGAGGACTAATGGACATATCAGAGCTTGGGTTAAACTGGTTACCTTCTAAGGAGCATTACTAAATGAAATGAGCAAGGGGACAGGCAGCAAACAATTTCACAAATTAATACACTGAGAGTGGCACTAATCTATCTAACATAATAGACCAATCTAGTTTACCGGCTCCGCTAAACAAGATCAGCCGACAGAAAGGGGTTTCTCCAGTATTTTCATGAGATGTACTCCAAATAGCATACAAGCCATGACTCAATGCAGTAGGAAAGAGTGTCTCTCGAAATTCCTCTATGAAGTGAGCTGTAGCTCACGAAAGCTTGTGCTCAAATAAATTTGTTAGTCTCTAAGGTGCCACAAGTCCTCCTTTTCTTTTTGATCCAAAAGGTATCCCATTATCTGAAACAAGTCTCTGGTAGGCCAAACATCTCAAATAAAGTGGCTGGGCTAGAAATGAGCTCCTTTGAGGTTCTTTGTGAAATGATGATTGCAAAGGGGTAACAAGTAATAGTCTATAACAGTCAACACTCTGTAGCCATGCAGTGCTGTTGAGGGGCCAGTAATATCCATTGCAATTCCCTGCCATGGTCTGTCTATGGCTACCTGTTTCAAAGGGGCTGGAGGAGCAGTAGTTCTATTCATTGCGTAGGCCGAGCCTGCCTCCATACAGTGCTCAATGTCTGAGTGCAGCTCTGGCCACCAAGCATAACTACACAGAAATTCCTTCATCTTCATAACTCCCAAATGTCCTGCATGAGCTACATCCAGGACTGTTTGTCGCAATACTGCTGGGACAATCACCCAAGATCCTCTGCATAAGATATGTTGAGTAGCACATCGTCATTGTGCGTTTGGAATGTATGTTGTAGAACGTAGACAAAGTTCTCAAGGACTGGGTCCATCTCGTCTGCTTGTCCAGCACATATCTCCTTGCGCAGTTCAGCATCTTGAAGAGTGGAGTCCGCAGTCCACCCTAAGTCAATTGGCATATCTTTCAGTAAAAAGCATATGGTGTGTTCTGCTGTTTCTGCATACAAGGCCGCCAACCCAGCAGAGCACTGAAAGAGCATTGTCAAGTAAATTACGCCTTCATTTTATATGTACCAAATTAAGGTCAGACTGTTGCAACTGAATAACCCACCGCTGCAGCAGTACACTCAGCAGGTTGATCTGTTTCTGATAGAGGCTCAAAATAATCAGTTTCTAATGTAAAATGTCTTCCCACTAAGTAGACTTTGAAGTGTACAATAGCAAAACCATTGCCAAAAATTCTAGCTCAATCTGGGAATACTTTGCTTTTGTCAGGTGAGAGTACAGGATGCAAATATAACTGGCCAACCCTCCTGGAGCAGAACTTCACTCAGTCTCTGATTGCATGCATCAGTCTGAATCACTACAGGCTTCCTTGGATCAAAATAAGCACATGATTGGATCAGACAAAGGGTTTGATGCAGAGTTTCAAAACCCTGCTTTGCTTCTTTAGTCCAAACCAACCGGCCCTGGGTTGAATCCCACAGTGGCTTGGCAATGGTACTAAAATGGGGCAGAGCAAGACTCCTATATATTTAGCTAGGTCAAGGAATGAAAGTAAACTGCTAACATCAGTGGATAATGGTAGCAAAGCAACAGCTTGTAGCCATTCAGGTTTCACACCACTGACCTACAGAGAGTGCTTAGAAACTCTACAGCATCTTTTGCAAAACTGCATTTAGCCACATTCAGCTTTATGCTAGCTTGTTGGAGTCGGGTTAACACCTGGTCCAGAATGGCATTATGCTCACAAAGAGTTTTAGCACAGATGAGAATATCATCTGAATAGCAACATGAGCCCTGGATATTATCAAGGATCTGAGAGGCCATGCTCTGAAACGCGTCGGGAGTAGAAACAAAACCAAAAGGGAATAATTGAAAGCAGTACCTCCCACATGGCATACTGACTACTGCAAACTTTCAGTCACAGGTATTTGCCAATAACCAGATCGGTAATCCAATGCAGAGAAAACCCAGGATCCACTTACCTAGCATGTCATCTCTTTGAAGGTTGGCAATTGAAACTGCTCAAGTTTCACATATTTATTAAGTGCCCTAAAAATCTACACACAGTTGAATGTCACCATTGTTCTTGTACATGATCACCACGAGTGCCAATCCAAGGCCCATCCACATTCCAAAATACCGTTAGCTTTCATCCACTGCAAATTCTGTTCAGATCTTGTCAACAAGCGCAGGAGGTACATGATGTGAAGGGGGTGCAAAGGGCTTGTCGTTTGAATCCAATGGCAGAGAATATGCAGATCCCATGGACAGAACACCATTACCATTAAATAAGTCATGGTGTCTCAGAGTGTTACATTGGGTATCTCCTTCTATTCTAGCCAATGTAGCCACACCCAAAGTGTTGTGTGAGTTTATGCACAATACCAAGCTGTAAGTACAAACTATAGGACAATAATGGACAGCATTCGCAGCAGTGCCTTTAACAAATGTAAAGTTTTGCAGTCAAGGCTATATGCCTTTGCAGAGCACAGAGTGTACAGCTTCACCCACTGTCTGCAAAGGATACAAATTCCAAGCTTTTAGAATCATTGTAGACAGACAAATGTCCAGATTATGAACTAACTGAGAGAAGAGAACATTAAATTTCAGCACCTGTATCTACCGTGCACTTCAGCAGTGTCCTATTAATTTCTGTGATATGGGACACCAGCTCCAGCATCTTGCCACATGAGAAGATTGTACTAAAGGAAACATCAGGGTTCCTGGTAAAGGTGGCCTCGTGTGTCTCCACGTTTGCAGTATGCACTTCAGGACTCCCATCATTGTGAACCAGTGTACTGTGGCACACATTTCAAAATTAGAAGCCAAAGTGGCAGAGGGTTCTAGCCCATTATGAACACACCTCCATGCAGAATTGCTAATGATTTGGGGTGCTCAACTTAAGACAGACAATCCGAGTCTGATTTTCAGTTCAGCCAAGCACCCACAGGTCCCATTGACCAGCTGAAGCTGTCCATGCTCAGCCCTTCTGAACATCAGTGTTTCAAGTTGAGCACCGAAAGACTGAGGCATGAGTGGTCACTTTTGTCTGCATGTTATTCAAGTGCATAAGAAAAACATAAGAATGGCCATACTGGGTCAGACCAAAGGTCCATCCAGCCCAGTATCCTGTCTACCGACAGTGGCTAATGCCAGGTGTCCCAGAGGGAGTGAACCTAACAGGTAATCATCAAGTGATCTCTCTCCTGCCATCCATCTCCACCCTCTGACAAACAGAAGCTAGGGACGAAGATCTCATGAAGAAGATCTCTCTTTAAGAGAGATATAGAGAAGGTGGGGAGGACTGCATTGTATCTGGGTTATTGTTGGTAGGCAGATACGCAATTAATCACTCCACATCAGGAAATGTCTAGAATTGGATGTAGTGGGTTTGGGCATGCTCAATAGGGCAAGTAGTCAGGGCAGTTGCTTTACAAAAGGCCATGCCACCTGTGTGGGTTGGGGAAGCTGAGTTGCAGGAGTAGAAATCAGTCTGTTTCCCCCTAATTCTGAAGCATTTTTCAGCAGGTTAGTGATATTGTTAGCCTTCCAATAGGGGAGCCCTGACAGTATTAATTATAGAAAGGAGAAAGTGGGAGGGAGAGCGAATTTATTTCATTTTAGTTGTATAGTTTGGGTGTTATTTAATTTAGCCAAACTGTGTTAGTTCACTAGCTTTTCTCTTATTGAAATGTGATGATGGGGGAAAGAGGCATTAATATTTTGCTATTCTCAGTTTTGTATTTTTCCTCATAACAGGGTGGGGGGTTTTTTGGTATACTTAATCTGAGTGGTTGGTTAATTAGTTAGCTGACCAGCTAACTGAGTGACTTCAGCAGAGAAAGAGCCTGCATGAATTCTAGTTGGAGATTTCTGCAAGCAGGAAGAGGGAAGATGTTGTTGCAGTGCTTTTGACTCAAAACTGTATAGATCTGGTGATCAAAGACACTGAGACTCAGGTTAACTCAGCTGAAATTTTTGGGAACTCTGAATTACTTCTCATTTTGTTTCTATGGGGACTGACCTGTTTAGATTTAATTAGTTTTCTTTCATTTGTGTTTAACTGTAAAGATAATGTGTGTGGATTATAAAGTAGCCTTGTTATGTTGTAGAAATTAAGTTATTTTTCTTTATCATTATAAGATTTTATCAAGTTTGTGCTTAAGAATTAAGTTCATTCTCTCTGTTCTTTTTGGACTTGATTGTAGAGAGGTTATCCCTGTGCAATCCTTGCTGAAAACACTCAATGACTAGATTCTGAGTCTCCATGTGATTTCTATGGGAGTTGTTTTTAGGCACTAGGAGAAGGGCAGCAAAGTAAACTCTGGCCCACCCAAAGGTTACATGTACATTACCCAGGCTGTGCTGAAGCAGAAGGCTATGAATCAGAGAAAAAGATATATACTGTCACATCCCTGGAATGTGAAAGTTGCTTGTTGTCAGACATGCAAAATTAGAACAAAATCCCAGTTATTTATTTGATCACTGTCTTGAAGATCATAGTATCTACTGCTAGGAATATATTGTAGAGGTAAGCTTACATAAGTAGTAATGTCATAGCAGTGAAACAGTTTTATCTCAGGTATGTATTCTCAAAATTCCCTTTAATTTCCATGTATTTCCCTATGCACCTTTCTAATGCATATTTCAGATGCAAACAGTCAAGGTGATACAGAAGAAATATAGGTAGGTCAACAACATTTCCTGACAAAAATGAGAATTAAAAGGGCACATGCACAAGCTTGTCTGTATCACTCTGAAATACAGAAATGAGAAATCATAGAATTATAGAGTAAGAGATTATCACGTCTAGCCCCCTGCATTGAGGCAGGACCATGTACACTAGACCATTCTTGACAGATGTTTGTCCAACCTGTTCTTAAAAAAACAAAAACGTGAGTGATGGGGATTCCACAGCCTTCCTTTGAAGCCTATTTCATTAACTATCCTTATAGTTAGAAAGTTTTTCCTACTAGTTAACCTAAATCTCCCTTGCTGCAGATTAAGCCCATTACCTCTTGTCCTACCTTCAGTGGACATGGAGAACAACTGATCACCTCTTTATAACAACCCTTAACTCATCTGAAGACTTATCAGCCCCCCCGCTCCAGTCTTTCTCCTCCCAAGACTAAACATCCCCCCCCCCCGGCTTTTTTTCCTCCAGCATTTCTTCACAAGTAAGATTTTTTTAAACCTTTTATCGTTTTTGTTATTCTCTGGACTCTCTCCAATTTTGTCCACGTTTCCTAAGTGTGGCACACACAACTGGATACTGTACTCCTATGTCTTACATATGATACACCTGTTAATACACCCCAGAATGATATAAGCCTCTTTAACAAATGAATCACATCGTTGGCTCATATTCATTTTGTAATCCACTATAACCCCCAAATTCTTTTCAGCAGCACTACCACCCTAGCCAATTGTCACGGTTCCTTCCCCACTCTGAACTCTAGGGTACAGATGTGGGGACCTGCATGAAAACCTCCTAAGCTTACTTTCACCAGCTTAGGTTAAAACTTACCCAAGGTACAAATTAATTTTATCCTTTGCCCCTGGATTTCCACTGCCACCACCAAACTTTAACTGGGTTTACTGGGAAACGTAGTTTGGACACGTCTTTCCCCTCAAAATCCTCCCAACCCTTGCACCCCACTTCCTGGACAAGGTTTGGTAAAAATCCTCACCAATTTGCATAGGTGACCACAGACCCAAACCCTTGGATCTTAGAACAATGAAAAAGCATTCAGTTTTCTTACAAGAAGACTTTTAATAGAAGTAAAGGAATCACCTCTGTAAAATCAGGATGGTAGATACCTTACAGGGTAATTAGATTCAAAACATAGAGAATCCCTCTAGGCAAAACCTTAAGTTACAAAAGAGACACACAGACAGGAATAGTCATTCTATTCAGCACAGTTCTTTTCTCAGCCATTTAAAGAAATCATAATCTAAACCATACTTAGCTAGATTAGATTACTTACTAAAAGTTCTAAGACTCCATTCCTGTTCTGTCCCCGGCAAAAACAGCATACAGACAGACACAGACCCTTTGTTTTTCTCCCTCCTCTCAGCTTTTGAAAGTATCTTGTCTCCTCATTGGTCATTTTGGTCAGGTGCCAGTGAGGTTACCTTTAGCTTCTTAACCCTTTGCAGGTGAGAGGATTTTTCCTCTGGCCAGGAGGGATTTTAAAGGGGTTTACCCTTCCCTTTATATTTATGACACCAGTTATTCCCCATTTTGTAGTGGTGCATTTGATTTTTCCTTCCTAATCGTAGTACTTTCATAGAATATCAGGGTTGGAAGGGACCTCAGGAGGTCATCTAGTCCAACCCCCTGCTCAAAGCAGGACCAATCCCCAACGAAATCTTGTCTTCATTGAATTTCATCTTGTTGATTTCAGACCAATTCTCCAATTTGTCAAGGCCATTTTTAATTCTATTTCTGTCCTCCAAAGTACTTGCAACCCCTCCCACTTTGGTGTCATCCACAAATTCTATAAGCATACTCTCCACTCCATTATCCAAGTCATTATCCAAATATTGACTAGTACTGGATCCAGGCCAGACCCCTGTGGGACCCCACCAGATATCTCCTCCCAGTTTGACAGTGAACAATGGTTGAGTATAATCTTTCAAACTGTTTTGCACCCATCTTATACTAATTGCATCTAGACCACATCTAGATCACCTGTGAGACTCTCTGGTTCCACTCCCCAACCTCCAAAATGGGGATAACACAGAGGATGAGGAAGGCATTGCACCAATCACCTAGAGGAGAAGGGCATCTTCCCAAAAATCACCTCTCTTTCAAGGACCAGTGAGATAGGGACTTAAGCTCTTTGAACTGCAGCTGTCAGAAGCACCTCATTAGGCAGAATTGTCAACCGGAAACCTTTACCCAAGCACATGATTCACATGGCAGAGTGCTCTGTACTAAGTCACCCACACTGCTCCCTGCAGCACAATGATCTTTAGCACAGTGATCTTCAGCACATTCCCAGATGACACTAAGCTGGGGGGAGAGGTAGATCCACTGGAGGGTAGGGTAGGGTCCAGAGTGACCTAGACAAATTGGAGAATTGGGCCAAAAGAAATCTGATGAGGTTAAACAAGGACAAGTCCAGAGTCCTGCACTTAGGACAGAAAAATCCCATGCACTGCTACAGGCTGGGGACCGACTGGCTAAGCAGCAGTTCTGCAGAAAAGGACCTGGGGATTACAGTGGACGAGAAGCTGGATCTGAGTCAGCAGTGTGCCTTTGTTGCCAAGAAGGCCAATGGCATATTGGGGTGCATTAATAGGAGCATTGCCAGCAGATCAAGGGAAGTGGTTATTCCCCTCTATTCGGCACTAGTGAGGCCACATCTGGAGTATTGCGTCCAGTTTTGGGCCCCCCCACTACAGAAAGGATGTGGACAAATTGGAGGGAGTCCAGCGAAGGGCAACGAAAATGATCAGGGGCTTGGGCACATGACTTATGAAGAGAAGCTGAGGGAACTGGGCTTGTTTAGTCTGCAGAAGAGAAGAGTGAGGGGGGATCTGATAACTGCTTTCAACTACCTGAAAGGAGGTTCCAAAGAGGATGGGTCTAGACTGTTCTCAGTGGTAGCAGATGACAGAAAGAGGAGTAATGGTCTCAAGTTGCAGTGGGGGAGGTTTAGGTTGGATATTAGGAAAAACTTTTTCACTAGGAGGGTGGTGAAGCACTGGAATGTGTTACCTAGGGAGGGGGTGGAATCTCCTTCCTTTGAAATTTTTAAGATCAGGCTTGACAAAGCCCTGGCTGGGATGATTTAGTTGGTGTTGGTCCTGCTTTGAGCAGGGGGTTGGATTAGATGACCTCCTGAGGTCTCTTCTAACCCTAATCTTCTATGATTGGGGTCAGCGCTGGCTGAGAGGGACAGCACTCCTGCTGAATCATTTAGGCTGTTGCTGCAACACAGGCTGATTGCTCTGTGCGCTCACCTCTTTGTGGGCCATTTTCAATGGGGATAGCATTCTTCATATGATGCTTCTTGATGTCGCTCCACTTGATCTGGTATTGGTCATGGGGTTGACAA
This sequence comes from Natator depressus, assembly GCF_965152275.1. Lineage (NCBI taxonomy): Eukaryota > Metazoa > Chordata > Testudines > Cheloniidae > Natator > Natator depressus. The sequence goes on along the minus strand of NC_134241.1, from coordinate 78,868,538 downwards.
GCTGGGTGTAGTTGTCATGTACCATGTTGCCATGGTAACTCAGGATGCTTCACCTGGCCAGGTCACTGTTCCACCCACCTGGCCCTGTGCCCACTATCTTGCAGTCTGTCCTTTGCTTTTATGTCAGATAAATAGCAAATAAGTTGTTGAAAAATGTAAAGAGGTTCTCAGAATAGCGTAGAAATGGTTACATTTTAGTTAGTTTTCCTCAAAGTGCCATCAGGATATGAGACAGAATATTTGTATAATCAAACTTTCTAATAATCTTCCATCTACAAAAGTATGAGAGAAAATTGCTTGTGCCTTACTTTTTGGGAAAGCCTAGTATATTCAGGTGTTTGTGTTTTTTATTACTGCTTGAGTAGGAGCTAGTTATGTAGCTGATCTGGTTATTGATAAGGAGACCCCAAACTGATCGTTACTGGTAAGGACAGCATTCAAAGACTGATCCAAAGTCCAAGCAAATAATGATGTTATTGTTGCAAAGACTCAGTGTACATTTTTACTTTGTCGGCAATGGGCTGATGCAGGCTGAACCTTAAAATTGAGACAGATTTTTTTGTTTTTTAATTCTGCTGAATAATGGTCTCAAGCTGGCAACTCTTTGAGCTATTACAGACACATTTATTGTGGGGAAGAGGAAACAAATCTGGGAATTTCTAGCAGGGTTACTGCTTTAAAGGCCAATGTTTCCAATTCAGCTTTTCTCCTTCTAGTGTAAAGTAAACAACATTAGAGAAACAGGAGGCGTAGCTCAGAATTCCCTTGAGCAGTAGCTTGAAGTCAAACTTTTGCAATAGCAATTATGGCTCATTATGACTTACAACCTCCCTTTTCTGTAGCAATCATGCTGTGATTGGCTGTAGGTTTGTAATATCCCGCCAACAATCAATATTCTGCATACTCCTAGTTATGTGCTGTTACCAGGAAAATCCATTTATTCTTAGTGGAAGGGGGTGGGGAAGAGGAGGAGAAACACTGCCTGCACTCTGTCTAGTAAATTTTAAAAGAAAAGCTGCCAGCATTCACAGTTGTTAATCCCCTCTACTCAAGAAGTATGAGGGGAAAAGTAATACAGACTGTAAATTGTGCATCCAGCCTGGGAAGCTCAGTTCAGCCACACTACGTCACTTGTGAGGATGTGGTGTGATTTGTTAACGGTCTTTATGGGTTTCTTGGAAAAAGAGTTCTCCGGGCAATTCACATGTCACAGATGTATCTGGCAGCTTCTCGTTCCCTGTATTAGATATTTTTATAAGCATGCAGCCTGCATCAGACGATTTCTTCTCTCAAGTTGCCAAGTGTTTGATAAGGGTTGTTCCTTGTTCAGGCTCTCACTCCCCCCACCGCCCCACCCCCCCGCCTGGCTGCCACAGTCTCAATCACTTACATAGACATTACACAGAAATAAAACATACAGTCAGGGCCATTCACAGCAGGCAAGAAACTCCATCCTGGAATTTACCCAGAACTGTCATGGTCAACGAGTGCTCACCACAGAACAGAATCCATATCAGCAGTGCTCCAGTACTCTACAGCTACCTACTAGTAGAGAGGGCTCCCTGGGGCTGCTCCTTTCTTTGGGATAATTTACTAGTGAATACACATTACAATCCCAAGAAGTCTCAGCCAGACCTCTCCTTGCCTTGTTGAAATGGACTCTGCGCTATTATTCTGCTCTGACAAACTGAACTTCACTAATCCATATTTCAGGAAGACACAAATCTGTGCTAATAAAGGATTTTCAGGTTTGCAGTTTGTTCAAGCACAGACCCGAGAAGTTCGGCTGCGGTGATGGGATGGGGCTAGTATAGGCCTTAGTCTTAAGGGTCCGATCCAAAGCTCTATTATGGCTCTATTACCCAAGAAGCCCCAATCAAGCGTTGAACTTGTATTTTTACTGTCCAGGCACATAGGAGTTAAAGAAGCAGGGCTAGGTAGTCCACTTTAATCCTTTGTGCTGTGAAATAAACAATAGTAGATGTGCAATATTGCTCTCCCCATTGTATTTTTAGGGAGTGTAAATAGATCAGGAAAATCCACTCTGCGTGGCTGGGGAAGCCTATAAAAAATTCAGAACTATTTAATAATTTACATAGTTGGATCACTGCCCTTAAAAATCTTGTGTTAAAAAATTAAGAACTTCATAGCAAGGTTATTCCATATGTTCAGAATCTGTCCTTAAAAATAGATTATAATATCCCCCAAAATATTAAATATTCCTTTCTTAATTAGGAAGGGATGGCATATTTGTGTGTGCCTCTCTTGGGCAGTGAAGTCACCACATCTCAAAATTATGCAGTATCAAGCCGGGTTGCTGTTTAGACGTGGGCTTTCCTGGAAGGTGTCCCCTGTGGCAGGAGGGACTGTGTAATCTGTACTTTGCTGATGCCCCAGCATAGTACCAGGGACATTTGCTCTGCTGGAGGTGCTGCCTGCTTCCTTTGCAAAATATTTTTTTGCGAAACTATTTGATTTTAGGTTTTGCTGTAAAATAGAAATGTATCACTTGTTTTATCGGGTTGTGTCTTTGAAATGGTCTACTGCTCTAAACCATCACCTTCTTTCCTTCAGCATCATATTATCTACAATCTATTACCCACTCTGGCCAAACTGAAAGGCGAGTTAAATGTTGGAGTAAGTTATAGGGGTGTTATCTAGCCAGACCACATCTCTAAGTGGTAAAGTAAGGTAACTTTCACCAATTTAGCATTCAGTAGGCAGTGGAGTAAGAGTGTTAACCCTGCTGTCCCAACCAAATTCCAGATTACATTGTTCCAGCCTAAAATTTGATATGTAGTTAAAAATGGAGAAGGTTTTCTGCACATCTTGTCCTAAAAAACTATTACACAGTGTTAGTAGTATAGAATGGCGACCACACATTCCACTCTGAAAATAGGTGTGCTTGATTGGTGGGTAAGTAATCCCTAGCTATACAACATGTAAGGAACTTTGTGATCCTCCAGGATGAAAGATGCTCTATAAAATTATTTTACTGTACACACTGCAAAGATAACAAGCCCTCCAACTGAGACAGACACCTTTACAAGATTTCAGCAAACAGGAAAAGGGAAGTTAACCTGCATGTCTGAGAAGTGCATGTTTAATAGTCAAGTGCTGAAATATCTTACTCAAATTGGCTTGACCCAGGAATTGATCTCAAAAGTGTTGAAACTCTAAGAAACGGTCATTGTCTTATGAGCCTGAACAAAAGAGACAGCTCTTTAAAATAATTAGCAGGGAAGATTCTTATGCACTGCCCTGATAAAGATTCCATCAATGCCCAGGGTAGCTCTTTACTTTTATTTTGATTTAAACAGGGAAACATTGTAGCATCAATTAACAAAGCCACTTATTTACTAAGCATACAGTCTCTACAGCAAAGAGGATTAACTGTCTTTATATATATAAAATTTCAGCATAACCGATTAAACTGACCTACCTTCTCGTCCCCATTTTTTTTTTTTTTTGTTAATAAAACCAGGCAGTGGTCCCGATTTGGAGCCTGATTCTGCAATGAATTCCACGTGGTTGGATGCCTGTGCAGAGCCCATTGGGATTAGAAATCCTGTGGAGGGAGTTTTCTTTTAAACCAAGCTGAACTGTTTCTGGAATAAACTATAAGGCAGCCACTCAGCAGGTTTACTATACCAGGCCGAGATCCTCATAGCCACCTTGGGGAATTTTAATGGCAATGGCAATACAAAGCCGTCTTGAAAATCCCAGTCGTAATCTGGAATTTGTCTGCATTAGATGCGTAGGTTGTTTCTTCAATGTGCTAAGAAATAACCCTAATTCTATATGATGTATCTTGACTCTGTGAAGTAGGTACGCTATGTAATTTGCTGAAGTGATTTACAGAGCTTGCACTTAAACCAAAGCTATTAATTTTCTAATTGTTAATCTTTCATAATTAAATTAATGACATCTAGAGCCTCGTTCTTCAATGAGCTCCACAGGGCCAGACTGCTGAATATGTGAAGAGCTCCACTGAAGTCAAGGATTCTCACAGATGCAGGGCTCTGACTGCAAAAAGCCTACTGCAGGAGCAGGGTCTATTTGTTACACACTTGTTAAGATCCGTTTTGGGATTTAAACCCAGGTTTAAAGCTTTTTAGCTAGGCCTTGTCTACCATAGAATTTTTCTTCAAGTTTCCCTCTGTTGCTCTATCAGCAGAAGCAGCAACAGGGGATGTACTAGCATAGACAGACTGCTGCAAGCCTCCAGGTTTTTAACTATCACATCAGCTTACTCAGTCTGAGCAGGGTTAGACAACACAATGGTTAAAATGTTGGCAAGCATTCTGTGTTACAATTCCCATCATCCCTAGCCCCCATAAAGCAGCACCAATCACAATGCAGAAGTGGGAGGCTGAAGAAAAACTCTAGTGTAAACAAGACATTACAGTGCCCATTCCACTGAACTAAAGAGCAGTTTTACTAACTGATTCTTGGAAAGAGATTACTGTATAACTTCATATCTTCCACCCTTTGAGGTAGAATTTGCCTTCAAACAACCCCACAAAGTGTCACAATCCAAGTCCCACATTCAGCAGATGTGATGATTTTTCAAAAGTGCGTGCTATTGATAGCGGTTATGTGCCTTCCCAATGAACAGCAGGCCAATAACATGGCAATTAGGTAACAAAAGAGAGTCAGAAACTAAGACTAACCCTAATATTTCTAGCTTTCCTGCCAAACAGTCTCCTAGAAATGTTTTTGAAAAATTTCAGCCATAACCTGTGTAGCTTCACTCTGAAAAGTGCATGTATAAAAAAATTACCTTCTTACTCAACTGACCTTTGACTATTAGCGGTAAGTATGCCCAATGGCCTGTGATGGGATGTTAGATGGGGTGGGATCTGAGTTACTACAGATAATTCTTTCCTGGGTGTCTGGCTGGTGAGTCTTGCCCACATGCTCAGGGTTTAGCTGATTGCCATATTTGGGGTCAGGAAGGAATTTTCGCCTTCCTCCGCAGAGTGGTGCACGGGTCATTTGCTGGAGGATTCTCTGCACCTTGAAGGCTTTAAACCACTGACTTCAATAGCTCAGACATAGATTAGGGGTTTGTTACAGGAGTGGGTGGGTGAGATTCTGTGGCCTGCGTTGTGCAGGAGGTCAGACTAGATTATCATAATGGTCCCTTCTGACCTTAAAGTCTATGATTCTATGATCTGCTCCGTGTGTGTATTCTGAGTAATTTCTGCTAACATTAGGGACAAAAAAGTTTTTACTGCTTTTTACTTCTGTTAGCTCTGCAGAGACAATTAACCGAGCAAAGCGACCATGAGCTGCAGATTCTCATCCTTCCTCTGAATCATCAGTAAAATTGTTTACAAAGTTTAGTAATTTTTACTCAGTTACACCTATATAAACCTGTTGGGGTAAGCCATTGGCTAGGTGTAAGTGATAGTAGAATATGGCCTGGTGAGTCTTGCCTACCAGTAAGGCACAAGAAAAGAAAAAGTAGAGTTTGCATAGCTGCCAATCTGAAAAAGAAGAAGTTGTTATTGTTACAGGGTAAGCTGCACATTTGACTCCTCAGTGGCCTCTTTGAAGTGCATCCCCTCAGGTAGCATGCCTCTGCCTTCTCCAGTCCTCGGGTGGAATCCCATGATTCTAACATTCAGACCAAGTTCCAGGTTACAGCGCCATATTTACCACCGATGGTTCCTCAGAAGGTCCAACTGGGTTAGACACCTGCAATAGACTTCTCTTCTGGAGCTGTGACCAGTAGGTAAATGCAATGACTCAGAAAAAACTTCTCCAAAGCGAAGTATTATTTGCTTCTCCAGAAGCACATAGTAATCTGAGAGAACAAGGGTTGAAACAACAAACAAGCGTACACCTTATTTACATTGACCTCATTAACACTACAGAAGTGACTTCCACTCCTTCTTGTCAACTGTTGAGAATTGCCTGCTTCCAACTTAAATTGAATTGGCTCATTAGCACTGACACCCCCCCCATTTGGTAAGGCAACTCCCATCTTTTCATATGCTGTGTATTTATACCTCCCTACTGTATGTTCCACTCCATGCATCTGATGAAGTGGATTTTAGCCCATGAAAGCTTATGCCCAAATAAATTTGTTAGTCTCTACAGTGCCACAAGGACTCTTCGTTGTTTTTGTCCAAAGCTGACTGCAAAGAGTTACAAACGGGTCTCACAAAACTGGATGACGATTGGGCAATAAAACGACAGATGAAATTCAGTGTTGATAAATGCAAAGTAATGCACATTAGAAATCATAATCCCAACTATACATATAAAATGATGGGGTCTAAACTAGCTGTTACCACTCAAAAAAGATCATGGAGTCACAGTGGACAGTTCTCCGAAAACATCTGTTTGGTGTGCAGTGGCAGTCAAAAAAGCTATCAATGATAAGACAGAAAATATCATAAATATGCCACTATATAAATCCATGGCACACCCATACCTTGAATATTGAATGCAGTTCTAGTCACCCCATCTCAAAATGTATTAGGATTAGAAAAAGTACAGAGAAGGGAAACAATAATGATTAGGGGCATGGAACTGTTCAGCCTGGCAAAGAGATGACTAAAGGGAGATATGATAGAAGTCTATAAAATCATAAATGGTGTGGAGAAAGTGTTATTTACCCCTTCACATAAGAACCAGGGTCACCCAATGAAATTAATAGGCAGCCGGTGTAAAACAAACCAAACCAAAGGAAGTACTTCTTCACACAATGCACATTCAACCTGTGGAACTCATTACCAGAGGATGCTGTGCAGGCCAAAAGTACAAGTTCAAAAATGAATTTGATAAAGTCATAGAGGGTAGGTCATCTATGGCTATTACTCAAGATGGTCAAGGGCATAACCCCATGCTCTGGGGATCCCTAAACCTCTGACTGCTAGAAGCTGGGATTAGACCACAGGGGATGGATCACTCAATAAATTGCCCTGTTCTGTTCACTCCCTCTGGCACTGGCCACTGTCAGAAGACAGGATACTGGGTTAGACAAACCATTGGTCTGACCAAGCATGGCCATTCTTATGTTCTTACCTAAAGCTTAACATTTCCCTCCAAGCTTAGGTAGGTCCAACTTATCCCAGGTATCCCCACTTCTGGGCACCTGCTTCCCTTCAGACACTGGCTCCCTCTTTTGAAGCTCAGGTCTTATGTACTCTAGAGTTCTTTGTTTCATGTTTCCCTCATGAAGGCACCTCCCCTGTCCCAAGCTAGGAGTGTGGGGCCATCTTGGTCAGAGCAAAACTTCAAAGGCTTCAAACTGTATTGTCAGTTAAGTACCAGTGACTGTTATGCAAAGTGAGAGCTCTCCCATGCAGCAAACAGCATAAAAGAGTCTAATAAACAGAGGTATACATAATATTTGTAAAAGTAATACAGGTATCTCCCACATTCTTCACACTTGTCAACTGAGCATATTTGGTATGGAAATCATTACCAGACAATAAATATGGAATGCCCATAATGCCTTTTTACTAGTCTTTTTTTCAGAGCAGAACTCCTTAATCTTTGTGGAGACTTTTTTTACACTCTACCCAAAATGTTTCACAAAGAGTGCATCAGCTCACCAAGAACTGAAAGAAAATGTAAGCACTTCCAAAGATACAGTTATACAGGCAAAACACATTCAAAAGTTCATTCATCAACTACTTCCCATAGGAGCATGTGAAGAAGAGCTCTATGTAAGTGTTGGTCCAATAAAAGATATTACCTCAGCCACCTTGTCTCTCTAATATCCTGGGAGCAGCTCAGCTACAAACAACAATGCATATCTCATAGGACTATGTATTTAAACTAAGGAGGTTGAAGGTGATCTTTATAAATGGGATACAGAAGGGTCAGGTATCAGGGAAAATGAGGACAGGCAAACTTGGAAGCTGAGGGAGTAGGATTTAATTGCTTTATTACAGAACCAGAGACCAAGGAGAAGAAATGAGGTTGAATTACAATCTGAAAAGATTCAGGAGGCCAAATCATACCTGGATAAGTGGGTGCAACTCCACTGAAGACAGTGGAGTTATACCAGTTTATCGCAGATCTGCATTTGTCTTAGGGAGTCCATTTGACACCTATTGATCTTAGATACTTATCTGACCCCCATCATCACAGTATCTGCATGCCTCACAATCTTACATGGATTTATCCTCACAACACCCCCCACAAGGTAGGGCAGTGCTATTATCCCCTTTTTGCAGATGGGGAACTGAGGCCCAGAGGTCCAAGGCCACATGGGAAGCTTGTGGCAGAGCAGACAATCGAGCCCGCCTCCCAAGTCCCAGTCTAGCGCCCTATTCACATTTTTCTCTGGAGTACCACAAGTGAGAAGTTATAGCTGTGGGTATGACTTCAGAATGACTCTATGCTAAAACCTATTGGACAGTCCCACCCTGCCTGTCAGCTGAAATACTGGAGGGCTCTAGACCCTGAAATCTAATGTGATTTCCCTGAGTTGATGGGAATCAGAACTCAGGAAGACCACACAACCCACTGCCTAACATGGAGCTCTGTAGCGTGGTGGGCAGAATTACCATCCAGGGAAAGGAAATAAGCATTTGGGCTTGTCTATGCAGGGAAATTGACCGGCATAGCTGCAGCAGAATAACTTCCCATGCGAATACACTATTTCAAAATAAAAATCCTCTTATTCTGGAATAATTCTGAAGTGGAATGATTATTCTAAAGGCACTTGTATTCTTCAACAGATCATCCGCACAAGGAGCTATTCCAGAATAGTTAATGCAAAACAGCTGATCAAAATACAATTTCCCTGTGGAGACAAGCCCTTAGTCTTTCAAGACCCTTTCCTCAGGACTTATTTTATTGTCCACCAGACAGACAAAAGAAAAATTCAAATCAACTGAACTAGGCTTCTTAGTTTCAGCTTCCCCTTCCTTTTATATTCTGTCCTGGGCAGCCATGTTTTGCTCAAGATTCTGTTAACCCTGTACAGACTGCAGCACTCTTGTGACAGTCTTCACATGCCCAGACACACAGGGGTGTGGGAAGATGGATTTGTAAGCCACTCTCATTCACAGAGGAGGAACACAGCAACTGCAGGGCCTACTGTAGCCTGAAGGCTATGGAGCAGCTCGAGCAGGTTGAATGCTTCTTTCTAGCCCCCTATATGTGCCCAGTAACAATCTGTGGTTTCATGACTGTTCACTGCCCAAACATCTTGCACTGTGTACAGTATTTGTCTCTATGTGAAGACTCTTGCAGGAGTAGTCAAAGTCCAGAGAAAGAGTGGAAGCTATTTATTATGGGCCAGATCCTGACATCCCCGTGCATGTTGAATGGTACCCTTATTCCACAGAAAGTCTCACTGAAACAAATGAGTCTACTCAAGGCGTAAGATGCTATTGAAAGCAAAGTGATTCGATCTATATGGTAGAAGTCCAGAAGTATTCAGAAATGGAAATCTGGTATGTTTGGAAACTTCTTATTCCACATGTGGAAGAGAAATGTACTGGATAAACCGAGCTTTAGTAACAACGGATGCACAAGAAACACAGAGGGCATCTCTAGAGAATATTGTTATCTAGAGAGGAAAGCCCATGCTGATAAATCAACAAGTGGCATCTAAATAAAGTGGGCTTTATTATTTTACATATAGCATTATACATTTGCTAGACAAAGGGAAGCATTTTAATCTCAAAGCCCTTGTACCTAATCTTACTTCATTTCTTGTTCATCCTTTGTTTCTATCTTACATCTTATGTGTAGACAGCTGGTTATATAAAGATTTGTACAGAAATAAGAATCATCAAGATATCCTTCTTGGAAAACAAGTCCCTGCATACAGGATTAGTCTGTTGAAAAATGATGTTTTTTAAGGCTATAGGAAACTTAGCAACTAGCCATGTGTACAATCAAGGTCAGTTACTGCATCCATGCAAAAAAGAAAATATGTTTTGTGTCAAAGAGACAATGACTAGTTTCTCAGTCTCAGAAAGTCACTTCATAAAATCTTTTATACTCTTATTAAATGATGTCTCAATGATCTCTCATTTTTTTAAATAAGTTCTAAATAACAGCCTGGTAAAAAAAAGAAATAAGAAAGCTACAATTTGGTAAAGAGAAAGAAACCTCTTTGAAAGAAAAAGAAGAAATGGTAGATTTAGGAGTACTTACAAAAATAAAAAGATGCTCTACACGTTTCATCTAGACCTAGGCAAATACCGTGCTCTTGCAATACTCCAAAGATCCCAAACATGTCAGTTTTTCTTTCTAATAATTTGCCAGTTTGAAATTATCATTATAACCTCAGATTCAACTGCATATGCATCACATAATATGACAAAATATGTAGAACACAGATATAGTATAGTATGGATATCCAAATATCAGTTATCCAAAACTTCCTTATTTTAGGTAGCAGGTTGTGTGTTGTGACATCTAATAATTAAGGGAACTTTTAATGTGATTAACTGAACAACTGATCATCTGAATTTATGTCCCGCATGATATTGTGATAATTAAGGCTGTACTATATTTAAGGTTACCATAATTAAGAGGGACAAGGGAACCATTTCTAAGATCTTACAATTATTTTAAGAAATGTCACCACCCATAAGTTGGCTTGGTGCTTTTCTGGACATAAAAAGATAGGATCCCTGCCTGGAAGAATTTACAACATAATTTTAGATACAACACAACAGAGGTAATAATAAGTGGGAAAGGCATGAGATGAGAAGAGACAAGGGTTACTGTAATATGATTACATGGTTACACAGTTAAGGAACATAAACACTGTGATGGTTCAATTGTAAGTCCGGTGGTCATTTTTGTGTGTGTAATTATTATTGATTTACTTCTTGAGGGAATTGCAGAAGAAGCACTTCTGGAAGAGGGATTTAAACAAGGAGATCTGGATCTAAATGTGGCTATTTTACTTGCAATAATCATTGTTCAATTGCATTTTTCATTCTCTATTTTGCTATGTATTTTTCTGTAAGCATCAGGTTAGCACATATACTGGTTTAGCAAAATAAAGCAATTGAATATGGTATGAACATTGAAGGCCAAAGGCTCAATAAAAGAGCAGCATGCTTTCCAATCTGGCCTTTTAGAACATCCACTATCAAAGGGCTTTGGGGGCTTAAGGGGATTAGATACCATGACACATCTGTCAGATCATTATGTAAGAATACTCTCCTGCTGTTTTCCACAGGTTCAGCCCCTACTGTAGAATATTTTAAAAAAAAATTTAAACAAGAATACTAAAATAAAACAATCTGCACTGCTGTAGGCAAGTTGTTATACAAAATATGGCTAGATTAAAATTTCTCTACCCCTGGCAACAAGTTATGTTCAGTGTCATGACTAGAAAGGACCAATGATATGAGTATGGATTATAGAACAGATATCCTCTTACTGTTCAACAAACAGATTGTATGCAAGGGTTGGAGCGATGCAGCTGTAATTTAGACCTGCAGATCACCAACAGAGTACAAAGAGCTAAGGTAAAATATGAAATGGTAATTCACATTGTATTTCAATAATATGCATAAAACATTTTGCCTTCTTGTTAATCCTGAGAAAGCTTTCAGTATAAAGCAAAAGACCAATTGATGTCAAGAACAGTATGTAACATGCTTGTCCATTCATGCTAAACATCTGTACGTTTACCATAAAGGGCAGCTGTTTTGTCAGGAGTATTTAGTATTCAAGTTCTGTTGCTGAGGGCATGCCAGAGTGAAGACATGTCATGGAACCCATCTCCAGCATGGCTGAAAAGCTGCAGCTTTTTTTAAAATGTTAATGAGGAGTCAAATTCTGTCCTAACCTATCACTTATAGCCAGTAGTTAGTGTGAATTATGCAGATTTAAATACCGAGCCATTGGCTCCAAGTTCTACAGTGTCATTCTGATCCTCAGGGTCCATTCATTTTCATGCCTATATTGTCTTCAGTTAGTCATCTAACCCTTATAGCAGGAGACTAGATGCTTGTGAGGCTGTTCTAGATGGTAGGGTACACTATTTTACGCAAGTGCACATATCTCTCTCCCCACCCTTAACTAGTATGATTCCACTTTCTAATCCAGAACTTGGGTCAGAAGCTTCCTCAGTCCAACTCCTTTCAGTGTCTTAACACCAGTAACTCCCCATTGCCAGAATTTCCTCCATCAGCTGCACATTGGAGCAAGGGTACTGGACCCTGCGTCCATCATCCCCCCAGGTGAATGCTCTACCCACCAACTTAGATAGTCATTCTCTGTCTCTGGCCAAATGACCAGGGCCACAGCGCTCGCCCCACCCCACATTACCTGGAGGTGGGGGGAGAGAAGGGAGGCTCTGTCCTTCTCTCCCTACGCCTTCTCCCTACACATCTGGCCGCTCTACCTGGCAGCTGGTTTGGGAGGGGGACGGAGCCACTTCTGAGAGAGCCTGGCTGGAACGCTCGCTCTCACGCACAAACCTCCCAGCAGAATTCCAATCATCAGATTCCAAGATGGGGTCCCTCTCCAATAGTCCCTTTCCTAGCTATTCCTTGGCTCCAGAGAGACTTTAAATCAAGGATTTTAATTTTTAAAAACGTACAGTAATTAGCATTGCCTCTAGACACATTTTTCACCTGTCCCAGTCATTACAATAGATGGCCCTCATTTTAGATTTATCCTGCACAAAACCTGCTCTTTTACTTCTATTGCAGTGAATAATTTACATCAGAAATGGTGAATCATAACCCTGAGGTCCACAAGGTAATTCATCCCATGCTCTTTAATAAACTCTGTTGTTGTTGTTCCTTCATTCTATCCCTCAATGTGGTATGGCCCACAAAGATTGAGAGCTGAGCATCTCATATGTATATTCTTCTACTCTGTCCTTTAAAACACTTGTAATTCATCTAATGCTTTAACATAGAATCCAGATTCCCCTGGGTGAAGTCCTTGTAAAATCATTTAGCCCATGGAAATTTTTTAGGAGTTGGGAGGGGATAGACTCCTCTCCCCCACAGGTACCTGTGCAGCTGGGTCAGAGCCACTAGCATAGCCACTAGAAGAGTTTCAGAGTAACAGCCGTGTTAGTCTGTATTCGCAAAAAGAAAAGGAGGACTTGTGGCACCTTAGAGACTAACCAATTTATTTGAGCATGAGCTTTCGTGAGCTTGCTCACGAAAGCTCATGCTCAAATAAATTGGTTAGTCTCTAAGGTGCCACAAGTCCTCCTTTTCTTTCCACTAGAAGAGGTGACCCACAGCACAGCATCGCCTCTTCAAACACAGATCCTACTGTGGTATAACCAGTGTACTGCTTGGGGTTATGCTCCCACTGCTGTATAGAAGAAATACATATTTAAAAGGGACACAATTTAGAAGTCACGGACTAGACATTCTCCTGCACCCAGTTTCCAGTGGGTTCAACAGAAGGGGTGGGAGGGGGAGCTGCAAAGGAGCGGTGACCACACCAGCCCTGGTCCTGGCATAGTTTAGAGCAGCCCAAGAGTTAAGGTAAGAAGAAGGTGGTGAAAACAGCTCCTCATCTTAAAAGGAGAGAAACACAGCTCTCCTCCTCGGGGCTGGGGAAGTGGTGTTCCCACAGGTCCCCCTTCTATTTGCCTGATTTGGTGAGAGCTCCCTGCTGTTTCAGTCTACTTTAACCACTAGATCAGCCTAAAGGGATGCTCTAAACTATGCCAAGTGGCTTGGGGGCCGTGTCAGCTGACAACTGTGGGATACAATAACAAGCTGGTCAAACCCCTTAATATGTCCCCTATGCTGGCCTGCAGGAGAGTAGTCATGGAGGAGCCCCATATGTGCTGGACAAAGATATTTCTTCACCGATGTCACTAACAACACCTTAGAATATATATTTTTTTTAATCCAAGTTAGTTGTACAGCAAAGACCAGTAAAGTCAGTTTCACTTCTTTATAATCAATTCCACTTTCAGGTTCTCATAAGTGAAATGTTAGGTCTCAGACACTGCAGAGGAATTTGTCTTGTTTAGAAACAACCCTTTGCACTGGAATTTACTTTTACATTTTGGAAATCTTTCTGGTGATCTTAGCTTTTATAAAAGCTGTGTTTACAAATTTAATTGTTAGGCCAAATTAAACACATTTTAAACTATTTTACTTCAGAAGAGAGCTGGAGAAAGCAGCCCATTCTTAACTAAATAAATGCCCTTGTACGATATGAGTGTATGTATTATCTTTGGATCTAACACAGCTGCTTAACAGGATAATGTCTAATGTCAAATGAAACATGGTCTCTAGATTTTCAGTTCTTACTGGGTTCTGGTCATTCTATTTAACACTAGCAAAACTCCCCAAACACATTCCTAGACTTACAGGACCATTTGTTTAATTCAAGTGAATGAAATGTAGCTGGTTTCATTCCAAAAAAGTTAAGAAACTTGAAATTCTTCAGTATTGGTTTAATTACATTAGATGAAGAAAATCCATCAATACAAAGTCTCCTGCTGAAAGAAGTTTTTGACAGGAAGAACAGCAGAGTGTTTCAGCAAACACAAACATTTTTCCAAAATGAAATCATTATGAACGAGGAAACATATTGTACATTAAAAAAAAACATCTGAAAGACAACAAAATGATCCATAACACATACATCATCAACAGCCATAACCCTAACTAATAATTGCATCACATCCATCAAATTCAGAGGCAGGTAAAATAATAGACGGACAATATGTTCCTGCCTACAATGTAAAATGGCTACTTGCTACTAAGTTTATATAATGTGCTTATGTTGCTCTCTCTTGGTGAAAATGCAGTACTGATCCAATTATTTTTTAATTCATGCAGTGTGAGAGGACAAAATATGGCAAATAATCAATTCCAAACCTAAAATTTGTTTCAAATAATTCTTATCTTTCTAAATGTAAATACTTTTAAAGACTGGCTATTTATTTAAGGACTTGCACAATATTTTACTCCAAAAATATCCAGTTATATCAAAAAGTTAGCTGCTTTGATCACTGGATCCTTGGTTAGCCAGTACCTGATGTATCGTACATGATTTTCTTAAAGTGATCAATATTTCATTAACTGTGTGTGATTACTTCCCCCCCCCCCATTATAAATGTCCTTTATAAGGGAGGGGGGATTAAAAAAAACAATGCAGTACATACTGTAAATAAAAGATTTTTTTAATGGCAGCATACACAGGATGCTCCAAGCATCACACAAACTGCTCCAAGCACCATGCATCACAGAGGACTCCTCAGCACTAACACACTCCATACTGACGTGATCCATTGTAACCCTTCTTCGCATAGCCAAATACATTTGATACAACCTCTCACTTCTTGACTAAGGTCTTTGTCCTCCAAAGCAAGTTTTTTCATAAATCCTTCCCTCACTGATATTCTCAGCAGCCATCTCTCTCCATCCTTGTTATCCTGAATTGCTGTCCTGTGTTTTGTCTGCTCTTTAGACTGCTTGCATGTACCTCTGCTGTGCTAGAATAATGTTTAATAATAATCCCTGTCCTTTCCTCCTAGGCTGTGCAGTATTTTCAGACCTGCGCTCCAGTCACGTTTATAACCAATTCCATGTGGTATTTAAATAGGGTGAAATCGCCTCCAGGCTATTTTTCACTCAGGGCAAACAACCTAAATGAATGATTAATTCTTAGTGAGCAAATGGGCTCTTTTGTATTTAAACAAGGTGGAGACGTTTCCCCTACATTTTCTGTACATGTTAAAAAGACTTATACTCTGAAGCCAAAATTTGGAGATGTAGGTGCCTAAAGTAAAGCATCCAAACCGATATTTAGGCAGCCAAATAAATGTGGCATTCTTTTTATCTGTGCTGAGCACCTGCAGCTCTCATGGACTTCAATGGGAATTACAGGTGCTCAACCCTTCTGAAAAATCAGGCCTCTTTTACTTAGGTGCTTAAATGTGGATTGGGTGCCTAATGTGGTCTGAATTTGAACATTGTATCCTGAAAGTTCTCTGGAACAACATAAACAATGACAGAGTTTCTTCATGCGAATTTGAAAAGGTTGCTACTGACTCAGCATTACAAGATCCACTGACATAGACATTTAAGCCACTAGGATAGGTGAAAATCTTGATTAACATCTTTCTCTAACCATTAAAGCCCCATTTACGGTTTACAATCTGGGAGTATTTGCCTGCTCATTAGCTCAGTCTGAATCATCCCAGGGAAACAGTAAAAGCCGCTAAGACTTTTTTGGAAACCTTTGGAACTTGTACTCGTGCACGTGTAATGTTAAGGGTGTAGTTGCTGCACCTTGTATTATACACAGCACATTGCATTAGGAGAATTATTGTACAACTGTGTGATTGATTAGTATTCCAGCTATGGCTGCTGCCACCAGGACTCACGTGGATTTGTTATACCTCAGTGTGACTACCCTAGTGAGTGAAATTTTTAAAATGAATGAACTAATTATAATGTATAAAAACGGAGAAAGATTAATTGAGCCATATTTCAGTCAAATGATTCTGCCAAAGTCATGAACAGAGACAGCATAAGCTGAGAAATTTATAAACAGTACCAGACCTCTGGGACAGAAATATAGATACTTTAATTAATTGTTCTATGTATTTCTTTATAGTCTACAATTAGAAGAAATAAAGCAATAGTGTATTTGAGCAAAAGAATATTAGATAAACTATAATAACAGAAACAGATGGAGCTGTTTGTTTATCATTACAGCACCAGAATAAAAATCTGGTCATGGAAGAAGATTAAGGTTAGAATGTTATTGACAGAAAAGGAGAAAGATGATCATATCAGTAACACACAAAGGGGAAATTATCACACAGCAAAGAACAATCAATGGGAATATAATCTTCTCTATATGCTAAATATAAGTAATCAGCGCAGAAGATGTATATGAGAAACATGTAAATACAGTGTAAAATCTGATTTAAAAATGCAAGATGGCAAAATAGTTTAAAAAATGCACCAGACAAAATCAGTAACTGCAGTCGCTACTGATAAAATCAAATACAAATCGGATGTCAGAAGTACCCACTAAGCTAAGAGTTAGCCCAAAAAGCAGAATTCTTACAAAGAGTATTGAGCTACTTTGAGAATATTTTTAATACTGCCCATTTTAGGCGCTCCCCACTTCTTCCAGCTGAATCCCTATAACTTTCAGGGGACCTCATACAGGTGCAAAGGTCTGTCCACAAAGAGGCAGTTGCGAGATCAGGTTCCTTAGTGGCAAAACTTGGGCCACCTCTTATGCATACACAAGAAGGTAGCCAAGTGAGGTTTTACTTTTGTACCCACTTCCTGCTACTTCCAAAACCCAGCAGTTCACATTCTATAAGCCCTCACGGGCAAAAGCCATGGAGGGACACTACAGGATACAGCTCAATGGAAACATTATGGAGCATAATCCATGCATTTGAATGTATACTCACAACCCTCTATGCTACTGCCCTGCACTTTGATTATTTGTGCTTCTGGCATGAATGTTCTCTGTAGACAGCTGGCTGTGGTTATGCAATCACTTTTGATCTAACCAGAACACAGGTGCCAAAATAGGGGGGAAAATATATAAATTCCTCACAAACTGATGGGAGAATAGACCTTCACCTACACTCAAGTCTGTGGGCATTATATCATTGTGTCACTTGTAAAATCAACCCCAATGCAGGCAAGTTGAGCTGCAGTACCTAAGGGCCTAATCTTGCAAACATTTACCATATTACTAAGAATAATACTTACTACCATGTGAGTAGTGCTAGTGGAGAAAGCTCTTTTCTCAAAGTCAGTAGCAAATGTTTGCTGGATCAGGCTTCAAGATTGAAAATGCAAAGCTGCTCTCCAGTGTGCAACCCCACCTTACTGATGTATGTGTGTATGTAGATGGAGTTGCAAATTACAAGACATGGATTGATAACACCTGACACATCAGAAACCATTAGGATTTTATTAAAGGTCAGGACTAGTTTAGTCTTCTAAGACATAGCACATTGCTTTAATGCAAGGTTAAATACAAATCCTACTAACCTATAGTAGGTAGAAAAAAATATTGAAATGTACAGCTTAAAATTGTAATTAAATAAATATGTAGCCTCTCTCTTTTTCATAACTATTTTAACTTTGATTTTTAAAAGCTCCAAGGTGACCTATACTACATTGCTGTGTAACTCCAATATTTCTGTGGTTGATAAATATTACAGTTTACCAGTTAATTAAAAAAAATTTGGATTTTTGGAGCTTTTATATTAGTAGAAAAAAGTGGGTGCATTTTATTATTATTTTACTTGATGTTTTTGATTGCAATCGCTAGTTTACAATAAGTAACCCTTGGGTGTGGGGGCCCTTGAGAAGTGTTTTTTCCCCTAACTGATTGCTAATTAGAAAAAAACATTCAACTTTTGTATAGATCTGATAATCTGTCTCTTTTCCTTCTAATAATTACAAATTTCACAAAGCTTTTTAAGATTACCTGTATGATGCATGCACATGTGCAGTAATCAGAACATTATCTCTTGTGCCATATGTAGTTCATACGATCTTCTTCCAGCATTACAGACACCTCAGACTTTTCTGTGACACTGGTAGGCCATGTTGTTTTACAAGATGTAAAGAGATGTAACTGCATGTGAGGCCACAAAACTCAGAAAATTTAAATCAGCGATCTTCTATTTACTTATGCTTTTCCTATAAATTTTCACTGAGTCTTTCTAAAGTTTATGGAAATGTGACAAAAGCTGTATGAAAACTTTCAACCTTTTTTTTTTTTTCCCAGCAGAAATGCAGATTCGGACAGACCAACACATTTTGTGAATTTGTTTTGAATTCGTCAAGTTGTTTCAATAAAACTATTCTGAAAAAAATCCAAACATTCCATTTTTAAATTTTCTACACAGAACATTTTTATTTGATTCACATCCATTTTGTGTTTCAAAATTTTCTTCACTCGGATTAAAAAATTAATAAAGCAAAATCTAAATGAAACATTTTGTTTTGGGTCAAATGAAACATTTTGGGGTTGATCCAAAACCATTTATTTTATTTTTTAGAACTGCCAGTGAACTGAAAAATTAGTTATTCACAGAGCTGTAAACAAGTCAATTCATGGGCCAGACCCTGCAAATACTTTCTACTAAATGTAGTGTCTTGTAGTCGAAGGGGCTACTCATGAAAGTAAGCACTACACCTAGTGAGTGTGTTGCAAGATCAAGCCCTATTTATGTAATAGAGTTCTTCATACAAATATGTCCTATTTTCAGAAATGCTGAAATCAATGAGATTTGTGGGTATGTACCCCTCTGAAAGTCAGGCTTCACAATGCCTCAGTGTGTGGAAAAAGCCATAATTTTATAAAAGTCTCAGTACAAAAGGGGATGGGAGAACAGAAAACTTGATGTTAGTGAGGTGTGAGCTAATGGTTACCAGCCAAAAGCAAGAAAGATGCTTTTTGCTTTTAGAGCTTGATTGTACG
This sequence comes from Natator depressus, assembly GCF_965152275.1. NCBI lineage: Eukaryota > Metazoa > Chordata > Testudines > Cheloniidae > Natator > Natator depressus. The sequence goes on along the minus strand of NC_134241.1, from coordinate 78,849,137 downwards.
CTAACACGGGATACTAATCCCTTCTGCTGCTGTGTGGGGTACCGCAGTCCTTTTCCTGCTCCTGGTGCCCCCCACAGCGGGTCTTCAGTGACTCAGCCCTCCAGCTGGATCACACAATCAAAATGAACCCTTCTGAGGTAACAAAAGTCCAACAAAACTATCTCCCTCCCCCTCCCCCTCCCCCCCAGGGTCCTCAGCCCCATCTCTTGGCCCTTTAAAGTCAGTCCTTTGCTTGTCCCCTTCTCAGGGTTCACACCACTTTACCAGAGTGGTGACTAGGGTTGCCAACTTTCTAATAGCACAAAACCGAACACCCCTACCCCACCCCCTGCCTGAGGCCTCATCCTATCCTGTCCCTTCAAGGCCCCCGCCTCCCACTTGCTTCATCCCCCCTCCCTCCATCGCTCACTCTCCCCACCCTCATTCACTTTGACCGGACTGGGGCAGGGGGTTGGGGTGCGGGAGGGGAGTGAGGGCTCCGGCTAGGGCTGCAGGCTCTGGGATGTGGCTGGGGATGAGGGGTTTGGGGTGCGGGAGAGGGCTCCAGGCTGGGGCAGGAAGTTGGGTGCGGGAGGAGTATGGGCTCTGGGCTGGGTGTGTGGGCTCTAAGTGAGGCCAAAAATGAGGGCTTCAGGGTGTGGGAGAGGGCTTCAGGCTAGGGCAGGGGGTTGGGGTGCAGGGGGGGGAGGGCTCCGGCTCGGGGTGCAGGCCCTGGGGTGGGGCCAAGTATGAGAGGTTTGGGGTGCAGGAGGGGGCTCAGTGCTGGGGCAGGGGGTTGGGGTATGCCGGAAGGTGTGGGCTCCGGGAGGGAGTTTGGGCACAGGAGGCGCTGTGGGGTCCCCACAGTGCTTGCCGCAGCTCCCAGGAAGCAGCCACCAGATCCCTGTGGCCCCTAGGCGCACCCTGTGCTGTGCCCTCATGCCTGCAGGTGCCACCCCCACAGTTCTCATTGATTGTGGTTCCCAGCCAATGGGAGCTGCGGAGCCAGCACTCGAGACAGAGGCAGCACACGGAGCCTCCCTGGCCACCTAGGGGCCACAGTGACCTGGCAGCCGCTTCTGGGAGCTGCAGAGAGCCAGGGCAGGCAGGGAGCCTGCCTTAGCACCAGATCCCCCCTGTGCCGCCGACCAGACTTTTAGCGGTGATGACCAGACCCACCAGGGTCCCTTTATCACCAGGTATTCTGGTAAAAAACCAGACACCTGGCAACCCTAGGGGTAACCTGGGTCCGCCCACTGGTCTGGGTTCCAACCCAGGGATCCTATAAAAACAGCAGCCACATATCACTCACATTTGCTGCTGCTATTTCCCTGAGTCTCTTCCCACGTTGCCCCTTTATCTTCACCCCTTAACTCAGGGTTCAAATTCTCAGGTCCTCTCTCCCCCAGTTTAAGCAAATGCAACCAGAACAAATCTCTATTTATCCCTCAAGCTTCTTTGGCCAGAGAGGAGGACCTTTCCTTGCCCCTTTGGTCCCACCTAGGAACTGACCTGCTAAGGCCCTACAGCTCCTTTTTTCTGAGTCTGCTGGGCTATGATTGCCTGTGTCAGTAAGGCTTCTCTAGGCAGGCCTGGAGGATCCACCTTCACTGCTCCTTTCCTGGGGTAGGTGTAGTAGGATGGCAGGGCCTCCTCTAGAGAGCCGCAAAGGCCAGGTACACCCAATCACATACACTCATGGGAACTTTGCCATTGGCTTCAATATTAATGGTACAGAATCAGGGCCTTTGACAGGATTAGAAAAAGTCAAAACAGTCACTGAGAAACAGTTCAGGTGGAAGCTTGCTTGGTAGGGTGGGGGTAACATCAGCAAAGTGCCTGGACAGTGAGAGCTGAGAGTGGTCCAGAGCAAGATGACTGGAAAAGGAACACAGATGAGAAGAGGCAGGACAATCACAATTAAGGCAAGGTGAAGTGGTACAAGTACGTTGATGTGAAACTGTATTCACTTGTGAAATAAAGGTTGAGGTGACAGTCAAGCATACATATTTTGATGGGCTACTTAGCTGGGAGGCAGTTGGGAGAAAAGGCAAGGGGAAGTTGCTCTAATGCATATGAAAGATAATGGATGCATATGTGAGCCTGGCAGCAGATGGAGAGTAACGATAAGTGTAGATCTGGACAGTATTGCAAAAATGGAAACAGGAGGCCTGTTGAGAAGAGAAAATATAGCAGATTCATGGAAAACACAGAGGCTTCTTAGGCACGTGACCAGTGAAAGATGGAAGTTCAAGGATTCAGAGAGAAGATGTGTTGGAGAATAACCTACTCATCTAGGAAATAGGCCCTACACTTGGGAATACACTGAGCTGGAGATTTTGTGAATAAAGTAAGGCTCTGAGGAGAGAGATACAGAGGACAGTGGTGGTACTCTCATCAGTATCACAGCCCACAGTGCCCGCTGGAAGCTCCCAAAGCTTCTGCAACCTGTGCTACACATCCTTTGAAAGAATGCAGGATGTGCCATCCCTGTGCCAGGCCAGTGCAAATTGGGGGAAGGCAAATGTTTTGGTATCTTTTGGGGGGAAGTCCTAGTGCTGGCACTAGAAACAATCAGTCCTTGTGTTGCAATTGTACCCAGACAGGGAGCCTACATGTGCTCTTTCCCTTCCCTTGTGCGCTCTCATAGGACCAGACAGGAGCTGACTTGATAGCTTTCATGCTTCTGATCTCTCTCAAAGCTTGGCATACAACCAAAGCTAGAGAAGCAAGATTAGCATTTTCACGGCCACCAATCTATTGCACATGAAATGCATTTTGTTTCAGCCCTTGGCCCTTTTAAAGTCATCTTATCCTAATATTAGCAACTGCTCAGCCTCAGCAATATTACAACCCAGTGGAGCCTGACTAAACTTGATTCAAGACATATGGCTTTTTCCAGAATCCATCATGACAGCTTTCATCACAACCTGCCAGCTTAATATTGAAGCCTTAAACCCATTCGCACCTGCTGCTGAAACCAGCCTTTTCAGCAGCTTAACTACCTATAGCTTTCACAGACTCACAAAGCGTTTCAGAAAGTGATATCACAACAGGGGGTTGTTCATTTATTTTTTAGGATGAGGGCAAGAGCCCCCCAGCACTAAGGAGTGCTGAATCGTTCTTTGTTTGAGGACTCCTCTACACCAAACTGATCCGCGGAGGTTTGGCTGGTCAGACGGTGCTGGCTATTTTTTCTCCCCCCTTCCCACATACTAAACTGCATTAAAAGATTGCTACAAATAGATTAAATACTTTCCCAATATTAATTTTCTATTAAGTGACAGATGTAGTTGCCACAAGGACGTTACTCAGCTATCAGTTGGAAACTAGGTGGCCTGCACGATTGTGAACAAGAGGGGAAGTGTTCACGAGCAAATCTCTGTTAAGCGGCAAGCCACACTCTGAAAAGCTTTTCAAGACCCCATTTCTGGACTGTGCCCTCTGACTTGGCCTCCATGGTTTGAGATGGGCGCCCCCCCATACCCTATACCCTTTCATTTTGTTTTGCTGGAGGCACTGAGGCTGATAGTAAATTTAACATCCCGATGGGTGATGATTTTTCTGAGTTAGCTCTCAGTTTTATGGCCACCATGATCACCATAGAACCATCTAGCTCAATGTATGCAATTAAGTCTATCGGTTATGTACTGCAAGCACATTACACCCAGGCTTTTTGACCTGGACTAGTTGCTTTCGGGTTCTCAGGTAAAGTTTAGAAGGATGTGACCTGAAATCGCTAAGTGGCCTGGGACCTGTCTACCGTCGCTACCTTTATAGGTTACCGCATAGTTGTGATCAGCGTAATTGCCATGTTTTACAATATCTAGGTACAAGAGAGCAGATTAATGAACAACACTGTCAGATCTCAAATATCTGAATGTTCCACATTGTCCATTTAAGCCCAAACTTCAGCAATATTTTAAGAGATTTGTTTGTGCCTAATTTATCTTTAATCATTAAAAAGGATGGCAAAATGAAAAAACAAGTCTGAAGGAAGGGTTGACAAGACAGACAGAAACCATATTTCTATCCATAGTGGCCACCAAGGAGCTATTCCTGTTTGCCATATAAAAATGCATCACGAAGATTCCTTACAAAAAGCAGTTGTACAGTAGCCAGTTTTCAAAATTAAAATGTCCCTCATGTAAAATCCCACTCACACACAGGAATAAAACTGTGGATTGAAGTTAATGGGAGGATAGCTGCATGAAGACAGCAAGACTAGACCGGTCAATGCCTGGACTATGTTAAAAAACAAGTCCTTCGCCAATTAATATACAAAGAAATCAAAGTTGCTTTTGAATGACACTCACACAACATTTCAAACAGTTTTGTTTTGTTTCTTTAAAGAAGGAAAACCACAGTGGCATAACTTAAAAATTGCCAAATTTATTGTTGTTTAAATGACCATAGTAAAGGTATTGTACTTCCAGCTGAGATTTTGTGTGCTAAATTGCAATCCAAGTAAAGTATAAACTCGTATGTCACAGAAATGCTGACACAACCTTAGCTATTTTAGCACTACGGGGTGTTGCTATAATGCTTGATCCAAAAAAAAGAAGATATACAACTGCCCTTCTAGAATTTTAGAACAGGTTATATTACAGCCAACTAAAACAAAAATGTATACAGATTTTATTTACTTGACTTGACTTTAATAGCTGGTAAAGTCATCCCTGTAGTGCTGTTGAAGTCAGTGCAGAAGACGACAATTACTATGAAATATATCCCATCATTCCGAAAGCTTAATTGGGAGCTAAGCTTTTTCCACTGCTAAAACAATGTGAGTGTTTGTAAAGCAAAAGTAGCCATTTGATTACATACTACAGCCTTCTTATGTTAGACAGTTTTTTTATTATTATACATATTTGAGTAACTGAAATAAGCTTCATATATACAGGGCCATGACAAAACTATGTAAATTGCATATTATGTTGACATTTCAAGCATTTTCTTTGTAACAACATTTGCATTCAAAGACAGATAGGAAAGCACATGAGAATAGTTTGAATCATGTTAGCAAATTCATTATTATTAACCTTATCCTCAAATCCCAAATTTGTATCAATCCAGTTAATATTTGGAGGTTACAGCATATGCAATATTTACTGTTTGCATGCGTTGACTGGGCTGAAAAATGAGGTCTGAAAATATTTGCACTTCCAAAAGAAAGTTCAGTGGTATCTTTGCCTTCCTGTATCATGCCAGACAGCCACAGTACTCTGAAAGTTGTAACAACTTGAGCAAATAAGATGTCAGTAGCTTGTAAGCTAGTAAGTATAAAGAATATTAGTTCTTACATTGTTTTTTCAGAAATACATAGTTATAATTGGGGCTAGCTTCTATGGAACAAAGAAAAGACATCTGGTGCACGGCCGGACTCTAATGACCCTCAGAAGCATATCTGTGGAGCGAAGGAGGAATAGTTGCTTGTCATTAGCAGGCCTGGGGCATTGGTGTTAAAAGGGAGGAGGAGATAGGAAGTCAACAGCTGCCAACAGATTTGAGTCAGCGTGTTTGACTTTACGGGGTTCTGCTTTCAAGATGAAAGGAGGATATGGGGGTGACAACAGCAAGACACTAGAGTGTGCTGGAAGGGCTGCTGACCATGTGTGGGTTTCTATGCTACTCCACACTTGGCACATGCCAAATGCAGGCTTTGGTTCATGTTGAATGTTACCCAAATACATTGTTTTGATGATATCACCATGGCTGACCTTACCACTAATGAACCAAGTCAACAAAAAAAGACCAGGAGGATGTGCAAACAGGCTTAGAATACCATCACTGGTACAAAACAATTGTTACAAATATCAGATCATCTTAGTCTTCAGATCCGCTCCCAAACTGGCCTATGTTTTCTGGGGTGTCTTTGGTTGTGTACTGCGTTAAAAACAGCAGCAACTGGTAACAATCTGGCTGACTTTAAACCATGGGATGGTTGTCCCACTTCCCTATATTCTGTTGTTTCAGTCAGGCTGGAGGTACTCTGACACTCTGAGTGAGTAGAATAGAAAGCAAGAGGCCCACCCTACAGTAGTGTGGGGCAAGAATTTACTCCAGTGCCCAGGGAAAGCCCTGCATGAGGAAGTAGTCATCCTGCTCTGCAGCATGCCAGTCTGAAGCAAGAATCAGAGCTAAGAGAGCGGGCAGTTGGGGGTGGAAGAAAATCATACTCCCCTGACTATTACTAGGTGGTCTTAGTTTTATTGGTTGTATTCCCGCTCCTTGTTTGCATTATGTGGGGAAGCAGGGCTTTAAGAAATACAGTGTCTTCCATGCCCTACTGAGGGACTTTCACCTGGACAATACATGTGGCCAGAACAAGAATAGACCTAAGTGAAAATGCTATACGCAGATCCATGAAGATGCGCCTGGCACATCAGACAGCTCTTGTCCACTTAGGACCTGATCCTGGGAGGTGCTAAACGCCCTCAATTTTCATTGAAGTCAGTGCCTCATAGCAACATCACTGCACTTACTACTATTACATCAGTGCATATGCTGCTATAACACAAATCTGCAGCTGTGAGTTGTACAAAACCATGCTCGGCAACATGCTCCATGTCTAGCAGTCCCCATGATCCTGTGTTGTTTCTACTGCAACAACAATGCTCAGCTGTTTGACTAATGCACTGGAAAGGAGAAGGCAAGTGTGTGTCACTCAATTACAGGCCTCTACTTCTTCATAACAGTGGCTGTTAGTCTAGCTCTTGGCTGGGTAAGTTTTCTGGGTGACTAAGACTGCTATGCAGCCATTTGAGCCACTATAAAATATTAAATAATGGCTCTGGGAGCTGCCAGAGCCCATTTCACTCAACACTATGTTCTCTTTTTTGCTCCACACAGCTGTAAATACATTAGAAATAATCAGGGGTGTTTAAGGAGCTATACAAACTAGTTTCAACTGTTATTTATCATTTGTACTGTGAGAACCACTTACAGACCTCAAACAGGGTGAGGCCCTATTGTGTCACTTAACAAAAATAGAAAATCACAGTCCCTTCCAAAGAGCTTACGGTCTAAAAGGTGGAGTTGACTTTTGCTCAGTGCAAGAGAGCCTATGAGAGTATGAGCTGCATCCAGGAATCCATAGAATCATAGAAATGTACAGCTGGAAGGGATCTCAAGTGGTCATCCAGTGTAGCCTTCTACGCTGAGGCAGGACCAAGTAAACATAAACTATCCCTGACAGGTTTGCCCAGCCTGTTCTTAAAAACCTCCAATGATGGGGATTCCATAACCTCACTGGGAAGCCTATTCCAGAGCTTAACTACATTTACAGTTAGAAAGTTTTTCCTAATATCTAACCTAAATCTCCTTGCTTCTTTATCTATTACTTCTCATCCTTCTTTCACTGGACATGGAGAACAATTGATCACCATCCTCTTTATAGCATCCCTTAACACATCTGAAGACTTATCAGGTCCCCCCCTCAATCTTCTTTTCTCAAGACTAAACATACCACAGAATATTACCCTTTTCTGCACCTGCATCACATTGTTAACTCATATTCAATTTGTGATCCACTGTAAGCACCAGATCCTTTTCAGCTGTACTTCCACCTAGCCAGTTATTCCCTATTTTGGAGTTGTGCATTTGAATTTTCTTTCCCTAAGTGAAGGACTTTGCACTTGTCTTTACTGAATTTCATCTTGTTGATTTCAGAACAATTCTCTAATTTGGCGAGGTAGTTTTGAATTCTAATCCTGTCTTCCAGAATGCTAGCATCCCTTCCCAGCTTGGTGCCATCTGCAGATTTTATAAGCACACTCTATGTTCCATTATCCAAATCATTAATCAGAATATTGTCTAGTATCCACAGTGCTTATACCCATGTAACACGATACTAAGCAGGACCCTGACACCATTCTCAGTATGTCCTATCAGAAAATTTTAATAAATATAAATACAAACGTTAGCAGCATGGACTAAAATATTTCTACGTTGCTCTTCAACACAGAATGTTGTCTTTTTTTCTGAAAGTAGGAACAGTGGACGAAAAAAAAAAAGAGTTCCAGCCACGCAGCCTCAAAATTAAAGCCTACTCCTGCTCCCACTGACATAAGTGGCAAAATTACCACTGAATTCAATAAACTACCTCCGTGGAGGTGCTGAGTACTTGTAACTTCCACTGGCATCAATTAGCGTTTTAGGAACTCAGCACCCTTTAGGATATGCCTACAGGAGAAAAGGATCAGACTGTTTACCTTTGAGGGAACACTCTCCTTTAACAGCCCCTTTCACTTGAATTACATTGAAACTCACGCCTGAGCTGAGGATTAGCATAAGCTCATGGTCCATTAAGTCCCACTAAAGGCACTATTTGAGGGCTTATAAGGAATTTAGATGGTGCAGAGACTTTGTATTGGCCTTCTGCCTAGGGGTGACCTCCTACAGAGCAAAGAACTTAGATGAAGAACAACAATTAATGCAGGAAAACTTTCTTACAGAAAAAATGCAACAAAAATAGTAGCAAGTCAGAAAAGTGACAAATATTCAAGTTAACAGAGCTCTTAAAAATGAACTTTATCTGAAAACAGGAATAAATCAAAGAGCTCCAAGTTAGCTCTTTTTGAGTATTTCATATGATATACCTAAATTAGATGTTATGAAACTCCAATACAGTTCCGTCTTTACATTTAGAAGATATGGAAAGAGAGATAAAATGTAAACTCAATCTGTACCTTATTATTCAAAACAAAAACTTTCCTAGAAGTCCTTGTCATGACTAAGAAATCATAGACTATCAGGGTTGGAAGGGATCTCAGGAGATCATCTAGTCCAACCCCCTGCTCAAAACAGGACCAATCCCCAATTTTTGCCCCAGATCCCTAAATGACCCCTTCAAAGATTGAACTCACAACCCTGGGTTTAGCAAGCTAATGCTCAAACCACTGACCTATCCCTCCCCCTACTCAATCTGACTTACTCGTCAGATTTTAGCTGTACATTTTCCTACACAGTAAAATAACTGCCATAGTGTAGACTGACTTTTCTATAATGAAGACAAGAAATTCATTTTCAGACAGAACTTTACCCTGAAGGCATGACTTATGAGGAGAGGCTGAGGGAACTGGGATTGTTTAGTCTGCAGAAGACAAGAATGAGGGGGGATTTGATAGCTGCTTTCAACTACCTGAGAGGTGGCTCCAGAGAGGATGGTTCTAGACTATTCTCAGTGGTAGAAGATGACAGAACAAGGAGTAATGGTCTCAAGTTGCAGTGGGGGAGGTTTAGGTTGGATATTAGGAAAAACTTTTTCACTAGGAGGGTGGTCAAACACTGGAATGCGTTACCTAGGGAGGTGGTAGAATCTCCTTCCTTAGAAGTTTTTAAGGTCAGGCTTGACAAAGCCCTGGCTGGGATGATTTAATTGGGGATTGGTCCTGCTTTGAGCAGGGGGTTGGACTAGATGACCTCCTGAGGTCCCTTCCAACCCTGATATTCTATGATTCTATGATTCTAAGACCAAAGTCCACCAAGTGGGCTATTAGGTTCTTTTCTTACATTACCTTGGAAAAGTAATGCTTAACGTATAGTGCCTTCTATGCTGTTCTGCCTTTATATTTGGACTCCTGAGTTTGTTACCAAGAACTGCAAAAGCAGTTTTATATTGCACTTTTTTTAGGGTGGGAAATTACTGGGCCTAGTGCTTTATTTAAAACACTCAAACTATTAACATATTTGCACCACTAGCTTTTCCATTAAGGAAAATGGCACCCATTTTGCTCGCTCCTAGAAGCCAATTCTGCAGTCCATACAGACAAAACACCTACAGATTTCAATAGGAATTTTCTCCCAGTAAAGGCGGTAAGAGCAAGTATCATCATCATAAATGTTCATAAGGTAAGAATTGCTTGTCATCACAAATAAAGTGTGAAGTCTTCTTAAGTTTTTGTAATTGGTATTTCTCAGTGTGGTCCTAGAAGTGTCAATCCTGCCTTAAAGTATAGTCATTTTTACACTAGCACACAGTATAAGAGACAGCAAACCAGTTTCTAAATTAGTTTCAATATTTAGAAGCTATTTCTAGGAACAATTCTCCAAAGAAGCCGGAAGCACATGTAACTGTGATGGTCTAGAATGGGAGCTAAACACACGTGCAGAGTCAGCCCCCAGGTATATGACAGCTATAAACGTCCAGATACCTGAGGATTGTGTCTGCTTTCTGTTAAACTAAGGGTGAGTGGGAGGAGAAACAGGGGGGAGAGAGAGAGAGAGAGAGAGAATAAGCAGACAGTTTCAGACTTTTAAAAAATCTGCTCTCCTATCAATGCACAAAATCCACATAATGGGCTAGGTTTTGGCGGGGTGGGTGGGGGACTATGATTATAAGTTATGTTTTCAAATGGATGGCAGGACACTGGGTCACTGAGCATCTGCTATAACACTGAATGGGAAAATCCTACATTTGCTGCCCCACACACTGTAAAAATGTATAATTTGTCTAAATATCGACAATTTTTCAAGATTGTAAAGTTACTAAAGCAGAAGGCTTAGTCTGTCCCTCAAAAGGGATTTATTGTTTTAGCAAGGTGGCTGTCTCCAGGACTTTCAAAAAATGAAATCTGCAGTTTATTTGTAGTAATTAGCGTATCTTATCCTGTGAACTCTCTTACACAGTGGGCTGAGCAAAATGAGTACTTTTATTTAGAAGAAGGAGAATCTGGGCTTCTACTGTTCATTATCCTTTCAGAGTTGCAATGCTGATTAGAATAGATCCAGGCTAATGCAGTTTTCCCTGCCTCCCGTGGGTCTCTTCTCAAGCCTCCCTAAGGGCTATAGTGGAGGTCTATCCTACAGGTTTGGAAACATCATATTAATCTAAAATATATAGAATTCATATGCTAAAGCTATGCAAAAATCTTATTTCTATATCATTTGGCATTTTCTTTGTGATAATTTATTATAAGTTATATACAACTAGTTTTATTTTAGTCATTTGTTGTACATATAGTGCAATTACAACCACATCCCCCCTCTTTTGGTTAAAACATGTCTAAGACTCTAATACAATTTGGAAATATAGTTGTGGACCTGCTCACAGGTTGGGCTGGCCCTTTAAGGGGGATAGGCTTAGCTCCACCTATGATTAATTAGCTGCCTATCAGGTGACGGGTTTGAGGTCAGGAATCAGGTGACAGCCTGCAGATTACCTCCTCATCAGATAAAAGAACAGCAAGCAGCCCAGTTACAGAGAGATCTGCAGGAGGCCCTGGGTGAAGGGAAAGGACTTTGAAATGGGCTAACCAGCAGGATGTGGTTTACTTGTTTGATTTAAGTTAGACTGTCTTGGTTTTGACTCATAAACCTATCCTTGAAGAAAGGTCATCCTACAGGTATGGAACTTGGATAGGCAAAAGCATAGATGTCAAAATTCCCTATTTGGTAGGCTCTAGCCAAGGTTTCAAAAATCAATCCCAGAGAAATTTTCATGTCCCCAGTCAGTGAGTAGGAAAAAGCATGCAATGCTCTGGCAGAAAGTACATTGTCTCTGGAAAATAACTATAAAAATATTTTTGTAAGACCACTTTCACTAGTGAGTGAACAGGCATTTGACACCAAACAGGAACAAGGCAGTTAATTGGTTACAAACGGGATTCATTTTTAAAAATTACTTATTAGGATGTACATGTTTAGCAGTAGTCCCCAAACTTTTGAGGATTCTGCACCCCCCTGGAACCATGGCCAGGAGTGGGGTCATGGTTAGGGGAAGGGGACACTGACGGGGTAAGGGTCTGAGGCTGGAGCTGCAGCTGGGGGTGGGTCTGGGCCTGGGGATGGAGCCATGGCCAGGGTCCGAGGCTGGGGTGGAACTGGGAGCGGGGCCACAGCTGGGCCATGGTGCGGGCTGGAAGCCAAGCCCTCAGCCAAATGCAGAGCAGGGCCAAGGCTGTGACGGGATCAGGCACGGAGCTGGGGCCATGGCTGGAGCAAAGCTATGAATGGGGCTCAGTGACCCTTCCTCCCTGCCCCCTGTGGGAGCTGACCCAGCCCACCACACCCCCCTGCAAATGTTCCTTGGTGCCCCACCCTAGGGGAGCATGCCCCACAGTTTGTGGACCTCTGATGTATAGGGATTAATGGGACAAGTGTGGATATTGAGAGACTCTTAAAATTATGTTTTGTAGATCACATTTCAAATCGCCTCTGCTTTCAGGATCTGGCTCATGAACATATCAAGTTCTTATTGTGTCACTCAGCCAGGTCTGCAAAGCTGAATTTGAGTAACAAATCTAATTAATTGTACCTTCAACCATTTTGTTAGGATTTCAGCAAGTCTAGAAAATACTGTCCATTAGCGTATACATTCTACAATATATAATGCACCCTACAGTGAAAACCAAACCAAATCATACTATTTTAAGGTTTAGAGAGGATACTGTTGCACTGCAGTAATTCTGAAAAATGTCTGCTTCATCACTTGTGCAGCAGAATGGAAGAAAATATGCATGGCTCTTTTATGAGTTGTAGGTTACTACTTGATCCCAAATGAAACTGAAAGGCACAAGACACAAGAAGGTTGAAGGAAGATCTGACAATAACCATTGCCTTCTGTTTTATTACAAGGATCCAACTAGAAGCTATTTGCCAGAACTGGCATATTTGAATATTTACCCTCTGGATTGTCTTCATGTAGACTAAAAGATACTTTATGTCCTTACTAAAAAACAATATTACACATACCTTGTAATTTCATAGGAGAAATACAAATGTCTGTATATTAGATCTTGCTTTTACAATATTTTAAAATGTGCTATAGAAATGATCAGACGACTTATATTTAATTACCATTACTGTTCTACAACAGGCTTATCTAGGAGAGAATGAACAGTATGATTTACAATAAATATATTTCAAGTTAAAAGATATTGTACCTAATTTAACACTGTAATAGGATCTTCAAGATTAACTCAATTTTATATATTGCAGCAAAAATAACATTTCTAGTAGGAAGGAATTACTTATAAACCTAGCAAGATCTGGACATTCACATATTTGTGTAAACAACTTAACAATGTTTATTACATTTCCAGAAAGGTTATGCTTTTACAGTAGGATTTCAGCTAAATTTTATGTACTGTAGCAAATATATAACAGTGCTTATATTCAGCTCCCTCACAAATTTAAAGTGGAAAAATGGAATGCCATTATTTATCAAGCATGGCACTCTTCTCTTTGTTTCACAAGTGGCTATACCTGGGTGCAAACAATATGTTAGAGCGAGGCATTCCAGATGAAGTGCAGATAAAGTTGGAGGATGTTTTCATGATTAACTGTGAAGGTCCTGGCAGTAAATACCTAAAAATGATTTTAAAAAAGTGGAATTTAACTGCAAAGATAATATTCAAAGGCATTAGTCATGCATGTGCCTCACATTATAATCCTGGTACGTCAGACTTTATGTACATTCACACATGGAGTACCGTGTGGCAGGCCTTTGTCTCAGACAACAAAGGAAAAGGTTTAATAAATAAATATTATTATTATTTATTACAACCTATAGACAGCCATAGCAAAACTGCAGCCTACTTTGGGTCATACATTTTGCCACTGATTTCTTAATGGTAAAGATGTTAAATGCTTGCAATAGCCAGCCCTTTATAGGAAAAAAAACAAAAAACGAGAAAACAGTCACTTATGCAAAGCTATTTCTAATCTGTCTCCTAAGGATCTCAATTAGAATAGTATTATTTTTCCCAGATTAAAAATGGGTTAAAAACTGAGACACAGAGATTAACTGACCTGTAAAAAGTGAAACAGCAATTCAGTGGCAAAGCCAGGCAATAAAAAAACATGTAGTTTTGAATCCCAGTTTTCTTCTTTAATCATTGGACTATCCCTAGTTGTTTTAAATATCGGCATGCCACCACGACCATCCAAGTAATGCAAACACCCCAGATTTCTGCAATCTACTAATTCATCATTCATTAATCAGTGACTCAGTTATCTTTTTTTTAAATCAGACTAGCTATAGGATATGTTTTAGACAACATTACAAACATTCATCATCTGTTGCTTAATATTAATTTTTAAATCTGTTTATTACCAGTTCTTATAATTAATTGCAGGAGTCATTAGATGAGCACAAAAAACTATACAAAACATCCACATTAAATCAAAATTTCATGAGTGATGGGCAATGCTAGAACAGATTACATACACCACAGATTATATAATGTATTGTTTAAGAAGTGTAGCAGCATTCTAGGGAATCATATTGATTGATGCTGAGCGAGTGCATTGAAAGAGTTCTGAGGATTAATCCTACTAATCACAGGGAAAGGGGCAAAGTCATGACTGTTAATGGGAAACATCTGCTCTGTAAGAAAGTGTAAATGTTTGGTTTGTTTAAGCCCTAAGGAAGGCCATTATTGCCAAAGGCTAATCAATTTGCTACAAACAAAGGGCCTGATCTCATGGGAGGCAAGCACCTTTTGTGCAGAGGTGCTCAGTATCTCACAAGATTTGGGAGCAAGAACATCTGAGCAGTGCTGATGAGGTGTGAGATGTGACATCTATGCTTGTTTGAGGATCTAACCAGCAGGGGGAATTGGGGTTGGGGATGACCACTTTCCCTCAAGTTTCTTTTAGAAGTGAATTTTGTTAGGATTCAAAAGGTCAGAGGCTGTTTTTTAAAAAAGCATGTGTTATGAGATTTGAGTATCCTGACTGGAAAAGAAGTCTGGCTGTGTTTTCACAGCATTTACTCTTATTTTTATTTTGTGAAGAAAACATAATTGATCATTTACCTTGGTATTCCCACTAATGTCTGATAACAAGAGCTCTGGGACCACTGAACTGTACAGTGAAAATTATTTTTGAAATATGTTTAACAATTTGAGCTTGTCCTATGCAATAAAGTTAAAATAATGACTGGTTTTCCATCAGGAACAGTATCACTGGGAATTAGACATACAGTAAGGTGTAAAGTGCCAAAAATGTACAAATAGCCAGTTGAAACTGGAGATGCATCTGACAAAGCTGCCAAAAAAGTGCACATAAACGTAGCCTGAAAATCGTTTCCCTCTCAAGAAAGCCCAACAGAGCTATACAAATGAAACTTTATAGTTATGAAAAAAAATAGCTTTAAATCACTCTCTGCCCATATGCTGCAGTTTACAGGGTCTTACTTATAGTATATCACAATAATAGTGAACAAAATTATTATCAGTGAAAATCCTTTAATATAATTTCCTTGATAGCTTAAAAATATAAACCCAGGTGCAACGTGAAACTGTGTAGTGGTTACTCAAGGGAAATAACGTCACTGTTACCTTGTACATATTAGGGCTGGCTGGACAAATACAAGCAAACTCAGCTGATATAAAAGTTTCTTTCCCATAAAGAAAATAGGAAGCCCCTTTTTTAGCCAGAACATAATGGTTAGTTGTAGCCATAATATATTGTAATGTTTTTTGAGATAAATGCAGACTGGTTGTAGCTTTTAATCAAAGTTATCCTGACAACTATGGTACTACAGATATAGAAGTAAGTTACTGTTTTGTAACTGCTATGCACTTATCTAAAACAGAGGGCCTGATTCTGCTCACATTTGAAATCCATGATTACACTTCCATTAGACTTCAATAGAGTCACAGAAAATGGCCAAAGCAGGCCTGTTAGCTAGGCAATACACTACAGTGATTTGATCGGTCTGAACAGTTATGGCTGGTTTTTAATTGGAAAAAAATGACCATGTATTAATGGTGGAAGTAAGAATTACTTTGTTTCATCTTTTTTTATTTTACCACTCTACTATTATAAGCTCATTTGTATATGAATATTGCATATGGTTCATTTTGTGGCTAAATTACCTCTACTTTTGCTGTGAACAATCAGCTTCTGTTTCCAGCTGGTATTAAATTATGTTAGAGCCCCTGAAACATTCATATGACAATAGCAGAAAGTTTAATATATCAAATAACTAGTTAAAGACACATTGCTTAAGCAATTAAGTCATACAGTAGGTTTAACTGATAATATATATTGCGTTTATTTTCTATAGGACATTCTAAATGTATTTGCTATTTTAAGGAATAAACGCTGCCCTTGCACAGAACTGCATGACTTTTAAAATGAACAACCCATTTGTAGGTTTATGTACTGAATGATCCAAATTACTAGGATAAGAGAAGCATTCAGAACATAAATCTGAAACTTACCTTTAATTCTGCAATTCAGGACCATTGCGTCACAGATCACTGGCTCTCCACTCCTAGTGATGTTTCAGTAAGAGTCAGCATGCTGACAATATTATAACTCTGCTGAAGAACTGACCCTGCGCATGGAGAGTCAGGTAAGTGCCAATTTTTTTACTATATTGTGCTGTTTTGCAAGGTTTTAACAATGTTTATACACTTTGGGAAATACAATAAGAAAAACTTATGTCTGCAGTTTTTAGAAGTAAACTTTGCAAAACTGTACAACACAGTAAGTCAGATGGCACTTACCTGACCATGGCCTGGAACTATGCTCTTGTGGGATCCCACAGTGGTTGTGAAGCCAGCTGAGTAATACATGTTAGGGCACTCCTAGGAATGCAAACCAGGAATCAATTACTCTGAGGAATCTGAGGAAAAGGAAGAAAGGCAAGTTTCAATTCAGTTAAGTACAGAATGCCTTTCTTACTCTGGCTATTTGGGCATTAAGCAAACAACTTTTAATAAGTTAGTTTCAAATAAAAGGAGTATGGTAAGTCTCCTCTTAACCCAGCAAGGATAATTTCTGTTGCATTCACTACCACACTATAGAAATCATAATGACAGGAAATAGGGCTGGAAGGAAATGCTCATCCTTTATGTTGCAGACAGTGAACTAGTTCTTGTTGCTTTTTCCTAGGCCTAGAGCAGTGGTTCTCTACCTGTTTACCATTGTGGGCTGCATATACAGCTCTCTCTGTGTTATGTGGGCCACATCCACACAATATATATACACTTGTATGGCCCCGAAGATGTCACATGGGCCGTAGCTGTGTGCTGGTTGGGCCACAAGCAGCTCATGAGCCGCAGGGTGACACCACTAGCCTAGAGGAAAGTATACACATATAATTTAAAATCTGATCATACATTCCAATATGTTTCATAATTAGAAATATGAAAGTATATACCTTGTATCATCCCAGTCAGGGCTAATTCCAGTAACAGATCCTCTTGAATCTGCTGAATATTTGTAAGCCACTAGCAGGCAGTGTTTACAAAGTTGTACTAGTCGTTGACAACACTGGAGTTGTTCAGGAGTCACCACCTCTGTCCTTTTACTGAATATGGTCTCCCAAGAACTTCTGTTGGCATGGAAACAGACATGACCTCATGTTTTCTGTTACAAATGGCAATCTAAAAGCTTTACTACTGCACATCAGATTTAGCAGTGGAGGAGTAAGAGAAATAAAGTGTGACCTTGCCTGTTTACAGGAAAGGCCTATGCTATTTAACCCATATACTGACAGATGGTGGGAATATAAAATACAAATTAAGAAGTTAATCTTCATATTTCAAAATGATCACAACCCATTTTTCATTCAGTATGTCCCCTAAAGCATTTATAGGACCATTGTTTAGGTTTAGCACATAAAGATTTACTGCCATGCAATTTTAAATGGTGTTCTACATCATGAGATGCACAAAATACGGATTTATTTTTAACAAGCTACTATCTGAATAGTAATTATATAGCACGCTAATACTTTCATTAGTCAGTCATATTCAGGAGTCCATGATATTAAGCATGAAGAGAATAACAAATGATACATATGACAGTCGAATATAAATGTTTAAAATACTGTGCTCTGTTTCACATTTCCAAAAAATAGATAAATGGAAGCATTTCATTTCTCTATCAGAACTATTCAAAAAGTCATGGGAAGGGAGTTTCTCCATCTAGACAATTTGAACATTAGCACATTGCTCTAACTGGGCGGGGGGAGACTGCTCTTTATCAAGTCAGAGAAGTATAATTAAAATTTTCAGTTTGTGTGTGGTAAATTTTTCCCTCTGAAATAACCATACACAAGGTACTTTTGTTTCCATTAACCTTTTATTTCCAAAAAAGGTTTAGTCCCTTCAGCTTTTCAGTGCACAGAATTTTAAGGCTACCCACGCTAGTCTAACCTGGTGCGTTTCACCACAGCAAGGGGGAATTAGTCCTGTGCACAGGGCTCACTCAGCATTTGTGTTTATTCACAACTTACTATAGGTCCAATATTCAGATATGAATACAGAGAACTATGTGGGTGTCCAAAGGCAAAATTCATACCCCTTTCCCTCATTAAAAAAAAATGAAAGCCCTCTATGATAGCTTAGATGGGTGGCAAGCTTGGGTTTGTGTTTGTTTTATTAAAAAAACAAATCAGTATATGTGTGGGAGAGGTGTGGGGGGAGGGTTCCTTGTATCCCTCTTCCAGGTTCTAAGCATCCAGAATGAAGTCTTGGGCTCACTGATGTCAATAGTAGTTTTTTTCCCAAAAACTTCAATGGAGCCAGGATTTTATCCTCCACATAGGGGTTTTGAATAAGAGTCATAAAATAGGATGTCTGTTAGGGCTTAGTGAGAATTCAGGGCTGATGCTATAACAGTGCATGAACAGGAAATGTGACAAGTAAAATCTGAGGTAATTTTGGGTATATCTCATTTGCTTTTGGCATGGCACACCACCGTGAAAAGGGGATACAGGAATACAACAAGGGAAGGCCATGATGGAGTATGCTATATTCTAAATCATGTGTGAGCCTTTATTTGAACCTTGATTTTTAATCAAAGTGGTACGATCACTTTTCGAGTACTCCTTTTGATTTTGTGCAGGCGATTAAAGCAAATTTATCATTAATTAGCTACATCTAGATTATGCCATACAGATACCATATATTAATACACAAGTGTTTTTTATGCATCTGTTAGTCATTCTACACCTAATATAACACAACCTAAACAGCAAGGGAATAACGAGTTAAAACTACTAACAATAAATATCCTCTATTCCTCCCCCAGAGACACATACCTTACCACTAGCCCAACCACCCTACACCACAGAGAATGCACCACAACTTTAACTCTGCCTTAGGAGGGAAACCAGCATAATCCTCCCCGAATTCCACCTCTACCACAAACACACCAAACTTCACTCCCCCAGTGTCCCTACTATTTACTGCTGTAAAATTGCACACACCCTCCAGGGCAGAGTTAAGGCTCCAGCATGTTCTCTTGGGGGTATGGTGATTGGGCTAGTGGTAAAGTATGTCTCTGGCTGGAGAAACAGGATATGTACTGCTGACAGCCATAACTTTCTATGTCCTTGCTTTGTAGGTTTTGTATTAAGTATATTGCATGTAGGGCAAGCTCAACACCCCACAGTGTTTGTATATATTAGTTTCTTAGGTTTTTTTAAAAAAGATGTTTGACAAAGCAATAACTCCTTTAACAAGGAACAGGAATTTTGTCAGAGTTCATCTTGACTCCTGAGGCATAGGGTTACCAACTTTGGTTGGAAGAATTTCTGGAGATTTTATCACATGACAATCTTTAATTTCGGGAGACTCCTGGATGGTTTACAACCCTACTGAGCCAGCTGGGCTCCCTGACAAAGGCACTGTTCTGCGTGAAAGGAGCTTTTGCTATATCAAAGATCCTGCTCTTCACTGATTTATTCAGCAGGCTCAAGAGTGGCATTCCTGAATCAGTTGAACAGGAGAGCTGATCAACTTTTGAACAAAAAACATTTTTGTAGAAAAATGTTTGATTTCTGAAAATAAGAATAATTACAAATTGAGGCTTCCAAAACAATATTAAATATTAAAAAATTCAATATTAAAAGCAAGAGGTTCACATATGTTGTGTAAAGCGATGCTAACTGTAATACTAAAATTAAGGGATTATTGAAAATTCTGAAATAAAATATTTTAAAAACAATGAAGTGGAAAAAGGTACCACTAGGTACAATGCTAAGATTTTGATCATACCCATACAGTGTAATGGACATATGCAAGCACTTATAGAAGAAGCAATCATATTATGGGTCAGATCCTCAGCTGGTATAAATTGACATCAAACCATTAAAGTCAATTGAAATCAATGGAGCTATGCCAATTTATGCCAGCAGAGGATCTCTCACTCTCAGACTGTTGCTTTTAATATCCTATTTTTTTCCCACCTCCCTTTTCTTGTCATTGTGTTGAATACAGGTAAGGTTTATTACATTTGTAAATGTAGTGCAAGCATTCCCTACAAGTGACAAATGAGTTATTTCTTTTTGTACATATGAAACCCATCATCATCATGTGTATATTTGCTGAAGCTCATTTTCAATAAATCTTTTTTCAATCCTCTTTTGCAAGCTACTCAAAAACATCCCATTAGTCACCTCATGCTATATACTTATGAAGAAACTTACATGCTCTCCAGATATGGTACATATTCATACATATAGTCTTCCTTATGGGGAAAAAACTGTAAAAGATCTTTGACCTATTTTGCTCTGTTATATACATAGGATCTGATCCTGCAGACCTTTCCTCACATGAATAGTCCTTTGACTTCAACTGCATGAGCATCAGGGGCTGGGGAATGGGCTAATTTAATTTTAAAAACATGGCATCTTTTCCAGTAACCATCCTTAATTTTCAAGCAAAAAAACATTTCTTTACCTATCAGTGTCACAATTTCCTACTTTCACATGCTTACATTCTCATAATTGTTTCAGATATGTAATGAAGAGCAAATACAGTCCAACTCAGAAATTCTGCTGTATTTCTAAACCACACAACAGAAGCTGAATACTTGGGGTATAAAATGTCAGCAGGACTCTTTACTTGACTCTTCTTTTCTTTATTCTAGGAATCAGACAGATAGGGCCAGGATTTTTGTCAGAGGCCAACTAAAGTTAAGATTAAGTCACTGTGACTCTCTGTACCTCAAAGTGGCACCCTGGAACCTCATTCACCATGGTGATATAATTGATATGTTTTGTACAAAGTATACCTTGTGAGGAGGTATTTTAAAAGTCTTGATCTGTTGAACATGACTATCCTACTGGATTGTATGTGCTATCATTGTATGTGAAGTTATGAAGCATTGCTAGCTGTGTTCCTGAAATATGTTGTGAGGCTGGGAACACCCACAACCAGCCTTTCAGTTACAACAAAATAGTAGCTACCAATAGCCAGACAGCATTAACGGCTCATCAACAGAATCCACTATCCCAGAGATTCCTTAGAGAAGGTATGTTTGCAATGGAGTGCTTTTACCAATGGGGACTGCCTGATCCCCTCCTCACAGCAAGGATCTTTCCAGCAAACTGGAAGAAAGTATAAAAGGGGGGAAGTGACATCATGACTTGGCCTCTCCCCCCCACCTCTCAACACCTGGAAGCATGTCTGCAAGACACAGAATTTGAACTGGGGAGTTTGGTCACAGGCTAGAAAATGGTCCAGTCTATGTACTGAGGAACTGTAACCTCCTGTACCATCTGTCAGGGTGAGAAAAGCTATTTGATTCAATGCTTGTTTAGATTAAAAGTTTAGGATTTAGAATGTGTTTCTATTTTTATTTCTTAAGGTAACTATATCTGACCTTTATGCCTACCACTTATAATCACTTAAAATCCATCTTTCTGTAATTAATAAATCTGTTTTATATTTTACCTAAAACAGTATGTTTTAGTTGAAGAGCCCAGGCAATCTCAACTCAGGTTATCAAGCGCTGTTGCTCATCCACTACCCATTTGTCAGAGTGGCCAACTAGGTCAGGAGCTTACACTGGCCAGGCTTCTGACCAGTGCCACAGAGTACAGTCCTGGGGTGCAAGGCTGCAGCTTCATGAGTGGGTGGGAGAAGCATTCATGTAACTCAGTTGGGTGTGTCCCTGCCTGGGGATGTCTGTGTAAGTGCAGTAGCTTTGTAGAGTGAGGGAAACCCCAGGCTGGTGGGTTTTGGAGGCTCAGTGGTCCCACAATCCAGATAGCACCCCAGAGACCCCGTCAGAGTCACTTAAATAGTTGGCCTGATTTTCAAAAGTGCTGAGCCAGAAGGGTCTCTCAATGAGAGAAATCAATGGGAGCTGCAGGATGCTCAGCATTCCTGAAAAACCAATCATTTACTTTAGATACCTTCAGATGGATCTAAGATCCTAACTGTACTAGCCTATTATTGAAATGCTTGGTCTATGTTAATAGGTAATTACAAGGTACGTTTTTGATTAATGGTTTTTAAAACAGTTCTATTTATTATAATAATTTCTTGAATGAAAGTAAACATTAAACTAGGCCAGCTGTGAAATTATTAAAAGGATTGCAATAATAAATTTATTAGGCCTACCCTGAATTACAGAAACAGTTCCACAGGCCTTGGCCATGGCTCCAGAGTAAGCGATTAAACACACGGTTAAAAATACGGTACAAATGTAAACATTCAGCGTCAGAAACCCTCCAGACACGTTGCAGAACAGCACGAACACTTGTCCTCACTATGTCCAAAACCTAGAAAAGAATATTTCAAGCAAATCAAAGCATTAAAAAAATAGGCATATATAACAAAATCTCAAAATCAAACATCTGTCCTTTCATTACACAGAAAAAATGGTAACAGAGAATCATCATATAGCATCATCACTTCTAAATTTCAACAAGCTGTTTCATTTACTAACTTTGTTATGGCATCATTTTCCATCACACCCATTTTGCAAAAACAAAACAAGTTTTCATATTTATTGCATTAGTATCTCTCCCCCCACCTTTTCCAGTATAAGCAAGTAAAAAAGATTGTTAAAACAAGTAAAAACAAAAAAGGAGACACACACACACACACAGAGCTGATAAGGAGCCTTATTATTAATACCATCTTAAGCAATACTGAATACTTTTAAAATGGGTTACTGTGTTTAGAATACCATCTACTTTATAAAAGAATGATCCTGAGAGGAGCTGAGCTCCCACAGTCTACACTGACTTCAGTGTGTGTTGCAGGTGCTTAGCCCTACTCAGAATCAAACCATAAGACACTATTTTAGCAAGACTGGCTTTTATGCAGGAAATAGTATGTCATAGCATTGAAGAAAAATCAGCATTAAGAGACGTTTGAAAAGGAAATGCTTTTTAAAAATGTAATGGACATATATTGTTTGTGGGGAGAAAGAAGAAAACTGGACATTTTTGCACAGTGTATAAGTTGGTCCTCTGTCTAGTATACATCTTAGCTCAATGTCTCATGTGGTTTTTCTTCCATGCATACATACACCAGTAGACTATGGAGTAGGAAGTACCTCATTAGAACATGACCACTTCTGCTCTCCGATACACTTGAATTAAATGGGAGTTGTGTGTGGATATATTGGTGCAGAATTGCAGCACAGAATCTGGACTAAATCATGGCTATTTAAATACTGCCTGTAACATGTTTTCTGAGAACGTAATTTAAGTACCATATAGGCCAGTGGTGGGCAACCTGCTGCCTGCGGGCCTCATGTGGCCCATCAGGGTAATCTGATTGCGGACTGCAAGACATGTTGCTGACGTTGACCGTCCGCAGGCACGGCCCCCGCAGCTCCCAGTAGCCGTGGTTCACTGTTCCTGGCCAATGGGAGCTGCGGGAAATGGCAGTCAGCATGTCCCTGCGGCCCGCCACTTCCTGCAGCTCCCATTGGCTGGGAATGGCAAACCACGGCCACTGGGAGCTGCAGGAGGGGGCGTGCCTGTGGATGGTCAACGTCAGCAAAATGTCTCACAGCTCGCAATCAGATTACCCTGAAGGGCCACAGGTGGCCCACCACTTATATAGGCTTTGTGCTGAACAGAGGCAAATTTCACCCCAAAAAGCATATTGCAGTTCATCAGACCCCAAAATGCCTACAGCATCACACAGAATAAAGCCTGTTAAAGTGATTTTCTGAAAGGAGATGCCCCTACTGCTCAACAAGTAAGATGGTATCCAAACCCTAAGATACCTGACAAGGGAGTGACCAAGCAGAGAATTTAGCCATGGTAAGATGAGCATTGTCTTTTTACTACACCAATGAATATTGCTATTGAAGAGTCTTCTGGTTTCGGGCACATGGAGTGCATGTAGACCCACAGAGAATACTTCTACGGATCAGCACCCAAAAAAGAACTAAAGAACTTTCAGGCATTGCACAAGGGCACAGCCATTTAGCTCCAACCAAATTAATTTCCCTGTGCAGAATGAGAATGTCCTTTTCTTTCTTTTCTTTTGCACTAACACAACAAATCATCTAGATATACCAGAACAAGGTGGTGAATAAACTGAGCCGTCAAAGACAGAGTGTGCCAGCCATGGATACAGCAGAAATTGTGCAAGCTGAGGTAATACAGTTGCTAAACGGTCCTTGCAACGCATCACTGTTTGATGTTAGAGATTATGGCTATGTACAGGTGTTTGTATTTATCCAGAGCAAGGGTGGAAAAATCATTAAGAAGATATACCTGTTGGGGATAGACATTCTGAAAACCTAGCATATTTGACAGATATTTCCTTCCCGTATTCTGGAATTTCCTAGTAACCCCAGAGCATGTGCCAGAGAGTCCAAGTTTCTGTTTTAAAACGTCATACAATTGCAGAGCTGCTTTTGAACTACATACTTATACTTTCAGAAATATTCTCTAACACTCATTCTTTTTCTGCTTTTCCCTCCCATCCCCACCCTGCTAGAATATAAAACACTCTGCTCTCAGCTCCACTAAAGCTTTGTGCTCATGTGTCACATTTGGAAATCCTTAGCTGCAATGTCAATCTCCAAGGGAAGCCATTTGTATAACTACTTCCCTAAGAATAACTATCTGATTGCTCGAAGGGGTTGAGGTTAAAAAGGTACAAAAACGTAGAGCAAATCATTTCCCCTGCTGCCAAAATATCAAGAGCACATCAATGCTTCAGGTAGTATTATTCTCCTGAGTCATCAAAGGTGTCTTCACATGAAGAAAGAAATCCACATTTTCAGTACTGCATTTTATATTAATAATGACCTAGTGTCTTATCCTGACATACTGTACACGCCCTGGGTGCCACAGAAGCGTCAGTCAAAGAAAGCACAGGACCCACTAGCATGCTTTTTAAAACACCGGTTACAGGGGAAACACCAGCTGGAGTGATAAAGCCACAGCTAAAATTAAACAGGATGGCTGAAACTCTTGCAGTAGAAGAAGAAAAAAAAAACACCAGGGGCAATTGAAAACTGTGTGGTCAATGAAATAGTATTCCCAAGCTGAGATACCTGTTAACATATTGGAGTGGTGACACCATATCAGGTCTAAGTACCCCCTTCAGCCCACAAGAGGGGGTTGTGCCCTCTGCCAGTGTTTCTCTTCATGGAGATTCCTTCCCCCCCCCCGCCCTTTTTTTTTTTTTTTTTTTTAAAAGGGATAACCTTGTTGGAATAGATGAAAGACTCCCCAAGGTTCCATACAGGGGACCCACATCTCTGCTGCAGCTTTGACCCCCAGCAGATTTCCCCTCCCCCTACTCCTAGCAGCCTAGGTGCAAAAGATCTGTGCTATCAAGGACTCCTCCTAGCTACCGTTGCCCCGGGGACCCTGACCTTTTCCCCCCAAAGGGATCTCCACTTCAGAGAAGACTGCAAAGTTTGGGGTCTGCGTTCCATTATCTTTTTCTTGTACACTCCACTGAAGGGGGGATAATGTGCAATCTTGTTACGGCCAGGTCATACGCAGCCATACCTAGTAGTCAGAGCCAGAGTCTGCACTCATGAGACAGGAGTCAAGAGTCAGCTGGGTTGGGATAGAGGGAGATCAGAAGCAAGAGACAAACTGAAGATCAGAACCACGAGTCAGAAACCAGAGTCAGGGCAGGTGAGGATATCAGGGAGTCACGGGCAGGAAACAAATGAAGTCAGGAACCACAAGTCAAGCCAGGTTGGAATGCCAGAAAAATCAAGCAGGAGCAGGGTTAGGGTTGCCAACTTTCTGATTGCGGAAAACCAAACACCTTTGCCCCGCTTGCTGTCCCACCCCCACCCCTTCTCCAAGGCCCTACCCCCCACTCACTCGATCCCCCCCCTCCCTCTGTCACTCACTCTCCCCCACCCTTGCTCACTTTCACCGGGTTGGGGCAGGGGGTTGGAGTGCGGGAGGGGGTGAGGGCTCTGGGGTGGGGCCAGAAATGAAGAGTTCATAGTGCGGAAGGAGGCTCAGGGCTGGGGATTGGGATGCGAGGAGGAGTGAGGGCTCTGGCTGGAGGTGCGAGCTCCGGTACGGGGCTGGGAATGAGTGGGTTTGGGATACAGGAGGGGGCTCCGGGCTGGGGTCAAGGGGTTCAGAGTGTGGGAGAGGGTGCAGTCTCTGGGAGGAACTTTGAGTGCGGGATAGGGCTCAGGACTGGGACACAGGTTTGGGGTGTGGGAGGGGGTGCAGGCTTCGGGCAGCACTTACTTCAGGCGGTTCCCGGAAGTGGCTGACATGTCCGGCTCCTAGCGAGAGGGGCCAGGGACCTCCATGCACTGCCCCGTCTGCAGGCGCTGCCCCCGCAGCTCCCATTGTCCAGGAAACACAGCCAATGGGAGCTGCGGAGCTGTCACTTGGGGTGGGGGCAGCATGCAAGAGCCCCTTGGCCACCTTTGCACCTAGGAGCCAGAGGCAGGACATGCCAGCCACACCTGGGAGCCGCATAGAGCCGGACAGTGTCCTTAGACTTATCCCTGCTGTGCTGCTAAACGGACTCTTAATGGCCCAGTCAGCGGTGCTGATCGGAGCCACCAGTGTCCCTTTTTGACCAGGTGTTCCAGTCGAAAACCGGATGACTAGCAACCCTAAGCAGGTGCAGGAAGCACAAGCCCCACAGTTCAGAGCAGGGTAGAGCCCAGTTGTTTGGACAGCTTTGTGTTCCTGCTGCTGGCTTACAGACCAATCAGCCAGTCGGGGACTCCACAAACTGGACCTCATGGGTGGAGCCTCACGCAGGGGCTGGGCTTTGTAAGTCTCAGGTAAGCTATTACTAGCAGGCTGCAAGGTGGAGGGTTGGAGCGTGGCTGCTCCCATAAATCTGGCAGGCCCAGGTTTGAGACCTGTGGGTCAAGACAAATCTTCCTGCTCTTCCTATAACCCACCACTCCACCTGTGTAGATCTGCACACCAGCAGAGAGGCCTATGCGGGTTTGGTGAAAGATGGAGAAGAGAGTGTTGCTGAGGCAGCCGAGCTCCCCTGCTGCGAAGGATGGAACAGGTCTATGCACTGGATCTTGGGGTAACGACCCTTCCCAGTGCATTACAAACATGTAAGAGATCATCATTGGCAAAGGGCACTCACCAGAGGGACCAGTGGCTGTCAGATAATAAAATAATTCAGTCTCAATCAATGACTGCTACTACTACAATACATTCACTCTATGCTTTTTTAAAAAAATCTCTGCAGAAGTGTGGATTTATGCTGCCACTTTATATAATTCCAAAAGACCTGTAATTAAATTCACAGCTAACCTGCATCATCAAGTTCTCATCATGTCTTTGTCTCTATACAGCTACGCCAGTTTTATAAAACCGTATGCATAAATCTTCCATCTAACGTATGAACTTGAGGTCAAATGGTCAATTACATCACATCACAACGGACAAGTTTTCTTTATAGCAGCTCGTCTGTACCCAGTTCCAAACACAGAGCAGGTAGTTTAATGCAGTATTCAGAACTACAGAGATTAAAACAATTGAACATGAGACTGCAGATTTTGTAGGGGCAATTTGAAACGGGGTTACGACATATTTTTTCTGTTCCTTTATAATGATGTTTCACCCTTCCTAACAACAATACATATTATATATTAAGCATTTTACGCAAAGTGCTTTCCACTGTTTTCTTTTTAAAAAAAATAGATTGGGAAACTGAGGCACATAGCAGGTTAAGTGACTTGCCCAAAGTCAGACAGCAAGTTCTTTTCGAGGGCAGAAAGAGAATCCAAATCTCCTGACTCCCAGTCCAGTGATATATTGACACCATCTCACCTATTCCCAAATCAAATTTCAGCTATTTTAAAGGAAAAGGGACACTGGATTACAAAGCCGAGACTGACTAAAATACGTTCATTTTTTAAAAATGGAGATTAAGAATGAAGCCATTAGCACACTATAAACAATAGCAGCATGTATGTACTACTTCTGTGAACTGGAGAAAGCATGACAAGCAATACTAATCTTTCCTGGGAATAAACTATTTGGCAAAAGAAGAGGAATAACTACCATGCACCTTGTAAATTCAATTGAAGATTACAACATTGTTAACAATCTTTGTAGCTCTACCTCCAATTCACTGCCATGTCATTAACAAGCCATCTGCTAAGATACTACACTCAAAGGGACAAATTCAGACTCAGACAACTCAGACACCTGATAGCTATATTTACTTCTTTTCTTTTGGTGGGTGGGAGAAGGAGTTTGCTGCACACGCGTCTTTGTACTAGAAGTGATAATTCTCCACTGTTTACTGTTTAACAATCATTTTTTCCACAAGCTCACATTATTGACCCTCCAGTTGCAAGACCTCTCTCTCCCCCACATGTTGACTTGCAACCACACATGAGCTTCCAAGGTATACTCCAAACAACACCTGGCACTATGCATACAATTCTACACTAAGATACTCCAAAATGGGTACCCAAAATTAGGCACCGCAATCCATATGTAGGCTCCTAAATGCATGTTTACTACTTAATAGTATTTTCAAAGGTTGACATGTGCATCACTCACCTTTCGTTGCTTTACAGAGTCCAGTTTTATCAGCCAATATGAAGCCACATTTGTCTTATGGTATTTCCAATTATCCATAATCTGAATTAGTTGAAAAACAAAAGATAAAAACAAACATCTATAAAGAGTGGAATCTGACATTTCTAGCAAAAATATTACACTGGTAAAATACTTAATTGTTTAAAAACAATCCCAGCATTTTGTGCAAAAAATAATTAAATTCTCTGTTCTACCTGATCATGCCATTCTAGCACTGCAAGCAAAAGCACGGGGATGGGCACAGAGTTCAATATTATATAACCATTGTTTGAGTAAATATGAAGTTTTGTGCTTCATACAGGTCATTAGAGGTAACTTTAAAATACTCTTCCTAATAATCATACAAAATGTATTTTTATTTTTCCTTGGTTACATCTAAATATTAATGAACTATTAACATATCTTTTTAATTTCTTGCTATTCTGCTCCTTTGGCTGTATTCCAGATCAGTATCTATTAACAATTTTGCCTCAAAGTCATCTAACACACCATCACTTTGTGATCTGACTTCTTCCAACCCCGAGATTCTTATTTTCCTATAGAAGTTTGCCAAGTGGCTTTACAGGGGACTTTGTAATACGGAAGCATATTGTCATGCTTAATGTTATATCAGGACATGCCACTAGATGGAGTACATTTTGAAAAAAATATTGAAGAAGCATTTTACTTTAGTTCAAAGTCTAGAAAACGAACAGCCTAGGGGGAGAAACCTATGAGTTCATTCAAATGCCTCAGTTCCTATCCAGGCAAAACTCCCTTAGAAGGGCCAGATTCTGTGGTCAGCTAGAACAGACCCAAAGCTGGTGGATTTGGCTACCAGAGGATTCAGTGATGCAGAGCCACTGTTGCAGCCCTTATGTCACCCTCTTCTGAACCTGCATTATAAGGGTGCTCACAGGGGAAGGGAGGCAGTTACGTGGCACTCCTTTACCTTGGTAATCACTGACCGCTGGAAAAGGCCTTGGGAACAACTGAAAGCCAGTGTGGCTCAAAGCTGGTTTAGGCATTATAGGTAAAATTTTCAAAAACGTAGGAGCCTGAGACCCATTTTCAAAAGCATCTAAGTCACTTGGGAGCCTAAGTCCCATTGACTTTCAATAGGACTCAGGTTCCGAAATCACTGAAGTGCTTTTGAAAAATTTTCCCAGTATCATCACCCAAGTCAATCAATTTCCCAGGAACAAAGCCAGAGATTCTGCCCAGCCTATTTGACACCAGGCTCATGGCAACCATGTTATAGGGATTCACTTAAAGTGAAAGGCAGGTGCTTCGCTAGCTATGCTGTACAGTCAATGACGGTGTTTTAAAGGAACCGTGTGGCTCAAAAAGTCTCTCAGGCTCACAGCCCTATTCCACAGCTTATCCAGGGAGGAAAAAAAGAGGAGCCTATTAAGCTGAATATTTGCATTCTTACTCACACACACCACGAACAGCAATTAGGAGCAAAGGGAGCTCCCAAATTAGACTATAAAGGGAGCAATTGGCATAACAGACCTTGCACTCCTCTTCAGTGATCAAGAATTAGGCCAGGTCCCACACATACCAGGGAATTTGGTTTTTCAGATGGCCCGTAGATAGGGCACTACCAAATTCATGGTCCATTTTGGTCAATTTTATGGTCATAGCATTTTTTAAATAGTAAATTTCATGATTTCACCTATTTAAATCTGAAATTTCACAGTGTTGTAATTGTAGGGGTCCTGGCCCAAAAAGAAGTCGTGGAGGGGTCGCAAGGTTATTGTAGGAGGGTTGCGGTGCTGCTACCCTTACTTCTGGGCTGCTGCTGGTGGCAGTGCTGCCTTCAGAGCTAGGCAGCTGGAGAGCGGCGGCGACTGTTGACCAGGAGCCCAGCTCTGAAAGCAGAGCCACTGCCAGCAGCAGCGCAGAAGTCAGGATGGCATGGTATGGTATTGCCACCCTGACTTCTGCTCTGCTGCCTGCAGAGCTGGGCCCTCAGTCAGCAGCCACCACTCTCTGGCTGCCCAGCTCTGAAGGCAGCAGCACAGAAGTAAGGGTGGCATGGTGTGGTATTGCCACCCTGACTTCTGCGTTGCTGCTGGTGGGGCGCTGCCTTCAGAGTTGGGCACCCAGCCATTAGCTGCTGCTCTCTAGCAGCCCAGCTCTGAAGGCAGTGCAGAAGTACGGGTGGCAATAACACAACCCTCCCACCCACCCCAAATAACCTTGCAACTCCCTTTTGGGTCAGGATCCCCAGTTTGAGAAACATTGGTCTCCCCATGAAATCTGTATAATACAGGGTAAAAGCACACAAAAGACTAGATTTCACGGGGAGAGGCCAGATTTCACGGTCCATGACACGTTTTTCATGGCCGCGAATTTGGTAGGACCCTACCCATAGACTGACCAAGGATTGTCTCATGCCTGTGCTTCTGGGTCACACACAGGAATTAAGTCCTAGAGCTATAGTCAGTAGAGCTGGTTCAAACTCAGAATTTCCATTCTGTTTGAAATTCAGAAATTTTGAAAAAGTTTTTGTTTTCAGCAGGAAAACTGGAAATTTTGAAATTTCCCACCAAAAAAAAGTTTTAAAAAAATTGTTTCAGAAATATCTCTCTGGTATGCACATTTGTGGGGTATCTTTGCCCTCTCAGAGAGGCTGGATTACTATGGCCTGGTCTACACTGGGGGGTGGGGATCCATCTAAGATACGCAACTTCAGCTACGAGACTAGTTTAGATCGACTTAGAATCACTTAGTTCGCATCCTCGCGGCACGGGATCGATGGCCACTGCTCCCCTGGCGACTCCGCTTCCGCCTCTTGCAGTGGAGGAGTTCCGGAGTCGACGGCAGAGCGATCAGGGATCGATTTATCGCGTCTACACTAGACAAGATAAATCGATCCCCAATAGATCGATCACTACACGCTGATCCGGCGGGTAGTGTAGACGTGGACTATATGAAGCCAGTATCAATGGCCATTCAGGATTTGCATGGCCCAGAAGGCAGTGGACATTTCCACATGGATAGCATCTGGAGTCAGGAAGAGCTTTGCATACATCTTCATCATAACAAAGAAAACAGCCTCGGCAGCCCCTACCAATAACAATGAAAGCTGCTCAGTTCCCCTGCAAGTGGACCCCTGACTGAGCCAGGATACACTTGGTTTAACCTGCGACACGTTAACATGCGTATGTTACACCTCTGCCAGACAAAGAGCATAACACAACGTCGCTATTTACTTTTTTCTTTCTTAAACTGATGTTTATTTCTTTGCTCTTCGGCATTTTCAATGTTTTTCCCATCTGCACTTTGTCTCTCCCAGCATCTCTTCATATTCGGTATTATTTTCTTTTAAGATTCCCCTTTACTGTTTAGCATCAAGCACAATATTCATCTCTTATTCTTTCACCTCCTTTCATATCCTTCTTTGTTTCACGCCAACCACTAAGGCTCAGAAGAATGTTAGATAAAAGGAAAAGCCAAGCTGGCAAACTGAAGGAGCCAGCAAGAATGCAAATGGTATTCCTGGAACTGGTACTCAGGCTTCTACTTCACCTTATTGCATACCTTTCTGAGTTCGTTAGCATGCCTATTCAGGGGTAGTGATAAACATGTCATAATCCATAGTCACATTCTGTGAAACATAACTATTAATTAATTGTAACATTCTTTTTTGCTTACTTAAAAGTTTGAACTTTAACAGGACAAACCTCCACAATTATAAACTTAAGTTACTTAATCTTCCTAATTATAAATGTTTGTCACATTTTAGAAAGTCCTAAGAATGATTTCAGTGTTGTTCTTTTAAGGTCAGGTAGAATGTAGAAATCTGAGCTTTTGGAATCCTTTGATTTATGAATTCCAGGAGCTGAAGGCCATAGGAGCTCATGAATCATTAGATGTACTTTTTATTTTCCCAAGTTCATAGGGACTGAATATAAAACAATAAGTGTCCTGTGATGCATCTTTCTCATTGATAGATACTTACATTTTCTATGATTAATTCTGCCTCTTCATCTGTTTTTCCTGGGAACTTGATCCTCATATCATTGAAAATGAACAGTGTCTCTCTTGTCAATGCCTCTTCTTGCTCTTTTGTTCTCTATTGAAGCAAAGACTCATTCAAAAATGGATATGGATTTGATTTAGTAAAGAATTAGTGATTTCATGTGTATCTTTTATGTGAAAGATATTTCCATGGTAAAAAAATATTTATTCCCAAACAGAGGAAAATAAATAGATTTTTAAAAAATAATTTAAAAACAGCATATGTACATAATACATACACTGTATGTGTACATTAACATATAAGTACTGACTAGAACTTGTAAAACACTGCAAGAGAAGTGAAGTCTGAAGGTACATTTGTTTCAGACAGATGAGAAAAATCTGCTATAGATTTATGATATACCCCATTTAAAATATGCAGTTGAAACACAACAAACTTAAATTTAATGACTATTTTATGAGCAAAGAGGATTCTCTATGCAGCCACTAACAAACAACTCACAGAACTCTACCACTGCACCTCCAACGTAAACTGAGACATCCATTGCTATCCAGTCCTGCATCTCAATTTAGCACAAGTTGCCAATCATATGAAATCATACCAAACTTCCATGCACAGGTTCAGTAAATGAAAGGGTGAAATCCTGCTAAAGTCATAGAATCATAGAATATCAGGGTTGGAAGGGACCTCAGGAGGTCATCTAGTCCAACCCCCTGCTCAAAGCAGGGCCAATCCCCAACTAAATCAACCCAGCCAGGGCTTTGTCAAGCCTGACCTTAAAAACTTCTAAGGAAGGAGATTCTACCACCTCCCTAGGTAACGCATTCCAGTGTTTCACCACCCTCCTAGTGAAAAAGTTTTTCCTAATATCCAACCTAAACCTCCCCCACTGCAACTTGAGACCATTACTCCTTGTCCTGTCATCTTCTACCACTGAGAATAGTTTAGAACCATCCTCTTTGGAACCACCTCTCAGGTAGTTGAAAGCAGCTATCAAATCCCCCCTCATTCTTCTCTTCTGCAGACTAAACAATCCCAGTTCCCTCAGCCTCTCCTCATAAGTCATGTATTCCAGACCCCTAATCATTTTTGTTGCCCTTCGCTGGACTCTCTCCAATTTATCCACGTCCTTCTTGTAGTGTGGGGCCCAAAACTGGACACAGTACTCCAGATGAGGCCTCACCAATGTCGAATAGAGGGGAACGATCACGTCCCTCAATCTGCTGGCTATGCCCCTACTTATACATCCCAAAATGCCATTGGCCTTCTTGGCAACAAGGGCACACTGTTGACCCATATCCAGCTTCTCGTCCACTGTCACCCCTAGGTCCTTTTCCGCAGAACTGCTGCCTAGTCATTCGGTCCCTAGTCTGTAGCGGTGCATTGGATTCTTCCGTCCTATGTGCAGGACCCTGCACTTATCCTTGTCAATAAAAGTGTTGCCATTGACTTCATGGGGCCAGGATTTCAATCTCAAGTTATGAATGTTTTTGATCAATATTGAGATGAGCTTGTGTGACAGATGGTTAAGATTGTCTATGATGTTCTAGTTCCCTCAGGATGGTGCTATGGGGGCAGAATTAAGGTTGTTTGTGATGACAGATTAGATTAGATTATAACTCCACTTTTGCATACTTCAGAATGTCTGGAGGCTTGGGATGGGGCTTGATTTTATATTTGTTAAAAGTTGAACATTAACTTAGCATTTACAGCCTTTCTAACATCTGTGGATTTTGGGAGAAGTACAGCCCTTAGTCTCTTGAGGGCTTGTTTTGGCCGAATTAAGTCATAGCTACTTTAAATCTTAACAAAATAATGTTGCCACATAATATATAATAATTTGGCTCTTAAATAAAGAGGCATCTAATGCCTCTTGTTTATTTCTATTTATAATTCTGAGTTTGTAGCTCAAGTATAGGTTGTTTTTTCCATATTTAGGTTCCATATCTTTATGTATTTGGTTTTTAAATCAATCTAATTAATGGTAATACAAGACACTAAAAACATACTTTCTTCTCACTACTCAGAGGGCTGATAAACATACACTTTCCAAATAATTTATTTTGAGCATGCTAAAAAGTTATGGATTATCCATTTTAATTTTTACTCTATCAGCAATATACAGTATATTATGCTTGGTTGCAAAAACAATCATACAGTACTGTGCATGGAACTCAGTCCATAAACTTATCATTAAATCTTTCCCACTGCTATTCTATAAGTAACTTTATTTGCATTATTTTAAGGAATACGACCCCAGTTTTGTCACAGAAACAAGGATATTCTGTAATACAAGATCTCTGCCAGTAGTTGAAGCTTTCTCAATGAAAAAGTAAATCTGGTTTCTTACTTATGTTTATTTAAGTGAGTAGCTCATTTTCAGTGGCACACTGTGACAGACTCATTTTAATGTCTCAGTAATTTGTATTTGATATAGATCAGAATTAATGTGAAGAGAGAAGTCCATACTAGCCCTGTATCAATAAATTCTCAGGGTATGTCTTCATGATAAAAAGGAGCTTTTTTAACCTTGAGTTAGCTAACGTGAAGGGAAACATCCTTAACACTGTCTGTAGACACAGGTTAATATCTTCATAATCCTGTTGGCGGAATTTAAAGTTGTTAAACTGTATGTACAAAAGATGGTCAGGGATGTTTTACATCACATCAACTAACTCAGTTTAAAAAAGAACCTTTTTTCATCTTCAAGACAGAGCCTCAGAGGCAGCAGATAATGAGCTTTTTGCCACATTAAAAATTTTGGTTAGGGTGAGTAAAAGTTAGAAAGGTTAATAAGCATCCCAAAATAATTTCTCACAACAGATATTCCTCTGATGGGGAGAGGGATTGCATATGTGGACTGAAAGTGCCCATTTTAATTGACCTATCTCCAAAGGATTATTTGAGGGTGATAAGATATAAAGGGGACTGGCAAACAGGAATTGAAATGGTTTAGCTACAGCATTTAACATATTCCTGAATTAATTTTGGGACAGATCCCAGGGAACACCACTTTGGCATAAGTGGGGCATGAGGAACATCACAGAAACCTGTAAAGGATAATGGAACTATGAAAGGGGAAACCAAAGAGGATGATCTCAGATAGGCTGGACAGAGAGGGGAGAAATCCAACTCTAGAACTGTAAGGCAGTTACTACACTGCAGCTAACCACAAAAAAACCAATGAACCTACCTATCTTAATTCTTGTCACGTGTAAAACTAGATATGTGGTGAAAACTCTTTTAATCTGATCTTCCGTTTATTCTTAAATACATCTTGTTTTTAATTAGGCCACTTGGGCTTTAAGGCTTGTCTACCTTAGGGATGCATTTCAAATGGGAGAAAAGCTTTGTCTTCATTTGGGGGAAAATGTGTGTTTTTACTCTGAGACAGCTAATTGAAATTAGTTATCTCAATGTAAAATCCTAACAGAGACAAGGTCCTGTAGTTTTTAACTTTATATAGCTGGCTGAGCTAAATCCCAGGAGTGGATGGTATAGATTTTACCTCAGCTAGCTACATCGAGTTCAAAACTAGCTTTACCTTGTCAACTAGGTTTCTACACGAAAATAGGTTTCTCAATGTATACACATACCTCTTGTTGCAGGGAAGATATAGCCTAAGTCTTACTAATGCAAGCCCTGCTTTACTCTAATGCAACATATCTATACAGGGGATTTATATTGATGTTGAAACACCAGCATAGTTCTGCCAGTGTAAAAATCCTTAGGCAGATAAGCCTTTATATTGTTTGGGAAATCAATAATTCCCAAATCATTCACACAGACTGTCCTGGAGAAGAGAAAAACCTTCCATCTTTTAGACATGGTGCAGGAAGGGTGTTTGAAACTCAAGATTCTCAGTCACAAGGGCACAGACTAAGAAGTCCTTTCCCATAAGTTGTGGTGTTTGCAGGGCTGCAATCTAATGGATGCACTGGAAACATGAAAGAATCACTGCAAGAGCTAATTTTAAGGAGGATAAAGGTGTAGCAGTCCAATACTCCTGAGATTCTATTAAAACATAAGCTATTTCAGTACCTCAGGATCTCTGACATTATATCAAGAAAACAAGTAATGTAGAAGGAAAACTACTATTAGACACCAAGATGACAGCGGTACTGTGTTGAAAGAAATTCAAAATCTTATTGAAGCAGTAGTACACAAAGCAATACTGCAATACATGTTTTAGATAAATAAAACACATGGTGATGTTTTTAACAACTTACCCCTGAAGAATGTACTGTGCCCAGACTAGCAGCATTACACATTCTGACTGAAGATGAATTACGAGTTAAAGAATGGGACCTATTCATTGACGACGGACGTGGC
Organism: Natator depressus; assembly: GCF_965152275.1. Classification (NCBI taxonomy): domain Eukaryota; kingdom Metazoa; phylum Chordata; order Testudines; family Cheloniidae; genus Natator; species Natator depressus. Next base: position 78,812,118 of record NC_134241.1, on the reverse strand, counting down.
ATTTGCACTGCAGGTTTGGCTGAAAAGGGACGCTGCTCAGCTGCTTGTGACTGTATAGCGAAGATTGATATTGAACGGGGACAGCTTACAGAACGCCTTATAGGACCTGTGGATGATGTGGAGGGTGAATATGATGGAGTTTTTATATTTTTAATTAAAGGTTTCCAGTGTAATCTGCCTGAAGACAAAGACAATGCAGGATATAATTACTTTCCATCCATTTACTCTACGTTCCTCTGTCATTACTGACTAGAGAATAGGTCTATTGGAAATCATACGGCTCTCCAGTAATAAATGCTTTATGCAACCCATAAAAGTACCCATTCCTGTCCCCAAATCAGCCTTCCTCAGTTAGGCTCAAATCCTCTCCCATGTACAAATAAATTTGTCGAAGGGTGCATGCATCTTGTGGTTCAGTAAGATGGAATGTGGACTTCCTCTATGTGGGCAGAGAATTAGGGGGGAAGGGAGTAGGGACTTTGGCTTTTCTGGACAGCAGAACTACACTGATCCTCTACATTTTAGGCCTTCTGCAGCCTATAATAAAAATGAGATTCTGTTACAAAACAATTTTTGGCAGCAGTACCATATGCAAACATAACTACATAGCTCTATGATGACAACTTCAATGCAATACTTCTAAACTGCAAACTACAAAAACACAAATAATATATTGTACAAACCATGTCAGCACTTTAATATTCAATCTTACACTGTTTAGTTATTGTTCTACTTATTTACCTGGAGAGTGACCCAGTGATCTGTAAATCTTACCTTCTGCACTTCCCTAGATCGTTTTTTTTATTTCCCAACAAAATCATGTTCAACAGAAATTAAAAACAACAACAACAAAGAATAAATTTGATTGGCAACTTTGCCAGAAGTAATGAAAACAAAGAGAAGCATACACAACACATCCAATGGTAGCTAATGTTCATCCTTTTCTTTAATAAGTAGTAACCTGGCAGCAAGTCCTGCGTAGGTTATTTTGATACAGCTCTTCTATCAAGCGGGAACTGAGTTTTAAAGAAGAAGAATCAAACAAGCTAATTTGTGACTCCAGGTGGTCTAGTGTCAAGGTACAGTCGGTCAATTTTCAGGAATAAAACTTTGTCACTGTTAAGTTCTGCAGCACAGAAGTATCCTATATGATTTTTTGTGCACATTAGATTTAAACAAAATTATGATCATTCACTTACTGGATCGCTCTAATAATTTATACTTGTTTTCTTCAAGCTCATATGACTCTTTCATCTCTTTTTTCTCATTGTGGTCTTCCATTTCAGTTTCCTCCTCCCATTCTGATGTGTTGCTGCTGCTGTCACAGCTACTCTCACTACTGTAGTTCCTCTGTTTTTTTAAGGTCTGTGAACTTTCTGGCATAGAAGACAGGGGCTAATATAAAAAAATAAAATGTATAGTAAATTCCTCCGTTGCCCAAAAGGAGCATACTTAGGCCTTTATTTAGGAAAGCACATAAGCAAATGCTTTAGGTTTTACTGAAGTAAACTTGAAGTATGTGCTTTCCGGAACTGGGGACTTAATGCTCTTTCTCTCTCTCACTCACTGATGGCAGGGATGTGTGTTATGGTAATTGCTTTATTATTTCCCACAATACCACAGTATGTTATGAAAGGATTTTTAATTGTACAGTTCACACATCTAATTTCTATAAGGTGATATAAGTCAATGATGTAATACCATTTTTTATAGATTTTAGTCACTACATATGTTTATAATAGCTGGAGCTAAACCTTACCAAGGACAGTAACATGCAGACAATAAGCACAGCAGACAACTCTGGTCAATACAGTTTTGAAAGAGAAAATAAAAATAAATGGTGCAGAAGACAGAAGCAGAGAGAAGAGAGCATGCTCTGCTAGGTATCACTCTGGTGCTCCATATGCACATGGGATCATATACCATTAGATAATTAATCTTGCACCATCATAAAAAAAACTGGGAGATAAGAAAAAAACAGCAGGAGACTGAGAAACAGCTGTAGAAACAGTAAGCACAGGCTGAGAATTCGCCTTCTTCCACCAACCATGAAGCAGACAGAAAGCAGGAAAATCAGTGCTAATAATCCCCTCTGTTATATTTGTCGCCACAAGAAGTCTCGTATTGTTATTTTTTTTCTGGTAATTAACCATTTTCCCAGTTGAACAGCCATATGATGTCTATACGTCTGCTTTCCAATGACTACTAACTGTAAGGCAGATGCTTATACCATATTGTCACCATCTCATCTTCCTATTTGAATATTTGATAGCAAATTAAGTTTATAAAGCAAAAGTTAACATGGTAACAATTTGTTTTGGGGAAGGTCAGAGTCATGCTGGAAAATATTTCAGCATGAATTTAAAATGTTATATGCCTCACTGTGCTCAGATATTATGGTGATGGGCAGCAGTACAAACCTCCTTAGATAGTACTTAGGCAGCATGAACTTTAAAAATAGACACCTCTTTTCAAAGACTTTTCTCCGTAAAGGTAAGGCGAAAAAATTTTAATAGCAACCTGTCAGGCACAGTATGCTTATCTTAATCCAAACCAGCTAAGAGACTGTGGAAGAAGTGTATTGCCATTGTATGGTCTTGGTAATTATTCAAGTTAAATGAAGTATGTTTTGAGGGTAACACTCCCTTGCCACAAGGACCAATTTAGGTGCATTATTGGGTTGGTACTTTTTCAAAAACAGAAAGTACCTTCCCTGGATCAATTAACTAAGAAGAATTTTCAGCAATACAAATAAAAGTTGAAGACAAAAATGTAAAAACAAAAAGGATTTCAAATAAATTGAGAAAAAACACAGATGACAGAAACGCATTTGCACGGAAAGTGATCTCTTATGGATCATTTGGACCTTTTCTGTGCATTGTGGCAAGATTGATTCCAACACCTCTAAATCATCTATGATAAGTGAACAACAGATCTAGTTTTAAAGGCTGCAGTAAATGGGATTTACCGACCTTCCTTGACAACTTATTCCATTGCTTAGTAATTCTATTTATTAGAAAATGTTTCCTAATTGTTAAATCTAAATTGTCCCAATGTAAATCCATTCTGTTTTGTTCCACAGGAAAATGACAATTACTATTCTCCTCTAAAAACCTGTTATTTTGCAGGTTAAAATTTTTTTATTCTTGTGAACACACTGTACAAAGAACAGTACAACATAATGAACATGAGGAAGTAAACCTTCCAGTGTTTGTGAGGCACCTTCTGGAGGCTTTAAAATTATCCACCCCCAGTTAGAAAAAGGAATTGAAATCTTGGGGCTAGAGAGTGTTCTTTGGTGCATGGAACAGAGAGTTAAACCATTGGCTTACAGACTCCCTTTAAGTTTAATGATTTCTTGCAGAAATCCCTTTAATATCAATTGGGTATACACAAATCCTTTTTTAGGTCCCAATCCTGCATACAGATACACCCATATGGACTCTTACTCTTGTATAAGGTTCCACTACAAGATCAGGTCTATAGTTAGCATTGGTTTTGGTCAGGAAGTGCAGTCCCAGATTTGTACATGTTTTGAGCAACAGAAAATGCTGTGAAACTTTTCTATTCCTTTACACGCACACAAATTCAGGTGAATTCAAACACCTAAAATGTGAGCTTTTCTAAACTGAGTTAGAAGGATTGAAGAATCTAGGCAAATAAATAATTTAGGCTTGATAATACAGTAATTAATCTTTGCTGATGGGTGAGAAGATGAATTTAATGCAATGGGCTTCATATGAACTATGTGCACTATCCACAGGAACTACTCTAAAACTAATACACATTTCACTTAAAATCTGATTCTGGATATGAAACATCCTCTGTAGCAGGATGACACTTTTAGCAGTACATCAAGTCACACACACATATCATAATCATAATTAATACTTTGAACTTCCAGAGTGCCTTTCATCCCATGACCTCAAAGTTCTTTAAAGACATTAATAAATTAAGGCTCACAACACCCCTTTGAGATAGGCGAAGGATATAAAGCAGTGATGGGCAACCTGTGGCCTGAACACGGCCCATCACGGTAATCCACTGGTGGGCCGCCAGACGGTTTGTTTACACTTGCACGGCCACCCGCAGCTCCCAGTGGCCACGGTTCGCCGTTCCCGGCGGCCACGGTTTGCCGTTCCCGGCCAATGGGAGCTGCAGGAAGTGGTGGCCAGCACGTCCCTGGGAATTTAGTTGGGCAGATGGCAATTTTCTGGGCCCAGATCTTCGCCCCTGCTGCAACCCAAAAAAACCTATACAAGGGAGCTCTGAGGAAGAAAATTCCTGCAAGAACCCCCACGCATAGCTCCTCCTTTATAATTCTATTTAAAGTCATGGTTTGCCCCCTCACAGATGGGCCAAGGAACTCACCTCCAAATCTCCAAATCAGCTTAAGCTCCACAAGGCTGTAGGGGAAGAATATGCATGTACCTTGTAACCAACCCATCCATTGTTGCCTGCAGCTTGACTAGCCTAATCATCTTTGGCACAAATTAATTAAAAATCAGTCACACACCTTGGGTCCTGGTTGCCTAGTGGATTTTCCCATCAGTTTTTCATCATCTAGTTCACATTGCTCCAGAAGATCCAAAATGTCTTCCTCCTGAAAATGTGAATTAATTAATGCAAAGCGATGTAAATAAAAACGACAACTCAAAACACATCCCACCTTTCCTCCAAGAGTAAAGTGGCAGTTTGGGTTGAGATTTAAAAGTGGTTTTCTGATCAAATAATCACTAAACACTTGTGTGTGCACATACGTGTATTCACATGCTTCCAAAGACTATTTTGATAAAATAATAAAATCTTGATATTAAATTCTTTCCTCTGATGTATGCCACTCCAGTGGAAATCAATGATTTGAACAATGACTTCTAAATCATGATAATTTGGCCATTTCAAATATATCCATTCTTCAAGTGGCTATCTCTAGGAATTTCCCCTGAGGGCCATAAAGATAGTGGAGCTGGCATTATGACAGCTGTTGTCCCATCCAGCTATAGTGGGCATCCCGGAGTAGCCTGGGACCATTACTGGGGGAGAAAGAAGGCAATTATCAGTAGACAGAGTTGTCTTTATGGGGGTTTATGCTAGGGTTTTGTTTGGCCACAGGCCAGGCTGAGGATCAAGAAAATGGAAAAGTGGCTTAAAGCCACTTGTCCTATCTCCACCCTGGGTCTTATGTCCAGTGCAGTTCATCCAGACTCAGGAATTTGGCCAATAAGCTACACGAAGAACAAGAATAAAACTACAGAAAAATTATAAGGTGTTGTTATTAATGACACATGAGCAAAGATGATTCAAACCTGATTCAAAACTTCATGCTGGGTCATGGAATTCCAAGATACATAACTTTAAAGCCAATACTTCTGCACACTAGTACCTTCATTCTTTTCAAAGGGTTATTCAACTCCCGCTGAAGTGAAGCTGCTCTCCCAGCAAGGAACGTCTGGAAAGCAATGGCTAACAAACTCTCATATTTTTCAAGTAACAGCTTATCATCAGGAGGGTAAATTCGCCTACAATTAGAAAAAATGAAATGCAGACAAGTAGAACATAGAGTTGAGCTACTGACCACACAAGGAATACAACTAAAGTAACTAATTCACAAAACTCATGTAGGAGATTTAGTCAGTCTGTAATTACTATTAAATGCATACTGTGAATAAGACTCTCTCACCTAACTTTAGCTCAGTGGACACACACATGCTTTAGCCAGCAATTGGCTGATTTAAAAAAAGAAAGAAAGAAAGAGAGAGAGAGAGAGAGAGAGACAGTGCAGGTTCTTCTACAGAAATATCATGACTGAGTCTTGGAATACTCACTGAAATTTCAACTTCAGATGTGAATGAGGCATGAAACATTAACAAAATGCTGTATTCAGAGGCATGAAATATTTTGTTTTGGAACAAAGCAATACAAAAGGATTGAAAATCTTACTGATTAACTACTACGCTTTTATGGGCATGCTATATATTAAAGCTTAAAGACATACTGCACTAACCCAGTAACCCTTTTAACATAATGGACAGGAACATTCACTATTAGAAAAACATTATCTAACAAAGATGGAGAGTGGCTCCAATCTTCCATTACAGCAGCTATGACCATTATTCTTTACAACTGTGGGTAGGGAGATTATGACAATGCAAAAATAGGACTGAGTGATTTATGTACATTTACAAAGAAACAATTGGCTCTGAAGAGAATCATCCCTAATCTACTTTTCAGGAAAAACTGAAGCATAGCCAGAGACTGTAAAACCTGGTGACTGATTTCTAATCTACATTAAGTGGGCAAATAGATTATAATCAGTCAGCATCATTAACTGGTATATTTCAGTGGGTTTCTAAGGGTATGTCTACACTTCATTGTAAACCCAGGCTCAGATTCAGGTTTGAGCCCAACCCCCTATACTGTCCACACACAAGCCTTTCTGACTTGGGTAAGCAAGTCTAACCATGTGCCTAATAGAGAGATAACTCTTTGAGAGACCCATTTTGGGGGAGGTAGGACTGAGCTGTGTCTGGGTCATTGTTGCTAGGAAGATTAAGCACTCCACATCCAGAAGCTTCTGGAATTGGGTGTGATAGTTTTGGGTCTGCTCCAATAGGTTCCCTGTTGCTGGGGTCAGACTCCAGGAGGGCGAGCAGTCAGGGCAGCTGCTTTGCAGAAGGCCATATGTCCTGTGTGAGTTGGGAAAAGCTGAGCCCAGGAGCAGGAAGCAGGCTGTTGTCCCTAACTCTGAAGCATGTTGCAGCAGGTTAGTGATATTGTTAACCCTCTAACAGGGAAGCCTGGGCAATGCTAATTATAGCAAGGGGAAATTGGGAGGGACAAATAATTTCTTCTATTTTAATTGTATGCTTTGAATGTGGTTTTGATTTAGCCAAACTGTTCTAGTTAAATTGTCTCAACTAGTCTGAGTCACCAACTTTTCTTTAAGTGTAGTAACAGGGAAAGAGACATTTCTATTTTGCTATTCTCAGTTTTGTATTTTCTGGTAATGTGTTTTTTTTTCTTCAAATCTATACACTTAACTGAGTGGTTGGTTAATCAGTTAGCTGACTGGCTAGCAGTGATTTCAGCAGAGGAAGAGTCTGCATGGATTCCAACTGAAGATTCCCACAAGCAAGTGGAGTAAGATGTTTCAGACTCAGCAGATTGTATACATTTGGTGATCAAAGACACTAACTGAGACTTAGGTGAACAAAACCTAAGCTTTTGGGAACTTTCAGGTTCTTCTCACTGTATTTCTGTGGGGACTGAACTGCTCAGATTTTAATTTGTTTTCTTTATTCACATTTAATGTATAAATGTGAAGGTAATGTCTGTGGATTATAAAATAGCCATGTCATGCTGTAAAAATTAGATTATTATTTGTTTTTTTATCATAAGATTTTATAAAGTTTTTTATTTAAATTCATTTCTTATTTCCTTTTGAGACTTAAATGGGGGGAGGAGGCTGACCCTGTGCAATCCTTGCTGAAAATCCTTAGAGACTGAACTCTGGGTCTCCAGCTACTCTTCTAAGGGAGCTGGAAGGTTTTTTTTAGGCACTGGAGAAAGATAACGAAGTGAACTCTAGCCCACCCAAAGGTTACACAAGCACACAGGAGCAGGGTGTAGGTCCAAGGCCCAGTCCCACTGTGGCTCTGGTCCAAACCCTGTCATTTTGAAGTGTGGACGCAGCTCAAGCCATAGACCCAGGTCAGAAGATTTGCATAGTGCAGTGTAGATGCGTTAGCATAGCTGAGAGATTCAGTTCCAGCAACTGTAAACATGGGTTTACAATGCAGTGTGCATGCTCAACCGTAGACTTGGAAACCCCAAGTCCACAAGTGCAGGTTCCACAGTGCAGTGTAGACATACACTAAGTCTTGTGAATTTTGAAAAAGAATCGCTCCCCTTTTGCCTGCTCACAATGTTTGGCTCTTTGAAAAGCTACCTCTTGCAGTGACCTTCACTCAGATGGAGAAGAGTGGTCATGTTCTCGCTAGACTTAATATAATCCAGGTATCTGCCAGAGAAGATTGCTGGAGAGCGACATGTAGCACTCCCTTATCCAGTGGTTGGACAAACGGTCTTTTTTCCCAACTGTATGTGAAAAAAACTTTTGGTTTTCAGTTTTCATAGAATTGCATTAGTCTAGATTCACACACATTGGTTTAAAATAAACATAGTAGCTTTGGTTCAGATATACTTTTGTACATGTAAGCAGGGTCCGAATGAGTTCTCCCCTGATATCTAGTGGTGAACTGTGGAAAAAGACTTCAGAAGGTGATCTCGTTTGCATGGACACACCCACACTGCCTAGGTGCTCAGCATGATCGGATTGCTTGCCCAAATGATCACTTGTGGCTGGTGTCAGAGCCCCAGTCTCCTTGTTATTGGGGCAGGAGTACTAAAGGGTTGTTATCCTTGTTGTGTGAACCGAGGGCAGCAGAACTGTACCTGGCATACCCCAATGGAGGGACTCACACTCAACTGAACAGCACTCGCTAGGCAGGGGACTTGGGTTCCAAAATCCAATGAGTTGATACAGGGTGTGGGCCCTATTTAAGGGTCCTAGACACCATTCGATCCTTCCTCTCTCCATGGTATAATAAAAGAAGTAATTTAGATTCAAGTGAGAGTCTTGTTACACGCTGCAGAGCTGAAATCACCGATACCTAAGTCTACATATTATACCTACTTTCGGACTGTCTCTATTGCAAGACACTGCCCAGTGTGCACCAGCAGTGAGGCTCCACCACTAACAGCTGAAATCACTGAGAGCTGTGTTATAAGGGGGGGGGCAAAAGATGTCTTGGTGAGTGGCCAGTAGCGTGGCTGGCGGAGAGCCAGGGCCAGAGCAGAGCCACGCAGAGGAGCAGCAGTCGGCCGTTGGGGTGATGAGCGAGTGCCCAAGCAGTGGAGCATGTAAGGTGCCTCCTTACCCCCGCCTCCACACTGGGTGGAAAGTGAACTCTGCAGATGAACCTCTGAACTTTGGGGCTGCACTGGCCAAGGACAGCAGCTGTGAGTGGGGTACAGAGAAGGGGTGGACACATTAAAGGGACTTTTGGGTTGCTGGACTTAAGAACCTGAGGGGAAAAGGACACTGCCGAACTTTCTTGGGGGTGGGTCCTTTGCTCATGGTTTGTGTTTATGAACCCTAGTTGCGGTGTTTTCCCAAATTAATGCTGAGTTACTTCCCTCCTTTTATTAAAAGCTTTTGCTACACTCAGACTCTGTGCTTGCGAGAGGGGAAGTATTGCCTCTTAGAGGCACGCAGGGGGTGGTGTGTAATTGTCCCAGGTCACTGGGTGGGGGCTTGAGCCAGTTTTGTGTTGTATTGTTGAAAAGGAACCCCTAGATACTGAACCTGGCCCTTGTTGCTGCTGGCTCCACCTGGCAGAAGGGTTACATACAGTTTTCTATTGCATGCTATGGTGAATATTCAGTGATCTCAAGCCAATGGAAAATTCTCCACTGGTCTAAAACAAATTAAAACCTAGCATAATTCATAACCATTCAGCAGCTATGCTTTGTGCGCGTTACAGACAAGGCTGTGCCAATGGAGAAATTAGGAGCAACCATAGAAGTTCCACAGAGAGCAAGGGAGAATTAGAGAGGGCCAGGGTGCCCTTAGTAGGAACCAGAAGTGCATCAGAGAAGGCAAGGGAAATAGCTAGTAGAAGCGTCCCCACTCTGTCACAAACATTAATTTCACTTTTCTTGAGGGATCTCCAAAGTTTTAAGAGGACTGTAAGGGAGAGTGAGTGAATATAAGGTGTGGAGTCTCATTTTATGAAAAAGGCATCCTGAGCCAGTATGAATCTGTTGGCAAATTTTCTCTCATAAAAAAAAAGAAAGCATTGAGACTATATTCTACTGCCCAGATACTGTCATGCACAAAACCTCAGAAAATTGATTTCTGGAAAATCACTTCTATAATAAATTTGAATTTCACATCAATATCCTCTTCAGTAAAAATTATGGAGTTGGTCCTAAAATCAATGGGAATTATAGTTGCCTAATAGATCCTCTGTACTTCTCAGGATACTGCCATATATTTATACACTGAGAAGATAATAGGCCACATTCTGCTCTCAATTATACAGGTATTATATGACGCCAATAGTGTTACTGTGCATTTGGATCAGTGAAAATGAGGGAAGACTCTGATCCAAAGTGTTTTCTATTTCAGTGCAAGACAAAGGCAGAAGAAAATATGCCTTTCTGACTAATATAAGAGACCATTTGTTCACAAAACAATTACACTCAAAGGTCTAAAACAGGTCTGTCAACTTGCAGACATACAAGTTTCTTGCGGTTCTCATTTAAAACACTCATGTCATCCCATGCAACAATAGTAATGGATTGTTCATCTTTCCATATTGTAAGGCAGCTTTTTTTTTTTAATCTAGATTTTTTCATTAACATTTTAAAACAATAATTTACTTGTATCTTAAAAGTACAGAGTCAGATCCTGGTATCCGACCGAATTATACAGAGTGCACGGTAGCATAATGCTCACCTATGTACTCCCTCAGTCCTGGAGTTGATGTTAAAAACACCCTTTATTTCTTAGGGTGTTACTTACTCATTGTTGTGTACTTAAATTTGTCTTTTCAAATATTAAATCAATACAGTGTGCTTTGTCTAGAACATAACAAAATCAACATACTATTAAGTAATGTGATCTTTGTTTCATTAAAATTGTTGTTTGTTATTTTCAAGGGAAAGATACCTAAAGACATACCGTAGATACGCATCATCATTATCACCCCCTTTCTGCCTACAACTTGCTAGCAATAGGATTATTGCCTGGCTGCAGGAACAGGCCTTTTATCTGCAGCCATGCTTCTACGTGCACTCAACATTTATGTCCAAGTCTTTCAGGTAATTATGTTAGTGCCTATAGACCACATAACTGATGCCTTATAAATGCCAGATGCAAAACACACACCTTGGATTACAAGTTCTATTACCTGGGAAAAAAGACAGCATCTGGTGCACATCAATACTTAAAATACATTCCTGTAAATAATTTTTCTGCAGAGAATCTATCAATGCTTCACATTTCCATTATCCTTAAATAAATCATTCAATTCTGGACTGATTCATCCCACTCAAGCAGTACAGGGCACAGTTACCTGTAGTTCCCCATGTGTCTGTTTTCATGCTCTTCTTTGGAAATCTGTTTACGAACTTGCGCAAGTCTTTCTTTCTAGAAATCAAGTAAGAAAGAATTAAAACTGATTGAGTACGAGCCTTGGGAGGGAAGGAGGAGTAGCTTTGTAAAATTCCTTTATACCAGTTCTTCTCTTCTCCTCTCTAGCGTGTGGCGCTGTTTTTCCCAGTCAGAGGATCCTGGTGACAGTCTTTTCATTGAGCCTTGACCATAAAGTCTCTTTTGAGCCTCAGCTTTTTGTTGGGCTAAGTTTCTCCTTTTATCACTTGTCCTAAAATACAGATTACATTCAGATATGACTCAGTTAATCTGGAAAGTAATATCTTTTCATCAGGATTAGGAGAAGACTGCATTGCATTGTTATAAACATAGCTGAATTCTTAGGTTTTTTTATAATGAAATCTTTTGTTCATATTTATCTGGCACGGTCACAGGATATTGTCCCAACATGCAATCAGGCCTGCACAGGTGTGGAACCCCCCAGTAATTTTAATGGGACTCCATGTAGGCAGACCTCTATAGCTATACAGAATCCCACTAAAATCAATGGGGTACTGCACAGGCATAGGGGTCTGTCCTCCCAGATACAATTCCAGGACAAGGGTCTAATGTATTAACCATTGTGTACAGGTTGTCATTTCATAGCACATTTGAGCTGAGAGATGCTTTGACTGTAAAAGAAAACCTCTGTTTTTTCCTGTCAAACACTTTATGCAATAAATCTTATAGACAAATAGATAAGATGAAAAAATAAATACTGCTTAAGAATGAATTCTTGTAGTATCAGTTTTTATGACTATGATAACTCTGTGCTTTTAAGTGTACTGTACTGACTTTGTGCTACCACCCAATGTGCAACATTGACCTTAACTTAATTATTTTCTATTAGGTTTACAACTGAAAACTGCACCATTTCCTCCACTTTACCCCCACCTCTGTGTTCTGGTGTTAGTAGAAATGGATTGCAATTGTGGAGGCTGCTGCCGTCAGAACAAACTACCGAAGTGACAGTGAACCCATGCCAGCACTTACCATCCACACACTGAGACCCGAGTGAAAATTATTAAAACAAGAATCAGGAATGATAATCAATACTTTTTTTTTTTTTATAACGCACACTAATGAGGAGTAAAGTTAACGTTGACTCACGTACACATAGTAAAACTGGTAAATAAGAAAACTTTGCCATTCACACAATTTAAGACTGGTAACAAATTTTCCATACTGCGCATATCCCATGATTTTCCCACATTCAATAGAAAAAAAAGGGAAGTAAACGTCACACTCCTATAAAGAAAAGTTAGGGTGAGGATTAAAATGCAAGTTTACCTTATATTGAGAAGCTTTAGTGCATTTAGTAGAACACCTTTTTTTACATCATAGTCTATTTTTTGGTCAGTTCCAAAGCTTGGGGCTCGATTAATCTGAAAAATTGAAACAGAAAATATTTCAGTATATGAAATATACACACATTTGTCGTAAAGACTTTATTAAAAATTTACTGACATAAAAATAATTCGATTAATAAAATAAATGTTAGGAAGCTAATGTCATGAAAACTGAAAGAGCGAACATTCAAAATGAAAGTTATCATTATACAGGAGAGATACCATTCAATCAGAATTAAAAGAAAAACCATGAAAAGTCATTAAAAACATGGTGGGAGAAGTCTGGCTACTTTCTTCTTGGGAGGTCTCCCATCCAAGGATTTACCAGGCTGAATCTTTCTTAGATAATCTGATAGACTTGTTTCCTCTGGCAGCACGCAGGCCCAAGAGTTTTTGTTGTTCAGCTCCCTGATAGTACAAACACTTACACACATGGTTAACTTTAAGCATGTTGGTAGTCCATGCTTAAAATCAATCATGTAGATAAATGTTGAAAGAAGAAGTGGAGCATTTAATCTCTGGGCCTCTGGGGGCAAGAACTCAAACCCAACTCTCATACATCATATTACAGAAAACTGTCACTCGACAGGACAGATGCATTTTAAATAAGATTTTATGTATGTAAAATATTTAAAGTAAAACTACATTGATTAGATGTGTTTGGATAAGTTAAAGGTAAACACCAGGTAGTTTTATTAATTTTTCCAATAAGTTATCTATGTACTGCATGCCTAAATACCAGTGAAATTGTAGTTAGATATAGTGTAATTTTTGGGACTTCTGAAATGCTATTTTGGCCCAAATTTTTAAGTCACAACTGCATGCACCCATAGTACATAGAAATAGCCAGAGCCCGTGAGCCCACACACACACGGGATTGCACATGTGCAAATAGGGAACATGGCATGCAGAAGTTCATACTGATTTTTGAAATTGTGGGCCTTCAAAATATCCCTGTATTGTTAACATTTTAGATTACAGCTGCAGCATTAACAGCAGCATTCCTGCAGTGAACGTGAGAAGTAATTACAGCACATTGTACTATTTAGTATCTTATATCCTGTCATTTTACGAGAATAATGTAATACAAGTGAATAATATAGTTACACATGGATATATTAAATATGTTAATATATATTAACAGACATTATTATAAAAAGGATCTATGCTATGCATCTAAGATAGAAAGGAAAATTCAATTACACCGAAAACTAACTCTTGATTTAAATGACCTTTTATTTCTTACAAAGTGGTGATATGGAAGAAAAAGGTTTGCAGCAAGCCTGAACAAACATAACCATGTTAGTTGTGTTTTATGAAGAAGGTGGTTTTGTTATTATAAAAACACAGTGTAAAAAACGCTACAGTAAGATTTCTGTGGGTATGTTTTCACAGCATTTTGGACTGAGACTCCCAGCCCAGGACAAGAGATGTGGGCTAGTGGGGCTCGCACTAGCACTCGAAAAATATCTGTATAGACAGCGCTTAGGGAGGGGGTGGAAAATTGCTTCTTTGACTTTTTCTGACCACTGGATAGATATTCAGAAGCAGTCAACAACCCAAGAAGCCTCCAAAATTAAGAGACACAAGGTCAAAAGTCGAGAGACCAACTACTTGAGAAGTGCACTAGTCAGTTTGAAATGCACTGCTTAAAGTACAGTATCTTAATGCTACTATGAAATGTTGTATGGCGGCGAAACATGGGCGCTGACAAAGATAAAGGAGCAACAACTACTTGTCACAGAGAGGGCGATGGAAAGAAGAATTCTGGGGATTTCTGTCTACCACTGAGTCCCCAATGAAGCAATCAGACAGCAGACTGGAGTATAGGATGTCGTTGTTGAAAGCAGGTACAGTAAAATGCGATGGGCTGGGCATCTAGGCTCACTGACAATCAATGGATTGCTGCTGTCGCAAGTGGTACCCACGAGAACTGAAATGACCACTCGGCCGACTTCCAAAGAGATGGGAAGTTTTTACTGTGAAAAGGCATGGCCGCACATGGAGAAGGAGGGCCAGGATAAGAGACGAATGGAAGAAGTTTTGAGATTGATGAAATCTATATGAGGGCTGAAGGACCGATCACTCTAGGTGATCAAGGTGACTATTAAATTCATTTTAACAAAAAGGAAACTTGTGAGACCTATTTACTGTAGTAAGGTTTTTTTAGTTATAGATACACACACGATGGCTGTGACACAAATAACAGCTAACCAAAAGCAACCGTATGCAGCATTCGAATAATGTTTTAGAAAGAAGCAGTAAAGATGATCTGCAAAACCTTTTATTTAAAGATGCACACTAAGTGACAGAAGATTAGTACAGACTTCATAATTATAAACAGCTACATTAAAAAAATTAAAGATTGGAAAATCATTTCCTCCTTCATTTATGCACCAAGTCCTGAAATCAGGCGGAGGGTTCTGGGTTTCCAATACAAAGCTGATGCCATCTCAGATGCCTGCTGAACTGCCTGCTTTAGGGGTTTGAGATGTCAAGGAAACACTTAATTCTAATCCCCTGACTTAGTAGGAAAATGAAGAAGGAAATGATTTTTTTTTTGTATTATTCATTTTATCAGTTTATAGTTGAATACCTGATCTCTTACTAGTCTAGGATATTGCACCTATTTCTTTTCATAAGTTTTGTTACTTTATGTATTTGAGGGCTAGTCTACACTGGCAGCGTTTAACATGGCCTGTATGGTCGTGGCAGAGAGCTCTCCCAGTGCTCTAAAAATACACCCAGGAGGGGTGTAGCTACCTGTGCTGGGAGCACAGCTCCCAGCACTTGTGCACTGTCTACACTGGGGCTTTACAGCGCTGAAACTTGCTGCACTCGGGGGTGTTTTCCACACCCCCGAGCGAGAAAGTTGCAGTGCTGTAAAGTGCCAGTGTAGACAACCCCTAAGATGCAAGAGGCCTGCTATAGTGATTTGTAAACAGACAGTTCAGATCTGCGGCTGACTGAAGTTTGGTGGCAGCAAAGGCAGGATGCCACGTTCTTCCTCCAGCCTGGCCACTACACTCAGCACCACTTTGCTGATGGCTGGGCTTCTTTTCAAGTTTTACTCCAGAAACTAATTTGGAAGCCGCTCTCAATTTAGCTTCTACACGTGAATGTAACATTTCAGAGGCCCTGCTGTTTGCCTCATGCTGTTGAGCACACAGAGGGGGAAAGGGGTGGAAACAGGAGTCTGAGGCTTGTTTTACACTAGTAACTTATGTCAATACAAGTACATCGATTATCCACACCCCTGAGCAACATAGTTATACCAAACTAACCCCCAGTGTAAACAGTATTGTCGAAGGAAGGACTTCTCCCATTGCCATAGCTACTGCCTCTCAGGGTGGTGGAGCACCTACACTAATGGGATAAGCTCTCCCATTGGCATAGATAGTGTCTTTACTAAGTACTAAAGCTGTACTGTAAGTATAGGCAAGCCCTGAGGAAGAAAACCTCCCTGCTTAAGTAGTACTTAAGCCTCTACCAATGAATTAACAGGCCTTTAGAACCCATGACTATATCTTTTCCAGGCTCCATCCAATAGCTGGCAAGAACAAACTAATACCAAGGTAGAGATTGCCAGGGAACCTAACCAGGCAGGGAAGTGGCTGAGCTCAGTTGGAATGAATTCTTCGCCAAGAGGGAACAGAGAAAGAGTTTGACAGACTCTGCATTTGGATGGATTGATGAGCCATTTGGCCACAAAAGCCCTTTTGGTCTACTTGAACAAACCCTCTAACTAAAACTTTTATCCTGTTTTTCCTTCACCTTTCTTCCACCTGCCTAATCTGTGCTGGTATCTGCTTCTATTAGCACTTTTCTTGGTGGGTCATTTATACAATAAATGTATTAGTGCTAATTTATAAATGGGTTCAACCCACAAAGATACTAGCCTTGTCATACTCCAGATTTCCTGGGGCAGACCATCACCAAAACAGATTTGAACAATCAACATCCAAGCTAGTTTATAGTCAGTTAGCACATGGGATAACACACAGAAGAGGAAAACTACTGGGTAAATAACAGATGTGTACACACACATTATTGCTTACAACAGTCCAGTATGTTGAGACATTGTGTAGATCAGGGGTCTCAAACACGTGGCCCATGGGCCACATGCAGCCTGCAGAGCCCCCCCCCTCCAAAGAACACCGTGCTCCCGCTCCTCCGCCTACCTCCCAGCACTTCCCACCACCGAACAGCTGTTTGGCAGCACTTAGGACTTTCCAGGAGGGAGGGGAGACGAGTGGGGACACAGCGTGCTCAGGGGAGGAGGTGGAGAAGAGCCGGGGCCGGGATTTGGGGAAGGGGTTGGAAGGGGCGGGGCCTCATGGACTAGATGAGCAGTCTGAAGTATGAAGTTCAGCATGGATGATTCTTTGTTGTGAGTAGTTGGGAAGAATGTTTGTTAAAAGTGGCAATGTATTTTGTATGAATAGTTACTTTAAAAAGTTCCTGCCATTACAGCTATGTTGATAGACTGTTAATGTAGATCATCAGTGTTACTGACCACATAATAAATATAAAACACCTGTAACTATTCCTTAAAACCCCTCTTTGCATTACTGTTCTTAAAAAGTTAATATAGTATGCTATTAAAAGTCAATGTATTACTCTTCATTTTTGACTATCCTTTTGTATCGTTCTATGAAAAGATTTCAGTGATGCGGCCCTACGGCCAATGTACTAGTACTCATGAGGCTCTCCTGGTGATTTGCGTTTGAGATCCCTGGTGTAGATTATATTTTTTTTATAATCTCACCATCCTTTCCCCTGAAGAACTTGTTTAATATTCATGATTTTTTAGTTGCTCTGAATTTTAAACAATTATTGAATTAATTATTTTATTCCAGTATGAGTTTGTAAATCCTCCAGCTGAAGTCCTCAAACTTTGTTCCTACAATTAAAAGTTGCACAAATGTTGCGCATACATTTGCGCAAGTCAGGCATACACAGTTAGATTGCAGTTTTATTGCCATGCTTTTTATGTAATTTTATACTTAGTGTTAAATTTGAAAGAATGGCACAATTGCCAAATCTGTAATTCTTAGCATAAATAGCTATAAACTTGTATAGCCTGCACATCTTGAAGCGACTATTCAAGTGAAATGGCTCATCAAGGAAAACTTAACTCACAATGGACCATAGAAGACGTCCATCCACAACTGATGGACTTTCATGTGAACGTTCTGTTTAGAACACGGGTAATGGCCTCTGCTATGACTAAGCAAAGCATGTATGGACATGTGACTTGCCCACGTGACTCCGAACCCCATCTTGCTACCTGTAATTTTACACAGACTAGAACAATGGATTTCCCTTCACTTGGCAGAAGATACAAGAGGCCCTGAAAGCATCTGCATTTTGCCTCTTTCTTGCTCAAACCTCTGGATTATGAATGTGTACTAACGGAGGAGTCTCAAACTCAATTTACCTTAGTAAATTGGCCAGTGCCAGTCCTCAAATCCTCCCAGTGGGGCAATAATGTCACTGAAGATGGGTTCAGAAAAGAAAAAACGTTTATAGTGTAGTTTTTATTTTGAATTTCTTAGAAATAATAAAACTGTCATACAACTTTATACAATTCTTTGCCTGCCAGAGAGTTTAGTGTTTTCCAGACACCTGGCAACACTTCAGTTGTGTCAGTTTGTTGATGTTTCGCCTCAGTGACTGAAAAGTTGAAACCTTCAGGATTGCAGCAAGGTGGCCATCAGATAGTTGTGTTCGGTATTTATATTCATTGTGGAAAAAAGTGACACTGCGTCCATGGCTGACTCTGCCCGGCAACTAATGATGCTGCCTCCATGGCTGAATCTCCGTCTCTCTCCCCCAGCCAATGGTAGCTGCGGGGGACAGCACCTGTTGCAGACATTGCTGGCAGTGTGTTTGCCTAGGTCTCTCCTCTGTGGGCCACAGTGGGGAGGTTCTTGGGCCCCTGCTGGCCTCCGGGCTGGGACTTTGAGACCTCTGTACTAAGGGGAGCATTCTAGCAAAGTGACTGAGGATCTTCCAATGATTTAGAAGCAACCAGAGACTTAACAAGACAGCAGTTTATTCATTCCATCACTGCTACAAGCCTGATCCAACAAATTTGCAATTGTTGTATGTATTTAATTCCTTTAACCAATTTTAACGCTCACCTTTTTCTTTCTGTATAAATAAACCTTTAGGTGTTAGATACTAAAGAACTAGCAACAGTGTTATTATTGACCTGGGTACATGGCTGGTCCTTTGGAATCAGAAGAACCTTTGTTTAATGAAATTGGTTTTAAATAACGAAATTATTAAGTCTAGAGTCTGGTTATTGAATCCAAGACTGGAATACCTAAGGAGGCTGCAGTTTGGACTTCCCATTAGCCAGTGTGGTGAGACAGAAGTTAACTTTTGTTGCTGGTTTGGTATGTCGCATGGAAGAATAACCACTAATTTTGTGGGGTGGGGGTGTCTACCCTTTTCCCCAGCAGCTTGTCCTGAATTTGGTATTCTCACTTATGACCTACGGGGCTTGGTGACAGCATCCTTGTCAAAAGATGCAACAGCAGACTCCTGCTCTCCTCTTCCTGGAGCCCATTACTGTGGAGCTGGCAGACGGTCAAAACATACAGCTCTCACAATGCTGAAGTCAGTGATGTCCCTTAGGGGAAAGCCCCATAGGCCAATATATCTACATACCATTTTGGATGAGTGGGAGCAGGCCTCCCAGCCCAGGTTGCCAGACTTGTGGTAGCAGGCCTGAGTTAGAGCTCTAAAAGTAGCTGTGTAGACAGCACTTTGAAGTTGAGGCTCAGGCTCTGTAGCCTAGGGAAGCGGGTGGGCTTCAGAGCCTGAACTCCAGTTCAAGTCTCAACTTCACTGCCCTGTCTTATGCAGCTATTTGTAGAGTGCTTGTGCGAGCCCTGCTATCCCAGGTCTGTCAATCCAGGCTGGGAGGCTCCTCCTGCACTCTCCAAAATGCTTTGTAGACTCACCCATCAAACTTAGAGCTTAAAACCTATGTAAAGTGCTTTGCAAATCTATAGAATTGATTAGAGAATGATATCCTTTTTATAGCAGGGATTTCAGGCTCCATTAAGTCCATAAGTTGGTATAAATATTTTAGACAGGACTTCGTTCTGTAATGTGTGCTGAACTTTCCCCAAATAATGGGTTGAGTTTAAAAGTCGTAAGAAAAAGACCAACCACCAAAAATATACTGTTATACTGTACTGGAAGGTGTTTGCAGCCACTGATGTACAGACAATCACAGACCTCATTAAAGCGGATGGGCATGTTAACCCCTCTTCTTTCAGTGGAAAGAGAGGGAGCAATTAAGCCACTTTCTGGTGTGACATAGCTGGAGATAATAGCAACTACCACCCAAGACCACTGGTCACATTGCAAAGCCTGAGCAGGGAAAGACACCATGTAGTTTGTGACTTTGTGGAGTTTCCCTGGGATTGGTTTAAATGTGGGGTTGGAGGGTGTGGGGTGGGGGAGAGTGTGAGTGAAAGCAAAGCTTTTGACATGGTCTCCCACAGTATTCTTGCCAGCAAGTTAAAGTAGCATGGGCTGGATGAATGGACTATAAGGTGGATAGAAAGCTGGCTAGATTGTTGGTCTCAACGGTATCATGTCTAGTTGGCAGCCGGTATCAAGTGGAGCGTCCCAAAGGTTGGTTTTGTTCAATATCTTCATTAATGATCTGGAGGATGGCGTGGATTGCACCCTCAGCAAGCTTTCAGATGACACTAAACTGGGAGGAGAGGTAGTTACACTGGAGAGTAGGGATAGGATACAGAGGGACTAGACAAATTAGAGGATTGGGCCAAAAGAAATCTGACGAGGTTCAACAAGGACAAGTGCAGAGTCCTGCACTTAGGACAGAAGAATCCCATGCACCTCTACAGACTAGGGACCGAATGGCTAGGCAGCAGTTCTGCAGAAAAGGACCTAGGGGTTACAGTGGATGAGAAGCTGGATATGTATCAGTGTGCCCTTTTTGCCAAGGCAGCCAATGGCATTTTGGGCTGTATAAGTAGGGCATTGCCAGCAGATTGAGGGACATGATCATTCCCCTCTATTAGACACTGGTGAGGCCTCATCGGGGTACTGTGTCCAGTTTTGGGCCCCACACTACAAGAAGGATGTGGAAAAAAATTGGAAAGCATCCTGTGGAGGGCAACAAAAATGATTAGGGGACTGGAACACATGACTTAGGAGGAGAGGCTGAGGGAACTGGGATTGTTTAGTCTGCAGAAAAGAAGAATGAGGGGGGGTATTTGATAGCTGCTTTCAACTACCTGAAAGGGAATTCCAAAGAGGATGGATCTAGACTGTTCTCAGTGGTAGCAGATGACAGAACGAGGAGTAATGGTCTCAAGTTGCAGTGGGGGAGGTTTAGGTTGGATGTTAGGAAAAACTCACTAGGACAGTGGTGAAGCATTGGAATGGGTTCCCTAGGGCAGTGGTGGAATCTCCTTCCTTAGAAGTTTTTAAGATCAGGCTTGACAAAGCCCTGGCTAGGATGATTTAGTTGGGGATTGGTCCTGGTTTGAGCAGGGGGTTGGACTAGATGACCTCCTGAGGTCTCTTCCAACTCTGATATTCTCGGATTCTATGAGTGGTTTTTTTTTTGTTTTTTTTTTGTTTTTGTTTTTGTTTTTTTTTTTTAAAGAGGAGAAAGCTAGCAAAACCAAAGAAATATTTGTGAGAAGTGTCCCTCAGAGGGAGCAAATAGAACAAACGGCCTGATTTTGGTACCAAAGAACAAACAACATCATATTCTCTTCCTATTAGACACAATCAGGCCAGTCCCCAAATATTGGTGGTGAACTGCTCAGGCCAAAGGAGCAACAATAATTCTAAATTAATTTTTAAAAAAAACCCCAAACATTCATCATATAATTGAAATGCTGACATTTCTCAGGCTGTTTCCAGAGGATTAAACTGAGTAATGGATTAGTGGCCTGCTGCATTCACCTAGCTCATCATTCATGCTCATGGTTTGTGCCTCTATTGCCATTGCTTCATTAACTATTATGGAGGTACTGAGCACAACATCACAGGTAAGTCTGCATTGAAAAGGACAGTTATGTTGACTGTCCTCCATGAATTTTAGAAGTGGAACAAAAATACTTCTTTCTCAAACTCACAACTCTTACTAAAGGACTCCTGATGAGATTGAAAAAACATTAAATGGATCAGTGAATATTTTAAGTTAGAGGCATTTAAAAATTGCCCATTTTTCAGATTTCATACTGGTTTTACAATAATTTTCTGGGGTGGGGGAAAAGGGTTTAAAATCCCTCTAGCTGAACATTGACAAGTTTACAAACCTCAAAATGCCCATATTTAGAGAGTTATTGATAACAGGCTGGTGATAAAATATATTTTATGCTCTTTGGTAATCATGCCTCATTATTCAGCATAACTGTTCTTATTTTGATCACAAGAAGCCCTTTATGGTTGGAAAATACATTTACTCCCATGAGCTAGTGGAATATGCATTTTATAGAAAAAGAACAAGATGCTGCAGCAGGGCCCTATGCTATCAGGCTCCTGGCTGGAGCCCAGCCATTTTCTCATATAAATGTGAGGTTTTTACCTTAATAGCAATGAGTTACAGCTGTAAAAAAGTTCAGATTTGACAGTACCTTAAGGGTTTTTTTTTTGTGGGTGTCCATATGTTCAATGTCTCAACTCTGCCTTTATGCTCCAAAAAAGCCATGTAAATTCCAGCATAAATAATGCATTACCCTGGGACTAAGTTTGTTTAAATCCATTCCTCAATAATAGAACACATTAAAATACAGGAAATCCCAAGTTAAGAGTTTTCCATAAACTCTGGAAACCATTTATGTTCCTTACACAATATATCAATTAATTATCTGTATTTTTAAAAAGCATAAATAAGAAATGAAAACCTGCAACAATGGATTCTAAAGTTTAGGATTTTGTGTTTCATTAGTACTTGTTTTTCACAAATTGGATGGAATTTACGCCAAGTTAATGCATTTTTATGTTGGAATATAAAGCAGAGGTTCTTTTGATATCACAAACTACAGAAGCCATGGGGAAATACAGCTTTCTGTTAATATTTTTGCTAAGCATGCATGAGTATGTTATACCTGCCCACTGCACAATTCTGCTGGGATTGTACTAGTTTTTCTGGGCTAACACAGAATACTTTGCATCACAGACCGCTCCCATACAGTGACAAAGTCTCAGCATCCATGTTTATTCACTTCCAATGGCTGGCTTCAGTATCACAGAAGCCCACTGGCAATGGCTGCAGTGCCCCTTTTAAGAGCTGAAGAGGAGAGAAGCAAAGCAACAGCCTAATTACCTCTTCCCTCCAATGGGACCAATTTCTAAGGCACCTTCCCATGAGTTTTCTTTCTGTCCAACAGCACCCCAGAAGAGCTGTACAGGAGCAATGAGAGCCTGGTCCTGCCCATCTTCTCAGATTAGCAGCACAAGGGAGGAAGAACCAACAGGTAACAGTAAACATCATAATCCTGTTCGGGGTGTTGCTGTGTGCAAAGGGCTAGGTGAGGGGCCAACATACTGCTCTTCCACTTGCCCACTCACCTGGACATGGCAGGAAAGCTTGCTGGCCTGTGCTTCAGTGAAGAGCAAACCCAACCATCCGTTTCACAGTGTAATAGCAACATGCTGAAGTATGGATTGGCATGGTTCTCTGCATGTGTATTTTAAAACATGCTTTCTTGATTGAAAGAAATCAAATATTTGAGGTTTTTATATTTTCAGGGGGAGAAAGCCTTATGGTCCCCCTTTGAAGTATTTCCTTAATGTAACCATCTCCCCCCAGAAATGCTTGCTCCCTAGTGTTACTTGCTAAGAAGTTCCAAACTCAACCTACAAACTGCTTTGTACCTTTAAATCTCCCTTAACTTCTGTGGAAGTTGAGAGCAATCTGCATATTGCAGGGAGCAGTCAAGTACCCTACAAGATCACTCTTCAAATGCTCTCTCAAACGTTGGAGTGTAATATATGGCAACAGACAAAGCTGATGTACAGTTCATGCCCAAAAGAGAATTTTCTTTCTCAATTATACCGGTATATCAATATATCATGAAGTATATTGTAATATTTATCCTTTTCTGCAAAAGGGATTGGTTCAAATACATCAGAGAGAGAATCTGAAAAAGATGTTCCTAATTGTCATCCTCTAGGTGGCGCAATGTGGTTTGCTTTAAAGCAGTCTGAAGGAGTCAGCACTCTTCCACATGCAATTTTTGTGAATTTTGCAAAGGTCACATTAGTCAAGTTTAGACAGGAGGCTGTGATTTCTGTTTATTTTTAGAATAATGAATGCTGGGAAGATATTCCTGATTAGACATTGGTGCTCACGAATATTTCTAATAACTAATGGGGGATGAAATGGAGACGATCTTAGTGTATCGCTTAATTTGAGTTTTGTAGGTTTAAAGATCCTTTTAAAGTTACATTTAAAACAGTGTTCATGACTGAATCTATGTTTATCTTCATGCAGACCTAACCAGAAATGAAGGTATATTTGTCTATTTTCACAGAAGTGAACCAACGGAGAAATAGCATGTTTTCATGAAACAGAACTAGACAAGCCATGAATAAGGGGACTCAGAAAATCTGCATTCTATTCCTGGCTCTGCCACTGACCAGCTGTGGGACCCTAGACAAATCACCTCTTTCCCCTTATACCTTTTATCTGTCTTGTCTACCAGGGGTTCTCAAACTTCATTGCACCGTGACTCCCTTCTGACAATAAAAATTACTTCACGACCCCTGGAGGGGGGACCAAAGCCTGCCTGATCCTTACTGCCCTGGGTGTGGGGGGCCCCCAAACCTGAAGCTCAAGGGCTTCCGCCCCAGCAGGGGGCCTGTAACATGAGCCACGCTGCCCAGGGCTGAAGCCCTCGGGCTCCGGCTTCGGCCCTGGGCAGTGGGGCTTGGGCTTCAGCCCTGGGCCCGAGCAAGTCTAAGCCAGCCCTGGCGACCACATTCAAAGTGGGTCACAACCCAGTTTGACACACTGTTTGAGAACTGCTGCTTAGACTGTAAAGATCCTCAAAGGCCTTTAGGCACTAACACCCATTGACTTCAATAGGAGTTCGGTGTCTAATACCTTTGAAGATCTGGCCTAAGTTCTCAGGGGCCAGGAATGTCTCCTACTGTATTTACGAACAGTGCCTAGCACAATGGGCCCCCAATATCGCTTGGGATCTCCAAATGCAACTGTAATACAACTAAATAATCACTACCATACATGGCATATGGCTAGAATATATTTCTGATTGTACATCAGCTGTATCCTTTCTGCCTTGTGTATCTCTCTACTGTTGAGAATACTGCTTTTTTATTTTAAGAGCCAAGTGTATTTTGTTACTTAAAAGAATTAAGTTAAGCAAAGCAGTTCTTAATAAGTATTTTGCTGGACCATACAGAGTATCTTCATCTATCAGTGCCCAAGATTTTCTACAATACTTGCATACCTTTTGTCATTTGTTTCTGTTTAACCATTTGAAGTATAATTCTACTTTGAAAAGTCACTATACAAAAGTGGCACCTTGTTACTTACAGGTCTGCGCTCAGACTCCAATTCAGCAAGTTACTTAAGCATGTGCCTAGCTTTAAGAACATGAGTAATCCCCCAGATTTAGATGCTTAAAGTTAAGCACATTTTAAGCACCTTGCTGAACTACGGTCCCTGTGTATTAAGGATCTGACTTGGTAACTTTTTAGTCATTAAAGTTTATTACTTTTCACTCCCATTAGCTCTGCAGAGCCATTACAGCTGAGAAAAGATTAGAAGGAATAGAATCCATCTACTACATCTTCAACAGAATTGTTCAATGAATTCTTATCAGTTACCCATCCAAATCTCCTGACAGCAATAGAGTTGCAAAATCTTTATTAAGAGCATAATTTGAAGGTAATGAAGGAAAGGCATCCCTATGCCAGCATTAGCAAGAGTGCAGGGTACTTAGGGGCTCACCTTTGGCACAGATTAAGCTTAGGTCAGGGCTGCCTTAAGATGTGCTCTAACTATAGACCATTGTGGAGGTGCAGAATCCCAGAGACTACACCACTCCTTCATGCCAATCAGAAGGCCCTCTGTGATAGGAGAACCAGAAATCCTAGGAACCTATGCAGCTGCTTTGTAGCCCCTTTTTTCTGTTGCAGCTGGCTGCAGGGCAAACATGAATTGGACCCACTAGGGCAGCATAAGTGTAACTAAGGGCAAGATTTAAAGATGAGCTGGAAGATGACCCAGCTTATTCCTCCAACCCCAAAGATCAGTTGGCAGGGCTCACAAAAACCAAAAACCTCTAGCCTTATAAATTCAGCACACTGCATATGGAAATCACTGAGGCACAAAACACTTGGATCCCCATTATGCCACTTCAGCCACTTTTCGGAAGAGAACTGCTTGCTCTGTTCCTTATTTGAAATGAAGGTAATGAATAGCATGAGGTGAATTGAGCTCCCATAATTCAACTATTTGCCTTTCCAGGGCACCAAAGAGGAAACTAAGTGCATAAAAAGTTACTAACCTGTTCTGTAAACTTGTTCAAGGTGTGTTGCACATATCCAGTCCACTTCAGGTGTGAGCATGTTTCCAGTGGGTCATAGTCTGAGATTTTTCTCTTAGCGGTACCCATCAGGGCAGCACATCCTCCCTCAGCTACTTTCTCCTCCTGCATGGTGATGTGAAGAGCATGGCCACTCCAGACCCACCTCAATTCCTTCTTACCTGACAGACTAACTGTAATGCATCCTATAGACCATTGCGGTGGGTGCAGAATCCCAGAGGCTAGGAGGAGAAGGAAGTTGGGTCATGGCATGGATGTGCACAACACAACTTGAACAACAGGTACAGAACAGGCTAGTAAACATTTTTTCCTTCTTTGAAGGACTGCACAGTGTCACAGGGCTGTCCCTTTAAGGGAGTCAGTACCCAGCCTGCCTGTGACAGACTGTACTGAAGGGAATGAGCCAACCCAGATCCACCAGGGGATAATTAACTGCTTAAGTAGATGGAAGGCTGTTAATTAAAGTAACACACCTCAGTCTAATAGGTCTAAAGGGCTGGAGAGCTCAGTTAAAGGAAAGCTCCAGAGGAGGGGAGTTCCTATGGAGCCTGAACTAGGCAAAAAGTTCTCCACGGCAGGAGTCCTGGGAGAGACCCTAAACAATCAAGGAAAAAACTGCAGAAGCTCCCTGGGCTGTGGAGAAACCAGAGGCCTTATAGCAGAAGCAGCTGCTGCTGGAACCTAGAAACGTTTGCTTTGGGACTTACGAGTTTTATCTGGCCTCTGAGGTAGGAGCCTTTAAATGCCTGTAGAAGAGGCTGTATTAAAGGGAGATATACTCCTGCAGTGTGTGGCTTCTCCTTGACCAGGTTGTTTAAGTGACCTCATTACCACCTCATTAAGGAGGGGCAACTGAGGCAGGCCACTGCAGAGCCACACTCAGCTACAAGGAGTGCTCAGGAGGAGACAGTGTACGTTCCATACATATGTCCATGCTACTTCAGGTGACTCACAAGCAGTTCAAGCCAGGGGCTCAGGAAAGGGTGAGGATATGGAAGGAAGAGCATGCCCCATTGGTTATGGCATTGGACCACAACTGCTCCAAGCACCCATGTCTCTGGAAATCTGCTGAGTACCAGTAATAGAATTCCCTCAATGGGAAGGACGGTACTGACATCTATTCTGGGAGAAAGGGGCATAAAAACCAACCTTAGACTCTGGGAGGACCCTGAGTTGCCTGACCACAGTGGTGCTGTGCCAGGCAGTGCTGAAGTCCAGGGACATCTCTCTGGAGATGTTAGGGTGACCAGACAGCAAGTGTAAAAATTGGGATGGGGGGGCGGTAACAGGCACCTATGTAAGACAAATGAATGCTGGGAAGATATGTAGGGATGGTCCCCAAATACTGGGACCCTCCCTACAAAATGGGGACATCTGGTCACCCTAGGAGATGTTGGCACCAGGATCAGCACGCTGGGTTTACCCCTGCACTTCACCAGAGAGAAAGCACTGGACACACCAAAGATCTAGCTCCTCCCCCAGTACCAAGGGCTGATCTTGTCTTTGAGGTAAGTTCAAGTATCGGTCTGAGGATCCAGGCTTGTCTCCCTGATCATCAGAGTCTGGCACTGAGAGGCAGAGTAGGTGCTGTGCTGCTCCATAGGCCTCCAGCATTGTTGGTATGGGGTGATTTTTTTTGGTGCTGCTGTTGCCTTAAAGGAGTTGGCACCATAGCAGACATCAGTCTCACCAGGCCAGGCACCAGTGCCATAATAGATGACCCTTGATGAGAAGTCAGTACCAAGGAGTGTCTCTTCCCGGAGGATGCTCTACCCGGTCCTTCTTATTTTTGTTTACTGGTGGACAGTACCAGGGATCTTGATCTTTGAGCAGACATGTAAGCAGAGTCAGGATGGGCTCCACCCTGACATCTGGTGGTGAGGTGTGGCAAGTAGTGGAAAAGAACTTCAGGGGCTGATCTCAATTTGCATAGGCACACCCACCCCGCCTAGAATGAGGCCATAACTGCCCAAATGGTCACTTTGGCTGTTGTGGGATCCCCAGTGTCTTTGTTATTGGGGCGGGAAGAGTAAATTGTTATTACCCTGATTATGGGAACTGTGCTTGGAACTGTACTTGGCCTTTTGTTATGATGGAGGGACTCACCATCAACTGAGTAGCACTCGCTAGGCAAGGGACATGGGTTCCAAAACTCTGTGAAGGGAGAGAGACTTGAGACAGGTATTAGTACCTGGTGGTGTGGGCCCCTTTGTGAGGGCCTGAAGCACCAATTGCACCTCTGTCTCTCTCCACTGTGGAATGTCAGAGCTAATTTTGGGTCTATTAAGAGTCTTGCTACAGGTACTGTGCTGCATTCACTTTGGCCTTATGGTGCACCAGCACTAAGGCCCCCACTACTATGAGCTGAAATCACTAAGAGCTGTGTCAAGTAGTGGGGAGCCGGAAGATCTAGAGTGCAGTGGTGCTGTTTGTGAGACGGCGAGCTGTGCAGAGCGGAGCCGTTCGCGAGACGGCTAGCTGAGCAGAGCTGTTCGTGGGACGGCTAACTGTGCAGAGTGGAGCCGTTCGTGAGACAGCGGTGTGTTCGCGAGACGGCGAGCTAAGCAGAGCTGTTCGTGGGACGGCGAGCTGTGCAGAGTGGAGCCGTTCGTGAGACAGCGGTGTGATCGTGAGACGGCGAGCTGAGCCGAGCTGTTCGTGAGACGGCGAGCTGTGCCGAGCTGAGCCGGTCGTGGTGGAGCGGAGCCGTTCGTGAGACAGCGAGCTGAGCCGAGCTGTTCGTGAGACAGCGAGCTGTGCCGAGCGGAGCCGGTCGTGGTGGAGCGGAGCCGGTCGTGAGACGGCAAGCTGTGCAGAGTGGAGCCGGTCGTGGTGGAGCGGAGCC
Organism: Natator depressus; assembly: GCF_965152275.1. NCBI lineage: Eukaryota > Metazoa > Chordata > Testudines > Cheloniidae > Natator > Natator depressus. Next base: position 78,783,126 of record NC_134241.1, on the reverse strand, counting down.
GTTCGTGAGACAGCGTAGCAGAGCAGAGCCCTGTGGGCAGTCAGCTTCAGGACACGTAAGGTACCCCTTACCTCTTTCCCCCACACACAGGCACATTTTAGCCAGACTGGGGAGTAACACTCTGCAGATGAACTTTTGAACTCTGGGGCTGGACTTTTTGGATTTTGGGTGATTTGAGGATTGCTGGACTCAAGAGACATTTGGGTTCTGGGACTCAAGAACCCGAGGGAAAGGGTGTGGCCCAATTTTCTGGGGTGGGTCTTTGCTCATGGTTTGGTTAATGAACACTAGTTGTGGTGTTTTCCCAATTTAATGCTGATGTCGTTTACCTCATGGTATTAAAGATTCTCTACTACACCGAGACTCCGTGCTTGCGAGAGGGGAAGTATTGCCTCTTTGAGGTGCCCAGGGGGTGTGTAAGATTTTCCCAGGTCACTGGGTGGGGGCTCGAGCCAGTTTTGTATTTGCTTTGATGAGAGGGAACCCCTGTGTACTGAACCCGGCCCTTGCTGCTATCAACTTGGCCTGGCAGAAGGGTTACAGACACAAAGATTCAGCTCCTTCCATAAATGATCTGATCTTCTGTGCTTCTTTCTTGGCCCCAGAGAAGGGGATCAGTGCTGACATTCAGAAGCAATGTTCCAAAAGGCACTCCTCACCAATGCCAAAGTACACAGTGCCTGCCCCGAGAGGGAAGGCTTAGATAACTGATCGTAGGTGGTAAAAAGGAACCAAGGTGGGGGTTGGGGAGGCTACGTGATTTCTACCATCATGAAGCAGCGGTGGCTGAAGTACAGCCCTAATGGGTAAAGGGGAAAGTCTCAGATTCTTATGCACTAGGCATGGAAGGGACATGTGCAGTCTCTTGAAGAGGAACTCATTTTTCCATTTCAAAACAATCACAGAAATGCCGGACCATCCAGAATTTCCACAGGTATTTACGGTCCTCTTCTTCAGACAGTCTTCCAACAGTTTGCTTTTAAAAGCATACCTAAATTTTCTAGGTCTTTTAGAGATTGTATTTTCTACCTTTTGGTACATGTAAAGAATGTTGATGCTTCATTTCATAGTAGATTGAGTTCTCTTTTTTTTAAGAGAGCACTAGTGAACCTAAAACCCACTCTGTTTTGGTTCATAGGCCCTCAGGATTAGAACAAAGCCAGAAACAATCCTCTGCTCAGTATGCATTGTTAAGACAGCAGGATATTCACATTTACAACACACTTGCCCTCTGAAGTGGAGTGCCTCAGAGAGAGTGGGATTTATATGAATGTCAGTATCTTGCCTACTCTCAAAACAGAAAGACACCAGAAAGCCCAGCATGATATGCATGGATAACAATTACCATTGAGACGACATCTAAACTTGGCTCCTGGAGTGCAATTCCCTAACTTGCATAGACAAACTTGTGCTAACTCTCATTGAGCTAGCATACTAAAAATAGTAGTGTAGCCATGGTAGCACAGGCAGCTGTAAGCAGTAGCATGGGCTAGCTGCCCCAAATACAGCCCACCTGGATCCGATGTGTACATACTCAGGGCAACTAGCCCATGCTGCTGCTCTCCATGCTAATGAGGCTACACTATTTTTAGCATGCTAGCTCAATGAGAGCTAGCTCAAGCATGCCTAGGCAAGCCGGAAATCACACCCCTAGCTCCAAGTGTAGATGTAGCCTCAGAAACCACGGATTTGAGTTTGTTTTTGTAAGCTTGCACAGCATTAACTTCGCTATTTAAATCTATGTTTTAGGGCACCTATTTGAATAATCAAAGATAATTTTGCAGGGCTGACTATTGAAAAATCCAGAGTCAATGGTTCAGAGATGAGGTTGTAAGAAGAATCTCAGTCCCAAACACCTTAATTCCTCCTGCTCACTGGATCCCTCTGGCAGGCTTGGGAGCCATGTGGAAAGCAGAAGTACATCAGCACCACGGGACCTATGTCATCCCCAAAAGGGAGATCCAGAGAGCGTCCTGGGGACTGGCAACATAGGAGCCCTGTCAGAGCCAAGACTGTAGATCTGCCCCCATATTCCCTGAATTTGGGTTAATGTTTCCTCTTTCCTAGTAACACCCCTGGGACTGCCATCACAAAGGCCCTGTCCTACTCTCTGCTTCCTCAAAACCTTATGCTTGATGCCAGAGGAGAAGCAAGCTGAGGTGTCCCCAAATGTTTGGCCCAATCAAGACCAGCAGTGAAAGGGGCATACAGAGACAGGTCTCCCCAAGACAGAAACGATCACAATAGTTTTCTTGTAATAATGTGTGCAGCTGCCTTTGTAAAATAAACCGCATGAGCCAAGGAAACATGTAGAGGCCGCATCCCTCATCACAATGCCATCTTGGCAGCACTCCCAATACACTGGGAAATCTCATGGACTTGCAATGTTTGTGCTTGTCCCCAGTGCTACAGTGTGATTCGCTCCTTTTAAGGAGTTCTTGGCAGGAGGGAAATGGGTGGAAAGGGACAAGAGTGGGAATCTGGAGAAGGAACCAAAATTATTATAGAAGGATAAAGGCAGCAGTAGATGTTGACCTGAGAGTACCGCAAGCAAACAGCTGAACAAGCAGAGTGAGTGTTCACAAAGGAGGTGTGGATGTGAAGTATGATGTTTGTATCTACTGCAAAGAGTGAACCTACATTAAATTAGTTCAAGGTGTCTGGCAAACAAGATTTAAGGTTAGTCATGTCTCTTTCCTCTAGCAAAATGGGAAAGAACTGAAACTAAATATGAAAATATAATAAAATAAAGAGTATACGACTCCCCATGCCCATATGTAATACTGCTCCAATAATCCCAGCACCATGGCAGTGTTTCCTAATACCACCTGTAATAGAGCCAGACTCACCCGGCGGTGCCTCCTGCTGGTTTGTCCTCAGGAATTAGCTTTTCAGCCTCTGGAGCACCCTCTGCCATCTGCTGATCCGCCTTACCTCCAGCCCCAGTGCCTCCTCCCACTGGGGTGCTGCCCCCTAGCAGTAAACCCCCAACAATCCCTGATGGTCTTCCCTCCCCAGGGAACCCCCACCCACTACCCCCACCTCACCTCAGTCTTGGCTACTGCCAGTCATCGCTTAGCCCCGTTCCCCAAGGCAGACTGCAGTGTATCAGCCACTCATCACAGACAAGAGGGTTTGGACCTGTTGCCTCTGTCTACCTGTGGGCTGCCCCCTTGCAACTCCAGTACCTAATAGGCCCTAATCTAGGCCTCACAGCCTGGGGGTTTCCAGGCCAGAGCTCCCCTGCTCCCAAGGCCTTTCCCCCTCAGCCCGCTCCAATCTCGGTATTCACTCATGTCCCTGCAACCAGCCCCTTCCCTCTCTGAATGCAGAGAAACTCTAAGCTTCAGCTTAGCAGCTCCTTTATAGGCCCAGCTGCGGCCTGATTGGGGAAATGGCCGCAGCTGGGCCATGCCCCAATCAGCCTAACTTTTCTTGCCCTCAGCTCTGGCTCTCTCCCAGGGCTGGCTTTGAAGCCCCACCAGGCAGGAGCAGGTAACCACCTCGCCAGACACCCCATATGCACACACCCCACACACAGAACCCAGGAGCAGTGTGATTCTAGCCTTACAACTATTATCATGGGTGGCAGCCTCCAGAACCCTCATCTTCACATTCTCCTGCATTTGATAGCAGGCTAGGATGATGGAAATTGCATATATGTTACTAGTGCTTAGGAGCTGGTGACTTGTATGAACATAGACATTTCCATTTCTAAAATGCAGATACAGCATTGTATGTCATGTGCTGTTTCTGGTCAAGGCATCAATGCCAGCAAATTAGTCTCTCTACAGGGAAGAGGGGGAAGGAACATGTGTTTTCCTAATTAAAGTTATGCCAAACCCTTGTGAGAAATATGCCTGCTAAACTACTCAATGATAGTCAATGGTTGGAGAATAAGGCTATAATTTGGCATATTAATTATGGGTGTTTTGCTCATCAATACCATCATCATCGTGTTTTACTGTCAGTAGACAAACTTTTAAAAAATGCTTTGGTTTTTCCTCAAGCTATACAAGCACTGCAAGCAGTTGCCATAATGACATCACCCAGTTTGTTTGAAAAAGACAAAGCCCCAAACATGCATTAACAGTGAATTTAAAAAGAGTCCACTAAAAGGAAAACAAAAACACACACACACACACATACCTGCTTCTGAGACTTGTTACCTACTATTTTTACAAGTAACACTTATTGCAGAAGAGAGATTAGAGGAAGAAACTAAGTTTGTTCACTTGACAGCACTGTGCATATAGTCAGTTTCACTGTTTCCCCACTTTAGTCAGTCAAACAGCTTCATCTGTTGTTTCTGTGGGTCTTTCATGAAGGGAAGGGGAAAATGTGTGTTTCAGAAATAGGTAATTGTGGTTGTAAATTCATAAAATATTGGCAAGGCCACAGACAGTACCGTACCAGCAACAAATTTTGACTGGGTGTAAACAGATTAGGGTTCAAGATTAGAAATAATCCATTTGTAAACCTAAACGGTGTCTATACTACACGTGCTACAGCAGCATAGCTGCTGCTACACCGCTGCAGTACAGACACTTGCTACAGCACCGGAAGGGGTTTTTCCACCACTGTAATGAATCCTCCCCTGACAGGCGGTAGCTTGGCCAGTGAAAAACTTCTTCCATCGACCTAGCAGTGTCCAGACAGGGGCTTAGATAGGCTTAATTACATTTTGCATAGATGTAAATTTTTCATATTCTTGAGCAACATAGCTAGGTTGACCTAAATTTTAGGTATAGACCAAGCGCCACTAATAAAGTGTCTTACTAATCCACACTGTGGAGTGAAAAATTGTTTTCATGCTGGTGCCTACATTCTGTCTCTATGCTTCCCAGTTACGCTCATTACAGTTACTTTGTTCAAGCAGCAATTGATTTGTGTATGCCCAAATAGTGAATCAAGTAGTTAGTAACAATGTGTGTGCAAGGGATTCTTGCTTTGGTGTTTGCCTTGTGGGTTACCAAAGACATCTAAAGTTCTGTTCAGTATGACTCCTTTTTTCCATCCGCAGAACTGGAAGTGCTAATAGCCTAAAGCTGCATTATGTACTTCAAAGAAGTTTGTCAAACAAAAGTTGCAAAGAGTGATAGAAAAGCTGTGTAGAGTTAAAGTATCTTTTAAAGTCAAACAAAATGTTAAGTGAACTGGCGTTGGTCTGGAAAATGCATCACTTCTGTGTCAAATAGTTTGTTAAAAACTGATACAGAATAAAAGATTACAAGTCAAAAATTAAAAAAAATTCCTGCTGCATCTGGTGGGCAGGGTGGGCATCTTCTTTTCTGAACTGACAAGCTGAAGCCATATCTTGGGGAAAAGGTTCATTCACTAAAGGGCTTGATCCTGCAAGGCGCCAAGCATTATGGCATGATCTAGCAAAACACTTAAACAAGGGTTTAGTTTTAAGTACTTGAATAGTTCTACTGAAATCAATGGGATTACTCACATGCTTGAAGTTAGCATATGCTTACACACTTTGCTGGATCATGTCAGAGTGCTCAGCACCTGGTAGGATCAAGTCCAAAAGCTGTAAATGCCATCTCCAAAATAATGGATTCATGGCGTTATATTGTATGTTAAAAGTGACAAGCTTGTTCTCTATCTTAACTGAGAAAAGATGACAATATTTTGTCAAAATAAAAAGCTAGTTTCTAAACTAGAAATGGAAAATAAATCTTTCCAAAGCAATTTATAGGTCTCCTCCTCCACAGACTAACTCTAATGTTTAAAATGCTGAGATATGTCAATTGGTTTTTGAGGAGAAGGTGCAAAAGCCTTGAGGATGTTCTTCACATCACCCTATGGAAGGCAGTATCTTCATCTCCGCCTGAATTCATTCACAGCCACCATCCTTCCAGCTAGGGAGGACTGCACTGGACGCCATTCAGACTTATCAAATACTTGTACTTAACTGGCCAGAATGTAATTAATTAATGGAGGGCTGATTCTGCCACCTTTACTCACATTGAGCAGTTGCCCTGAAGCCAATGGAACTGCTCAAAGAGGAAAACAGTACTCCATTTGAGTGAGGGTGGTTCTCAGACTGGCATGTGTTCAGGAAGCCAGGGTTACACCTTTCTTCTCACAAAAAGTTGTATGTGAACTTTAAAGTGGTCAGGACCTCAGTTTTACAACGCTTGTGAAATACAACATCTGCAGCAAAACAATATCCTTCCCTTACCCCAAACTTCCCAACCTCAGGATCATTCAAGGGCACCGATTCAGTAATAGCCCAGACTACATGCCACAGTAAAAAGCAAGCTGCATCCATGCTGCAGTGTGTAGCTACATGTGTCAGGTAAAGGCTCTGGCAGCGGGAAGTAAGTGGAGAAAGGCTGAGTCTGAGCATTCTTTCCCTGCTGCTCCCCTCTCCACTGTCAGAGTCTTTTCCTGTGACAGGGAAAGGCTCCAACAGCAGGAGACAGTGGGACACTATACTGCTAAAAATAGCAGAGTAGATGAGGAGGCACAGTTTGGGCGAGTAGAGAGCTGTTTAGGGTTTGTACTCCCTCTACTCATAACTTACCTTGTGCTAGGGGGGCTACCCATGTATATTTGCTGCTTGCTGCTGAAAGAAGCATGCAGTGTACACATACTCTCAGAAGGATGAGTGCCAGCTATTTAAATCACCAGTACCCCTCCCTACAACGCTTGGATTTTCCTTGGGAGTTTTCCCAGGAAGGTATGGGCTAGGCATGACTGTACTTAGTTTTATATAAGCACACCTTACAGTCTAACAAAAGTGCTTTACCTCCAGGAGCCAGGGTTTTAGTTTTCTGTCCAGCAGAATATCAAATCCCAGTACTTCGAAACAGACACTGTCACTTCCGGGAGCTTGGCCTGGTCTGCACATACGATAAGCATGAAGGACATGTGGCTCTGCTACTATGAGAGTCTTCACCACTAGTTCCTGTGGGGATTTTTCACAAAGTTGCATTAGAACCGCAGGGAATGATATCAGCATATTTTGAGAAAAATCATAACCAAGGTTTTCATATGCAAGTCTTCTAACTCATTCATGACAAGAGGAATTGTCTAGATCTGTCATATGTGGTTACAAAAAGATTGAACAAATTATTGCTCTATTTTTAAAGCAGTCTGAGGGAATTATATAAACAAATCCATTTTAAGGTATTTATGCATAAATTTAGCCCTTTGTTTAAGCAGCTATTGAAAATAGCATTACATCTAATTTTGCCCTGCCTTATATCTTGGGAAACTCTAGTCTTATTAAAGGTTACATGACATATAGGTCAGGGCAGAGTTTTCTCCAGATTTATTAATATCTCCCCTGCTATTCTTATTGCAAATAATTCACTCTGTCCTACATTGTCTAGCAAAATGACTTCAATGCTAACCTCGCAGAAAAATGCCTCTCCATGAGGAAGGCTAATTCAGTCTGAAAGCTGTCCTACTTCTAAACCTTAAAAAAAAAATTAAAACAACAGTTTGCCCTTAGCACCAATTTACAGTATGTCCTGTGTGATGTGCATTATTGAGAGCTCGGATTAATAACGCTGCAATACACGTGGTGGTTTCCAAGCAAAGTCTAGAGATGACAGGTGACATTAATTTTCTAAATTGATATGCTGTATATACATAAATCATTAATTGCACATTCGTTTTATCTTACTGAAATATCACTCCAGAATTTGGAAACATCAAGGTGATTTGTTTGTAGAAACTCAGTAAACCATTTTATGGAGCGTTTACTGCCTTTATCTTCTGTTTCATCCCGTTCAAAATGTTCATTATGTTTATTCACAGAGTAGTTGGTTAGATGCATATACAACTGGCTCTGCAAGCAGGGAAAGGTAACAGATATCTCATAAATATGGATCCAGAATATGTGGTTCAAAATAATTTAAAAAGAAAATGAAAGAAATTGAAATAAAAGCCTTTTAATGTTATATAACCCTTGACATACTGTAATATTTATTTTATTTCTATTAAATATATGAATTCATATTTTGAGTTTCATATGACATTTATTGAAATAAACCCACAGCACATCTATCATTACATGAAGCTCAAGTATAATTAGCTCTTGGGAAGACATTATATACTGAATGTTACAGCCCTGATAAAGCAAAGAATTTAAATATATGCTTAAATTTAAGCCAATTGAAGTCAACGGGACTACTTGGTATATGCTTATGTACTTTGCTGGGGCCTATGTGTGTTGCCAATCTTTGTATGTCCATACATAAACAATAACTAGAGAAAAGTATCTACAGAGCAGTTAACATACAGAACGGTTACATCCCCACTATCAGAGGTGTCTGTAGACCAGGAAAATGCTATTAAGTTCTTGGCTACCTGTCTCATTCTAAGACAATCCCCCTTTCAGTTTTCACTGTACTCTGTTTATGAGAAATGTTCTCATTATGAAGATCCGGTTTATCTCCTTAAATATATCTACTACTTGTGAGCTCAATTCCCTCACCCTTGCAGTTGTCAGTAAGGCTCAGGATTGGCTGCCGGCAACCAGACATTAGAGGCACGGAAGTTCCAAGGCAGAACATCAATGACATGTAGCCTAATAATGTTTGTTTTTATTTTAAATGGAAAAATGCAAACAGGAGTTGATTTATGTTTTCCATTGTGTTTTGCCATTGAAAATGGAATTGAACTGATCAGACAGAGCTTGAAGGGGATACTAGGCACACAGAAGATTAACAAGGAGTTAAAATATTGAATGAAAGCAAAACCTGCTTTCAGAAGAAGGACACAAAATCAAGGGTATTTTCAAAGTGACATTTTTGATGGTTTACAGAACTTGTTTCCTGAGTATTCGCTGATGCAGGATAAGGAAAAAGATTCCCCTTTCTCACCACCAAAGACAAAGTATTGAATAAATATAAATTCAATATAACAGTCATTGATGGGATCCACTTTAGTTCTCCCTGGTCTAGGTTTGAAGGTTAATAATTGCTGCCTTTTTCTCTCTTTTTGGAAATAAGTCTTTTGGAGACAACAGAAGAAGCAGAGTAGTTTGAAGATTATTATATAAGCAATGATATGTCATCATGTTCTAGCACTGCAGAGCCAATAATGAGTTAAATGTCTTGAAGACGGTTTTTTATTTTAACTTCTCATTTACATTCTGAACTTCAAGCTGACAACAGAAAGGTCCTGCTTGACAAATATAAAACTAATTCTGGATTTGAAAACCTAACGTAAATTATAGGTTAATGTGGACATTTGTTTTCCCTTCTCCAAATGCTAATCTTGCTATGTATCTGACATTTATTCAGTCATCCCCTTATAAAATATACATTGGGACTAGTATCCACTTACCAAATTAGAGTCATTGGGAGGATGGTACTTCTCTGTGCCCATTCTCACAAGTCCATCATGATATAAAAATATTTTTAATGGATCACAGGATGTCACCAGGATGTACACTCGTAAATCAAACTTGTAACCTTCCATAAGAAATGGTTTGTCAAGGTATTCCTGGACAATCAAGTGATCCTGAGCTTGTAGTTTTTCTCCATTTCTTATCAGAGAGATTCTGTTTAAAACAAAGGTTAATTTAAAACACTGAAATTTGACACAACTCTTTGAAGTACATTTTCATAGCTGACCAGCCAAAGAACCATAGAACCATTATCTATGTAGATATTTGTGTATCTTATTTGCATGGTACAGAAATATGCCATTCACTTACATGCTTTTATTGCTTCCTGTACTTGACAGTGCTACAATGGGATGAAGAAAATCAATGCACCATTTAAAAATAACTTTCTACTCCTATTCAAGCAACAAGTTGGCATAATAGGTTTCCCTCTGCTGTTCAGAGATGCTAGGCAGAGTGACCAGTTACTGGCTTTTAAGATTATTTCTTGCCATGCAGCTCTAAAGACTGGCTCCTATACTTTCTTCAGCTCGTCTTCTGCCCAAGACCCAGGATTCAGTGCCACTTCTCTGCCAAACTGATTTCAATGGGGAGTAACATGAGTACAGGTGGCAGAATAAACCCCTGTTTTTCCATATTCCAGTTTTCTTTTTCTTTTTTTACCCCCCTCGCTCACTCTCACTCTCACACACACACACCCACACCCAACAGACTGGAAAACATTAGGCCCTAAATATACGGATTTTTCATGTTTCATTTCATATGTTTCACATAACTAAGTGGCTGAGCTAACTGATATAATGAACTCCAGGACATTAAAAGCTATGTTTAAAATACTGAAGTTTGGAGTTAAGGTAACAAAGCTGTGAAAATTCTGAGTTGAGACTGAACCTGGTATACTTATCTCACCTGGTTGTTCCTGTAACATCCCATCCCGTAGATGAAAGAGTATATGGCCTATATATATTTTCACAAAAGGAATCCTGATCTCAAGTCCTATTTGAGCCCCTTATCAGCAAAAGCTTTCTGTAACACAGAGAACAAAGCTCCCCTTTTACCATTTCCATTTCGCCTTATATCTCAGCTGTTATTGGTCTATAGGCCATTGTCAAAATGTGAGCCTTCTTATACTGACACTACTATTCACATATTAAACCTTTTGCTAACACAGTTTCCAGGTAATGACAGTCGCTTGGGATAAGACACACAAAAGTTAAGATTTAATCTCAAAAGCCACCCATTATTTGGAAAAAAAAAAATTTAACATTTCACTTTTGTTTAGATAACATGAATAATCTATTCAAATTGACCTACCCATGCCCCATTGCACCATTAGCTGGTTTGACTATAAAAGTTTTCTGTCTTCGCTTCTTCTTCAGTTCCTTTACATAGTTCTGAAATTGCATATATTCTGCAGGGAAGATCCATGTTCGAGGAATAAAACTATAATCCTGAGGCTGAGACTTGATCATTCTGCAAAAAGGAAAACTGAGTTTAGAAATCTTTTTCAACCTTCAAGTTTAGACCTGTTACACTTCAGTCTACAGGACTAAATTGTATTTTGAATGGGGACTCTGAAAAGCAAGTTTATTGACATAATAGAGTAACAGAAAAACAAGTCCAAAACAGTTAACAATAGTAGTCTATGATGCATTAATATGCAAATAATCAGAACTCTGAAAAGGGCTACATTGCATTTTTGCATATCCTCATGCATGGATTCATTTCTCCAAAAGATGTGGCTCAATTAATAAGAGTCCTTGGTGATATGCTATCCTTCCTATATTAAAGTGTACAATGTGATTAAGATATATAGCAGTTCGCCAGAGACATCCTCCTAATTATCACATTTTGGCGGCAAAATTTTGGCCATATTTTATCCCCAGTTCATTGGTTTAATTTCATTTTTGTGCCAGTCTGGGATGCTATCATGGCATGTTTATACTGAAGATACTCATAAGAATACATATTGACAATTGTGTGTGTTTGGGTGGCAAAGAGGGGAAGGAGGGAGAGTTCATATAGAGAGAGAGAGAGAGAGAGTGTGTGAAATAAAGGTCAGGAGGAACCAAAAGACCTAAATTCAAGTCTCCAGGATGGAGAAAGAAGAAATGTGGGTGGTGACAGGGAAGAAAGAGGACCCAGACCACAAGAAGTTTATGGCAGCATTTCCCAAACTGGAAATTATGACACCCAAAAGAGGATACAAAATGGTGTCAGGAAGTCATGCGACACTGGGGGAAAATGAAGGGAAAAGAAGAAAATACAAGAAAGCTACCACTAGAAGGTTCCACCAGTTCACACTGCAAGTTGACACATCTGAAAAGTATGAATGTGCAGAGGCCACTCAAAGAAGATTTGGGTGTTTCAAAAGTAAATTGGCAGCAGTATATGACCCAAATGGGTTGTTTTTTTTAAAATAAATATAACATTGTGCAGTGAATTCTCTAACAGATTGCAGATTTAGTTATACTCTTACTCTGCCAATGAAAACAATAAGGTCAGGATGACTTGGATGTGGACTCAAAGTATCATTTCAGTCCAACTATATGAGAACATGAGAGACTTCTAATTGCCTCTTGGTAACAGAAATGACAGAATTACCAAGCACATCTGCAAGACAAGGACGGGAGCCAAAAGACTAAAAAGATTGGTACAATAGATACACTGTCACTGAATCCATTGGCTAAGTATGCAACAAACATTACAGAAACCACAATAGCCACTATAGTTTTTACATGCTCAACATTTTTGCAGCCTTAATTGTAACTAACATTTAGAAATTTGAGTTGGGGAACACCATGCACAGAGTGCCGTATCATCCACAATCACCAATTAAGCACTAATATTTAAGCTATGCTGCTTTACTCTATACATCTAAACATATTCCTGCCTTACTGGGTGAATACCTTATCTAACCACTATTGGGTTTTGATTTATTTTAACCCACAAAAGGATTTCTTGTGCTACATTTTCCTTCACCATCAAAAGGGCACAAGGTATATACATCACAAGGTGTGGTACATGACAGACTGAAGAAAACACAGTATTGCATCTTGACATTTAACTAACCTACAGATTTAAACATTCAGCTTTCTCACTGGCTGGATACAGTTTCAGGACATTATAATGAAGGTGCTACTTTAGAACTACACATTTCTCAGAGCAGGGACTGTACCTTTTTTGTGCCTTTTATACCATTGAGCAGACTGTCAGCACGTAATAAATATATCTACTTAAATATCTGAGAACTTCAGGGTTGTTTTTTTTTAGGTTTTGGTACCCACTGATGTTTAACAAAAATGTAAAATTTTCTTTGATCTTTTCCCCTTGTTATGGCCCCTATTCAGGGAAGCATGCAAGCAGGAGCTTAGCTTTAAGCACATGCTCAAGTGCTTTCCTGAATCAGGCCTATTTCACAGTAGGCCTGTTTTTCCTACATATCCCAGTTCTGGTACCTACTTTTGTGCCATTCTTCTTGCTCTGTTCTCCCCTTCAGCTTCTCTACAGTCCTTACTAAGAGGACTGAAGAATACAGCACAGTGGAAAAACAAGCTATTGTTCTTTGAGTGCTATTCTAACTAACGCATGTGGTTATCCAGTCAGACTGTATGCATTTTTATTATTCTCAGAGTGTGCTCTCTGCCAAAGAAATCATAGGTGCTTAGAACAGAACATTTAGCATGAAAAATTAGGAAAGTTTTGCTCTTAATTCTATCTCCTCTTCCCATCTGTTCAATTCCTCTCTCCCCTGATCCTCTTCTCAATATTACGATATGTTTATTCATTTTGACTGTCATAGGCACAAACATCTTCCATTGTTTGCAATGTTGTTGTAGCCATATTGGTCCTTGTTGATTAGAGAAACCAGGGGAAAAAGAACTCTGTGTAGCTCAAAAAGCTTGTCTCTTTCACTAACAGAAGTTGGTCCACCAAGGGTATGTCTACACAGCAAAGAAAAACCTGCAGTTGGCCCGTACCAACTGACTCAGGGTCATGGGGCTCATGCTGTGGGACTGGTTCATTGCTGTGTAGACTTCCGGGCTCGAGCTGTAGCCTAAGCTCTGGGAACCTCCCACCTTGCAGGGTCCTAGAGCCGAGCTCCGGCCTGAGCCCAGATGTCTACACAGCAATGAAACAGCCCTGCAGCCCGAGCCCCATGAGCCCAACTCGGCTGCACGGGCCAGCAGCAAGTTTTTCTTTGCTGTGTAGACATACCCTAAAAGATATTACCTCACCCACCTTGTCTCTCTAGGGGGCACATAAACAAATCCCTAAGTCTTTTTATAAACAAAGGTCCCCCCCCCCATTTTGAACTGTGACTATATGCACAAAGATATATTTTGGATCACATTTTTCTTTGATCACACATCTACTAAAATAAATACAATTGTTAGAAGTGAACCAATTTCAAATATATGATGCTACGCACAACAGTTTAGAACTTTAATATCTTCATCTTTTTTTCTTTAATTGTGCATTGCCAATAAGTACAGAACCCCTACAGAATTTAATAAAAGAATATTAGTCATAAAAAGTTTGCGTTCCTATAGGGAATTTCATCTGAACATGTTAAAGCACTAGTGCATATACTATGCAAGTTTGGCCCATTATGAGGCCTAACTATCAGTACTTTCCTCATGGGAGGTATTATACTGATTTTACAGATGGGCAAACTGAAGCAAGAGGTTAAGTGATTTGCTCAAAGTTAGTAACTGAGCTTAGAATAGAAACCTTCAGGAGACTAAACACAGGAACCTTTTCAGAGAATTGCCTGGGATACACTCAACTGCATATAACTCACAATGGTGTTTGAGAGAATAACGTGATTAAATCCCTAAACAATGCACTATGCTCTTCTGAACCTGAATGTATAATTACCGTCTTTTTTCTCTGGTGTTTATGAGCAACATATTTAGCAAAACATGCTACCAGATTAATATGTTGCTTTTACTATTTGTGGCTAAGCTCCAGGCCTTTATGTTATTGTGAGGATAAAGTTTTATTCTAAAGCTTTTCTCCTCTGCTTTATTTACTTGCTTGCTTGTTTCCTTTAGAGAAAGGATTTAGAGATAACATCGTGTTCTAGACATTTGCTGCTTCTATTTGCAAAATACAGGCCTCTATTTCTGCCTGCCCTGGTGCCCCATTGTCTCAACAGAATACAAGAGCTGTATGTGTATTGTATTGCAAGCGTGAGTATCACTGAAAGACCTGCATAACAGAGCAAAAAGAAAACCCTGTGCAACATTCCAGCGCACTCTTGAAAAAAGGTAAGCAGAGCTGAGAGGTAAGATCATGAACAAAAGCAGCTGTGCATCATTCCAGGCTACAAATAAGGAAACAAGGGACTAGAAGAGACTGTATGCAGCAGAAAAGCAAGAGGCCAGAAATAAGAATTCTGTACTATTATATACATAGTCACAAATATTAACACAGAAGAATAGTAATCATGAACCAAAGACTGCACTCTACATACTGTAGTGTTCCCAGCCATATCTCCCAACTCTCTTTAACTTTAGATCCAAATTTGCCTCTTTCACAAAGCGGTCTTGAGGCATGGCACTTTGATTACTGTAAATTATTAAGGTTAAATGTTAACTCACAATACTGAGGTTATGGAAAATAGACTAGATTAATCCCTGCTGTAATTCCATTTATTTCAGTAAAGTTACACCAGAGATATATTTGACCCAAAAATATTTCTGCTTAAGAAACTGAACCCACATTATTTACAGTTCCTTGTAGCATTGTCACAGACATAATTTTGAGATTGCATCCCACACTTGGGCTTCAGCAGATTGAGAGGCAAGTTCTCAGGCTGAACCTGGTAATATACATGATAACCTGAGTACTTTATTGTTCTGCACATTTTTAAAAAATCTCAGACATGAAGTAGTATGACTAACATAACATTGCCCATCATGCTGGCCAATGCTGCTTCATTGTATTCTGTCTGCTTTTTGTTTTATACTTAGATTGTAAACCCTTCAAAGCAGAGACCATCTTTTTGTTCTGTGATGGTCTAGCCTCTAGTCCAGTGGGTCCTGGTCCATGACTAGGGCTCCTAGGTGCTTTGGTAATACAAATAAATAAATAAATGGTATGCTGTGTGTACACGCATGTGAAAACAGGGATACACATGTAAATTTCCATGAAGAAAAGAGACATAGTGTAGGTCAAATTTTAGGTCTAAAGATTAACTGTATGCTGTATTTTAAAATTACTTTGAATTAATTTACTGTACATATATCAATATATTCACAAACCTTTCTGTACACATTTGGAAAGCTCTTCTTTATCTTAGTAACTGGCTGATTAATCACCATTTAATATTCTTTTCTCATAGGTTATACTCATTGGCCCAGATCCTCAGACAGCATAAATCATTGTAGCTTCACTGATTTCAATGGAGCAGTGTCAATTTACACTGAATCTCTGCTGAGTACCTTGTATGTTTTTCAATAATGAAAAAAAACCACAACTGACATTTTAGAAGATAGCCCACAAAAGGGAAGGACTAGTTTCTTAACAATAAGATACTTTACATTTATGTATTTGATATATATAACATGATACAGACAACTGCTAGTTATTCTAAATAGATAATATATTACTAAGGTATTATACGTCAATATATTTGAATACTTTGTCCCCACTACTCCTGTTTCTGTTGCTAAATCATGTATGTGCAAGTGTGCTTAAAGCACATGTTATAATACATGTAAGGCCCCAATCTTGCCTTGTGTGGTGTGTGGACAGACTGCTGTGCATTTGTGGAGCCCCAATGAAGTCAACAGGACAGGCACAGAAGTCCAGCTATATGCTACACCATGCAGGATTGGGGCCAACACTACTGAGAACCTCAGAAATGATTTCATGGTTCTGTTATTGTACCCTGTAGAAATAAATTAGTTCTCATAAAAGAAAATTCAGTATTGTACCTCATCAAAAACACATGTTTGAAAAGTGACTGAACTTAAATCTGCATTCCAAATGTCATTCCTAGATTAGTAAGAAGTAAATTACTTGGTCATGTTTCTTGCTAAGAAATCCTTCCTACAGATCTCTCCCATTCCTGGAAAATGGTTGATTCTCTGGAGAAAAAAAAAAGAATGTTGGTATTTTTATGCATTTCTAGCACAAATATTATAGACAAACATTTCAAACAGTCAAATTAGTTTGATTATACATTAATTGGTAAAGACTATTCTAAATTATGCTCGATATCCTAGAGAGTACTCTAGACGTTATTGACCGCATTCTCCTTTCCCACCAGATTTACTCCTATGTATCTCCACTGACTTCAGGGCAAGTGAGAGGAGAATCAGATCCTTTTACTCAGAGAGTTATATGTAAACAAATACTGTTGTCACAAACTAATGTTAAAAAGGAAGGAGATGACTTACAGACAAATACTAGGGAGAGGGGCTCTGATTATCTAACAATACGCAAGCTCATAGCCAATTTATCCTATAAATGTTTCTGTAACTTGAATAAAACACTCAGTCTCTGATCATTCACTCACAACAGACCACTGGCAAGCAGAAGCACTCATAGAACACCAAAGATGTTGACACTGAAGGCCAAGTGATACAGAAACTGCAGGGAAAA
This sequence comes from Natator depressus, assembly GCF_965152275.1. NCBI lineage: Eukaryota > Metazoa > Chordata > Testudines > Cheloniidae > Natator > Natator depressus. The sequence continues at coordinate 78,766,142 of NC_134241.1, read as the reverse complement.
CAAGATAGAAATTAAGACTCCTTAGTATCAAAATATTTGGTGCAGCTGATGTTTCTGCCTTCTAGTCTTGTGATGGGTGCAACTGACCCAAGAGTACCACAGTGATTAATTCATGACTTCAGAATGGAATAGTTTTTTTAAAAAAACTGATTCAGAAACAAAGTATGCTGCATGTTACCTGGTAGTTTCGGAGCTCAGCAATCTTGTCTTGTTGCACAGCAGAATCACTCCATATGAGATTAGCAGTCTCATCTTCGTCTCTTGTCTTCACAAACCCCATTTCATCTATTACTAGACGAACTACACAAAAGTGATACATTTAAATGATATTTTGAAATGAACCTTCAAATGTAAAATTAATATTCTATTTTCAGTATAAATTCACCTCTGGCCACAGAACAATATTAGCATACAAGCTAATGGAGTTCAATTTATGATATTTAATTGGACAGTCTACATCTGTCTATTGCATAACTAATTATAGAGTCGTTACTGCTTGTACTGTGGCTGGGAGCAAAGTACAATCTGCAGTGGGAACTGCAAAGAGCTTCTAAATTGTCCAAAAAATTGTTTTAGTAACAATCCACTTAGTGTAAAATCCATCTGAGTCTATCTTTGTTATTACATATGTTAATTTTACAGCAACAATGACTATAGGTGCCACTGAAGCCAACAGACAAGGATGCCCCTTAAGTCAACGGTCTAATACTTACAAATGCAAATTGATGCATTGTTCTAATGTAAAAAAAATAAGTCTGATGATGTGCCAGTCATAAGTAATGTTGGAGGAGAAGAGATTTTCTGGAAGAATTTGCAAGATTTGTTTTCCCTGAGTATAAGTACGATTTCTTTAAAAACTGTTCATTCAGCAATCTGCATAATAGACTTGCTCTGATATCATCTCTCCAGAAGGGGACTGTCCAGTTTCTGGATTTGAAGCTTTCCCCATATGACAAAACTTGGCCTAGTGGACAAAGCTCCAGCTGAGTACTTCCATGACCATCAAAAGTCTACATAACTTACTTGAGATTAGAAACATTCGATCATTTCAACAGTCAAAGACCTTAACTAATTAAAACAATACAAAGTAATCTATAGAAAATTCTATAGAAGGTTGTGTATTACTATATGAACAATTTACAGAGACTAGATTTACAGGCAAGGAGCTTTAAAGAGCTTCCTGCTCATATTCATTCAGCAATTGGCATAACCGTGTCTTAGCAATAGCTCTGAGAGGTATACAATATCCCTACTGACCTCACTGGGTGTTAACACTGGTGAAGAACATTTAAAATACTGAAATTTAAATGATCTTATTGTTGATCAAAAACATGCAAGAAAGAAGAGTGGCAGTCATAGTATGAAGAGATGCACAGTACACACAAGCCCCACTGAGGGGAGTCAAGATCAGGAAGCCTACCAGAGCTCAGAAGCAGCTATTTTGAACATCAACATAAACTACTGTGAGTGGCAACTCATTCTGGTATGAGATGTAAGCAGAGCTTGGTCAGTAGGCCAAGTTTGGAAGAGTACTGCTATTTTTCCCCTTCCCATTGACTCATAGTAAATGTCTCCAAGAATCACGACTAGAGATAGAGGGTGCATCCATGACTGTTAGTCCTCCTCTTTCTTTGGATTAGCTGTTTAACATGAGAACCCTCCTGTTGGCTCATGGTGAACAAGTCCATCACTAGAGTTTTCCCAACTGTTGCAAATAGTCTTGACTGAAGAATGGGACAGCTCCCATCCATCCGGCTGGATTAGGGTCTGCTTACACAATGAAGACCACAATTAAAAGAAGGACTAGGTCCTAGGCTGGTTTTAGAGTATTCTAGATTTATGATAAACCCCAAGGATAAAAGAAGAGAAACACGCTTATTGAACTGCAATCTGGGCCTTTGGCTTCTAACAACCAATCATCTAAATGTGGCGGCACTTCAACTCCTTCCCACTGAAGAGCAGTCACTATGAATGGAAGAGGATTTGCTGTTATGTGCTAGTAGGGCTACTTGCTGTTGAAATTCTTGTATCTGGTGGGGAGGACTGTTCCGTCCAAAGACTTTATCAGTCTGCCTGCCCAGACTGAAGAAGGAGAGCTGAAGGCAGTGTGCCAGAACTCAGGGAACCGTGGGACCCAGGTCTGTCTCTGCTTGTGCTAGAAGGTGAAGGAGTGAGAAGGGAGCTGGGGAAACTGGCTCCATCATGCCAGGTGAGAGTAAGGAGGAATTAGCAGGGGAGTGAAGAAACAGGACTGACCTATTACCATTCCTTGAGGAGCTGAGAGCCTCCTTTCCCAGGGCAAAGGCAAGAATCAAACTGATGGAATGTGGAGACATTGCCTATGCAAGCTGCCATGTTGTACTCTAGACTCAGAGTTGCATTTTTTTAAATGAAGAGCTAGATTCACAAGAGGGACAGAAGGGCTGCAATACTCAGTCTGGCAGCACCTAACTTTTATGCACCCAGCCACCTACCCTGAGTTAGGCTCCCAGACTCCCTATACAATGCATGGGGAGAGTTAGGCACCTAAAAAGGGGATTCACAGATAAAAGGGGCTCCACCACTGGCATCTTTTTTACAGGTTAACGCGTACTCAGATCAGGCCTCAAAGGCAAGTTAAGTAGGGAAACACCTAGTTTGTGAATCCCGCTAGGGCTTAAGCATAAGTAAGGTGCTGAGCTGCTGGGAGGTAGATACTTAGGTACTCAGGACTTAGGTAGCTGCACACATGGTCACTGCTGAAATTTAGGCACCTAGAAAATTTTACCAGTGAAAATGTGGGTATCTAGAGACTTTAAGCACCTACAGGGATAGGCAGAAGCTGAGTGGTGGTTTTGTGAATGCCAATTGTGCCTAAATGTTGGACTTAGGCACCTACATTCCAACTGTGAACCGAGCCCTCAGTCTTTAGCCCTCATAACTGTGCAGCTACAGTGGGGTGTTAAGTATGAATGCTGAGCATCTAAATTAAATTTGTCAACTGTTTCAATGCTAACCAAAGCATCCTAGAAAGGAGAGGGAGAATCATGCTATGAAGATTTTACAGTCTGAGTCACAGTTCATTTTCCCATCCTGGCTGGATACCTCCTCTTACTTTTCCTAAACAAGGAGATACATTTAGCAGAACACCAAAGCCCTACCAAGGGGGAAAATCAAGCCCAAGGAATGCAGAGGAACTCGGATGTATCTGAACCCCAAATGAAGGGAAAATAAACCCACAGAGCCCAGCAGAGCATATATATTTTGATCATATGCACCATCATCTTTGGATGGACCTTATTTTGCAGACAGATTTCAGAAGAATTCCACTAATACCTTTTGTCTTCCCATTCAAACGCTGGGCCTGTAGAAGATCCTGAACCAACAGTCCACCTCGGTAACAAGCATAGCAGGCCTCACAGATATCACTCTAAGGTTCAGAAACAATTTTCTATTCCCCGAGAACACTCCCTGAAACGCTGATATAGCTTGATGGAGGCATAAGGAGACAGGGGTTTCCTTCCTCAGCCATTCACTAAGGAGACCTCCACTGGCAAGGAAATGCTTTGTAGGAGACTGGCCCATTTATCTTTGGAGAGATGTCAGAGAAAGCATACTATGTAGATTGCTACATGAATAGGAGAATATATTTTTAACATGGTCATTGTTCAGTTTTCATCAAGTAACAGCAGTGGCCACCCCCATCTCCAAAAAGCTAAAATGTCATTCCCAATAACTTTATTTTTAAATCTGAAGCCAAGAAATATTAATCTAGTTTTGTATTTCCCCTCCCCCGCCAGCCCCTCACATCATGAAGGCCATGTATAAAATTAACGGAATAGTAGATTCAAGTGTAAGAAATGCATGAACATAATCAGTTTCTTAAAGAGACTTGTATGTAATGATTACAGAATTTGACATTAAATCTTAAGTAAAAAAAGGTCTAAATTCTAATTATTTAGCTAAATTCATGATTGAGATTTTTTTCCTAAAGCTTTATTAATTGGTTGTTGCTATTTTAATAACAGGCTTAATCCTGAGTAACAGAAAAGGATTTATGGGTGCACAGAGCATGCAAGACCAGCAGATATATATTATAACACAACATAGAAAGTTTCCTATGTTCAAAAAGAAAACCAATGGCATTAATTCACTATGGGCCTGGCCCAAACTCCATTAAAGTCACTGGGGTCTTTCCATTAACTTCAATAGGTTTTGGATCAGGCCCTACAACAGTGAAAGTTTGCTTCCTTCCTGATACCACTCTTTATTTTACCCCAGCAGTCTGATTTCAACCCTTTTCACACACCCCAGTAGCTATTAAAAATAAGCAGAATCTGTAGCCTCCTACCAATTTCGTATTTTGTGCCGGCAACGTTCGCAGTGATGATTCCATTCTTTTTCTTCTTTCTGACTTTTCTTTTAATTGTGCTTTGGTAAGGCAGTTCTGAACTCAAAGTCAGACAAGAGGTTCCTTGGTTATCTTTGAAAAATAATGTTTGTAACAATCAACAATACATAAAATAATGCACATAACTAAAAGATCCACAGTACAAAAGCAATGTGAGTTGCTAGTCAGTTAGGCATTAGTAAACTTTGATTCAGATTTATTAACAGTTACAAGCATGTTGAAAGATCATCATTAATGAGCCATATTAAAAATACAAGAGTTCTATAATCAATTTACATACCTCCCTCATTAGGCAAGGATGGCATTATAACATGGGGCTGCGCAGAACGAGGTGTCCAAATTCTGTTCCAAGTTCTCAGAAAACCATGAAGGCCTTCAAAGTCAAACGATTCAAAGCTTGTGTCATACCATTTCAATCTCTGATTATATTGACTCTCAATTATGTAAGAGACAGGTATCTGCATTAGAAAAGGATTTCATTATAAAATAATAACTTATAAAGCGTAACTTGTATAGTAGCACATATAAAACTGTTTCTTCCTTTTGTTTTTGGCAATATGTGTACCCAAAACTGATGCTTACTTTCAGAGACGTAATCAAGTTAGCAAAAATATGCCAATTTATTCATCAAAATGCAGAATCTCAAAAAGGTAGTTTTCGGTTTAATTTATGGTGAATAAAAACTTTTTAGCTGTCTCTGTTCTTGAAAAAGGGTTTATAAGGTTTTGCTTATTACACAGTTTGTCTACCTGAGATGTTTATATGATTCATTATTAGATTCAATAACTCTGGGAACTTTTATCCTCAGCAAAGTGCACTGAATTCCTGGTAAGTTCCAACTATACTGAAAATTTCAAGGTTTTCAGTAATGTAGTACAATATTATGCATGCTCCCATCACCATGAGGAGAAAAAAGTGAGACCATTTGTTGAAAATTTATTAAATCAGTTTCATAGAACCTGGGACCACAGACACTAACATGCTGTCACAGGGAGAATGTCCCCTGTGACTGAAGTAGGTCCAGAACACCTGTGCCAGAACAGGTGCATCCCATTGCATCAATTAAGGGGGCAGGACTTTTTCTGGGCTATAAAGGGTCAGAGGGCATTTCAGTGAGAACAGATCTGGAAGGAACAGGGATACTGTGAGAAAGAACTTGCACAGATAGAGTGAGCCACAGAGAAGCAGGACTGCCAGAGTACTCTGCGACAGGTGACAGGGAGACCCCAAGATGTGACGCGTGAGCTGGGGACCTGTTCTGTTTGTTTGTTAAGATGGACAATAAACCTGCATCAAAGAGACCTTACCTCCATCTGAGTTTATTTTTGGCCTGAAATACTGTATTTATATAACATTTGAAATCTCACATACTAAAGTGTTTTTAAAAATCTCCCTCAGCACATCAAAATGCCTGGAAAAAACTTTAAAAAATCAACTCTGAATCAGGATCAAACATTGTCCTAAATATTTTACTACGCTGGTAGCATGCATTCAGTCATGCTTCCATATCACAGAAAAAATTATAAGAAAACCACCACAACAAAAACTTTGGCAAAATGCCCCCCAAAAAGTGATTCAGACCCAAAATTCATGAATGCTGCACAGAAGGACAAATAGTTTAAATTGCTTCTATAACTTTAAAGAACTTGAATTTCTTTCATGCAATTATGAATGTGGTTAAAAGTGCTTCGGGCTGGCTTTATATGTAGTTTAAGTATGTTGTATTTGCACAAATGCTTTAAAATAGCTGTAAAGACAATGTGAAGCACTCTTGCTTTATTTGATTTCAGTCTAGGATAAATGTGATGACAAACCACAGATTTCTAAAGCTGAAGCAATCTGCAGATGTTAAGTCACATGCATTATACCTCAGGCATACAAATGCAGCAATGCAAAAATACAACAAAGCATATTAAAACATGAAGGCTTTGACACAAAATGACAACATCAGAAACTTGAAATCAAGTCTGATACTGCCCTTTCCTCAAGCCACAAGTAAACTAAAAGGCAAACCAGTGGCAGTCAAGTGTTGCATTAATTTATAACTGAAATCAATGAGCTCAGGGGAGTTGCATGGGATGCAAATCAGAGCAGAATTTGGCCCAGAATATTAAGTCTGAGTCTTCTTCCTTTTGTTTGAGATACAATCATAATGTACTTAATCATTTTCTGGACAGGTCAGCATGGGATACTTTTAGTAGGAAGCAAAAAAAATGTTGAGTTGTAAGGTGACTTCTCAATTCAATGTGGGGATTTATCCTTAAAACTCCTACTAATGCAATGGGATAATAGGACAGATTGATGTAACCAGCCCCAATTAGAGATTCCATTGGGGGCCAAATTCTGCTCTGATGTAAGCTGAGCCAACCCCACTGATATCAATGGAGCTGCACCAGCCAACACCAAGGCTGAGATTTGCCTCTATATTTATCCAAGAGCCTAGATAGATTTTGATATACAAATGTAATTTTGGCAAAAGTGGTTGGGATGTATGTTACAGTAGCTCTCACATGCACCCCCACAAAAGAGTTTTACTGTATCTGATCTCTGCAAGAAAATCCCCAGTTGGATTGAAAGTGCCTCTTTGGCAGTTGATTGTTCTGGGTGAAGTCAACCAAGAAGGTGGCCCAATGATTCTACTGCCAAATGTATACCATACAAAAATTAAAAAGCCCCCACTCCTTTTTCCATTTTAGTTCATTATACATTGGGCAGCAGAAAAGCCTCTTTGAAACCACTACTAAGGGAAAATAGCACTGAGTGCATGCACAGTGACTCGCTGACTTTCATCTGTTTCTCAGGCTTAGCATATTGCCAGAGTGAGAGAGAAGTTTCATTTCTGGGAAGAAAAACCTGAAGCACTTCTGTTGGCCAATTAATAAGTTGCATATGCATACACAAATTCTTAGCAGCTGCTTGTCAGCTATGCTGGCAAAAAACTTTGAAAATTTGGGGAAGTGATAAGGTGCCTGATACTGCTTCTTGAGAAACACCAGCCTTACTAATACAATACTGTTTTAATCCCAACTAATTACAAGTTGGTAGCCCTTTATTAAATACTTTTTATAAAAACCATCAGAAGGCAAACTACACCTACCCAATCAGTTCACACATTTAGTTTACACATACAGAAAATATCTTCCCAGAGTTTACCATCAATACATCAGTGTTTTCCACCTGGACCACAATGATTAAATCTGCACTAAATTCTGCCACACTATTACTCCTAATATGTGGATTATCAGGTCCTCTTTTCTGACATGAATCCACATTTAAACAGGAGAACATACATTCAAAGTGCATGATTTTTGACACGCCACTGGTCCTTGGGACTGGCAAGCCAGCAGCTGTGTGGAGGCTGTGCCACCAAGATCTGTCATGTAGCCTGGGGGTCTGTGGGAATGCACAGAAACCACCCCTTGCAGATCTCAATGTATGTGGGATCCTTGCTGCTTCTTTGCTCTGTTGGAGCTGTATGTCCCAAGCTGCTGGTGAGAATTGCTGAGGGCTCTGGAGCCAGCTCAGAAACCTTCAGCAGACCCATCCTCCATATTCACATAGATCTCAGGCTACCTATGAGATTCGGAGGTTGAACATACTGCTTCTTCCATGGGAAGAAAACCCCTTGACAGAAGAATTTGGAAGAAACTTTGCCACAGAACCTCATGGAGTTTTATTCTGGGCACTCTTCCATGCGTGAGGCACACGCACTGTAAGTACTACCTGACCCAAATTCTGACTAAGGATTATTCTCTTTCCCATGATAAGTGCTCTCTGAACATAAAATGATATTCTCTGGGTCATTTGTTTCAGCATTAATAACTACTTTTTTTTGTGGAGAGCAAGCCCAGTTCTCTATTGTGTTCTGCTCACAGGAGAAGCCCCAGCAGTTGACAATGTGGTGTCAAGGAGATACATAAGAACGGCCATACTGGGTCAGACCAAAAGTCCATCTAGCCCAGTATCCTGTCTTCTGACAGTGGCCAATGCCAGGTGCCCCAGAGGGAATGAACAGTACAGGTAATCATCAAGTGATCCATCCCCTGTCGCCTATTCCCACTTTCTGGCAAACAGAGGCTAGGGACACCATCCCTGCCCATCCTGGTTAATAGCCATTGATGGACTTATCCTCCATGAATTTATAATGTCACACCACTAGGCTTGGAAGGATTCAATTTTTATCAGTGTCAGTAAACATCAATTTCACTGTACACACACAAACTGGCAAAAATATTTCCATAGATAACTTTGTTTACGGACAGGCAAAATAAGAAAAATGCTATATGAGAACTCCAGAGTTTGATTTATGGATATTATTTATGCTGTATATTTTGATATGTGATGTTGATAGAGCTGCCAACTTTCCAATTTCTGGAAGCTGGTCACCCCGGCTCTGCCCCCTCCCCCGAGGCCCTGCCCCCGGCTCCACCCCCTCCACCAAGGTCCTGCCCTCTGCTCACTCCTCTCCCCTCCACCCTGCACCCAGCCTGGGAACCACCACTCTCTCCCCACCCCACCAGTTATCTACGGCCTGCCACCGCTGCCTCCCACAGCCAGGCTCTTTCTCAGGCAGCCCAGCTGCTGCACTGGGCGGCTGGGCTCCCATGCCAACCCAGAGTCGAGAGGCCAATGAGAGAAGTGGGTGGTCCTGCCCCTTCTGCTCCCTAGTACACTTCCAGCTCACACAGCCTCCAGCCCTGGCAGCCGTGCCCAGGCAAGGAGCGGAAGGGGTGGGTCTACTCACTTCCCTTGCTGGCTGCTCCACTCTGAGTCAGCATGAGAGCCCAACCACAGCGGCAGCAGTGGGAGAAGGACAGAGCCCCTCTCCCTGCCCTGGCAGGCAAATCTAGGGGGGCACTTGCCCCCGCATGTCCCCTCTGTGCATCACTCTTGCTCCTGCAGGCAGCAACCGGACTTTTGGTGTCTGGTCAGTGTTTCTGACCGGACATTGTCAGGTGCCATTTTTGACCAGACTTTCCGGGGAAAACCAGACAGCTGGCAACCCTAGTGTTCACAATTTGTGTTTTAACAATTAGAAAGCTTTAACTTTTTGAATTTCAATGTCTGTCATTGTCTGACACATACACCCATAATTTCATGCAACTAAGTTTAAATTGATAAAAATTGGGAAAAAATGCTTGAACAAACATCAATATTATCCATCGAAATTATAAAAAATAACTAACAAATTCTGCCAAGCCTACACATCACCAGGAGAATCTGCCAAATGGGAGTGTCAGATAAGTGTCTCTCTGCAAGTTTTGTAAATATTAAAACTATAATTTCCATATAATATTGTTGCCCCACAGCGTAGCCAGAACCAATTTCATGCAATCTGATGTAACTTGTTTATGCTATGTATTCTTAAACCAAAATGGACCCAGCTGCACACAGGCAACCTAGAATTCCCAGACAGTCACCAGGAACAACTGCCTTAGTTACGGTCTCTCCAGATTTCGAACTGTCCTCCCAGTTGCCATGGAACTCCCCCTCTTAGCTGCCCTATCAACCTCTAGCCAGAGCCAGAAGAATAGCAGCAGATTCACCACACTGCACCCTGCTGACATATTACTGATCATCGGGTTACTAGATTAATAGATCACTGTTCCTCCAAAGCTGATGTGGCATCACAGCACTGGGCGGCCAGACCATCACCTAGGAAACAGAGTCACCATCTCCAGACAAGATGGTTGCTGCTAACCAAAGAGAGAAAAAATAAGTTTATTAGTTAAAGGGCCAGATTCTGCCCTCAGTTACCCTAGTGTAAATGAGCTAAATTTGTGCTGAATGCCACACTTAGCCTGGCTACTAAGGATATTCAGCACATCTCTTGCAGTTGATGGAAAAGATCTGCAGGTCACCATCAATATGTTTAATGCATGATTTGCTATTGAGGCCATATAGCTAAAAAAAGCCCAAGACAAATGTATTCTCCAGTTCTCCTCAAAAAAAGTAACTAAATTGCTTTTTGGAATAAGTTGTTTGCTAACAAGATTATGGATTACATAATTTTTACCATTACAGCTAAAACATGGTCCTTCTGTAAGAGATTTCAAATCTTTTTACAAAGACCCCAAATAGTCTATTTTTCAAACTTTGATGTAAACTATTTTCTTCAAGGACCAAAAGGAATTGCTACTGTACTATATGTACCAACTCATTTCCTGTAGGATTTTGCCTTCTAAGGGTTATTGTCCTAAAGTGAATCTCTAGAGACATTTTAGCTGCATTCATGTTTTAATTTATATACCTATCAAATTTGTCTTGCAACTCCTTCATGGTCTAAATCTGCACAGACATAATAAAAGCTAATTAAACAATTGTTTAGTTGAATACTGTGCACTGCTCCTTTCAGGTTACACCTGTTATGAGGTGCAGAAACAGTTATAAATATGCATGTATTAATTCTCACGTTTTAAATGTTATACATGTCTAATTATGTGTGTCACTCTCTGCATATGTTCCTAAACATTTTCCTGTCTTACATACAAATATGGAGTGGCAAATTTTGAAGATGCAGCCCATAGTGTTTACTTTGTGCTAATGACTCTGACATAATTGATAGCCCTTTAACAGAACAGAATATCTTCAGAACCCTTGCTCATATCTCTTTCCAAGTGACAGGCTAATTACATCTTCAGTTCAAAAGTCAAAGGGAAGTGTTGTACAGTGTATACACAATGGTATAATTTTGGTAGAATTTTTCTGGTTGGGAACTAGATGGCTCAGACTGGCATCTCGCACCTCTAAGCAAACTCTGACTCAAGTCAACAGTGACCAAAAATCTATTCAAATTGGTGATTGGTTTCTCCTTTTGTTTTATTTTTTTTACAGAAGAGTGTAGGGGTATTTGAGAAGATATGGAAGAAGACAAACTGCCTTACCTAATTAATAGGAGTTGTTTCTCATGTCAATCTTTAAATGCCAATTTTCATGATGGTGATCCATTTAATAACTGTTTTGCTCTTGCTTTTGTTCTTGTATATAAACTACATGGCTTTTTAAAGATCTTTTACAGATATATGCTCAGACCCTGTACAATAAATACATGTGCCAAAATGGGTATTTCAGATATACTCTGTGTTGGGAAAAACAGAGGCCAAAGAGTCATGACACTGCAGCAAAATAATTTAAAATGGATATTTTGCTATTATAAAAACAACGCATCCCACGAATTATGAAATTCTATGCAAAAAATCTCCGAGCCTAGATTATAAACAGAAATCTTAAATCACTCAAACCAAAAATATAGAGAACAGGCACAGTAAAGCTTAAAATACAAGTCTGGTATCTGATTCAAAGCCCACTTTGCCTTGAAGGTTAATAATAGGTGCACCCCTTTGAAGTGTTCCTGTTGATATCCAGCCCACCACTGGCTACTCACCTGTTCTGCTGTCCCCAAAGGAACCATATACACACCAGCATCCAAGATTCAACTGAGGACCAGCACTTCAGCACTTAAACATATTTACAGTGAAAACAAGAAAGGTTCAAAAGGTACTGAGTAAGGATATTGGAAATAAAAGTTTTTATATAAAACCAAATCATAGCATGCTTTCTAACTAACAGGTACCCCTAGGGGAATTCGGCATCACTGCACGTGTGATGTAATTCATGTTCCCCGCAGATATCTTTGCTTCCCCACAGAAAAATGAGTTTGGAAGAGGAAGCAAAGGAAAGACACAAGAGCAGTTATATGCCCCTCCCCGGCAGTGCAGGCAGGTTGGTTTGGGGGCCTGGACCAGCTAGTAGAGATGTAAATCACTGCAAGGGGGTGGCAGTCATGCATGTGAGAGAGAGACACTGTCTCTCTCACTGGCTATTGCAGCACACTCAGCATGGAGGGACAGGGCTTCAGGGTGTTTCTGAGGAGGCGTGGGGAAGGCTCTGTCCCCTCACACAGAGTAGAATGTAGCAGCCTGCCTGCTTAGTGAATTGTTCCCATTGTCTTTGTGAATTTTCCCAGCAGTATAAAACAAGTGTAAAAGTTTTAAGGCTCCTTTACATTGCCAGAGTGGTGTAAAGGACAGTATGGCCTTACAAATGCTTATGGTGTTTCAGTTATTAGAACTGGTCTAAATTTTTGGACTGAATTTCCCATCAAAATGTGCTCTATGAACTGTTTGCTAGTGACCTTTCTGGAGATGGCCAGTAGTCAATATAAATTGTGAGTTTGATTCCGCAGCCCTCACTTGCTCTTCAGTTTCCTACGATGTAACACTGAGCATATGGCTGCATATATTTGTTGATTAATAAAGGGTCAAACCTAGCTACATGACTATTAGGCAAGGGGGCTTGGGGATTTCCTCCAATGCTCCTCACTCCCATTCTTCATCCATTGTATTGTAGTTTAGATAAATTACCAAAATAATTGAAACCAGAGTGATTCTATTGCATTATTTTGACAAATAAAATATGCAGAATTTTAAAATATTGTGCACAGAATTTTAATTTTTTGGTGCAGAATTCCCACAGGAGTACAACAGGTTAACGTCCTGTTTTAAAAAGTTTATCTCATCCAAAGTCTTTTGCTTTTCAACCCAGGCTGGCTGAGATCCCCTTGACATTCCACTGACTTCAACAGTCTTTGTATCAAGCCAAAAATGAAAAGAGGGCTGTTGACTAGTTATCTGCTCTTTTGACTACAGTTAAAGAATAGAATCCTGACCTGTTTAATGTAGCAGAATGGATAGAAAAAAAGTAATACGAGAATAAAAACTGACATATCAGCACAGCTCAAACATTTTGAGTCATGTGCAGTCCTACAACTAAGCTCATGTAACACATTGACACTGAGATAGTAAACAGTTTCAGAATATTTGATATATATTAAATTATTCTCAAGTTTGCTAAATACTGTAGCTACAGTGAGACAGTACAATATAACACATGAATCCAGGTATGTGAGGAGCCAATGTTATGTTAAACTAAGTCTTATTGCTGCTGTGTAACCTTTCCGCCCACATGAGTCAAGGACTCTAAAGTCGTACACATCTACGGCCTGTTTAACTCCTAATAAACAAAACACTCTGATGGCTATTAAGCAATAATTGAAGCAGAGGCTTAAACGAAAATATTGCTTAATGTTCATGTATATATATAATTTAGCACAAACTAGTATCTGATCCAGATTCAGACTATTTTTACCATTCTGGTCTGGTTTCAAAAAGTGATAGAACATGGCGCCTGTCACCTTGGTTGTGAAAGGAATGCTTGTTTGGGGGGAAATAAAGATGTGTTACCTAAATAAGGAAGAATGAGCTCTGGTTGGAGGTGAGACTTCCTTGGGAATTCACACACATTATACATATAACATATTAAATATGTACACAAATATTAACCAGAAATAAAAAGTATGTACAATATCTGCAATTTTGGAGCGCTCACATTTTCATGAAAGCCTTATCTTTTGTACGTCCTGTCTTTGTGTTTACACTGTTTTGGTTGGTTAGTTTTTGCATGTAAAATATTTGATGGCAATGAGCAGGTGTCCTCAAGGGGGCACAAAGGGGAAAGTTAGGAGCTCTGCTTTGACAAATGTTGTGACGTATACTTTTTACAAGTAAACACTGCTCTTATAAACTACACTGCAATACTCTCAGTGTACCAGAGATCAGAAACAGGCACAAAAGTCATATTAGACCTCTCAAGATTGCCCTGAAGGATGGTTGCCCCTCCATGCATCCCTTTTCCAAAAGGACTCTCCCCACCCCTTAACTAGATCTGAAGTACATTTTTTTTGTTGAAAGTTGTGTTAAGCCTTTTTAAAAAAATATTGCTTCCAAGATATCTTTCACTTTCGGCGCACAACCAGACTATTTATTGTCTTGCTCCAACCCTACCCCTGAGGCTAGCATTAGAGTGAAAGCATGCTTCAGACTGCCAGCCAAATGCATACTTCGGAGAAGCGTATTGATATTCTGCTTGCAGTCTAATGATTAGTACACTAAAAGCCGACTAGAAGACTGTAGTATAAAGCAATATGCTACAGCAGCACATGCTTATGCCCATTTCTATTTGTAGAAGCTCATGTAATTAAACACTAGAAAATGTGCTAATTGACAAGACTTACGAACAGAATCTAGCCTGTCTGTCAAAAACAAGGGAAATGCTGAGGAACACCAGCTTTAGTCAGTAATCACAACAATGAGAAGAAATATTGGCAAGGTACATTTTTCACTTATCCCCTAAAAGTAAACCAGCAACCACCCTGCTTGTGTCTGGTAAATCTAATAAATTTACAGAACACATTCCTACCATCATGAGTGAATATAAAATACCACTTTAGGCTGTCTCATGTTTTCTTTATTGTGCGCTCTTTCAGCACATAGCATGGACATGATAGTCCATTACTTCAGAAGGTATTGATAATTCTATGAAACTATTATCCAGGGCAGCCTTTCATTGCCTCTAAAATAGAAATGGCTTCCGAGTCCCTTACCACCAATTAGAGTTCTGTTCAGCAAAACAGAAACTCTATTTATTGCAGGTAATTACCTAGAAATGCAAATAATCATTTTATCTGTATACTTTATCTCTCTCCATTTGAAGTGGTGTTATAATGGTCTAGACTCTGTTTTGGTTTATAGTTCATAAATGCCTCATACAGAAAGTATATACTCTTAGTTATGTAAGTATATATTGACGTGTCTTGCATGTTTAAAAAAAGACAATTTTGCATCTTATATACTAGCTATTGAGGAAATGATACTTACCTCCTTTGTAATCAGTTTGATTACAGTTTGACTTTGTAATCGTCTCTCAGGTGAATGTCACTTTCCTGCAGATTTACAGAATTCAGATCTTCATTATGGAATGATCCCAGTTGCTCCAATTCAAGGTTGTAATGAAGTCTCCATTATACACTTAGTTTTGTATCCTGCTCAAACTCTGCTTCCCTCTAAAATTTAAGAACCTAAATTCTCTAAGGGCTTGTCTACATTACCCGCTAGATTGACAGGCAGCAATCGATCCAGCGGGGGTCAATTTATTGCGTCTAGTCTAGACATGATAAATTGACTGCCGAGCACTCTCCCGTTGACTCTGGTACTCTACCAGGGTGAGAGGTGCAGTCGGAGTCGATGGGATAGCATCAGCCATCGACTTACTGCAGTGAAGACACCGCGGTAAGTAGATCTAAGTATGTCGATCCCCCCACCCCCGGTGTAGACCAGGCCTCAGTTTTGCTGGATGGAGAAAGAAGGGAAGCACTCCTACTCCCAAGTGCCTCCTCCCAACCCAGACCCCCTGTGTTTCTGGCAGCAGACCTGTGTCTTTCAGCAAGACACCTGGCCCCCATAGTCAATGTCCACCCTATATGCCTCTGCATCTGTTACATGCTTCCTTATGCCCAGCTGATCCCTGGTTGTCAAAATAACCTCTTAGAGTCACTGGCAGAAGGCTTCTCAAATGCATGTCAGGTACTAGCCAACTGCCAGGATGGCCTCAGGATCAGGGATATAAACAAAAAGATGAGTTAAAGCAAGTACTCCATATCCACAGCACAGAATCTGGCCCATTAGCTCTAATATATTCCAGGCCTGCACTGCCTAGCTCCATCAGTGTTTCTGGACATTAATTGTAATTTCTAAATGGGGCTTGCAGAGTCTATGGTTGTGAATTACACCATCTAAATTCAGATCCTGGCACATCAGAATGTTTGCTAGTCTAGCACCCAGGATGGCACACCGACAGCACGATGAAATGCAAATTGAAAGACACTGGCCTGCAGCCTAGAATCCAGAATCTGATTCAAAATGTCAAGTAACACTTTCAAAGTCCAGGGTCTGGTCACAAACTAACCGCCACACTGAGGGTAAATGTCTGTCTATGGTTTTCTAACATATGAAACTGAAACTAGGAGGCTCCTATGTACATAGTGAACACTTGCCCACCCCACAGTAATTGCTCTGAAGTTTCCCCACTGTTGCTACCATTAGTATAGCTTCACAGGGAACAGCAATGGTGGGAGTACTTGTGTAGATTGGTAGTTGGTGACATTTTAACCACTGCAACATTCAAATCTGCTTTAAGCAGGATTAAAGTGATTGGAAGAGTATTGTTGGTTGGTCTACCCCAGGGGTGGGCAAACTTTTTGGCCTGAGGGCCACATCGGGGTTGCGAAACGGTATGGAGGACCCGGTAGGGAAGACTGTGCCTCCCCAAACAGCCTGGCCCCCTCCCACTTCCTGCCCCCTGACTGCCCCCCTCAGAACTCCTGACCCATCCAACCCTGCTCCTTGTCCCCTGACAGGCCCCTCCCAGGACCGCTGCCCCTAACTGCCCCCCCGGGACCCCACCCTCTATCCAACCCCCCCTGCTCCCTGTCTCCTGACCACCCCCCAACCCCGCAGAACCTCCTGCCCCTTATCCAACCCTCCCTCCCCCCGCTCCCCATCCCCTTACCATGCTACTCAGAGTGGCAGGACAGACTTATTGGAAAGCCTGGGAGATGGGTGGGCGCAAGCCACACTGCCCGGCAGGAGTGGTGGGCCAGAGTGCTGCCCATGCAGTGGCGTGGCTGCAGGGGTGGGGGGAAAGCAAGGGAGGGGCCAAGGGCTGGCCTCCCCAGCCGGGAGCTCAAGGGTCCGTGGGCCATAGTTTGCCTACCTCTGGTCTACACTATCTATTGCCACCACTAGTGCAGCTGTGCTAGCGGTAGCAATGGTGGGAAATTTTAGGACAAAAATGTACTGTATACAAAGCTGTTTATATACAGGAGAACAAAGGGAAGAAATTAAATATTCCACAACAGGAAAAAATTAAAAAACAAACAAACAGTTTCTAATAACAACAGAACACCTTGGCTGGGGTTTTAAAGGGATCGGAAAGAGTTAGATGTCCACTTCCCATTGAATTTCTGTCGGAGTCAGATGCCTAACTAACCCTCCTTGGAGAATCCCAGCTTCTACCTATTTCTGCTTTGGGATCCTGAGAATCCAGTGGGCATTTTTTTAAACCCTCTAGTGTACACCTCATTCCATAGCATGTCAAACAATATGAAAAAATGCTATTCAACATCGCTCCCATTCTTTCAAACAAAAAGACAAACAAATCCACACAATTTTAAACCCAGCAGGCAGACACGTCAGAAGTACATAGAATTTAGTAGTACTGCCCAACTAATACACATATTGTACAAAAGCTATCCAAAAACCCTGCTAAGTGCTGAAAAATTAACTTTAGGGTACTAGCAAGAAGAGTCCGCCCATGTTCACTGCCATATTACTGCATAAAATCAATACAAAGTTGACTTCTTTATTGGTGGTTCGGACGAGTATTGATGTAAAATTAAAAAGACGCTTCAGCAGAACCGAAGAATCTTTTTTCATTTTCTTTAAATATATAATCAAAGAGAGAAGAACGAATATTTTAATTAACACCTTTCATCCCAAGGACCCAAAGTGCCTCGCAACCCAATTGTTTGAATTCAGTCTCACAACACCCTGCAAAATATTGCAGGACACTTCTGCCCATTCTATAGAACTGCAAACAGAGACAGAGAAACTGACTGACTTGTCCAAGGTTACAGAGCAAGTCAGTGGCAATACAAGGAATAGAACAAAAAAAATAATAATAATCCTAGCTCCCATTCCCTTGCTCTAACCCAGTAATACTCTGACTTCAGTGATTCAGGAGCCAACATTACCCACAAGAGCCACAGTAGTGTGAATTCATGGTTTCATTTACTATATATATTTTTTTTTTCACAGCAAAATGACTGACCAAGTATTCTACAATTGGTTAATAATATAGTAAAAGCATCCTAATAGGTTAATAACTTAGACTGGTTAATAATTAAATCAGTGTTTTAATATCATGTGCTGCAAAGAGCTGTAGGAGACACATTAAAGAGCCACTTGCGGCTCCTGAGCCCCAGTCTGAGTATCCCTGCTCTAACCACATCATCAGGAGCAGGAGCATCCATACGGAGGTCAAGGATACCCACAGCTCTCCTGGCTCTGTCCCTCCCACAAGGCTGCAATGCTTCCTCTGGATCCCACCAGCAGAGCAATGTGTGAATGTACTCCCAGGGTGGAGTTATTCTGATTCAGCAAGCAGAACTTCCAGATTAAGGCCTTGTCTACACTACACAGTTTTGTCAACAAAAGTCAGGTTTCATCGACAAAACAGTGGAGGTATACACACCTCCTGCCAATTTAAATCTCCAGCTATGCTGACAAAATAAACCCACCTCAGCAAGCAGCATAGAGCTTTTTGCAACAAAGTCAGAGCGACACACTTTCACAGTACTTGCTTATGTCACCCTAAGTGGCCTCCAGGAAGTATCCCACAATGCTCATCATGACCGCTCTGGTAAGTAGTTTCTACTTCATTGCCCTGCAGCCAGGTACACAGGCACGCACCCCTCCCATTTTAAAGCCCCATGAATTTTTGAAATTCCACTTCCTGTTTGCTCAGTGTGGACATCTCACATCACACCTTCCCAGCTGACCATGCCAGATTTCTGCAGCAAACAGGCTCCTGCGTGGAGTACACTGGAGTTGCTGCATCTGTTGGGTCTGTGGGGAGAGAAGTTTGTGAAGTTGCGGCTCCAATCCAGCCGTAGGAACTTTGACACCTATGAACAGATTGCTGGTGGCATGGAGGAGAAGGGGCACAAAAGAGACATGCAGCAGTGGCGTGCTAAGATCAAGGAGCGGAGACAGGCATACTAGAAGGCAAGAGATGCCAACTGTTTCTCCGGTGCAGCACTGAAAACATGCCACTTCTACAAGAAGTTGCATGGCATCCTCGGCGGCAACCCCACCTCCACCACCAAGTGCCCCGTGGATACTTCAGTGGGACTGGAGGCAGCAGCCAGCGGAGTCAACCCCGAGGACGAAGTGGTGGACAAGAAGGTCAAGTTGGAGGAGGATGTGGGACAGGCGATTGTCTGGTGGCATGGCGAGCCAAGACCTCTTTTTGTCTCTGGAAGGATCTTCCCAGACCCAGCAGACTGGCTAAAGTAGGAGCGGGGAGCTCTGGTAAGTATTCATTTTTCTTGAATAGTGCATCGTTACATGAGGTAGAGGTGTCCTTAATTTTGTTACATGGTGCACGTGAGAGAAGGAATCGAAATTAACAAGACTAGGTGCTGTTTGCATCGGCTTCATAGTCCTCTGTGCAGCTATGCAATAGGGGCTCTGCAGAAAAGTTTGTTAATGCACACTGAGATCTCCTGGGGATCCTGCCTAGAGGTCTCTAGGAAACTTTCCTGCAGATACTCTGTAACCCTCTCCTGAAGGTTCCTTGGCAGAGCTGCTTTGTTTCTTCCCCCATTGTTGGAAACTTTGCCGCGCCAATCAGCAATTACTTCTGGAGGAAACAAAGCAGCACACAGACATACCAACCTGCTCTGAAGCCACACACAGGCAGGAAATACACCCTTACATCTTTGTAAGGATGTAAGAAATGTTAATCTGTGTACTGCTGTTTAATAAACATTTAGTCTTACAAAGTTTTTATTTGTGACCTAGAGTGGTTGCAACAGAAATTCATACACAATGGCAATCAACACATTTGCAGACTACAGTTAACGCTCAGGCAGGAACCATTACAGGGCTTATTCAAGATGGCAAGTAAATAATGTCTAGCTCAATTCATTACAGAAAGACACACTACTGGGGCTCATTGTCAAAACGCTGCTTCAAAACCTCCCTGATTTGAATAGCCCCTCGTTGAGCTACTCTAATAGCCCTGGTGTCTGACTGCTCAAAATCAGCCACCAGGTAATCAACCTCAACACTCCACCCCTGGGGAAACTTTTCCCCCTTGGTTTCATAAATGTTATGCAGATCACAGCAGGCCGCTTTGACTATGGGAATATTTTCTTCATTGAGGTCTAACCTGCCAAAAAGGCAGTGCCAGCAACTGCTTAATCTGCCAAACGCACATTCTTCAGTCATTCTGCACCTGCTGAGCCTATTGTTGAAGTGTTCCTTGCTGCTGTCAACGTTTCTGGTGTACAGTTTCATCAGCCACAGGAGTAAGCGGTAGGGTGTCTTCTAGGATCACTATGGGCGTTTCCACATCCACTACTGGAGTCTTCTGGGCTGGAAAGAAAGTCCCTGCTTGCTGCTTTCTGCACAGGCCAATGTTCCTGATGATACGCGTGTCAAGCACCCTCCCTGACCATCCCATGTTGATGTTGGTGAAACGACCCCAGTGATCCACCAGCACCAGCAATACCATAGAGAAGTAGCCCTTTCTGTTGACATACTCCATCGCAAGATGGGCTGGGTCCAAGATTGGGATACGTCTGTATGTATTGCCCCACCACAGTTAGGGAATCCCATTTCCGCAAAACAATCCAATTGCCCACACATTGCCCAGAGTCACAGTCCTTCAGAGCAGGGGGCGATTAATGGCCCTGCACACTTGCATCAGCACAACCTCCACGGTGAACCTTCCAAATCCAAACTGATTCAGACTGACTGGTAGCAGTCTAGAGTTGCCAGCTTCCACACAGCGATCGCCACTTGCTTTTCCACCATTAGGGCAGCTCTCATTTTAGTGCCTTGCTCCTCAGGGTGGGGGCAAGCTCTACACATAATTCAAGGAAGATGGCTTTGTGCATACAAAAGGTCTGCTACCACTGCTCATCACCCCATGCCTGCATCAGAATCGGATCCAACCACTCGATACTTGTTTCCCAAGCCCAAAAGTGATGGTTCACCGTGTGCAGCTGCTCCATGAATGCCAACATAAATCTTGAATTGTTTATTTCCATGGCACACAGCACGGCAGGCAGCATGGATTCCTGTTCAGATTCGCAGCTCATGAAATACTGCGGGATCAGCTACGTTGTGTTCATAATGCTGATCACAAGACAGGATCCATGCTTTCAGGCAGAGATTGCAGGCGCAAAGTTTGTAGGAGCAGTTGAAAAATGACACAAAATGCAGTTGGAGGCCCTTGGAATTATGAGACGGAGAAAACTGTATCATGGAGGTGGTGATCCCGCCCCCATGATGCACTGCGATCAATTCCCAGAACTCCTAGTGGGAGAAAGTAGTGAGTTGCACAGTGGGATAGCCACCCACAGTGCCCAGCTCACAACACTGGATGTGCTCTGCTGACACAAGTAGCGTTGTGTGAACAGGCACAAGCGATAGAATTACAGAGGTTTATGATCCTCAACATAACTTAAGGTTTCAGAGTAGCAGCCGTGTTAGTCTGTATCCGCAAAAAGAACAGGAGTACTTGTGGCACTTTAGAGACTAACAAATTTAAGTTGACTTAACTCTGTAGCGTAGACATGGCCTAATTTCCATTCAGAAATTCAACCAGACCTGAGGGGAACATGCCATAAAGACCAGCTGCTTTTCTCTGGCCACAGACTTGGTTCCCCACAGCACTTGCTATGGAAAGGGATTTTTATGGTGCATTATCTGCAGGGGGAGAATAAAGCAAAATGCCTCCTTTCACCAACGCTTCACTACTTGGGCCCAAATGTGCAGGTAGAGCAGGCCAGAAGCTCCAACAACAAAGTATCCCATGACCAAGCTTTTCTCTTCTCAGCTTTGTTCTTCTTGGGGTTCAAGATGTACAGTTGATTTAAAAACTAAAACTTGAATATATAAAACAAAAGGAATCTAGCTCTTTCACAATGGCATGTGGAGCTCTGCCTCCTCCAAAGTCTCTTCCTTCTCACTAAAAGGGAGCTGGTTTACAGAATCTCCTTTGAATGCCTGATTGGCTTCCAATCACTCAGCACTGCTTCATTTCTCCACTCTATCCACTGTCGGAGATCTAAGCAGGAATTAGCATCTATCTGTTGGTAATGAGTGCAGACCCCTGTCACAGCTACATTTTGCTACACTCCACACTATACAGTAGAAGGCAGCATGTGATCAAAAGCCTCTGAAAAATTCCTTTATTTACTGAAAAAAATGCAATACCTGAAGCATAAAAAATAAAGTATATCAAACTTTCCACACACAAATTGTTTTACCTTTGTGCTGAGAAAAATGAAGCAGCATGAGAATTTTCTGCCCAAAATGGGTAATTTTTTTAGGAAGCGCCTGAAAACACAGCACAGAATAAATGTGCTTTCTCAGCCACAACTGTAGCATTACTAGTGCCACTCTATAATATTGAACAGCTCTATTTATAGACTAACCTCATGCTGTCTCTAAGCTACAAACAATGAACGTGCTGACAGTGACACTGTAGGTTTTTCTGAATTCGTAGTTTAAAATAACTACAAAATTTGAGATGACTGACCTAAGCATGCCCATTTCTCCTCATGTCTTTAATCACAGCAGTGATGCAGTTCCAATTAGGGAGCAATGATGAAAAAACACTACCTTTAGTCTTCTTCTCTCTTGGTCTGGAAAGATTTTCTTTTTAATAGCAAAATTCACTGTGTGTTTGAAGCAACGTTTAGGAAAGGTGTCCAGGACAGATTTCCACCCACCCAAAGCCAATCATCCTTACGAGAAGAAAAAGTCATTATGATATGAGTCCAAGGAAATATTGGCAAAAGCAAAGAAACAGAAAAGAAGGAGGGGAAATGCTGGAGCAAGCCCTTACCCAATATCAGTATTAAGACTCCATTTGCTGATGCTATACTCCAATTCTTTCACTATAGCCTATAGGGATATTACTGTGCTGGTTTTCAGATGCTAAAAATAACAAACAAATGTCAATCCAAGGACAAAGCTGGAAGGAAACATGCATTAATGTAACCAAAGAAGAATATACTTAGCTTTTTGCTCCTAAGCAAAGATGAAAATAACTTTGTCAACACATAGCCAGGTCTAAACTACAGGGAAAGCCCCCTCATGAATAAATATCAATTGTGCTTTACATTTTTAAAAGGCTTGCTCTGTCCTTCATGAAAAACTACCAATGTTTCCCTTTAGACCACTCTTTCCAGTACCCACACTAAGGAGTTTTCTTTCTAGATAAGGTGTTAATGTAGCCCTTCAACAGAACAACCTCAGGCCCTACTCAGTTATCTGAGACCCCACCCATTACAATTCTCACACGCCATGCTGAACCCCCCACTTTAGACCTCAATCCCTGTTTCCCAACACAACCTAGTGGAGTTAAGAGTGCAGCATGACATCTCTTCTCCGGAGGTGAAATCCTGGCTCCAATGGAAAAACTTCCATTTACTTCAGTAGGGCCAGGATTTCACTCCTAATGATTCAGGTGGTAACGGACTCAAACTCAGACCACAGCATGGTACTGGGTGCGGTCTACAAGACTACCACATTGGCCCACAAATGTGAAATACAAATATAAAAGTTTCTACTTGCTATACATAGCTGTATTCTTCCATCAATTATCAAGTAAGCAAGTCACCAATTTAAATTTTCAGTGCATTGATAGATGTTAGACCTCTTATTGAGTTCCCTGAAAAATAAATAAAGCCAGAAATCTTATTTTCCCTGACATTTACTCTGAAGGCAAACAGAAGCAAATGATTCTCCAATTAAAATGATTTTTCTTTGTTAACTCTTGGGCTTATGGGGCATCTTGACCAATGTTAAAATGAAAGGATGTACGGACCAAGTCCTGGGAGAAAGAGATTAAAAAAGAGAAAGACGGAACCTCAGTGGCACTGTCCCAAAATATAAAATACTCAAACATTCATTAAAAAGGTAACGTCTTTAATTAGCCTCAATTCAGATTTAAAGTACTGTCCATAAAGCAGATACGGTTTTGCCCCACATAAGTGAGTGTTTATCTAGGCCACACCTGCAGCTCATATTTATAAATCCTGCCTTTCAAACAGAGATATTCTTAAAGAAATACCCATACTGCTTTGTATTTTAAGCTATAATAGCTTTGCATATGGAAAGGGAAATAGTACTATCATCAAATTCAGTGACTTCACTCTGGAGACACTGAGCAGCTCAAATTAAAGCTGCTGACACTGAAGGTTTTAGAACGGTAGCAGGCATGATGCCCACTTTAATTATTCCTTTAAAACATAAATTAAGTAAGGGGAAATAATGTTCCTATGCATATAATCTGCATGAAGGCATGGAGCTAACCAATTCTGACTCTGACTGCAAATATCAGGCAGAATGGAGAACAGACTGCTGTCAAATTCAAGAGGCCTGATTCTCCATTGTCTTGCAGGTTGTCTCATCAGAGACATGAAGGCAAAGGGAACGTGATGTGTGTCTAAATATTAGTACTGGTGTAAATGAGTGGAGAATTCTGAATTGGTAGAGTTTTAAATCTGCTTTGTACAGGTGTAAATGACCACCTATTCCATGGAGTTTCTGCTGCATGTTCTCTTTTAGAAGGAAGGGTTTGAGGCCCTGCATGACAAGCAAAAGGCAAAGCCTCTAATCCCCATGAAACCTGAAGATTCATGAACACATCCTATGGATCCCAGAGTCTCCACAGATAGAACTTGACTAACTCAGCCATGCTCCCACAGACTTTCCTGAGAGTGCAAAGCATCCATCTCTCAACATGGTGCAATTGTGGAGTAGCTAGATGACTTTTTGCTCAGATGTCCACCAGATTTAAATGGGAGCCTCCTTCCACATTCCATGATCCTCCCTTCCCTGCCTCATTCCCAGTTACCTGCACTTCTCTTCTCATTCACCAGCAGAATGCATTAGGCCCAAAATCACCAGAACTGGAATGTGTATTTTTAACTAGTCACACTACTCCCTCTGTCCAGCTCATTTTATAAATTATTTGAAAAGTTATTATTACTTTCAGAAAGTGTTAATTGCACTTTCATGCTTATTTTGCAGCATAATATTTAGCTCATAGACCGTACAGGTGAGCATTCAACAAGATACTGAGATTAAAAGTGGCAAAGTATTATAATTAGTGAAAGATGAGAGTAATAAATACAAGAGGTATCAATCTGTGCAATCAAAAGTATGCCTTTTCCCAAATGGTTTTGTCTTGACCACAGAATTGCCACACAATCACAGCTCTTCATATTGTGGATTAGTGTACAATTACTGAGACATTAAATTTGGAGCAATGGACAAAAATCAGTCCAGTATTGCGCACACAGTAATGTATGATGAATGTGAGTCTGTGCTCATTTAAAGTCATCTTTATACCACTATGTAGTTGCATAATGATACAATATTTATGTAACAAGATACATAATATATGCTGTGAGGCACATGATAATAAGGGAATTGGTGAATTTGTTGTTGTAATAAATCACATTTTAAATCTAATAAAAGTCTTCTTTTTTAAAAATGCACATTTCCTAAAATGCCTTCATTACCATTTTACACTAACTTCTGCTGCAATAAATTCCAAAGTAGTGTTTGTTTAGAATTACATGATTACAATAGTTTAGTTCATTATGGCCAACGAACGAATGGTTAGTAACACTAAAGAGTAAATCAATTCAACAACAAACCATTATTTTAAATAACTACTGGAACCTGAAGGTATGCCTCTATCTATCTGTTTCCTGACTAGGGACTAAAATGCATTAAGAAGTTATTTCACTTAGCAACTTAATAACCTGCACTTACAGAAAAAAATTGTTTGCAACAGAAATAGGTAATGGAATGTAGCACTGCAGTTTACTGCTATTACTTATATTTTAGAGCTCTCTTTAACTATCCAGGTTCTATAGCTTCTATTATTTGAGGGGAAGAAGATAGATGATTATGCACCTGTTTCCTTAAACTTTTTACAGTGATTACTAAACACTGGACCAAAGCCATTCCTTGTGTAACTCCATTTACTAACTTTACTTTCTATAAAAAGTGATCATGTACTCATGTTGATGACAGTGATATTTAACAAAGCACGTTACAGCATTACATTCTCACTTCAATTTTTGGTGGGTTTTTGTTAACCTTTATTATGTAGCTTCACAATAATCATTATGGTGCTGTAAGTTCTTTGGGGAAGAGAAAGTCTTTTTGCTCTGTGTTTGTACTGTGCCTACTACTACGGGCTCCTGATCCATGACTGCAGTTCCTAGGTGTTATCACAGTACAAGTAATTAATAATAATGTTCCATTTTATCTGTTTGCTATGGACAAATCTACAAGTCATAACCTAACTGAAGATGGCTGAAACTAAATCAGCCTTTTCTGGCTTGCCATTTATTCCATAAGTCATTGAACAAGTAACATAGCTGTGTGTCCTACATTTAGGACCACAACAATTATCCCAACCTCCGTCAGTGAAATAAAGGGTGAACATTCAGAAACATGGCAACAGAAGAAAGCAAAGAAAAAGAATTTTATTTAAAAAAGAATGATGAGAGTAAAATGACCGTTTAGGAAATCTGTTATTCGATATGGAGTGTTTCTTCTCTAGGCTACTGGTTCACATCTGGACCAGGTTAACAGTAAGTAAAAAATCATGGCACCTACCAGCTGGTTGTTGATCTCAGTCCATTTCCCAGTCCACACAACTCAGTCCACATCACTTAAACCACCACAAAAATGGATACTGATAAGTGCTGTTTTGGGCATTGTCAGAAGATAGTACAGTACAAAGGATAACGTGCTTGAGAATGACTTAATCTTTTACTCTTTAGAAGTGTCCTCGGTAAGGGACATAAGCAAGGCAACATGGGTAGGTGTGTACTGTGGATAAACAGAACTTCAGTATCTCAGACTGTTAATGTTGTACCTTTTAAGGGGACTATATTTTCTTTAATAGTTTTCTATTTTCCACACAAGAGAAAGACAGTCTTCTACTATAGTTTATTTAATATGCTACTTCTTCTTTTCTCCTTTAGTTTATTGTTGTCTTAACAGGTATCCAATTATTTAGTGTCCAACAATAGTAGCAGAGCACAGAAATACAATTGTTTGCGAAAGCTATGTGAAATATTCATATGTAATATGATAGTGCTTTCTTAAAGGAGAAATGTATTCTACCTAAAATTATGGTTTCTCATACTAAGTCACCAATCTAGAGGATACTTCTGGGTCTGGTCTGCCCGCACTGCAGACAGAAGTAGCAGCCTGAAGAATTTTGACCCCATGGTCAGTTTGTAGGCAGGAAGTGGTTCAATCCCAGCATCTTCCAAAACCAATATTGTTTGAAACACACATTAAGCTGAGGACAGGTCTGATGCATAACTGAGAGATGAATGGGTCACAAACAGTAAGGTGTAATAATATGTTTCTGAAATAAGATGCACAGAACAGTGTTGCCAACTCATAATTTTATCATGGGTCTCAATATTTGATGCTTAGAGTCCGAACTGCTGGACCCATGTTATTACGTAAGAATCTCTGTTTCATTTTTTCTTCTCCCCCACCCCTCCTTTTCCCCACCCCTCATTTTATTAAGTTAAGAGAAAAGAAAAGTTTCTCACCCTCATGGTTAGAGAGAAAAGCTGGAAAATGTGAACCCATAAGGCTCAAAAAAACAAAGCAAAATATAAAGGACCCAAAATTTATTTTTTTAAATCTTCATTTTTAAGGGGGCTGACTCATGATTTTTCAATGATTTGTAATTGGAGTAGTAATTGATAATAATACTGATGTAAGATCACATTATGCTACTGCAGAATGTCTACATTAGGGAGTGCACAGAATTGTAATCAATGTCCTTAATGTAAATAAGGCCATAGCTAACGTTCCAATTGAGTCCCTATTTTAAGCACATTTTGCCACATACTGTCCCCTGCCCTCCAAGACCCATTTTTAAAAAAGAAAAAAAAATCAGATTCAAAATGAATAAGTTACATTTGGGATCAAGGTGGAATTTTTTTACCTAACTGAAAGTGAATTAAACAAAGGGGTCTCTGTTTTATGATTTTATCAGAGTACAAAAAAACCCCGCACTAATTAACATAAGAACATAAGAACGGCCACACTGGGTCAAATGAATGGTCTGTCTAGCCCAGTATCCTGTCTTCCAACATTAACCAATTCCAGATGTTTCAAAGGGAGTGAACAGAACAGGGCAATTACCAAGTGATCCATCCCCTGCTGTCCAGTTCCAGCATCTGGCAGTCAGCGGCTTAGGGCCTCCCATAAAATGGGGCTGCAACACTGTACATCTTGGCTAATACCACTGATGATTTATTTATTTATTTTGCCAATTTTATAGCAAAAAATGGAAAGGAGAAAGATAAACCTACTTTACTGGACTCTTCTGGTTGAGATCCTGCGCACAAGTCTAAAGATTAGTTAATTACATTCCAATTATAAAACTGATTAATATTGTAACACTAATGTAAAAATAGCTCATTGGTTCCAACAAGCTTGAAGGGGGCCACCTAGTGTTTGCAGAGAAAAAGCTGGAGAGCATCCCCATAACAAGCCTCTTAAACTTTGAAGAGAGGGAGGATTAGGGGACCCCCAAAGAGCCTCATAATACTTATGGGGATCCCATTAGCCTCCGAATGCCTGCAGCTTGGATTTTGAAAGGTCCCTTCTACCCTGCCCCCAAGCCAGCTTGCTAAGAGTCAAGATTAACATGGAGCTCACAAGCCTCCAAACCTTGTGGTTGGGAAGACCCTGATCAGCCTCTTAAATTTTGACAGATTGGATGCACTTGTACAGGTGTAGTGAACTTCCCTAACATTTTCAGAAATGGGCTCCCTGCATGTGGGCCTCAGGAGGTACACAGGAATGGAAGGAGCCATGCCCTACCACATTTGCTTTCCTTTCTCAAGTCTCTTCCCCATCCGGGAGACCTAATAAGGTGCCCAAAAAGGGATCCCTTCTCTTGCATAGTTCCCAAGATTATCAGGAGTGGGAGATCCACTCCTACAGATTTCAGGAAGTTAGCAAGAAGGAGGAAAATGAGCCCTCTCTACCTCAATACCTGCTTTCCCTACTCCCATTTTAGGACATTTAAAAAACTAAGGGACTTGCAGACAAAAACAACTTTACGGTGAAGTTAAGGCAGAGCATACATATCTAAGGGTAAATCTCCCTATAATAATGTGGCCATTTGTAAAACCACTCCATTAAAAAGCAAGGAAATTCAAAGTTAAAGTTGGACTTACAAGAAACCCAGACATCTGAAAGCATGGACTTACATGGGTATGATACCCAAACTACCTTATCTCTGCCTTTGAGGCAATGCACTTAAAAAAAAAACACCTAAAAATGTATACTACCTTATCCATCAATAATAGAGACCTTCATCTTAACAGTGATCATAAGAACAAGAATGCCTTATTATTAATCAATGATTGTACCACGTCTGGTCTTTTTTAAGACAACCCACAAGAAAAAGAATACTCTGCTGTTTTTTCAATCAGAAATGTATTCGTTCATTCCTTTTTAAGAGCCTGATCCAAAGCCCTTTGTGTATCCTATTTTATAATATAGATTAAATCAAAGATTCACATTTAACAAGAAATTGTGGCTCAATCCTGGCGACAATAATGACTGGTAGTAAGCACTGCATTCAGTAGTATGCATTAAGCATCCACATCTCATCCTCAATATTTACTATGTCTTTCACTGCTAGCAAATATAAAGATCTTAGAAAAAAACTTAAATATATAACCGATTACAAGATGATTTATTATCCCACCATTTGTGACTTGTTCTTCTTTCTCGGCTTCAGACATGGCCATAGCTTATTCTGTGTTTCCAATTCTAACATTACTGGCTTTGGAAGATGCTGGGAGTCAACCACTTCCTGCCTACTAGTTGAGCATGGGCTCCAAAATTCTTCAGCCTGCTGCCTCTGTCCGCATTTCTAGCAGATCAGACCCAGTAGCATTTTCTAGACTGGTGATGTCCTTATTATTTATTATTTGTGTTACTTTCACGCTCAGGAGCCCTAATCCTGAACCAGGACCCCATTGCACTAGCAATGTGAGAACCCCATAGTTATAGGTAAGAATACACTTCTTTAAGAAGCATCTAGAATATCATATATTATTTTCTGAAAACAATTTTATTTCTCTGCTCTAGTATATTTTTAATAGTGCATCATTGTCCTATCTCTGCAAATAATACTTTCAGATGCTGCTTTCATGAACATGAAGTTGCTGACAATACCCTTGTTTGCAATGTGGCAGAGACCCTGGTAGAAAACAGCCTTCTGTGTTTGTCCTATGAAGTGCTATTTTGAGCCTATTCTATTCCTGTAGGAAACCTTTACCCTGGAAATTAGACAAGGCACAAAGCATCTTGTACAGTCATTCTGCACATTTTGATATATTCACTAGAATCCATGCTTTCCCCCCCTTCCCTTGAGAAGGAATTTCTGATCTCCTGACTGTGAAGATAGCCCTTCCAATGAAGTGCTGCTAAGAAATACAGTATCAAGCACTGGTTTTATTATAAGGAGCAACAGTGCCCAAATTAGGTTTTTACTTTGCAAATACATATCAAAGATACACACACAAAAGTCTCACATTTGTTTGGTGGAATGTAATAATATATATTTGAACTCTGGCATCAAATATTTGTATTTAGGTTATCAGGTATATTGCTTAAACTGATGTGCAGTTTAAGACCATATGAATTACAAAAAGAAGCTTTACAGACGACAGATGTTGGTCTACCAGCAGGAAGCTGATAAAGAAGTTCTCTTTCATGTCCGTGGATTTCATTTGTTCTAAATTTGAGCATTCACTAAATACTACTGCTAAGAAATGACCCCACCGTAACCTCGCCCTTCTCTGCAGAGACCTAGTTGGGCACTCTAATATAACTTACATACGCTATTTTTAAATGGACTTCCGTCCACACACACATACACACATCAGTAACGAGTAAATTTTATTCTGAAAACCAGCTGATTTGTTAAAAATACAGTATGCTCAAAGACAAAAAGATGTGCTTGCTCATCATTCTTCAGGTGAAATGACAATCCTTAGATGTTCTAACATAAATTATTAAATCAGCTGCATTTATGAAGCTCTTCATAACAGTCTAAACTGACCAGAAGCATTTGCTGCATCCCATTTGGGGCTCAATCCTGAAACCACTACCTGTGCCAATGAGATCAATCATATTATCATGTAAGTCATTATTTGTGAGAAAAAGGATTACTGGACGGGGGCCTTCTTTGGAGCATTTTTTACATAAGTTGTACTCCAACTCTTAACACAGCCAAATAGCAGGAGAGAGAGAGAAAAAAAAACTGATATAGGCAGAGTCTCCCACTCCCTTCTCCTCCGCCCCCCAGCAGCCGCAAAGGCTAATATTACACCTCTGTGGGGAGAAGACCCTACCTGCGCATCACATATAAGCATGAAAGGAGAGAGGGTGAATAAGCACCTTTGACTTTGTGTCCTTTCTGTTCTGGGTAACTGAAAGGGCCCCTTCTGATGTCCGTCCTCCCCTAGAACGACCTCCACCTCCTCCTCCTCCTCCCCGTGGCTGGCAGGGAATGATGCTGAATCACGATCAGCAGCTGTTCCGCATCTGGCGTCTCCCTTGGACGCCCATCTCCCCGCAGCAGAGGCTTCGCACCCCTGCACCTTTGCTACCACAGGGGAGCTGGGAGGAGGAGACGGTTCGGGATCTCTGGGTAGAACCACCCCACCCGGCTGCTACAGCCGCCCCGCGCTGCGCCCGGGAGGGGGTGAAGGGCAGTGGGGAGGGCCCGGGATTCACTGGTTTCTTACCTGTACCTTGAGGCTGAGGGCCCCCCCCCCCCCACTCCGGGGCTCTGCGCTCTGCAGGGTCGCTGCGCTGCGCCAGCCCGCCTGCGCTCGTGCCGGCGTCTGGGGTCCCCCCCCCGGCCAGCAGCACCTGCCCCGGAGCCCGCCCAGGCTGGACGCTGGAGGCAGCAGCAGCAGGCGGGGACAACTGGGCTGCCGGAGCAAACCATTCGCGGGCGAGGGGGTGGCGGAGACGGGCTGGCGGGGCCGGTGGGTGCGCGAGGCAGCCGGCGGTGGCCCCCGAAGGGCGGGCGAGGGCCGCGGAGCGGGCCCCGCGGCCGGGATGTGTCTCAACTCCCCCGCCGCACGGGCTAGCGGGACCCCTCGGATGCTAGCGCTGCTGCTGCCCCCTCCCCCCGCGCCGGGCTGCTCCATGCGGAGTAGCTCTCCCCATCACTGCTCTTCCCCCGGACCCGTGCGCCAAGCAAAGCAAAACTGATCGGGGGTGGGAACCTTCCCATTAGGATGTGATCTGCCTGTAGGTCAGTGGCTCTCACCAAGGGCACAGGGACCTCTGGGGGTACGCAGGTGATGGCAAGGGTTCAGGTAAGATAGACATGACGTGCCTGGAGACTTTGTTGTTTTAAAATCCTTTCCCCTCAATACTTTGTTCCTACTGTTAAAGTAAGCAATACTCTGGTTCTAAGAAGGCTGTCTGGTCACTACAAGACACCGCTGGTTGCAGACTGCCGACGGGAAGAATTGCAGGTGCCAAGCCCAGTTGGATAGGCTGGGTAAACACAGTGAATACACCAGGTACCATAGCCCAGGGCATGGTCTAAAAGTGGGAGACTTGTGGAATTCCACCCCAGGAGAGCTAAAGGCACGAGACCTGAGAGAACGCTCCGAGGCAGACCAAGAAAGGGGGAAAGTTGCAGCTAGCCCTGCAGCAGTGACAACTTCATCTCTCAGTTGCCCATCTGTAAAACGTATGAGTGTTGTGACAAATTCATTCATATTTATGAGATGCTGAGCTACCATAAGAATGCAGCCATACAAGAATATGCAAGATAGGTAGACTGGAAATTTAGTGCAAAGAGTTGCCCCTTGACTGCAGGGTGGAAATCAATACAAGAGTCAGGGGATAAGAAGGGGGGTGCTATGCTGGAGTGAGGCTGGGTGCCAGACAGGGTATAGGCTAAAGCAAGACTGGGACAGGACTGGAATGGGCTCAGGCAAGGCTGAGATCGCCTAACTTAGGCCATAGTAGTATATGGGAGACTAGACTTCAAACAAGAAGAACCCTCACAATAAAATTTCTAATTTCTAATGATTTAAGAAAATTATTGTTGCCCCCTTTTGACTTGAGTAGCTAGTCAGTGTTCAGGGCTATGAATGGGAGTAGAAATTGATGGTGGAGACTGGTATTTTGTTTGATGCATTTTTGTTTATTTACTAGGCATGTACAAATCCTACTTCTGTGAACATGGGAGGAACCAAAGGCCAACACAGTAGTTTCTTAGCTTACCACCCCCCAACC
Organism: Natator depressus; assembly: GCF_965152275.1. Classification (NCBI taxonomy): domain Eukaryota; kingdom Metazoa; phylum Chordata; order Testudines; family Cheloniidae; genus Natator; species Natator depressus. Next base: position 78,732,716 of record NC_134241.1, on the reverse strand, counting down.
CCCCTCATGCCTCTTTAGTCAGCCCGGACCCAAAAGCTCTCTCTGCCTTCTTCCAGGACCACACCCTAGTTACAGCCTTTTGTTTTGATTTCTTCAGATTTTCTGTCACTTTCTAGTTCTGTCTTTTACATTCTCTCTCCCCCTCCTCCCAACAATACTCAGTTCAAGCCCCTCTACCCACACAGTTTAAAACTCCTGGTGGGGTCACAGCACTTTTATCTTAGGTGGAGGTTTGTGATTAATTTATCCTTACAGTTATGTTACTTGGCAGGTGTTCTCATATCCATCAGTTTCAATCGGGTTTCAACTCAATCCATAACAAGGTTTCACCTAGATCATAACATTATTCTTGTATCACAATCTACCTTTGTTTTTGGTGTCATAGATTTGCATTACATTACCTAATAAGGCAACAAATATTACAAACTAGAGTATAACACCCATATTCTGAATAATTTTCTGCTTCTGAACAACTATTTTCCTTTTTACAAAACACCATTATGTAACCTAGACATAGCTCAAAATTACCCTTGTGAGCTGGAGCTCTCAGAGATGTAAGTTCTGTATTGCAGATTCTTATATTCTCTAGCATTGTCTGATCCCCCCAAAATGAAAGATTTCAAAAGCATCAACTTTGCTCAAATTTTACCCCGAAATGTTGATTCTGAGCTAAGAACCTATAACTGAAGTTCAGCCTATAAGAATTCTGTTTTCAAAGATATAAAACCCTGGAAATAGTGTAGTTAGGAAAGTCACTACACAATCCTAAATATCCACCACAAATGAAGTACTGTAACAGGCAGAGTTAATAAACCTATCTCTTATAACCAAGTAGATTTCATTATCACCTTGATTGTTTATACAACAAAAGCAACAACATTTTTTAGGCTTGACAAGGTACATAAGAACGGCCCTACTGGGTCAGACCAAAGGTCCATCTAGCCCAGTATCCTGTCTTCTGACAGTGGCCAATGCCAGGTGCCCCAGAGGGAATGAACAGAACCGGTAATCACCAAGTGATCCACCCCCTGTCAAGGTATGTCAGACTTGGATGGGAAACTTCCATATTCTATATGGAAAGGTAATCATTTCTTGATTTCATAAGCACATGTTCTACTTAGTTCTTTCCTGGTTATCATCAAATACATTTAATATAAATATGCTGAGTTAGCTTTATACTTGCAGAATGGATTTGACTTACATCTGTAATTGAAAATCAAAAACTTTATCTGAAAAAGTTGGATACAACGCAGCATTTTTTAAAATTCCTGTTCAGTTGTTCTTGTACTGATGTGCACTAACATTAGCTGCTCACCGGGAAGGGAAATGCTAGTTGCACCTTATTTATCGGGCACAGCGGATGAGAGTATCACTAGTGTTAGTGCACTGGAAGATGTGAAACTGTTTTGGTGTGTATTTGAGATTTCAGTTTTATCTGTGCTCTGTACCAGAATCAAAAATGCAATAAAAAGAATGAGTGTATAAGTAATTGGTTAAAGGGCTTTTGATGCATTAATTAAGTTGTGAATTCTAACCCACATTATTGGTTTTATTTAGGCATTTAAAAATACAACTCAAATTTACAAACCTTAGTTAAAAATTGTTGTGTGTTAAACAGAATTATAAGTAAGAGTTACATTTTATAGTGATGAAGATATTGTGAATATCCTGGAACAAAGGGACAGATCCTCAGCTAGTATAATAGAGCTATGTTGATTTATGCTAGCCGGAGATCTGGCCCACAGATGCATAGGAAGGCAAGTTTTATGGAACATGGACCAAACATTTTACATTCCAATGTCTTATTCATGTCTGTGAACAGTGACATAAAAAGGAACCCTGTCTCTGTAAAAGCATACTACACAACAACTTACTCCAAAATCCCATAAAGAAACAATATTTAAGATCAAATACCTTATTTTGCATAACAGGCACGTTTTCTTGATAGCAGAATCTTCTTCACCTTAAAGAGTGAGAAAGCAATGTAGAAAATCTTACAAACTTGTCATATAAAAATCTGAAGGAATCAAGCTAATTTTTCTGGCATCGCTCCTGGTGTTCTGCATCTGCTTTGAAAAACAAACAAACAAACAAAAAAACCCACATGATTAAAAGCATGAGAAAAATGTAATGTTTTTCTCTGTGTATCACATACTGGCTTTCTATAAAATGGCAAAAATTAATTCTACACAAACCTTTTCCTTTACCAAAAATTTCTAAAGAAAGCCTCAATCTGAATCTGCTGCTAACCTTCCATATCCATTGAAGGTACAAGTGAGCAATTTTTTATAGTAATTGAATGTTTTCTTTCAATATTTTCACATAATTTTGCATTTTCAATATTTTTAAAGAATTGCAGAACGGAAAAGATGTATTTGGTCATCCAGTGCATCTTCCTACCTGTTTAGGATTGGTTCTTACAGTATATTTACTGATGCATTATCCAACATAGTTTTCAATTTCTCGAGCAGTGGAACTTCTGCTTCTTCCCTAACCTAATCAATCTTGCGGTAGTATTCGTCCTACATAAATCAAAACAATGTAAATTTTTAAAAAGTAGAAATTAACTGTTTAGATTTTTCTTTAAAGAGAAATATGTTGAATGTGGAGGGGTGAGAAATTTTCATTGCCAAATATCTCTTCAGCTGCTGGAAGAGGGAGGTAAGGCATATTCACAATTAATAAAATATAGAATTGTAGGACTGAAAGGGACATTGAGAGGTCTTCTTGTCCAGTCCCTGTACTCAAGGCAGGACTAAGTATTATCTAGATCATCCCTCACACGTGTTTGTCTAAATTGCTCTTAAAAACTGCCAATGACTGAGATTCCTCAACCTCCCTGGGCAATTTATTCCTAATGCCCAGCCTAAACTGCCCTTGCTGCAATTTAAGCCCATTGCTTCTTGTTCTGTCCTTTCTAGGCAGTCATTTTCCATTTTGTATGTGTGCAACTGATTGTTCCTGCCTAAGTAGAGTACTTTGCATTTGTCATTATTGAATTTCATCCTATTTACTTCAGACCACTTCTCCGGTTTGTCCAGATCATTTTTAATATTAATCCTATCCTCCAAAGCACTTGCAACGCCTCAGAGCTTGGTATCGTCTGCAAATTTTGTAAGTGTACCCCTTTTTGCCATTATCTAAATCAGGGGTCAGCAACCTATGGCACGTGTGCCAAAGATGGCATGCGAGCCGATTTTTAATGGCACGCTGCTGCCTGCCGAGTCCCAGCCACCGGCCCTGCTCAGCCCGCTGCCGAACCCACACTGGGACCCCGGCCGGCAGCAGCGTGCCATTAAAAATCCTGCCCGCCCCACCTGCTCTTCTCCGCGCCCTCCCGCCACCGGCTGCTGCTGCAGAGCAGGCAAGCTCCCCCCTCCTCCACCTCTTCCCCCGTGCTGTGTTCCTGTCCCTCCTCCTCTCCCTCCCTGCTGCCAATCAGCTGATGGCCCTTGCGAGGGAGGGGGAGAAGCGGAGCCGCAGCGTGCTCGCTGCTCCGCGGAGGAAGCAGAGAAGAGGTGGGGACGGGGCCTTGGGGAAGAGGGGTGGAATCAGGGCATATCCCCTCCAGCTCCCTGCCATGAGCCTCTTTGGGCAGGGGGCTGGGAGCACCCCCATGACCCCAGCCCACACCCCAGCCCCCTGCTATGACCCCTGCATCCCACACACACACCCCAGCCCCTGCCCTGATCCCTGCACCCCCCTCACACACACCCAGCCCCCCCCCCCCGCCCTGACCCCCAGCCCCCACACATACACAGCTGTTTGGCGGCACTTAGGACTTTCCAGAAGGGAGTGGGAAGGAGCAGGGATGCAGCACACTCAGGGAGGAGGCAGAGAAGAGGTGGGGCCAGGGCAGGGATTTGGGGAAGGGGTTGGAATGGGGGCGGGGAAGGGGTGGGGCCTCATGGAAGAGACGAGCAGTCTGAGGTATGAAGTTCAGCATGTATAATTCTTTGCTGTGAGTAGTTGGGAAGAATGTTTGTTAAAAGTGGCAATGTATTTTGTATGAATAGTTACTTTAAAAAGTTCCTGCCATTACAGCTATGTTGATAGACTGTTAGTGTAGATCATCATCAATGTTACTGACCTTATAAGAAATAGTTACAGGTGTTTATATTTTATTAAAACCCCTCTTTGCATTACAGTTTTAAAAAAGTTAATACATTGACTTTTAATAGCATACTATATTACTCTTCATTTTTTTCATTTTTGACTAAACTTTTGTACCGTTGTTTGCAAAGGTTTTAGAGATGTGGCCCTCGGGCCAATGTACTAGTCCTCGTGTGGCCCTCGTGGTGATTTGAGTTTGAGATCCCTGATTTAGCGGGTCTAGTGAAGACCCACCAAATCGCCAGCAGATCACTCTCCAGTTGACCCCTGTACTCTACCCCCGACAAGAAGAGTAAGGTAAATCGATGAGAGAGTTTCTCCCATCAACCCCCCGCGGTGTAGACTCCACTGTAACTTGACCTAAGGTACGTAGCTGGAGTTGCGAAGCATAGGTCAACTTACCGTGGCAGTGTGGACATAGTCTTAGTGTTGTACTTCTTGCTAATGTAACCAAACATACTCATATAGTAACTTCCATCCAAAGATAACGAAACACTTCACAAACATTAATGAATTAAAACCTCACAACACCAGTGAGGTAGGTATTTTATAGGTGGTGAAAATGAAGCCCAGAGAGGTTACATAACTTGTCCAACGTCATTAAGGACGTGTGTGGGAGAAAAAGTAAATGCCTGTGCTCTAGCCACAAAAGAATCCTTCTTAGAAAAGGGAGATGAATCCCTACACTTGCTTTCAGCCATCAGAGAAACTGTGATCAGTTGAAACAATACAAAGCAAAGTTTTAATTAATGAAATATTTGAGCTCTTCCTGGCCCTCAGTTGGTCTGTGAAATATAGCAAGGACCAAAATTCACCAACTTTTTCTTTTTTTTTTAACTTGGATACAGCCTTCATTATTTTGAATCACTTCTAATGTGGATTGCACTGGATATTTGAAATGAAACTCTAACAAAACTTGAACTTATTAACAAACCAAAACAGGGTATTAAATGCCCAGGTGTTTCAGTGGGAGTGGAAAATAGGATTGTTTGTTTTTATAAATTGTAAACCAATTTTCTTCTTGAGATAACAGCTGTGTGTACATAATTACTACTGTAAATAAAACATTCTATAAGGAATACCTTTTATGCTGTAAGAGTCATGTTGTGAATTCTATGCACAACGTAAGCAGAACCAAGAAGTAAAGTGGTAAAGCTGTTTCACAAACTTTTAATGCTTCTATTTTTTTTCTGTGCTCCAAGTGGGGCTGAGTACATTTTATGATTATAAATAACATAGTACGATAATGATAAGGTCAATCAAAGCTTATACTATACTTCAGGGTATAAGCTAATTACTTATTATGGTCCAGCCCCTGTTCCATTCTTTCTGCCATACATGACAGAGCCCAGGTTCCATCCTTCCATACATGATGTACTCCCTGAATAATTATGATCATCGTTATTGTACTCCACACTTATCATCCGTACACTTTTCCATAGGCCTCAGTGCTTTTGTACAGTGTGTAAGTATCATCTTCATTTTACAGATAGGAAAAAATGAAATACAAAGAGCTTAAGTGATTTGGTCATGACCACAAAGAAGACAGTAGCAGAGTGAGAAATCATAACATATTTTTCTTTTCTTTCCTTTCAGTCTCATGCCCTAGTCACTGGACCATAGTGTCTGAAGGATGTAGTTGCAGGCATGCACTCCTGTGCTCCTGGGAACTTCAGGCTGCATTTTGCCTTCCTGAGGTGCTACCAGTGTGCTGGTATAGCTCCATGGCACTCTCAGTGCTAGGCTGTAGCTAAGAGCCACTATAAGGCTCTTTTCACATCTAACTTTGACAGAGAAAGTGTAGCTCAGGCTATAGTTGTACAGTATGAATGCTGGTTGTTTCAAAAGTGCTGTCTACTGCTGTTTATAAACACCCTTCTTAGACAATATTTGCTAGTCATTTACTATGTTTTTGTGAGGAAGTGTCTTTTCCAAGTTCCTCTAAAACAAAGGAGACACACACACACTGTAGAGTCAAAAAATCATCCCTTTGCTGGGGTTTGGCATTATTAAAGAAATTAACAGGAAAACAGCAAGGTTAATCCCAAACGCTGTCTCTAGGCTTGGTCTCTCCTCGTGTTCTTAATTTAAGATTGCTCAGCCTAAATCTATTCTCCCCCTCCAGAGAGCCACACCATCCTCCCTTATAAAAGCCACTTGCTCAGTGAGTTAGCAGAACCCATGCAACTCTTTCCCAGCAGCATCAACACCTGCTAACAGAGTCTGGTATTTCAGGCACACCCTGCCAGACTGTTACAGGTTCTTATCTTCTATCCATCTAATCTTCAAAGTACTATCTGGTACTATCTGCTGAAAATCAAATGCCCTGAAGCATGACGTATTTTTTATATAGCACCAAATGTGTGCTATGTGCTTTATTGGACTTATTGCTGCTGTAAACATTTTTTACTATAGGGAACAAAGTGCTTTTCCAAACTGTAAGCATAACATATCCTTTCATATACAATAAACTGCAACTTTACAGTCCTCGCCATTTAAACTTCCCTCTGGGCCCCATTAATCATGGGTGTAAACAGATGTACTGTGATATCAAGGAAGTCAATGGAGTTGCATTCAATTATACCATGGCTTAATTTGGCTTCCTGACTTCAGGCATCTTTTCAAATTAAATCTTCCACAAGAACTTGAGAATTGTTTGTTTTTTAATACATAAAATATCCTTTCAAAACAGACTGTCTTCATTTATTTTGTTTAGCAACCCTGTGTTAGGATGTAGAGTTTCTCAAGGACCCATATCAAATTCTCACCTGTCCTATGCCCCTGCTTACGAGGGGGAAAGGGATGGAATCTCAGGACCTGAGCCTTTTGAAGATAGTCCTATACTGAATGAAAGACAGACCATCAAAAGTCCATGCCTACAGGTTCTCCATCATCGAGGAGGTGAAAGATTGAAGAAAGAGGCACAAATTCAAGGAACGTGAATGTGGTAACCTATGTGTGCTGGCCAGCTATACACATGCTTACCAACAGTCATGGTGGATTCTTTATCACTGACATTTTAAATCAAGATTGCATGTTTTTCTAAAAACTATAATCTAGGAATTATTTTGGGGAAGTTCTAGAGCCTTTGCTATACATGATGTCAGACTAGATGATCATAATGGATCCTTCTGGCCATGAAATCTATGAATCAATGCTGGTCCCTCAGAATAATGAAACTGCAATACGCTTACTGCACATAAACTATCCATCCACAAGCTGGAATAAGAGCATATGGCGTTAGCCAGTACTGCCTATATCATTGCTGGACTGCTGGATAAATATGGAGGTGCTTGAACAACTCTTCTGCCAGTACTGTTTCAGGCTTGTCAGTAGCCAACAGGGAATGGAAGAGCTCTTGTTCTGATGAGGGATCATCAAGATGAAATGAGGGAATGGATAAAGCCTCCTACCCCAAAGAAGTTTTGGTGCTCCACACGTCTCAGGATGTATCCTGCTGTGTAAAACACGGTAGTCAGCGTGTTCTTTTGCAAAGTATATTTTATCAGTTCCCAATCACTGTTAGAGCTGCACCGTATTAGGCAATAGGAATATAAAATACATTGCCATAAATCTGAAGAGAACCATCAGGCCAGCAGTTTGATTTGTGGAGACATGATGACTGTTTTGTATGAGATTTTACTGCTGTCACCATGACCTTAGAAATGGCAATGAATATACACATTTCATGACCAAGTGTGGTTTCTAAATCTTCCTTCTCTGACAGATATCATTTGGTTTAATTTGAGGGGGAAAGTGAACACTTATTTTCATGGCTGAAGCCTCTGAAGCTGCCTGCAGCTCATTTAAATTTAGGGTAGGAGAACCACAGAAAGCCCTGGTTACAGGTAAAATGAATCTAGAACACTAAAAATTTTAGAGAAGCTTAACCTAAATAATCAGGTGTCTTTTAATAATTCTACTTAACAACACTGTACAAACATTGTATAATGTTCCTCGCAGCATTCTTATGAAGTAAATATTGTTATCTCCATTTTACAGATAGGGAAACAGTGATTCAAATTCCTTCCAGCTCTCTGGTATTATACCAGGAATGAATTTGGGCCAGTGTTATGAGGTGTTCACCTCACAGTTACCCAGAAAAGGTTATGTAGTAGCAACCAGGCAAGGTACTAACAAACTTCAACAGAACTTTATTTTTAAAGTGGAAACCTCTTTACCAAGCTGCTGCTGCACCCTCGGTAGCTCTCACTCAGCCTCCTCAACTCCCCACCCTCCTTCCTGTTTCCTGTGCTTTCAGACTCCCAACAGCTAGTGCTCCCAGTTCTAATAATTACAAGCAGCATCTAAACACCACAGGTTAATGCAGAGTGAGAGGAACAATCAGCCCAATGAGCCACAGCTGGGGAATCAGGTGGCCAGGTAATTCCCTGACTGAGTGAAGGAGCCCAGCTAAGGAGGAACAAGCTGGGCTGGAACTATAAAGACCGGAAATTGGAAACAGAAGGGGGCTGCTGGGGAAGCCTGCAGTCACTCCCTGGGGGAAGAGAGGAGTATTTGGAGGATGTAGGGACAGGTAACATATTGTTACTCCCAGTTAAGATGTTTGTAAACTCCAGAGAGTGGGGAGTGCCAGATGGTAGGAGAGGATTTAGAGAAAGGCAGTAGGGAACAGGCCTTGACTGCTGGCTGAAGGGTTGCCCTGGGTTCATGTGCTGGCCACTGAGGGAGCAGTATCATGGAGCAGTGAATGGGAAGACTACCTCAGCCTGCTAGTGTGCATAGAGATTTTGAAACCCCCTTGGTCCCTGGAAGGGGAAAAAACATGTAGTGACCTAGCTGGAGGGCTGAGTCATGAAGAGGTGGCAGCAGCAGCAGCTCATGGAGTGAGAGGTAGAGGACAGTGTGCAACTGGGGGAAGTGATGTTGACCTTGTGAGGTATCCCCCAGAGTGACCATGAGGAGGTGCCATCCTGCAGTAAGTAGAGCACCCTGTCGCAATGTCCATCACAGCCAGAAAAGTTAATTGCCCAAGACCACACAGTAAACCATACTTGGAGATCAGTCTAAGTTGGTCTGAGGGAGTCTTATTTTGTGTTAAAAGAGAGAGTACTTGTGACACCTTAGAGACAAATTTATTTGAGCATAAGCTTTCGTGTGCTACAGCTCACTTCGTCGGATGCATTCAGTGGAAAATACAGTGGGGAGACTAATATACATAGAGAACATGAAACAATGGGCGTTACCATAAACACTGTAATGAGAGTGATCACTTAAGGTGAGCTATTACTAGCAGGAGAGTGGGGGGCAGGGGGGGGAAACCTTTTGTAGTGATAATCAAGGTGGGCCATTTCCAGCAGTTGACAAGAACGTCTGAGGAACAGTGTGTGGGGGGGAATAAACATGGAGAAATAGTTTTACGTTGTGTAATGACCCATCCACTCCCAGTCTCTATTCAAGCCTAAGTTAATTGCATCCAGTTTGCAAATTAATTCCAGTTCAGCAGTCTCTCATTGGAGTCTGTTTTTGAAGTTTTTTGTTGAAGAATTGCAACTTTTATGTCTGTAATCAAGTGACCAGAGAGACTGAAGTGTTTTCCAACTGGTTTTTGAATGTTATAATTCTTGACATCTGATTTGTGTCCATTTATTCTTTTACGTAGAGACTGTCCAGTTTGACCAACGTACATGGCAGAGGGGCATTGCTGGCACATGATGGCATATATCACATTGGTAGATGTGCAGGTGAACGAGCCTCTGATAGTGTGTCTGATGTGATTAGGCCCTATGATGGTGTTCCCTGAATAGATATGTGGACGCAGCTGGCAATGGGCTTTGTTGCAAGGATAGGTTCCTGGGTTAGTGATTCTGTTGTGTGGTGTGTGGTTGCTGGTGAGTATTTGCTTCAGGTTGGGGGGCTGTCTCCCAAGATCTGTGAGAGCGATGTCGTCTTTCAGGATAGGTTGTAGATCCTTGATGCGTTGGAGGGGTTTTAGTTGCGGGCTGAAGGTGATGGCTAGTGGCGTTCTGTTATTTTCTTTGTTGGGCCTGTCCTGTAGTAGGTGACTTCTGGGTACTCTTCTGGCTCTGTCAATCTGTTTTTTCACTTCAGCAGGTGGATATTGTAGTTCTAAGAATGCTTGATAGAGATCTTGTAGGTGTTTGTCTGCTATGGGTACGCGCATGGCCCCACAGTATGCCAACACTTTTATGGCTGACTTAGAACAACGCTTCCTCAGCTCTCGTCCCCTAACGCCCCACTCTACTTGCGCTATATTGATGACATCTTCATCATCTGGACCCATGGAAAAGAAGCCCTTGAGGAATTCCACCATGATTTCAACAATTTCCATCCCACCATCAACCTCAGCCTGGACCAGTCCACACAAGAGATCCACTTCCTGGACACTACGATGCTATAAGCGATGGTCACATAAAGACCACCCTATACCAGAAACCTGCTGACTGCTATTCCTACTTACATGCCTCCAGCTTTCATCCAGACCACACCACATGATCCATTGTCTACAGCCAAGATCTACGATACAACCGCATTTGCTCCAACCCCTCAGACAGAGACAAACACCTACAAGATCTCTATCAAGCATTCTTACAACTACAATACCCACCTGCTGAAGTGAAGAAACAGATATACTTTACATATCACTTTTGAATGTAGCCCATTGAGTCACTGGCAGAACCAGGAGTAGAACTGTTCCAGAATTCCACTCCTATGCTCAGGTCACTAGATCATACAGCCCCTCTCCTGATCCTAAGAAATGTTGACAAGTTGAGATCCTAAGGACACTTTTGGATTAATTTATGGTTGGCATGTCTTTTAACAAATCCAGTTTTAAAATAGTAATTTGACATCTTTGGCTTTCATATTGCATACAAAATTCATGCAATAGTTAACTAGTAAATCTATTTCTGGGGAACTTCAGTTCCCATTACAATTCTTCATATTTTTTGAAATGCAAAGAATGTCTAATGCTACACAAAAATGAAAAAGCAATTAATTAATTATTTTTTCCTCAGCGGTCTTTCAATGATGTCTGACATTATCTGCTTAAGCAGAATCGCAATGTGTGCAGGACCATAATCTAAAATCTGGCACGCACAGTTAGCTAACATTCACTGTCAAGGAACTCAAATTCTTCAATGTGTTGTCTTATGTGAACATTCTGCTCCATTAAGATGATGGATTTTATAATAATGGACAAAGGCTAGGCATATGATGTGAAAACTTCCCTGTGCAGGTACACCTCCAACTACCTTGCAACAGCTCTGAAAACTTAGTCTTTGGTCTCTTAAGCAATGGTTGCTAGTTGTGCAGAATTGTGTATTGGTGGTTTGGTTTTGTTTGTTTTGAAGGCAAACATTTACTAAGGACGAGGATGGGACCATGAAAATCGTGCTGTACTTTCACACTGATTTGCTGTGTGGTGGTGGACGTACCTTTCCCTTTTCTGCCTCCATTTCCTCATCTATAAAATGGGGATACTTAACTAACTTTGAGGAAGCTGCATACATCCTTATGGATCTTTGAAAATGTAAAATGCTGTGTAAATGCTGATATTAACTCTATTATCTCTAACTTTTATAGTAAGACCCATCCCACCCCACCCACTTAGGAGGAGAAATTGATATTTCTTTATACAGTTTAATTATGTATAAAAATGTACAAAGTCCTGTGTGTCTGAGCACAGAAGGAATCAAATAGAAGGAAACTGCTTCTTCTGTTCACAGCACCAAGAACTCTCTTTTCAGCCTGCACTCATGGCAAGGTTCCTTCCCCACTCTGAACTCAAGCGTAAAGATGTGGGGACCTGCATGAAAACCTCCTAAGCTTATTTTTACCAGCTTAGGTTAAAACTTCCCCAAGGTACAAACTATTTTCCTTTTTCCCTTGGACTTTATTGCTGCCACCACCAAGTGTCTAACAGATATATAATCAGGAAAGAGCCCGCTTGGAAACATCTTTCCCCCCCAAAATCCTCCCCAAACCCTACACCCCCTTTCCTGGGGAAGGCTTGATAAAAATCCTCACCAAATTGGAACACAGATCCAAACCCTTGGATCTTAAGAACAATGGAAAAGCAATCAGATTCTTAAAAGAAGAATTGTAAAAGAATCACCTCTGTAAAATCAGGATGGTAAGTACCTTACAGGGTAATTAGATTCAAAACATAGAGAATCCCTCTAGGCAAAACCTTAAGTTACAAAAAGACACAAACAGGAATATCCATTCCATTCAGCACAGCTTATTTTCTCAGCCATTTAAACAAACAGAATCTCTAGCATATCTAGCTAGATTAATTACTAAGTTCTAAGACTCCATTCCTTTCTGTTCCCGGCAAAAGCATCATACAGACAGAGCCTTTGTTTCTCCCCCACTCCAGCTTTTGAAAGTATCTTGTCTCCTCATTGGTCATTTTGGTCAGGTGCCAGCGAGGTTATCCTAGCTTCTTAACCCTTTACAGGTGAAAGGGTTTTTCCTCTGGCCAGGAGGGATTTTAAAGGTGTTTACCCTTGCCTTTATATTTATGGCAACTCGTGAAACCTCTCCCTGGTTTCTCCCAAGGTCCTACCCCATGCTTTCAGCTGCTCCTTCAGGCTGTCTCACTCCTTGGTTCTCTGTGTTTGTGCCCATACTCACACTCACTAGCCCAGACCTCCTAGGCAAATTCATATAACGCTTTTCTCTTAGGTGGCAGCTTTTAATTAACTTATCCCTCCAGTTATGTTAATTGATAAGTGAAGCTACACCATCAATCTCATTGAGGTTTTTTAGCTTGCCCCATAACAAGGTTTTACCCAGATCATAACTGTAATATCCTAAAATGCAGGGTGTGGCTGCAGCAGCCAAAGTTCATTTCTCCTCTATTTTAGGAGGCAGGGTTTTGGACTGCAAGCGGGCAGAACAAACTGTGGCTAGCTGAAGCTCACAGCAGTATCTTTGTTATGTAACATTAACTCCAATTATTTTTTAAAGTAAAAGCTATTCATAGTCTAAGTGACAGAGGCCAGTTTTTAAACCGTATTACAGCCCTGTTTCTCTGCTCCACTGGCATACGGGGACATGAAGGGGACAGTGCAGCTCCTTCTGGAATTCTCCAGGCACAAGTTCTACATATGCATATGTGGACATGGACTATCTGTCTTTTCAGCCTCTAAGACTAAGGAGTGCTGGGAGAGAGTGGGGGGGGCAGAAGTGGGAGTGGTCAGAACTGCACTCCAGCAAACTTTGGGCAACTGAGTACACAGGCTTCCCTGTACACTGCTGTCAATTAGAGTAACCTCTGGGGCTGCTGTAAGGGTATGCCTACGCTTCAGAGACTGTAGTAGCATAGCTATGCTGGCATAATCCCACAGTGTAGACATAGTCTACACCAACTGAAGGGTTTTTTCCTTCAGTGTAAGAACACCACCTTCCTGAACGAAGTTCAGCCATGTCAATACTACGAGGACAGTAGCAGCATCACTACAGCACTATCACTATGCCAGCATTACTGCATACTGTACACATAGCCTACAGTGACAGAAGGCGTTTCTTGGTCACTCTAGGATCATCTCCCTGAGCTATGGTAGCTAGGCCAAGAGAAGCATTCTTCCACTGGCCTAGTTGCATCTACACTGGGGTTAGGTTGGCATAGGACAGCACTCAAGATATGGGTTTTTCATACCCCTGAGCACCATAGCTATGTTGACCTAAGATGTACATCAGGAATTTCTGGTTTTCAAACAGATAAATATAAGGCCAATTCACAGGAAAACTCAAACCGTCCAAATATAGCAAATTTTGTAGTATCTTTATAGGAAGCTCATTTTAAAAAAGAGGACATTTCTATAGAGTCAAACAGAACATGAAATGAATTGCTATCAGCTGTAAGGTTATGAAGAATTTAGCATTTAGTCTACATTGCTCAAGCAAAGTGAGCTGTTTCCTTAAAAGTATCACATGTAATACAATAAAATTATTCTATGAAAAATGGTGAAAATGTTTTGTTTTAGCAGCACTAGGGGGTGGTAGTGGAATAGCATGTATTCTCTGTTTTAAAGCATCCTTATTTTGAGAAGCTATTTTATAAAATAGTTTGGTAGCCTTTGCTGTTTTGATTAGGACTTTCAGAATGATTTTAAAGCCCATTTTTAAAGAGAGAATATAGTCTCTTTAAGTCTTTAACATTGCAATGGCTGTAATTTTTTTGATATCTTCCTACTATTCCCAAGAGTCAGTAATGATTTTCAGTAAACTCTATTCTGTAAATAGCTAACTTTGTCACAATTTTATTTAAGACAATAAAACTATTGTTTGGCGATGTCAGTAAAGAGTGAAATGTAGTTATGGTGTACTGTAACACAGTAGCTTGTTATATAATACAACAGAAAATGATAATTCAGTGTCTTTCATCCCAAAGGATCTCAGAAAGGAGCATATGTCCCAACATTTCCAAAGCTATCTACCACATGCTGCAGAGGAGCAAAATATAGCAGGAAAGGCTCCAGACATACAGAAGGTAAACAGCTGCTTTATCATATACTCTGGCCTCAGACACTGCAAAGGCCCTTCTGCTCTAGGTGCATATACCTGTGGGAATGCAGAATAGCCACTCTGTGGCTTAATTCCTGGGAGATCAGGTGAATTTTGAGGCAGAAATCCACTCTGAGATTACTAATAGAATCAGCAGTTAGTTCTCCTCCATGCTTTCCACCCCTGTGGAAGAAGGTGGGGGAGAGCCAATGACAGCACAGTTCCCTTATGGGTTTGAGCTGCTGGTCAGAGGGAAGGGGAGGGTTGTCTGTGGATGGTTCAGAATCTACAGGCAGGGTGGAATTTGAGTTCCCTTCAAATATCCTCCCCTCAAAGGCTGCACACCTATCCATCCCCACATTGTGCTAAACTCTTCCTCCCTATGGGCAGTTTAATTTTATGAAAGAATTCACAGGGCTTTGGATGCAGGTATTACCCTCTAACTAATTTATCTAAGGAAAGATACTATGTGACCCCCTTATACATACACTACCACAGAAATGCAGCCACCAAAAGATACACAGCACAAAAGTTGGTGGTGGGGAAAATTTTTGGCAAATAACACTAGGAAAACCTCTACTTTTTTTATAAAAGTGCCATGGGATTATCATTGTCCATAAAGAGCAGACAAGACCTAGCATTTTAAAGTCACATCTAAAAGAAAAACAGAGTGTGATTCACCCTATGCTCATACTTTGGGCCGGATTCTGATTTGGTTGCCTTTTACCCTGTAAGAGGGTCCTTTGGTGGGCTGGGCATCCTAGTGGTTAGCACACACCCAGTAATAAAGACAGTGATAGGAGAGCCTGGCCCTGCCTGCTCCACTGGGCTGCAACCCGGAGTCCTAGGAGGGTCAGCAGCATTTGGCCTCTGAGGGGAGGCCTCTAAGTTACTCTGCTTAGGTCACTTTCTACCACTGCTTTCCTTCCTCAGCTTCTGGTCCCAGCGGTCAAGATCCTGACAAAAGGAGAGCAGCAGAATACAGACCCTCGACTTCCAAAAAGCAGACTTAGCCTCCCAGGGGATCCTGCCCATCAGTTCCCTGAGGGAGTCAAATATGAAGGGGAAAGGAGTCCAGGAGAGCTGGCTGTATTTTAAAGAAGCCTTCTTGAGGGCACAGGAACAAACCATCCCAATGTGCAGAAAGAATAGCAAATATGGCAGGTGACAGCTTGGCTTAACAGTGAAATCTTTGAGCTTAAATATAAAAAGGAAGCTTACAAGAAGTGGAAACTTGGACAGATGACTAGGGAGGAGTATAAAAATATTGTTTGAGCATGCAGGGATGTAATCAGGAAGGCCAAAGCACAATTGGAGTTGTAGCTAGCAAGGGATGTGAAGGGTAACAAGAAGGCTTTCTATGGGTATGTTAGCAACAAGAAGAAGGTCAAGGAAGTGTAGGACCTTACTGAATGGGGGAGGCAACCTAGTGACAGATGTGGAAAAAGCTGAAGTACTCGATGCTTTTTTTTTCGGTCCCCTTGGTCTTCACAGACTGCTGCACTGGGCAGCATAGTATGGGGAGGAGGTGAGTAGCCCTCAGTGGTGAAATAAGTTAAAGAGAATTTAGAGAAGCTGGATGTGGGGCTGGATACAATGCATCCATGGGTGCTGAGGGAATTGGCTGGTGTGATTGCAGAGCCATTGGCCATTATCTTTGAAAATTCATGGTGGGTGGGGGAGGTCCTGGATGATTGGAAAAAGTCAAATCTAGTGCCCTTCTTTAAAAAAGGGAAGAAGGAGATTCTGGGGAACTATAGATTGGTCAGCCTCACCTCTGTCCCCAGAAAAATCATGGCGCAGGTCCTCAAGGAATCCATTTTGAAGCACTTGGAGAAGAAGGTGATCAGGAAGAATCAACATGGATTCACCAAGGGCAAGTCATGTCTGGCCAACCTGATTGCCCTCTATGATGAGATACTGTCTCTGTGGATATGGGGCAAGCGGTGGGTGTGATATACCTTGACTTTAGCAAAGCTTTTGATATGGTCTTCCACAGTATTCTTCCCAGCAAGTTATAGTCCATTCAGTCCATATTTTAAGGTGGATAGAAAGCTGGCTAGATTGAGCTGTTGATCACAACCCATTGAGCCCAATGTCTAGTTGGGCATTCTGCTTGATACCGGCTTCCCAGGGGTAGGTCCTGGGGCTGATTTTGTTCAACATCTTTATTAATGATCTGGATGATGGATGAATTGCAGCCTCAGCAAGTTTGCAGATGACACTAAGCTGGGGGGGAGGTAGATATGCTGGATGGTAGGGATAGGATCCAGAGTGATCAGACAAATTGGAGGATTGGGCTAAAAGAAATCTGAAGTTCAACAAGGACAAGTCCAGAGTCTTGCACTCAGGACAGAAGAATCCCATGCACTGCTATAGGCTGGGGACCGACTGGCTAAGCAGCAGTTCTGCAGAAAAGGACCTGGGGATTATAGTGGACAGGAAGCTGAATGAGTCAGCACTGTGCCCTTGTTGCCAAGAAGGCCTACAGCATATTGGGCTGCATTAGTAGGAGCATTGCCAGCACATCTAGGGAAGTGATTATTCCCCTCTATTTGGCACTGGTGAGGCCACATCTGGAGTACTGTGCCCAGTTTTGGGACCCCCACTACAGAAAGGATGTGGACAAAGTGGAAAGAGCCCAGCGGAGGGCAACAGAAATTATTAAGGGGCTGGGGCACATGACTTATGAGGAGAGGCTGAGGGATCTGGGCTTATTTGGTCTGCAGAAGAGAAGAATGAGGGGGGATTTGATAGCAGCCTTCAACTACCTGAAGGGGGGTTCCAGAGAGGATGCAGCTAGGCTGTTGTCCATGGTGACAGATGACAGAACAAGGAGCAATGGTCTCAAGTTGCAGTGGGGGAGGTCGAGATTGGATATTAGGAAAAACTATCCCACTAGGAGGGTGGTGAAGCACTGGAATGGGTTACCTAGGGAGGTGGTGGAATCTCCATCCTTAGATTTTTAAGGTCAGGCTTGACAAAGCCCTGGCTGGGATGATTTAGTTGGGGTTGGTCCTGCTTTGAGCAGGGGGGTGGACTAGATGACCTCCTGAGGTCTTTTCCAACCTGAATCTTCTATGATTCTAAGTCAGGACACCTTTTATGCCAGTCACTTAACAAATATATAGTACACAATGGAATTTACGATCTGGAAGAGTTACATCAAGAAAGGATTTACAAAAAAAAAACTCAGTCTAATTTATAAATATTTTATGTGCAACATTTAATAAATTGCACTTGTAAATGAATAATGAATTAATAAAACCAGCCAATTAAAATAGTGTGTTTAAGAGAGAGCTGTATAAAGGAATAATATTCAGAAGTTATAGTTTTACTTAGTTGGAATATCTTTCCCTGTGTAAAAATCAACTTTAAGAAAAGGGGATTAGGGTGTGTGAAAGCTGACAAAGGATCCTTTGTCATAGTGCTTGTACCTTAAGCATCTAGACCAAAGTTGCCTCTCTGACAGGAAAGGGCTCAAGGGGTTTTGGAGCATGAAGAAGAAAACTGAGGATCCCTTCACTGAGCTTTGTTTAAATGGAGGGAAAGGTTGGGTTTTTCCTCCCTGCAGAACAGCCATAGTTCTTCACCAGAATTAACTTTTAGGAGGAATTTCTAAAGGGTGGGTGGGACTGGAGGACAAATCACATGGCTAAGGCTAAAGATATATCTGATGGTATGTCCTCACTACCCGCTGAATTGGTGGGTGGGGATCGATTTATCCCGTCTAGTCTAGACGTGATAAATTAACCCCCGAGTGCTCTCCCATTGACTCCTGTACTCCAGGGCTGAGAGGCACAGGCAGAGTCGACGGGGGAGCGGCAGCAATAGTCTCACTGCGGTAAAGACACCACAGTAAGTCAATCTAAGTACGTCAATAATGTAGCTGAAGTTGCATAACTTAGATCGATTTCTTTTTCTCCCCCCCCCCCCCCGCCCAATATAGACCAGGGCTGAGTGTTTTGTTGGATCAGAACCAGCATGCTTAGAACCAGGCAGGATCAAGCCCTAAATAACACAGAAAAACTTTTCTTCTCCCTTTGAACAGTTTGCTCGTTCATACATAATGTGTGCTTAAAGGAGTTTTCAGCAGCCAAAGCAAAGTAGAAGTTCAAAGTAAACTTGAAATTCAACTGGCTACCTCACTTAACCCAGATCAGAGAGGAGCATTTCCTTATTCTGCATTTCTTATGAGCAGATCTCCCATTGATGATGATGGGAGATCTGTAAATAGAGGAAGAAGAGGCTATCAGATTCAAAATCCACAAAAATAATATTTAATCATCTTCTGAAGCATCTGCTAAGCATTCCCAGAGAAAGAATAACAGATCCATAAGAAAAGGATTTTGCCTAAAAATACAATGCGCATATATATCACATGTAAAAACCCAGAAACATAAAACAAGGTATTGCAAGAGAAAGTCAGAGCAGTCCAAAAAATTATACAGCCTCTTAGTACAGGTGTATACTCACAATTGACTCAATGAATCCTGAAATGACCTAACCTTTTCCATCAGGTTCAGTTCCCAGCTTTTTAAAAGACCATATATTGTTTCACTGATGTTTACAGGAGTTGTCCTGGGCAACCAAATAGAACACAGAGATTTAAAGGGGCCACATCCGGCCTATTAGTTATATTCTCCCGTATCACATGCAAAAGTCCATTTTACTGGGTGACCTATTTGTGTAGAGTTGTATAAGTGATGCAGAAAAATCCTTTGTTGATTTCATGACATTATATATACATATACAAAATCTCTTGCTGTGAACTACGGAACACACTGAATGTCAAACAGTATATGAGAATTTTAAATTATTTTTCCTTGTAATTCTCAATGTTTCTTTTGCATTCAGGAAGCAATATCATCATCCTTTAGTGACAAGGTTTTGCAGATGAATCCAGGGAACTCATTCAGGACTAAGGCCCCATTATGCTGGGGGATGTACAAACACATATTAAAAGATTGTACCTGGCCCAACAATCCTATGAATTAGTCTGCACTGAGCTCCCAAGAAGTCAATAGAGGACTGAGAGCTGATGCGGAGACAGAATGGCCTTGAACCTCTGGCAGATTCCTGAGATCCACAGGTCCTGAGGGCCAAGCCCTGTTTGCTCTGTGGTGCCAGGCCACCTCCACAGACTAGCAATTTGCCCAAACAAATTGCCTTCCTTTTCACGGCCCAACCACTTGCTTTTCTGTGGAAGGGGCAGTCCCTCTAGATTAGAGGGATGGATTTATGACACAAAATTGAAAGGGTTTAGCTTCATTAATCAACAACTGGTGAGGGGGCATATGATAATCCATGCACATCCCATAGCATCTTCAGTGTGTTAGAAAAAGAGAATTAAATTTTTTTTTCATGGTGACTTGTCTCCCATTTCTCTGTATTCTCTTCCTCCCTGATTCTGCTGGCTGCTTCTTGTCTCCTTTTTCCAGTCACATTCTATTTTATTCAGGTTCTCATACCACTCTCACCATGGTGTCTTTGCATGTCCATGTGGCCAAATACTTATTGCTGCATTATTAACCATCTCTTCCGGATCATTCCCTGTTTGTCTCCTCCATTAGGGGACCCTGTTTCTATCACTGCACTTTCCTTCTCTCTACCCTCCAGTTACAACTTGCAATTTGTAACTGCTATGCTCAACTGCCATAGACCCTTCCAGAACCTGCTGCTTCCAGTAGTTTGTCTGATTTTGAGATTTATAGATGAAAAGACACTGTATGCATACTAAGTTTATGGATTATATTATTATTTTATCATTCACCTGCTAAAGAGTCATGACTCCAAACATTGTTCCCTATCTTGATACTGGACATCAGGGGAAAATATCACTCCATATGTACCCTGATTACATATAGTCCTTTCAACCTATAGATGATACTGAAACCTGGCTTCCTGCTTCAGTTCCCGGTACATGCTACCAAATGGCAGAAGGAATGATTGAGACCAAAAGAATGGCCATATTAGGTCAGACCAATGGTCCATCTAGCCCAGTATCCTGACAGTAGCCAATGACGGGTGCTTCAGAAGGAACGGACAGAATAGGCAATCATCAAGTGATTCATTGTGTTGTCCACTCCCGGCAATCAGAGGCTAGCAACACTCAGAGCATGGGGTTGCATCTCTGACCCTCTTGACTAATAGTTATTGATGGACCTATCCCCCAGGTACTTATCTAGTTCATTTTTGAACCTTGTTATAGTTTTTGCTTTCACAAAATCACTTGGCAATGAGTTCCATATGTTGACTGTGCATTATGTGAAGAAGTACTTCCTTTTATCTGTTTTAAACCTTCTGCCTATTAATTTCGTTGTGGATCACTGGTTCTTGTGTTATGTAAAGAAGTAAATAACACTTCCTTATTCACTTTCTCCACATCAGTCATGGTTTAATAGGCGTCTATCATATCCGCTCTTAGTCATCTCTTTTCCAAGCTGAGAAGTCCCAGTCTTTATAATATCTCTTCATACAGAACCTACCCACTTAGCATAGATGCACAGAGCAAAGATTTTAAGAGTGGCTGCTTGGAAAAAAGAGGGGAAAGAATGTTTCTGAGAAGTCAGAGCTCTATAATGAGGGAGAAATCCTCATCCCGTTGAAATCAATGAGAGTGTAGTGTGGGACAGGATATTGAATGGAGACAAAAGAAGAGTATAGCAAAGCAGTGAGCCAGGTGGATAAGTCACTCAGTCAAAAAGGCTAATAATATTAGGAGCCATTAGGAAAGGGATCGATTATAAAACAGAAAATATCATAATGTCACTGTATAAATCTATGGTATGCCCTCACCTCAAATACTGCATGCAGTTCTGTTCACCCATCTCAAAAAAGATATATTAGAATTGGAAAGAGTACAGAGGAGCAACAAAATGATTACGGGGTATGGAACAGTTTCTATATGAGGAGAGATTAAAAAGACTGGGACTGTTCACCTTAGAAAAGAGACAACTAAGGGGGGTGGTATGACAAAGATTTATAAAATAATGAATGACATGGAGAAAAAGTATTGTTTACGCCTTCATATAACACAAGAACCAAGGGTCATACAATGATATTAATAGGCTGCAAGTTTAAAACAAACCAAAGGAAGTACTTCATACAACACACAGTCAACCTATAGAACTTGTTGCCATGGGATGTTATGAAGGCCAAAAATATATCTGAGTTCAAAAAAGAATAGATAAATTCATGGAGGAAAGGTCCACAATGCCTATTAGCCAAAATGGTCAGGGATGTCACCCATGCTCTGGGTGTCCCTAAATCTCTGACTGCAAGAAGCTGGGACCAGACAACAGGGGATGGATCACTTCATAAAATTGCCCTGGTCTGTTCATTCCCTAGGCAGCATCTGGCACTGGCCACTTTCAGAAGACAGGATACTGGGCTAGATGGACCATTGGTCTCACCTACTATTGCCATTTTTATGTTCTTAAATAAAAGTTAAATGACAAAAAGTAAACTAAGTAAGTTTTCCATTTTTGTTTTTCCAAGCAGGATATATTTAATGTTTCTTTCCTATCTACAAATTGGCTCTTACTGCTTGCTTCTTCCCAGGAATAACATCCAGACTCCAGGATGCCCATGTATCAGTAAGAGAAAGTTAGTTTCCTTGCCTATAATTTTTATTTCTCATAATGGAGGACATTCACTAGTCTGGACTTCACTATATAACCAAACATTCCTGATAAAATTATAATGCTATGACTTTCGTTCCATTAATCCTACAGTCTATAATTATTTTATTCATGTTTTCTACTTGGCTATGCAATTTAAGATATGGAAGTAATCTTCTGAGTCAAAAGCTGGGCTGCACCATTCCAGAAGAGGGAATCTGAATTTAAAAGAGGAAGGAAAGAAGGACAAAGTCAAGCTGTCTCCTGTGTGTGGGGAAACAGGAGTAATGTCCTGACTACTGGATGAGTCTACTGATGATGACTACTATGAGGAGGAAGTTTTCCTTCCCCATAATTCTATCTTCTCTCTTCCATTCACAGCTTAGTCCATTTGGCTTCTCCCTGGTGAACTGCGTACTGTATCTCATCCCATTGCATGCTGACTCCTGCCTCTTCATATATTCTAGTAAGACAGGTAAAGTGACAGGCTGTGGGACTTGTGAACCTGTTGCTGCAAGAAGATTTGAGCTGAAAGATTAAGTGAAGTCTGAAAGCATATGGTGACAGGTGAAAAACCTTCCATGATGACCAGCTGACAGTTCTTGTGAGCTAAATTTTGCAACCTTTATTTTGGGTGAGCACTTACCCACATGGATAGTGACTTCAATGAGGCTACTTGTGAGGGTAAGTGTTCACTAAATGAATAATGGTTGCACAATCTAGCCCTCTGTGAGTACACGAGATATAACACTCCATAAACTGAGAACTAAAAACTGTGAGAAAAAATGTTAGCCAGTGATGGCTAGAAGGATAAAATCACAAAAAAACCTTTTGTTTCTTAAGAAAGTCAGAGCTCTTGGGACTCTGATTCAGCAAGAAAGGTATTCCATGTAGAGCACACAACATTAAATCTTGTTTAGAGATTATAAAAGAATGAATTGCTGCGGTGAGGACTGTATTTGAATGAAAAGATTGCAACCTTCTACCCAGGCATAAATGATTAAAAAATTCTTAGCTAATGCTGCTGCTTGACCATTCAGTAGTAACTGGGGATTTGAAAGAATCCAGATTGAAGAGGTTTTCACAAAAAGTGTGCAAACTTAATTGAATAAGTGATCACGCTATTAAAGTTTTCTTAGGCTTAGTCTGTTTGCAATAGAAACTATTGCATAAAAACTCAAAAAGTAAGAAATGGATGTAATCTTCAAATTTTCGTGTCCGTGGTTAGTGGCTACATATTGGGTAGTACTATGAGGTCTGACTTTTTAATAAAATACTTGTTCATTTTCAGATTCCGTATAATACAGAATGTACAAACCACAATGCATATATGATTTTACTGTAATTACACTAATATTTGAGAACTAATGAACTGAGATTCATTCTCTAAAAAGTCACTTGGGATTCATTCTTATGGAGTAGTTTTACAAAACTAAAACCAAAGGTAAGACTTCCAACACATACTGAACACATCTTCAGCTTGAAGGTCTGCAAAGCGGGTCCTAATGTAAAAAATAAACCTTAAAGATTAAGTCAGTGCTTCTCAACAATAGGAGAAGTTTCCATGTCAAGTGTTTTATTACAAGTCAGGTTTTTCACTATCCTTCAATGTAGAATTCAGCAGATTTTGTATCTGCCTTAGTCCTATGTCGTGCTGGATGCCCAACCTGTAAAGAAGTAAGAAGAGTACACAGACAGAAATATAAAGTGGGTCAGTGGAATGATTTATGGGGTAAGGTACTACTCAGTGTGAGTAAAGGTGGCAGAATTGGGCCCAAAATGATTCATCACAGGACTAGGGTTATTTTTTAAGCTGTCCAGCAGTTTATTTCTACTCAATTTATTCAAGTGAGTTTAATGGGGACACATCAATTTCAGTGGCTGTCACCTCAAGTCTTCATGAGGAGAGGTGATTCAGCACAGCATCATCTGGTAGTGACAGGATGCAGCAAGAGGAAGACAATGACGATGAGAAGAAATATCTCTGAAAGGAGTTCATGTCCCTAAACAAATATTTATTGCTTTCCTATATATTAGGTACCCTGCGTAATGTAGTACAAAAACAGAGCAAAATTCAGTGGGACTATTTGTGGAATAAAGTTGTGACATTACTCTCCATACTCTTTATGGAAATATGCTTATGATGTGGATATTAAATAACTGAGATGTACTTTATGCAAGATGACTCATGTAAGGTATCATTGGAAAGGTTATGATTTACTGAATGTGTTTATCCAATTTTTATGCATGTATCATTTTTGTATCTGAAGCTGGGAATATTGACCATGTCTCTGTATTTCAAATGTGCTTCACTGGATGAGGCCAAACAATGTTAGTGGCTTATTGAAGAAATGCACACAAGCATAAGGATCACCTCAGGAACTGTGTGCAAGAGAAACCTCTCAGAGATAGCTCTACACAATGGGAACTGTTTGATCCAGGTCAGAGCAAAAAAGCTTTCCAGCAAGTGTGGGGAAGATATAAAAGAGAGACAATGACAAGATGAAGGGTCCTCACTCTCCCTACAACAGAGGTGGGCAAACTATGGTCCGTGGGCCACATCCAGCCCGTGGGACCCTCTTGCCCGGCCCCTGAGCTCTTGGCCTGGGAGGCTAGCCGCCGGTCCCTCTCCTACTGTTCCCCCTCCCCCACAGCCTCAGCTCACTGTGCTGCTGGCGCAATGCTCTTGGCAGTGGGGCTGCAAGCTCTTGCCGGGCAGCGCAGCTGCAGAGCCGCGGCCTGACCTGGTGCTCTGTGCTGCGCGGTGGCATGGCTGGCTCCAGCCGGGCAGCGCGGCTGCCTGCCTGGTGCTCTGGGCGGCACGCCTGTAGCGCCGCCAGCTATCGGTGCACCAGGCAGTGTGGTAAGGGGGCAGGGATAGAGGGCAGGGGAGTTTGGGGTGGTGGTCCGGGGCGGGGGTGTGGATAGGGGGCAGGGCGGTCAGAGGGCGGGAAACACGGCGGTTGAATGGGGGCAGAGGTCCCGGGGGGGCAGTCAGGAAGGAGGGGAGGGTTGGATGGAGCAGTGCGGGGCAGTCAGGGAGAAGGGGTCGTTGGATGGGGCAGGGGTGCCAGGGGGGCAGTCAGGAATGAGAGGAGGTGTTGGATGGGGCAGCGGGGGGCAGTCAGGGGCAGGGGGTCTGGGGGCGGTCAGGGAACAGGGAGGGGTGGATGGGGCAGGAGTCCTGGGGGGGCCATCAGGGGGCGAGAAGCAGTGGGGGTCGGATAGGGGGCGGGGCCGGGCCACACCTGGCTGTTTGCGGAGGCACAGCCTCCCCTAACCAGCCCTTCATACAATTTCGGAAACCCGATGTGGCCCTCAGGCCAAAAAGTTTGCCCACCCCTGCCCTACAACAACACATCTGAAAACACCTGAGGAACAAAGACTGAACTGTGAGAAGGGATGGTGCCAGGCTAAGATCTTTAGCCGCATATGAAAACCTGGGAAAGCCAAGGCAGCTTTTGTCTTAAGAATCTGCCAGCCTGTTTATCACTCAGGGTGAGAATTTGTTAATTTGTATCCTACCTATCTAGTGTGTTAAGTTCAGTTTGCGACTTTTGTTTATTTACTAAGTTAATCTGCTTTGTTCTGTTTGCTATCCCTTTAACCAATTAAAATCTATCTTTTGTAGTTAATAAACTTATTTTGTTTATTATTAAACCCATTTTATGGAATTTCTAACTGGTGTGGGGGCAAGAAGTCATGCACATCTCTCGTCACATTGAGGAAGAGGGCGGATTTTTTCTATACAGTGCAAGACAGTATTATTTGGGGTTTATCTCCCAGGTTTGAGCATTGGCCTGCTTAACCCATGGTTGGGAGTTCAATCCTTGAGGGGACCATTTAGGGATCGGGGCAAAAATTGGGGATTGCTCCTGCTTTGGGCAGGGGGTTGGACTAGATGACCTCCTGAGGTCCCTTCCAGCCCTGATATTCTATGAAAAGGCGAGGGCAAGTGAGTGCTGGGGGAGTCCTCTCACACAGAGCTGACTTCAGTCTGTGACTGCATCGGGGTGTGGCCCTACCTGTGTGTGTGTGCTGCAAGAGGCCGGAGAGCCTAATTCAGCAAAGCAGAGAGAAGGAACCCAGGCTGATTGAGCAAGAGAGGCTCAGTGAAATCCCAGTACATCAGGTGGCATCCCAGAAGGGGGCTCCAACCCATCACAAAGGTATTATTCAATGTGAGTAAACTTGATGGAATTGTATGATGGTATACCCTCACCTCTCATGAGCGCCTGTTGTGTGGGTACAAACCTGCACTCGCTCTTTTCGCAGTGCCCCATGTCAGCTGTTGCCCTGATCAGGCAGGAGTTCATTGGCTCAGCCCTTCAGGTAAGTCACACAAAATCTAAAATGGATGAACCCTTTCTGGGGTAATACAGTCCAACAAACAGTTGGCCCTCTACAGGGTCTTCAGCCCCATCTCTGGGCCTGTTTAAACTCTAGCCCCTTTTTTGGACTCCAAAAGGAAACTTGTCCCCGTCATGGGGCTTTTCCACTCCACCAGTGGCAGGAGTCAGCACAACCAGGTCCTATCCCAAGGACCCTATAAATAGCAGTCATGTGCTGCTTCCTGTAACAGTTGCTGCTGCTCCTATTCCCTGGGCCACTTCCCACATAGCAAAAAGAAAAGGAATACTTGTGGCACCTTAGAGACTAACATTTATTTGAGCATAAGCTTTCGTGAGCTACAGCTCACTTCATCGGATGCATACTGTGGAAAGTGTAGAAGATCTTTTTATATACACACAAAGCATGAAAAAATACCTCCTCCCACCCCACTCTCCTGCTGGTAATAGCTTATCTAAAGTGATCACTCTCCTTACAATGTGTATGATAATCAAGTTGGGCCATTTCCAGCACAAATCCAGGGTTTAACAAGAACGTCTGAGGACCGGGGGGGGGGTGTTAGGAAAAAATAAGGGGAAATAGGTTACCTTGCATAATGACTTAGCCACTCCCAGTCTCTATTCAAGCTTAAGTTAATTGCATCCAATTTGCAAATGAATTCCAATTCAACAGTTTCTCGCTGGAGTCTGGATTTGAAGTTTTTTTGTTGTAATATAGCAACTTTCATGTCTATAATCGCGTGACCAGAGAGATTGAAGTGTTCTCCGACTGGTTTATGAATGTTATAATTCTTGACATCTGATTTGTGTCCATTTATTCTTTTACGTAGAGACTGTCCAGTTTGACCAATGTACATGGCAGAGGGGCATTGCTGGCACATGATGGCATATATCACATTGGTGGATGTGCAGGTGAACGAGCCTCTGATAGTGTGTCTGATGTGATTAGGCCCTGTGTTGGTGTCCCCTGAATAGATATGTGGGCACAGTTGGCAACGGGCTTTGTTGCAAGGATAGGTTCCTGGGTTAGTGGTTCTGTTGTGTGGTATGTGGCTGCTGGTGAGTATTTGCTTCAGGTTGGGGGGCTGTCTGTAGGCAAGGACTGGCCTGTCTCCCAAGATTTGTGAGAGTGTTGGGTCATCCTTCAGGATAGGTTGTAGATCCTTAATAATGCGTTGGAGGGGTTTTAGTTGGGGGCTGAAGGTGACGGCTAGTGGCGTTCTGTTATTTCCTTTGTTAGGCCTGTCCTGTAGTAGGTGACTTCTGGGAACTCTTCTGGCTCTGTCAATCTGTTTCTTCACTTCCGCAGGTGGGTATTGTAGTTGTAAGAATGTTTGATAGAGATCTTGTAGGTGTTTGTCTCTGTCTGAGGGGTTGGAGCAAATGCGGTTGTATCACAGAGCTTGGCTGTAGACGATGGATCGTGTGGTGTGGTCAGGGTGAAAGCTGGAGGCATGTAGGTAGGAATAGCGGTCAGTAGGTTTCTGGTATAGGGTGGTGTTTATGTGACCATCGTTTATTAGCACTGTAGTGTCCAGGAAGTGGATCTCTTGTGTGGACTGGACCAGGCTCAGGTTGATGGTGGGATGGAAATTGTTGAAATCATGGTGGAATTCCTCAAGGGCTTCTTTTCCATGGATCCAGATGATGAAGAGGTCATCAATATAGCGCAAGTAGAGTAGGGGTGTTAGGGGACGAGAGCTGAGGAAGCGTTGTTCTAAGTCAGCCATAAAAATGTTGGCATACTGTGGGGCCATGCGGGTACCCATAGCAGTGCTGCTGATCTGAAGGTATACATTGTCCCCAAATGTAAAATAGTTATGGGTAAGGACAAAGTCACAAAGTTCAGCCACCAGGTTAGCCTTGACATTATCAGGGATAGTGTTCTTGACGGCTTGTAGTCCATCTTTGTGTGGAATGTTGGTGTAGAGGGCTTCTACATCCATAGTGGCCAGGATGGTGTTATCAGGAAGATCACCGACGGATTGTAGTTTCCTCAGGAAGTCAGTGGTGTCTCGAAGGTAGCTGGGAGTGTTGGTAGCGTAGGGCCTGAGGAGGGAGTCTACATAGCCAGACAATCCTGCTGTCAGGGTGCCAATGCCTGAGATGATGGGGCACCCAGGATTTCCAGGTTTATGGATCTTGGATAGTAGATAGAATATCCCAGGTCAGGGTTCCAGGGGTGTGTCTGTGCGGATTTGATCTTGTGCTTTTTCAGGGAGTTTCTCGAGCAAATGCTGTAGTTTCTTTTGGTAACTCTCAGTGGGATCAGAGGGTAATGGCTTGTAGAAAGTGGTGTTGGAGAGCTGCCGAGCAGCCTCTTGTTCTTATTCCGACCTATTCATGATGACAACAGCACCTCCTTTGTCAGCCTTTTTGATTATGATGTCAGAGTTGTTTCTGAGGCTGTGGATGGCATTGTGTTCCGCACGGCTGAGTTTATGGGGCAAGTGATGCTGCTTTTCCACAATTTCAGCCCGTGCACATCGGCGGAAGCACTCTATGTAGAAGTCCAGTCTGCTGTTTCGACCTTCAGGAGGAGTCCACCTAGAATCCTTCTTTTTGTAGTGTTGGTAGGGAGGTCTCTGTGGATTAGTATGTTGTTCCGAGGTATGTTGGAAATATTCCTTGAGTCGGAGATGTCGAAAATAGGATTCTAGGTCACCACAGAACTGTATCATGTTCGTGGGGGTGGAGGGGCAGAAGGAGAGGCCCCGAGATAGGACAGCTGCTTCTGCTGGGCTGAGACTATAGTTGGATAGGTTAACAATATTGCTGGGTGGGTTGAGGGAACCATTGCTGTGGCCCCTTGTGGCATGTAGTAGTTTAGAAAGTTTAGTGTCCTTTTTCTTTTGTAGAGAAGGAAAGTGTGTGTTGTAAATGGCCTGTCTAGTTTTAGTAAAGTCCAGCCACGAGGAAGTTTGTGTGGAAGGTTGGTTTTTTATGAGAGTATCCATTTTTGAGCGCTCATTCTTAATCTTTCCCTGTTTGCTGTAGAGGATGTTGATCAGGTGATTCCGCAGTTTCTTTGAGAGCGTGTGGCACAAGCTGTCAGCATAGTCTGTGTGGTATGTAGATTGTAATGAATTTTTTACCTTCAGTCCTTTTGGTACGATGTCCATCTGTTTGCATTTGGAAAGGAAGATGATGTCTGTCTGTATCTGTACAAGTTTTTTCATGCAGTTAATAGATTTCCACTCCATACGGCTAAATGCAGTGCCTTGCATAAATGACATTCCACACAAAGATGGACTACAAGCTGTCAAGAACACTATCCCCGATAATGTCAAGGCTAACCTGGTGGCTGAACTTTGTGACTTTGTCCTTACCCATAACTATTTTACATTTGGGGACAATGTATACCTTCAGATCAGCGGCACTGCTATGGGTACCCGCATGGCCCCACAGTATGCCAACATTTTTATGGCTGACTTAGAACAACGCTTCCTCAGCTCTCGTCCCCTAACGCCCCTACTCTACTTGCGCTATATTGATGACCTCTTCATCATCTGGATCCATGGAAAAGAAGCCCTTGAGGAATTCCACCATGATTTCAACAATTTCCATCCCACCATCAACCTGAGCCTGGACCAGTCCACACAAGAGATCCACTTCCTGGACACTACAGTGCTAATAAACGATGGTCACATAAACACCACCCTATACCGGAAACCTACTGACCGCTATTCCTACCTACATGCCTCCAGCTTTCACCCTGACCACACCACACGATCCATCGTCTACAGCCAAGCTCTGCGATACAACCACATTTGCTCCAACCCCTCAGACAGAGACAAACACCTACAAGATCTCTATCAAACATTCTTACAACTACAATACCCACCTGCGGAAGTGAAGAAACAGATTGATAGAGCCAGAAGAGTTCCCAGAAGTCACCTACTACAGGACAGGCCTAACAAAGGAAATAACAGAACGCCACTAGCCGTCACCTTCAGCCCCCAACTAAAACCCCTCCAACGCATTATTAAGGATCTACAACCTATCCTGAAGGATGACCCAACACTCTCACAAATCTTGGGAGACAGGCCAGTCCTTGCCTACAGACAGCCCCCCAACCTGAAGCAAATACTCATCAGCAGCCACATACCACACAACAGAACCACTAACCCAGGAACCTATCCTTGCAACAAAGCCCGTTGCCAACTGTGCCCACATATCTATTCAGGGGACACCATCACAGGGCCTAATCACATCAGACACACTATCAGAGGCTCGTTCACCTGCACATCCACCAATGTGATATATGCCATCATGTGCCAGCAATGCCCCTCTGCCATGTACATTGGTCAAACTGGACAGTCTCTACGTAAAAGAATAAATGGACACAAATCAGATGTCAAGAATTATAACATTCATAAACCAGTCGGAGAACACTTCAATCTCTCTGGTCACGCGATTATAGACATGAAAGTTGCTATATTACAACAAAAAAACTTCAAATCCAGACTCCAGCGAGAAACTGTTGAATTGGAATTCATTTGCAAATTGGATGCAATTAACTTAGGCTTGAATAGAGACTGGGAGTGGCTAAGTCATTATGCAAGGTAACCTATTTCCCCTTATTTTTTCCTAACCACCTCCCCCCCCCCCCGTCCTCAGACGTTCTTGTTAAACCCTGGATTTGTGCTGGAAATGGCCCAACTTGATTATCATACACATTGTAAGGAGAGTGGTCACTTTAGATAAGCTAATACCAGCAGGAGAGTGGGTTTGTGTATTTGGGGGGTGGGGGGTGAGAAAACCTGGATTTGTGCTGGAAATGGCCCAACTTGATTATCATACACATTGTAAAGAGAGTGATCACTAGATAAGCTATTACCAGCAGGAGAGTGGGGTGGGAGGAGGTATTTTTTCATGCTTTGTGTGTATATAAAAAGATCTTCTACACTTTCCACAGTATGAATCCGATGAAGTGAGCTGTAGCTCACGAAAGCTTATGCTCAAATAAATTTGTTAGTCTCTAAGGTGCCACAAGTACTCCTTTTCTTTTTGCGAATACAGACTAACACGGCTGTTACTCTGAAACTTCCCACATAGCCTCTTCCTCTTCACCCCTATCTCAGGGCTGAAGTTCTCTATCTGTTCCCTGCCTGAGCAGTGTCTCACCCAGGCCTCATCACCATCACAGCCTTCCAATCTTTCCACACCCTTCTGGTCCCAGCCAACACTTGATCAGCTCAGCCCCTGCAGCTCCTTTTAACTGAGCCTGCTGAACTCTGACTGGCTGCTTCCTTGCAGCCTCTCTTGGCAAGCCTGGAGGACCCATCTTTACTGCTGCTTTTCTGGGGCAGGATATGGTAGGACCAGGAGGACTCCAGCATGGGGGCTCAAAAGGCCTGGTGTACCCCATCACAAATTGGATCTATAATTCTCTTGAAGTGGAAAGACTTCCAATCCACTGAGTCCCTCAAAGATGTTGCACAGGAATGTAGTTCTAGATACACTGGCTATAACTGCTTCTACTTTTGAAATTCTTTTGCAAATCTTCCTGGAGTAATTTATATAGGGCTGGATTTTGCCACCCTTGGTGTTGAATAGTAACTGTTAACTGGCTTGTTCCATTGATTTCAATAGGATTAACTGCAGAATAAGGTATTATTCAAGGTGAGTAAAAGTGGCAAAACTTGGCCCTTAATGTGTTGAACCATTTTTTTCCTAATTTTTTATCTGGAGCTGTCTATTACTTTGCTATTGTCTCAATACATGAGAGTTTAGAAAACAGCCTATGTGATTTTTTTTAACCCGATAATAGTTGTAAATTGTGTGACATAATTTCCATCTTTTTTTTAGTTTTATGTGAAACAGACTAGAGTCATTAAAGAATCCTTATTATCCTTACATTTCCCCTTATAGTCTTTACATTTCCCCTCAATTCATTTCTCCCTCATTATTTAGTTATTTGATGTCTCACTAATTTTTTAAAATTCTTATTGTGCTTACCATTAGTATCCATGCTAATCTAATCCAGTGTGTTTCTAATGCATCTGTCATTATACTATCCAGGCAATATTACAAGGAACTCCTGTTTAGTACAGGTTGAACCTCTCTGGTCCAGCAACATCTGTGGTCTGGCATGATTTTATTTTATGTTTTTTATGTTTTATCTTCTTATTTCCTTGTGCCAATACAGTAAAATTGTGTAACAACACTAACACTTTGCTATGAAGAGAGGCGGTAAGCCTTGGCTAGGCGGCGTTGCAAGCGTTGTTCTGTTTATTCGCCTCAGTGAGATAAAAATAAAAAGAGACCCGTTTGTTACAATATTGACCTCCTGTGGTTCAGCAAATACTCTGGTTTGGCACAGGTCAGGTTCCCAGGGTGCTGGATTAGAGAGGTTCAACCTGTATTTTAGAAAATAATGAATAATACTGAGGAAATAGAGGAAAAGAGAGATTTATTTAAATACTATTTTTTCACTACGATTAATCTTCATTCTCAAATAAAAGGTAAGTGAGGCAGAGCTAAGCTATAATAAGGGCAAACAAGCATTAGTTTTCATAGCACCCCAAAGTGTGACAGGCACTTTACAGTACAAATAGACATTTTCCCTGTCCTGAAGACGTTATAATCTAAGACCCTGATTCTACAGACACTTATGTAGTAGTAGTAGTTCCCTTGAAATCAGTGAGACTACTGGCATGGCTGAAGTTAAGTATGTGTTTGCAGGATTAGAACATATTACATATGACTCAACAAATGGGAAAATAACCATCAGGGAGTAGATGGGGTGGGAAGAATAATGGTTACAGCTAACATGCACATGCACATCACAGTAATTCTACTTAGTTTTTGTTTTTTGTTTTTGTTTCAAATTATACAGTATATTAACAGCTATTATAATGCATGGAAAGTAATAGTGATGTAAAATGTTGTTTCAAATTTGCTAACAACTTTGGTTTAAATTTTTCTTAAGTTGTGACAAATTGCTTATCCACCACTTCAAGTATATTGCTGAGCTAATAAAAATACAACAACAAAATATGCAGAGCAGTTTTAAAAATTGCTTTGTGCCTACTTTATCTACTATTAATCCTTCTAGGCAATCAGCTATTGTGAAGCAAGACAGATGGGAATAGTAGGAAATATCATTATTATGGGCACCAATAGCAACTGCTATTATTAAAAATACTTTTCACTATAGCCCCCCGTTTTCACATGTTCAAAGCTTTCGAAAACATACACCATTTATTTTTCCATACTTGGTCTCTATCCAAAGGTGAAATTTTTAGAAAAAGTTTCAATAAAATTAATTCTATTATTTTTGAGTGAGAGAATGAAATACACTTTTCTTAATTTAAACAAACTTTTTCAAACATATTTTGTATTTAACATGGCCATGTCAAAATTGACTGAAGGTAAAAGTTGACATGGAAATAAGCCTTAACAACAACCAGTGCCTTTTCTTGGGTTGAAAAACATTGCTTTTTAAATAAAGTTGTGACCATTTGAAAGCTGTGTACTGAGTATGCATGGCATATTTTTTTCATTTTGAGGCGTGCACTTAAAAACCAACAAATGTGTGTGCCTTCATGCTTCAGAAAGCATAAAAATAGTTGAAAGAGTAGGTATATTAGTGCCCTCCCCCCAACTCCCTCCTCAGCCCTCTAGCCATTCCTTCAACTTGTCAGGGGAAGGAGGTTAAGGTGCGTAATATGATCTAAGGCCTTTGATTGGTTTAAAATCTTGAATGTAAACAACTACTGTAAATGCCACAAAAGCATTATACTGTCACAAATGGAAACTGGTGTGCATGATTGTGATTAAGTTATGTGGTCCAGAAGACAAACTCTGTGTTGAAATGTGGTCCACATGAGGAAAAGGTTTGAGAACCCTTGCTCTAAGAGAAGCTTCTTTTGCTCAGCTTCCTTTAATCAAACTTGTAAAGTTCCTTGATATGAAGCTATTTAGATTGTGGAGTATATAAGTTCTATCAGCTGTGCTACTGACACCTGTAAGTGTCTTCAACTGGAGACACCTGTAAGTGTCTTCAGCTCCTTGAGGCGTTTACAAACTGATTCAGCTTTGCCAGTGGAGAAGAGTGCTCTTAACTAGGACATCCTTAATTGGGGGCATCTAACAATACTCCTGGGGGAAATCTGCACCACTGCGTGCACGCATATTTCATGTGCCACGCATATTTTCAATTTTTTTTGCAGAAAGTAGCTTCTGCTGAAAAGTTGCTGCAGTTCTGCCTTTTGCCAACCAGAGGGCACTGTGGTGCTAGAACACAGCAGCCATTCCTGGCCAGCCCCAGCTATGACAGGGAAGAGAAAGAGCCTGCCTTCTTCTATTGTTCGGCCACGTTCTGAGACAGGGGATATGCGGAGACAGACAGCATGGGGCTGCTGGGGGGTCAGACAGGGGTTCATAAGGGCTAGTGGAGGACAGACTGGGGCAGGGGCTGAATGGGAGTGGAGACACAGGGCCACACAGGGAGGGAGGTGCAGGGCCACATGAGCAGAGGGGGGGGCGGAGCTACAGGCGGATGGCTGAGGGGGGTCACAGAGATGCATGGGGACAGAGGGTGCAGGGACACATGGGTACAGGGGGAGGGGTGTAGGGCCATATGGGGATGGGGGAATGGGTGTCCGAGTGGGGATGGAGGGACACATGTGGACAAGGGGTGCAAGGACATATGGGGGTGCAGGAGCAGATGTGCGTGACTGAATGGGAGAGGGTAGGGGTCAGCCAGCGTCTGCATGGGGGATGCTTCCTAACAATCCCTTCCCTGTTCCATACTTTTCCCACCGATACCCTTCAAGTTCAAACTCATGTTCCTGCCCAGCAATTACTTTCGTCTCCCTCAGCTCCTCTGTTACCCACAACTCCCCCAAGCCTTTGCATAGCTTCTGAAGGCTGCAGGAAATACGGTTCTGTATTGTAGTTTAAATGAATTATTACTCAGAGTTCTGTATTAATATGCCTAGTAAGAATCTATTTGTCAAAAAACATTTCCTGAATCTTTTTTGTTGTCTGTATTGTTACAGACATACTTGCTGACAGGTATTTTGAAATAAATTACCAAAATAATTGAAACTGGTGTGATTATATTGTTTTATTTTGACAAATAAAATATGCAGAATTTTAAAATATTGGGGGCAGAATTTTTAAAATTTTGGCACAGAATTCCCCCAATAGTATAAAAGTATGTAGACAAAAACTGAATAGAAAAACTGTACTGAGTCAAGACCAGGCTACATCACTGCTGCCTCTCCATACATGACCCACAAAGACATAGGTGCTCCTCTGGGATAATGCAGATCAGGACAAAACATGTACCAATCTGAATGAAAGCTCCTATACAGGATGGACTAATTCAGAGTCTCTCCACCTCTAATATATGTGGCATGACCCTCCTGTTGCTAAACCTGTCCCACCGTAACTAGATTAAAAGTATCTGACGCGATAAAATATATACAGTATTTACAGGAGCATCAACTTGAAAAGCACATTTTCATCTAAAGATATAACTACTGTTGTTATCCACAGCATTCCCAGGGCAGCAAGAGATTAGAAGAAATACTATTGTTCTTTTTCCGTCAGATAGCTTCCTTTGTGAATTTTTCAAGACTCTGTAGAGAAATGTAAATATATCTTCGTAGGAGTGCTATAAAAGTGCTCAGTAATACCAGTCTAGGTTGTCTATGTAGGAGTGTGTTAATGTGCTTGTGAGCGTGTGCTACCT
Source organism: Natator depressus (assembly GCF_965152275.1). Taxonomy (NCBI): domain Eukaryota; kingdom Metazoa; phylum Chordata; order Testudines; family Cheloniidae; genus Natator; species Natator depressus. The sequence continues at coordinate 78,696,432 of NC_134241.1, read as the reverse complement.
GTATGTGGGTGAGTGATGCATCAGGCAAGGGTGCACTCTGCATGGGGGGCTCTGAGGTGAGGGGGGTGCTCTGTGGGGTGAGGGGCACAGGACTGGGGTAGCTCTGAGGGTAAAGGGGGCGCTCTGGGGGAACAGGATGGGAACTAGCTGTGTGGGAGGACGTAGCAAGACGGGAGGTAGCCATGGTAGGGGGTGCTCTGTGGGGTGGGAGGTGAGGGACGGGGATAGATCTGGTGTGAGGGGGGCGCTCTGTGGGGTGGGAGGAGCAGGATGGAGGGTAGCTGTGGGGTGAGGGGGCACTCTGTGAGGTGGGAGGAGTGGGACAGAGTAGTTGAGGGGGTGTGAGGTGTGGGATGGAGTAGCTGAGGGGTGAGGGGCACCCTGTGGGGTGAGGGGAATGGGACGGGGGTAGCTGTGGGATGAGGGGGCGCTCTGCGGGGTGGGAGGCACGGGATGGGGATAGCTGTGGGGTGAGGGAGGCGCTCTGTAGGGTTGAAGAAGCGGAACAGGGTAGCTGTGGGGGGAGGGGGTGCTCTGTGGGGTGGGCGGAGCAGGACGGGGAAAAGCTGTGGAGTGAGGGGGACGCGGGATGGGGGTAGCTGTGGGGTGAGGGGGCGCTCTGTGTTGAGAGGGGACACGGGACGGGGGTAGCCGTGGGATGACGGGGGTGCTCTGTGGGGTGGGCGGAGCAGGATGGGGGTAGCTGTGGGGTGAGGGGCGCTCTGTGGGGTGGGCGGAGCAGGACGGGGGCAGCTGTGCGGTGACGGAGGCGCTCTGGGGGGTGAGGGGATGCGGGACGGGGTAAATGTAGGGTGACGGGGGCACTCTGTGGGGTGAGGGGAGGTGGGACGGGGTAGCTGTGGGGTGATGGGGGCGCGGGACGGGGTAGCTGTGGGGTGACGGGGGTGATCTGTGGGGTGAGGGGAGGTGGGACGGGGTAGCTGTGGGGTGATGGGGGCGCGGGACGGGGTAGCTGTGGGGTGACGGGGGCACTCTGTGGGGTGGGCAGAGCAGGACAGGGGTAGCTGTGGGGTGATGGGACGCGGGACGGAGTAGCTGTGGGGTGACGGGGGCGCTCTGTGGGGTGAGGGGACGCAGGACGGGGGCGCTCTGTGGGGTGGGCAGAGCAGGACGGGGGGAGCTGTGGGCTGACGGGGGCGCTCTGTGGGGTGGGCAGAGCAGGACGGGGGGAGCTGTGGGCTGACGGGGGCGCTCTGTGGGGTGGGCGGAGCCGGACGGGGGTAGCTGTGGGGTGACGGGGGCGCTCTGTGGGGTGGGCGGAGCAGGACGGGGGGAGCTGTGGGGTGACGGGACGCGGGACGGGGGGAGCTGTGGCGGGACGGGGGCGCTCTGTGGGGTGGGCAGAGCAGGACGGGGGGAGCTGTGGGGTGAGGGGACGCGGGACGGGGTAACTGTGGGGTGACGGGGGCGCTCTGTGGGGTGGGCGGAGCAGGACGGGGTAGCTGTGGGGTGACGGGGGCGCTCTGTGGGGTGGGCGGAGCAGGACGGGGGGAGCTGTGGCGGGACGGGGGCACTCTGTGGGGTGGGCAGAGCAGGACGGGGGGAGCTGTGGGCTGACGGGGGCGCTCTGTGTGGTGGGCGGAGCAGGACGGGGGTAGTTGTGGGATGACGGGGGCGCTCTGTGGGGTGAGGGGACGCGGGACGGGGTAGCTGTGGGGTGACGGGGGCGCTCTGTGGGGTGAGGGGACGCGGGACGGGGTAGCTGTGGGGTGACGGGGGCGCTCTGTGGGGTGGGCGGAGCAGGACGGGGGTAGTTGTGGGGTGACGGGGGCGCTCTGTGGGGTGGGCGGAGCAGGACGGGGGTAGTTGTGGGATGACGGGGGCGCTCTGTGGGGTGAGGGGACGCGGGACGGGGGGAGCTGTGGCGGGACGGGGGCACTCTGTGGGGTGGCCGGAGCAGGACGGGGGGAGCTGTGGGGTGAGGAGAAGCGGGACGGGGGGAGCTGTGGGGGACGGGGGCGCTCTGTGGGGTGGCCGGAGCAGGACGTGGGGAGCTCTGCCCCGTGGCACACAGCTGCCTGGCTCCTCGCCCTGCGCAGCCTGCCCCTGTGTCCCCAGCCGCCCTGGCCGCACAGGACAGCGGCGAGCGGCCCGTGGAGCACGGAGGAGGTGCCTCCTCGGCCGTCATTTCCGCCGTGTGTTTGAGTGGGGGCGGGGGGCCAGAGCGCTCTCCTCCTCCTCCTCCTCCTCCTCCGCGGCGGCCGGAGACACAGACCCAGCGCGGGGTGAGGGAGGGGAGGCAGCCGAGCCAGCCGCAGCGCCCGCGGGCGGAGCTGTCAGACACCCCCTCCCGCCGGAGCGACACCGCACCCTCCCCCCATCGCCCCGGCCCGGCCATGGGGAACGCAGCCACCGCCAAGAAGGGCAACGAGATCGAGAGCGGTGAGTGCGTGAGACCCCATCCCCTGGGGAGGGGGCCCAGCGGCCTTGGGTCCAGCGCGCACAGGGCCGGCCCAGGCCCCGCGGCCTAGCGGGCTGCAGCGCGGAGCCCCCTGACCAGCGCAGGCCTTGCAGCTAGGGCTCTGCCTAGCTCGGTGCCTGGTACCCTGCTGTCTAGGGGGGCCTGCTGTGCGCTGGGGGATCCAGGCTGTAGGGTGGCCGGGTCCACGTCTCCTCCAGCCTCGCAGCTGCTGGTGCATCGCCCATCCCTGGGCTTAGGGTCTCGAGCAGCATCGTCGTAAGCGGCTTAAATCGCTTTGTCCCAGCCTGCAGCAGCCCCAGCCTAGCGTACCGCCGAGCCAATGCCGCGCCGATCCGCTGTGCCAGGCTGTCCCACAGCAGGTGTCTGTCACACTCACAAGCTGCTGCTCTACGAGCTTCTTCCATCTTAGTCGGCTTCCCAAAGAACCAGCCTCTCCTTCTGTAGGAGGAGGGGTTGATCTAAAGCAGTCTGTCATCCCCCTAGCCTTCAGCCTTTCACATGTTCCACAACATTTATTTCTCCACCCCTGCACGCACCTTTGATAGCAGAGACGACACTGAGTTGGTGTCATTATACAGCTTTCTAACTATGCTGTGGTATATCAGGTGCATGTGTATTTCTATCCTACTGGTGTGAATGTAGGACAGAAACTCCCCAGTCTTCCTGGGTTACTGAACATTGTCATCTCCTCCCCCACAAACTATGTAGGAATCCCATTTAGTGTGTCTGTATTGTTGGGATATAGAAGTTCTACTCATTGAAGTATTTATTTAGGTATATACTTAAAAAATATTTTACCTTACTTTTGGTTTTTACAAGTGAGAGCTGTAGCTCAATATTGAACTATGTGAATTAGTGGATTACTGGTTTTGTTCCAGGTATATCGTCATGATCGTTAAATAACTTAAAGATGATTAAATGCACCAAACTCTTTTTTGTCTGTTAAATGTCTTGCTTACTACTTTCTAACTTTGGATAAGTTTCTGTTGGGTAAATTGCATGGCAGGATCCAATGAAAAACTGCTTATTAAAAGGAATACTGAACATTTACAAAAAGAAAAGGAGTACTTGTGGCACCTTAGAGACTAAACAATTTATTTGAGCATGAGCTTTCGTGAGCTACAGCTCACTTCTGTAGCTCACGAAAGCTCATGCTCAAATAAATTGGTTAGTCTCTAAGGTGCCACAAGTACTCCTTTTCTTTTTGCGAATACAGACTAACATGGCTGTTACTCTGAAACCTGAACATTTACAAATACTGTATTCTTATAACAGTGTCTTACCTCTGTCACTAAAAATACTATTGGATTATTATAAATGAAGGACCTTTAAACTTTTTGTTGTTGTCACTGTTTACTTTTTCCATTTATTTATCCTTTAAACTTAGTCCTGCAATCAGATTTACACAGGTAGACCACCACCACCACCACTAACACAGAGCTCCATTGGATTTTTCTGGATTCATTTGCAGGATTGGACCTTGGCCAGTGAAACTAGACTGTTCAGTTTTACTTTCTGGTTCAAAAGCACTAGTGTGTGATGGTAGAGTTTTGACTACAAATATTATATGAGATACTTAAATACTATTTTGATCTTTTAAAAAAAATCATATTTATTTGGTTTTATAAACATAAAAATACCCTCACATTTGGACAACTTCTGAAACTCTTAATGACAAAATATTGCATTATACTTCTATGACAGCCATATTTCTGCTGGTTTATCTTGTTAAATTAAATCTTAGGTTAATGGGAGTAATAAAGACTTGCATTAGACTTTTACACACGACCAAATAAAGCATTTAGGAATTCTGAGGCCCACAAACAGTGTATTTCAGAACTTCTCTTTCTTATTTTTAAAGGGTTTACTTATAAAATGAAAGCTCTGAATAGAGTGCAGCACTCAGATTTCTAATTTGTCAGCATACTTAATACTAGGAATTTCTGTAGTGACATTACTTTTGTAATTTAAGGGATGAAATTGTCCCTTACTTCTCTACCACTTGTATAAGACCTGGATTTGTTTACTTTATAGGATCAAGTAATTGCAAACTTGCATGTAGTTAATTATTTGAAGCAAAAAGGGATATTCAGCCTTGTTTATAGGAGTAAAAGTCTCTCAGGAAAAAGAGTGATTTGGATTTGTTGTTAATGAAAAATACCCAGGGATTACGAAAGGGTGATAATATGGCCTTAATCCATGTGTGCAGCTCATGGCATTGTGCATATCAAGGGCATACTGAACTCCCTGAAAGAACAATGGAGGGTAACTTGGCTTGTAGTGATTACGACTTGCAAAAGCAAATGTAGTTTATCTTAAGAGCTCTTTTACTGTCTTAGGTCAATGTAGATTATAACAGTATGGTTGAGTGGTCCATTTATATAGCAAAATCTGATACTTAACTGTAGTCTTTGTGTTTTCTTTAGCTTTTTGTCTTTGTTACAAATGTCTTCAGTAACTAATAATGAACTTTGCATGGTTGTAGAATGAATAGTTGTATGTTAGTCGAAACAGTAGAATGCAAAACATAATCTTAAAAACTACATCCAAACAAGACTTGCAAGTGAATGGAATCAAAATGGTAACTTTCGATCTACTGCACTATGTTGTGTAAGGTAATGTAAGTTACTTTTTGTATCTGGGACTAAGAGGGAGTCATAAGTTGGTGTGACTTACATCATAGTGCTATCTAGTATGTAAGCAGATGGATGTAAAAGTGGGATGTAGCCTACTTCTCTTTATGTTTTATACTGTTAGTTCCTTTTTCTGCTATGCCCCTCTCTTCCAGGCTATCATAGTATATAGTAAACGTATACCTGGTCTACATCTAAAATTTAGGTTAATCTAGCCATGTTGCTTGGAGGTTTGGAAAAACTAACACCCTGGGTCACGCAAACCTAAGCCCTGGTATAGACATCACTGAGTCTATGGAAGAATTCTTCTGTTGACCTATCTACCTCCTTTCAAGTGGGTAGGTTAATTGTATCAATGAAAAAATCCCTTCTGTTGCTGTAGCAAGTGTCTACACCAGGGGTTCTCAAGACAAATTTTTTAGCGGCCTCAGTGCGGCTGCCAACTCTTGCTAGTGGCCACTCTTACACTGTTTCCTAAAATACTTAATTAGCTTTAAGAAAAACAATTAAATATGCACATCCAAATCATTATAATTTATTTATTGCTAACTAGTAAATCCATTGTGAAAAGTGATATTAACGTACAAATATCACTTTTCACAGCAGACTTACTCAGCCCTGCCAAGCCTGGGGACAAATTAAACCCTGGATGAGAGGTTAGGGGAGGCGGGGCGGGGGCTAGAGCCTGAAGCCCCGCCACCGGAGCCTAGGGCCTACCACTGTGCAGCCAGAGCCTAGGATTGGAGCCCAAAGCCCCGCGCCAGAGCCTGCCAGCCCACCACCCCAGGACTAAAGCCCAAAGCCTGAGCCCCACCGCCTTGGGAGGTTGGGGCACTCACCGCCTGCCTGCTCCTCCAGCATTGTGCCCCAGGTGTCTCCAGAGGGGGGCAGGGCCCAACCCCCTGCTGGCAGCCCCAGTAACCAACACCAAGGTGGTGCATCCAGGAGCAACAGGGAGAGGGAGGGGCTGTTACTCTCCCACACACACAGCCCAGGGGGCTGTCGCCTCAAGAAAAGCCCCTGATGGCCGCATGCAGCCACGGTGGACACTTCTGAGAAATGCTGGTACACTATGGTGCTACAGTGGTACAGCTGCAGTGCTATAGCTGTGCCACTGTAGCATCTGTAGTATCATTGGGCCAAAATCAGAAGTGAGGTGTTATGGGGTGTGAGACAGAAAAAGTAAGCTGTGTTATCTGGGTGGACCCTATTGACTTTAATGGGGCACCACATAGTATAAAAGTCTGCAACGGTTGAGAAGCTTGCAAGATAAGAGCATTCATAGTTGTAACTTGCATGCTGAGTGGATCAGAAGATGATGTAAATTACACAAAGTTGGACTTCCTTAAATGCATTTCTGTATTTGGCCTTTTGTCTTTGTATACGTTTAATAGGACACAATGGGCTAAGTCTTTCTTTTTGTATCTATTTAACCCCCCTCTGAATTTACTGTATCTGAGAACAAGGTTTGCCCCACTGTCTAAATAGCTAAATCTGGGTTAGTGCAATTTTAAATATAACATAGGGCAAATTAAATTTAAAAAGAACCCTTTGTTGATTTAGCTCTCTGTGGAAGAAAAGAGAGAGAGAAATGTTAGTTTTATTAAGATGAATCTTTGTCTTGGGTGCAGCTTTAATAAAGGAAATATGACTTTACTGTAGTCTTCTAAAATAGAACAAGGACAACAAATGACATTTGGTCTCATAAATAGATCTCTTGCTCTAGAGTACATGATCAGTTTTATAATGTTTTAACATTATCTGGCCAGTCTAAATAGTGTTGAATAAGTTAACTACATCAATTGCAAAGTTTGTAGAAAGTATTTGTTCTTTCTATAAATTACTAGAAATCCAGTGATTTTAAGTAATGTGTATAGCTCTGCATTACTTGCTCTTTTTTTTTTAATCTATGAAATAGTGCACACATGCAGTTACAACGTGAATTAGTTTAGAAATTGTTTTTTAATCATCTACCATCTTCTCTGAGGGAAGAAAGTTGTTGTAGTTTTGAATCTCAGAATAAAATCTTAAACTTAACCCCCCCAAAACAAACAAACAAACAAACCTTTTTTGGTTATACTAATATTAGTTACTAAACTGTATTAAAGAACACTTAGGTGATTAGAATACTCTTTAACTTCTATTTAATTGAAAGTTTTATACACTTTTTCTGTTCTTTACATTCATTTTGAAACTGTTCAATTTCTGTAACCTTTAAGTTAATCACTAGTCTTTGTCCTTGCCACTTTTTTTTTAACAATAATGTAAAATATGGAGTTGTTTGATTTTTTTTTTTAACTTTTTTAGAGTTGATGTGGAAGCTTTTAAGATTAGGTGTAGTTTAATTTTAATTCCAGATACCTCCTCTCATTATCTGAGGACCATATCCTGCACTTACAGGAATGGTTGGACTATGGCGTAACAGGTCTTTACAAGCTCAAACTTCTGGGATCTTCAATTGTTTACACATTTGTTTGGACTGGTGGGGGAGGGAGGATGGATAGTGGCTCTTTTAAGGGTCCCCCCCTGTAGGTTAGGAAGGATTGTCTCACTGTGGGTGCAGCGGGAAGGCATCGCCTAAGCTGGTGCTTTGGCTGGTTTGCTCAGATAAGTCATTAGCCCTTGCACAAATGGGAAAGGGTATATAGACCTCTAGCCTGAGCACCCTCTCATTGGTTAGTATAGTACCAGGATTTTAGGTCTGCTGTGGGCATTGTGTTAGTGGCCTTTTTAGGGACAGGGAAGGAATTTTCCCATTATGGTGCAATTGGTCAGGATGGAGTGACTGTTCAGGCCTTCCGCACAGCTGTTCAGGGATACAGTGGAGTTAGTCAGGAGGTAAAGGTCAAGTTGTGACACTTTAGCAGGTGTCTGTTGCAGGTGTTCGTTTCATAAGGAGTCCTGTTCCCTGATTAAACTAGAATTATAAATAGACTTAGGGGAAGGCATCCCCAAAAGAAGCTGGTAAATGGGGTTGGGACTCCTAAGGTCTGGGGCAGTGAGGAAACAATCCAGTTCCTTAACCTTCATATGAGGGGAGGGCATTGGGATCCTAACAATGTTTTGGGGACCAGCTGCGTTGGGATAGGGGTTGAGGGGTATCTTTCCACCATGTTGAAATGATTCATAATGTTGATTGCCTGGTAGTTCCCAGATGAATTAAGGTAATAAGGTTCTCCTCTAATTAAACCATGTCCCTTGCATCTTGTGTTTATTTTTCCACATGTCTGGGACAATGCGCATCTGTTACATGCTCACTCTCCCCCTCTCCAAACTAGCAACACTGCAACACCTTCTGTATGAGGGAGCACCTATTACGGTCAGACCTTCTTCTTTGCATTCCTCTGAATTATTTTGTGAGTAGTGCTTATTTGAAAGGTCCCAGATACCTAGATACGGTGTGACTCTCCCCATGCTGCCTTACCAGTAAATTTCAACTGTTCTGAAGACACTACCTTTTGGGGGGGAGGAGGTTTGTTTGTTCTTCATGTCCAGTCATTATATGGTTGAGACTACCAATACAAGTTAGTAATATTGTTGGCAGTTCCTGTCTACTAAGAATTGGACGGACCATCAGTTCATTTCATACAGCCATTGAACAGCCATTCGCTGATACACAGCTATGTCATTACTCACCAGTGATATAGAGGTGAAAAGTTCTATACTCCATTACTAATTTCTTGAGGCACTCAGTCCCCTGTAACAATGGTCTTTGGGACCTTTGGATGTGATATTTAGGGTTTGACTGTAGTTTTGTTCAATGGTAATAATCCTTTTGTACAGTGAGTTTATGCTTCTTGACTTTGAAATTGCCAATGACAACTTCTAGTCTTGTTTACACATTTAAATATCTTAGATATAGGGAGTATATCCTGAGAGAGAAAATCTTTACTCCAGTGTTGTTTCTACCATCCACAAATAATAGATTTAAAACTGTTGTCCTATATTTTGTGCTCAAACTGTCTCTGCTATTTATTCGGTGGGCTTTCATCATTACTGTTTCACCGTCTGCAAATCAACACTAGTTCTAATTACTTGCTGAACTAACATTTGAAAATAGCTTTGGTGGAATTATCCTAGTTAGTGTTTTGGGGATGGTCACCTATGAGAATCTCCTTTCAAAAGAGACTCAAGATTAGAGTAGCAGAGGTCTATCAGGTTAGCATTGAGCCAGATTTGCTGAAATGTGTGGGAAATCTTGTGCAATGCCAATTCATAGTTTGCCTGTCTGTAAACTGTACAATTTATTTTGTTTTGATTTAATAAAGAAAAAAACCTGCTCACAGCTCAAAATTCCCTAACAGTAATTTAAAATAATACATAGAAAAGATAGTCATATAGCAGCATAACAAGTTTATGTTAACATTCTGGGGTTGTTCTGTCCTTTTGAGCATTTTGCTACTGTCCCTTGCTCCTGTTGTGGGCTCAGATTGTTTTCCACTTTAAAATATCTAAAATCATTTGATGCATTGTTGTTATATATTTGTTAGTTGTACCCATTCATTTACCCACCTCTCCACTCTCACAAGCATGTCCGTATCAAAAGTCATGAACGTGTTTTGAAAAATTATTGAATACTTGTCTACCCTAGACAGTGATTGGTACCAACCCCTGGGTGATTGGTTGCGCAATCTGAGCATCTAGATTAGCCTAGCCCAGGTGTTAGTGTTCCTACAGCAAATCCCTACCTGCTTTCCTGTGTCCTGACTGTTTGTACACTCACTGGCATGTACCTGTGGGCATATTCCATGGTTCTTTGTGCTAAGACACTCTAGTATTCTTACCCAGTAAAATGTGTCAATTGCAGGTCTTGCTGTAGGGATTAGCAGATGTAGTCATGCCCCCACGGGTTCGGTTATCACGAGTTGGCTAGCCCCATGATTGCTTACACCATGGTGTATCTTGCAGTGAAGATGCAGTTGAAGGGTTTGTCTTCACTGCTGTAAAAAGCTGATGTTTTGCAATAGGGTGACATTCATGAATTATCCTAAGGTAAAAATACAGTGAAGATGAGGCATTTTAGTTTTACTGCAAGATAAACTTGCTGAGGCCAGGTTGACCTCTGTGAGTTTACATAGGAGTAAAACTGGAATGCCTTATCTTCACTGTATTTTTATTTTAGGATAGTTAGTGCATGCTAATTACTCCAGCATAAAAAACTCAGCTTTTTTAGCAGTGAAGACAAGCCCAAAGAGAATCTCAAGTACTGCAAACCAGTATGGGTATTCTAGAAGAAGACAGTTGTCGCTTCATAACACCGAGAAACATAAAATATCTCTCCCATGACATTTGCAGTGTTGCTGTAGCCATGTGGGTGCCAGGATATTAGAGAGGGACAAGGTGGGTGATGGTGTAATAAAAGATATTTCAACTTCTGCTGGTGAAAGAGACAAGTGTAAGCTCATCTCTTTCACCAACAGAAGTTGGTCCAATAAAAGATATTTCCTTACGCACCTTCTCTCTCTCCTGCTTGATAGAATAAGGTAGGCTAAAATAATTGACCATCTTATCTAAGTTGTTAAAACAATCAAGAAAGCTAGAAAATCCTCTTTCAACTTGAAGCATCATTATCAGATGTACTAGCGTGTTTGGTCTGTTTGATTGTTTGTAGGGGCACATTTTTGGGTTTGTTGTCACACTGTAGCTGATAAATTTTTAACAGTAAGATAGAAATTTAGGAATGTTTAACCACTGGGCACCAGGAGTTCTGATTTCTTCCTGCCAAGAGCAAGTGCATACTTGGTAAACTACTGCACTTGCGGTAAGCCTACGCTACAGCAGCTGCACTACAGCTGTGTTGCTGTGGCACAGTAGTTTTGACACTTCCTACATACACAGAAGGGGTTTGTCCATCAATGTAGTTAATCCACCTCTCTGAGATGTGGTAGGTTGGTCAATAGAATAATTATTTCCTTGATTTAGTTGCATCTATACCAGAGGGTTAGGTTGACCTAACTACAGAAATCAGGGTGTGAAATTTTTCACGTCTGTGAGTGACGTAGTACCTTCGTTGATTTAATTTTTAAGTGTAGATCATGCCTTGCTGTTAGCACTGAAAAACAAACACACTAATTGTGGTATTAAAGCAGGGTGAAAGAAAAATCTGGCACCCTGAGTAGCTATTGTGTCAAAGGAGCAAACATGAGATTTAAACATGAAAAAATACCATTACTGTCTCTGCACCTAGAATCTGTTTTTTGTTCTTGTCCCTGACAGGTGAATTGGAGATGACATAATTAATGGTACATATGCATAGATGAATAGACAGATAAACTCCAATTGTATTTATGGTGACTTTTTTGATTGTCACCTGAAAGTGAGAACAGGTGTTCACATGGCACTGTTGTAGCTGGTGTCACAAGATATTTACGTGCCAGAAGTGTTAAAGATTCATATGTCCCTTCATGCTTCAACTACCATTCCAGAGGACATGAGTCGATGCTGATGACGGGTTCTGCTCGATAATAATCCAGAGCAGAGTGGACCGACGCATGTTCATTTTCATCATCTGAGTCAGATGCCGCCAGCAGAAGGTTGATTTTCTTTTTTGGTGGTTTTGGTTCTGTAGTCTCTGCATCAGAGTGTTGCTCTTTTAAGACTCCTGAAAGCATGCTCCACCCCTCATCCGTCTCTTATTTTGGAAGACACTTCAGATTCTTAAACCTTGGGTTGAGTGCTGTAGCTATTTTTAGAAATCTCACATTGGTACCTTCTCTTCGTTTTGTCAAATCTGTTGTGTAAGTGTTCTTAAAATGAACATGTGCTGGGTATTCATCCAAGACTGCCATAACATGAAACATATGGTAGAATGCTGGTAAAACAGAACAGGAGACATAGAATTCTTCCCCAAGGAGTTCAGTCACAAATTTAATTAACACATTATTTTTTGTAATGAGTTCCATCAGCATGGAAGCATGTCTTCTGGAACGGTGGCCGAAGCATGAAGGGGCATATGGATGTTTAGCATATCTGGCATGTAAATACCTTGCAATGCCGGCTACAAAAGTGCCATGCAAATGCCTGTTCTGACTTTCTGGCGACAGTGTAAATAAGAAGAGGGCACCGTTATCTCCTGTAAATGTAAACAAACTTGTTTGCCTTAGCGTTGGGCTGAAGAAGAAGAAGTAGGACTGAGTGGACTTGTAGGCTCTGAAATTTTACATGGATTTGTTTTTGAGTGCAATTATGTAACAAAAATATCTACATTTGTAAGTTGCACTTTTGCAACAAAGAGATTGCGCTACAGTACTTGTATTAGGTGAATTGAAAAATACTATTTCTTTTTTTTTACAGTACAAATACTTGTAATAAAAATACATACAAAGTAAGCACTGTAAACACTATAGGAGTGGGAAGGGAGAAAGTGTTGCAGGGCGAAAATGGGGGTGGGAGGTGGTATCAGTCTGAAAGTTTGAGACTATATTTTAACATGCATTAGTATGGCAAAGGAAAATGGTACACATTGAATTAATATAGACGTGTCAGCTGTATCTTTAACATTTCTGGTGACTTCTGCTAGAGCTTTGATATTTAATTTTTTTAATGAACATAATTTTTAATGGCTAATTTATATTTAATAGATGCAGTGATGGGAAATACACAAAGCTGTAGTAGATTTATTGGACAATTTAACAGTTAGCTGTAACAAAATAGCTTAGTTTATGTATGGTAAGCGTGTAAGCTTAGGAATGCAGATTATTTACCTGATTAAAATAATTGTTTTGAGCTTTGGAAGTCCTTTGAGCCTGATTGTCCCTCGCTTTCACTGATGTGAAAAGAGAATCAGGCCCATTCTGAATACATCTATATCTTTGTACTTTTCTAAAGTGTTCTCTACAAATCAATAAAATAGTATTGTTCTTAGGGTTGCTGTTTTTAAAATTCCTGGCCCCAATGATACAGCTGGATTCGTGTTGGAGCCCCATTGAAATCAGGCACAAGGGTCCATCCATGCAAGGAAGATTCTGAGACTGGGGCTCCAGCTTGTAAATTATTGGGAGAAGAGACTATCAATAGTGCATTCCAACGTTCCAGCCTATTGTCAGACTGGCTACTGTGTGTGTATACTAAGTCCGTGTTCCAAATACTTGAGCTAAGTTATGTTTCTAAAAGTACTCATTTTCTGTAAACTGAATTTCAAAGTGAAATAATTTCAGACACTATTTCATATTACAGATTAATGTCCTGCATAAATATCAAATTGCAAAACAAAGCAGTTTGAGTTTCCGGAGTCTTCAATAGCTTCATATACAACTAGGTGACCTGGGAGGTTCATTGTGGGTAGTGCTTCTGAAGAGTTGAACAGTTATTTTTATATTTAGTAAAATTTTGTTCTCCTTGGTGAATTTGTATATGCCAAGTTAATGATAAATCTTCAGAAACTAAAATGAAAATTGAATTAATCTTAAATTTCTGCGCTGAATACTCTTAATTATGGTGAAGAATGGTATAGCATTAGGTACAATAAGTTATGGCATTCTTTTTTTAAGGTAAATGTATCTTTCTGCCAAGTGACGGCCCCCTTCCCTAATTTTCTACACTACTTTAAAGGATGTAGGTGGGTATTCAGTGCACAGAAATGGTCTTAACTCAATATTCATTTCAAGTTGATGGCTTACTTTTAAGGCGGAACACTGTTACAGTTTTAGTCAAGAAACAATGTTAATGGGGTGTGTTCAAACTCACATTTTATGCTGTCAGCTTCCAAAAAGTTTGCCCAGCTATCTGTACACCTCCTTAACAGAACATAATGATTTGCGTAGTTACTCTAATTAGCTGCCATAGCATGTTTTTTTACTTGAGGTGGTAAATAATAGAAAATAAACTTGTAATCCAACAACGTGGTGTTGGAATGTTTTAACAAGTGAACTTCATGTTGTTTTTTTAAATTATATTTATAAAACTAGAAAACTGAGGATTCCTCACAAACCTGAAAGATAGAAATCCTACCAAGTGTTTTCATAGTACAACAATAATATTGCATTCTGACCTATTTTTCCCCCCCGAATTTAGCATATGTCTATGCTGCAAAAAAACACAAAACAAAAGCCACCCCCTGGCAGCAAATCTCAGAGCCTGTGTCAACTGACTCAGGCTTGCAGAGCTCGCTACTGGGCTGAAAATAGCAGTTTAGATGTTCCCACTCGGGTTGGAGCCTGGTCTCTGAAACCCACCCCGGTTGCCTGGTTTCAGAGCACAGGCTCCAGCCTGAACGGCTACTGAGCTATTTTTCCCCTGTAGTGTGAGCCCTGCAATCCTGAGTCAGTTGAGCCTGGCTCTGAGACTTGCTGCTGGGGGAGGGAGGTGTCTGTATTTTTGCAGTGTAGACATACCCTTAGTGCTGATCTACACTACCGCGGCAAGTTGACCCAAGTTACGCTACTTCAGTTACATCAATAACGTAACGGAAGTCAAACGTAGCTTAGGTCGACCTACCGCGGTGTCTACACTGAGTTGGGTCGATGGGAGACACTCTCCTGCCGACTTCCCTTATCTTCTTGGGGAGGTGGAGTACTAGAGTCCACCTGCTAAATCGACACCACTGTATTGACTGCAGCAGTGCCAACCTACCGGTAGTGTAGACATGGCCTTAGAAACTTCTCTCTCTTTGTACAGAACCGATGATTTGCCCTCACTCTGCTAAAATTAAATGTGCAACACTGAAGGGAGATTAAATGGCGTAGGCAAGGCCAATAGTTGTTGTCGTCTTCTTAGTGTATGCGTAGTGTGCGTCAGGTGGCATGTGACCAGGATTCATCATTGAATTTGGTCTACTGGTTGGATCATTAGCTTCCCCAGCTTGGGCGAAGTACTGATGGGGAGTGCGACGTGTATGTTGATCCATGCCAGTAGTAATTGAGATTTATTACAGTCTGTTGAGTGTCTGTTAAGGTATGACATACAGTGAAAATTTCGGTCTAGATCACATTACAAAGCCACTCTTGCATTTAAGCTAAATTTGTTAAAAATATATTATTTTCACCCAGGCAACTCATGTAGAGTAGCAAAACGTTTTCTGTTAGTAGATATTAAAGAAATTGTCTCCAGTTATTTAAGTAATACAGTATGGTTCCTTGTTAACTTGGAAGGCAAGCAAGCAAACTGGAAGAATAGAGAAAATACCTTTTCCCCCCAATCTCTTTAGTTATGGTAATTATAGGTGGTGTTTATAACAAACATAGATCAAATATTTTCAGACCGAAGTAATTTTTTTTAAATTGACAGTCCCCTTAAAATCATGTAATTCTCAGAAGCTGATAAGTGAATAAAAAGTTTTTCGTCTTCTAAATTTGTCATATTAATCCTTATTGAGGTTACAGGGACAAACCATCCTGATGTGTGGAAAGAATAGTAAATATGGCAGGCGACCAACTTGGCTTAACAGGGAAATCCTTGCTGATCTTAAATACAAAAAAGAAGCTTACAAGAAGTGGAAGACTGGACAAATGACCAGGGAAGAGTATAAAAATATTGCTCAGGCATGCAGGAGTGAAATCAGGAAGGCCAAATCACACCTGGAGTTGCAAGTAGCAAGAGATGTTAAGAGTAACAAGAAGGGTTTCTTCAGGTATGTTAGCAAGAAGAAGTCAAGGAAAGTGTGGGCCCTTTACTGAATGAGGGAGGCAACCTAGTGACAGAGGATGTGGAAAAAGCTAATGTACTCAATGCTTTTTTTGTCTCTGTCTTCACGAACAAGGTCAGCTCCCAGACTACTGCACTGGGCAGCACAGCATGGGGAGGAGGTGACCAGCCCTCTGTGGAGAAAGAAGTGGTTCGGGACTATTTAGAAAAGCTGGACGTGCACAAGTCCATGGGGCCGGATGCATTGCATCCGAGAGTGCAAAAGGAGTTGGCGGATGTGATTGCAGAGCCATTGGCCATTATCTCTGAAAACTCATGGCAATCGGGGGAGGTCCCGGATGACTGGAAAAAGGCTAATGTAGTGCCCATCTTTAAAAAAGGGAAGAAGGAGGATCCTGGGAACTACAGGCCAGTCAGCCTCACCTCAGTCCCTGGAAAAATCATGGAGCAGGTCCTCAAGGAATCAATTCTGAAGCACTTAGAGGAGAGGAAAATGATCAGGAACAGTCAGCATGGATTCACCAAGGGCAAGTCATCCCTGACTAATCTAATTGCCTTCTATGACGAGATAACTGGCTCTGTGGATGAAGGGAAAGCAGTGGACGTGTTGTTCCTTGACTTTAGCAAAGCTTTTGACACGGTCTCCCACAGTATTCTTGCCAGCAAGTTAAAGAAGTATGGGTTGGATGAATGGACTATAAGGTGGATAGAAAGCTGGCTAGATTGTCGGGCTCAACGGGTAGTGATCAATGACTCCATGTCTAGCTGGCAGCTGGTATCAAGTGGAGTGCCCCAAGGGTCGGTCCTGGGGCCGGTTTTGTTCAATATCTTCATAAATGATCTGGAGGATGGTGTGGATTGCACCCTCAGCAAGTTTGCAGATGACACTAAACTGGGAGGAGAGGTAAATATGCTGGAGGGTAGGGATAGGATACAGAGGGCCCCAGACAAATTGGAGGATTGGGCCAAAAGAAATCTGATGAAGTTCAACAAGGACAAGTGCAGAGTCCTGCACTTAGGACGGAAGAATCCAATGCACCGCTACAGACTAGGGACCGAATGGCTAGGCAGCAGTTCTGCAGAAAAGGACGTAGGGGTTACAGTGGACGAGAAGCTGGATATGAGTCAACAGTGTGCCCTTGTTGCCAAGAAGGCCAATGGCATTTTGGGATGTATAAGTAGGGGCATTGCCAGCAGATTGAGGGACGTGATCGTTCCCCTCTATTTGACATCGGTGAGGCCTCATCTGGAGTACTGTGTCCTGTTTTGGGCCCCACACTACAAGAAGGATGTGGAAAAATTGGAAAACGTCCAGCAGAGGGCAACAAAAATGATTAGGGGACTGGAACACATGAGTTATGAGGAGAGGCAGAGGGAACTGGGGATGTTTAGTCTACAGAAGAGAAGAATGAGGGGGGATTTGATAGCTGCTTTCAACTACCTGAAAGGGGGTTCCAAAGAGGATGGCTCTGGACTGTTCAGTGGTAGCAGATGACAGAATGAGGAGTAATTGTCTCAAGTTGCAGTGGGGGAGATTTAGGTTGGATATTAGGAAAAACTTTTTCACTAGGAGGGTGGTGAAACACTGGAATGCGTTACCTAGGTAGGTGGTGGAATCTCCTTCCTTAGAAGTTTTCAAGGTCAGGCTTGACAAAGCCCTGGCTGGGATGATTTAACTGGGGATTGGTCCTGCTTTGAGCAGGGGTTGGACTAGATGACCTCCTGAGGTCCCTTCCAACCCTGATATTCTATTATTGTATTCACTCCAGTACCTGTATTAGGTGAATTGAAAAATATTATTTATTTTATCATTTTTACAGTGCAAATATTTGTAATCAAAAATAATATACACTTTGATTTCAATTACACAGAATACAGTACATATGAAATGTAGAAAAACATCCAAAATATTTAATAATTTTCAATTGGTATTCTATTGTTTAACAGTGCGATTAAAACTGTGATTAATCACAATTTTTTAATCACAATTAATTTGCTTGAGTTAATCACATGAGTTAACTGCAATTAATCAACAGCCCTAATTCTTAATGATGTAAGGTTACTGTTTACTAACTAGTCCACTAATAATATACTGAACAAGGACCAATGCTAGCATATCTCCATCTTCTAAAAGGAGTTTTTCCTTCTGGAATGTTTTACTACCTTGCTTTCCCAACCTACCGTATATGACTTGGGATCAAGAATGCACTTAAAGTACTCCAACTCCCACAATGACTACATGCATTTTACTACACCCTGTTTCTGCACGATTAAGCACAGACTCAACCTAAACCACAGTTCATTAAATATAAGCTTTTTCCATCATCAGGTTACCCAAAGAACAGATTGGTTTCATCACTATACTATTTAACACCTTCCCTCAGTGAAAATACCACTCTGTCTTCTGCCCACAGAAATCTAAATTCCATCTGCTGCTTTATTTCCTATAAATGCAGCAGACCCCGCCTGTAATTTGCAGTCAACTTCTATAAACGTGTCTCCAGTGTTCCACAAATAACAAGTTGACTCTGAAGATCAACAGATTTGCTATTGTTGTGCTCAACAAGCTGGCACCAGATGCATGTGTCTTGTTAAAAAAAAAAAAAAAAAACATCTTATTAGGCATTACTCACAATTCATAGGATTCCCCACCACTTTAGATCCTTAATATCGCAGACACACACCGTCTCCCATTACCCGCAGAACCCGAAAAGAACGTATAAAAGAAGTATAAAAAACAAATTCCTTCCCCCTCAAATCAGTATCAGCAATAGTCCAATTAAATCAATGGTAATCTCCGTACCTGAGAGATGTAGCTGAATTAGGATAATGAGATCTTAATGAACTTTGTCTATCACCAGGCAACGTAAGTGACGTATTACTATGCAGAAGTATGGTGCTAGTCCCTTGCAAGATTAAGCTAGCTCAATTTTAAGGAAGAAAATTAAAGGGGAGTCACAAATACATTGCCATTATCAATGCCATGTGTGGAGAATGAACTACATTTTCTTCACAGCATGACTGAAGCACACTGAAAGGGATTATATGTGGAAAGCTTATACAATAAAAACTGTGTTATCCAGCCCTGTACCAGCCAGAAAGCTCTATAAACTGACCTTTCTAATCTTCATAGAAAGTCCGGTTTATAGTCCGGTTGGCGCGGGGTCAGCAGGTTCCATATCTGGCTCCGCGTGGCTCCCTGGAAGCAGCAATATGTCCCTGCTGCTCTTAGCCAGAGGAACAATCAAGAGGGGTTCAGAGTGAAAGAGGAGGTGCAGGGTTGGGGCGCAGGAGGGGTATTGGGGTGCCGGACCCAGGCAGCACTCTCCTCGGGCGGCTCCCTGCAAGTATCTACCTGTCCCTGCTGCTCCTAGGCAGAGGTGGCTCTGCACTCTCCCTCAACCCGCAGGTGCCACCCACGCAGCTCCCATTGGCCGCAGAAAATAATCAGTTTCATTCATATTTTAAAAGAAAGGTTATAGCTTATTTAACTGTAGAATAAAACTACTCAGACCTTGCCCAAGTTATCCCCTTCACTTTCATAGACTGAGAAAATAAAAAAAAACCAACACGTACCCCCAGATAGTGCAGAAATGTGTAAAGTGCTCTTTTTGATGCATAGATTTCCATTGTCCTAAACCCAAGGACAAGACAGAAGATTGGAGGATCCATGCATGTGGGAAAGAAAAAGAAGTGCATAGTCCCTGTATCAACTTTGGAGAAATTCTCTAAAAACACGGAAAGACAATACCCCCTCCCAACACCTTGACTATAGGGAAGGGTAAGGCTTGCAGGAACAAAAACTTAGAGATATTTTGGTCCCAGTTGGAAAGGAAAGCAGGCTTCCTACCATCTTCATCTGAGTCCCCTGAGCAGGCATAGACTTACTGGTTTCTAGGAGATCCCCCTCAAATCCCCAAAGACCTCAGGTTATCAATATCTTCCCTGCTTCATGGATCAAGGAAGTGCGAGTGTCAGAGGAACATGGGAGAATGTTAAATCTCTCTCCCCCTCTGCAATGCAAAACTAAGTGAAAAATACCTTGAAAGGAATCTCACAGTTAGCAGCAACCTATATGCTAAAACCTTATTTTTGAGACATTAACAATCTGGGTCTGTTCTACTGCCACCAAAATCAGGAGATGCTCTTATAGCACAGGTCTTGCACACTAAAAAACTACAGCAGTGCTCTGGTACAGCAATTTTTTCAAAAAGCGTAAGTTATAACCACAGTTTTTATTATTATTAATCTGATGCAGATATTCAAACAAACACCATTTCAACAGCATTATCCTCAGGCCAAATGACTTGGAGAGCATTTGGTTGAACTAGGTCCTAGAATCCTGCTGTAAATTACTTAGATGTTTTTCATCAACAAATTTTATTGTATTGAGCATCTACGAGAAGAAGCTGCTTTAAAAGGAAAAAAGATATCATAGAAGCATAGAATATCAGGGTTGGAAGGGACCTCAGGAGGTCATCTAGTCCCACCCCTGCTCAAAGCAGGACCAATCCCCAGTTAAATCATCCCAGCCAGGGCTTGGTCAAGCCAGGCCTTAAAAACTTCTAAGGAAGGAGATTCCACCACCTACCTAGGTAATGCATGCCACCGTGTCACCACCTTCCGAGTGAAAAAGTTTTTCCTAATATCCAACCTAAACCTCCCCCACTGCAACTTGAGACCATTACTCCTCATTCTGTCATCTGCTACCACTGAGAACAGTCTAGATCCATCCTCTTTGGAACCCCCTTTCAGGTAGTTGAAAGCAGCTATCAAATCCCCCCTCATTCTTCTCTTCCGCAGACTAAACAATCCCAGTTCCAACAGCCTCTCCTCATAAGTCATGTGTTCCAGTCCCCTAATGATTTTTGTTGCCCTCTGCTGGACGTTTTCCAATTTTTCCACATCCTTCTTGTAGTGTGGGGCCCAAAACAGGACACAGTACTCCAGATGAGGCCTCACCGATGTCAAATAGAGGGGAACGATCACGTCCCTCAATCTGCTGGCAATGCCCCTACTTATACATCCCAAAATGCCATTGGCCTTCTTGGCAACAAGGGCACACTGTTGACTCATATCCAGCTTCTCATCCACCATAACCCCTACATCCTTTTCTGCAGAACTGCTGCCTAGCCACTCAGTCCCTAGTCTGTGGCAGTGCATGGAATTCTTCCGTTCTAAGTGCAGGACTCTGCACTTGTCCTTGTTGAACTTCATCAGATTTCTTTTGGTCCAATCCTTTAATTTGTCTAGGTCCCTCTGTATTCTAGCCCTACCCTCCAGCGTATCTACCACTGCTCTCAGTTTAGCATCATCAGCAAACTTGCTGAGGATGCAACCCATGCCATCCTCCAGATCATTAATGAAGATATTGAACAAAATCAGCCCCAGGACTTACCCTTGGGGCACTCTGCTTGATACCGGCTGCCAGCTAGACATGGAGCCATTGATCACTACCCGCTGAGCCCGACAATCTAGGCAGCTTTCTATCCACCTTATAGTCCATTCATCCAACCCATACTTCTTTAACTTGCTGGCAAGAATACTGTGGGAGACCGTGTCAAAAGCTTTGCTAAAGTCAAGGAACAACACGTCCACTGCTTTCCCTTCATCCACAGAGCCAGTTATCTCGTCATAGAAGGCAATTAGATTAGTCAGGGATGACTTGCCCTTGGTGAATCCATGCTGACTGTTCCTGATCATTTTCCTCTCCTCTAAGTGCTTCAGAATTGATTCCTTGAGGACCTGCTCCATGATTTTTCCAGGGACTGAGGTGAGGCTGACTGGCCTGTAGTTCCCAGGATCCTCCTTCTTCCCTTTTTTAAAGATGGGCACTACATTAGCCTTTTTCCAGTCATCCGGGACCTCCCCCGATTTGCCATGAGTTTTCAGAGATAATGGCCAATGGCTCTGCAATCACATCCGCCAACTCCTTTTGCACTCTCGGATGCAATGCATCCAGCCCCATGGACTTGTGCACGTCCAGCTTTTCTAAATAGTCCCGAACCACTTCTTTCTCCACAGAGGGCTGGTCACCTCCTCCCCATGCTGTGCTGCCCAGTGCAGTAGTCTGGGAGCTGACCTTGTTCGTGAAGACAGAGACGAAAAAAAGCATTGAGTACATTAGCTTTTTCCACATCCTCTGTCACTAGGTTGCCTCCCTCATTCAGTAAAGGGCCCACACTTTCCTTGACTTTCTCCTTGTTGCTAACATACCTGAAGAAACCCTTCTTGTTACTCTTAACATCTCTTGCTACTTGCAACTCCAGGTGTGATTTGGCCTTCCTGATTTCACTCCTGCATGCCCGAGCAATATTTTTATACTCATCCCTGGTCATTTGTCCAATCTTCCACTTCTTGTAAGCTTCTTTTTTGTATTTAAGATCAGCAAGGATTTCACTGTTAAGCCAAGCTGGTCGCCTGCCATATTTACTATTCTTTCTACACATTGGGATGGTTTGTCCCTGTAACCTCAATAAGGATTCTTTAAAATACAGCCAGCTCCCCTGGACTCCTTTCCCCCTCATGTTATTCTCCCAGGGGATCTCTTTAGTGTAATCTCTTTATCATGAAATTTGAACTTGCAAATGTAGAATTATGTACAAAAAAACCTACCTTCAAAAATAAAACAATTTTAGAGCCTGCAAGTCCACTCAGTCCTACTTCTTCTTGAGCTCATCACTCAGGCAAACAAGTTTGTTTACATTTGCAGGAGATAATGCTGCTCGCTTTTTGTTTACAGTGTCACCTGAAAGTGAGAACAAGAGTTCTCATGGCACTGTTGTAGCCGGTGTCACAGGATATTTATATGCCAGATGTGCTAAAGATTCATATGTCCCTTCATGCTTCAACCACCATTCCAGAGGACATGCGTCCATGCTGATGACGGGTTCTGCTCAATAAGAATCCAAAGCAGTGCAGACCGACGCATTTTCATTTTCATTAGCTGAATCAGATGCCACCAGCAAAAGGTTGATTTTCTTTTTTGGTGGTTTGGGTTCTGTAGTTTCCGCATCGGAGTGTTGCTCTTTTAAGACTTCTGAAAGCATGCTCCCTCTCAGATTTTGGAAGGCACTTCAGATTCTTAAACTTTGGGTTGAGTGCTGTAACTATCTTTTAGAAATCTCACATTGTTACTTCCTTTTCGTTTTGTCAGATCTGCAGTGAAAGTGTTCTTAAAATGAACAACATGTCCTGGGTCATCATCTGAGACTGCCATAACATGAAACATATGGTAGAATACGGGTAAAACAGAGCAGGGGACATACAATTCTCCCCCAAGGAGTTCAGTCACAAATTTAATTAACACTTTTTTTTTTTTAAATGAGCGCCATCAGCATGGAAGCATGTCTTCTGGAACGGTGCCTGAAGCATGAAGGGGAATATGGATGTTTAGCATATCTGGCATGTAAATACCTTGCAATGCCAGCTACAAAAGTGCCATGCAAATGCCTGTTCTCGCTTTCTGGTGACATTGTAAATAAGAAGAGGGCAGCGTTGTAAATGTAAACAAACTTGTTTGCCTTAGCGATGGGCTGAAGAAGAAGTAGGACTGAGTGGACTTGTAGGCTCTGAAGTTTTACATGGATTTGTTTTTGAGTGCAGTTATGTCACAAAAAAAATATACATTTGTAAGCTGCACTTTTGTAACAAAGAGATTGCACTACATTACTTGTACTAGGTGAATTGAAAAATACTATTTCTTTTGGGTTTTTTCAATGCAAATACTTGTAATCAAAAATACATATAAAGTAAGCACTGTACACTTTGTATTCTGTATTGTAATTGAAATGAATATATTTGAAAATGTAGAAAACATCCAAAAATATTTAAATAAATGGTATTCTATTATTGTTTCATAGTGTGATTAATTGCGATTCATTTTTTTTAAATCGCTTGACAGCCCTATTAATATTTTTTCCTCTCTCTCCCAAAATTTCAGCACTAAACACACAAGATTCGTAACATGGAAGATACAATTTTGGCATTTCTTTTAACTCAATTTTTTTTTTTTTTTAGGTATTGTTACCAAGGGGAATCTCTTTTTGCCTTGGGTGAAAAAGATGTGGTCGATCATTTGTTATACAAGTACCATAATGTCCCTCAACTTAAATCAATTTGTTTCCTGTAGTGGAGCCAAATCATTCACTCTTGTGTAAGAAAAACAACTTCCATTGTGGAATTTCTCCTGTATTATTCCATTGTAGGGTACAGTTTGTCTCTGTACTTGCTATGACTCACAGCAGTGCCCTAGTAGCATGGTTACGTTGGCATCGCCCTAGCAGGGACTCCTTTTGGTTGTGGTTGCCTCTGAAACTGCCCAGAGGGAAACAGAGTAGGGTATATTACCTTTTCTGGTGATTCGTCACATGATAGTGATATAGATGCTATTCATGTCTGTTTCTATTTGGGAGAGTTCATCTATGTGTGAAGCTTGGGGATATGTTCTGAGATTTTTGTCTTGGTGTAGCACACGGCTTCTTTATGCTATTCTTTGGCAGCAGACAATCTTAAATCTGGGAGCACAAAAATAAAATATTTATTTCTTATGCGGTTCTCTCTTCTAATTGGTATGGTTCTGAAAGTATATACTCAGTTTAATTGCTACAGCATTGGATAAAACTGAACATCCAATGAAGTATTAAAGTACTGTTTGAAGTACTAAAACACTCTATTTAGAGTCTTGTATTAAGTTTCTGTCAAAGCACTTTTAGAAATTCATACTTTACAAGTAAGAGAGGCTATGTGGTTAGTGATGGTAGTTTTTAAAATAAAAAAGAATGATGTTCATCTTTTGAATGATGAATGCTAACAAAACAACAATCTGGTCATAAAAGGTATTTTATTGTAGTTTAAAAATAACAGATTATTATTATTATTTATTATTTATTATTATTTTATTAATAATAAATTAATATCTTACATTTTTGTAGCTTCTTTATCCAGAAGGATACTAAAGCACTTCACATACTGTATAGACAGGAATCACTATATCAGCAACTGAAGAGCAGTCTCCATTTGAGCGGTTAAAGAGGTAACCACGTCTGTAGTTTCTATTCCTGTAATATGGCTTTTGAAGTTAGAGAAAGAGAGGTGAAGGGGAAAGACAAGTTTTAGTTCTTCATGAACAAGAAAAATATTATTTTAATTATCTCTTCATAAGATATCTGGTTATTAGCATTCTACTGTACTGATTTGTGTGAATGACTAATATGTTGCCGCTGTTCATTAAATGATTCATAAGAAGTTGGGAGTAGATTAATGAAAGACATTTTTAGTGAAGGTACTGAATATCATAAATAGCATATATTCATTTTTTTCTAATTAAAATATGTCTAGCTCAAATATTGGTCTCTTAAAAAAACATGTAATACACAAAGGCCAAAACCAGGAAACTGCAAACAATGTTTTTTGGAAGCTTATACTTTGGTAGGTCTGTGTATGGGACTGGAAATAGTGGTCACTAGGTGTCCTGTTTAAATTTCAGAAATATTATGTTTTAGTTTTGTATCGTTTTCAAATAGAAAATTTAGACATTGTCAGTGGACAGACTTTTAACTCTATAGTGTATCAGATATGTATGTTTATATACTTTCCATATCTGTCTGTCTGTCTGTCTATAAATGGAAAGAAAAAAATAAATTTGAAATAATTATATTCTTGTTTAGAACAACTTTATTCATCTTTCCATTGGCTTCAAATGGATGTAGAGCTTGTAGAATACAACAGTCAAATTCATTTTGCAATGCATGATGCCAGTAATATTTTCTTGTACTCCATAGAAATATATTACTAAGACTTAGATATAAATGGATAGGCTTTGGAATAGCAACTGAGAACCCACCTGCATGCATGTGATGAATCAGAGGCAAAATTAATCACGGGCAAAAAATTGCATTTACTATATTGGAGGTCTGGTTAAGGCCCGACTGAAATTTTTGACCTAAATTTTCAGGGGGGATTTTTAATAACTATTGGGTACTGGTAAATACTTTTTCTTGTCTAGGGATATGAAAACATTGATTTGGAACAAGAATTTTGTAACTTTGAAATCAAGTTAGTTCCATAGATTTTTTTTTCAGCCTCTCATGAGGACATATGAATCAGGTCTAGTACCGGAAGATTTTTTTTGTATGATAAAGTTATACATTCTTGGTTTTCTGTTGAGCCATGTAAATAGAAAATTTCTATTATGTAAATAATAGGATGCAGCACTATTTGGTTAATTGTGTATAAATGACCACATATTTTAGAGAGAAATTATTTTACAAATTTACAAGGCACTGTACTCCTAATATTTGTTTATATTTTGGTAAGATAGCAACAGATAAAAATTATGACTTCATACTTATTTTATGAATGTACACTATTAAATTCTCAGATAATTAAAATTATCTACAAGACTTCAGCAATAAGTCATTATTGTAAGCATAATAAAATTGACCAAATTCAGAATTCATGTCTGCAAACTAGTACACATAATGCGTTCTCTCTCTGTATTTAAATGAATATTATTTTATTCTTTCTGTGTATGGTGTTTTTCATCTGCTCAATCACAGTACAGTACTACTGAGAATGTTGCTTCTTCTGAACCTGCCTCTTATACTGTGCAAAAATAGCTGGAAGGAATTCCCAGTTGCACAAAAAAAAACAAAGATTTTTTTTTCAGTAGGACACACCTCTAAATTGCCTTGTATTTCTAGTCCCTATCAAGATGCAGAAAAAATACCTTATGGTTTTTTGTGTTTTTACTGCATGGACTATAGATTACATTAAAAAGTCTGATTTATTTAGTGTTGAAGTAGGTATTGAAAACTACACTCTCTGATTTAAGAATAACCTGGATTATACCTTTATTCAAATCTTTGGAAGATCTTCTGTTGCTGCTTCTTCCTGCTGCTATATTTATTTATTATGGAATAAAGCCTGTTTCAGCAGCACAGTCTCCTTCTTACCCAGCTGACCTGAAGCTCCACTGGCATGTGATGCCTCAGGACAGCATTACTGTTCTATTTTAGTTTTCTCAGGCTGTGACTGAATGGTTTACTATTCACAAAGCAGGTTAAAAATTGAATTTTCAAATGATGTATCATATCAGGTTACTTTGCATGAGCCATTAACATCTATATAAATTTTCTCCAGCGGGGAATTAGCTTCTAAGAGCTCAGTCATGTCATCAGATAAACTGAAGCACAACATGTATCATGCAAAATCAGGCATTCTGCTACAGCTAGTGCAGTGGGCAGTTATGTGATTTGTTGAGGTTTTTTTAAAGAATCATGACACTATTTTTATCAACCAGGACCAAAAAGAGAGCTTGCAAATGAATTTTTATGGACTTCTGGTCTTCTGAACTACCAGACGATTCTTCAGAGTAGTTTGGATCAAGCAGTAGCTTATTAAATAACCCTCTTATTTTAATAAATTGAACTCACTTCTCTTATTCCTAAATAATCTCATGAGATAAATATTTTAATAGTATGGTTCTTCTAGGGCTGCCTTCAGATCTAGTTGGCTATTACACTTTTATATATCTTACTTCAAGATTCTTCCTGTCATTCTTCCTGATTCTGGTTCTCATCAGAGAATAGGAAACAGTTTTGGGGATTTGAAATTTGTGAAATAGTAACATTTATAAGCAAGATGTTCCCTTGCAGACACTATTGGCTTTTAAAATTGCAAGCAAGTTTCTTTGGTTTGATATTTTTACAAAAAGGATAGTAATATGGTGGATAGCATATAAACTGAGATCACGGGTTTCCCCTTCTTTACTGACTTGATAAGCTGTGTAAACTTTATGTGGTGTGACAGACAATTTGATTGATGGTTCTGCATAGATATAGTTGTAGGTTTCAACACACCTACAGTTCTGACAGTGGGTGTTCTTATGGTCTAATAATCTACTCAATTAGAAGATGAACGAATTCCTTGAATTAGTGTTTGTGTGCAGCTACTTTTTCTATTTGTCCAGTATCAGGGGTAGCTGTGTTAGTCTGTATCGACAAAAACAACGAGGAGTTCAGTGGGGTACTTAGAAGTCAGATGATCTCAATTTCAATTTTACTTTATTCATAGGTATTCTTATGTTTCCATAAATAAAAATAAATATATCTATAATTCTAGGTGTCTTTGACAACATATAAAAACATAAATGCAATTATTGCATCAAATCTATAATTGTTATAATAGTTGTGCTTAAGTAGTGGTAGTTGTACCCTGTTTTGCACTCACTAACTTGCTGTGTAGCCAAGTCTTTAGTTAAAAGGAGCTCCTTAAATTCTACCTAAAACAACAATGTGTAAGCAATGCAGTTCATACAGCCACTGCCAGTGTAACGTGCTCACAATAAAATATACCATTTGACAAACAGGCAGCTGAATTCTGCACCAACATCAGTTTCTAGAGGGATTTAAAATGAACCCTTAAGGGAAGTAATCTTGTCTTGAGAAACAAAGGCATAGATGACTATAGCAGTATCTGTATTTTAAAGTAGTAGTCCCAATTTCCATGTTTATATATATGAAGGATTAAATACTGACCTTGTGGCTGCTGCAACAAAACCAGTGACAGCAATGGAAGAAAATGTTAAGAAAAAAATCCTAGCGTAGACAAGGTCCAGGAAGCAGTTTATAAGTATGCTTGCCACAAATTTTCAGCAGATGATTTCTTAAATAAAGTTGAATTTCCTCACGATTTTCAAGTAAATTTGTTAGCTTTCTGGTCCCAATCAATTAAAAATTGGCCTATAAAAAGTTAGAATTCACAAAATTATGATATTTTTGGGCCCCTCTTAAAAAATATAAACTGTAGAAAGTAATAAAAATTTATTTTATCAGTAGAATACCAACGGAGGAAAAATCACTTTTGTAGTGGTAATGAAGGTGGCCCATTTCAAACAGTTGAAAAGAAGGTGTGCGTAACAGTAGGGGGAAATTAGTGTGGTGAAATTAGGTTTTGTAATGACTCATCCACTCCCAGTCTTTATTCAGGCCTAATTTGATGGTGTCCAGTTTGCAAATTAATTCCAGTTCTGCAGTTTCACGTTGGAGTCTGTTTTTTAAGTTTTTTTGTTGAAGAATTGCCACTTTTAGGTCTGTTATTGAGTGACCAGGGAGGTTGAAGTATTCTCCTACTAGTTTTTGAATGATGTAATTCCTGATGTCAGATTTGTGTCCATTTATTCTTTTGCGTAGAAACTGTCTGGTTTGGCCAATGTACATGGTAGAGGGGCATTGCTGGCACATGATGGCATATATCACATTAGTAGATGTGCAGGTGAACGAGTCCCTGATGGTGTTGCTGATGTGGTTAGGTCCTATGATGGTGTCTGATAACACTACTGATAATTAAATTGTCTCGTTAGACTAACCCTGCACCTGGTAAGGCAACTGCCATCTTTTCATGTACTACGTATAAATATACCTGCAACTGTATTTTCCACTCCATGCATCTGATGAAGTGGGTTCTAGTCCATGAAAGCTTATGCCCAAATAAATTTGATAGTCTGTAAGGTGCCACAAGGACTCCTCGTTTTTTTCCATCAAAACTGAATCCTTATGTATTTCTGTGCAGTCCTAAGACTCCAACTGCCATAATAATTACGTTAAGACCAGAGTCTTCAACAAAGTACCCTATTTTTTTTGAAAATGCTGTTCTTTGTGAAAGCGTTCAGTGGCACTGTTAAAGAAAATGACCAAATGGAAAAACAGGTCAGTAGGTCCCCTGGTCAACCAGGATACCCATGACAATTGGTTTCCAAGATCTCCTGAACTACACAGGCCACGTAAGAAATGACAACCAAGCATGAAGACCAAAAATGGAAAGCACAAATTAAAACAATCTCATCAGACTTAAATTGTCATTTAATAGTTTTAAAAAAGCTTGAGACCCTAATGAGTTTCATGGGACATTTTTATTTTGGGGTGAAAAACTCCACTGCTTGATAAGTGTTTTTATTTAAAACAGTTATGATGAACTCCATTGTTCAGGAGTGGATCTCCTGAGCCAGCTGAACAGGTTCATGAAAGGCTACATATTCAATATAGCAATGATTCCTTTCAGGAAGAGCAGGATCTTCATCAAAGAGATTGACTGGCTTAGGAACAGATCCAGTGGGGATTCCAGTATATCCACCCATCTTTCTTCCCAAAACCTAAATGTGTATGTACTGTCACTGAACTGAACAAAAGGACTGATAGTGGGAGGACGGGAGAGTCTTATCTGTTTGTGATGGTGTTGTTCAGGGAAGGAAGTGGTGGGAGGCTAGCATCTCTATCTGGAGCAGAGTTAAGGTTGTGGTCTGTGGTGTATGATGGTTGTGCCAGTGGTCAGGTGCATCTCTCTGGATGGAAGAATAGAAAGTATGGGCTGTAGGTATCCTTAACTTTTCATTTTCTTGCTTTTTAGGCTTTCTGTCAGATTATAGGTGGGGTGGTTATGCCACCTATTATTAAGGTTGCCAAACATTTCCTGTTATAAGATATGGTTTTCAGTTGCTTATAAATTTGCCAAACTTTAACTGTTTTGCCTAAAACTTTAGATGCTGGATTTCTGCCTAAGGCTGATTTTCAGAGGGTAAAAAGTCAACCAAAGTAGTTCAGCCATTTCTGAGTATGAGGCTGGCAAAAAATACATTGTTGTCCATGTTAAATTTTAGTGACTTTTTCTTTTAAAAGCTCTAACCCCTTCATGCTTTGGAGCAAGGTCTTGACATTTGGCCTGGTATGAAGGATGTACCTTTTGCTGTCTCTGTGAAAATCTGTCTAAATTTGGCCAAACTGTAAGCCTTTGAACAATTGTAGTTTGCACATGTTTAGTAGACTTCTTTGATTTTTAACAGCAACATTTTCAGAAGATTTTGGCCTTACTGAACATGCTTGAGACTCCTGCATCTCCTCATGCTGACCAGACTGTGCATGTGCCATCCCATTGTAGCTCCTGCATATAACCTGACTTTGTCTGTAGTGGCCACTCCCAGATGTTCTGGACTGGGATGAGGCCTGGAAATGTGAGCAGGAAGTCCGTCTTTCTAGTGTTGTCAATGACACTTCCCCCTACCACACCACACTGGCACCAAGGCAATGTGGCAGAAGAAGATGTCTGATTCGAATGCAGGGAGAACAAAAGCCAGACCATGGAAGAGGAAAAGGAGTAGATTGAGACAGGGAATCTGTTTTGCTGGGGTGATGAGGGCAGAACCTGGGATTGGCTGAGTGGGGGGAGAGAAGG
This sequence comes from Natator depressus, assembly GCF_965152275.1. Classification (NCBI taxonomy): domain Eukaryota; kingdom Metazoa; phylum Chordata; order Testudines; family Cheloniidae; genus Natator; species Natator depressus. The sequence goes on along the minus strand of NC_134241.1, from coordinate 78,665,547 downwards.
GGACTGGGATTGGGAGCCAGAGGGGGGAGGAGAGGTTGGGACTGGTTGGGCAAGAAGACTGGAGCTGAGAGCACATGAGGGAAATGGTGGGGAAGGCAACTGGGAGCCAATTGGCTGGCAGGAGAACACTAAGATTGGGCAAGGAGCTCCGGTAGAGGGAGAGACTGGGACTAGATGAGGAACCTGGGGAGGGAGACTAGGATCTGAAGACACTGCAGGAGTGGGTAAAGAAATAGACAAGATTAGGAGCTGGCAGGGGAAAACTGGGACTGGTCAAGCAGAGAGGGAAAGATTGGGGGAGGAGGAAGAGGAAATTAGGACAGCAAGGCCAAAGAAGGAGACTGAGATGGAGGCTGGGATGAGAAGCCTGCAAAGTGGAGACTGGGTCTGGATAGGCAAAAAGAATGACACTGGAACAAGGAGCCAGGTGTGGAGATGAGACAGGATTGGCAGAGGGACAGGTTGGAGGGTTAAGTGGTCAGGCTTTGGGGGAATGGACAAATGTATCTGTGCCCAGACACTCCCCTCCAGTGGCTAGAAGCCTAAGTACTAAGAAGGGTGAACTGGAGTGCCTGTTATTAAATGAGGATAGTCCTCATAATAGGCATTGGGAGAAACTTGGTGGAATGAGGATAATCAATGGGATATGGTAATACCAAGGTGCAAAATATATATAGGAGTGACAGAGTATGTCGTGCTGGTGGAGGAGTGGCACTATATGTGAAAGAAAGCAGAGTCTCAAATATAGTAAAAATCTTAAATGAATCAAACTGATCCATAGAATCTCTGTGGATAGAAATGCCATGCTTGAATAGTGAGAGTTTAGCAGTAAGAATATACTACTGACCATCTGAAGAGGATGATGATGGTGACTGTGAAATGCTTACGGAGATTAGAGAGGCTATAAAGGCAGAAAACACAATAATAGGGGATTTTAACTGTCCTCATGTTGACTGGGTACATGTCACGTCAACAAGGGATGCAGAGATAAAATTTCAGTATACTATAAATGACTGCTGCTTCATGGAGCAGTTCATCCTGGAAACCACAAGATGAGAAGGAATTCTGGATTTAGTCCTAAGTGGAGCACAGGATCAGCACCAGCAGGTGAATATAGCTAAACTGCTCACTAATAGCAACTTTAATGTAATTAAATATAACATCATTGTATTGGGTAGGAGGGGTGAAGAAAGTGCCAAAGAAACCAACCACAGTAACATTTAACTTCAAAAAGGGGAAGTACAGAAAAATAAGGAAGCTGTTTAAATGGAACACTCACAAGGGTGAAAAGCATGGAAACTAGGGATGTAAATAACATGTAAAAAAAAATAACCGTGTAACTGATTAAAATTCTATCAGTTACACGGTTAAATGTTTAACCGAGGAACTGGGAGTGCTGTAGCACCCCCACGTTTTACATGGATCCCCGCTGCTGGCTCCCCATGCCCGGGGATCCCTGCTGCCAGGCTCCGCACCATCAGTGGGGATCCCAGGCATGCTGAGACCGGGAGCTCGGGGGGCGCAGAGCCAGGATCCCGGGGCCCGGCAGCCAGGACCCCAGGGCAGTTTAACTGTTAACAGAAACCAATAAGCATCAAGCTTATCTGTTAACTGGTTAAACATTTACATTCCTAATGGAAACTTTTTAAAAGCACCATAATAGAGGCTCAAACTAAATGTACATCCCTAATAATAATAACTAATAAATAAAAATAAGAAAAAAGCCACCCTGACTAAACAGCAGAGTGAAAGAGGTGGTTAGAGACAAAAACTCATCCTTCAAAAATACAACGTCAGATCCTAATGAGGAAAATAGAAAGGAACATAAATTCTGGCTAATCAAATGTAAAATATAATAAGGCAGGCCAAGAAAGAATTTGAAGAGTGGCTAGCTAAGTACACAAGCTAGTAGCACCATTTAAAAAAAAATTGGGAGCAGGAAGCCTACTAAACAGTCACTGGGGCCATTGGACAATCAAGGCGCTAAAGGAGCACGCAAGAAAGACAAGGCAGTTGCAGAGAAACTAAATGAATTCTTGGTCTTCACTGTAGAGAACATGGTAGATTCCCACATCTGATACATTCTTTTTAAGTGACAAATCTGAGGAACTGTTCTAGATTGAGGTGTCAACAGAGGAGGTTTTGGAACAAATTGATAAACTAAACAGTAATACAGTGTCAACAGGACAAGATGGTGTTCACCCAAGAGTTCTGAAGGAACTGAGATATGAAATTAGAGAACTACTAACTGTGCTATGTAACGTATCACTTAAATCAACCTCTGCACCACATGAATTGAGGGTATCTAATGTAATGCTAATTTTTTTTAAGAAAGGCTCCAGAGGTTATCCTGATAATTACAGGCCAGTAAGCCTAACTTCAGTACCAGTCAAACTGTTTGAAGTTATAGTAAAAATCAGAATGATCAGATACGTAGCTAAACATGATATGTTGGGAAGAGTCAACACGGCTTTTGTAAAGGGAAGTCATACCTCACCAATCTATTAAAGGATGTCAACAAGCGTGTGGACAAGGGTGATCTAGTTGTTATGGTGTTGTTGGAGTTTCAGAAAGTCTTCGACAAGGTCTCTCACCAAAGGCTCTTAAGTGCACTAAGCAATCATGGGATCAGAGGGAGGGTCCTCTCCTGGATCAGTAACTGGTTACAAGAGAGGAAATAAACGGTGGGGGAATCATAGAATCACAGAATATCAGGGTTGGAAGGGACCTCAGGAGGTCATCTAGTCCAACACCCTGCTCAAAGCAGGACCAATCCCCAATTAAATCATCCCAGCCAGGGCTTTGTCAAGCCTGACCTTAAAAACTTCTAAGGAAGGAGATTCCACCACCTCCCTAGGTAACGCATTCCAATGTTTCACCACCCTCCTAGTGAAAAAGTTTTTCCTAATATCCAACCTAAACCTCCCCCACTGCAACTTGAGACCACTACTCCTTGTCCTGTCCTCTTCTACCACTGAGAATAGTCTAGAACCATCCTCTCTGGAACCACCTCTCAGGTATTTGAAAGCAGCTATCAAATCCCCCCTCATTCTTCTCTTCTGCAGACTAAACAATCCCAGTTCCCTCAGCCTCTCCTCATAAGTCATGTGTTCCAGTCCCCTAATCATTTTTGTTGCCCTCTGCTGGACGTTTTCCAATTTTTCCACATCCTTCTTGTAGTGTGGGGCCCAAAACTGGACACAGTACTCCAGATGAGGCCTCACCAATGTCGAATAGAGGGGGACAATCACGTCCCTCGATCTGCTCGCTGTGCCCCTACTTATACATCCCAAAATGCCATTGGCCTTCTTGGCTACAAGGGCACGCTGCTGACTCATATCCAGCTTCTCATCCACTGTCACCCCTAGGTCCTTTTCTGCAGAACTGCTGCCTAGCCATTCGGTCCCTAGTCTGTAGCTGTGCATTGGGTTCTTCTGTCCTAAGTGCAGGACCCTGCACTTATCCTTATTGAACCTCATCAGATTTCTTTTGGCCCAATCCTCCAATTTGTCTAGGTCCCTCTGTATCCTATCCCTGCCCTCCAGCATATCTACCACTCCTCCCAGTTTAGTATCATCTGCAAATTTGCTGAGAGTGCAATCCACACCATCCTCCAGATCATTTATGAAGACATTGAATAAAGAATAAATCGTTAGTTTTCACAATGCAGAGAGGTGAATAGCAGGTTTCCCCAAGGATCTGTTTGGGACCTGTGCTATTCAACTTATTCATAAATGATCTCGACAAAGGTGTTGAACAATGAGTTAGCAAAATTTTCAGATGATGCAAAATTACTCCAGATTTGTTAAAGCCTAAGCAGACTGTGAAGAGTTACAATGGGATTCCAATAAACTGGGTGACAAAAATGGCATTAGCCACTGTTGGAAGACAAGCCACTGTTGGAAGACAAGCCACTGGGGCAGATGGACCATTAGTCTGACCCAGGGGGGCCATTCTTAGTTTCTTAACCGTCATTTTTGTCGCTTCCTAATTTTTGAGTCCTTGACCTCGCAATCTTAATGATGATGTTTTAACGAAGGTGGGGGGGGGTTTGTAAGTAGCATGTTTTAGGCCAACCTTAACTGACACGCAACACTGTTTTGGTCTATGTATTCATATGAAAATTGAGATAATTGTTTGGTTTGTGAGATTCTGTCTGTTCATGACTATTGATGTAATGAGGTTAAGTATTGTTAATTATAATAGCAAAAAGGATAGTTGATAGGTTCACTTTTTTCCTCTGTCCTTTGTCTTTCATGAGGTCTTAATTGGTTTTCTGATTGTTGCAGAATATGAAGTGCACAGTAAAATTCTGCTCACCCAGAGATTCATTTTTACAGTTAGTAAGATATTTATTTTTTATTATTATTATTATGGCTATAGTGCACAAATAAATTTTGTGACTGGTCCAGTGAATTTTTATGAAACTTTTTCAAGGCTGAGATAAAGTAATACAAGATATCTATAATATTAAGTTAACGAATGCAGTGTTGTAGCCGCGTTGGTCTTTGGGTAGTAAAGAGGCAGGGTGGTTGAGGTTATACCTTTATTGGATCAATTTCTGTTGGTGAGACAGACCAGCTTTTGAGCTTACACAGAGCTCTTCTGAAGAAGATGGTCTGTCTCACCAACAGAAGCTGGATAAGTAAAGGTATTACCTCAACTACCTTGTCCATCTGATTGATTAATTAATTAATTAAGTTTTGAATAATAAAATAAATATTGGAGCTAAGCCAGTATATCACAGAATACTGACCACATAATATACTTTTGTTAGTGTCCAAAGTAGAATGTAAATCAATAATATAAGAATAACGGAAGTTGTGTCTTCAGCTTTGAATTACAATAAAATGGTGAAATTGTGTACAGGTGTGCTTGAACTCTTATCTAATAACAAGAGCTATTTTCATGTTGTTTGACTTGTCTGTGCAGGTTTGGTGCCCTGAAAATCCAAGCTGTTAAACTTGGAGTCACGTGACTTATCTAAATCCTTACTTCTCAGTCACCTCAGTGATCTATTTGTGTATTCAGAGCAGGCAGCTCAGTCAATCTCTTCAAAGATGACATAGTTTTGAGACAATCAGCCTTCTGCTATTAACTATTTCTGAATCTCCTATCAGAGATAGCATATTTTTTCAGGAGTTTAATAGTATATTTTTTTAAAATAATAAAAATGATAGCTGGCACTTTTAATAGCACTTTCCATGTGAGGATCTTGGAACTCATTGCGAATATTTATTAAACCTGTTAAGTAACTATTATACAGTTGAATATGCAAAGACATACACAGGAGACTTCTTGAGAATTGTATAGTCTTGTAGTACTGTTGCCAAATGACAGTGTGTATTTTGATTTTTGGCTCATATATTTAAAGTGGCAAGCCTGTTACAAAAGGGAAAGCATAGCTTGTTGTACTTCAATTAGGATATAAATTCACTTCATGTTTTTCTAAGTGCTTATTAATTTAGTGCAAAAAGAGAAATTGGCCTACATGTGTGACTGCCACATGCTAACAATACTAATTTTTTAAAAATGTAGATAGACTCTTGGAAAGTGCATTGCAAACTAGTGGCTTTTATCACTGAGTAGTGTATTTCCACATAAATTGCCTCCAAAAGGGGTCATGAATTATCCATTGGTCTCCTTGGCCCAGTTTCAAGGCTGTGGTGCACACTAATCTTAAACAGAAAAGGAGTACTTGTGGCACCTTAGAGACTAACAAATTTATTTGAGCATAAGCTTTCGTGAGCTACAGCTCACTTCATCGGATGCATTCAGTAGCTCACAAAAGCTTATGCTCAAATAAATGTGTTAGTCTCTAAGGTGCCACAAATACTCCTTTTCTTTTTGCGAATACTGACTAACACGGCTGCTACTCTGAAACTGATCTTAAACAGTTGAAGTTAAACTGAAATGACTTGTATAAATCCTTATTTCTCAATTAGTGCCTTCTGCAAAGTAAGCAAACTAAAGAGAATTCCTCTCATTTCTCATTTACGGTTTTGGGAGTACTTTGATATCTAAATGAAAATGGAATACACATTACTTATAGTGAGCTCAGAATTACTTTGTGGTATTTCATTTTATGTAAATACTTTATGAATTTTTCATTTATACTCTATAATGAAGGAATCACTATCAAAATTTCCATTTTACTTTTTATTTTATTTATCTGTAGATATATAAAGTGTACCTGTTGTAAGCCTTTGACAGCACATACACAATTTCTATAATATATCTGTTAGTAAAAAATAAAAAAACCTTAGCCAATAATAAAAAAACAAACCAAACCAATTTATCTTTTTACTATGCTATTTCAGTTACACTGTACAAACTGATTTTTCCATAATTATTTAAATAGCATTTAATCTGGTTCAAAAAGTAATTCAGTTATTAATTGACATTTAATTTTCAGCTGAATCAGAGAAGTCTCATCAAACAACCTTGAAACTATTCACCCACTTCTTTTAATTGCAAGAACACATAGTAACTGATACAATTAGTTTCATTTTTTATCTTACCAGCCATTCCAGCATGGTAAAACACTGGGCCTTACAGCATTCCCCTGATGGTCAACAAACTTGTACTCTTTTGAATCTGAAAGGGAAACAGATTCCATAATTGACACTCTTCCATTGAGCTTCTCCTATCCCCAGGAATGCAAGTTCAAATTTTGCAACTTGTAGCAGCTCAACCCATTTGATCTCAGTGGTTATGAATGTGTGTGAGGAAAGGCAATCTCTAAGGTAGCCAGGACCTAAATTATATAGGGCTTCCCAGATCAAAGTCCACTCTGCACTTAGAAGCCAGTGCAGTCTCAGGAGAACAGCTGGGGGTGCGGACTCCGGGTAGGGTGAGAAATGAGGGGTCCAGGGTGCAGGAGAGAGCTCTGGGCTGGGGCAGGGGGTTGGGGTGTGGGGGGTATGGGCTCTGGGTGCAGGCTCTGGGGTGGGGCAAAGGGTGAGGTGTTTGGGGTGCAGGAGGGTGCTTCGGTGAGGGCAGGTGGTTGGGGTGCAGAGGGGGTGAGGGCTCCGGCTGGGGGTGTGGGCTCTAGGGTGAGGCTGGGGATAAGAGGTTTAGGGTGCAGGAGGGGCTGGGGCAGGAGGGTTGGTGTGCTGAAGAGGGTTCGGAGTGCAGGGTCCCGGTAGCGCTTACCACGGCCTCCGGGAAGCGGCCACCACGTCCCTGCAGCCCCTAGACGCATGGGGGGCCAGGGAGGTTCTGTACGCTGCCCTCACGCACAGGTGCTGCCCTTGCAGCTCCCATTGGTCACAGTTCCCAGCCAATGGGAGCTGTGGAGCTGGCCCTTTGGGCAGGGGCAGCGCGCGGAGCCTCCCTGACCACCCATGCATGTAGAGGCTGCAGGGACTTAGCGGCCGCTTCTGGGAACTGTGTGGAGCTAGGGCAGGGAGGAAGCCTGTCTTAGCTCCGGGCCCCCACTGTGCTGCCGACTGGACTTTTAACAGCGCGGTCTGCGGTGCCGACCGGAGTTGCAAGGGTCCCTTTTCCACCAGGCATTCTGGTCTAAAACTGGCCTGGCAACCCTAGCAGTGACTATTTGAGTAAGGGTTTGAGTAAGAATCATGCTCTGTATAACTAGTATACCATGCAACAACAGGCTGTATTTTCATTAAGAGGGAAATGGGTTCGTGTTGACAATGCTGTGAGATGACCTGTAGTGAAAAGTTGTACACAGCACGATGTAGAATGATTAGCTTTACAACATGAATTTTTAATTATTTTAGACATGATACGCTATTCTGTTTTAAAAAATGAAACTAATTGTATCAGTTACTATATGTTCTTGTAATTAAAAGAAGTGGGTGAATAGTTTCAAGGTTGTTTGATGAGACTTCTCTGTTTCAGCTGAAAATTAAATGTCAATTAATAACTGAATTACTTTTTGAACCAGATTAAATGCTATTTAAATAATTATGGAAAAATCAGTTTGTACAGTGTAACTGAAATAGCATAGTAAAAAGTTCATTACAAAGAAAAACAGTTTTTATTTTTAAAAAATATAGATATTATTTATATTCTTTACAAGTCTTACTAGATTTTGGCAAATAAAGTTCAAATACATAACTTTGTCTTGAAGTGTTGATTATAATAGGTTCTTTAGAATAAAACAAAATATTTGTATTAATCATATTCAAAACATAAACTTAGTTAATTTTGCTCTAAACTCTGATGGAAAACACCAATAATCCCCTTTCATTGTTGCTGAAAACCTTTAATTGGCATTCTACAATTTTTAAAAGAGTAAAAGTACAAATAATAGTTGATGACTGTAGAGTGGGTCCATGCAGGCAAATTATCTCTTTGCTAGGCTGTCATTCTTGCTACAGGATAAACGGACTAAGGTCTGCTGTCTGCTCTCATGGGTAAAGCTATCAGCAGGGTTTCTTGAGTGAATTGCCTTAGTTTTGTAAGTTATTTAATCCTGGTTGATATAAAGCTTTTTACTTCAGTCTGGCTTATTTTGTGTGCAGAATATGGAGACTTTTACAGAATCTTTTAGAACTATATTTTTTGTATTTGTATTTATTTTCTTAATGTAAGTGCTGAAGCAATAAGTGCTCTTAATAAATTAAATACCAAATGAAATATAAAGTGCCTCAGCACCTTAGGCAGTTTACATTAAAGAAAAGAGATTAAAAATTTACAAAATATAAGTCTAAAAGATTCTCTCTCTATTTGTATCCCACTTTCCTGTGCTAAGAATACATGACAGAATAAATTAAATACACCATTTTTGAATTGATATTTTTTTTCTAATTTTGAATGAGTTCAAGAAATGACCTGTCCTTTAAATGTTTTTGACTCTTGTAGCTCCTCCTAGTGGCAATTGAAACTTACAATTGGAACTGTCTGAATTACTTTGACTCCTTTTCAGATTTTACGTGACACTTTCTAAAAACAGCTCTGAGAGCCGCTAGGAGCAAAAAAGCTGAAAACTTTAAATGCCTATCTTTCCAGTGAAGTCAGTAGCAGATAGAAAACAAAATTCATAAACAGGAAAAATAGGATGTAAACATTTTTATACTTCATTTTTGATATCTTAAGCTATTTCTATAGAATAAAAAATATACCTGCAAATACTAAGTTTAAATGATGAAAAGCCCTTTTTTATTCTTGTTTATGTAATAAGTCCATATAAACTTGAAACTGAAATTTATTTTAACAGAAAAATCCCCCATATTTGAATATTGTAGGATTGCTGACTTCATTTATTTTTGTTTCCTCCCCATTTAGAAATTATTGAAGAATTTACTTAAAGCATTTTACAAATGCAAAGATGTGTAAGGGAAAATTGTGGTGGTGGTGGGTGGGGCGGGGAGAATAGACCAATGGCCCATCCACCTTTCTAGTTAGTATCTTATTAAGGAAAATTGCACCCAAGTTGCTCAGTGAGCAATTAGAAATTTCATAAGATAAGCATTTCTCCCCTGTGAATAAGCTGTTTAAATGATTGACCAGCTGGTGTTTTTATAGGACTTTGAAGATGTAGAATAGCAAATCAAAAATACATAAAGATTTTATAATAGAATGGCTCACACCTCATTAAATCATAAACCAAAAAGCTAGTAGTAATAACCGTATTATTTTTTATCTAAGTGCAGACTTGTAGTTGATGTATACACCCTAGTGTTGGGGGCAGAAGCAACACAAGTCAGTTAGCCCTGCCTTTTAACTGACCGATGTTGTATTGGGATGGTGTTTGTGCATGTAATGTGGCACTACCCAATTAGCAAGCATAGTGGTTATTTTTTTTAGGACATGTAGAAACCTAGAGGTGGCCTCGTTCATACCTATTATATCTCAGGTGTGGGCCCATAAAGCCACATGGTACTTACAAGGAAGACTGTCTGAGTTTTCCCTTCCGTGTCTCAGATGTTGGATGAGGCTGGATTGTAACAGCTTCACCTTTACTTGGAGAGAGCTCTATTATTGTCACACACAATACCTAGAAAACACCAGTGGGGGTTGAGAGAGAGATGACAGCCCTTTCCAGAGGAGTTTGTTATCTCGGGTTGGGATGGTGGGGTAACAGGGTCTCTTTCCCAACAACAGTAGGGAGGCTCAGATCTCCAGATCACAAAAGTAAATGCCCCATGCTTCGAAGCAGTGAGAGACATGAGTGTACTTTCTAATAGGTGAAAAAAGCACTTTTCCTTCCTTTAATTTATGTACAAAACACTTGTGAGCCCTGGCTGTTTTCTTTTGTGTAATTTCACATTTTAATAGTTCAATTTTTAAAAATCCCAAAAGCATCATCTTATCATGGCCTGCAGAGAAGTGCAAATGTATGCAGGCAGTACTCCAATTTGAAAGGAAAACAAATTGTCTTTTTTAAAATATTTGGTCATAAACAGCTACCCATTTTTCCTAGAGAATATGCCAGGGACTTAATTCACAAACTAATATGCAAAAGCAACATTAAGGATCCTGTAGGACACTTTTCAATAGTACTTTTAAACCTTGTTTCTGGAGACAGTGAAATGTTTACTGTGGCTGATGACACAATAGTTTAGTTTACCTGGAATTTATCATGACTCTTATGCACAAGGCTTAAGACTACAATTAAAATTTAGGTAGTGACTACTTCTAAACTTGGGAATTGTAGAACATTAAAAATCTGTTAAGACAGTTTCTTAATATCTTTTCCATTTAGCAGCTATTCAGACATTTGAGGTGGTTTACTGGATTTTTGTTTCCCTCTAGTCCTTTCTTACGTACACACTAAAAGTGACTATTTTAAAGAGCAGATTATCTCCATACAGCAGATGAATTTCATGTCCTATTTCAAATTCTTATATTTAGCTGATTACGTTGTATAAGTGTGGTTGCTTGATTAGGATTTATTGACTGCTTTATCAGGAAGGTCTGATCGTGACCTGAATTTATGACCCAAATTTGTGACCCAGTATTATTTCTAACTCTAACTTTCACACACGTGGTTATGGAAGCAGAACAAACTTTTGGAGCTTAACAGAAAAAAATAATTAAGATGATACGACAAATGTTGCTTCACTTCAGAGGTGGAATAATTTACTTATTTGGATCTTTAGGAGACTACAAATCAAGATTAAATGCTATTTCAGAACATGTGTGTAACATGTTTTATGACAAAAGTCTACATTACACAAATTTTATTTTCAGTGCTTGTTAGAGGAGTGGACTTTAATACAGTGGAAAACAAATATGATGATGAGTCAGAATGGATCAAAGCAAGCCACTTTTCACAGATTGTCCCATCTTCATCCGAGTTCTAACACGCATTGGGAAACTTCCTCCTTTTTATTACTGTACTTGTATTTCTTATCTACTTTGACTTGGTTCCACTCCACAATCAATCATCCAGTTTCAGTGACTTTTGCCAACTCAGAAAAGTCTGATTACCCACAGGCCTTCATGGCTAAGCCTAATAATTAGGGCACTACCAAATTCAGGGTCCATTTTGGTCAATTTCATGGTCATAGGATTTTAAAAATGGTAAATTTCATGACTTCATCTATTTAACACTGAAATTTCAAAGTGTTGTAATCCTAGGGGTCCTGACCCAAAAAGGAGTTTGGGGGTGGGGGGTCACAAGTATATGACTTGTGGGGTTTGCGGGGCGGGGGGTTGCGGTACTGCTGCCTTTACTTCTGCGCCGCTGCTGGTGGTGGTGCTGCCTTCCAGAGCTGGGCAGCTGGAGAGCAGCGGCTGCTGACTGAGAGCCCAGCTCTGAAGGCAGTGTCGCCACCAGCAGCAGCGCAGAAGTCAGGATGGCATGGTATGGTATTGCCACCCTTATTTCTCCACTGCTGCCTGCAGAGCTGGGCCCTCAGTCAGCAGCTGCCTCTCTCTGGCCGCCCAGCTCTGAAGGTAGCAATGCAGAAGTAAGGGTGGCATGGTATGATATTGTCACCCTTACTTCTGTGCTGCTGCTGGGATATGGAGCACCCCCTGCAGGCCAGTGTCTTGCCTGTCACTGGCCCTGTGTCCCTCCTGGGCCCTGGTGCCCTTTTACCTCAGGGTTCTGCCCCAGCAGTACCCCACAGTCTGGGGCTCCCCTCCCAGGGGAAGCTCCAACCCTCTATCCCCACCTTGCCTCAGTGGCTACTGCCAGTCATCATGTAGCCCCCGCTCACTGGGGCAGACTGCAGTCTGTAATGGCCGTTCATCATTGGCAAGGGGTTAGGACCTGCTGCCTTTGCCTATCCCCAGGCTGCCACTCTGCAGCCCCAGTATTTTTTGTAGGCCTTCAACAAGGCCTGCAGCCTAGGGGTTTACCAGGCTGGAGCTCCCCGGCTCCTCTTGCCCATTTCCCCAGCCGTTTCCCCCAGCACTGCTCTGCTTTGGTACCTTGCTCCCAGGCAGCTAGCCTTTCCCACTCCAGGGCTAGAGTGAGACTCCTTCAGCGTCTGGCCTACAAACCTCTTATCAGGCCCAGCTGGGCCCTAACTGAGCTGGCCACAGCTGTGGCTGCTTCCCCAATCGGCCTAGCTTGGCTGCTTTTAACCCTTGCCTATCGGAGTGGGGCAATCGCCCCACTACACACTTCTTTCCCCCTGAAATCTGTATAGTATAGGGCAAAAGCACACAAAAGACCAGATTTCACGGTCCGTGATGCATTTTTCATGGATATAAATTTGGTAGGGTTCTACTAATAATATCTCGGTTCACAGGTCACCTGACAGGACCCACAGTAGTTTCATTAAATGTAGACAATACTGTTCACCCACTTGTAAATGTTACATATTTTGTTTAAATATCAAAAACATGTAAATCTCTTTTGATGAGAAACTGAGAGCAAAGCAGAATGAAAAATGGATTTAGACTTTTTATGTTAGACTCCCATGTTACTGAGTCACAAGCATCTTCTCAGAAATAGGCTCTGAAATGCAAATTTTAATTAAAATAATCCTTTATTTTAAAATTTCAGTTTGCAGATAAAAGGGAAGGTTTTGTATATTAATTTTGATTGCGCTGTTGAGCAAAACGGGTACAGTTTTCTGTAGAAATTGAACCACTGCCAAGAAAGGTCAATTGTTAACCTATGTTGCTGCACCGCATCTCCTATAAAACTGTGTCTAGTTTATATTATTAAGTAATTTTAGGGTCAGTTTAAAGTTTTTTATTAATTTTATTGATTCTTCTTTGAATTTTTATGCCACTTGTAATGCTTTGTGTGCCATGGAATGTGGCACTTGTATTCTGAAATTGTCAGTGGTAATCAAAGAAACATAAATATTGACTGAATATTGCAAATCCTGTTATGAATTATACCTGGTAGGACACGCACACAAATGTTGCGAATTACACCTGGTAGGACACGCACACCAATGCTGCGAATTACACCTGATAGGTCATGCACAATTCGAATCTAGGCTGAGGCACATAAACAAAGTCCACAACTGCAGAGTTCCCAAAAGACACTAAGTTTACTACGCTCGAGCGTGGTGCCCCCCGCTAGCCAGGAGGGGACCCTGAATACAGATTATACAAAGGTTATATACTTTTTAGCAAAGCATGTTGCCCTCGTGTATCGGAAACCTTAGCCAATAAACAAACCCTTTTCTTATCTACCACCTATCCCCGCTTGGTGCATTCCTCATGTTAGACCAGTATGTTAATTACACAGCATGGTCCTAAAGCCATGCATCAGTAACTTTTATTATCAGGATGGGAGGCCTCACATCAAAGGCCAAGAGATAGGGAGTTAGAGACTGACAAAAAGAGATACTGGGAGTCAAGGCAGGCTGGAGACGAGGAGGAGGATTTTCACAGGGATTCAGTATCTAAGGATCACTCCTCCTGGTGTATGATGTGCTTGCTTTTAGACAATGGTGGGACCCAAACCAAAATGGACTCACGTGCTAACTTTTCCTTAACAGTCCTCCCTTTCTTTTTGTACGTCAGTAAGCTATATCGGGGCTGAGTAACCGCGCTGCAGGGTTAGCAACTGCCGACAGCACATACCGCAGCATTGTAGGCATACAAAAAATAACACAAAAACAATAACAGTCAAAAAAAGTAAATACAAAATACGCCGTCCCCAAGTCCCCACATCCGGTAGCCATGAGGTGAGCCAGTCCCAGACCTCCTGGAATCCGGCGCTGGTAGTGTCGAGGCTGATGTGGTGCAATAGAGCTGCCTGTTGCTTGAGAATGTGGATGTCAGTTTCCACGCTATGGTGCTGATTTACAAATACACAACAGCTTGAGTTGACCAGAGCACAAACCCTGCCCTGATTTGCAAGGAGGTAATCCAGGGCTAGGTGGTTTTGCAATGTAGTTTGGGATAGCCGGGTGACTTCAATTTGAAGGGCAGATAGAGCATCTGCAGTAGCATTTGCCATTAGTTCCAAAGCAGCTGAAATATTAACTATAGCTTTTTCCAGCTCGCTGACTCCCAACCATGGCAGAAACCAACGCACAAAGGAGTGAAAGCCTTGGGCCGTTGAGAAAGGGGGTTTAAAGGAATACTTCGTCGGTTCTTCCATACTAGATTGCGGATCTCTTCCCGGGTCAGGTTCTGGTGTACTGTCACGGTGGGTACTATAGCCCCTAAGGTACATGTACCACACTATTCTGCTGGGAGAACCTTATAGGCTGTGTGATTGCATAACCAATACCAGCCAGACCCCTCGGGGACTGGCCACGGGGTCCTAACTTCATCCAAACTGAAGTGATCCATCTGAAGTTTCATAGGCATGGTCTTCTTATGGGGTAGAACTTCTCTGGAAAGTTTTGGGGCATTGTACAACGCATTGGTAAGACCTCATTTGGAATACTCTGTACATTTCTGGTCATCCATGTTTAAGAGAAATTAATTTAAACTGGAACAGGGGCAGAGAAGAGCTACTAGGATGATTGGGGAATTGAGGGCCTATCTTATGAGAGGAGCCTGGAAAAGCTTGGCTGTCACAAAAAGAAGGCTGATAGGGGTTATGATGGCTCACGGTAAATACACTTGAAGGTGAAGGGGTGGGAGGAAGGGGTAAATGCCAGCGAGGGTGAAGAGCTATTTAAGCTAAAGGACAATGTTGGCACAAGAATAAATGGGTGTTAGTTGGCCATAAACAAATTCAGGCTGGAAATTAGGAGAATGTCTCTAACTGTTAGAGGGTAAGGTTCAGGAACAGATGCCTAATAGGAGTTATGGGGGCAAACGGCTTAATTATTTTTGAGAAAAAGCCAGAAAAATTTATGAGTGCAGTTGTACAACGACATTGGTCAACAGTGCTGGGGCTTGCTTCCGGTTTATATCTTATGTCCCTAAAGCTCATGCTTCATAATGTCAGCTGGCCACCAGCAGGGGTCAGGAAGGGATTCCCCCTCCCTGATGTACTTTTGAAGGCTGTAACAGACTGTACCCCTGTATTCACCCCTTGCACACTATTGTAATAATTTTTGTACAAAGTATACCTGTGAGGTATCATTTGAAAACTCATAATTTGCTGGTCACTATTGTCCTGGTAAAACATGTAGCAACACTGTATGTAATGTTTTAGTAATACATGTACAGTAAAATCTTATAACATGTTCCAAGTCTTGGGAGTGGCCTAACCAGTTCCTCAGAGACAAAGGGCACACTAATGCCTAAACAAGGTCAATGGGCCATTACCTGCTAAGTGATCGTTCTTTGGCAGGAAATGGGGAAGGGGCCTGGGTGAAAAATCTACATTTTAGCAAAGAAACAGCATGGTGTTCCTATCCAAATGGACTTTGGGAGATGCTTCTCAAAGGAGGTAGAGGACTATAAACATAAGGTGACTAGACATCCCGTTTTTAAAGGGACAGTCCTGTATTTAAGCCGTCCTGCAAGTGTCCTGACTTTTTCTTAAAAACGGGCAAATTGTCCCATATTTTCTGTCTTCCCCACCCCATCAGTGCTGGTGGTTCCTGCTGCTGGCCAGATCCCTACTCACCAGGCGCCCGCCCACTAGCGGCGAATGGGAGAGTGGGGAGTCCAGTGGCCAACGATGGGGGTGCGTGTGCAAGGCTGGTGACGGAGCAAAGCTGCAGCACGCGGGGCTGCGCTGCTCCCCCTGCTGGTCCATCAGCACAGCTCCTGCTGGGTGCTGGCTTTTGGCCAGCAGGGCCCCACCCCCCTGTCCCATTTCCAGCTGGCACTGGCTGTGCGCTGTGAGCTGCAGTGGCTGGTGAGTGTGGGCAGGTGCCAGGCAACATCCAGTTAAGTGTTGCCTCTGCTGCCCACCCATCCGCCCTTTACGTGCTCCCCCTCTCGCTGTCCTCTCCCTGCTTTGCTCCTTCACCTCCCCAGCCCCGCTGCTTGTTCATATCCCCCCGACAGGGTGCATCCCGCTCCCAGTCCTATGCAGAGAACCAGCCCCTGGTCTGAGCTCTCAGCTCACCAGCAGCCTGGCTAGCAGGCTCCTTCCTTCCCCCACTGCCACTGGCTGGGCCGGCAGTCCGGGAAAGCCCAAGACCCTCTGGCCTGGGGGACTGGCCAGGAGGAGCAGAACCCTGCATGTGCCAAAACCCTGCACAGCACTGGCACAGGGTGGAGAGCACTGGGCAGCGAGGGGAGGGTCAGTTGGTCACACCCCATCCCCATGTGAGAAGGGTGTATAGGAGTGTGTGTATCACCTCTCCCTGTGTGAACCCTAAAGCCTTAACGATAAGAAGGTAAATAAACAGAATCCAACTTGCTCAGTATTTCTTTTTAACGGGGGCTCTGTCAACTTGATGTTAATTTGAATGTTTATACTGCATAGTTCTGATTGATTGTCACTGAACTCACTTGAATACAAGTAATTTTACCAGGTGTCCCGTATTCAGCATAGAGAAATATGGTCACCCTATATAAACAGAAAGGGGAGACACCCCAAGACCACCCCTTCCTTTCCTCCTCCTCCTCCTCCTCTCTCTCTCTCTCTCTCTCCCCCCCCCCCCCATTGGTTCACTGCATCAGAAGGAACAAAGGAAGCAGCCATTACGCTGAAGAAGTTTGGCCAGTAAAACTATTGAGAACATGTGGTGAGGGAAAACTTTGCTTTGAATTTAAAACAGTTTGTTAGGCATTAGTTGTGTTTTATCTTTATTTTTCTTGTAACCATTTCTGACTTTTATGCCTCGTTACTTGTATTCACTTAAAACCTCTCTCTTTGTAGTTAATAAACTTGTTTTATTGTTTTATCTAAATCAGTGTGTTTGAATTGAAGTGTTTGGGAAACTCCATCTGGGATAACAGGATTTGTGCATATCATGTCTATTAATAAAAAGGCGGTCTATATATGAGTTTGTATTGCCCAGGAGAGGGCATTCCTACATTTCTGGGGAAAAATCTGGAACTGGGAGCGTGCTGGGGTCACTCAGTATAATTCTTGTTGGTAAAAGCCAGGGTGTGACTGGTAGGCTGAAAGTGCACACAGACATAGCTGGGAGTAACGTCCATGCTAGAGGCTGATTGTGAGCAGTCTAGGAGTGGAGGCAACAGCAGTATAAAGGGCACCACAGGTTAGAGGGCAGGAGTGACATAGCTGCTCACTAGTCTAGATTGTATTCTGGGTATCTCATAGAGGCTTTTTATCTCCTTCCTCTGAAACATCAGGGATGGCCAGGACTGAAGATGGGACACTGAGTCAGGTGGACCAGGGCTCTGGGTTGGTACTGAGCATTATCTGTTTCAGGAGCTTGGCTGGCTGCTTCATGCTCAGGGTCTAATTGATTTGCCATATGTGTGGAAAGGAAGGAATTTTCTCCTAGGTCAGATGGGCAGAGTGCTTAGGGTTTTATCACTTTTCTCTTTAGCATGTGGGTGCAGGTCACTTGCCAGGATTATCTGGATATATCTTATTTAATCATTTCCCTGCCATTGCAGGGGCCTCAAGAAGTGGTGCACCTCAGTTCCTCCTATTTTCTGCTTGTGGCACATAATAATCTCGTCTCCTGTGGGTCTCTTTTACTTTGGTCTTATTTCCATTGTTTGGTTTAGTGTGTGGGTGCTGGGTGATGCTGATGACCTGTGATATACAGGAAGTCAGACAAGATGATTCTGGTGGTCACTTCTGCCCTTAAACTCTGATTTTGACTACAAAGAAGAGAGAAATTCTCAAGCAAAAAACAATTCTTAAGCTTGAGTTAAGGTCCTAGATATCTGCGTTTCTTTTGGGGTGAAAAAACCTTGATCATGGAAACGTCTTAAAATAAGTTATCCTGGAAACGCACAATTGAAGAATGCCTAAACACCCTTAACTTCCCCCGAATCACTGCTTACAAGTCAGCCAGTTACAAAGAAGAGGATCCTATCCTCAGAGATCACATACTAAGAAATGATATAATGGTAGTACTTTTAGTCTTATTATTAGGTTGATTGTACACTACTATAGCAGTTTAAAATTAATATTAAAAAATAATAAATTTGGAGTACTTATTTGCTTTCTGGGTCTTGAGTCTAGGGTTCACATTTTCAAGGTTTCACCACTTGAAGGCTAGAAATTTAAATGTATCTTAAAATGAATGTTGGATTCTCATGTAATTACTTGACTCCAGTAGCAGGGGCTTTAAGAACACCAATATCAGACACAAAAATGGCAGAAGTTGACAACACTTATAGGGACCAAAAATTAAATGAGTTGATGGTATTGGTTCATTTTCTAAAAGGCATGTGTCCATACCTCATTTCATACAAAATAGAATTATCGACGATCTCAGTAGAGTGGCGGGTGACTGAATTTGCCAAGGAGATGGAACTGATGCCTAGAACAGGTTTCTCAACTTTTCTCTACCTGTCAACCCAAAACCAACTCTTGTTTCTCCTACAACCCAATTCCACAGTACTTTGTGGTTGCGTCCACAGTCATCTGGAGTTACTGCAAGAGACAATGCTGTAGGTTAGATATTGGATGGTGCTGGAAAAGGAGTGCTGGGTTTGAGCTACTAAGTGGGTACTGGGTTGTGGTATGCTGGATGCAATAGGTGCTGGGTTAGGGTTTGAGGAAGTACTTGATGTGGGGGTTACTAAATCAGAGGTGTTGTAGGTGGGGTCGGAGTTCATGGGTGCTGGGATTTTTGGAGAGGAGGAAATAGGAAGGACACCCTAGCTTCCTTCTCTTGCCAGAGTTGACTCTTTCAATTGTAGATTTTTTTTTCTCCACCATCCTACTGAAGTGTGAGGAATGTATCGCTTAAGTAAGGTGGAGAGCAGTCGTCAGCGATACTGCCACAGGAGCCAGGCAGGGTTAGGGGAGTCATGTTAGAGCTGAGGTGGCCACTTTAAGAGGTGGTGACATTCTCATTGGATGCTAGTGGCCATCTTCTAACAAACAGGTTAGTTTTTCTTTTTAATGGGGGATTTTGCTGGCAACCCAACTACCCACATGTGACTAAACTTGGGATCATGATTCCTAGGTAGAGAACCTCTATCTTAAAGGCTATTTACTTCAAAACAGTGAAGTGAAGCCCATTAGTAGAACTGTGGATGGGGAAACTTATACTCCTGCTGTTCAGGTTGTAATGTTCTGTGGGCAAATGAAGAGCCTAATTGTCTTGGATTATTAATTTAGCAAATTCTCAAGAGCTAAACTGAAAGGGAAAATAATGCAAATAACTATTAGGTTGCTCTTTATTATCACATGCTGAACAGTCTACAGTTCAAGTTTTACTTTTTTTTGCTTCTGCATATTCTTAGCTATTCAGAATTATCTTACTCATTCCTTTTGTAGCCACCATGTAAAACTGAAATGTTTAATGCTACTGGAACATGACAGCCTGCAAGCTTTAGCATAGATGGATTTCCTAAGTCATTTTTTGTCACTGACTGCTGTAGTTAAACTTCCTTGCAGTAGATGCCAGTAGAGATCTTCCGAATTAAAATAGAAATATGATCACCATTTCCATAGCAACAACTTCCTCTGAGCATTACTATTTATAGAAGTACTGTGGGCCCAGCTTTATATTACTCATCACAGTGGAACTTTCTAACAAGGGTTAAAATCTTTGTGGAAAAGATACACTTTTTGATTTAAAGCTGCACGGATTTAATCTCAGGCATTATTAAATAGTGGGATTATTTATTTTGCTGTATATATTTTACTTGTAGGTATTTCTGTGCCACTCATTACTGTAGTATTTTTATTTTTGTATTAAACCGTCTGTTTTTAAAAACCTACTTTAACAGATTGATTATAAATCTTGATTGGAGTTGAAATTTGGCATGTTGGGTCTAAGAAGGGGAAAATATTATGTATAGATAATCTTTGGCTAGGATTTGGTTTTATTACCATGTTTAATTACTAATACTTTTACAGTATGCCAAAAGCAGCGTGCCAACTTTAGGCATTATTTTCATGCATTTAAGATGGAAAACAATTAAAATATGTAGAGTGTTAACAAATACTGTCCATTTTGAATACAAAAAAGCAAACTTCACTCTCTCAAAAATGAAGCACTCTTTGTAGAGAAGCAGTATCTGCCTCTCCAAAAAGTAGCCTACCTATCCCCCCAACTCTCTCTAGTCTCTTTTGTAAATTGACAACTTGCAGAGCATAAGCAAGGTTTCACTTGTTCAGATACTTGCTACTAACACTTGAATTTTCTAAGAAGAATTGTTGTTCTCAGTTATAAAACAATAATGTAACTATTTTGGCTTTATATGACTTCCTTGGGGCTTTCAAACACAACTGGGAAGGGATTATTACATAATATATATTTACTCATGTCTTTATCTCACACATACTTTAGTATTCTTATTATTATACAGTATTCAAAATATTTTAAGGCATATAAAATTAGGGCATATAATACTGTCTATGCTTTGATTAACAAGTTGTAATTGTGTTAATGCTGCTTATAAAGGGACCCCACAGCATTTTGTAATTCAGATATGTTAAACAATTTTTCCCTTTTTATAATTTCCCATTATTATATAATTTGGTGGTAGTAAGTGTTGATGACATCTTTCAAGCAATAAAATGTTTTACCAGTCAATGGGAGATTTGCTAAATTTGGCAAGATTCATGAGTTTTCAAAAATTCATCACATAAATGATTTATCACATAAATTATGTGGGAGGGTCACACTAATTTATTTAACCACAGACATTGAGATTCAATAAATTTTAAAGCTTTATAACTGTTTAAAATACACATTGTCAACATCACATGTCAAAATATACAAAGTAAATATTGTTAAAGCAAACTCTTAGGTTAGCATTTTTCTTACTTCACCTGTTTGTACATTTTGATTATTATCAATAAAAATTTTGTTTTGTTGATTTGTGAGAAATCAACGAAATCAAGGTCTACTAACAAAAATCTAATCCTTCCAAGCCCACATATATGCAAGGAGATCCCTTGAGTCATCTACTGGACGATGTTTATAGGGAGTTGGGTATAGGATCAAGAAAGGTGCAAATAGTTTCTGACTTCCTTCAGGCTAAATGACCCATTGATAACTTCCTCCTACAGCTGTTAGCATTGTGAAAGTTTTGTAAAGACCTAAAGAACTTTTGCCCTAGATCTAGCAGAAATTTCTATTTAAAATCTCAGTGCCAACAGTTTTCATTTTTAGTATTGATAAACCTTTTTCACAGGAATTTTGGAATATGTTAAAAATATTCTTAAACACTCATAACTAGCACTGGTTGAAATTCAGAATTTCTGTCTCATGGGAAATTTTGACATTTCAATCTTTGTTTTTCTAAAACACAAAATGTTGGAATTAAGATATTTTTCTGAAATGCAAATTTCCAAGAATTTTGATTTGATTTTGAAACATTATTTTTGACATAGTCAATTGAAACAAAATATTTTGACATTCCTGAAATTGAAGTACTTTGTTTTATTGACCCAAATGCTTCGTTTTGAGTCAGGTCAACATTCAGTTGCATTTTTCTTGCTTTACTGGAGTTGTAATTCAGGACCCTCATTGTCTTCTCAAAAAGAAAAGGAGTACTTGTGGCACCTTAGAGACTAACCAATTTATTTGAGCATAAGCTTTCATGAGCTACAGCTCACTTCATCGGATGTAGCTCACGAAAGCTTATGCTCAAATAAATTGGTTAGTCTCTAAGGTGCCACAAGTACTCCTTTTCTTTTTTGCGAATACAGACTAACACGGCTGTTACTCTGAAACCTGTCATTGTCTTCTGTGTATTGGGCTCCTTGGAGGACTACATCTCCCACAATGCAGTGTGGCTCCAGGTGACCACATCAGTGGACTTGTGTGTCCCTCTGGGGTGCATCATGGGAGATGTAATCCAGCCAAGTAGCCTGTCCCCATTCTCCCCTATACAACAGGCTCCCTGTTAAATTTCAGTTATTGTAAGGCAAAAGTGTTGATTGGCAAACTGAAGTCCTGGTACAAGTAAAGCCAAATATGTTCCACCTTCAGGAGAGCACCACCTCTTAAGTAACCCACTGCATGCACAGAAGAATTGAAACCCAGTGCCTGCTACCCAGAATGGAAAATACCTGTGCTCCCAAGTTCCCCCAAACCCTGTCCCTCCTTCATTCTCCATCAAATAATTTAAAGGATTTAGTTGTGTGCCATTTATTTATGTAACACATTGGTGTTGAACTTTCTCTGTAACTTTTAAAAAATGTAACCTAGTACATAATTCTTGGGTTTATTATGCCTTCATACCATTCATGACTTCACTCCATAATCTTTCTTTTAAAATACAGTAATCTCTTTTCTAACTTGTGCTACACAATCTCTTTCTCTTAAATCCATCCATCCATTGCCACATTCCATCAGCCCTCTCCATTGACAAATAGAGTTTGGAAACTTTAGCAGAGCAGAGAACTAAAATAATTCGCACAAGGTTGTATGAGAGATGGGCTTGTAAGGGGGGTGTCCAGAAAGGAGACCTGGGAAGAAACCACTCTCCCCTACTTACTAGAAAAGAGAAGGATGCTGGGATTTCTGCTAGCTTGCTGATCTAGATCCTTTCTGGGAGCACCATAGGTTCCTGGAATATTTTAAACCAACCTGTTGTATCTAGGTCAGTGCACATAGCTACCCCAGTTTGTGTTTGTAAGTTTGTTCCTAGGTGGTTCTTGTAGCTTTGAGTCCAGGAATTACAGTTCCCAGGATGCATCAGGGAGTGGAAGGAGAGAGAAGAGAAGAAAAGGAAGAATGTGAACTCTGTGGAAAAAGTGCGGGGAATAAACCTTACCTTTGTTGTTATCAAGCTTTCTGAGAAGGACTTCCCTCGTCAACCCTCAAATACCACCTATTTCTATTCTTCCCCTCAATTCTAGAGTCACTTGGTTACTACACTGGTGGACAGGATGTCTTTACTGTTCTACCTTTCCTTGACTGCTGGCTGCTTTGAGGAATGTGTAAGGTTATGTTTTTGAAGTTGATGGTAGTCACTCGAAAACTCATCTTGCTTACCGGGGCCAATGGAATTTTTAAGCCCTATGCAAACAGCCCTCCAAACACCAAACCAAAACCCTTCTCCTCCACATGTTTGGCTACATTGTCTTGATCTTGTTTTGTTAAAAATGTATCCATTCTGTTATAGATTGTGTTGTGCAAAAGTTGTCTGACATTATCAAATGGATTTAAAGTACAGTCCCAGAATGTGTCATAGAATCATAGGACTGGAATTTGTATATCTGCAAACATTTGAAAGCTATAAATAGGGCTTTACGGGGAGAAAAATAGGGGCAGACCTTTCAACAGAGTTGAACTAGACGTATGCAGTGCAGTTGTATTTGTGTCAGTCCCCGGATATTAGAGGGACAAGATGAGTAGAATAATATCTCTTATTGGACCAACTTCTGTTGGTGAGAGAGACCAATTTTCAAGCCACACAGAGCTCTTCAGGCCTGGGAAAGGTACTCGGAGCAGGACAGCTAAATACAAGGTGGAACTGATTGTCTAGCATAAGTAGTTAGAGTGGTCCAGAATATGTGCTATCTTGAATGGTCCCTTAAAACAGTGGTTCTGGGTACACAGAGATCTTCCAGGAGGTACGTCAACTCACCTAGATAGTTGCCTAGTTTTACAACAGGGTACATGAAAAGCACTAGCAAAGTCAGTATAAACTAAAATTTCATACAGACAATGACTTGTTTATACTGCTCTATATCAGTGTTTCTCAACCTGGGGGTTGTGATTTATTTTATAATTATATGGTAAAAATGAGAACATGAGCAATTTTTCAGTAATAGTGTGCTGACACTTTTAGATTTTTAGGTTTGATTTTGTAGGCAAGTAGTTTTTAAGTGAGGTGAAATGTGGAGTACACCAGACAAATCAGCTTCCTGAAAGAGAGAGAGTACTCTGAAAAGGTTGAGAAACCACTGCCTTAGAATATGTGCTAGCTACTTAGGCTAAACTGTCTGTTGCGTCTTGCATTTCGCTGTGATGCTTGGAGTATCTTTCACAGACCCGAAGAAGAGCTCTCTGTAAGCATGAAAGTTTGTCTCTTTCACTAACAGAAGTTGGTCCAATAGAAGGTATTGACCAATGCCCTTCCAGGGGAGGGGGAAATATTTATACCCCTGGCAGTTCTGGGGAAGCCTTCTCTCACTGCAGTTGAGCTGGTTAGCACCTGCTCTCCCACCAATGGAATTAGAGTAGGAGTGGATTTGTTCTTCATGATCTACTGTTGGCGTTATACTAATCACCTTTTTCTTAGGGGCTAGGAAGGAATTTTTCCCTCAATGCCCGATTGGCCAAGGTGGGGTGGTGTAGTTTTTTCTTGTTTTTGCTTTCCCCACAGCAGGTCAGGATCTGGTAGGGTAGGCAGGGAGTTTTGGTCAAAGTGTTGCAGCTTAGTAACTTAAAAAATGTGGCAGATGTCCAGTGCAGGCATGTGTTATAGAAGGGTTACAGTGTGGAACCAATCCCCCCACCCTCCTTTTACAGTCCCCTGAACTCTCATAGAGGGGAGAGCGATAGGGTCCCAGCAACAGGTTGGCTGGGACCAGGTGTGTTTGAGGGGCGGGGGGAGACCGATAGCAGCCCTCCAAAATAGGTGAAAATGACTAAGAAAAGAACTATGACCAGCACAGTACAACTTATTGCCTGGTATTCCCAGATATGTTAAGTGTATAAAGTTTCAGGCTAATTAAGTCTTTCCATTGCCTTCTGTTTTTCTTCTTGGATGGCTGGAAAATGCATATATTTCTTTACTAAGGGCTGGGATCTGCCCCAGTACTCTCACTGGGTAATACCTTACTCAGCAAGTGGCCCCATTGACTTGTTGATAGAGATTTGGGGCAAGGTGTAAAACTCAGCATGAGTATGGTTGGCAGAATCTGGCTTCTTGTTCTTATGTACACAAGAACTATTCTGTATCTTACTCCATTCTGGTTTCCTAAATGTAAAAGGAAAAAAGTGGTGACTTTGTTCATTTTTGTTTAGTATAAACCATCATTTGTTTTAACAAGTTAACCTCCTCGCTTAGAAAATTATACTGTTGTAGAAAATGTAGAGACACCATAATTTAATTAACTACCTATAAGGTTATAATGTAATTACAGTAGTACTAAAACTGTCTTGAGAGAAGGATGTGTAGAACTAGTCATTTGCCTTTTTCCAGTAACTCATTTAGTTTATGTATGTTTATGGCAACTATTATTTTAATTTTATCTGGCTTCTGATTCTTTCCTCCACTTTATATCACATGCTGTTGTGTATTTTCATTAACTCATTATGTGTTTTTATATGAAAAAAGTTGTTAAACTGAGGGTTTAAGGCAAATATTACAGCTCTTCTAATCACCATCTTTAGCTGATACAAAAGAGTTTTGCTAAGAAAAACACCATAATGTGCTGTTTTATATTAACAGGAAGTAGAACAGCAGTAGTGGTTAGAAAACACTGCATTCAGGAAGTGTGACACAAGCATAGCTCTTAGCTTCGGTGTAAGTTGTTTTAGCTCCTTTTTAGATTTTTGTTTTTGGTTTTTGTTTGTTTGTTTTTTTAAAAGTAAATTATCAATGTATGTAGATGGCTGCACAGCGGGAGTTACCTTGTAACCAGTGCACAGGGACATCCACAGCTTTGCAGAGACTTGAAGGGTTTGCTAACAGACTTTTTCATAGGCACTCTAAGGGTGCTTTACAAGAACAGAAAGTGGCTCTGGAAAATGAGAGCCATCATTTCTCCGAACTTGCTGCCCTGTGGGACAGATCAAGTAAGTGTTCTGTAGGTACTCAAGATTCAGTTTGTATGTTAATTAAAAGACTTTATATTGTAAATAGACAAACTAGAGTATATTCTATCAGCCTTTTTGTAGTATAATACAAAGTATTGGTTTAAAGAACATGCAGGTGGAAATCTGATACTCTTCCACAAGGACTTGGTATCTGGTAACAGAGTTTCACTTGTGAGTTTGCTTTCCTTTTTGTTAGGCAAATGTTAACTTAATTTACGTATTTTTGTGAACTTTTCTTCCCAGTATTTCAGATCTAAATTTGCTAGTTTTAGCAATAATAGTTAGTTTACTTGTTTTTAAATTATTGGTTTTCCTTGTCGTAAACTTTGGAAGGTTGGCTATTATGTTATGCTGATTAGGTCCTTAATTACATGGCTTTTATTTAATATTTATAGTGTCCTTTTATTTTTAATGGATATTTCAAAATCCATTTTATGGTGAGAGTTTGAACACTAAAACTAGAGCAGACATTTATGGTTTACTATTTCAAATTAATTCAGTGTAATACCTTTGATTTATAAGATTAGTTATCCATAATTTTGATTTTATAATATTCTTAATTTGTGGGAGAGAAAGGGGCAAACTTATTTCTATTGCATAAAACATGCTTGATCAGAAATATGGCTCAAGCAGGTGCATCCTCTCCCCCCGTTATTTTCTAAATCACACAAAATATACAGTTCATAATTCTAGGCAAACATTAATAAAGTTATTGAGATCAAAATAGTCATCACTGCTCTGTACATACTCCACTTTAAAACAAACAGTTTATTTAGGAATTTGTATCCATACCTTTTGCAACCATATGTTTGGGTGAGTGGAGTTAAGAGGTACCAGGTCTTTCACAGTCTAAGTCAAGTATCACGGTATCTCCATTTCCTATTTTTAGAGCACCTTATTATATAGTAAATTATGTATTATCTTAAATTTGTTTTTTAAGTATAACTTGTATTAATTTTGTACATGAATTTGGATACAGCAATGGGTTAGAATACCACAAGCAATTTTTACTACTGAAAGTAATAGGCCTTAGCAAAATGTGCTCATGTCACAGTATTGTATTATCATGGGGAAAAGGCCAAGTTAACACATGTGCCTACTGTGAATTTGAATTTGAGTTTATATGATTAGGAATGGCCCTAGTCGCAAAAGATGGAAAATGGAAGATAAATATGGAAACCAGAAAGTTGTTAATGCCCTTATTGAAGATAAATTAAATCAAGATCTCCCAGCTCAGGTGGGGAGAGACATACTAGTTTTGTGGGGAGGCAGGCAAGAGGATTGGAGTTGTGAGGGTGGAGAGAAGTGGCATACCTAAAACTTTTCAGCTCATCTTTATACATAAAAAGTAAAAAAAGGGGCACAAACTAATTTTTTTTTCTTTACAGGTAACTTAACAGGTTTCTTCTCTGTGATGTGGAATTCACTGTTGTTCCACAGTCATTGGGGTAGGCCTTCTCAGTATTGCTCTGTCAGAACCATGCTGCTGTGGATCAAGGAAGGCAGAATGGAAGCATAGGACCTTGATATTGATGGTCCTTGAGTCTATTCTCTCCCTGAGATCCACATGTTTTGGATGGGCCAAACGTCTGACACTTTGAGATGGAGGGCTAGCTTTGTCATAAATGCACAAGAATGGGAATTGGGAGATAGGGGTTCCATTCTTGGTTGTGCCATAAGCTCTCTGTGGGAACCATAGCAAGTCACTTAACTTGCCTGTGTTCAGAGTAGCAGCCGTGTTAGTCTGTATTCGCAAAAAGAAAAGGAGTACTTGTGGCACCTTAGAGACTAACAAATTTATTTGAGCATAAGCTTTCGTGAGCTACAGCTCAATATGCTCAAATAAATTTATTTGAGCATATTGAGCTGTAGCTCACGAAAGCTTATGCTCAAATAAATTTGTTAGTCTCTAAGGTGCCACAAGTACTCCTTTTCTTCTCGCCTGTGTTGTGAGGCTTAATTCATTAATGTATGTGGCACAGTCAGATACTCTAAAAATAACTTAATATGAAATCCTGTTGATAGAAGAATGAGTTTTGAGGGAGAGAAACTCTGAATAGAAAATACCAAACCTAATGAACCATTGAGCCCTAGGATCCCTAAACATGTCTGTACCACTCCATACTAGTGTATATTCACAAGAGGGAGAGAATACATTTCATCAGACACTATTTCAAGCTTCCAATAAATGATTATAATGTTGAGAACACTACTTGAAAAATACCACAGCACTGTCATTTATTCGTTTAATAAAATGAAAAAACGATATTGACCTACTGTCTTCACAAACTGGGGCCTGTTTGCATACAAGTCTTTCTCTCTATTTTAGGGGAAGCTTGATTGCATGACTTGTTTGAAGAGGAAATGGAATGTCATGTCTGTTGATGATATACATAGTGAACGAGTGCTTTTCTTAAAGTACTATTTTAAGCAATAATTATGCATGTTGGTTGTAGCATTTTTGTATCAGCAAAGTTTGCGAACTAGTAGCCGAGCAGTCATGGATATATGTGTCTCATTTTAAGTTGAAATGTGCAGATATTAACTCTAAATCTTTGCTCTTGGTTTAGATCATTTGTAGACAAAGAATAATGCTCGGTCATACATGGGTTTGTGTCTATATGGTAAATTTAGGACTCTTAATTCACTACTATCATGGCTCTAAGGGTGATAGGAACAGTGAATGCCGTGGTGTAGACAGAATGCTTGTCTACCCCGAGTGGAAAATTGTCTTGCTTTTCCTATTGAAAAGAAAATACTAAAAATATTTGACTCTTTCTTTGTGCTTTCACAGAGTACAACAGAAAGTAGAACAGGAGTAGTCTTGATCATATATGGCTGCATAATAGCTTTCCTTCATGTTCTGGAATAATGTATCATAAAATTTAAGTTTATTGATAAGCACTTATCTAAATAAGCAGCATACCGTAATTTTTTGATAAAGGGATTTTAAAATGTTCGTAAATGTCCTCCTACCTGTGTCTCTGCACTTGTAGTGTTCTTATTAACTGTTTAGGTGACATCAAATGCTGCAATCCTGGTAATATGTTCCTGAACTCTCCCAAGCAAATATACTCTATAATTCTAGAAAGAAACATGAACAAGAGAACCCTTATAAATATATTAAGTACTGAAGTGGCATCAATTTAAAAATCCATTTAGTTAATATAACACCCTCTGCTATAATGGAATGTCCTGAATGCTCTGTTTCTTTGTTGTACCTCTTTTGTAAAGCACTTTCTGATGCAACTACTGCACTTAAAGAGGAAGTTGCTTCTTTGTGGTTTTTTAGTGCCATTAGTTATCTAGGCTTGTGGTTTAGTGGTATGAGTAAGGTAATGGGGTGTATATTCTGAACCCTGGGTTGTCTTCCTGGCTCTGCCATTGACTCAGTGTTTGACCTTGAGCAAATCATTTGTCCTCTCTGTGTTTCAGTTTCTCAATCTGTAAAATAGGTAAAATGTTTCTAAAAGTGTCTTTGGATCCTCAGAAGGTGTATGAGATTATTTTGTGTCATTTTTAGATTCTTGTGAGAGGAAATTTGATTCTTTATAGTGCACAGCTTTAATTTTATGGGGAAAAATTGACAGAGTGCACGTGTTTGAATAATTTAAACTGGCCATTAGCCAACATTTATAATGTTGTAAAACCTTCAGGACCAAATTAATATTTTTTTAGTATTCAGAATTCTATATTTCAGTTTCAGATAAATTTAACATGATCAGTTGAGCATGTTCTCTATTTTTTTAATGTGGAAATAAGAGTGGTTAAGATATGTCTTAATGCTGCGAATCCCAGTCTCCAAATCACCTACCTCCATTACTCACACTACCTTCCATTATCCCAAAATATGAAAAATGAGATGACATTAGCAATCTTGATAACATAACTCATTAGAAGAGTCACTAACATTACATTGTT
This sequence comes from Natator depressus, assembly GCF_965152275.1. Lineage (NCBI taxonomy): Eukaryota > Metazoa > Chordata > Testudines > Cheloniidae > Natator > Natator depressus. The sequence continues at coordinate 78,635,497 of NC_134241.1, read as the reverse complement.
TTAGTATATGTGAGTACTGGAATTCTCATTAAAATGTGAGTGTATGGGTGATTAATAGTGGGGAGAATTTAATTTAGGTTGCTGATTCAGCATGACACTAAATATGTTTAAAAGAAGTTCTATGTATTAACGTAGAATGTCTTGTAAACCTTTGAAAAAACACAATAAAGCTTCAGCAGGATAAATGGTAACTGTGTGGGGAGAAATGTTAAATCTTAAATATAGAGGTGTACATTGTGTAGATTGATTAAAGCTTTAGAGTAACTACTGGTTGGGTAGAACTCAACAGATAATTCTGGTCTAAGGTTGCCATGGAAACAACCAGTGCTTGATAGAATTGAGAACATCTTAAAACATCCTGTTTTTGTAACGCTTTTTCCCCCCTGCCATTTTCAGTTGCTTTAGACATGTAGAGGTAATGCTGGGTAGAAAATAAGTAGTTTAATGAGCAAGATTAAGCATCCACATCCTGAATATTGATCTGGTGTTCACTCCTGGTATTTTGTATTGTTAGTTGTTTCAAATCTCAAGGAGTTCTTAAGGAAGACAAGATTTCTGGATTTTTGTGTGCTATCTATTACAGTGTGTGTGTTTGTGTGTGTGTTTGTGTTTGTTTTTTACTGGATCAGTTCTTGTATTTCTAGAGATAAACATAACTTCCTCAAATGTTGGATTAATTTATGAGCAATATGTTTCTGAAAGCTAGCTTTTCAACATGAATGGTAAGTCTTTTTATTACCTATGACACTACAGTCTGTCTTTATTTAATAATACTGTCTTCACGATATGGAAAAAATCTACCCTGTTCCTCAATCTTTCCCACATATTCAACAGTAAATAAATTAATATATTAAGCTTTTTTTCATAATTGAGTCAGTATGAGTAATAAAAAATGACAAATCATAAAGGTTTATGTTTTGTATCAAACATGAGGATGTATCTTCTTTGCTTTGCATAATAGAGATTTAATTAATATTTTAAATTTTAATATTGCTAAAGGTTTCTTATTAGAAATAATCTTATTCCAAATCAGTAAATAGAAGGCATCAAATTTCAGATGAGGAATTTGTAATGTGATCCTGAATTAAATCACTTTATTTAAATCTTATCATTTCCTTTGGTATACTTCATTAAGTTGTTCTGTTATAATTTTATGTGAATGTATGCAAAGCAGTGCTTCAAACTGGAGAGCCTTCTAAAATTTTTGTTGTTATAATTTTCAAATTCTGGACATTTTTAGTCTTTTACTACTGAATTCCATGAACAAACTTGTTCTGCTATAGCTTTTATTCTGTCTAAATGGTGGGGTAGCAGAATTGTTGAGGTCATTCATGGAGGGAAGGAGAGTCTCACTTAAATCAAGGTATTTGGCACTTTGAATTACAACAGATCTAGTAAATTAATCAGGCAGATATTTGTTTACCAAAAACTTGGTGATTGCTAATATTGCTAATTATCCTTTATATCAGTGGTTCCCAAACTTGTTCTGCCGCTTGTGCAGGGAAAGCCCCCTGGCGGGCCGGGCCGGTTTGTTTACCTGCCGCATCCGCAGGTTCGGTCGATCACGACTCCCAGTGGCTGCGGTTCGCTGCTCCAGGCCAATGGGAGCTGCTGGAAGCGGCAGCCAGTACGTCCCTCGGCCGTGCCGCTTCCAGCAGCTCCCATTGGCCTGGAGCAGTGAACCGCAGCCACACCTGCAGACGTGGCAGGTAAACAAACCAGCCCGGCCTGCCAGGGGCTTTCCCTGCACAAGCGGCGGAACAAGTTTGGGAACCACTGCTTTATATAAATGTAAATTGAGATAAAGGTTTGTGAAGCAGTCTATTCCATTTTGACGTATCAGTAAAAGTTGAATCAAAATATATAAACCAAAAATACACACCACTTTATTTCTGAAAAATAATTTGTTTTGAAAGTTGTTTATAAAATGGAGAAAGTTTTAAATAATCTATTTCTTACTAGAGCTTTTTCTTTAAATTTACCTTTTTTTAAAAAAAGTATTTTATTTACTCCACAAATTGAGATTACAGTAGAACCTAAGAGTTATGAACACCTGGGGAATGGAGATTGTTCATAACTCTGAAATGTTTGTAACTCTGAACAAAATATTTTGCTTATTCTTTCAAAAGTTTACAACTGAACAACGACTTAATACAGCTTTGAAACTTTACTATGCAGAAAAAAATGCTGCTTTCACTTTATTTTTTAATAGTTTACATTTAACACAGTACTGTACTGTATTTCCCCTTTTTTTTTTTTTCTTTTTTTGTCTCTGCTGCTGCCTGACTGCGTACTTCCGGTTCCAAATGAGGTGTGTGGTTCATAACTCTGATGTTCGTAACTCTGAGGTTCTACTGTATTCAGAGTACTATTACTGCTGAGATTTATCCCACGTAGATGACATAGGATATGGGAAAGACAGGTGAAGTTACAGCATGCCTGACAGATATAACTTAGTTTAGATACTGTGACGGGTCGGGCCAGATGGCTACAGGAGAGTAATAGAGGGCAGATATATTAGCCCCAGGCTAAGTAGGTCCCTTTTCCCTGAGTAAGGTAACAGGGAAGGTTCCAGAACAATCAGGAACCTTCTGGAGACAATTAAGACAAGCTGATTAGAACACCTGCAGCCAATCAAGAAGCTGCTAAATCAATTAAGGCAGGCTAATCAGGGCACCTGGGCTTTAAAAAGGAGCTCACTTCAGTTTGTGGTGTGTGTGTGTGTGTGTGTGTGTGTGTGTGTGTGTGTGTGTGTGTGTGTGTGAGGAGCTGGGAGCAAGAGGCACTAGGAGCTGAGAGTGAGAACGCGGACTGTTGGAGGACTGAGGTGTACAAGTATTATCAAACACCAGGAGGAAGGTCCTATGGTGAGGATAAAGAAGGTGTTTGGAGGAGGCCATGGGGAAGTAGCCATGGGAGTTGTAGCTGTCACACAGCTGTTCCAGGAGGCACTCTAGACAGCTGCATTCCACAGGGCCCTGGGCTGGAACCTGGAGTAGAGGGCGGGCCCGAGTTCCCCCCAAATCCTCCCAATTCCTGGTCAGTCACAGGAGGAGTCGACCTGGACTGTGGGTTCAGAAAAACGGCCAAGCTGAGGGCTGCCGTGAAGCTCCAAGGCAAGCAAATCCGCCAATAAGCGCAAGACCCACCAAGGTAGAACAGGAACTTTGTCACAGTACTCTTTGTAACATTGTTTGTTTTGTGGGCAACTTCCCTGAAATGAAATGCTTTGTTGCCAGCTCCCTATTGGCATAAAGTTTTTTTTACAACAGACAAAATATTGAAACATAAGGCCAGATTTCAGAACACTGCATGTGCACATGTGAAGACATACTTACTGAGTCTGATCAGTACCATGTGGTCCTGGTAATTATATGTGAAATTGCCTGTGCTGAGTTAACATAAGAATGGCCAAACTGGGTCAGACCAATGACCATCTAGTCCAGTATCTTATCTTCCAACAATGGCCAATGCCTGATGCTTCAGAGGGAATAAACAGAACAGGTCAATTGTGGAGTGATCCATATCCTGCTGTCCACTACAAGTTTCTGGCACTCAAAGGCTTAAAACACCCAGAGCATGGGGTTGCATACCTGACTATCTTGGTTAATAGCCGTTGATGGACTTAGCCTCCATGAAATTATCAAATTCTTTTTTGAACCCACTCATAGTTTGGCCTTCACAACATCCTCTGGCAATGAGTTCCACAGGTTGACTGTGCATTGTGTGAAGAAGTACTTCCTTTTATCTGTTTTAAACCTGCTGATTATTAATTTAATTGAGTGACTCCTGGTTCTTGTGTTATGTGAAGGGGTAAATAACACTTCCTTATTCACTTTCTCCACACCATTTATGATTTTATAGATTTCTCTCATATCCCTCCTTAGTCATCTCTTCACCAAACTGAACAGTCCAAGTCTCAATTTTTCCTCATACAGAAGTTGTTCCATAGCCCTAATAATTTTTGTTGTCCTTCTCTGTACCTTTTCAAATTCTCATATATCTTTTTTGAGATGGGGCTTCTAGGATGGCATGTAGTATTCAAGGTGTGGGCATACCATCAAAGTAGTGGTGTAATATTTTCTGTCTTATTATCTGTCTCTTTCCTTATGGTTCCTAGCTTTTTTGACTGCTACCATAAATTGAGAGGATGTTTTCAGAGAACTATCTGCAGTGACACTCAAGAAAGAGATCTTGGAAAAAGCTAATTTAGACCCCACCGTTTTGTATGTATAGTTGGATTATGTTTTCCAGTATGCATTACTTTGCATTTATCAACATTGAATTGCATCTCCCATTTGGTTGCCCAGGCACCCAGTATCATGAGATCTGTTTGTAACTTTTCGCAGTCTGTTTTGAACTTAACTACACCTCTACCCTGATATAACGCGGTCCTCGGGAGACAAAAAAATCTCACCGTGTTATAGGTGAGACCGTGTTATATTGAACTTGCTTTGCGCCCCCCCCCCCCCCGTTCCTTGTTCCCTGATCACCCTCTCCAGAGACCTCCGTCCCTAATCACCCCAAGGACTCCACCCCCTCCCCAACCCCCCTGTCCCCTGACTGCTCCGACCCCATCCACACCCCCGACAGCCACTCACCGGCAGCGGCAGGAAGCGGAGCAACGCGGCCCCAGCCCGCTCCACTCCACCACCTCCCAGCCGCGGCGCTCCGCTTCCCGCCGCCAGTGAGTGTGGGGAGGTTGGGGAAAGGATGCCCCCCGCACTCACCTGTGATGGGAAGCGGAGCGACGTGGCCCCAACCCGCTCCACTTTCCTTGCCCCTGCCCCAGCCGTGTTGCTGCGGGGGGGTTGGGAAAGGTCCCGCAGTCACCTGCAGCGGGAAGCGGAGCGCCGTAGCTGGGAGCTGGTGGGTTGGGGCCACATCACTCTGCTTCCCGTTACTAGTTCCAGCACTGACAGCGCTCTTGCTTCAACCCATGCCCGCACAAGGCAGTTAGCTTGAGTTTAAGGTACAGCTGTCAAACTATTAAAAAAATTAACAATTATTAATCACAAGATTTAAAAAATTGTGATTAATTGCAGTTTTATCACACTGTTAAACAATAATGGAGTACCAATTTACATTTATTATAAATATTTTTGGATGTTTTTCTACATTTTCAAATATATTGATTTCAATTACAACCCATAATACAAGGTGTACAGTGCTCACTTTATATTATTATTATTATTATTATTTATTATTACAAATATTTGCACTGTAAAAAGATAAAGAAAAGAGAGTGCAATCTGTAAGTCGAAGCATGAAGGGGCAAACGAATGTTTAGCATATCTGGCACATAAATACCTTGCAACACTGACTACAATAGTGCCATGCGAACGCCTGTTCTCACTTTCAGGTGACATTGTAAATAAGCATGCAGCATTATCTCCTGTAAATGTAAACATACTTGTTTGTCTTCGTGATTGGCTAAAGAAGAAGTGGGACTGAGTGGACTTGTAGGCACTAAAGTTTTAAACTGTTTTGTTTCAGAGTGCAGTTATATAATAAAAATTCTACGTTTGTAGAAAGAAAAGGAGTACTTATGGCACCTTAGAGACTAACAAATTTATTAGAGCATAAGCTTTCGTGAGCTACAGCTCACTTCATCAGATGCATCTGTAGCTCACAAAAGCTTATGCTCTAATAAATTTGTTCATCTCTAAGGTGCCACAAGTACTCCTTTTCTTTTTATGGATACAGACTAACACGGCTGCTACTCTGAAATGTACATTTGTAAATTGCACTGTCACTATAAGAAGATTGCACTACAGTTCTTGTATGAAGTGAATTGAAAAATACTATTTCTTTTGTTTCTCTTTTTTAATCAAACAGAAGGTGAGCCAAGGGGAGGGGCAAGGTCACATTGTATTTTGTCAGTTTTCTCTTGGTGAGATCCTGTGTGGAGAGAAGCAGAGGCTGGAAGACCAGTGGGGACGGTTTGAGGAGTGAGTGAAAGGTAGTGTAAAGACAGCTGAGATGGAGGACATGGGTTTTAGTTAAGGTAGAGAAAGTTCTTTAGCTAAGAAGATAGAAGAAGAGAAGGAGGAAAGAATGAATTTGTAGTATAGGGAGTCAGTCTGGTCATGGATTTTCACCAGACATGTTTTGCAGCATGAGAGGAGGAGCAAAAAACGTGGGTTTTGGGGGCGAACCAAAAAACGTGGGTTTTGGGGGCTGAGGGGTGGCAGGATGGACCTTGCTATGGGAGTGGGGGCAAAGAGTCAAGGGTGAAGAAGAATGAGGTATGGAGAGAGTCAACAGCCAAATCAGTGGAAGAGAAGGCAGAGAAGAGAGGGCTGTGAGCAGATGAGAAATCACAAGAAGGCTGAATGACAGCATGATGGGCAGCGGGAACGCAGTAACAGAGATTGGAGGAGAGAGAGCAGTGCTTGGTGAAGACCAAATCAAGTGAATGTCACTTTTAGTGAGTAGGATAGTTGAAACAGCATAACTTAGGCCCCTACCAAATTCACAGTCCATTTTGGTCAATTTCACTGCCATAGCATTTTAAAAATTGTAAATTTCATGATTTCAGCTATTTAAATCTGAAATTTCAGGGTGTTGTAATTGTAAGGTTCTGGATCCAAAAAAGGAGTCATGGGGGGAGGGGGGGTCACAAGGTTATTGTAGGGGGAGTTGCAGTACTGCTCACCTTACTTCTGTACTGCTGCTGGTGGCAGTGCTGCCTTCAGAGCTGGGCAGCTGGAGAGTGGCAGCTGCTGGGTGGGAGCCCAGTTCTGAAGGCTGTGCTGCTGCCTGCAGAGCTGGGTCCTCAATCAGCAACCTCCATGCTCTGGGCACCCAGCTCTGAATGATACGGTATCGCCACCGTTATTCTGTGCTGCTGCTGGTGGGCACTGCCTTCAGAGCTGGGCACCCAGCCAGCCACTGTCACTCTCCAGCTGCCCAGATCTGAAGAGTGCACAGAAATAAGGGCGGCAATACTGCGACCCCCCCCCTAAAAATAACCTTTTAACCCCCCCAGCAACTCCCTTTTGGGTCAGGACCCCCCAATTTGCAAAATACTGGTCTCATCTGTGAAATCTGTATAATACAGGGTAAAATCACACACAAGCCTAGATTTCATGGGGGGAGACCAGATTTCACGGTCTGTGACATGTTTTTCATGGCCATGAATTTGGTAGGGTTCTAAGCATAACTTTTCTATTGCAAAACTTGTAAAACATTCTAAATTCATGTTCCTAGCTATTCTTTTTGGAAGATTGGACAGTCATTTGGCACCTTTACTGAGATAAAACCCCCCAAAACTAGGCAAATGCTTATTCTGACAACTTCTCCTTCTCTCAGATGCTCCCCTACAGGGAAGAAACATACCAAATTTAACTGCTAGTTTGGGCATTGATCATGTTGGATAAATGGTTATTTCAATACTAAACCAAGTTTATTTAATAAAATTCCTGATTGTCCTTTGTGCATCCAGGATAGTTGTTTGTTTTTGTGTCCCTTTTCGGATAGCTGTTTCTGGAGGTTGCTGAGTACTTCATTACCGTGAAGGGGTCAGTCCCAGACAAGCCATGTTTTGACAAATTTGGTGCACCTATCTGCTATTGGACATAAAATAGCTGAATCAAAACATATGCTGTAGGATTCAAGATGAACTCTCAAGTGCATGCTAGGAGCAGTCAGCTAAGGAGACTACACAGGTGTCAGGGTTCCCAGTCATCAGATACTGAAATTCACTGCAGGAAACCCAGTATTTACACTTGCTTCTCTCCCCAACTTGTACTTGGCAATCATACCTCAGATCTTCAAAGGTTAACCTTAGTAGTTAGGAGCTATCCAAAAGGAGGTATTTAGTGTAATCCCCTATCTAGCTGACTTGCTAAGAAGGTCTGGATCACTAAGAGGACAATATCATGGGCAGTAAAGTGTGTGGTAGAGTACATCTCAGAACCTGTAGAGCTGGTAATCGTAAGGATTCGTTTGTCAGTTATATATCTTCCTGTTGGATATTGGCTCATCTTGGTGCTCTAAGGGACTCTAGGAAGTATCTACTATTTCTATCATTGAAAAGAGTGTAGACAATGAGATGACTCCAGAGTGGTGCAGATGCAAGAACTGGCATCTTCCTTGGAATTTTTCTGGGATAAATGCCTATCTCCCTTTGGTAATCTGATTGGGAAAAATCACAAATAAATCTGTACTCACTGATGGTGGCATAGGATATTTCCTTAGATGTTGAATCTGGTACATGTTTTTCCCTGACTCCTCATGTGAAATGCTTTGAAGAAAGTGCAAATAAATAGATTTAAAAAATAAAACCTTTTTGGTCACCCCACAGAATGGCTCAGAAGGTTGTAGCTCAGAGATGTACGAATGGCAGTTGTCAGATTCATGTCCTCCTATTATGCAGCCATATAGCAAAGAATCTTGCCTTCAAAAGAAGGCATTTAGTCTGGAGTCTGAGAGAGAAAATGGCTACATTAAACAAAGTTGTTGTTTGTTGTTGTTTTCTAGAAAGAAGGGTACTTCTGTGGCATTCTTGTAAAGCCTAGGGATTAACCAATCACTGGTGCATCTCTTAAATATTCTCCATCAAGAGTTGCTTCCTCCAGCTTACAGTTTTTACCTGAGCCGGGTTGTTTTTATGAATTCTTTGCCTTCATTTCCTTAAGGGCATGTCTATATGGGTATAAAAGCCCCACAGTACGGCCACTGCTGGCATGGGTCAGCTAATTCGATCTCGCAGGGCTCAGGCTCCTGGGCTAAAAATTGCTGTATAGACATTTGGACTTGGGCTCCAGTCCAAACTCTCGGACCCTCTACCCTTGCAGGGTCCCAGGGCTCCTGCCTAAGCCTGAATGTCTAGACAGCAGTTTTTCAGCCCAGCGCCCGAACCTCACAAGCCTGAGTTCGCTGACTCAAGCCAGCCATGGGCTTTTTATCCCCATGTAGATGTACCCTAAGTGTGTGGGTAACTACTGTACTTGTACTGCTACAGTGCATAACTGTAGTTTCCTATCTCTTATTATTCAGATTCTTTAGAGCAGTCTTCTGCATTAGATGCCACCTTATATCCCCTTGAGTCCCCAGCAGTTAATTTGGATCTGTAAAAACTGGTTAACTCAATTCTTATTTATTTTTCACTTCCAAGATAATTTTTCTCGCAGCCGTCATTTCTAGCAGGATAGTATGTGAGCTTCCAGTTCTTTTCTGTTCAACTCATGCCTTTCCTCTTGTCAGGACAGTCTCATACTATGGCTTTATCCTATTTCTCTCTCTAAAGTAGTTGCTCTATTATCAATACAATATAATAAGTAACCTTATCTAGTTTCTGCCTACCCCTTTCTCAAGTAGATGAAGAAAAATTGTGGTGTGTACTTGATGGCATAGAAATGTGAAAATTTGTTTATTTACACATGACTTCCTTCTCCAGGAAGTCAGAGTCTCTGTGCTATTTAAGGGCTATAAATGGACCGCTAATACTTCTCAATTTGTTACTGTAGGCAACCATTTCCTTTAAAGATTAAAAGTACACTCCACAAGGGATATTTCAGCATTCGGGCATAATGTGAATTGCTGAACCCCTACATAGAGATGCAGAGCTACTATACTGATTTACCCTGGTAGCCAGACCAGACGTGTCCTGTTAGCTTGAAGTGAGATACGAGAGTTTGTGTTTATCTGAGGCAGAGGTATCTATGGGTTGGGGGAGAGGGGTTTTCCCAAGGAGCAACCCGAGAAACAAGCAAGTTCTAAAGCAAGCTCTGGCTGAAGTTTTTCTCTCTGTTTAGTTAACAGTAAAATAAATCCCAAGAAGGGTGTAAATTTGGACTGTATGTAGTGTACTGTTAGAAGTGGGATAGAAATGTCACCTGCTTGCAGGAAGTTAATCAGTGAGTGACATGCACAGATCAACTACCTGCAGGTCTTTACACATGTTCTCTAATACAGTAACCTTAAATAATGGTCTCTGTGACAGCAGGCCAACAAGTCCTCCAAGCAATAGTTCTTTAATTTCTGTATTTTTAAGAGACAGTCTAGCCCTTAGTACAGAGCCAGGATGGTACAGTGTCTAGAAAAGAAAAAGATTGGGTTGGCCCACATCTTTTGGTGTGGGAAATTTTGAGGGATGGATGGCTCAAATAAATAGAAATGTAATTTAATTTGTGTATACATTTTATCTGCTAAATGCTATGGTCTGTACTAGAAAACCTGATTGGCTTGTTGTGTATTCATATATATCTGGGATAGGCAGGCAGTTTAAACAACTTCCACCCAAGAGAGATCACCTAGCCAAAAAAATAGCCACTGTTTCCAGGGCACCACTACAAAATGTACCTGCATTGTAGAAACAAGGGTTTGAGATGTCAAGAGAATTGATATAAAGCTAGGGGGGAAAGTTGTGAAAACTGATGGCAGTCATTTCCCACAGGAAATCTTCAACTCTCAATATTCTGGGCTAGTTGCAACATTTTAGATTATGAATGCCTTCTTTTTTTAAACCTAGGATTAAGTGACCAATATGATTTCTTTTAGATTTGACTTTTTAATCTTTGATAAAGTATATGCATCCTGTTTGAAGTATTAATGTTTTTAGTTTTAGATCCTTTATAATGTTAGAACTGCAGAAAATAATCACTCTTTCATCTTAATTGTTCATTTGTAATGTATTTAAATTTAAACTTTTTATTAAGGGTAGTGATTAAAACATGCTGAAGTGTACAACAAACGTCTCTTAAAGCAAAGCAGGTACAAGTCTTGGTTGTCTCTGTGGTCATATGAGTTGATGTTGCATATACAGAAAAGTTCATTTCTTGAATTTTTAAGTCCAGGGTTTTACATTTCTTGTGTCAGGCCTGTTCAGCATTAGCTAATTTGTGTTTGGTTCTGCCTCCCTGGAAAGGCCCAAAATCAGTTCCACATTGTATTGTACTGTTCCACTCTGTTGTTAACATTAACATTTAACCTTTTCAGCATCACTGCCTCTTTCATTTTGAGGGTCACTATTATATATTCTAAAGAGATTAGATTAATAATAAAGGGGTAATGATCAGAGATCACAATTGGAAGTATATTTGAGCTCACTACTCCTGCTAGGATGGAAGAATCAAAGAAAAAGTCAATCTGGCTGTAGAAGTCATAGTGGAATGGAGAAGAAAGTATAATTTACCCTTACCTCTTTATGCAAGAATCTCCAAACATCCTCCGTTTAAAATTCAGTAAAAGAGCTTTTCATTCCATGGTTGCTATAGAAACAGTACCTACCCTGCTATTAGGTTTAGAAGTCTGTCCAACTTATCATACAAGACTCTATTGCAATTCCATACCCGAAAACTAGGGAGGTGAGCGTTACACTTCTGCATTGTTTGAACTGAATCTTAAAAAGAAATTGCTGCTTATAGAGTTACGGCCATAACTGTTGAAAATAGTTGGGTTCTCTAACAAGAGCCCTTTAACAACTGTGTAACTGCCTGAGGTTCAAACACAAACTTGGTTATAGTATTGTCAAGGCCAAGAGTTTAAACTCATGAATGAGACCATTTAAAGAAAAACAAATTGTCTGCCTTCTGATTTTGAGCCTTTAGGTGAAAGTTGCTTTCCTCAACTTGTGTACATTGCAGCTTCAAATTCATTCCTAAATGTGTGGAGCATGCAAATTGAAGAGGTTCCAATTACCACTATCTACTCCTTGGGTGCAGCAGCTGCCATTATATTCTCCTTTCCCCCTTACTTCATCACTGTATCCTGCCTCCCTCTCCTTCTCTGTTCCTCATATTTTTCCCCTACATTTTCTCCCTCTGCTTCTTACTCTCTGCCATAGCCCTCTGCCTCCATCTGAGGTTGTTCAGAATCGTGTAATTAGATTAGTTAATATTGCTATCCCTTTACTATTAGTTATATGCAGTGAAGAATTCTTGGCTCAGCCATTCTCTTGCTAATTTTTTGTTTTGTATTCATATTCCAGCACATGGGTGTCTTGCAGACATGCCCCATATGTGTTTTGATTTAAGTGTCCCATTCATCTATGTCAGAGCTTGAAAAATCCACTCTCCTAATTGTGACGGGCAAGTCATAAGTTTGCTCCCTCAAGTGAGGGAAACTACACTGTTAATTATTGCAGAATTTAAGTTTTGCTTACAAAAAAATTCTGGCCCTTTATAGTGTATGTCTTCACTGCAGAGTTAGCTCAGGCTTTAGCCTGAGTCGTTGTTCCTAACCCTTGTCCATCCACAAGGAAAAGCCTCCATCACGGATTTGAGGGTGCTTTAAGCCTGGGCTAGCTGGCATAGCTGAGGATATAGGCTTTAGCTTCAGTTTTTCTTCAGCCCAGGCTGGCAACCTGCCTACTTTTCAATGAGAAGGCAGGCTAGTCAAGCCTGAGTTCTGTTAGTCCTCTACTCATAACCTACAACTTTACCTTGACTGTACTTTCTTGTGTACTTCCTCCCTTCTTCACTGGAAGTTACCCACACTGGCTAGCATTTTCATCCCAGATTTGCCTGCCCCATTTCTGCTGCATTTCTACAACATATGAACAGAGATGTTATCCAAGAAATCCACCTCCCATGCTGCCAGTTGGCCAGAAGCTAACACTAGCCTTTTGAGAAATCTGTGGTGTGATATCAGTAAGATGCATAATTTTGGGAAATGTACCCCAAATGACACTTTTTTTATGTTTAGTGGACAGGAAAGAAACAGGCAGAGAAGTCATTTGGGTGCTCTACAAAACACTTTGTGGTCTGCAGACTGAATTCCTCAATGACATTTTAATTAAAAGTTCTTGCTGCCAAATGCTTTTTGCTTTCACCTTCAAAACTCCAGTTGGAAGTTATTGGAAATTTATTTACTTTAAGTATTATCATCACATCACAGCTACAGCCTTCAGCACCATGCTAGGCAGGAGAGAGAGCACAACCTGCAGATTAATACTTAGTGGCACAGTTTCATGGAGTGGGAAAACCATGGGACTGGGAGAACCCAGAAGACTCTTTTAATACAGCACTATTGTGGAGGCATTTATGCAGGCCTAGCATGAGTAAGATTTGCATTGAGGATGCTTCACCCGTGCTAGGCTGGCCTGGGTTAACTCTGCAGTGAAGAGATATCCGTCGTTGTGAAGATCTTAATTTAAAATGCTGAACTGATGCAGAGCTAGCTGTCTTTCTGAGACTATAGATAGCCACAGAGCCCTGCTATTGCTTGTAGTTTTTTCAAGCAGTAACTGCATAAAATTAAAACAATACTGTGGCTGATTTCGCTGCTGCTATTTCAAAATCTTGTGGGCAGCACTGAAACTTACCAGAATGTCATTTTCAGTCTGTTGCTGCTTGGGGGAACTGAGCACTAGAGCTTGGAAAATCTTAACTCTAGGAAAGGCAGAGACTAAGTATTCATGAGAGAGAAAGACCCCCCCCCCAAAAAAAAAGAACTGGGGTACAGGAGCAATGGGCGGGACTACTTCTGGCAGTCAAATCTGGGAATTAAGGAGGGCTTCAAATTTGAGGCACCCAAAAGACACAAGTTGATACAAAAGACAGAATTCACTAGCAAGGTTCTCAGGGAAGCATTCTTGTGAAATCTCAGCATCCCTTCCTAGCAGCCTGGAGTGAATTCTGTACTTCTTACAATGGTATTGTCTAAGGAGCTTGCTGGTATGACCCCTGCACATCTTTCATATCAATTTATGAATAGTAGGTGTGTCATAAATATAAAGGGAAGGGTAAACACCTTTAAAATCCCTCCTGGCCAGAGGAAAAATCCTTTCACCTGTAAAGGGTTAAGAAGCTAGGATAACTTTGCTGGCACCTCACCAAAATGACCAATGAGGAGACAAGATACTTTCAAAAGATGTGAGGAGGGAGAAAAACAAAGGGTCTGTGTCTGTCTGTGTGATGCTTTTGCCAGGGACAGAACAGAAATGGAGTCTTAGAATTTAGTAAGTAATCTAGCTAGATATGCGTTAGATTATGATTTCTTTAAATGGCTGAGAAATTAAGTTGTGCTGAATGGAATGAATATTCCTGTCTGTGTGTCTTTTTGTAACTTAAGGTTTTGCCTAGAGGGATTCTCTATGTTTCGAATCTAATTACCCTGTAAGGTATTTACCATCCTGATTTTACAGAGGTGATTCTTTTTACTGTTTCTTCTATTAAAATGTTTCTTTTCAAGAACTGAATGCTTTTTTCATTGTTCTAAGATCCAAGGGTTTGGGTCTGTGGTCACCTATGCAAATTGGTGAGGATTTTTATCAAACCTTCCCCAGGAAGTGGGGTGCAAGGGTTGGGAGGATTTTGGGGGGAAAGACGTTTCCAAACAGCGTTTTCCCAATAAACCCAGATAAACGTTTGGTGGTGGCAGTGGAAGTCCAAGGGCAAAGGGTAAAATAGTTTGTATCTTGGGGAAGTTTTAACCTAAGCTGGTAAAAGTAAGCTTAGGAGGTTTTCATGCAGGTACCCACATCTGTACCCTTGAGTTCAGAGTGGGGAAGGAACCTTGACAAGGTGTCTTGTACATTTTAATTTTCAAGATGTGATTTAAGTACTGTATTTAAATTGAACCCATCACCATGGTGCTTGAGTGCTAACCCACTAATTTAGGGAAGTCTATCATAATGGGGCTAGGAAATCTACAGGTTTACATGGCTCAAAGAGCATGATTTATGGATTGCTAAGTAGTTCTCAGGCTAGTGTTCTACATGTACAGGTTTGCCTAAAACTCTTACTTTTAAAATAAAGTAATTTACTAGCTTCAAAATGGCAGTATGTAAGCAGAAATTTTTCCTTTAGGAAACCACCATGTGTGTATCACTTCTTTCTAGCCACCCATGAAAATTTTGGAGACTTTCAAGAAAAGACCACCACGGAAGACCCTGACCAAAACTCTAGAAGCCACAGAGCTTTCTTTCATGAGCTGACTAACTTGCCCATACCATGCACCAATCTGACATTGGTTTTTAATTTTTACCAACTATCTTTCACATTGTCAAAACTCAGATATTTGCTTTTATTGAGGTTTTTGTCAATTGAGTTTGGTTTCTATTTGGAGAAGATTAATTGAAAAGCTAATTCATCTCCTGGGAGACATCCTAATACTTAGCACTTACGTCTGTTTTCATCTCCAAAGACTTTTACAGGGATTAACAAATCCACACTTCAGCCAGATGAGTTTTCGAAGTATGCCCATTTCATAGAGGGAAGACTGAAATAGCGAGGTTATGACTTGGTCAAGACCACAGCGTGAGTGGGTGTAAGAAGTGGACTTAGAACTCCGGAGAATTCCAGTCCTATATTTAGACCATACCACTCTTCCAGTTGTTACTGTACCATGTTTCACTCATAAAACATTCATATTTATCTGTATAAAGGTTAGCTCTCAGGCAATAAAACTAAGCGATTGGTGTTTCTCACAGAATGAACTAAGTAAATATGTTGTTTTCTGAAACAAGATTAGCCTCTGTACATGTTTGTATATTGTGTCAGTAGTTGGAGAGTAGAGATTTCATAGAATATTTCATTTTATGACACTGATTATCTTTACAGATTTTAAATGATTATATCACAGTCCCGGGAATTGAAATTAAATTGTGTGTTTGATAAAGGGCATGCTAAATGTCAAGCAGAAACTGGCATTTAGCACAGCAGATGGGGTGTTTGTAGTAGTGCTCAGTATTTAGTTTTGATCCGTTTAATTTTTGCTTTCTTTCCATTTTGCAACCCTATCCATAGATTTCCACTCCCCACCCACCACCAAATTTCTGGCTTGTTGGCTTGTGGGAGTGGGTGGGTTATACTTGAAAAAAACAAATACATATTTCTCAAAGTGTTCGTGTGGGGGAGGCAGGGGAAGAAAGGCAGAGTAATTCAAATGGTCATGGTTCAGTACTAGCTGTAGTGTCTGAGTGCACCCCCAATGTGTGAGACCTCGTGCCTTCATCTCTCTAAGTGGGATCCCCACGATTCCTCCACTCTTACACCAGGTCCTAGGATGTAGTACTCTGCGTATTCGTCGTGCTTACTCCAGCAGGCCTGACTTGGCTCAGGATCTTCAGTTTTTCCCTTCAGGAGCTTGTGACCAGCAGTGAATACAGTGATCCAAATTGTCTCCTTAAAACAGAATATTGTTTAATCTTAACAGGAGGAAAAAAGTATGCACAAGAGAGAGAGGATTTTTAAAAACCCCAAAAGGATTTGCACACATTTGTCTTACATAAAGTCTTAGGTAGGCCTAGCTTATCTCAGACACTTAACCTCTGGGGGGGCCTGGGTCTCAGTCTGTTCCCGATAAATTGTGTCATTCATTGTTCTCGCTTCCCAAGCATTTGTTAGCCCTGCTAGTCCAAAACCATTTTAGGTGAACTCTGCAGTTGGTCAAGCATGAACATCAAAATGAGTATCATTGTCTACAAAGTGTTGGGAAACTGTATATTAGGATCTACCTCCCCAACTTCCTGAGTGCATTTCCTGACAATCGTGCTATTGAATTAACTCTGTATATCAAACAGCACATATAATATTCATAAATTATTACAGTGCAGCTGAAAATCAGTCTCTCACACACACACACACCTTAAATTAGGTTCACTCGTGCAAATCGGTGTTTTGAAGGAGTTTGCTCTATTGTACAATAATGGGATTGAAATTTTTATTGTGAATTATTTTGGTGATATTGCCTTCTATTTCTGTGCTAGCCAACACCCACTGTACTGCTCATATAAACAGTCTTTAGAACAAGGTAAAGGGCAGAAAAAAATCATACGCTTTAAGGTCAAAAGGGACCATCATGATCATCATGTGACCTACTGCACATTGCAGGACACAGAACCTCGCCTATAGACCCACAACCTCTGGCTGAGTTACTGAAGTCCTCAAATCAAGATTTAAAGACTTCAAGTTACAGAGAATCCACTATTAGTATTAGTTTAAACCTGCAAGTGACTTGTTCCCTGGGCTGCAGAGGAAGGCAAACCTCCCTCCTACCCCCTCTTCGCGATTTCCAGAAGATTACAGTAGTTAATCCAACATAATGCAATACATCTAGTTTTTGTTTATTATTATTTATTTGTTATATAATTGGGTTGGGACTGACTAACTTAAAGAAAAACACTTGATCGCCTCAGAAATTTTGCAAACAGCTTATTTCTATGACTTTTCACTTTCACTTTTTAATGCAACCCTTCTCTTCCTAGATAAGAGCATTTAGCTGTGTGAGTTGTGTTGTGTTTTTTGTGTGTTTTGCTTTAGTACCTTCTACTCAAACATTCTGTGATATAGCATGATCCATTTTCTCTATGTGGGGGAAGACTGGTTCTCTCTGGAGTCTATTCTTTGGGGGGTTAGAGGAGCAGGTTGGAATTAATTTGTTTTCTCTGTGTTTGTTGTGGAAATGCATAAAACCTTTTTTTCTCTTTCTTTCCTCTCTGATCATCTCATCTGTGTGGGTGAATGTTCCTGCAAACCCTTGGTGAACGTATAGAGACCTTTGGTATGCTCATTCTTTCATTAGAGCCCAAAGTCACAGACTATGTTATAAAAACAATGAAGATTAAAAAACCAAACAAGTCCAATCATAACATTGAAAAATGGCTAAAATGTGCACTTGAGGGAAACTTGGAAGTCGTCATTTGAAAAATCTGTCATTTTACATGGTTTTGTCACAGCTTGGCACTCCAAAAAGTGATTTTTGTATGATCTTTTCCTGGTACTGGCCACTGGTATCAACTCATTAACATGAATGTTGCTTATGTATTTAAAAAACAATACTTACAAAACTTAAATGCAGGTGTTGGTGTTCTGAGACCAGGGTTAAAATTTTCAAAAGTGCCTAACTCCCATTTTCCAAAGTTTCTTTGACATTTAAGTGGTTAAGTCACACTGACAAGCATTTGAGTTTTACTGGGGCTTAGGAGACTTGGTAGGGCTGGAAAATGGGACCTAGGCTATGTCTACACTAGAAGTGCTTTACCAGTGTAGGAATATCAGTATACTATGCTGGCAAAACGCTACTAGTATAGACACAGCAATACTCAAAAGTTGTGCTCTTTACCAGTCTAGTAAAACCAACTCCCCTGAGCTAAACAAGCTATACTGGTAAAAGCACAGCTTTGCTGGTATAGCTACATTTACAGTAGGGGCCTTTGTGAGCATGTTGGTAAGGGATCACCTCTCTTCACTCTCCTGACCAACATAGACGTCTGTAGGGTAGATATAGTCTTAAGCTCCTAAGTCACTGAGGTGCTTTTGAAAATTTTACCTCCAGATGTTTTTATGGTAGGGGCTTTTTTTTCAGTTAATTGTAACATACTGTAAACCTGAAAAGTTATAATATGCCTATTTAAAGGATAAATAAGTGGGATTTAGAAACTTTGTTTAAAGAAGCTATTCTCGTTGTTGCCTCTGAAGAGAGCAGATGAAAAGCGAGGTAGGATAAAGGTAGAGGATTCATATGGAAGAAGAACTCCTGTGGCCTCTTGGAGTTCTAGGACTGAACAGCATTTTTTCTCACGTTTCAAGCAACTTGACACTCTCTCTCTCCAGTATGCTATTTTTTTTAATATTTAGAATGTTTTATTCCATAATTATAATAGCGTAGAAAGGGATGGTTACTTGTAAAATGCTCTAGTTCATAAATTCTCTGTGAAATTAAATATGGAGGAATTTTATATATATATTTTACACAGACAATGATAGATGCCCTGGAGATATTTAATGAGGCCAAAAATGTCAATGAAAGAATATGATTCAGTGAGGAATAACAAAACATAAAATTTTGTTAATTTTTTGTGTCTGCTCTGCAGTAAAGGGGTGAAGCACTTTATGTAATAATGCTACATACGCCACACATTTTGGTGTCCTTCAAACTACTCAAAAAAAAAAAAAAACAAACCTGAAGTATTTGTTTTGCTTTCTTGTCTTTATTAACATGAAATATTTTTTCACGTTACTTGAATGTAATTCAAAGTTAGGTTTATAAAACTTGGTCAAAAAGTGATTGCCTTATTCTTCTTTCCCTACTGGGTCAAAGACAATCAGGTGTGAAATCAGATGTTCATAGTTCCTCTTGTAGTAAGGAGGAATTTCATGCCATGGGAAGGCCTACCCATTACTCTCCTTAAACGAGATTAGGCTTCAAAGGCAAAAGGAATGGTTTATATTTCCCCCCCTTCAGGGTGGATGTGCTAAATATTTTACGGATCACTCACTAAAATATTTAATTTTAGTTTGCTCTAACACTGATTAACATAATTTCTTCATACAAAACTTGTTTTCTAGTTACTGACTATTGTGTTCCTACTTCCATGATTCCTAAAGCCAGGGATAATGTGTATTCCTCACCACTCTCATTGCTGGGTTCTTTTAAACTAACATTCTGGGAGAGAAATGAAGTTAGGGATTATTGAATAATTAGTGAGTACTGATTATGCTTCCTTTTAAACAGGGGTGCCCAACCTACGGCCTGTGAGCTGTACACTGTCCACCAGAGCATTTCATAAGGCCCGTGGCTGGTTTCAACACAACATACTAACAGCCAATTCTTTAGCATTTTGTCATCATGTTTACATAATTTTAGTTTACACTAATGTATAAATAGACAATACTGAACTTAGAAACAACCTCTCTAAATACATACAAAACAAGTTGAACTTAAAATATAAATCAATACAGGTGACTTTAAATCTTGTTAAAATATATAGAATCTGTTTGCCCCACACAAGGTTGTGCTTAGGTTTACATGGCCCTCCTGCATAATAAAGTTGGGCACTGCTGCTTTAAACATTGCTCAAGTCTTTAAAACTGTATCTGCCCTGAGGATTTTCTGAATTTCCCCCTGCACTAATGCCTCTTCCCCCTGTGCCAGCAGTGCAGACCAGCCAGTGGCATTTTTATCCTAGAGTTGTCTAACTTCAGATCTAGGTGGCATGGTGGTAAAAATACCAGTGGCTAGTCTGCTTTAGGGATCCCACCATTTTCTAGCATTGCTGGAGCTGCCCCAGTACTAGAGCAATGGTAGGAGAATTTTAAAAAATATTCTGTGTAGATGAGGCATACCTATTCTTTGAGTAAGCAAACAAAGGAACGTCCTTACTTATCACATGATTGTTTTTAGCCAATCATAAAACAGGATTTTCTTTTTTAGCAGCAGAAATGACAATATCTTGTTAAAATATATTTCTGTATACTACTCAGAAAATGCTTGATTATGTTGAATTTCTTTTAGAAATTACCTATAGCAAAACTCATCAATACAGAAAACCTGCCACTGCTAATCTCATGTTATGTGGAGTGACCCCAAGAAAACAAAATACGCATGAGTTATTAATGGTGATTCTCTAAAAAAGCCCCTGTTTTTCATTGCATCTATAAAATATCCTACGCTGATTTGGCTGATAAAGACCTTCTAGGATTAAAATATCTGAAAAGTGATCTTGGATTACAGTATGCTAGTGCACATTTTAAACAGTCATCCAGAATTGTACTGTTGCTACATTGCTTTAATTTCAAATGGGAAATTAATTCCTTAAACGTTTATTCTCTGACTGTGGGCATATCTAATGCGCAGTGTTGTAGCCCTGTGTTTTGTCTGTGCTTGCAATAATGCTGTGCAATTTGTACTTCTGCTTGCAATCAGCCTTTAAATAAAGGTGATGGGGGAAAAAAAGGCAATGAGAACTATTTTGTTCTCCAATTATTGAAAGTATAACTTTTAAAAAAAGTTTGCCTTAGATGAATGTAGATTATTTGCAAAGGGCAGGTTTTTTCCAATCAATTTGAGAATGCTTAACATCACCTTAAAGACTGCTTGCATGTACAGTATTGTGGGTCATCTGATTTAAAGTAGATTAAGTAATTTATATAGAAATATGTAGTACTTCAAAAGAGTTAGGGGTCTAGTAGAGATACTATAGAAATCTTAAAGATGCTGGAGCTTGCTTTGTGTTTAGTAAAGGCAATTAGTCTATTTAGTGTACGAGAACTGAAGAGGGGTTTATCATGTACTTTTATTTAAAGCAACCATCCTTAATAGATACGTTTCAAACCTCTGCATTACATGTTTAGTGAATTGAACTTGAGAATTTTTTTTTGTATTTTCAGTGAAAGAGTTCCTAGCCAAAGCCAAAGAAGATTTCTTAAGAAAATGGGAAAGCCCCCCTCAGGTAAGGAACTGTGATTTAAAATACAAATGCATTGCATGACTCTTACTGGTAGCTTTTCTGGAAGTGAGTTCAGTATCCAGTACTCAGATACTACTGTGGTGGACACTGCAGAAAATTGAAGATATTTTTCAGTACAAAAACTGTTGAGGGAGTGTGCATGCTAAGAATTTAACACCATTATTTGTAATTGCAGTTGAGATCAGCAAAGATGCTTTGGTTGTTGGTCTCAGAAGCTTGGGAAAGAGCATTTTTAGTGATAGGTTACTTGCTATGAAATTCATTCTCACTGACAATTTGATAGTTTGAATCTCGCCACTCTTATGACCTATTACAATTGGCTTTTCGTAACCGGACACGTTGGTATATCCTGGACATTCCCCTTGGAAATTTCTCTCCTGGTTGGTAATCCTTTGGTTTTAGGGAGAAATTTCCCTCTTGATGAGCGAGATTGCATAGTATATGTTTCCTATTTGGAGAAAAAGTTGTAATTTTACTTACTTTTCAAATAGCATTCACATATTGTGGTGATAGATATCTTTTATAAATGTGTTCAAATATGAATTCTAGACAACGTATGAATCGTAGTTCCTCAACACATTCCCACATAGAATTCTCTTTAGCACCTAGTTGTGGAAACTTGATGACTGTAATCTTTTGCAGGTTTTGTTTTCTTTTTTCTTGTATTAACATCATGATCTCCTTGCAGCTAAATTCCCACTGCTTGCTAGATACCATCTTCATAACAATATTTCTGTCATTTTAAAACATAAATTAAATTAAATCCCTTTCTGTTTTAATGCAAGCGCTATTACAGTTCTCTCAATCCAGTTGTTCATTGTGTGAAATTATATTAACATTAGTTAGCGCTCTAGTTTCTTTTAGCTTTGACAGAAGAAATTGCATCCATCCTCTTTAATAAATTACTACATTTTCCATCACTAAGTGTCTCTAAGTACCAAAACTGTAATCATTATTTATTAATCTGTTATACTTTGTTGTGTTCATGTAGAATACTGCTGGCCTAGATGATTTTGAGAGACAAAAAACTCTTGGAACAGGATCATTTGGGCGAGTTATGTTGGTGAAATATAAATCCACAGAACAGTATTATGCTATGAAGATACTGGATAAACAGAAGGTTGGAGCATTTTATAATTATACTAATTTGTGTGGTTAAAAACTGTCTTTGCTAGCAGAGAGCATTGTGTGTGGTCTGAAAAATTGTTGCATCCTATTATTTTCACTTTTCATGCTGTTACAGTGGGTTCTAGCTGGCACTTGTGCCTCTGACAGGAAAATAGAATTGTTGAGCTTTTTTCTTTTTTTTTTTAACAACTCTGCGAGAGAATTACCTTGTCCTAAGGATTCAATATTTTTTTAAAAGCATAAGTAAAAAATAAATCCTGCAGTCTAGTCAAAGCATAACACAATTGTACGTGGATGATCATAGTTCATTCCCTGGCTCTTTGGATTTGTAGGGTTTTGAAGAGAATATGTTTGGTTCACCCATCTTTTTTTTGTTGTTGTTCATTGTCCTATTGTCTTTTCTCTCTCTCTCTCTCCTTTTTTTTTTTAATTGCGTGGATTTTTTTCTCTTTTTTTATAACCTATTTTGATTAGGGCTGTGAATTAATCGCAGTTAACACCTGTGGTTAACTTAAAGCAAAATTAATGCGTTAATCACATATCTTTTGGGCAGGGTGGGAGGCGGCGGTGGGAGGGCTGTGCAGCTCTGGAGGAGGGGGAGGAAGGGCTAGAGCAACCCCAACCTGCAGCTTCCTGGGCAGCAGGGGGTCTGGAGCAGCCCCAGCCTGCAGCTTCCTAGGCAGCGGGGGATAGGGTTGCTAGGCGCCTGGTTTTCAACCAGAAAATGGACCCTGGTGGCTCCTGTCAGCACAGCTGACCTGGCTGTTAAAAGTCCGGTTGGCCACAGCGGCCAGCTCTGCACAGCTCCTGGAAGTGGCTGGCATGTCCTGCTGGCTCCTAGGCACAGGGGTGGCCAGGGGGCTCTGCACGCTGTTGCTGTTGGCAGGCACTGTCCCCGCAGCTCCAATTGGCTGTGGTTCCTGGACAATGGGAACTGCAGAGTCGGCACTTGGGGTGTGGGCAGCATGCAGAGCTCCCCTGGCTGCCCCTGTGCCTAGGAGCTGGCAGGACATGCTGGCCACAGCGGTCAACCAGGAACTACGGCCAACAGGAGCTACTGGAGCTGCGGGAACCATGCCTACGGATGGAGGCAGCGCATGGAGACCCCTGACCACCCCTGCACCTAGGAGCTGGAGGGCCATGTTGCCACTTCCTGAGAGCCGCCTGATGTAAGCACCGCCCATAGCCTGTACCCCCTCCTGCACCTGAACCCCCTACCCCAGCCCTAAGCCCCCTCCTGTACCCAGACTCCTTCCCAGAGCCTGCACCCCTACCCGCTGTCCCAGCCCAGAGTCCCCTCCGGCAACCCAAACCACTCATCCCTGGCCCCAACCAGAGCCCTCACCCCCTCTTGCACCCCAACCCCTGCCCCAGCCCAGTGAAAATGAGCGAGTGAGTGAAGGTGGGGCAGAGTGAGCGAAGGAGGGAAGGAGGATGGATGGAGTGAGCAGTGGCAGGGCCTGGGGAAGAGGTGGGGGAAGGGTGTTCAGTTTTCTGCAATCAGAAAGTTGGCAACCCTAGCCAGCGGGGAGGGGCTGGAGTCCTGCTCCCCGAGGGGGGCTGAAGCCCAGAGCCCCCAGTCCTGAGCTTACATTTGAAAATATAGAAACCCCCCCCCAAAATTTAAATAAATGGTGTTCTAATATTATTTAATGGTGTGATTAAAACTGATTAATCATGATTAATTTTTAATTGCTTTACAGCCCTAATTTTGATTATTTTCTTGGGTTTTGCCCCCCACCCTTATTTCCCCACTCAACAGAAGGCTGCATGTTGCCAGGACAGGTGAGCTTAGTCCCAAGGGAACAAAGATGAGCAGCATGGGCCAGTTGGCTGTTGTTTGAATGTGCAGCCCTTTACTCATGAGCTACTCCTATGTCTTGCTGGAGTTTTGACTGTTGGGGAGGCAGTCACTTTCAAAGGAGTTGTCTGCTGTTTGTCCTGTATCCAGGGTGGTGCAGGTTTCACTGCTACACTGCTCCTGCTCTGCCCCCTGAAATAGTCTGGTATCACTAGATTGGGTAATCCTGTACATGTGCAAAATAAACCATATATATTGTACTGGCACTAAATTTTAAAGAGTAAAATTTTCAAGTTCAGAGA
This sequence comes from Natator depressus, assembly GCF_965152275.1. NCBI lineage: Eukaryota > Metazoa > Chordata > Testudines > Cheloniidae > Natator > Natator depressus. The sequence continues at coordinate 78,611,127 of NC_134241.1, read as the reverse complement.
ATTTGACACATAATTTATTAACTAGATATTTCTAAGAAGAGATTTTGTTTTGGCATGCATCTGATTAAATATATACCATGTGTAGTACTCTTCGCTTACTACAATTAGTACTATCGACAGTTCAAATAGAGTGTAAAGAAGATCTAATTGGTTGTTTCTTGTTAGGTAGTTCCTACATTTTTCAATTATGATTGTGCAGGAATGTCTTTGCTTCATAGCAGCCATTAGCAACGATGTTTCACAGAATATGCTAAAAAGATCATGTTAGAAAAGTACAGAAACAGCTGATTTTAAAGATAACATTTTTGCTTTTAATTATCTTCTGCTCAAATGTAACTGACTAGGGTTTAGATGGAATCTGCTCAAACATTCTTCAGCATAAGCAAACTGTATTGTGCATAGCAGTGGTTCTCAAACTTTTGTACTGGTGATCCCTTTCACATAGCAAGTCTCTGAGTGCAACCCCCCTTATAAATTAAGAACACTTTTTAATATATTTAACACCATTATAAATGCTGGAAGCAGAGTGGGGTTTGGGGTGGAGGCTGAAAGCTTGTGACCCTCATGTAATAACCTCGCGACCCCCTCAGGGGTCCTGCCCCCCAGTTTGAGAACCCCTGGTGTATATTGAGCTTCTAAAATTGAAAATTACCTTGCTACATGTTGATACAATGTAGCTCAAGAACGTTGAAGGACACTTTGGATCAAGAGTCCACAAATTTTTCATAGCGTGGACCACAAGCTAATAGAGATTGTCCAGTTAGATAATTTCATCTCCATTCTTTATACCATAGTCAACCTCCGTGTTCATTCATGATCATTTAACATACCTGTAGCAGTTTAGGGTAATTGCTGTAGTAATTGCTTAGGGTATGTCTACACTGGCAAGTTTCTGCGCCACAAGTTATACCACTTTTATTAAAACACTGGAATTAAGCCACTGTTGCATGTCCACACTGTACTCCTTGTGATGCTGGAGCACATCCAGATTAGCAGCTCTTGCAACAGCAAAGACAGCAGTGCATTATGGTAGCTATCCCACTGTGCAATTAGCCGCAGGATGCTTTGGGAAGGGTTTGCAGTGCCTCATGGGGCAGGCACAGCATTACATGATGCAGGTTTCCCAATCCCATTGTTCCAGGGGCATCCTACTACATTGCCAGCTGCTTTTCAACTGAAGTGTGTGTGGGGGGAGAGAGGGCGGGAGAGTGTTTGTGTATGGAGGGGAGGAGAGAGACAGTGTGTTTTGGGGGACAGAGAGTGTGACAGCAAGCTGTCTTGTAAGTTCAGACAGCGGCAGGAAGCAACCAGTCCTGAGGGTGGGGGAAGCTGCAACATCAGCCCCCGCCTTCCTTCCTGGGCTCTCTGCACAGCAATATCTCTCACTCGCTTATACTCACACACACACACACACACACACACACACACACACCTGCCTCTGTGTTCAACAGCACGAGCATTCCACATTAATGGTTTGCTTTGTGTCCCAGATCAGATCAGCACAGCACGCAACAGCTGTCAGAAACAGTGCTTTGAAAGGGGAGGGGCACATGTCTCCAGGACAGCCAAGTTCAAATTAACGAGCAGAGCTCTCACTTGAGGCATTATGGGACAGCTCCGGAGGCCAATTACAGCACAGAAAGCAATCAAGTGTCTACACTGTCAATAGCTTGCTGGAGCCTCTGTAACTGAGGAGTTTCTGCGCACAGGTGGCTTGGCAGTGTGTACACGTCTGCAGTTTGAGCGCAAAAAGCTGCTTTACTGCGCAGAAACTTGCCAGTGTAGACAAGCCCTTAGATGGAGGAGTAAATCTAGGAAAGAATTGAAAATATTTTTAGCACTCTGATTTAGCAGCTGGAAATAAAGAGGAGAGCCAACACCATGCACAGCTTTCCACAGACTACAGAGAAAACTGCTGTTTTACACATTTGCTATCTATTGAAAATTGAAATGCCTTGCTAAGGTTTGAATCACTTCTGTTATGCCACTCTACATTTTATTAATAGTTTTTGTAATCACGTCTGCTTTAGATTCAATAAACACTACCATTTGTTTAAATTTCATTTTAAACAAAGTTGGAATTTTGGAATGCAAAGTAATATTATTAAAATAATCTATACCTTTGTTTATTTTTATGGTAAAGCATATTTTTATGGTTTGCAGATAATTTTTCATCTAGAACTTGTTCAGGAATATAATACTTGTAATTCAGATTGTAAGGTTCTCAAAACTAAGACTTCTCATATTATTTGTAAGGCACTGTGACACATTTATGATACCATATAAATTTCATGCAAAAAAATACATTAAAAGAACATTAAGCTTACAAAGCGAAGGGCTCAAAAATTAGGAAATGTCAGAATTAAGGTTGCCCATACAATTTTAATTCAGTTTCTTGCACATATGCATTATCTATAAAATAAGATTCCACAAATGTCACTCCGTGTGTCACACTGAAGCCTAAAATGGCTGAGTCAGTGTGAAGAGATGGAAACAGCTACAAGCATGATTGAGAGCACTTTTTGTTCAGCATATTACCAGGTTGTCATCACTGGGATTTGCAATCTGTTATCATCCAGGTTTTAAATTCTCAGCCATTTTGACTTTACAGATTACATCCCTGTGACAGCAAAGTGTATATCTGTGCCATGTCAAGAGTTCTTAGATCATTGTGATATTAGAGGTCACTCAGACAATCACCACCCTTACTCTACGGTGAATTCTAGTACCATCTTGCAACTGTGTGTGGTGTCCTATCATCTAAGAGAGCGGGGAGGAGATCTGACTGATTTAAAAAAGAGAATTGTATGCAATTTTCAGTCAGCTGAAGAAAGTTTGCCTTCCCTTCCACAGACAAATGAACTTGATGTATTTCCTTCTCAAAAACTTCACCAGATTCAGCACTTACAAATCCCTCGGAAGTCCAGAGTTTGTGGTCATGGAGACCGCTTTTGTCTAGAGTCAATAACAACATACCATGTTGGACCCTAATGCAAAATGTCGTCGTGATTCAGTGTTTCCTTTCTATATTCTAAGTCGAGGTTCATCAAGGCTTAAAAATGTAATTAAAAAAACTTTGTCCTTTCTTGGTACAGCATGTCAATAAAGTGATGTTGCTTGGTTATTTTCATTACATAGTTACTTCTTTGAAAGGGCAAACTGAGTTGATTTGGTGAGTATAAATATCTGGGTTTGTGATTTGTCTCGGAAGAGACGTTTAAAACAGAACAAAACCAAAAAGAAAAAACATCCTCATACAAAATTTTGAGGGGGGCATTTCTACATATTACAGCTATTTTGCAACCAAAATAACTAATACAGGTCAATTTTCAGAGTTGGTTGGGACCTGGCATATCAGTTATTTACCGTAGTAAGATCAGATTTCTATTTAACAAAAACAGTGCTTTTGAGTGGCTCCAATTTTATCTTGATTTTTGTTGGCTTGTTTGCTCTGTTTTGTGTTTTAAAAAAAATTGTTACATGCTGCCTAAAATTGCTTTAGAAAGCCTATATTATTTGATAAAATTAATTCACCTTAGAGAGACTTTAATAGCTTAGCACCTTGATAATGAGATGGGATACAAAGCCTTTCATCTTCAGGTAACCAGTTCAAAGTTGACCCAGATCATTAGTAACTGAAAGCGGTTCTCAAGTCATAAGCACTTCCACCTGTTCTCACAATGGGGTATTGATAAATTGGGTGATGGGGAGTAAGGAAAATTGGAGTGATTACTTAATGCTGGAGTTAAAAAAAGGAAATAGAATTATTTCCTATTAGCAATAGAAGAACAGAGAGCTGGAACCTCCCATTTACTGCCTTTGGCAGTAAAGCATTTATAGTAGCTTCCAAGCAGAGGACAAGACTCAGATTTTGACACTGTTGCTAGGAGGCCTTGGAATTACTGTATACAGCAGAATATACGAAACCCATTGTGAAGTGTGGCAGATGCAACTGTTCTGAGTAAGGAAATTTAGTTAAACCCAAATTTTCCATTATCTTCTCCTGGCTGTTAAGTGGGCTTTGCAAAATGAGTGGGTCTCAGTCCTGTTCCTTGTGAATAAGTATGTTTCACCCACAAAACTCATCATAAGAACTAATCAACACCCTTATTGATAATGGGTATGGAGATTCAGTACCCTGTCACTGTTGCAGATGACTGCCATTAGGTCAGCTGGGTGCACTGTAATGGATGTATGAAATTTGCCCCATTGGTTCCTGTGCTCCAATTTTGGTGATCTAAAAAGGCCTTCAATTACTAAAGATATCCATTAACCATGATTTAAGAATTGTAAAGTCTCTTAAAATTTTAAGGAAGGAAATTCTAAATATGACTTCGTATTGTTGTTGTACTAGAAAGCCTTTCATTTAGCCATGTGTATCTACATGTTTCACATTTCAGTTCAACTTTAATATGTTTATTGGAAAACCTAAGATGTTCTGTTTAGACTGAAAAATTTAAAGATTGTTTGTTTGTTTGTTTGTAGGTTGTCAAACTGAAGCAAATAGAACACACACTGAATGAAAAGAGAATATTACAGGCAGTGAACTTTCCTTTCCTTGTGAGACTGGAGTATTCTTTTAAGGTAAATATTTTGAAAGCAGTTGCTTCAAAATGTGAATGAAGTATATGCTGAAATTTTAGATGTGTACAGATAACTTTCTTGCTCAGTCTGTAAAGCCAGTGCACTATAATGCAGTTATGGTAAAGTACATCACATCCTCCTAAGAATTATTAATGCAAAATTAATTTTCTTCTCTGCCATGGGTAATATAAAGTATGTACTTTGTGTTCAAAATACTAAGTAAATTATGAGTAATATGCAATAATTCATGCTTTTGGTAAAATGTACTTTGCATAAAACCTTTCGATGAAGGGACACTATCAATTTGAAATGTAGCCAATTATTTTTGTGTTGTGTTAGGCTTTGCATTTTTTAGTGTCATTTCTCTCATCTCTTTCAGTCGTAATAATCTAAATGATAATTGTAAAAATCATTAGTAAAACTTTCAAATAGAAGTAACATTTAAAGTTCATGCTGTCCCTTTAACTGTGTACTTCTGGGGAGAATTATGCTAAAGCAAAAAGAATAGGTCTTTCTCCATCATTCTTCTTTCCACTATCAACACCAGCCTATATATATAACCAATAAAGTATGTGTGTGCGTTACATGAAGAAGCACATTATCTATTTTGTGTGTGTGTTGGCATTTTGGTTGTATTTGAAAAAGACTTAAGACCTTGTGCCTCTGCTCCTATCTGCTAAGCTAAAGCCTTTTTTCTCCTTCAGGAGAATAAGGGCTTGTCTATACTACACAATTTGTTGGCAAAAGGCAGCTTTTGTCAACAAAACAGTGGAGGTGTAAATCTCCTCCCACTGACAAAACTCTCCTGCTTTGATGGCCAAGTAAAACCACCTTGACGAGAATCTTTTGCGGCAAAGTTAGATCAACAAAGAGTCAGTGTAGACACTGCATTCATTACATCGCCGTAAGTGGCCTCCAGGAGGTATCCGACAATGCCCACCATGACCACTCTGCTCACGGTTTTGAACTCTGCTGCCCTGCAGCCAGCTACACAGGCATGTGTTCCCTCCACTTTCAGGGCCCCAGGAAGTTTTGAAATTGCTCAGCATGGAAAGCTATTGGCAGAAAGCACACTCCTGACTGGACTACAGGGAAGTGGGTGGATCTCCTTGGTCTGTGCGGAGAGGAGGCTGTGGCAGTACTCTGAGGGAATCACAGAATGAAACATTAACATGGAATCCTGCTCTCCCTGGTACTAGGACCACAGTGGCAGGCAGGGTGGGCTGCTGCTGGGAATAGGGGGGAGAGACTTGTGCTGTGCAGAGGTGAGGACTGATGTCAGGGTGTCCCCCTTCCCCCACCGGTATACTAGGCTCCACTGAACTGCAGTGGAGGGACAGGGGGACACTGTCTGTGCACCAGCTTCTGTCTCAGGACTGGTTGTTTCTGGCTGCTGTCTGAATGTATAGACAGCATGCCGACACACTGACTCTCCCCCAACACACACTCTGTCTCTAACTCTTGTCACACACACTCACTGTCACACACTCACCCCCCCCCCCACACACACACACTTATGTGGGCTTCTTGTGTTAGTGTTCAGTAGTGTCAGTTTGGTCATATTATCAAGTGCTACTTTAAAAAGTGGTTTAAAATGTGTTACTTTTCGGGCACACACGGTAATCATTACAAGGTTCATAGCATGTTGCAAACAAACAATGCCAGGCTCAGTACACTACAGCAACACACATTACTGTGACTCAGTCTTAATATGCTCCTCCAGCCGAATAGCCCACCGTTGGGCTCCTCTTACAGACTTGTGTTCATAACGCGCAGCACAATACTGAATAGCAGTGCAGGATCCATGCTTTCTGACAGAGATGATTGGGTTGCAGGTTAGCAGGGCAGTTGAAAAGTGGTTGTCAATCTAGTAAGATGCCCATGGAATGACAGGATTGAGAAGCCGTCATCATGTGGCACTGCGCTTGCCCCTGCCCCCGTCAGGCCTTGCAAAACTTTCCCAATGCTCCCTGCGTCCAGTTGCACAGTGGGATAGCTACCCACAGTGCACTGCTCTCTGTGTCGATGCAAGAGGTGCTATTGTGGATGTGCTCTATCGACACAAGGAGCATAGTGTGGACATGAAACAGCAGTTTAATTACAGTGGTGGCTGTCCGTCGGCATAACTTGTGTTAACAAACCTTGTAGTATAGACAAGTCCCAAGATTCAGTAAGTATCGGAGAGATCCATGTTACACATTTTTGCTTGATGACTTTGTAACATCTGTGACATACTCTAAAATGAGGCAGACATACAAGAAATAGAAGCTAAAGAGAATATGAGGGAACTTTACGTTTATGATCTTGTTGATCAGGTGACATTCTAAATTCCTTCTCTTCAGATTATTTTAACCACAGGTGCCTCTTAACTATGAAAAGTGTGTGTATAGATGGGTGGTGCGCAGTGTGGGGTGTATGCTTCGGAAGCATGAGCTTTCCAAGAGTCAGTTACATGTCAGCATCTTGGGAGTTGGGGATGCCCTCTCTATATTAGAAAGACCTTCAAAACTGAAGTGAAAATATAGTTGAAAACTAGCCATATACCCCACGTGAAATTCAATATAATTCCAATTATCCAAATTCCCTTTATCTGATAATCCTAGTTATCTGAATCCACAGCATGTCCTCCATGCAGCCCTGTGTTAGTGAACAGCACTTCTGTTTGTTCAAATGTCCCCTTATTTGAAACTTTTGGGTGCCCCCAAGCCATTCAAATAAACGGGTGCATGCTGTATATTGATGAGCAAAGGAGAACTTGAAAATAACATGAGAAATTTTCAGCTTCCAGTGGGGAGGAATCTTTCAGAATAACTACAGTTACTTTAATGACAATCTTTATGCTCCATTTGGAAGAATTTTTTAAGTGCGGCAAACATTATCTGCATGTATGTTTTGTGAGACACATTTATATATCTTATGGAGGCATGGCCCTAATGAGAATAATAGACATACAAAAGTGTAGGGCTGGAAGGGATCTCAAGAGATCATGTAGTCCATCCCCCTGCACTGAGCCAAGGCCCACTAAATCTACACCATCCCCAAAAGGTAAAAACAATGAGGGGTCCTTGTGGCACATTAGAGACTAACAAATTTATTTGGGCATAAGCTTTTGTGGGCTAGAACCCACTTCATCAGATGCATGGAGTGGAAAATACAGTAGGTTTATATATACACAGTACATGAAAAGGTGGGAGTTGCCTTTCCAAGTGAGGAGTCAGTGCTAATGAGACAATTCAATTAACAGTAGAATACCAAGGGAGGAAAAATCCAGAACCCTGCCTTGTTGAGCCAGACACGCTAGTCTGCTGCAACACAGACCCAGGTCTGGTCCACGCCCCCAAAGCTGCAGACTTGAACAAAAAACTGCTTCAGCAGCCAGATACCCAGTTCCCAATGGGATCCATTCCCAAATAAATCCTTTTTACTCTGTATAAAGCTTATACAGGGTAAACTCATAAATTGTCCGCGCTCTATAACAGAGCGATTTGCCCAGCTGTTTGCTCCCCCAGATATTAATCACTTACTCTGGGTTAATTAATAAACAAAAGTGATTTAATTAAGTATAAAAAGTAGGATTTAAGTGGTTTCAAGTAATAACAGACAGAACTAAGTAAGTTACCAAGCAAAATAAAACAAAACACACAAGTTTAAGCCTATTACATTTAAGAATACAGGTAAACTGAATACAGGTAAATCTCACCCTCAGAGATGTTCCAATAAGATTCTTTCGCAGACTGGACTCCTTCTTAGTCTAGGCCCAATCCTTTCCCCGGTACAGTTCTTCTTAGTTCCAGCTCAGGTGGTAACTAGGGAATTTCTCATGACTGGCAGCCCCCTTTGTTCTGTTCCACCCCCTGTTATAGCTTTGGCACAAGGTGGGAATCTTTTGTCTCTCTGGGCCCCCACCCCTCCTTCTAAATGGAAAAGCGCCAAGTTTAAGATGGATTCCAGTACCAGGTGACATGGTCACATGTCCTGTGAGACCCCAAGCCTCCATTCTTCCCGTCCTGACTCACAGGAACGCAGGAAGGCTTACAAGTAAATAGCCATTTACAACCAATTGTCCTAGTCAATGGGAGCCATCAAGATTCTAAACCACCATTAATGGACCACACTTTGCAAAATTACAATAGGACCTCAGAGTAATACTTCATATTTCTAGTTTTAATACAAGAATGATACATTCATACATATAGGATGAACACACTCAGTAGATTATAAGCTTTGTAATGATACCTTACAAAAAACCTTTTGCATAAAGCATATTCCAGTTACATTGTATTGACACTCATTAGCATATTTTCATAGAACATATGGCGTGCAAACGTCACAGTGGTGTCTGTGTCCTCTGTCTGACTTTTCCACCAACTACTATGTTGTTTTGTGTTGAGTATGTGGTTAGAGATTAATCTTTTACTTCTTTAGTAAAAAGTAAAATGTGCTTTACTTGAAAAATTGTTTTCTTTAGAGATTCTAGAATGTTGAATTCTTAACATTTATGTGTATCTTTTTTTATTTGATGTTTAGGACAATTCTAATTTATACATGATTATGGAATATGTCCCTGGTGGTGAAATGTTCTCACATCTAAGAAGAATTGGAAGATTCAGGTTAGATACTTAATTAGATTATTCCTTCAGAAATAAAAATCTAAAATTTCTAGTTAGTGTATTTTTTTCTTAAAACTGTAATCATTAAGGAATAGAGATTTAATTACATAATATGGGTACATGCATTTTAATTTTTCCCCTTGTCAGTGAGCTGAAATCATGCAGTGAAAGTCTCCTAATTACATGTATTAGTTTGCAATTAGTTAATGTAGGCTTTCATAATCCGTACAAGAGAGAATCCTGGGACTAGTGTATAGATTGTTGTTGGCAGTCTTTTTGGTTTCCAAAAGTCAATCCAAAAGACCAAGTGAAATGAAAACATTATCTTGCAACAAAGCAGGAATTAAATAAACAGAAAGATTTATCCTATGGAGCACGTTATCCCCTTGTCTTGCATGTGCAATTTTAAATGTTATAAATCCTTGAGGATTGAGATTATGGGTATTTGGATACTAAAATCTTGTTGCTTGCCTTTGTTCTTTTTCTATCACATAAATAACCAGGAAACAATTGCTTGATATTTAAATTGTCTACAGCTTTAAGATTGTGGCGTTTTATATTGTAACTCCTTAAGGCTATTGTTAGAGGCATAATAATGTTTTAATTCATTGCAGTGAACCACATGCACGGTTTTATGCAGCTCAGATAGTGCTAACATTTGAGTACCTCCATTCACTAGACCTCATCTACCGAGATCTAAAGCCTGAAAATCTTTTAATTGACCAACAAGGATATATCCAGGTATGATGCTGGTGAACGTTTATATATTTGAGAGTTTTGTAGTATGCTGGAGGTTGGGTAGTTCCTAGGAAGTGCATCTATGAATTATGGGCAGTCACAAACCTTGTTGAAGCTGGTAGATGTGACAGTCATCTTCCATTCAGGCTAAATGAGGGAGTGGTTAAATGTCCTTATGTTTAGTAATGGCTGAAACAATAAGAAGCCACTGCTCAAATCTCTGACCATCATGGGAAGGCTGGAGTAGGTGGTGAGCTATGCAGTCTGAAAAGTTTGTCCTTGGGTCTGAATGCAAGTTAAGGGGTGAGTATTGTTTGGTGGAGCTGTTTCTGACTGTGAGCCAGAAACGGATAGGCTAACAGGAAAACAAGCAGAGAGCCAGGAGAGACAATAAGTGAAGCACTGGTGACTTGGCCTTGAGAGAGAACCAAAAGAGAGCTTTTTGGGCAAAGTTCTGATTGGGAAGAGACTTGCAATTGTGAGCAAAGAAACTGTCTCCTGTTTGATTCCTACTGTGTTTAAGGAAACAGAACTTTATGCACATTATTTGTAAATACACAGGATGGCATCAGAGAAATAACTCACTATCATCAACTTCTCCTCCTAATGGAAACAACCTGCAAGACCCCATATATTGGCTAACCACTCAGGCTAAAAAGGCGTAAAAACTTAGATTTATGCAAATGTAAATATTTGAATCTCACAGTACAACTGTTGAACTCAAATAGCAAGTTCTTGACGTTTCAGGAAAACTCCCATAAGGCACCTTCCACATACGTCTCAAGATTGTTAACTGTGCATTGCTTCAAACAACATAACTGCAAATAAAAATTCTCTTGATAAGTTTGATTAACAGTGTGACTGAAATTATAAAACAGAAAACCTTAATAGTTTGTCCACTCAGCCTAAAAGCACAAATAGAAAAGAACAAAGATCAGTGTTTGTGATTTGGCTATTTTCAGTAAAGTCTTCGTAAGAGCCATCTGTCTTTGAAAGAGAGAAGAATATGTATTTGTCTTATACTGAATAAGTGGCTTTTGGATCATCATAAATGATTTTTTGAGCAGTGGCAAGTCAGATTATTTTATTATTATTATTATTATTATTTTTATTATTATTAGCATTAGCCCTCCACCAAAATAATAATAATAATAACAAAGATATATGCCCTATTTATGTGGAAGAAGACTGGAACTTTCACCTACATAAAGAAATACCTTAGTAGTGGAGCTATGGAAACATTCCTCTTCCATTTTGCATCTCTTTGCACCTGAAGGAGTTTGTATTGAATAGTATATAATGTCTGAGAAAGTGTTTCAGAGGGATTAAATCAGAAGTTACTATCATCTGAAAAGACCTCCTTTATGATAGCTTACTTGATTACATAATGTTACATTGATGCTGCCAAAAGGGTACATATAATCCTTATGCAATTTTGCAGTAAAAATCTCCCAGATTTTCAAGGAGTTGCTGATCTCTTGACCAGCTGTTTTTTTTTTTTTTTCTGATCCAGTTGTCGAGTTATTTATGGCATCTACAGAAGTTGTGATCCATTTATCAATAATCACATTTTTCAACATTTTAGCTATATTTAATAAAAAGACTATATTTATATTTAATAAAAAGTAACAGTTGGGACTAACATTTAATACACGTATAATTCATCTGTAAAATAATAATCCATGGTTAGCTCTCATTGCTTTGCATTTTTTTAATCCAGTGGCTTGTGCTCAGGGTGGAGTACCTGCCATATCTTTCCTTTTTTTAGTTTTATCAGTTTTTTCATGAGTTTTTGTCTGAATTAAAGGATCAAAATAACTGGCTAAACAAGATGAAGTCTTATACCATATTGAACAAGTCATAAATGGTGAATTGCTTCTGTGGATGAAGATACTTTTCAGAACATCCTCCTAATTGAAATTTTTTTTAAAACTACATTTAAAAATAATTACAAGTATTTTTCTCTGTGCTCCAGGTCACAGACTTTGGGTTTGCAAAAAGAGTAAAAGGAAGGACTTGGACGTTATGTGGAACACCAGAATACTTGGCTCCTGAAATAATTCTCAGCAAGGTATTTCAATATATATATTTTAAGAATAAGTACGGTCTTGTTGTTCAGGCCTGACATTTGATCCAATTTAGCATTATTTATTTAATAATCGGCATTTGAGGCAGCTGCAGTAGTTAGGCACCTGTGAAAATCAGTCTCTGAATTGCCAGTCCTTAGTAAAGTACACAAAATGCAATCATCTATGTTAATTAGAGATTATTAAAAAATACTCCAAATTATCTCTTTGTACATGCTCTTAATGCAACCTTGCAAAATTCTGTTCTCACATTTGCAAGTAACTTTTTGCGGGGCAGGAAGCAAATTATAATTAGGTGGGTTTTTTTCACTAGCATTTTTCATAAGTGTATGCCAGTTTTGCCTGCTCTGGTATATTTTCATGAACTAGTAAAATGAACTAGTAAAAAATTCCAGAAGGTAACCAGACCTGCATACTGGATAAACCAACAGGTATTTAGGGATCACCCCACTGAGGGAGTGTTTCAACCTGCAAGCATTATGCATTAAATCTTCTTCTTTTTTTAAAAGTCTTTTTAAATTTAAATAAAAAAGTCAAATGTGACACTACTCTTTAAGCATAACTGGCTTATCTCACATCATCTTTCTTCAAATAATACAACGAGTATCTGAATGGAGAAGGTATTATTATAATTAATACTTGGCTTTTATCCATAGATCTCAAAGTGCTTTACAAAGGAAAGCAAGTATCATTATCCTTGTTTTACCGATGCCCCCTTATTACACAATATCTTATCTATTGTCTGTAAAAGTCAATCGAAACTACTTGTAACCTTCTAAGGTCTTAGTGCAGGGTGATGGTTCTCTTGAAACTGTTGGTGGGGATAATAGTTCTTAGTCGTTGTATTTTAATACACTTAACATGTAAAGCAGCACAGGAAGCTGCATTCCTTCCCCTCTCACTTCAGTATATTGATATCAATTTTTTCAGGGAGGACATTGAAGCTTGAGCTCAGGTCCTGGTAAGATCTCAGAAAAAGAACGTATTTTTAAGTGTACTGTTTGCAAATGTATTTGTAATTTAAGTAATATATTTTTCAGAGTAAACCGCTTTTGTTTAAAAAAAAAGTGTTTTTCAGATAAATTTTAAGTACAGGTCAGTTAATAGATGAATCAGTAACAGCTAAATAACTAAATATTTTAAAACTGGTTTCTATTAAAAGCTTTGAGAGGTTCCATTTTAACTTAACTAATAAGTTTTAAGATACTAAAATAATATGAAGAATGAAACAGAGTATATACATTGCTAGAGGCATGATTGGACTCAATGAAATGTCTTTAATTCACTCTGAAACTAAGTTTCTTTCAAATAAAGACCTGGGCCCCAATATTTCTTCTCTGTGGGTGGGTTGCTATGTGGGTGCTATCTGTACTTTCTTCTGGGTGGGTGGGTTGTTGCACCTGTGCAGAGTCCCATTGGTTTCACTGGGGCTCTGCCAAAGCACAGCAATCTGTGCAAGAAGTTTCAAGAACTGAGCCGTGAACTTAATCTCATAGTGCATCATCCATGTGTGTTTTAAGTCTACTACAAACTGGAAGTCATGAGGCAATTAATTTTGAACTATTCTGTTTTAATGTTTTATACTAATACTATATATTTTGTATTTGTAAGTGTAGAGGAACTCTTAAATCTTATTAGCTATGATAAAACAGTAATATTTCCCCTTTATCTCGCAGGGTTACAACAAAGCAGTGGACTGGTGGGCATTAGGAGTGTTAATCTATGAAATGGCCGCTGGATATCCTCCATTCTTTGCAGATCAACCAATTCAAATTTATGAAAAGATAGTTTCTGGAAAGGTATGCAAAAACTGTCTATTTTTAATTTTTTTTTTTGTACCACTTTCTTTGCATAGCTTTTCCTGTAACCTGATTATCTACTGAGTGGATCCACAATTCACTGATTTATTAGAGGTTGAGCGATTTAGATAGAGAATTAGAAAATTCCAGTCCATAACATGTACTTTTGAATCCATGGATATCCTTACTGCAATAATAATTTTTAAAAAGTGCATACATTTTTTTAACTCTCTGAAATATTGCTGTGTTTAAAGTTTAAAAACTCAGATTCTTGCAATCCCACACCCCGAATTTTATGTTTTCGCGTTTAAAAGAAAATGGCGAAGTAATCCAGTAGGTATATGTCACAAATCCACAGGATCGATGCTACACCCCGAGCTTTGAACAGTCTCTAGGAGGCACCTTCAATGTGTCTACTCCTGCACAGAGTAGGCCACGTGGCCTCACTGCCTCCTTTAGACTGAACGTCTGGGGCTCCAGCACTCCTGTTTCACACCATGAAGTCTGCTGAGCAAATCCAACTGAGATAGACTCAGTGGGTCCCTGGTAGAGACTTGTGCATTCTTCAGGGACTAATGAACCTCACCAAGCATTTGCAGCGACACTCAAAGTATTGTCAAAACAATGGGGTTTATTAGTCAACACAGCAATGGGAATCCTTAGGTTAGCACAGAGAAAGGAAGGTTAAAGCATAGCCCATTCCGGTTAGCCTAGAGCTCAGCCAAGTTGTAATGAGCCCCATTGTTCAAGTTCTGTCTCTCTCTCAGGCCTGGTCTATGCTACAGAGTTAGGTCAACGTAAGGCAGCAATCAGAAATTTGGAAGAGGGTGGCAGTTCCCAGAAGAAAAGGGAGGTTCTGTGTGAGAGAGAAGATATTCCACAAGCAGTGGACCCATAAATGGGAAAGAGACTTCCTTCCTGTGCAGACATTAAAGAGAACTAATTTAAGCTATTCAGTCAGTGGAACCCAGTATTCATGACAAAGACTGCAATGAAATAGTGTTAAAAGGACAGTGGAGATGAGGTGCATTTTCTCCGTTTATGGGGGAATGCCCCAAAATTAATCTTTGGGGAACAGATATAATTTAAAATAATCAAAATTATGCAGTTTCATATGATTAGGCCAATATGCATCAGTGCAGGAGCTTTTTTTCTCATTCAACTCCATGTGGAGAAACAAAGTAAAAATGAACTATGAGGTAAGAAATTCTTAGCACTTTTACTTTGCTGATCACTTGCTGACAGGAGTTATCTATGGGGAAGAGAAAGGGGAACAACTGAACAGTTTGTGGGAGGCAGCAACATGTGAGACACGGTAAAAAAGAGAAGAGAAAGAAGAGGATGGCCTATTAGTAGGGCCCTACCAAATTCATGTTCATTTTGGTCAATTTCACAGTCATGGGATTTTAAAAATAGTAAATTTCATTATTTCAGCTTTTTAAATCTGAAATTTCATGGTATTGTAATTGTAGGGGTCCAGACCCAAAAAGGAGTTGTGGGGGGGAGGGGTCGCAAGGTTATTGTAGGGGGGTTGTGGTCCTGCTACCATGACTTCTGCGCTGCTGCTGGCAGCAGTGCAGCCTGCAGAGCTGTGCAGCTGGAGAGTGGTGGCTGCTGGGTGGGAGCCCAGCTCTGAAGGCAGAGCTGATGCCAACAGCAGCACTGTAGAAGTAAGGGTGACATGGTATGGTATTGCCACCCTTACTTCTGTGCTGCTGCTGGTGGGGAGCTGCCTTCAGAGCTGGGTGCCTGGCCAACAGCCACCACTCTCTGGTCGCCCAGCTCTGAAGGCAGCACAGAAGTAAGAGTGGCAATACCATGAGCCCCCTAAAATAACCTTACAACACCCCCCTGCTTTTGGGTAGGATCCAATTTGAGAAACAGGGGGAGACCAGATTTCATGGTCTGTGACACATTTTTCATGACTGTGAATTTGGCCTACTTATTAGGCTGGTAGACATTGCCATGATGTACAGCCATATCACTTCATTCAGTGAGCTCATCAGATCTCCTAACTTAAACAGGTTTAACTGGTTCACCACTTGTACAAAAGATCTTGGGGGAAACGCAGGTGGTGCTGGTGATTCTATACTGGCATTCCTCCTTCTAAGTCAGTATGGAACCAATGTTGTAGCATGGTGTTACAGAATATTGCTTCTGATGAGTCTGTCTTTTGGGTGAAATATAAAATTGAGGACACTTGTGATTACTAAATTTCCTGTGGCTCTTCCTGTAAAAATAGGTTATTAATTTACTTGGTTACATTTTGCCTAAAGTATTGACTTTTAGAATGATCACAAATGTCAATAAATCTCTCTTTACTGAAAGATTCTTTAAACTGCCTATTCATTAAAGATTTATCTTCATATTGGGGGGAAAAAAGGTTCATTTTTGCAGTCATTATTGTACCTAAAGTTTCTCTAGTTTTATCATTCAATATTTTTACTGACTCTGGGAAGGTAGGATGGTCTAGTGGATTGGGCACTGGATTTTGAACTCAAGAGAATTGGGTTCAGTTCTCAGCTCAGCCACAAATTTCCTATGTGACCTTGGGCAAGACATTTAACCTACCCTCTGCCTCAGTTCCCCATCAGTAAAATGGGATTAACGTTTTCGTGCCTTTCAAAGTGTTTTGAGGGTAATATTCATTAGTAATTGTAAGGCACTAGATACTACACTAATGAGAGCCATACACATGCCCAGACAGATAAATAGGAGGAGCATACTTAGCTATCAGAGCTGATGATTTTGCCACATCTCTTCACAGATTAAATAATCCTGCAGACTGCATTTAACTCTTAACTTAATTTATTTAATGACATTTCATATCTACAGAATACCATTGATCAATTGGGCATAGTGAGTGCCAAATTCTGGAAGCATGGATGTGGCAAGAGAGACTTTTCATTTATTTTTTTTCCCAATTTCAGATCCTGCATTAGACTTTCTGATGGTGTTTCTTGGATCATTAAGGCCCTGTAAAACTATGCAGCAAAACCTGTATCAGCTAGATCTTCTTTAAACACTATTGAAGCATAGTTCATGCTAACCTGGTTTACCTTGCCAGTGCAGACTGGATATGACTATTTTGTGTTTGAGATGATCTATTAAATAGTCACAAATTTACTTTGACAAGGCAAACAAACTTTCATGTATTTAAACAATGCTCAGGATTGTTCAGCTAAGAGCTTGATTGGCAGTGTATGTGCTATCTATAGCGAGATTACAGTATAGGTAAATTTCTAGATTGAATTCTCACACATGACTGCTGAGTGTGCAATTAGCAACTAATTAGAAACCGGATCCTCCTAATCCGATACATGAATTCAGTAGCTATGGAATGCCCTTATAGTGGTAATTAACTAAACACAAAACACCAGAGGGATTCCCTCTGAGACTTTTTCCACTCATCTTATCCAGAGCACCTTGTCCAGTTCTCAGAGAACACTTTATGCAGTTACCTGGAATCCAAAAAACTTAGTTCAACTCCAGATTTCTCGGGCATCTTTATTTGGCATTCAGAAAAGCTGTGCTGAGTTGATCCTACTCAAGTGAAGGGGCAGGTATAGGGTGTACCACACATCCAAAGTTACACAAAAAACATCTTTCTTTATATACACTTACACATTATACTGCATTTGCTATACATTGCATCACGCTTTATTGGATTGGTTACTTTCCAAGAACCAATCCCTGTGCAGCGTGCTCTGTCCGTGCATTGTCCACACTCAGCCTCCTCCTTGAAGACCTCATCTCTACATTCCTAACTTATTTTGTCCATTGTTTCCTTGTTCATAGTGTGACGGGGCAAGGCCAGATGGCTATAGAAAAGTAGTGGGAGATAGATATATTAGCTCCAGGCTAAACAAGTCCCTGGTACCAGGATAAGTGAAATGGCAGCTGCTCCAGGTCAGTTAAGACACCTGGGGCCAATTAAGAACTTTCCAGAAGGCAGGGAGAATGCTAGGTTGATTGGGACACCTGAAGCCAATCAGGGGCTGGCTGAAACTAGTTAAAAGCCTCCCAGCCAGTCAGGTGGGTGTGCATGTCAGGAGCTGTGGGAGGAAGTTGCGCTGTTGGAGAGACTGAGTAGTACACACCATATCAGGCACAAGGAAGGAGGCCCTGAGGTAAGGGTGAAGTGGAGCTTGAGGAAGTGAGGGCTGCTGTGGGGGAAGTAGCCCAGGGAATTGTACATGTCATGTTTCTAAAAGGTCAGCTACCGTAGCTGATACTATTAGGGTCCCTGGGCTGGAGCCCGGAGTAGAGGGTGGGCCCGGGCTCCTCTCCACCTTTGCCCCCTGATTAATCACTGAGACTGGGAGACAACAGAGACTGTGCAAGGAAGGATAACTTCTCCTCACTTCCCTCGCTAGCTTATGATGAAAATGGCTCAGTAGACTGTGACCCTTGTCTCTACAGAGAAAAGGGTTACGTGGAGGATCACAGTGAGCCTCTGAGGCTAGTGAAATCTGCCAGGAAACGCGGGACCCACGGAGGAAAGGGCAGAGCTTTGTCACAATAGTAAATGTTTCCCAGGGTATTCTCCCTCTTATCTTAGCTGTCTCAGACATTCTATCTTTTTAGCCTACTGACCTATTTACTTATCTTATTTAGCACAAACATTCTATTATCAGCATAATGATCTGTTTACCTCCCTAATTCTATCCACCAAGAAATGAGCCCTCCCTTCAGGTGTTGACTACTCTTGTCAGTCCAGGCCTCAGCTACAAACAATCATATGCTTTCGGCTTACCCTTTCTCAGATCTGTAAGGAAAAATAAATCCTGTAAGATTTAAACCAGTTAAAGATAAGCCTTTTATTGTACTCAGGAGTTATAGCTCCAGCTGTGCCAATGTGAATTTTAGTAGTTTCATCATTATCTCATGTATTTTGTTTTTATTTTGTAGGAATTTTTAATAAGTATTTATATTTCCCTGTCAGTTTTCACAGATCTTATATATTCAGTCTTCTTTTCTGTAATTATGATTTTCCAAATCAGAATTAAAATTGCTGTCCTCATTCTTCAACTTATTTATCTGATTTCACCAGCATAAGTGGGATACAAACCACCATTTGTGTGCATAAGTCAGGCAAGTATCCCCTCTTTACTGGCAAAATCAGTTATATTCTCAAAAATGGGGAGGCAAAATCTGATGCTAGCTTAAAATTTGGTTTTAAAAATTATTTGATGAAGGGGGACCCAGAAGTGTTGGAGAGACATCAGTTAGTAAAAACTAAATTAGTTTCTTAGTCCTTACAGAATCACTTCCGTATGCTGAAAATTCAAAATAAAGAAATAAATAATCCAGAGACAGACAAGACCTAGAAAATTTCAGCCCAAGAAGTGAAAATTTGACAGTTATATGCCATTGGAAAAGGCCCTTTGAAATAAAAATGCATAAGCAACCTTAACTCCGTCTGTCTGTGTGCTCCAATTGATGCGTATGGTTAGAAGTGTAGAATGACTCCAAAGTTTTAATTTATATGAGCATTGTTCTCTTTACTTCACAAAGGGGGAGAAAAAACAAATGTAATCTATATTGTGGTGTTAATTTATGGGTGTGATTTTTAGGTACGGTTCCCATCACACTTCAGTTCAGACCTGAAAGATCTACTAAGAAATTTACTCCAGGTAGACTTGACCAAACGATATGGAAATCTAAAGAATGGTGTAAATGACATAAAGAACCACAAGTGGTTTGCTACAACAGATTGGATTGCCATTTATCAGAGAAAGGTAAGGCACTTTCTCATCTAATTAATTAAAATTATATGTATTTCTGATTTCATTAAGCAAAGTCAAAGTTGGGTGTTTTAAATTGTGTATTATGAATGGAAAAGTTAGCAAATTTGACACATCCAATTCAGATGTTCTGAGAAAAGCATGATATTCCTTCGGATCCTGAGGAATGCATTAAATTACAAAGGACAGGTATACTTATCCTCAGCAACTCATGCACTTCCCTGCTCCCCTAATGCATGGTTCACGCTCTACTCTAATTTCTTTCTTGCCCATCTTCAAAATGAGCTATTTCTTGCACCTCTAACCTTCTACTTAATCCTTAACATATAATGGCTACTGAAATTGTCCCTCCCACTAAGAAATCTTTATGTTCTTTGCCTAGTTGTTCTCAGAAGCCAGCCTGTTCTTCACCATGGAGATGGTCTGGTCTTAATCCAGGGATTTGTCTCCAGCCTTTGCTATTACACACTCAGCCTCTGCTGTCATACACCTTTCCTCTGCTGTCTTCCTCTGAGAACGGAGGATCTCGTTAATCTTGAACACACAGAAGATTTCTTTTAAATTATCCAGTATGTTTTTCTAGCACTAGTGCAGTTCCATCAGTGGTAGCAATGTTGGGAGCCCTTCTAGTGGTTGGATGCAGGGCCAGATTTACACTTCACACGTCCCTAGGCACAGCACCTTCAGCATCCCTGTCCCCCCCCCCCCACCTACAGCTGACCTTCATATTTTCTTTAAAAAATGAAACTTTTAACCCACTTTTCACTTTTAGGTGCCCCTAGAATGCTGGTGCCCCTAGGCATGTGCCTAATTGAAAATCTGGCCCTGGTTGGATGTCACCATTTTTACCACAGTGTTTTCTAGACTAGCTCAGGTTCTGAGCAGTCAGACAATCCTGGCAGCAAGCCTATGCTAGGGCTCCCACTGTTGGAGCTGTAGCAGAATGAGACCTTAAGAAAATTGTCATCATAGATACAACTGCTAAGAAGACTGGCGGAAGGGAAAGATTTGGTTCCTGACAGAGTGAGTGAAGCAGGGTGGGACTTACTGCAGACCCTGCCTCCCAGCAGCTCCCAGGGTCTGCTCCCCTCTATGACATAGTGCCACTTTTGTAAGTGCCATAGTGCCATCACTAAGCACCTGGAAATTAGCCAGTTCCCAGATGACATACACCTAGGAAATGAACAGTTTCTTAGGTTAAACCAGTATTTTTCTGTTCTTTAAATAGGAAGTAGTAAAATTTTAAAATCTCATTGGTTTTGTTCTGAAAATTTTGAGAGCAGAAATAATTTATTTTAATTGAGACATTTGTCATAAATGAGTTTACAGTCAAGTGACACACTTCGGCGAATATTAGTATCTTATTCAAATGCTAACAGAGGTGTGAAAGTGCTGCTATAATAATAATTTTTAAAATTATTTTAAAGGCCAAACCTAAAATCTAACAATAGTTTATAAACAGTAACTGGTTGTCTGGTTATACAAATTGACAGAACAGTAGTTGTAATCACTGATGTATTAATTACTATAAGACAGGGTACTATTAACACATCTTGCATTCTTTGTGTTAAGTGGAGACATTTTAAGAAAAGATTTAATGTTACAGAACTGTAATTATCTCTTCTCTGTGTTTTTAAATGCCCATTTAGAACACAATTTATATGCAGTGGGGATTCCTCTGTGATGTGCCTCTGTGATTTTTTTTTCCTATAATAATAAATTAAATATTTTAATATTTTGCTACATATGCTTAACCTCACTATCCTATTGTTGTCAAAAACTTTTTTTATCAGAAGCTAGAAATATCTAAAAGTGAATTAGTGACACAACTATTGCTACTTTATATTACCCTTTGTAAAGGATTTGGAATACTAATGAAGAATGGCTTTGAAATTATTAATTATGGGAAATAAATACTATTAGAAGGCTAACACTATAATAATACAGTACAATATTAATATTTCAGGGTGTATTGAAATCTAGAGATCAACTGTTATGTTTGAGGCCATCTTTTCACAGTGACTCTTTTCACCCGTGCTTTTTTATAGTAAAGTCACTTGCCTAAACTGGACCTACTCTGCATAATGAAAAAATAGTTCCTTAGCAACTAACATGGTATGAATAATACTGTTGTGTTACACTTGTGCATAATACAGTCAGTTATTTAATATTTCAGATAAGATCAGATCCTCTCTTTCTTTTTATGCATGCATAGGAATTTATTAAAACCGTGCCTGGTAATATGGCTTTAATTAAGGCTGAACAGTATTTCCATTACATATCCCTGTTCTCTTGTGAGCTCACCTTCAGAGATTTCCTCTGGTAGGGATCTGAGAATAATATTGTGAAAAGTAACCCTGTATTGCAAGGACAAGTAAACATCTAGGGCTTTTCATTTGAGCTAGCAGGGGTTCCTAATACAAAATTTTTGGTGGCCTTAGATTGCAGCCACCAACTCCTGCTGGTGGCCGCTCTCACACTTTTTTCTAAAATACTTAATTAGCTTTAAGAAAAACAAATAAATATGCACATATACACGTCCAAATCATTGTAATTTATTTATTGCTAGCTAATAAGTCCATTGTAGAAAAGTGATATTAACATACAAATCACTTTTCACAGCAGACTTACTCAGCCTTGGGGACAAATTAAGCTCTGTGGGGGCTAGAGCCTGAAGCTGCGCCACCGTGGCCTAGGGCCTGCCATTGTACAGCCTGAACCTGGGACTGGAGCCCAAAGCCCCAGGACTGAAGCCCAAAGCCTGAGCCCCTCCGGCTTTGGGAAGGTGCGGAACGCAAGGTGGGGAACGCACCAGCTGCCTGCTCCTCCAGCATTGTGCTCCAGGTGTCTCCAGAAGGGGGCAGGGCCCAACCCCTGCTAGAAGCCCCAGCAGCCATCAGGGAGAGGGAGGGGCTGTTATTCACCACACAGCCCGGGGGCTGTGGCCACAAGAATTCCAGATGTTCCAGGTGAGATCTCACCAGTGCCTTGTATAACGGTACTAAAACCTCCTTTTCTCTACTGGAAATACCTCGCCTGATGCATCCCAAGACCGCATTAGCTTTTTTCACGGCCTTATCACATTGGCGGCTCATAGTCATCCTATGATCAACCAATACTCCAAAGTCCTTCTCCTCTTCCGTTATTTCTAATTGATGCATCCCCAGCTTATAACTAAAATTCTTGTTATTAATCCCTAAATGCATAACCTTACACTTTTCACTCTTAAATTTCGTCCTGTTACTATTACTCCAGTTTACAAGGTCATCCAAATCTTCCTGTATGATTTCCCGGTCCTTCTCTAAATTGGCAATACCTCCCAGCTTTGTATCATCCGCAAATTTTATTAACACACTCTCACTTTTTGTGCCGAGGTCAGTAATAAAAAGATTGGTCCCAAAACTGATCCCTGAGGAACTCCACTGGTAACCTCCTTCCAGCTTGAGAGTTCACCTTTCAGTAGGACCCGCTGTAGTCTCCCTGTTAACCAATTCCTTATCCACCTTTCAGTTTTCATATCGATCCCCATCTTTTCCAATTTAACATGGTTTTGGTAATTAATTGAGCTTTAAATATTCATGGTAAATAGGCCCAATGGCCTGTGATGGGATGTTAGAATGGGGTGGGATCTGAGTTACTACAGAAAATTCTTTCCTGGGTATCTGGCTGGTGAATCTTGCCCATATGCTCAGGGTTTAGCTGATCGCCATATTTGGGGTCGGGAGGGAATTTTCCTCCAGGGCAGATTGGAAGAGGCCCTGGAGGTTTTTCGCCTTCCTCTGTAGCATGGGGCACAGGTCACTTGCTGGAGGATTCTCTGCTCCTTGAAGTCTTTAAACCACGATTTGAGGACTTCAATAGCTCAGACATAGGTGAGAGGTTTTTCACAGGAGTGGGTGGGTGAGATTCTGTGGCCTGCTTTGTGCAGGAGGTCGGACTAGATGATCATAATGGTCCCTTCTGACCTTGGTATCTATGAATCTAAGAAAAGCCCCTGGTGGCCACATTTGATAAATGCTGCTTAAAATCCCAGTTTTAGTCCGGTTGGTTTTTTTGTTAGGGAATAATTTGGGAACAACTGGAGGGAGAATGAGGGTAATGGCAATAGGAACATATGGTTACATAGGTTAGGTATGCACTCAGGCTATTGAGCACCCACTCTTTCCTTCCTGCCTTGAGGGCAGGGATGTATGTTTGTATAAAGCCATGTGCAATGAGGCCCTGTTCTTATTTGTGATTTCTAGCTTCACAAATATTAGTGAGTAGTACTGTGGACCAGGCATGCGTATGTCTACATCAAAGGTGGCAGTACAGGAAAGGAAGCAGGTTCTGCAGAGCTGCTACTTCCCTCCATCCAAATGCAGATGTGGGGCAGGAAGTTGGAGCCTTCTTATGCTGCACTGGGTATAAGCACAATAGTTTCCTCCTTCCCCAGCATAGCAGGGAGTCACTGTCTCCCTCTCAAGATATTCCAAGTCAGTGCAATAACATGCCACTCCTTGCACTATGCAGATCATAATGTCATGATCTAACACTAAATAGTAGCTGATGTTTTCAGATCACAATCTCTTTAAATATTTGGCAGTTTGTCAGATTCACTGACAAATTTCAGTAGGCAGATTTGTTGTGATCCTCAGAGGTCCCTGTGATTTTGGATCTACAAATAAGATTAACCATTGCAAGGTTTAAAAGCAATAAAAAAATGGCAAAAACACTATTTGGCCACTAGTATGTTGCACAGGTACATTCTGTCTTTAACACATAAAATGTTCGGATGAAACATCACCATACAAAATCATATAAAACAGTATCAAAGTTTACTCTTCTCCTTTAAATATAAGGGTTTCACTATAGGAAAATGGTGATACTAAAACTGTATAGGTATCTTTTGAATTGTATGATTTCACAAACCACTTCAGCTTTACTTGGTGGTGTTGAGATACCAGAATCCCTTGATGTCAACGAAGAATCCACCATAGTGGTCACCTATGCTGTATTCCCTTTGTATAAAGTTGTGTGGTTTATTTTTGTCCTGCATACCTTCCCTCCACTCTGAAAGCCCTCACATTGCAGTGACAGTCCTTAGGGCCAAAGAAAGTGGTTTCAGCTCCCTTTGGAACTTGTCAGCTTTGTTTTTAACATGGCCATAGGAGGATACCATGTAATATACAAGTGTGCTGCTCTTGCCACTCCACAGGGATCAGATAGAGGCCTTGGCGTTCAAGACTGGTTTACTTGATTCCCACATGGCAGCATGTTGTGCTTTTGCTAGGCCTCTGAGCTGCACTGTAATCATAGAAATGTTGAGCTGGAAGGGACCTCAGGAGGTCAGCTAGCATCCACTCTGAGGCAGAATTAAGGAAACTTAAACTATCCTGACAGCTATTTGTCTAACCTCTTCTTAAACAAAATAAAATGATGGAGATTCCTCAGCCCGCCCTAAGCAATTTATTCCAGTGCTTAACTACCCTGACAGGAAGTTTTTCCTAATATCCAACCTAAACCATCTCTGCTGCAATTTAAGTCCATTGTTTCTTGTTCAATCTTCAGAGGTTAAAGAGAACAATTTTTTTCCCTCCTTATTGTAACAGCCTTTTATGTACTTGAACATTGTTATCATGTTCCCCCCTCAGTCTTCTCTTCTCCAGACTAAACAAACACCATTTTTTTCAGGTTTCAGAGTAGCAGCTATGTTAGTCTGTATCCGCAAAAAGAAAAGGAGGACTTGTGGCACCTTAGAGACTAGCAAATTTATTTGAGCATAAGCTTTCGTGAGCTACAGCTCACTTCATCGGATGCATTCAGTGGAAATCAGTGTTCCTTCAGAGGTCATATTTTTTTTACCTTTAATCTTTGTTGCTCTTGTCTGGACTTTCTCCAATTTGTCCATATCTTTCCTGAAATGTGGCGCCTAGAACTCGACACAATACTCCAGTTGAAGCCTAGTCAGCACAGAGTAGAGTGGAAAAATTACTTCTCATGTCTTACTTACACCACTCCTACTAATACATCCCAGAATGATGTTCGTTTTTTTATTTGTTTGTTATTTTGGCAACAGTGATTATGACTCCCAGATGCTTTTCTGCAGTACTCTTGCCTCGGCAGTCATTTCCCATTTTGTATGTGTTCCTTCCTAAGTGGAGTACTTTGAATTTATCCTTACTGAATTTCATTCTGTTTACTTCAGACCATTTCTCCAGGTTGTCCAGATCATTTTGAATTTTAATCCTATCCTCGAAAGCACTTGGAACCCCTCCCAGCTTGGTTTTGTCCACAAACTTTAGAAGTGTACATGCTATGCCATTCTCGAAATCATTGATGAAAATATTGAACAGAAATGGACCCAGAACTGATCCCTGCAGGACCTCACTCGATATGCCCTTCCAGCTTGACTGTGAATCACTGATAACTACTCTCTGGGAACAGTTTTCCAACCAGTTATGGACCCACTTTATAGTGGCTCCACCTAGGTTGTATTTCCCTAGTTTGTTTAGGAGAAGGTCTTGTGAGACAGTATCAAAAGCCTTACTAAAGTCAAGATATACCACATCTCTTTCTCTTAGACTTGCTTCTCATGAGATCTTACCTACCAACTCCCTGAATTTGCTAAGGTCTTCCTTCTTGAAATCCGTTATCCTTTTTGTGCTGTTTTCCCTCCTACCATTCCTTAGAATCATAAACTAAGTCATTTCATGGTCACTGACCCAAAGTGCCTTCCATTTTCAAATTCTCAACTAGTTCCTCCCTATTTATCAAAATCAAATCTAGAACAGCCTCTCCCCTAGTAGCTTTCTCCACCTTCTGACATAAAAAAATTGTCTCCAATACATTCTTGGAATGTATTGGATAATCTGTGCCCTGCTGTGTTGTTTTCTCAACAGATGTTTGACTAGTTGAAGTCCCCCAGTGCTTAACTATCTTTATAGTTAATTTTTTTTCCTAATACCTAATGTGATTCTCCCTTGTTGCAAATTAAGATGATTACTTTTTGTCATACCCTCAATGGATTGGGAGAACAGTTGATCACTGTCCTCTTTATAACAACCTTTACCTATTTGAAGACTGTTATCATGCCCTCCCTCAATCTGTTCCCTAGACCAAACATGCTCAGTTCTTTCAAACATTCCTCATAAATCATATTTTCTAACCTCAAATATCCGTCTTTCTAATATTCATCTTTAATACTCTTTGTTCACAAGAGGCAGTAATATGTCTTTTGGAGCATCTGCAAAAAGTAGCTGATTATTGAACTTACACGGATGAGGTGAATCTGCTCATTCATTTCAATTTTACTCTTAGAATTAACTGTAGGGAAAATTATAGTGGAGTTTCTGACCTCATTTATATTGAATAGTGTGAATAATATCTTTGGAAGGTATAGAAACAACCTTGGGTTTTGTTTTTTTTTTAAACAGTGTAGTCTGACCTATCTAACTTGTTAAACCCAACCAATTACTTCATCCAATCACAGGAGTCAGCATTTTGAGGCATGCTAAAGCTAAACTGCTGTGGGTGTGTCATGGAGATGACATAATTGTTCTCATAGAAATAACTACAGTGAAGGAGTTCCCTGGATTTTTTTAAAAATCTTTCAGTAGCCATATCATTTTGTTCTAATTCTAGGTCTGGTTGGATGGGCTCTTGCTTCTCATTTAAACAGACTTTTTTCATCTTAGGGAGATCTCTGAGTAATGTGGAACAATTGTCATGAGAGGTCCTGAAAGTTATATTTGAGCAACATGTATGTGAAGCTGCGGGGGAGATAGTCAAAAGATTTGGATTTTCATCCGGTATATATGCTGATGATTCACAATAGCCCCTTCCATTATACTCAGTGCCAGCTCTCTCCTTTCCTAATGCCTGGCTGAGATAGGGGCATGAATGAGAGCAAACTAGTTGATGTTCAATGCAGGCAAGGTGCCAGTAAGTAAGAAGTGTCAGGGAGCTTCAGCTGAAATGATGTGTGCTCCTGTTATTGGGTATTGCCCAGTCTTTTGGAAGGATTTTTTTTTAATCTGGGAGGTTTGGATCCCAAATTGTCCCAGGATTTCTAGGTAGTGCTGCTAGCCAGGAGTCCATTTTTACGTCTCTTCAACCATTGTGATAGATTCTCTTGCATGCAGCCCTCACTGCATTATCTCTACCTTTATCATCTCCAGGAAGCAGGATATTCTCAACAGGAAATTCATTTTCCCCTGTTGTCTGTTGGAATCTGAGTTTTTTGACCTTCCAAGTGCAGCATAAGAAATAGGTGTATTTGCTTAGGCTTTTGTCTGAGATGGTGAATGAGAAGGGTGGTAATCTTTCTCTGGACGAAAGTCATTTTTGTTGGACATTTGTCAGTAAGTGATATGATTTTAAATTTCTGTGCATACATCTAGACACTACTTGATATGTTCATTTTAGAAAGCCCTAAGTAAATGTGATAATGGATGATATTGGGTAAAGTTATTCTGATTAAGCTTTCTCACTTGCCAGTGATGATAAAGTGCTGGTGGATGATCAAGGGGGGGGGGTTATGCTTGATACCATATCAGTAAATCTAAAAGGTAGATTTTTACTTGTCTGCTCTTTTAACTGACATCTTACGTGATTTTTCTGTCAAATATAGGTAGAAGCTCCTTTTATACCAAAGTGCAGAGGACCTGGAGATACCAGCAACTTTGATGACTATGAAGAAGAAGATATTCGTGTGTCTCTAACAGAGAAATGTGCAAAAGAATTTGCTGATTTTTAGTATGTGTAAGAGGACAAGATGACATCAGGACTTACATTGGGATCTTTGCACTCTATTAACTGATGAGGTGAAGCTGAGACAGTCATATGTCAAAACAGTTACCTAGTTACTTCATTCCACAAAGCTGACTGAGGTCTTTATTGCCATCTTCCATGTGTGCAGTTTGCACCAACCCTTATAACTAGGCACAATTAAGCAAGCACTGTTTTGCTGTATCACAGAATACTAGACCACTTTCCTACTTATCTTTGGTTTCTGTCATTTCATTTGTTTCTGTGTAATGTTCGGTTCCCCCTTTTAAAATGAAGTAGTTTTACCCAAGAATGCTCCATTTTATTTTGAATAATGTATTTGTGCGAGTGAAATGGAAGGTGTTGCGGCTACTGTGATTTAGACTGAAGTGAAAGATAAGTGTTGCTTCTAGTCTGTGCCAGCCAATACTTCTTGTCTGTCTTGTATCTGAGACTACAGTTGATTATATATATATATATATTTTTGGTAGCTCAGACTAAATCTAGCCAACATTTTTAGCATTTTTGAAGGTAGTATTTATCGCCACATAAGTCTATGCTAAATTAACTTAAAAACATTATTTCCTGGAGCCTGACCAAAATTAACATAAATTGGACAGTTTAAGTAGGGGATAGTAGCTAGACCCCGTGCCTTGGTTTTCTACATACCTGCAGTTCTCTTCACTGCCTCCTTCCTTTGTATTTCTCACCTGGGCAGTAGGTAAATATGCCATAACCTGACTGTGCCATGGGAAACACGCAATCTCACTGAGTAGGAACAGCTGTACCGGGTCTGAACTTCAGACCATATTTAACCAAGTAAATTACCAGCATTTCAGTCGGTAGGTATTAAATGGGTTTTTAACACCATAAACCCTAAACTCTTAAAAGAAGTTTTGGTCAGTATTGTAACAGAATATGACTAACTAAAAAAAGTCAATGTTGTGTCTCCGAAAGTATTCTTTGTTTAATACCCTTTTTTAACTTAAGGCGTCGGTTTGAAAAACAAAATAAAAAAGTGCTCTGTCATTAGCTATGAGGAAACAAGTGGGTTTAGCAAATGCGAAGTAATATGAATGCATTGCTAGATGAATATGGTGGTGTTGTTTTTTGTTAGCTGTTAAAATAAAAGAGGTTATCGCCAAGTTTTTATTCTGGTATACTATATTAGTAAACTGGGGATGGAGAACTGCTATGATCATTTGATTTTTAATTACAGTGCTTCATTCATGTGTAAAAGAGACATAGTTTAAAAACTGCCACAGTTGTTTTCTTAGTTACGTTGTGTCTTCATTTCTAACCTAGTTCCTTTCAATGAAACAGAATGTATGATCACACAGATGTAAGAATTTGGGCTTGTATACTCTCACCAACTGACTTAAGATACTGCTGCCATGTACTAGCTTTTGGCACTTTTACACATTTATTTCAGTGTTTATTAATAATCAGTGGCTCAGCACATTATTTTTTGCTTTTAAACTTATCCATACTATTTTTATTTGTGCACTTGATTCTGGATATCTCAGTGACCTGTCTTTAAAACAGCACATCTAAACAGTTTAAAATAAACTAGGCTCATATTTTATGATCAATTTACATGCATACAAGAATGACTCGTTTTTATTAAAACTGATCTATATTGATACATAGCTATTGTATTTGTTTGAATGTCAGTGCAGATGAACCATTGACATTACATCCTTTTCATCTGTATGACACTCCTTTAAGAAAAGCCTTTGTAGACATTTTACAAACCAGTATGAGCTGTAACATCCAACATTCTGTATGTCTTTAGGTTGTCAAGCATTTTTGCACAACGTCATTAGGAGGTTGACACTGATTGCAGCCTTTGTCTACCCATATTTACATACGTACAAGAAAAGTATAAAATACTTTGCTGTAGCAAATTTTATGTAATAAAAATATATCATCACATTAATAAATTAAAGAAAAACTCTTTGTATAAAAAATGTTAAGATCTTTTGTATTTCATTTAGACTGAGGACATGCTGTTGTATGCTAGCTGTATGCGATAAATTCTACAGTAACTTTGTTGTCGTTTATGAACTTTAAAAGATTTTAATAAATGCTGGAGATCACAATTTGATTGTTTATTATTTTAATTTTCAGTCATTTATAATCTAATATGGTTACGAGATTTTCTATTCTGTAAAATACAGTGATCATTCACCCTGGGTGTACAGTAAAACAGACGAGTCTAGGGCATTGATTCTAACATGTCTATTTGATATCCAGATTAAACTCTAGATGGGCATAAATTGAAGCGGCCTCTTAATAATTTCCATGATGATATAATATTTCTTAATTGTATCAACAAGCAGTTAACTATGAGAAGTAAAATAAATTTCCAACACGGCATAATAGACTTCAGTAAGGAAATGAGATTTTATTTGGGGCAAGAGAAGGAGCATAGTTTCCATGGCATTAGTGAGTACGTTTGACAATGTGAATATTATACAATCCTCTCATTTAAACAGTCATAAAAATATAACCACAAGAATGTCATGATACTTGTGTTTAATTTCAAAAATCCTTTTTACCATATGAAAAATTGTATGCCTAAAAATAAAGGCTTGTTAATTTTACACAATTGAGGAATTAAGTGTTGAACTATATAGTATATTTTAACTGTACTCTAGTTATATGCAATTTCATTTCCAACATAAAGGATTGTATCTCATTAAGTAAATCGCTTCTTTATTCTCTTGTCAGTGGCATTAAAACCCTTATTTTTAAATCCCTAGTGTTGAAAATATTTTACTTTTTTTTTGCAAATAATTAGATGTCTAAGTACTGCAATAGTGTGAAATATAGTAAAAATTTACTAGAATGTTGTATATTAATTAATTGTTTAATTAATTGTACCACGTTACATACATGGTTTCTTAAAATTGAAAAGGAGGACTTGTGGCACCTTAGAGACTAACCAATTTATAATATATATATATATATATATATATATATATTTATATATATAAACTAATAAATTGGTTAGTCTCTAAGGTGCCACAAGTCCTCCTTTTCTTTTTGCGAATACAGACTAACACGGCTGTTACTCTGAAACCTGTCTTAAAATTGAATTTACTAATAACCGGGAAAGACTCTGAGTAATGTACTGAACATACTAGGTTGGGCCTATTAAATTCCACGCTAAAGTTGGGTGTTTTGAAGAGGATGGTACTGGCTGAAGGCACTGCCAGAAGGCAATGAGAGTTGGATTTTTTTAAAACAAAGAGAGAGCAAGCTGGTCATCAAATGCAAATAATTTTCCATATTTATCATCTCACATTTATTCCTTATTTCTTTTTATTTAAAATAATTCTCTTATGAAATAATCTCTGCGGATTCTTGTTGTACAGACTGTGTGCCTTATAAGCCATGAAACTATTGATAAAAGTAAAAACTGTTATGGGAGCTGGCTATCATTTATCCTCAGGGCATTCTGCAGTTCATGTTTTAAAAGGCACTGCTGTCTGTCTGTACCTCGGCTTCTCTTTTCACATTGTTGTGGTCACAGAACTTAAAAAAGTTTATTTTATGCTGCTATAGGCCTATTGACTTTGGTTTTGTGTTTTAGTTTCCCAGTATAAACACCATATTACAGTTTAAAGATTTTTGTTTGTGCTTTCTTAGACAAATTTGTTGCAGTCTTCTAGATCACGTGTGTCTTATGCTTCTTCTGCACTGCATTGAATGAACACAGCCTGTCAAGCAGCAGATAAGAAGATGTCATCCTAATCTGGAAATGACTCCTATAATTTTTCACCATTTAGGAAGGGACAGTTTGCCATCAAACTTGGGACAGTCACTTTTTACTGCTGGGTTCCAAAGATTATAGAATGAGGCTATGCTTTTCAGTTGCCAAACTGAATTCCCCTTTCTTATCTCTTATTAAGGAAAATCATCTTCCATAAGAAACTGCTAAAGGGTTTACAGATAGGATATATAGAGCTGGTCTGGCAGGGATAATACAGAAGTTCCCTTACTTGGACAGCTGGCTCAGTTGGGTCAAGGTGTGATCTAGTTTCTCAAGATAACTTTCCTCTCTAGCTTGTTGAGGTTGAGGGTGAATGAGTAAAAATCTGTGTTGAATCTGAGAGCTACTGTGCTAACATTTACAGGGGTTTCTGCAGATTCCAGAAGGGCTTGTCTGCTTCAAAGAAATTTCTAGTTCTATAAATGGCAATCATCCTTGCATCATCGGGACTCTGCACTCCAATCAAATTCTGCGTAAGGGTGCTAGACCTGATGGCTACTTACACTTTCCTGTGAAGTCATGCAAATGATAACATGAATCTATTTCAGTGTTCGTACAATTCCCTTTTAAACATTGGTGACTCACAGTCTGGACACGGTTCTATGATCTGAGGAGGTCAAGACATCACTTCGGAGGTGGACCAGTACAAAACCCTTTCTTTTTGGATTGTAGAGGTAACATGTTTATGGTACTCATTTGAGTCAGCTTGTGACCCATGAAATGTGTAAGCAGAAAGAGACTCAGTTACTTCCACACTCAGTTACTTCTACACACATGCAGCCTGTTAGAGATTTTGGTTGTAAGGTTTGTCCTAAAAGCATTCCTCCTTGTAGTCAGAGGCAAGATGGTGCAGATTGCCCCTGTGTTATCTGTGAAAATCTAGTATGTGATTTGCCAAGTTTGGCCTCTATCTCCCCTGTTGTATCAACAAGTAGCCTGACTGAGAGTGGTGCATCAGAACAATGACTCCTTTGGTTTTGCGTGTGGCAGAAGTGAAGAACACTTGACCCAATAGTACAAGGTGAGTCGGTGCAGACCAACTAGAATGGTTTCTCAAGGACAATGACATCTTCAGTCTTTGTCAAATGGAAACATCCAACTGTTGTTCTGTTTGCAAAAAATCTAAACACACAAGTCCTGAAGTCTATTCATGAGTACGCTGGAGTCCAAACTCCTTCACAGATGCTTTTCTTCTTCACTGGGAGATACAGTTATAGTTATGTCTCCATTTCCTTTGCTTCCAAGGTCCTGTAGAAGATTTGACAAGGCACAGCTTGAGATACATTTGGGCGACCAAAGGGAAGCTGAACATTCAACTCAGTAGTGTTTGTGTGTCTAATGTGATAGCTTTTGAAGACCACATCTGATCAATTCCAAAATTTCAGGGAACATTTTAGGCATCACTGGGAAGAACCCTAATGATTTTGGTGACAGTCAGAAAACCAGAACACCAGAAATGCCTGATTTCCACACAGTGCCATTTGCGCTGCAGGCAGAGGAGCATTCTGACATCACAAGGTCTGCTGAGAAGGTGGTCTACTGGTAAGAGATGGGATCCAGCTGACCAAGAAGGGGAAGAGTGTCTTTGTGTACAAACTCACCAACCTAGTGAGGAGGGCTTTAAGCTGTGTTCTAAGGGGGCATATGACAAAAGCCCACAAGTAGGTATTTTAAAAAAAGGTTACCTTAACAGAGGGCTAGATGTTGGGAGGACGGGGCATGGAATATTACAATGGGTCATAGGAGCAACAAGAGGGAAATCAGTGGGGGAATCTCTGTTCATAGAGATGTCTATACGCAAATGCAACAAGTACGGGGAATAAACAGGAAGAACTGGAAGTATTAGTACATAAGCTAAATTATAACTTAATTGGTAACACAGAGATTTGGTGGGACAAATCTTGTTACTGAAATATTGATATAACCAGGAATAACTTGTTCAGGGAAGGACAGGAAACGGGTAGGGGGAAAGGAAGGAGATGTTGCATTATACACCAAGAATATATGCACTTGTTCTGAGGTCCAGAAGGAGAGGAAGAGAAGTTGAAAGTCTCTGAGAAAGGATGAAGGGGCAGCGGTGAGGGGAAGAGACTGTAATGCTGCCAGTAATATTGACTATATCCTTATTTGAAGTATTCTCAACTTCTCACGTTGATTTATTTTTTTTAATTCTCTAGGCTTCCTTTCACCCAAATCTAAAATGTGTTTGTGAAATTGACAAGCTATTTTTATTTTATGTTCATCTTTGCCGCTGCTAACAGTTTTGAGATTTTTAACTCTGTCAGCTTTGTATTCCACTGATATAGCTAGATTGACTTCAGCCCCTCGTAGCACAGGGCTGCCATATAGTTAACTACTAGCGTTGGTTGGAAAATAGGATTTCTCCACAGAAAACTTCGACTTTTCTTTTTAAAAAAGAGGAAGTGAGAAAAAAAAACTGCCAATATTTTTGGAAACTGCTGAAACTGGAAATCTTTTGGCCCCACACTGTTGGGGGTGGTTCTTTTTGTCCAATTTTCAGCTAAAAAAATATTGGTTTTCCAGTGGGAAAAAATCAAACCTTTTTGAGGAAAGCAGAAACTTTCAGTGCACGTTTTCATTTTGTCAAAAATCCAATTTTTCATTTAAAAAAATTTAGTAAATTTTGACCAGTCCTATTACTGACCTCTAACTGTTGTTTCTCAACTATGTCATTTACTGCACTTTTATTGGATGAAGAGTTCTTATTTCTTTAATAGCTCTACAGTTATTTCAGAACCATACAGTGCAGATGACAGAGGATATTGTTAGCCAATTGGGGAACAGGGATTTGCATATTCACTGTCTGGTTATTTCTCAGGTTTATGGTGATTTGTGCAATTAAGACACAATTAGTTTCTCTGTGCTCTTCTCATAATTGGTCTGCTAATAATAATAATTAATAAATAAATCTGATTTTCCCACTTTAATAAATGGCAAGGGAATTCTTAGCAGTGAATTGATTCATGTCTTTTTATTACTCCAACTATTGTATACAGAAAAACATGGTTGTTGCAACCTCCAGGCCCTGGCAAATGTAATATTATACAGTAAATGGGGCATACTATGGAAATTAAGTTCCAAAATACTTTAGCATGCAATCAAAACAAAAACCATACTTCTATTTCTGCTTAGCTTCTCTGTAACAAGATGATACAATTTAAATAAACTGAATTGGCCAGTAGATGGCATATTCAGTAAGACCTGGATCAGGACAAACAGGAAAAGTTCACATATTAACTTCTTCTGAGTTTGTGTGAACAAATAAGCCTATGTAAAATGCTTGTTGAAGAATTGTAGGGAACAGAATATGCCTCCTTGGACATGTATGTCAGATAACATACTACACACAGCATTAATAATAAATGCTTAGTGCTTACGTACTAATAGCTTCAAAATATTTTGTAAATATTAACTTATCCTCACAACACTCAGAAGCAGACAGACATTTTCCTTGTAGGGCAACTGTGTTAGAAAAGTTAATGACCTCACTAGAATGCTGGAATTCCTGGGTCCTAGCCTTGGACTCAACCTTCCAATTCATGCCAATGTATTTATTCAAAGTCTCTGTGATTGCAGTGTGCCTTTGTAATTATCTGCATCATTATAAAACATGTTATAGCTAACAAATCAGGCCAGCCTCTTCTGGTTATCAGTGCCATAGAATACACATTTCTAAGGTGATATTTTATTAATAAAGTATAATTGTATCTAACAGATTTTATAGCGATATTTGTGTTTAAACTGCAATCATGCATTCTTATACCAATAACCATCTTTAAAAAGGAAGTGTTTGAGTCCAGTTTGGACAAAACAGCTCTTTATATTTCATTGCATCAATTGTAATAAAGCTGGATATTCCCCAATTGGTAAATCTTCTTGGAATAAGTGGCCCAGCCCAGCTTTCTTTTACTTGAGCAGCATGTGATCCCATTGCTGTATTACATGCACGTCACAGCTCAGGAGCTGACTGGCATTTGACGGGCAGACTTGTATGTATTCTTCAGCATTCTCCCCAAGACAAATAATAAACTTGCCATGAATAGATAATCTGAAAGAAAAAAGATGAAAATCTCAGTACTACGCTGTCCTCAGTTCAAACGTCTCTGTACCAAGCAGCCAGTGCAGAGGATGAAAAGGCAATATTCAGAAGGCCTCAGTGCCATGGTCTTGGTTTTATTTTATGTATACAGAATTACAGTAATACCCAGAGACCACAATCAGAATTGGGTCTCCATTGTAGTAGGCATAGTCTGAATGCGTAAGACTGGTTCCTGCTAACACTCTGTGTTCTCAGTGTGTTGTTAATTTTGAGGGGATCCTGTGTCCTGAATGTTAATTGTGAAGGAGGAGGAGCTTGGATTAAACCCCAAATAACATTGCTGCTGCTGTTCAGTAAGCATCTGTGGGATGGGAAGCAAACTAAGTTATAAAACAGCAGGAAAGAGATGTCTGGCCTGAACTCCAAAAGCAGCACTTACGTTTTATTGATTTATAGTGATGTATTACAAAAAGGTGCTACTCTGGGCACCTTTATTTAAAATAATGCAACAAAGGGTTGCTTGGTTCTGGAGGCTAAGAGAAGGGGAAGGATAGAGTAACAGAAAAGACCTGCAAAACTAACCCCACAACCACCAATATTCGTATGTCTCTTATTTTGACTTGGTCAGGCTCTGACCCTTAAAACAAAACTTTAAAGCCCAAATTTTCAAATACAAGAGCCTAAAATTAGGCTCTAAATACACATTTAAGAACTTAATAAGTGGCCAGATATTCAAGTGTTCAGCTCCCACTGAGTTAAAAATCTGGCTACTTGGACCAGTGAAACGAGTGGGAATCTTCCAGTTGGTTTCATTATATTTTTGGATCATGCCTTTATTTAAGAGACCAAATGTGGACTTAGGCACCAAACCTTAGGTTCCTGCATTGAAAAGGTTAGCCTAGATACTTCATATATTTCTTTGGTCTTTCATAAAATACATTCTAGACCCCACATCCCTTCTATCTTGGACATCTTTTCATTTTAAAGGTATTTTGCTTGCCAGGTGGTCTTGCCTTACCCTTTGTTCTGAAACTTATTGCATTTTGTATGCTTTGTGTTTCCCACATCTGTACTTAACTTTACAGTCAAATAGGTGTGATAGGAGAGAATCAACATACCTTGTGCCTTTGTTGTAGAGTCTGGGGGTGATGCTGGACACCAAACAATATGAAATCTTTCAGTATAAGAATGAATGAGAAAATTATGGAGAAAGTGTTTGCAAACTGGCTGAGTAAAAAAAGTCCTATAAACATCTGAATGTTGATCAAACAGATTTATCTGTATTTGGCCATATATTTATTCGGATAATAATTACAGGCAAAAAGCATAAATCAATTTTCGTCTAAATGCTAAAAGACCCAAAGCAATTGGAGGGGAGAAAATTAAGGAATAGTAACTGAAGAGGGGCTCAAAATTATCCATTTTAATTTTTTCACATCAATATTGCACAAACATATATTTTAAAAGGTAAGTTATAGAAAACAATAATAAAATGCTTGGCTTTTGAATATGATTTCTGGTTAAGATAATGCCTATTACATTTTGGTGTTTGTTCTTTTTTTTTTTAAGAAGGGGCTGATGAGAGAAGATGGGAAAATAGCTTAAATTTCTAACACATAACAAACATTTCTGTCATAGCAGCTAATGAACATCTAGAAGTTCTTCTTGGAGTGACTGCATGTATCCATTCCACTGTAGGGTTTGTGTGCTCCAGTGCACAGCTGGCCGAGCAGTACCCATTGTGGTGGCCTGAGCACCTCTACTGTCTCACACATCTCACACAGGCATAAAGAGCTGAACCTCCCTAGACCCCCCTCAGTTCCTTCCTACCGCCAGTGACAGTTGTTGGAGTTCTCTGTCCTTGCTTCTGCAAGTCTTTCTCGATATACAGAACCCAGGTATAGTTAGCAGTCTGTTTGTTAGTAATATCTATAGATAGAGAGAGAGGTGGTTTTTGTTGTTTACGTGGGTTCCCGGTACTCAGTTTGGGGTATTGATCCCGCTACGAGAGGTATGCCATGCTCTCTGGGTTTCAATCCCTGCCACTCTTGCGCCAAGGCTATGCTGAATAGGGACCCTCACCCCAGCTGCCTGAAGTGGTTGGGGGAAGCTCATGTGAGCAACAAGTGCAGCATTTATATAGGGCTTTAAACCCTGTATGGAAAAAGACAGAGCAGCCAGATTAAAATATCTGACCATGGAATTGGCACTACAGCCTCCATCTGAGTCCTCTGTATTGGTCTGAGCACTAAGCACTTTGGTGTGTCAGTCAGTAGCATGCTACTGGTGCTGAACAGCAGATCAGGTCCCCAGTACCAAAGAGGCAGCCTTGGAAATCAGGTCATCAATGGAATTGAAGAGGATGAGCTCTGATAAAGATGTTCAAAGAGGAAGCACTCCCCAGAGCATACTTCTACACAGAGGCGTTTGCTGTCTCAAGAGCCCAATGCGAGCCTGTCGAGACCAGTTCCCAAAGCACTTTCCCTGGCATCTCCTTGTGCCATGAAACCACAGAGTAGCTTCCTGGTGCTGTCTACTCCTGATGCATTTGAGGCTGCAAGAAAGTTGTTGAACCTCTTGGTGCTGCCCTCACCACCGGTTCAAGGGTCCTGCCTGGCACTGGTGCCCACAGTACCGCCGCTGATGCCTTTACCTTGGCACCAAGCAGCTCCACTGGAAGCACCTGCCAGGATACCAGCAAGGCCAAAAACCATGTAGTGGAAAGCCACGCATGATATCTCTGGCTCCCCTTTCTTCAGAATCTGAGCCGCCTTCTTTGGTACCAGCAGGCACGTTACCATGGTCTCAAGAAGAAGCGTCATCCTTATGAGATTCTGAAGTTGGGTTCCTATGTATCACTACCTCACTGGTCCCATCAGGAAGGAATGTGACTGGTTTCTGCCCAAGTACCAGCAGGGAGTTTACAGGAAGGATTCTTGGGCTCTGCATAGCGGGAGTCCGGGGACATACTAGTGGCCATTTTGGGACCTGTGGGGTTTTTTCCCCAGTCAGGAACATATCTGAAGCCATCTCAACCAACTCCATCTGCTGTACATCATCAGTATCACTGCATCGGTACTGAGCAAACTGGGATACCTCACACAAGCAACTGCAAGAAGACCAGATACTGGACCCGCCCCAAGTACCATTAGCATCCTCTTCCTCATCTTCTGATAAGGCAGTTGTTGCGAAGCCTGTTTCTCCACCTCCGGACAATTTTAAGACTCATCAGGAGTTGTTGAGGAGGATGGCTGTGGCTCTTGATATCCACCCAGAGAAGGACTGGAAAAATCCCGGAAGCCAGTGGACATGCTAACGTCTGCAGCCCAACATTTCTGCCAATAAATGAGACTATCTTAGTGCCTACAAGATCCTTTGGCAGACCTCAGCTTCCCTGTCTCTCTGACTGGGAAAAGAGTAGAGAGAAGGTACTATGTCCCCTCCCAGGAGTTCAAGTACCTGAATAACCATCTTCCTCTAGGTTCCCTTGCAGTTGCCATGGCCAATGAAAGAGGAAAACAGACATCAGGCCTCAACACCAAAGAATAAAGAGGACAAGAAGTTGGATTTATTGGGGAGGAAGCTTTATTCCACGGATGAATAATAGCTTCACATTGTGAATCAGCAAGCTTTTATCATTTCACTCTGTGGGATATGATTTGATATTTAAAGACAAGCTCCCAGATGAGGTGTGTGACAGAGTGCTGGAGGCTAACAAGTGAGCCAGCCCTCTGATCTCTTAGGCACCAGTTAGTTCCCCTGGAGAAGGCTGACTGGGGAATATGCAGTTAATAAGCTGATCAGTCTGGGGGCTGCTGAACCAATTAACCATCAGCTGCAGGCTATTTAAGAAGACTCAGCGAGGGAGTTAGCTAAGACCAGTATGTGCTGAGATCCCAAGAGAGGGAGGTCTCTGTTCCTTTCTGCCCCTCTGGGAAAGGGCAAGAAACCACTAAAAATACTTGGCTGCATGAGACTGTATTGGTGGGAATATAAATAAATAACATGGAAGTGCTGCTCACTGGAGAGTCTGAGAAGTTTCTGGGCATCAGTGGGTATGGATGGAGTGCACCCCGTTACAAGGTGAGATGAAAATTCCTCATTTTTGCATCTTCAGCTGCCGGTTCAACATGGCAGGAGACTTCTTCCAGAGCTCATTTTGATGGCAGATCGAGAAATGTCTACCAGTTCTGAGTGCGCCATGCTCTTTTGTTTCAATTTCTGCAAACTGCCTGTCCCATTTCAGCCATGCTTGGGCCCACATCGCAACAGATTGGTGGGTTCTAAGCATGGTGGAAGTGGGATATTTGTTCCATTTTATTCCTGACCCACCTTCCTATACCCCTTCAGAGACCCCCTCACAAGAAAGCACTTCTGCATAAGATCCAATAGCTTCTCCATGTAGAAGCTGTAGAGGAGTCCCTCCATTGTTCAGGGGAAAGGGGTTTTACTCCCAATACTTCCTGATCCTGAAGGAAAAAGAGAGTCTCAGGCCTATTTTTGATTTTAAAGTAGTTAAAAAGGTTCTTAAAAAAAATCTAAATTCTGGATGCTGACTTAAGGGAACGAATAACGGAAGCTGGAGCTGGGAAACTGGTATGCTACTCTCTACTTAAAGAACACCTAATTTCTCATGGCAATTTAGTAGGGCCACAGAAAATATCTAAGATTCACCATTGGCACCCATCATTATCAATTCATAGTCCTCCCTTTTGGTCTTCTGGCTGCCCCTTGTCTCTTTACAAAGTGTATGGCAGTGGTAGCAGCTTCCCTTTGAAGACTAGGAATTCATGTATTCCCTTGCCAGGATGAATGGCTGATAAGAGGTCAATCCAGGTCACTAGTGGTGTCCAGTATCTGCATAATCTGGTCCACCTTTGATGTGCTTGGCCTGCTAATCAACACAGACAAGTGAGTCCTGTCTTCAGTACAGAAAATCTAATTTATAGGAGCTGTCCTGGACTCCACCTTGCTACCACAGATGAGGCTTCTTGCAATGCAAAGCCTCATTCTGGACCTGAAGACTGATCCTCTCACCACATTTTAAGGCTGCTGGGGCATATGGCAGTGTGCACTTGTGGTCCAGTACATCAGACTGTGCCTCAGACTCCTTCCGGGCTGGGTGACAGAGGTTTATTTTCCAAGAAGGCACCACATAGACATCTTAATGCACGTACTAAGTCGCATCTCCTCCCTAGATTGGTGGTTGGGCCCGACCAACGTATGCAGGGGAGTTCCTTTCACCCCACCTCAACGCTTGCTTACCTTAGTCTCAGATGCCTCAGAGCTGGGGTAGGAGGCTCACCTGGGGCACCTGCAAACACAAATCTCTGGTCTCCCCTTGATCTCAGTTTGCACGTAAATATCAGGGAGCTGCAGGCTAGCCATTTAGCTTGCATGTCATGCCTTTCTCACATCAAGGGAAGTGGTGTATTGGTGCTGTCCAACAATATGACTGCCGTGTTTTACGTAAACAATCATGGAGGAGCCCAGTCCTCACTACTCTATTGGGAAGCAATCCTGATCTGAGATTTCTGCATCAGCAACTCTATAGGTCTGAAGGTAGCCCACCCCCCAGGGTCTCAGAACACACTGGCAGACCACCTAAGCAGGCTGTATATCCATCAGCATGAGTGATCCCTTCACCCAGACATAGCAAGGTCCATTTTCAAGCTCTGCGGAACTCCCTAAGTGGATCTGTTTTCAACAAAGGACAACAGAGCAGGTTGCAGCCCAGGTTCACTAATAAATACTTTTCTACTACCATGGTCAGAGGATCTGCTGTATGCTTTTCCCTCCATCCCTCTTCTGCCCAGAGTTATGTGGAAGGTCAATCAGGAAGTGGTGAAGCAGAGAAATTTCCCGCCAGCAAATAAGGGGTTAACAAGAGCTTTTGGGCCCAGC
The DNA here is from genome assembly GCF_965152275.1 of Natator depressus. NCBI lineage: Eukaryota > Metazoa > Chordata > Testudines > Cheloniidae > Natator > Natator depressus. The sequence goes on along the minus strand of NC_134241.1, from coordinate 78,569,072 downwards.
TAACCCTGCCATGTTATACCTGTGGCCATGCCAGGCCTGGAGGGGAGAGAGCCTGGCTCAGTTTGGAGCTGACTGGAGAAGAGGCAGGATCTAGCTGCCTTCCCACCTGAGAGCTCCTTAAGGTCTGTCATTCCTACTTCCTCCTCTACAGGAGGTATTAATAAAGTGCCTTCAGACACAGCGTCCATTGCAGAATTACCCATTTCAGAAGGAGCAACATCTGTAGCAACCTCTTTCCCTACACTGGAAAACCCAGGGGGATTGTTGCACACTCCCTAAGGACTTCTCCCACAGGGAAGAATGGAAGACCTTCAGAGTTTAAAGGGGGCATTCCAGTTGTGCTTTCAGGTTGATCTCATTCAAGTGATGGTACAATAGACCCAGAAGACATATCTGAGAATCCATGATACACAGGTATATAGTCAGGGTAAACCTCCTCCGTGAATGGGGACCAAATATATCCTTTGAGATAGCAGAGTCTGGCACAGGAATAGCACCACTTATGGAGTTGGAAGAGGAACTCTTGGAAGTCAAGGCTCTCCTCTGGCAAGATGATCTAGGTACAGGGCTAGGCTCGATATCTGATGGAGCATCCATTCTGACGTGTTGCCCCAGAGGAAGTAAATGGTTTCAGTGTAAAGTCTTTAAAGGGCCACCATTCTTTTCAGGTTTTAGTTGGTAGACAAGTAGCCCAGGCATTTGATTTTTCCACAGTGTAGGGCTGTGAACTCCAATGGTTTGCAAGTTTGTTTTCTGGGGAGACCAAGGTTCCTGATAGTTCTATAATCTACACACATTCTGAGAGACTCATTCTTCTTCCTCACCACAACAATTGGGTAGGTATACGGACTTCATGTCTCTGAAATTATTCCAGTGGCTATCAAGTCATGTAGATGTCTCCAAACATCTTCCACATTGGCGGGGACCAGGCAAGGGAATCTTTCTCAAAAAGGTTGAGAGTCAGTTAGATCTCATGCTGATGTACTTTTTGCACGGTCCACACTTGTGGCAGAAGATGTCACTTCTGTAAGTAGTTTCAACAGTCTCTTGAACTACAGGTGATAATACCAACTACTGTCATTGGTGCCCATGGACATCCCTCCTTTTGAATTGTCAGGTTTTCCCACTTGAGTATTCAACTGGAGTAGCTGATTAACTTGCTCGGTTAGACACAGCAGACCCTTCTTGAGGTCAGCTATTTCATCATGAGGAACAGCAGAGGTGAGTGTATATAGAAGCCACAGATATGTGATCAGCTTCCTGAGCGGTGAGTCAATCTCCTTTTCCCTGATATCCCATACCAGCCTGGAGGAGGGAGGATTCCAAAGTGAATCAGAAAGCTGCAACTTCAGGGCTATTAGATTGCCAGGACAAGCACCCTTCAGTGCTTGTGACATCCTCACCTGATCCAAGCAGGTAGCACCCCCCTTCTTTACCAGTACTTTATGTAGTAGCTTGTCTAGACAGCATATCTACCATGAAAGTTTTTCTCCTTCTTCTTGATACGTGGACCACAAGAGCAGGTATAAACCTTCCCTACTCTCAGTAGTCTCATAAATATCATCCAGATCATTTAGATATGCCATAGCACCAGCAGAGGGATTACTTATGCATAATGATCTGACAACATCAGAGGCTGGTCCCCTCAGACTTTCAGCTAGTCGTTGCCTTTTGATATTACCTGGGCATTGCTATTCCTTCATCTGGGTATCTTGGTACACCCAAGATTCAAAGTCATCCTCTCCAACAGGGGTAGGGTTTATCCCAGAGAAGAATCTCACTTTACGGTACCCAACTCCTACACAGGGGCTTTGGCAGCGGGGATCAAGCCTGGGACCTCTGGAGCTTAATGTATGAGCCTCTACTGCATGAGTAGGGTGACCAGGTGTCCGGTTTTCAACTGGAACACCTTGTTGAAAAGGGACCCTGGGGGCTCCGGTCAGCACTGCCGACTGGGCCGTTAAAAGTCCGGTTGGTAGTGCTGTGGTGCTAAGGCAGGCTAGTCCCTACCTGTCCTGGCTGACACCTCGCTGCGCCCCAGAAGTGGCCAGCAGGTCTGGCTCCTAGGCAGGGGGGCCACGCGGCTCCGCGTGCTGCCCCCACCCCACATACTGGCTCCGCACTCCCATTGGCTTGGAACTGGCCAATGGAAGCTGGGAGGGAGGGTGCCTGTGGGCGAGAGCGGCGCATGAAGCCTCTTGGCCCTGCCACCTAGGACCCAGACCTGCTGGCCACTTCCAGGATGCGCACAGTACAGTGCCAGGACAGGCAGGCAGCCTGCCTTAACCCTTCCCCCTGCCGCTGCACTGCTGACTGGGAGCCACCCGAGGTAAGCCCACACCCCAACCTCCTGCCCCAGCCCTGAGCCCCCTTCCCACAGCCTGAACTCCTCACCGCAGAGCCCTCACCCCCTCCTGCACCCTACTCAACCTGCAATCCCCGCCACACTCCAAATCCCTCGGCCCCACCCCCCAGCCCGGAGCCCTACTCCCTGCTACAGCCCAGAGCCCCCTCCCGCACCCTGAACTTCTCATTTCTGGCCCCACCCTGGAGCCCACACCCCCAGTTAGAGCCCTCACCCCTTCCCACACTGCACTCCCCTCCCCCAGACCAGTGAAAGTGAGTGAGGGAGAGCGAGCCACTGAGGGAGGAGGAATGTAGTGAGCGGAGGATGGGGCTTCTGGAAAGGGGCGGGGCTGGGGTGTTCAGTTTTGGTCAACTAGAAAGTTGGCAACCCTATACTGTCTCTGAGTACAGACAGTGGACGTGGGGAATATAAGTGGTAGGTAAGGAAGACATCCCCTGATCCTGCATCTAGGAAGTAAATAGGCGACGTGTTTACATTCATGAAAACAGGATCACAGCTAGCCTTGGCTGAAGATGCTGCAGAAGACTTTGGATGAGATAAGACCTCATTAGACCAGTGCCGCCCAGAGGATTCAGGGGCCTGGGGCAAAGCAATTTCGGGGGCCCCTTCCATAAAAAAAAGTTAGTTTTGCCACCCCAAGTGGTAAAGAAAAAAAAAAGAAAAACCCAAGTCGTGCCGCCAAAGAAAGAAGAGGACAGAAGGACCAGCTGCCGAATTGCCGCAGAAGACTGAAGCGGAGCGGTTGAGCTGCTGCTGAAGTGCCGCTGATGAGGAAGAGAGGGACTGAAAGACCCGCTGCCGAAATTGCAAATTGCCCCACTTGCCCCACCCCTCCCCCAGGAGGCCCTGCATTAGACAGGAGGTAAGCCTAATAGTTCAGTTTAGTCTTTAGATAAATGTTATGATTTTGTTTCATATGTAGCCTTTTGTTTCCATTGTCCTTACTCAGTACCTCTTGAATCTTGAATTTTTTATGCTAAATCTTTTGTTGTTTTAATTACAAATCTATCTCCGTTCTGTGGAATTAAGCCTGGTGATGATCCTGAGTTGAATCATGCAAGCTGGTGTGTACGCTGTTCCCTGGGGGAGAGCAGACCTGGTATTTCTGAGATTGTTCAATGGTATGGGTATGAATAGTACAGGAGAACCTTTTGAAGGGGCTCAGGGACTAGAGTTTACCTATTATTAGCCTGTAAGGCACAGTGAGGGCTGGCATAGCCCAGAGGAGAGTGCTTGGGTAGCTAACAGGCTGGTGGTGTCAGAGAGCTGACACCCAGTTAAGCACAAGCGGGTCTCCCTCTCGCTGGAGGCAGGGCGTAACAAGGTGACCCACAGTCCTGGGTACCCCAAGAACCAACACAGAATGACTCTTCACCAGGGAAGAATAGGACCCTTCATTGAAGTCTTTCTAGATTTGGGTATGTAGATATCAACACATCACGTGCAGGACAAGGGGCCCTCTGGTGGAGTGGATGAATAAAGACAATCACTGTGGGCTCTCGTTCTTTCTGTAAGGCCAATAAAACATTTACTGCCACAAATTCTAAATTGGAATTATGGTCAAAAGGTCTAAAAGCCATTCTTAGCTCAATCTATGTTTCTTTACAGGTATCACCCATTCTGAACCTACTTGTTAATGGTTTGACACTCTTTGGGGAATGTGTTCTTGACAGGTGAAGGTCTGTCTCTAAGGTAAAAGGAAGATACTTGATGGTGCATTTTGTCAAAAGAAATTAGCAATTGCTGTTTAGTTCTTCAGGAGCTAGGAACAGTTCTTACCTCAACAACCTTCAATCATGGCATCAAACTAGCTAAGGCAGGTGCAGTGCAGAGGAAGGGAACAATGAGTGGGAAAGCTGCAGGACTCCATATTCACCCCCTTCTCCCTCCACACACAGCGTGCATGTAACGCAGCAGGAAACACACCCACTTTCCCATGTGGTGAGTGAGAGAAAGGGGGGGACAGGATCAGAGCTACAAGGGAGGAAGGGGTGAGCTGGGGTCGAAGAGAACTCCACAATGAGTAAAATAGCTACTAAGACTACAGACATAAAAATGAGTAGACAAGATGAAAGACCGAAAGAGGAGAATAGACAGGAAAGAGAAATGAGAGAGAAAATGGATGGGAAAGAAGAGAAACAGCAACTATTGTCTCAGGAAAAGTTGAGAAGGAACAGGGGGACAAGACACTCCCTTGTGCGTAATCCTTCCAACACCAACAAAACAGGTGTAAGATATAGCCGGAGCCCCTTTCCTTTTTATTCTTCTGGGAGTGAATGCACACTTGTATTCACACCAGACACGCCATCATAATAATCTTGTAATAAACCACCCAAAGCTCAGGGGTGGCACCAACCTCTTCAGGAGGGAGGAGGGGTTAACTGAGGTGAGCCTTGGCCTCCCCTCACCACAAGGCCTCTTCCCCCCACAAGGCCCTGCTTCCTGGCCAAGCCAGAAGCAGGGCAGTAGTAAGAGCTGCTCAGGGAGCCTGGGCCTCTGTGGGGTGTACCGGACCCTCCACTTTCCCTGGGGGGCGCACCCTGGGGAATGGGGATACAAGTTGGGAGCTTGCTCTCGGTCACCCCAGCCCCCGACCCAGGGGAGGTAGAGGATCTGGGGGCTCCCCACAGTGGCCCGGGCTCCCTGGGCAGCTCTGACCACAGCCTGGCTCTGGCTTCCAGCCTGGCCAGAGTGCGGGGCCTCAGAGGGAAGAGGAGGAGCAGGGCAGGCCACAGAGGGGACGGGGCTCCTGCATGTGTCCCACTTTCGCCTTTTGAAAAGGTGGTCACCCTAGTTGGGAGCAACAGCAGCAAGGCGTTGTAAGACACCCAGGTTGCAGGGCAGGTGGTGATACAACCCCTTACTGGTCTAGATTGCACCCCAGAATGCACCTGTTCATTGCTGTTCCTTCAAAACCTCTTCCCTTCTGCCCTGATTTACACCCTGTGTCACTCCATTGAAGTAGCTGCACAGAGTGTAAATCAGAGTAGATGACCTTAAGCCCGGACCCAGTAACACATTATAAGCACATACTTAACTTTAAGCATGGGAGCATCCTAAGCATGTAATGAACTTTTCTGGATCAGGGCCTTGGTGTGTACGTTTGCACTCATTATAAAGGCCAGCTGAATGCCAGATTCGTGCAAGTTACACTACTGTATTCTTCATACGTTTTCTACTTGAGAAGTGCCTTTCAAAACCACTGACATCTCTGCTGCCATTGGCTTTTAGCCAGCTCACTACACACACCTGCTTAGCCGCAGCACAACACTCAGCCAGGAGGGGACCTCAGGGAAGAGAGAGTGGCTCATGCTCCTCTACAGTGACCTCTTTGTCCAATTCAGGAACAGCAGTTTTTGATCCTGGCACATGTAATGGCATGTGTGGCTTGGGACATTAACATTTGTGAAGGCATGGTAGGGCAAGGCAAACCATGTTAAAATCTCAAAGCTGTGTGCCAAGGTAAGTAACAGATTCTATCCTAATGCAATTAAGGAATGATAATCAAACTACAGGAAAATGGGAAGTTGAGGGGGAAATGCAGCCCCTTCTTGGCAAGTTAATGAATATTTAGAGCCAGAGAACAGAGAGTTTGGAGGGGGATGGGAAAGCAGGTTGTGTGAATTCTCGCTTTTTTTTTTTTTTTGCTATTAATGATCTAAGAGATAATTATGGATATTATGCAGGTAGACTGGCAATGGATTGGCCTAAATCTGTGCCACTTTCAAATGGCCATCTACGTCCTGGCAAGAATTAATTTTAACAACAACAAAACTGCCAGATGATTTCTTCACCGTCAGATATTTTTCATCTTCTGTAGGATTGTGGAAGATTCTTATTAAGAAGGGGAATTTGGGATTTTTGCCTTCTTTTTAAGTTTGGATAAAATCTCTGAGCATTTTTGCTCTTCTTTTGTTAAACTCCTAATTTGTGGGGTGTCTCTCCTGTCTAACTGCAAGGACGTATAAGGAAAACCAATAAGAAGATTTTAAATATCCAGTTGACGAACACAGAGCAAAATCCTCCATTCCTGGAGTCCCAGTCTGTTTTATCATCATTTTATTCCATGATCATAAGTGTATTTTAAATAGTCATAGTAAAAGTAACTTATACAGTTCTAATTTACTAGATTGTTTACAAGCAAAGAGTAAATCAGGTTCCCTGCCCCTTTAATCAATGCTTTAAAAATTAATGCAGCATGGAGGAAGTCTCCTTCCCAACTAGTGAGTCTCAGATGTAGGTCTGCATATTTTTACTGAGATCTCATAGTGACAGTAAAATCTAGAAGGCTACTCTTGCTCTGGAGTTATGGACTACAGCTCCCAGAATGCCACACTACCTGACAGATTGTCTGTGATTGGCCAGAGCATCTTCTATTTGGAACTCTGCATGTGGGTGCAGCTGTGTTGGAGGAAGGCAGCCTTTTGCTGGCTATGAAGAAAGGTAAGTGAGGTCTGCTGGGCACTTCAGAGTGAATGGGATTTTTTTAATATTCAGTTTCCTTCTGATTCAGTTACTGCTGTATTCCTCCCCTCAGCAGCTTCCTTAAAAATGCATGCTTTGCCCTGAAGTATATTTAGAGCAACTTACAACAGTCCTGTGTGGAGAGCCAGGACTTGCTGCTGGATTGAAGATGAGGTCAAAAAGGATCATGCATCATTTTTAAAAAGAAGAATAAAAGAGGGGATTATCACACTCTTAAGAGTTTACATTCCACATGGCTTAACACTAATTGTTTCATTCTTTCAAGAGAAGTTTGCCTAGTTAGTCCAGCAGAAAACTGAAGTTCCAAAGTGAAAGTGATTTGATTTTTTGTTTCACTTGATTTTCCCTTTGAACAAATTTGCTGATATTTTCTCCCCCATGTCATTGCAAAAGAAAAGACATCTGGCTCTATCTTGCTCTCCAGATCTAAATTCCAGCATCTCTCTTCCACTAAAGGATTGCTGCACTTTGCTGCCATGCATGTGTGTGAGGTATTTGGTTTTCTTGTACTGCACACGCTTCCAGGAACGTGGAAAGCTTGTCAGTAGAAAGCCGACATTTGGATATTAATAAATGTATGTCTGCACAGATTTCTGAATGTTTGATCTTGTGCAGATAACATAAACTTAGGGCCACCTCGGACTGACCCCATGACATGGAACGGAGAACTGCCTAGTTTCACTTCATTCCCAGTGTGGCCTGGAAAATACCTTTCACCAGTAACAGAAGCCAAACAGTCCAACAAGGCTCCATATCCGTCCCCTGCCTGCCCGCACCCTCTCCTGCAATATTTCTCCAATGGTATCTCCTTGTTAATTGAATTAAGTTACCTCATAACTGATTAAAAACAACAGAACCTGGGGATTAGGGCTCAGCATCGAACTCTTCCATAGGCCATTAATGTATTGGATTCATATCTCTGCTTTTAAAGGACTTTTAGGCAGAACACATGTGCAGTGTGAACTTTATTTTAAATACTCTAAGGATTAATTGAACAGCATGATGGAAGGAATGAGAGGTTGTGAGGGAATAGCTGCCTGATGTTTGTATCCTCAAATGTCAGTTTTGTTACCAAGGTTAGAAACCACCCAAAACAGCAAATTCAAGATGTCCTCATTTAGAACTTTCTCGCTTCTTGAGAAACAAAGAGAATTGCTTTGTGCAGCTAAACTAACAAACACGTATTTATGCCACATTTTCCAGTACATTAAGTGAGATGTGAAATGGCGGTGGGTTCTTTTGCTGTGTAACACTGCCCCATAAGTGTCTATTATTCCATTTGATTCATCTGTATATATTATTTATTCTAAATAAATTCTAAAACACCAAAAAAGCATGTACCACCACTACTTGCAGTGTCTTAACACAAAATTGTACTGTTTGAATGGTTTGTGTGTGCTTTGTTTATTTACCTGTCATTGCATAATGCAGGCAAAGTGAAATTGCCAGGGAAATGAACTTTAACTCTTGCATACAATACTTTGGCCAAAACCACTAATACCATGTTTTCACTGACTGGAGTGTTCATGAAGATGTCAGATTAATAGCCTGGAGACCAAAGTACGCCATTCACATACAATTTATGGCACAGATAACAGTAGTGCAAAATTTCCCCCTTACTACACAGCCAGAGTGCATCAGGACTGCTCTGGAGGGACCATCTTTGGAGTGTGAATTGAGCAGAGGTTCTTCATAGTCAGTCTCGGCCTCTTTTTTTGAGACTGCCAGCAGGGACACCTGTCGGTGTTAGCTGCGGTAGTTGTTTCATGAAGTCATGGGCTGTCCGTTGGAAATCGGCGAGAGGCCTCCGTCTTACTTTGTAAGTTTCTAAGCAGCCATCAAATAGTAATGATTTCCTTCTGTCATTCCTGACCCTGGCAGGATTTGAATTGAATGGATATAATTTTAAGAGGTTTGGCATAGGAGAAAATCTGTATCAAAGAGATGCCTGGATCTGTGCTAGCCCAGACTGTCAAAGGTGAACTTATGCTCAATTTGTGTTTAAACCCCTTTGGGTCATGGCTGAGAAGCAGTGCGAGGGAATTCCGCAATATGTTAATGTGGCCAAACAGTACGTAGTTGGGGTTTTTTCCCTTCATGCACTGCCAGTCGTTTAATCTACATAAAAGCAAACATTTCTTCACAACTGAAAGACTCCTAAAACCAGGAAAGTTAGTTTAGATTTGCAGTGGTGTAAGCAGTGGTTAGCAGAGCCACCTAAACAATCTCTGTCACTGTATGTCCTGCTTGAAAAGTTTAGGGGGAGAAATTAAAATAAGATGATTGTAGCATAGATAGAACATGCTGATGGCTATGGAAAATTGCCTGGTTTTGCTTCTCATTGGGCCAGACTCAGCCACTTGTAGTCACAGTGAGAAGTATTTTACTCTACAAGTAGTCCCATTGATATCAGTGAACCAACTTGTGAAATAAGGTACGAATCAACTGAATGAATTTATCCCCCTGAGTTTCTTCTTTCATTTCTTGCCTTTGTCTGATCCCTTCAGCAGCACAATTGTGGTACCCTTCTGACAGTCTGTGCCCTTCCATTCAAACTTCTTTGTTTTTCATGCTGAACCAGAAGTGCACAGATTTCAAAGGAAATTAGGTGGCACTTACGATTTCTGGGTGTGTGCTTAAGGCTGGAGTATTCTGTCCTTTGTGTTATTAAGTGAACTCATTTATGAATTCAGTGACTAACCTTCCCAGCCCTAATTGTTTCCACTTTCCATAAAAGTTTCCTTGGATCAGCTACTTTACAGTTTGAGCAAAGTTGCTCCTAACAGAATTTACTGTTACTAAATACATTGCGTTTGGTAGTAGGGGTAGGTGGGAAAGGTTTACAGTGTCGAGGTCCCAAGAAGCAAATCCTGAATCTTACACTGAATGTTAAGTGTATTACTCCCCCGTATAATGATTTGGGAAGATTTTCTGCTCTCTTTGCAGGAACTCTTTCCTGAAAAAGAAATTGCTTAAATTGGACCCTCTGAGATTCTTTCCAAGGGCAAACATTGTTAGACCCTCAGCAGCATATTTGTTCCTGCAACATCTGAAATGTGCTCTCTCTTTATTTTCACTCAGGTTAAATTAGTTGGAAACTGCTTATGAATATTTAACAGTGTAAGCAGTTGTGAGGAAGCAGTTGTTTGATAAAAGAGGGCAGGGGGAAAGACTCATTAATTTCAAAAGAGTTGTGGCTCTTTTACAAGGCAGTTGTTAAGTGGATTCTGCGGCAGGATACGTGTGATTTATAGCGTTAAATAATTATGCTGAAGGTATTTAGCTAAAGTGAGCTGGCAGAACACTGTGTCTTTAAAAAGTCAGCCATGAAACAGAAGGCAGTTGGTGCAGCTTGTATGTGGTTCCTAACGTCATGCTGGCTCTGAGCCAGCCTGATCTTATTTCACTGTGTCAAATTGTACCTCCTTATTGAATTCCTTTGCCAGCCTACTTTATGAAAGAAATCCTTGGGGGTTCTTTTGCTGTTCTTGATAAGCTTGTAAAAATGATTTGTTTTAGTTGCTTGTAGGTAGGTTTTTCTTTTTTACTTTTTTCCTAGAAAAATGACAATGTGGTGTAATGTTGCCTAGTGAATGATTTCTGAGATGCTTATAAAATGGTGAATGTGTGTAACTCAGTTTCCAAAATCTTTCCTTGTATATTGCAAAAAAAGAAAGCAACTCTCAACAGATCATCTCAGTAATTAAAAACTGCAAGTTTTTGTCTGTGTGTGCTGTAAATGAAAATACCACACACCTGCAGCTTTATTTCTTCTTTTAAGCTTGTTTCTTTTAATCTTGTTTCACTATATCCGGGAGAACATTTTGCGAATAGTATAATTGTTGCACTTGTCATTTTGCAGTAATCTCCTTAGAGGGAGTGAGACGTGATTGGGGGGAATTGTATTAAATGATCTGATCTACAGTACAGAAAGAAACACCTTTTTGATGAGTTTGTAATAGTTGTATTTGGTGTTCTGCATCCTGTTAATTATATATTAAATATAGTAATGGTTTTTCAAAAGGTGTTTTTAAACGTTAATTTATATCCTAGATTTCTGTAAACTTTACATGGATTTAATGATTTCCCATTCTTTTCTTCTTCAAAGGGCTCTGTGACATGTCATAGGCATCCATTAATGCCACAGCAAGAACATCTTGAATATTTAGTTAGTTACCCCGTGCTCTGTGAAACAGGAGTGAGTTGCTGGGGGGAAAACTCTTGGGTCACCCCTGCACTTCTCTCATGAACATGATAATGGTGCAAAAATATGTACTGCGAAAATATCCCCGCACAGGGTGGGGAAGAAGGGAGAACAAATTGGATTTTCTTCAATTTCACTCTAACTATGAGTCCCCACTTCTCTCCTCTGCACTCACTACAGCTACTGAAGACGCTTCACTAGCTCAGGAAGGATAGTCGTGTGGGTAAGGCACAGAAGTAGGCCTCAGCTGACATGGATTTAATTCCTGGTTCTGCCACAAACCTCCTGGGTAACCTTGGGTAAATCACCCAGCTCGTCTGTACCAAAGTTCCCTACCTGTACAGTGGGGCACCGATGCTTCCTTTCTCACAGGGATGTTGTCAGAATAAATTCTATACACATAGGTGAGATGCTAGAGTAATGGGAGGGGGGCATAGAAAACCCTATAAATAAGTATTAAAAAGCACTTATTTTGGAAAAGGGTCAAATCGAATGTTCAGTCCTTGTCTGTAGAGCAGAGAGCACCTCTGGAGTTTGCTCATCAGCTTTTCCTACTTTATAAGATATCAGCTTTGTCCAGCTTCTGAGGAAAGCAGGGCCCTGACTGCACTTTTTCTCTCCGAAGGGAAGGTGGTCTTGTGCAGGAGAACACTCATTTCTGTAACATTATATTTCTCTTTTGTATTTACTGATTATTAAACACCTCTCTTCCCTCCCCCTCCTTATTGATTAGTTGCTGAACTTAAAGAAACCTCAACCCTCTCCATGCTGTCTGTTGACATGGAAAATAAGGAGAATGGCGCTCTGGATGTCAAAAAGTAAGTGAATTCCTGGGGTATGTTATATGTAGACAACAAAGAAATTTTGGTTTTAGTTTTAATTTCTCCATTACTTTTCATGGCTGGGGGTGGAGGGAACCGGTGTATTTATGGGTTTGCAAGCTTTCCCCATTTGCCGTTGTCTTGATTGCATTCCGGCTGGGAAACAGAGGTCTCAGACCTTACATTGGTTAAAGGGGGCATCCTGCTGGGTTCTTTTCAACCAAGACTGTTACGGAATTCCTTTCTGCACTCTGCATGTGAAAACAAACATAAAGCAAATATGCACTGTGTACCTGATCATGTCAAGTTCATAATGGTCTGTGGGGGGAAATGCTTTGTTCTTCTTTGAGTAATTGTCCCTATGGGTACTCCACTCCAGGTGCGTGTGTGCCCGTGCACTTTCGATTGGAAATTTTTCATCAGCAGTGCCCATGGATCTGCACCTGTGCCCTACCCATCCCGATGCTCTGGTCCAGAGGTATATAGGGAGGGACTGAGCTGTCACTGCTCCAGTTCCTTCTCAGCCCCTTGCGGCTTCAGTCGGAATATCAGTGTTTGCTTGCTAGCCTTAATCCGGCTTGCTTGTTTTTTCTTTATTTACTTTGCTCCTTTCTTATTTTAATTTCTAGCACAGAATTGTGCTTTCTGGGGTGGGGGTGGGGTCATTCCACACTTCTTTTGTTTGCGGTCAGGGCCTCCACCACCCTTGACCTCTGCTGGTTTGTGGCCTTTTTTCCTACATAGGTTATACCCGAAACCCCAGGCTACAAACCCTGCCAGACCTATCACAGGTATTTCCCCCTCAGCGATGGGCATTCCAGCTGCCTCGGCGCATCTGACATCCCATCAAAGGGTACGGTCTGCTTCAGCTTCAAGAGCAGATCCAGGAAGCTAAAGGGGGACAGATTGAAACTACTTCTTATGGAGGGCTCTTAGGGCTTTGAACACCCCCCTCAGTACATCAGCCTCAGCCTCTAAGGGTGCTCTAGCTTCTTTGGTTCTGGCTCTGATAAACACAGACCAAGGGGCAGCTTCAGAGGCTTCAAAGCCTTCTAAAAATGAAAACTACCATTCTCCTGACAGGAAACCTGAAAGAAAGGCAAAGTCACCCCCAAAGGCCAGAGAGCAGGGAAACCCTGCATCCCCAGTATGGGTACTGCCAAGGCTTCCACCCCTTCCAGTATCAACATGCCGGTACCACTGAAAAGACTTCCAGCATCCTTGTGCAGCACCATCGTGGGTACCTGGATTGGAGTCCTCCAAACACAGATTCCTCTTGGCCCCTGTTCTGGTACTGTTTTCCTCAGGTCCTAAAGAGTGTACAGACTGGCCATCTATATCATCTCTGGTGTCATTCAACATACTTCATTTTGAGGAACAATGCCCAGGATCACTGGTACCGATCAGATTCCTCTCTAACAAGGATCTCCAAGTCATAGAAGATCCTGAATCTCTCTTGCTGAGGGGTACTGAGAGGAATGTCCTGCTGGTACCAACCTACCCCCCAGAGCCGACATATCCCCTGGTGTTGCCACACTACTATACAAAGACTCAGCCACAGATACAATGAGACTGCGGGCATCACCTAGGCTTCCAGTACCGATGCAGCCTTTGGTACTGACTCCCTTAGCTCCTCCACTGGAGGCAGGGATGATACCTTCTCAGACACAGACACTTCCATTCAAGACTCCACCATCTTCCCATTCCAGCTTCCCTCTCCCCTAGGTATATCCCAGGAGATCCCAGGAACCAGTTGGTGGTTGTCCCGTCAACCTTGTCAGGACCTCACCATAGTGAGCTTGTGAACCCTGGGGCTCTGTGATGGGGCATGTTCCCCATACTCGTCCTGAAGGGGTTAATGTAGGCCAGGGGGCCAATTAACCTATTAGGCTGCAAGCTGGGGGAATAGTTAGGCTGAAAGGAAAGCCTTAATTATGGTAAGCTCACCTATACAGGAACAGGCGGGGCTTCTATGAAGCCAGGGAGCTGGTAGCAGAAAGGGGCTGCAGGAAGTAGTCTGCAGTTACTCCCGTTGGGAAGGGAGGCATGTTTGGAGCTATAGAATTTAGTCTGCAGTTAATCCCTGGGAGGAAGGGGTTTGGGTGGCAAACCCAGACGGGGGAGCCAGGAGGAGTAAGAAAGGCTCAGGGAAAAGACAGCAAGGTTCAGGATGGTGCAGGCCTTGGCGGCTGATTAGAGGGTCCCTGAGCTGGAACCTGGAATAGAGGGCAGGCCTGGGTTCCCCTACCATCCGCTAGGGTAGTGGCACCATTAGGGTAGTGAATGAGAAGATTGCTTGAGACTGTAAGGAAAAACTTTGATACCCTGGAACAGGAGGACTATAGTGACCAGACCGGCGGGCCAAGCCATGAAGGCAAAGCACCTTGAGTAACACCTGGGAGCGAGAGCGGCAGCAGGGTGTGCAGTGAGCAGCAGAAGGGGGCCTTGGACCTGGAAAGAGCTAATCCCCAGAGCAACCAGGAGGAGGCGCCTCAAGCGGTGAGTAGCGCACGCCGTGGCAGGCCCCTTATAGTGATCAGCTGTATAGACTGCTGTCATGCAATGGAACTCACCAGGAACAACAGCCACTGGTACCCGGCGACCCTCTTCCCCAGCCAGACCCTCCTGGGGCACAGGAGTTAAGGTCAGAGGAGGAGGAGGTATCTCCATCAGCGAAGTCCTCTCCTCAACAGATAGGGCTGTTATGCCCCCTCCATCATCCTATGCAGATGACTTCAAGACCTTCCAAGAGATAATGAAGAGAATATCAGAGGCCCTGCAGATCCCCTTGGAGGAGATATAGGAACCTCAGCACCCCCTGGTTTGCTTCCCTCCCCTCAAGGAAAAATTGTCTTGCCTAGCAATGATGCTCTACTCTTACCAGCCTGTACAATATAACAAACTCTAGTGACCATCCTGCCTACCTGCAAGAGGGCTAACAAAAACTACTAAGTACCAGCCAAGCGTTCAGAGTATCTTTTTCTCCCATCCCCTCCCAAACTCTCTAGTGGTCAACACTGCTAACAAAATAAATAGTACTGGTCTAGATGGACCATTCACGATAAAGAGCTCAAACCCCTCACCTTCTCAGTTGCAAGAGATTCCTCAGCTAGCAACAATTGTACCTTCACTAGATCCAAAGGGATTGTTTGTCGCCCTCAACTTCCAAGATGCATATTTCCATACGGCTAGTAATCCAGCTCACCGATGAGTCTTATGGTTTGTTGTGGGCAACAACCATTGCCAGCACTAGGTTCTTTCCTTTGGCCTTTCATCCAACAAGAGAGTCTTCACCAAAATCCTCTTCGTCATCACAGTGCATCTTCGACAAATGAGAATCGTCATCCTCCCCTATATGGATGACTCACTCTTCAAGGGTTGCTCCTTCCTTTAGGTATAGTCAGCAACCAACAAGGGCCTACCCTTCTTCCACTCTCTGGCCCTTCATCTCTATTCAGAAAAGTCTGCCTTGATACCTCTCCACACATAGACTGTATTGGAGCCACGCTAGACTACAGCTGCCAGAGCATATCTGCCCCCCAGACAGGTTCCCCTCAAAGTCAGTCTCATTGCTACACTACATCAGAGACCCCAAACCACAGCAAGCACTTAAACTTTTGGGACAGATGGCAGCTTGTGACACTCCATGCAAGACTGGACTTTTGGTGTCTTCAAGCCTGGCTCAAATCTGTCTACTCTCCCAACAAGCACAAGCTGTCTGTTCCTAATAGAGTCCTCAACTCTCACAACTTGTTGAGAAATCCCCACAAGCTGTATGTGGGAGTTCCATTCTTGCTCTGATCTCCCACAAAGATCATCACTACTTGCCTCCGTGTTAGGTGAGGGTACCCACTTTCAGCTCAAGACAAATCTTGACCCCAGGAGTCTTGCTCCATTAGCATCCTCAAACTCAGAACAGTTTGATATGCTTGCTAACGCTGCCTACCCAAGATCAAAGATTCTCTGAGTCAAAGTAATGACAGTCTACAGAACTGTCTATTTACCACATAAATTGCCAAGGAGGAGAAAGATCCAAGTCTCTGTGCACAGAGCCTGGTGCATCGCCCATTACATAGACATCGGAGCAATTTATCTGACAGGCCAACTGAATTCAGTCCTGAATTTTCACCCAAAATGTGTGTTCTGCACTGTCCAGCCCTCTCCTGGACAGTTCAGATATTTTAGAACTGTTGCCCCTGTAAGGGCATAAGTATCCAACAGTTTGTTACTTGAAATGGAGAGTTACCTGCACAATTCAGTTTAAACACAACACTGGATTAGTTTTGTTTAAAGAATAAAGCAAGTTTATTTAACTACAAAAAGTGACTACAAGTTCCAGGCATTAAAGTCAGAAATGGTTACAACAGAAATAAAGATAAAGTGCTTTCTAGTGCTAAACTTAAACTAGACTTGCTCAAGGTGAAATCCGTACCACATGTTCCCAGGAACATTGCTTCAGTCGTGTGGTGGTGATGCCTGTAGTTGGAGGTGGAAGAGAGAGGAAGAGCATGGCAAACATCCCTCTCTTTTATCATGTTCTTTCTTCCCTCTTGGCTTTGCCTCCCCCCTTCAGGGTCAGATGAGCATTACCTCATCGTAATCCCAAACTGACCAAGGGAAGGGGGGGTGACTCACTCGAGAGTCCAACAGATCCTTTGATGCTGCCTAGGCCAGTGTCCTTTGTTCCTGTGAGGCTGGGCTGGGTTTGTCCCATACATGTCCTGATGAGGTATGAACTGCCCCTCTGTTCCTGGAGAGTTTTGCCTGGGCTTGTTTTAAGCCATGAGGACACATTTTCAGCCTCCTAACTATATACATGAAATTACAACCTATAACATTATAACAACAATGCTCCGTGCATCATGAGCCTTCCAAAGACACCCGACATGACAAACTTTGCATTGGATACCACACAATCATATTATAACAGTGAACATGGGGGTGCAGGGTGTTCTCCTGAGATACAGAGTGTCTCAGTCATCAGGTTGGCCAGAAGGGTAGGGGAACTGGGAGTACTTATGGCTGATCCACTGTACACAGTATTCTACCAGGACAAGGTAACCTTATATCCCCATTCTTGTTTCTTACGTAAGGTTTCATTAGACTTCCACATAAAAGTGCCTCATGGGAGCAAACCAGTCTTCACATTTTGGACATGAGAGGAGCTCTTGCCTTTTATCCTGATAGGAGTAACCTCTTCAGAGCTTCTCCCAGATTGTCGCCTTCTCAGAGAGAGTGACGGGATGTTCAATTTCCACCCAAACACTATCTAAATGGGTTTCAGGGTGCATTTTAGCATGTTACAAAGCTTTGGGAATGCATCGCCACCTACGGTCACTGTTCATTCCACTAGGGCACAATCCACTTCTATAGCCCTACTTAAGAACTTATCCATCACAGACATTTGCAAGGCACCACTTGGTCACCTGTATGCGCCTTTTCCCAGCACTGTGCTGTTGTGCATGCTCCTAGGGTAGATGCTGCCACTGGCCAGGCTGTTCTCCAATCTGTAGTGAATCTAGGGTGACCAGATGTCCTGATTTTATAGGGACAGTCCTGATATTTGGGGATTTTTCTTATATAGGTGCCAATTAGCCCCCATCCCTATTTTTCTTGCTTGCTATCTGGTCACCCTAAGTGAATCTGCCTCCTCAGGAGCATAAATCCTATTGACAGTAGATGTTCATAAATCCCTTTTGAATATGAAATTCAGGCTCCTAAATCATTTAGGTGTTGCACTGCTGAGCACAGCAATGCCTACCTACCTTTAAAATTCTGGGCCTTAATCTTTGCAGTTCATTGCACTTTTCTTTTCTTCTTTGTTTGCTGTTCATATAGAGCTTTCATGAATTTGTATTTGTACAAATGCTGAGAGTAAGCATCTAAAATTGTAGTTACACAGCACCTTCCATCCTTACAACCAGGGATTAACAAAGGAGATAGCATGGGGGGAGCTCCTCCTTTGTTGAGGAGGTGAGAACTGTTTAGGCAGGGGATTAGAAGAGGGGTAGTAGGCGGGCCAGGTACCTGCCTGGGGTTTCCAGGTTTCCTGCCAGTGCGAGGCACAGCAGCCTGATGGGAGAAGTGTCCCAGCTGGGAGGCACCTATCCACCTGTTCCAGAGAGAGTTCTGTTCCCCTGCTGGCTTCTCCTCCTATCCAGAGATGATGACAGATGGAGATGATGCATGCATTTGGTGCAATGTCTTGTCTGAAATAGTGTATTTCCAACTTTCCTGTCTTAAAAAGCTCCACGACCTGCTGTTTTTATTCCTTTTGACATGGGTGCAGGTTCTTCACCCTGGTCAAATCTAAATAGTGACACTGGGTGGGAACAATAAGCTGCGTGCATGCATGTACACACACAGACACATACTTCGGCTTGGTTGGCTGCAAGCCTGCTACTTGGGGACATAAACTGCTTTCAGACACATTCCTTCTCATTTCCTCCAAAGGAAATAGACTGCACAGTGATGGGCATGATATAAAGCCAGGTAGATAAATGGTTCCTAATCTCTCCCCCCGTGCTGCATCTCATCGCTACAAGATGATGCAACACCTTATTACCACGTACCATCAAGACCTTTGATGACAGCTACCAAAACTGGTGAGCTTCCCCTCCTATTGAGATCTACTTTAAGCATTGGTTACGGCAATATGCACTTATGCAGTAACTATACATGGATCATACCTGTATGTCCATTTGGAAACCACCCTCAATTAGCAGCTTCACCTTTACCATGGGTGTTGCAGGGGGAAAGTAATCAAAACAAGGACAGCTTATATTTAATGTATTTTCCCTTTTGGCTCAAATGATAGAGGCTCAGCTACTAACTGAAGGTGGCTATTTAAAGCTGGTGGGTAATGTAATTCAATTGAACAGGAGCTGTGGTTTCTAAGTGAATGCATACCGCGTGTGCGCGCTGATGTACAAAATAAGCATTTGGCACTATGTTAAGGAGGTTATAAATAGCTTTAGTAAAAGCTGTTTTTTCAAGATACTGCTGTATCTTTCCAGAACTTTCTGCTTCCACCACATGATGGCAATAAAGGCACAGCACACAGACAGTGGTGAAAAGCAAGCAGGCCACAACTTTATTTGTAACCAGTGCATCCAGTACCTGGCAGTTCAACCTGTCAGATCATAAAACGCCAGCCCCTTTAAGGTTTTAAGGCACCCTGTGTGCCGGACATAAACACGTATTTATGGCTTAAGTTATGATTCTCAGACATTCCCTTTTCTTGTCTAAAGAATTGAGCTTTGCACAGTAATAAGGCAATGAGGAAGCTGTTCAATCCACAGTCTGGGAGCCAAGAGAAAAGGTTACAAATCCAGCCAGACTCAGCTGGATTCCGCCACACTCCTTCCAAGCTTTAAGTTCCGCAATTTTTGAAACCACCTCTCACTTGAGGTCCCGCAAGAGGCTGCTACTCGTGAGGCAGGAGCATGCATTTATTAGGACAAGTTAATCACCAGTGTAGCTCCGTTGAAGTATTTATACCTGGCATGAGTCTGGACCATTATGCGTAAATATTTCCTGTACTGTAAGAGCAATAGCATGGAGAACTAAAACCTAAAAATAAAGATGTTTTAAAACATGCCTTGAAGTACAATAAGCTTGAAATTAAAACGTATTTGTTAGTAAACAAAATTTTAATAGGCATTTTTCCACATTAAATCTTTCGTTTGCTATATAGAAAGAATATGGAAAATTAAGCACTTTTAAAATTCACCATACTTTTTTAATGCTCAATTTTTATTTTAAGTGGAATGATGACGCAGATTGTAAATGTGATGTGAGAGGAATATTCTGCATCTTGGGGAAAATGCAGAGATTTGTGTAATACTTATAAACTCCACTCCTACAAAATACAGTGGCTTTGTGAATGTTGAGTGGACATAGATTTTTATAGTATATTTCAGGATTTAAGCATCGCAATTTGAGCAACAAGAAAAATCTTAAACTAAAATGAATTCTGCATTTAACAGAAATACAACAAGTATTCTGCAGTATTGATCCTGGTTAGCAAATCCTTTGCTTGCAGTGAATAGTATCTTAGTCCACAAGTAGCCCCACTGAAATCAGTGGGTCTGTTTGTGAAGGGCTCTCAGCCTGGCCCTTAACTTACTGTGGTTTTTGGGTCATTGCTGTGGAATGCTTTTGTATTATATTTAATGAATGACAGAAAATGTTTTAAAGGGGCTCAAATGCTAATGTACAAGCAATGTTACCATGCAACTCCAAAGTTCCAGAATTCTGTTGTCACATACAAATATAGACCCCAGGATTCCGAGGAGAAGAAACAGCCAGTCACACAACGGGGAGACCCCCAAAGCGCTCAGTGAGGTTTGAGCCACCATCCACAATTATGCTCCTGTTCTTTGTGGCTGGTGAAAAGCAGTTAGGAGACCGTGGACCCTGTGCTGACAGAGATGATCACTGCCTCTTTCAGTGAAGTTGATCTTCCTGCCACTCTGAAACACACAGTGGTCTAGCGTTGCTGCTTGACTAAGCCCGGGCAAGATGGAAGTGGTGATAGTGGGAAGAGGAACCTTTGAAAGAACAGGCCAAAATCAATCTCCTGAGCACATTACCCAGCTCAGCTCAGCATGCTGTTTTGACTCTGTCCAATACTGGCCACAATCTACAACTTGAATCCTGACTGTCAAGGCCCGAAATGGACTTGGCCTTTGCTATTATAAGAGTAGGACTCATCAGGGCAGGGACTAGACCTTTTCGGCAGCAGGAGCTCCCTTCCATCACAGTGATCCTGAACCTCATGAGTGTTGATGTCAGATGCAAGATTCACCACCTTGGCATTGCTTTCCCTATTAGCAATCCAAGCATAGCTCAGTATAGACAGATGCAGGAAGAGACGAGAAAAGGAAAAGTGAAGCAAGAGAATTAATTTTTTAAATGTCTAAATCCACTCCAATAGATCGTACAGTCTTGTTGAGTACTTGTATGTTCACATAAACTTTGAGAGCCTTTGCATTCCATAGTGACGAGTGAATTATAAATACACAGATATACATATATGTGCTGTGCACCTGGGATTAGACTCCAGGGTTAAAGACTGCCCAGAGATGAAAGATACTGTAAATGTCCTTGTCTTTCGTGTCCAAACTAAAGAAAGCTAGAGCAGTAAGTCTCTGGGCCAGATTTCTGCCCTGGGACACATGCATGCAAATCCCAATGGTTACAATGAAATCTTGGGCCACGTATCTAAAGGCTGAATTTTGGCTTCTAATTATTTGTATTCATATTCAAAATATGTATTATAAAGACCTTTGACTGTAGCTCTGTTTCCCTCTTGGGAGCCCCTTTAGATCATTTGAGACCGTGGAAGTGTTTCACCTGATTTCAGAAATATATACATAAATTAGTTCTTGTTATTTCCTTATTGATGCTACAACTGAGCTATTGACAGGGATGGCACAGTTAAAATGGAGAATATCTGTTGCTGAACTTCTTTTGTACATTGAAAGCTGTAGCTGTAGAAGCATTTTATAAAAGCAGGTGTTTCCTGTGAGTGACTGCTTGCTGTTCATCTCCTTAAATTACTGGATGAAAGCCAGAGTCAAGCTAGTTATGTGCAGGTTTTACTAACAACTTGCAGAGCCAAAAAGGTTATCTGAGATAAGAAGGTAGGTTAAGGTTAAGCAATGCTGTCTGGAATCACTCTGAATTAAGAACTAATGGGTAACATTCTGAATGATTTGTTGTTTCTGATGCTGCTGAAAGCAATTGGCTGAGGTCAGCCACAGAAAGGAATCAATTCTGACTGTGTTTAACAGATGTTTTCTAGGATTCTTAGCTGATTAGAAAATCCATAGATTTAAGTCTTAAAGGCAATGTTGAAAGACTTGGATAATGGGAGCATGTAGAGTGCTTAATGGTGCAGATGCATCCCTGATTCATAAGAGAGTTTATATAGAAAGAGACGGGGGAAAATCAAAGGCAAAATACTGAAATCGCCTGAACAGAGTTTGGTAGGAGAAAACAAATAGCAAACAAAGTCTTGGGAGACTGGTGTTCAACCCCAAACTTGGTAGGTCTTGTGCTCCAAGGCCAGTAGGAGGCTGGGGAGAGCTGTGAAGGCAGCATGTTCAGCCCCTACATGAGGAGGAGTCTCTACTGACCCCTTCTGGCCAATTTGAGGACTAGCAATAATGTATTGTCAAGGGAGAGGTATCCAGCCTTTCTCTGGTGTCCTTGACACTGGGTCTTTGAAGTGGGGAAGAATGTGAGTGACTGTCATTTCTTTAAGAGGGTCGTGGAGGATGCCTCCCTCTGGGGGAAAGAGTAAATGGGCTGCATACACAGAAGCAGCATACAATAAGCGCACACATAGTGATTACCTGTCTAAATTTGCATTTTGTAGTTCAGTAGAGAACGGGAGACCTCCTGACCCTGCTGACTGGGCTGTCACTGATGTCGTAAATTACTTCAGAACAGCAGGATTTGAAGAACAAGCCAATGCTTTTCAAGAACAGGTAAATCGGTTTGGATTGACTGTCACTGCCCTTTGACGCCTCACGTTTTCATTATACGGGCTGGTTGTACAAAGGTTAGTGCATGGTAAGTCTCCCAGAAAGGGAACATTCTGGGTGACAACTTTTTATTATCTTTAAACAATATCCTCATTTTACAGGACATGCACTGTAGCTGGAGGAAGGCTGCTCTTGTGATCAAAGCATTAGACTGGGAGCAGAAGAATCTGAGATCTATTCCTGGCTTGGCCACAGCCCTTTCTGTGTGATCTCAGGAAAGTTGCTTAAACGCTCTGTGCCTAAGCTTCACCATATGTAAAATGGGAATAGTACTTCCCTACCTCCTAAGGTTGTGGGGAGGATAATTTTGTTAATGTTTATAAAATGCTGAATTCCTCTGAGGGAAGGTGCTATCAAAGAGTTATGTCCACAAGTTCAGTTGCATGCTGCTTTGTGGCCTGGGAGTCTTGCTGTCTTGGTTTGAGGAAAAAGAAAAGGAGGACTTGTGGCACCTTAGAGACTAACCAATTTATTTGAGCATAAGCTTTCGTGAGCTACAGCTCACTTCATCGGATGCATACTTATGCTCAAATAAATTGGTTAGTCTCTAAGGTGCCACAAGTCCTCCTTTTCTTTTTGCAAATACAGACTAACATGGCTGTTACTCTGAAACCAGTTTGAGGAAAGGTTTTCTTGAGGAAAGGTTACAAGTAATCAGAAAACAGAGGAATTGAAAGTAGGGGGAAAGCAGTGGCTTTCTCGCATAGCAACAGCACATTGCTCTGCTACGTGAACGTAAGAATGGCCAAATTGGGTCAGACCAAAGGTCCATCTAGCCCAGTATCCTGTCTTCCACAGTGGCCAATACCAGGTGCCCCAGAGGGAACAGAACAGATAATCATCACGTGATCCATCCCCTGTCACCCATTCCCAGTTTCTGGCAAACAGCGGTTAGCGACACCATCCCTGCCCATCCTGGTTAATAGCCAGTGATGGACCTATCCTCCATGAATTTATCTAGTTCTTTTTTGAACCCTGTTATAGTCTTGGCCTTCACAACATCCTGTGGCAAAGAGTTCAGCAGGTTGACTGTGCGTTGTGTGAAGAAATACTTCCTTTTATTTGTTTTAAACCTGCTGCCTATTTAATTTCATTTGGTGACCCCTAGTTCTTATGTTATTAGAAGAAGTAAATACTTCCTTATTTACTTTCTGCACATCAGTCATGATTTTATAGACCTCTATCATATCACCCATTAGTCATCTCTTTTCTAAACTGAAAAGTCCCAATCTTGTTAATCTCTCCTCATACGGAAGCTGTTCCATACCCCTAATAATTTTCATTGCCCTTTTCTGAAACTTTTTCAATTCCAATATATCTTTTTTGAGACGGGGAGATCACATCTGCACGCAGTATTCAAGATGTGGGCAGACAATGGATTTATATAGCGGCAATATGAGATTTTCTGTGTTGTTATTTATCTCTTTCTTAATGATTCCCAGCATTCTGTTTGCTTTTTTGACTGCCTCTGCACATTGAGTGGATGTTTTCAGAGAACTATCCACAATTATTCCAAGATCTCTTTCTTGAGTGGTAACAGCTAATTTAGATCCCAGCATTTTATAAGTATAGTTGAGATTGTTTTCCAATGTGCATTACTTTGCATTTATCAACATTGAATTTCATCTGCCATTTTGTTGCCCAGTCATCCAGTTTTGTGAGATCCCTTTGTAGCTCTTCACAGTCTGCTTTGGACTGAACTATCTTGAGTAGTTTTGTATCTTCACCTCACTCTTTATCCCTTTGTCCAGATCATTTATGAACATGTTGAGTACTGGACCCAGTACCAACCCATGGAGGACACCACTATTTACCTCTCTCCATTCTGAAAAGTGACCATTTATTCCTATCCTTTGTTTCCTACCTTTTAGCCAGTTACTGATCCATGAGAGGATCTTCCCTCTTATCCCATGATAGCTTACTTTGCTTAAGAGCTTTTGGTGAGGGACCTTGTCAAAGGCTTTCTGAAAATCTAAGTGCACTATATCCACTGGATCCCCCTTGTCCACATGCTTGTTGACGCCCTCAAAGAATTCTAGCAGATTGGTGAGGCGTGATTTCCCTTTTCAAAAACCATGTTGACTCTTCCCCAACAAATTATGTTCATGTAGGTGTCTGACAGTTCTGTACTTTACTATAGTTTCAGCTAGTTTACCTGGTACTGAAGTCAGGCTTACCGGCCTGTAATTGCCTTGAGAAAGATGTTGGATCTTCACTTGTTGGGCTGCTGGAGAGGAGGCACAAGACACTGGTATGCTTTTTATCTCAGGGGAAACAAGGTGATTGCTGGAACAGCCTACGCCTACAGCATTTCTGCCATCTGAGTAGAAGCAGTGAAACCAAAGGTGACACTTTCCCCTTGGATGAAAGGTTCCACAGTAGCTGTCTTGATGTGACAGGGAAGGATCAGTGAGGAAGAATCAATGAAAAAAGATAGCGAGGGACTGATCACTCAGTAAGCCGGTAATGCAATATGGATCCTTTCTCTTACAGATTACTGTTTCATGGTTCAGTACCAACAAAAGTCACAACAATGACCGAAAGTCATTGGTCCATGTGGAATGAGTTTAGTCTGTCTTGTATCGAGTGGACAAGCATCCACATAACCATCATCATCATTACTGGAATTGGCTGACACACTTGCTGGCAGTCTGTCAGCTGTGAAGTTAGACTGAATGGGCCATTGAAACTGGGCTACTTGCACACAGCTGAGGAGCAACAGTGGGGCAGCGAAGGGAAATTTGCACTAGAACTGCCTGTGATGTGCCTACCTCTTTTGTAGCAAGAGAACATACATCTCCAGGTCTGTTAGTCTGGCACCATTCCTGATCACTGAGACCCAAATGTTCCAACTTGGGTGCTCAAAGTTAGGCACTGAAATTCATATTTAGGCACCTAGATAATTGCCCTGATTTTCCAGAATGCTGAGCAGTCATAACTCAGGGTCAGTGACATCTGTGGATGCTTAGTACTTCTGGAGATGCGATCCTAGAGCACCCAAGTTTGAACATCTGGGCCAAAATGTCTTTTAACAAAAGAACAAATAAATAACAATGTCTTCTGTGAAAATCTTCTCTCCATAATGAAGATATGGGAACGTATCTACTTGGAAACAGTTTTATTTTTATTCTCTGCATCCTTCGAGGAGATGTTTTTCTTAAAAGCTTCTTATTTCATTTAGTTCAGGGTCTGATAAATTACAAAATATCGGCCAGATAGAAATTACAACTGTAAAAACTGCACAGTAATAATCTCTTCTCGACATTCTATTTCTGCCTCTTTTCTTTGCTTGGTTTACATTTTTGCAAAATCAATGCTTTTGCAGCTGATAAGAACAATTTTGAAGGGGAGGATAGAGATCTGGAATCTTTTTATAAGTGTAACATATGTATATGTAACGTGTATATATAAACCATATTTTAAAAAAATCATACAATTCAGCAACCCCCTTTTTAATTTGGCTTAAAAGATATATTTATAACATGCATGTTTTAGCAAAGGTTTAACAGATTTCAGGACCTGTGGGCTGCCTCTTTACCTGTTACATTCTGATGTACCTGAAATCTTTGCACTAAAAGACTTTGGTCATTTAATGGAGATGGCTCTAAACTTCTGTCTCCCACCCCATCCATCCATCCATCACCTCCATAAAGCATTTCAAACGTTGTAGCTCTAAACTCTTCCTCTCGCAGACAAGAAGCCTATCAGAATTCTGTTCTAGCCTTCTTTATTTGGCATAGAGCCATCCAATGCTAAAATGAAATGCAGGCTTTCCAAAAAAAAAAAAAAAAGTGGCATTCAAAAAGGAATAAAATTAGCTTCTTGCTACTGAGTTAATCTAGCTGACCTTAAAGCCTGAGAAATGAAATCCCAACTGATTATGATTTATGAGTGCAGCCGGTGGCTAAATTTAGTCTCATTCTTGTGGGGGGGAAAAAGCCTTGTTTTGGGTAATTCTCTGGAAGGGCTCGAGGAGCCTCTTTCTACAGCTGCAGCTAACTGTTCAGCATATTTTACATTTAAAGATGAGTAACCAGACAGACAACAGATTTGACTGAGTCTATTACTTCTCTAACACCATCAAGAACATCACCTGGGACTCCTTTCCACCACCCCAGGAAGGTTGGTTTTACAATTAAGAAAGAGACAGTCTGAGAAGTCAGGGGCTCTGGTTTTTCTTCCTCTGAAAGACGTGCCTTGGTGAGTTCAGTCAAGAATCTTACTCTCTCTGTGCCTTAGTTGCCTTGTCAATAATGCAGCAGTAATAATTGCCAACTTTCCTGCACTCTTGTGAGGCCAACTCTCACTAATATCTGCAGAGCTTCTGAGATCACCTGATGGAAGGCAGCATAGAAGTGCTAAGTGCTGTTTTTGTTATGATGAATGTAGGACTGCTGTGGTGCTTTTGGGAGGAAAGCTGCTAGTTCATAAGGTTCCATTTATCTGTGTGTGTTTCTGTTAATTGTTGGATCTCTAAGGCTCCTCAGATCTTTATCATCAGGAACCCAGCTATGGCAACACAGAGGGATCACTAACTCTGCTGGCATTGGCTGCTGCCCCCGGCTATCCTCTGTGAGATTGCACCAGGAGTTAATGCTATTTCAGGACTTTCCACCCTTACTTATGTACTCGCCTGGGGGCAGGAATGGGCAGGCATGCATACGGTGACCAGATGTCCCTATTTTATAGGGACAGTCCCGATATTTGGGGCTTTGTATTATATAGGCACCTATTACCCGCCACCGCCAGTCCCGATTTTTCACACTTGCTATCTGGTCACCCTAGGCATGCATATAATGCGTCTCTCTCCCTTCATCCCGAGCCACACACATTTGAAGGGGGAAAGTGACTGTGTGTGTGGAGGGAAGTGTCCCACATAACCCCTTGCCTTACCTTTGCCATGGAAAATGATTCTCCACTGAACTGCTTCCATTAAGTAGAGGGAACACATGGGCCATTCTTTTGTATACTGGTTAGCTACAACATATGTATTAGGGAATTGTTGGAAAATATGATCGCTTTCTTTGTTCTCAAATCCCACCTTTTGCATAATTGTAACTGAGTCCACACTTTTTTGTAATGAGATGTATAATACATCTCATCCATAAAATACACTGATAAATGGCTCCAAGCTGCTTTAAAACCTGAACATGTCTTACAGATGAGGAAAAAGATCTGAGGAAGAGCTCTGTGAAGCTCAAACGCCTGTCCCTTCCACCAACAGAAGTTGGTCCAATAAAAGATATTACCTCACCCCCCTTGTCTTTCTCAGATGAGGAAAAAGACATTTTTAAAAAACTGTATATTGTGAATGCTAGTGTAAGTGGTTGATTATAAGGTGATTATACTTCTGCTGATATTATTAAATCTTAATATCTCTCTGATTTCAGTGGATGTAAGTCGATTTCAGTGGAAGAAATTACTGTTAAAACAGTGAAAATAGCAAATTAGCAGGGAAAGGGTTACTGTAACTATGAGGGAGTTGGAGGTAGAGGGGAATTAGAGAAGTAGGAAGATGCAAAATACCAAGACAGAAAATATGAGCCATAAACATTTTGAACAATTGGCTCAAAGAGCAAGACACTAAAATAGACTGAAACACATCGCAAGGCGGAATTCGAAGAGCTTTGCTAGGATGCCTGCATTGCTTCAGCAGATGAAAACACAAGTCCTGACAATGCAGCTGGTGTGTATGGGTGACTTGATGCATGTAACCCTTTGCCATGTGTTATGACTTTGTATATTTAACAGATAAAGCAAAACTTTCAGTGCCAGCTACCAAAAACAATAATAATATTCATGGCTGTCATGTAGCCAGAGGATTATATTTCAATAATGCTAAATTTGGCCCTTCATAACCACTGTCACAGCACCTTAAGCAATGAGATTGCAGTACGCAAATGAACTAAAGTCCTCAGCGTGGTTATTAGCTGATTTATCTCTGATGTCACAATCCCCCCTCCAACAAAGGCCTCCTCATAGCTATCTTGAAAGCAGACTGTTGGTTGGAAAATAGCTAGTTTTCCATGTCTCTCTCTAATGAAGATACCTTAACAAAAACATGGAGGAGCACAGAGAGACATTTTGTAAATCATTTTAATATAAACATGTTTTCCTTTTAAAAATTTGTGATATTACTCAACCATATTAAACTTGAAGGACAGAGAGAGTGCCAAGAGGAATTTCACTGGATTGCCAATGGTTGCTGAGGACAGAGACTGAATTTTGCTGCTAAGAACATCTTGACAAGATGGTGAATTATTATGACATTCTAGGTATTCAAAGAAATGCCTCTGCAGATGACATTAAAAAGGCATACCGAAAACTGGCATTGAAGGTGCACCCTGATAAAAACCCAGAGAACAGAGAGGCAGCAGAGAGGAAATTCATAGAAGTCTCTAAGGCATATGAGGTTTTATCTGATGCCAAAAAACGGGATGTCTATGACATGTCTAGTGAAGAAGGTATAAGTGGAAAAGACAGAAGAGGTAGAGGTGAAGGTGGAGAAAAAGGTAGAGGTAGAGAGAAAGGCAGGGGTGGGAGTCACTTTGATTCTGAATTCCCATTCAGTAGCCCACACACAGATGTGTTGAGAGGAATGGACTCCTTTACAGTGAAACTCTGGGATGATCTACTTGATGGAATTTCTGGCATTCGGCGAGGACTCCATGGAAGACGAAGCAGAAGTGGTGAAGGATACTCTGTCTCTATTGCTGGAGTGTCTCCTATTTCAGGGACTGGATTTACTTCATTTGGTTCCCAGCGAGTTGGGGGCTGCTCTTCATCCTCCATCACATCACTGAACAACCATGGGAAAGGCAACTTCAAATCAGTCATAACGACCAGCAAAATAGTTAATGGCATCAAAATCACTACAAAGAGGATTGTGATGAATGGAGAAGAAAGAGTAGAAACCATTATTGACCATTAAAATTCTCAACAATTGGTAAGAGGCAGCTACTGTACTTGGATAATGAGTTGTTGAAAACACACATTTGTCAGAAATATTAAATTATGATGAACTTCATTTGAGGGATTAACCAGAGTAATGAGGGTGTGGGGGAAGTTTCAACCAAAATCTATTTTTGGTTTGCTGCATCCTAATTGAAAATATTTATAAACAGTTCTTCCAAAGTTATGTGTGGGTGCCATAGACTTGTCGGTTAATTCTCGGGCTATCATTAATGAATATATTTTGTCTATAAAATTGTTGTGAATTCTCTGTGCACTTTGCATTTAATAATAGTTATCCAAAGTGAAGAATGATCAGAGTTCAGGCCAATCAATACTTCCACTAGCATGAATCTTATGTTTTTCCTTTTTGTTTGAATTGTGAACCCAATGGTTAATTTGCTCTGAAGTTAACATTCTCAGGACAAACTTTGTACATTTGAATTAGTAAGGAAAAATGTAGCACTGGAAGATGTAAATGCAAAACAACATTGCATTTCTGGATTGTTTTCTTGCTTCACCTAAATGCTGGCAGCTTAGTACATTTTGATAACTAGCTATGTATATTATAGGCAAATAGCAATGATTAGAGGGAGTGAACTGGGTCTAAGTTATTTCCTAACACATTCTAAATCAGTAAATGCTGTTGTTTTTGTGGAAAAAAGAACATAAAACAGTGTAGGCAAACTGTGTAAAGCTATAAACTTCTCTGGGACTTGCTGACCTCAGGAAGCACTCCAGCTACACCATGTGATGCGAGAAAAGTATTGCTCATTACGCTTCTTTGATGCATGTATAGAGCCTTATAACTGTAGTTTGCATTCTGTGGATGTGCCACACAGTACCATTGCAGTCAGTGCTTAATTGTAATGAAAGAGGTGCTAGGGCTCAAGCAATTTATTTATATTCATAACTGATGCAGCAAGCCCAGAGGTGCTGGGCCTATGAACTGCCACGCCAAGAGGTTCCACGGCTCAGCCCTGGCAAGCCCTGGCACAAATTAAGCCCTGACTGCAGTACTGTGAGGGGAGGGATGGTCTTGTGATGAAAGCACAGGACGGGGACTCAAGGGATGTGGATTCCATTCCTGCCTCTGACCTTAGAGAAGTCACTTAGAGGCACGTTTTTAAAAGTGGCCTCAGATTTTGGGGTGGGATTTTCAAAAGCACCAGAGTGACACACACTCTAAATAGACAGGGCAGCCAAATCAAGGGAGAAAGGAAATATTATTACCGTCTTTTAAAAGGCAGGGAAGATCAAGAGACTTGCCAAAGATCACACAAAACAATCTATGGCAGAGCTGAGACTTGAACTCAGATCTTCTGCACCACAGGTCACTGTGTTAGCCACAAGACCACCCTTCCTGCTGTACCTAATAATTAAAACATTTTCCTGCATCTGTGAATTTGAAACAAATAACTGGGAAAAATTTCAAATGTGGATGCTTCTAGTTAGACACCTGAATAAATAGCGTGATTTCTAGAGGTGCTGAAGTCAATAGCTGCTGCAGGGGGTGAGCACTTTTGAAAATCAGCCCATTGGCAGATATCATCATTTGTTTACAGATGTTTACAGTTTATGAAAAAATAGAGCATAGTATTTCTGTTTTTCATGAATGATCCTCTTTAGTATACTCCTGTCTGTTGAGAATAGTTTTGTAATCTTTTAGATGTGTACATTACCCTTAATTACGCGTTAATTCTTTTTCTAGGAAATTGACGGCAAATCATTGCTACTGATGACAAGAAATGATGTATTGACTGGACTTGCGTTAAAACTGGGGCCAGCTCTGAAAATCTATGAATATCACGTAAAACCTCTACAGACACAACATCTAAAGAACAATTCTTTATAGCGAATGGTCTAATTGGGGTCCTGTTGTGCCTCGAATAACAATAAATAAACAATTTGGTTTCATATGATGGAACTTTGTAAAGAGAGAATATATGTCTTAGGAATTTAAACCAAATGGAAATGATATATATCCTATTGGATAGATTTGGCAATATACTGTACTATGACTGAACTGAGAGGGATGGTGTGGATTTTCACATGGTACATAATAATTTTCTCTTGCAGCTCCCTAAACAGAATACATTGAGATGATTAAATCAGATTCTGAACAAAAAGTGAAGAAAGGGAGTTCTTCGTTTCTAAGCCAAACAACAGGTTAATCTTCAAGAATTACTTAAAGTACTATTAAAAGTTTACATATATTTGGGGAGAGGAAGCAGAAGTAGATTCTGATTTATGTCAAATATCTACTGAAGTTACTGCTCCTTGTAACTTGTGTGACTGGATTGGGATTTGCCAACTCACCCCTTTCTGCAAAGGGTCCTATTTTTGACCTTATTAAGGTTTATTTGTGGTATATTGCAATGTTTAAAGCTGTATGTACAATTAACATAGCACCTTTTATAGCAGAAGGCCTTCCTAAGAGGTGAAGCTTGGTTGTGTATTTTGGTGGTGGTCATATTTTCAGCTTGTTTTCACCCAGTTTTATTCGCAGTTCTAAGTAAGGTATACTTGTTTTTAAACAGCGTGTGTTGCTTTGTAAAACAAAAACAAAAGTTCATTTTATTATTTTAATTTATAAAAATTTCTTACAAATTTTGAAGAACATTGTATAGAGTAGATTTTTGCAGTTTTTTTTTAAAAAAATATTGTATTTAATGGTGTTGCAATGAAAAATTTTGATGTTTTACTTGATTTATGGTTTAAATATTTGTTTCCAAAAATGTGAAAGAGGTTGTCTTGTTACCATAGATCTCTGTTAAAAGAGAGTCTCATTCAATCTGTTTGTACTAGTTCCCAATTTAATTGGCTACTGGCTACCCCAATAAAGCATTGCTTATGTTTTGATTCCGTTTATTTCAAAGATATTATTCTCACTATGTTTTCTTAGTTGTGGTATAGGAGGGATCCTATTTCTTTTTCTCAATCCAGCCAACAGTGGAGGGGTCAGGAAACTTCTTACTGTTCAGTGTTGTTGTATTTATTTAACATTTAATGCTTTCTTATCTGTCCATCCATACTTTTGGATCAGATGTGCAGCTGGTGTAAACTGGCATAGCTCCATTGACATCTAAGTAATCAGACACAGAGATATTCTTTCTTACCGTCTGAGGATAAAATACTTACATAGGTAACTATTTCCTTCTGTTTTGATGTTCTCAGTGAGGATTTATGAAAAGTGGAGCTCAATACACAAAGGACGCTTAGGATCTTTTGCTTTTCCACATTGGGATTGTCTTTAAGAGGAAGGGAAAGTGAACTGAGATTAAGGGGGAAAGATGACGCATATGTACCACAGGTTTTTAAAATCACTTGCCTATGTATTAATGGATCTGATTCTCTTTCCTCTCACTGACATGATTATCTATTGATTAACGGTGTAGAGAGGTCAATTTCAAAGTTCTCACAAAGGTCCTTTGTTCCACTTAACTTCTCTTAAACCCAGTTTATGCAGTGCAAATACTTCATGCTGGCCTTCTGCAGAGGGTGAATTTCACCCTGAGCTCCCACGACCATTCTAAATGCCTTCCAAAACCATGAGACAGCTCCCATCCCTGCTACAAAGAGTTCTCGGAGCATCTCATAAAATCTAGGACACTCCCTAAACACACAGTGTGAGATACAGCACATACGAGGTGCAGTAGAGGGGGTAGAGCAAGGAGAAGACGCTAATGGCAGTGTGGTGGGAAACAAGTAGGAATGATGTGGTGGGAGGAGATTGTGAGGAAGACATTGCATGGCTGGGAAGAAGGTGAGAGGGACTGGAGGAGGAAGGAGATACCTGTCAGCCAAGTTGGAGGAAGGCTGGGGCGCAGGAGAGAAGGGATAGAATTCAGTGAAAATCAGCAGGAAACAGATGTTCATAATTCAGCAAGGATGGTGCCCCAGAGCTAGACCACTGGTAAGGCCAGGAAGGGGTGTGGAATGGTCACTGCTTTGACTCCTGGGGAGTTACTCCTGATTTACACCAATAAAAATGAAAGGGAAATCAGGCCCTGCATATTTAGTTATATCTGAGCTGTTGACTAAGCTCATATGATGATGTGCGTAACTGCGTGGCTTGCAACCCCTGACTGTATTACATTTATATTTGGATCTTGAGACTCTGTGAGAATGTATTGTATGAACCAAGCTTCTAAACTAACAGATCACTTTCTATCCCTCATCCTGTATTCACTGCAGAGACTGGGGTATGGAAGCAGGGAAGTACTTACTCCTGTTTGTGCATCACAATGTATATTCTGATTATTATTATGATTTGTATTCTGGTAGGACATAGAGACCCCAATCAGGATCAGGGTCCCATTTGGGAAGGCTTGGTACAAACAGATAAGGAGACATAGCCCCTGCCCTGAGGAGTTTACAGGCACAAATGAATCAGTTTGGTAAAAACTGTAGGGGGGGAAGGAAGGAGGGAAAGGATGACACATTAAGTTGTTAGGATAACAAGATATCTTAATTAATTCTGTGGTGATAGGCTTGCGTGGTGTGAAATTACACTGTCTTCAGTAGTATACACTGGGGGCCCAATCCTGCCATGGACGATGCACCCAAACTCAATGAGACATTTGAGTATATATAGGTTGGAATATAGGAACTGGCATGCTGGATCAGAACAGCAGTCCATCTAGTTCCATGGTTCTCAACCTGTGGTCCGCGGACCACTGGGGGTCCATAGACTATGCCTAAGATTATCCAAAGGAGTCCGCACCTCCACTTGAAAAAAATTTTAAGGGTCCATAAATGAGAAAAGGTTGAAAACCACTGACCTAGGCCAATATCCTGTGTCTGACAACAGCCATTGTCTTATGCTTTGTAAGAAAGAATAAAAACTGCCATAATGGACAACTGTGCACTAACATTTCCATGAGTTCATGTGAGGCTGGGCCCTAAGTCTTTTTGATTTGTGTTTTGTGATATTACTTTTTGGATCATTTACTAATTTACAGAATGTGCTTAAGTTGTTGTAAACTAGATTTGTCTGTTGAGAATCATTAATAGAATAGCAAATGTAATACTGTATCCTAAATGGATTAATTAATCATTGATTATAATTACATGTGCTGAATCGATTGGATACTCCACTCACTGCCATCAGGATTGGTTTGATGAGAACAACAAGGAAATCCTATCACTTATTCATCAGAAGAGAAGCACATTTTGCACTTAGCAAAATGAACCCTCTAATGAGCAAAAACAAGAGACTTATCGGCTTAAAGCTGTAGCTCAAAAGAGGCTGCATAACATCAAGAATCAGTGCTGGCAAGCAAAGGCCATGGAGATCCAGAGCTTTGCTGATGAACATGACATGAGAAGCTTTTTTCAAGCAAGGAAAGCCACGTACAGGCCAAGCTCAAGCAGCACAACTCCTCTGCAATCTCACGACAGCTCCACCCTTCTTAGGGACAATGTAGCCCTCAAGGAGCATCGGAAGGAGCACTTCAAGACTCTACTGAACTGTGAATCTGAAGTCTCAGCTGCCACCATCGAGACCATTCCTCAACACCCAGTAATAGGACCTCTTGCCAATCCCCCATCTTCTGAGGAAGTTTAGCGTGCTGTCACTCAGACTAGAAATAACAAGGTGCCAGGCCCAGATGGCATCCCTGTGGAGGTCTTCAAAGCTGATGGAATAGCACTTGTTGAAAGACTTCATCAACAACTTCTTAGAATTTGGGTTAATGAGGAAATTCTGCTCAACCTGAAGAATGCCAATATTGTGACCATTTTTAAGAAAGGGGACAAGTCAATGTGTGGGAATTACCAAGACATTGCCCTCCTCTTCATTGCCAGGAAGATCCTTGCTCACAGAGCAAGAAAACAACACCAGCCATTGTTTATTGCATTTATTGACCTAACTAGGGCCTTTGTGGAAATGGAACACAGGATCCCTTGTGCCACCGCATCCTTCAGAAAGTTGCTTCGTTGTGTCTTTATTGACAGAGATCTGCTGATGGAAACTAAGATCTTGGTCTATAATGCAGTAGATATCCCCACTCTTCTTTATGGGTGTGAGACATGGGTGACGTACCAAAGCCATCTTAAGCATCTAGAGTGGTACCACCGGCACCGCCTTACCAAGGTTCTCCGTATCAGATGGGAAGATCGTTGCACCAATGGCAGCGCTCTCTCTGCAGCTAACATCACCAGTGCTGAGGCAAAGATTATGAAACATCAACTTCACTGGGCTGGCCATTGTGTACGGATGGCTGATATTCATCTTCCGAAGCAAGTCTTCTTTTCTCAACTTAGTCATGGTAAGAGGCCCCGCAGGGGACAGAGGAGACACTACAAGGACCCTGAAAGTATATCTTAAGAAGGGAAGCATTGACCCCATAAATTGGGAAGAGCTGGCTGACCATAAACTGCAGTGGCATTGCATAATAAATCAAGCCTCACCCCGTTTTGAAGAGGATCGCCTTGCTCAAGAGGCTGAGAAATGGCAGAGGAGAAAGGAAAGCGTATAGCATCCCAGCCAGAAGTTGTGCTCTCTCCAAGCAACCATCTATCACATACGTGGAAAAACTTGTGGAGCACAGATTGGACTCCTCAGCCATCTTAAGTCTCATCAATTACATTTCCCCCCCCCCCCCAGCAGACATGATCCTCGTATCAAGGGATAGCCAGCAATGATATATAATTACATTAATCATGATTTTATATCTATATAAATCAGTGATTGATGTAATTCTGTTCTACACATATAAAAAGACTCATGCATGTTTGTTACTAAAATTAAGTGTTCACTCCAAAGTGTGAGGTGAAAATGTCCACAATGCAATGATGTTGGCCTGTTCAAAATTGCTTTGCAGTTGTCCTTGCCATGTTTTAGTGAGAAAATAACCCTTTGTCTTTGTCAGGCCTTTCAAGGGCCAGCTGAAATGACTTGGATTCAAAACCAGATGCATTTAATTTCTGTTCCTCTTTTAATAAGCGCTGCTAACTGTCTCATACAAGCCGGAGCCTAATGGAAAGCATGGAAGAAGATTTAGCGGGAGAATATACAGTATAGAAGCAAGTTTGCTACTGTCCATGGTTTTTACAATGTTTGTCTCTTCCTGTTAGCGTTGGAGTTTTTTGTGCTATCACAGTTTTTACACAACAGTCCATTCTGTGTTTATTTTGTTAAATTCTTGTTAGTGCCTCTGAAAAAAATCTATTTAACAACAGATTGGGCGTGTTTTGAAAGAGGAAGCCAAAGCCAGATGTTTTTCAGCTAACCACCCCTCCTTTTCCCCTCACCAAACTGTAACTGATGTAACGTACAGGAAGATACTGTCAAATGGACAATTCACCTCTCTGTAGCTACAGACACGCTTAGACCATTTAATCTTGGGGAAAGAGGGGTGTATGTACAGTACATACTCTGTGTGTATATGTAGATAGATGCTGTATAGTATACCACACAAATATTGACTGAAATTTAGATTCACGGTAGAAAACTATTGCCCCACAATTTAAAAAGGCAACCAGCAGTGGGATATAATGTGAAAAGCTGCCAGCTAATAACCCATTTGGGGTCACTCTATCAACCCAATCTGAATAATGGGAACGGATTGATTTGGTAAGTTGCTTTTCTTTCCTGTTGGGAATGGCTGCATTTTATTTAGTATGCTAATTGAAAATGTCATTTAAAAATGTTTTGCTTAAGCCCTTATAATTAGGAACATTGTGTGAGGGAAACTTCGCGCTATTCTTTAGGCTCCCAGCTGCATGTTCACACTTACCCCCAAAATAATGCTACCTCCTAAAAAGAAAAGGAGGACTTGTGGCACCTTTAGAGACTAACAGATTTATTTGAGCATAAGCTTTCGTGAGCTACAGCTCACTTCATCGCCACAACAGTGGTTCCTCCTAAAAAGAGTAAACCTTGTGGACGGGGACATGACTGTAAACTCCAAGCATCTGCAAAGCCCAAGGGTAACATCACTAAGGCCTTAAGCAGCCCTTGATGTCTCTGTGTGACTTTCATTGCTACTGAAGAATGGGGCTAAGACCTCTAGTGAGTTTGTCTGTGAGCACCAGTAGGAATGCTTAGTGGAATTGTAGCACTGATATGCATAGTTATGATATGAACGAACCGTCTGTTAGATCATAGAATTATAGGGTTAGAAAAGAACTGCAAGGGTCATCTAGTCTAAGCTCCAACCAAGATGCAGGATTTGTTGTGTCTAAACAGTCCAAGGCAGATGGCTGTGCAGCCTCCTTCAGAAAACCTCCAGTGAAGGAGCTTCCACACCCTCCCGAGGCATCTGTTCCGTTGCCCTACTGTTCTTACAGTTAGGAATTTTTTCCTGAGATTTAATCTAAATCTGCTATGCTGTAGTTTGAAGCCATTGCCTCTTGTCCTGCCTGCTGTGGCAAGAGAGAACAACTTTTCTCCATCTTTTTTTATGGCAGCCTTTCAAGTATATGGAGACTGCTATCATGTTCCCCCTTAATCTCCTCTTTTCCAAACTAAACATACCCTGTTCCTTCAGTCTGTGCTCATATGGCTCGCATTCCATCCTTTTGATCATCTTTGTCCCTCACCTCTGGATCCTTTCCAGTTTTTCGATATCTTTTCTATACATTGGTGACCAAAATTGGACACAGTACTACAGGTGAGGCCTAACCAACGCAGAGTAGAGCTGTACTGTCACCTCCCGTGAATTCCATACTATGCCTCTGTTAATGCAACCTAAAATTGCATTTACTTTTTTTTCCCAACAGCATCTCATTGCTGACTCATTTTGAGGCTGTGATCCACCACAACTCTCAGATCCTTCTCAGAAGTGCTGCTGCCAAGCCAGTTGTCCCCTATTCTGTATTTGTGCATTTGGTTTTTCTTCCCTAAATGTGTAGCACCTTACATTTGTCTTTGTAGAATTTATTTTGTTGTCTACAGTCCAGTACTCAAGGTTTCTCTGAATTTTAGCTCTATTCTCCAAAGTGTTGGCAACCCCCTCCCCCCCCCAGCTTTGTGTCATCTGCAGATTTAATCAGTATGCTCTCTATTCCTACATCCAGGTCATGAACAACAATGTTAAACAACACCGGACCCAGAACAGATCCCCAAAGAACCCCACTTGAGACCTCCCTCCAATCTGACATCATTTCATTAATAAAAAGAATGAGGAGTACTTGTGGCACCTTAGAGACTGATAAATTTATTTGAGCATAAGCTTTCGTGGGCTAAAACCCACTTCATCGGATGCATGCAGTGGAAAATACAGTAGGAAGAGATATATACACAGAGAACATGAAAAAATGGGTGTTCTGTGTGTGTATCTTCCTACCGTATTTTCCACTGCATGCATCCGATGAAGTGGGTTTTAGCCCACGAAAGCTTGTGCTCACATAAATTTGTTAATCTCTAAGGTGCCACTAGTACTCCTTGTTCTTTTTGCTGACACAGACTAACACGGCTACCACTCTGAACCCATTCCATTAATAGTTACTCTGTGTTTGGGGTTATTTAACCAATTATATATCCACTTAATGG
Organism: Natator depressus; assembly: GCF_965152275.1. Taxonomy (NCBI): domain Eukaryota; kingdom Metazoa; phylum Chordata; order Testudines; family Cheloniidae; genus Natator; species Natator depressus. Next base: position 78,530,191 of record NC_134241.1, on the reverse strand, counting down.
TAGTTCTGTTGAGCCCGCATTTCTCCAGCCTACTTATCAGAATGTCATGTTGGGACTGTGTCAAAAGCCTTGCTGAAGTCCAGGTACATTATAAAATAAAATCTTACCTGCTAGCAAGGCAACTGCAAACATGCTGGCATTGGCATTCCTATATTCATCTCATTGCATCCCTCATTTCGAATGGCTTGCATCTAGTATTTGTATGTGGTTTTCTTCTATATTAACTCTATGTGCTATTCCCTAAGCTGAGGATGTCTGATTCTGTGCAATGGTTAAAGTGGATCAGAGTGGGAGGGAGAGCTGATCAATTTGGTGACTGTCATGATGGGTCTCAGAATCATGTGCTGATGCAGCATTGTGTCCTCTCGTGGTGCTGGATTCCCACAGGAGGAAGAGAATGGAGATGAGAGAAACGTATCTGAGTTAATGTCTCCAAGCAGAGCCAGAGTCAGTGAAAACAAAGGGTGCAGGAGTGAATGTGCGCATAGTGCCTGAGCTGCTCAGGGACACATCCCTGCTACTCCTGGTCCCCATTTCCATAAATATGCTGCCATTTAAACATGACCAAGGTTGGAAGTTGGTACTAATGTACAGTCAATAGAAATGGGGCTCTGGGATTCCCTCACCTGGACATTCTGGAAATATCTGAAACAATTTCCTGTAGTTTAGAAGATTTTAAGACATTGCAGAAGCACCAAAGCAATTAAGGCCCAAACTCTCTAACATTTCCCATCAGACATGCACATTAAAACAGAGAAAACCATGCGAAGTGCCAGCTTTTTGATGTGGGAAACTCCTCCCCTATATGTAAGAATACTGGGCTCATCTGCCACCCACGCTCAGCTTTCTGAAGCCCTTTTGAGTCCCTGAAATATAAATCAGACACCGGTATTCACTTTGGTAACAGCTCTACATTCCAAAAACATTTCTCCCCTCACTGTGTCTCTTGGATTCTCTGTCCTCCTCTTTCCTTCCCTATTTCTTGTCCCTTTTTTCCTTTCCCGCCGCTTTCTTCTATAGTCTTTCACTTTTCCCTCTGGACTGGGGGAACTCACCAGAAGAGTTGGCCGAACTTGTATCAGTGCCTGTATTGGAGGGTGTAGACCTGCCAGGTGTGGCAAAGGTGCTGGCTGCTAGGGTGTTCTGTTAGCTCTGGGGCTGGTCATCCAAGTCGAAGGGGAAGCCAAGAGCACTTCTTTTCCTCTGTGCTTGGTGGGGCAAACGAGAACATCTCCCACTGACCTTGCCATCTTTCCCATGCTTTTCTCACGTGATTATCTTGCTGCAATGCGCTCTACAAGGGGCTGCACGGTGAGTGACTCAGAAACAGAAGCAAGAGCAGCTGCATGCTTACAGTGCTGCCAGCTCTCATGATTTTTCACCTGTGACATGATTTTGGCTGGGGCTGGAGCCAATCTGGTGATAACAGATGCTCCAGCCCTCTAGTAAATTTGAGCCCTCTGCCTGCCTGCCTGCCTGCCCGCCCACTGTGGGTGAGCAGCTACAGGAAGAGTTCTCTCTCCCCCAGCAACCCCAAGCGATCCTCACAGGAAGGGAGGAGGGAACTAGAGGGCCAGTAGCTCAGCCTGGCTCCACTCCATCCACCCCGTCTCCTCCTGTGAGCAATGGTAATGGGGTGGTGCCTCTGCTCCTCTTGTCTCCCTTCCTGCAGCGCCCAGCCTGGGATGGGCCAGAGGGGGTGAACAGCCCCTGGGGCTGACCCCCCCAGCCTGGGAAAAAGGAGAGGGAACCCCACTCAGCTCCTCCCAGCCTGGGAGGGGGGTAAGAACCCCCAGGGGGAACAAAGGGGAGCTGAATTTATGAGGGTGGGGACAGGGGATGAGTAGATGTGGCGGTGAGAACTCCTGAAGAAGGGATCATCTTACCCAATAAATTGGGGAGAGTGGGCAACAGTAATTGTCTCACACACACACACTGGGGATGGCCATGGGGATTTCAAAAATCAAAGGACAGACCCAAAAAACCACAGAATATCTTTTTTTCAATATCTGGTTATTTTGGGAGTCCAACTCATGATTTTTGATCTCTGGAGGTTGTCAATGCTGAGCTTAGGAAGTGGTGTTTTACAATTAAGAACATATGATGTTGGTGCAGCAGAGGGAAGTTGGAAACCTTTCCCTCGTTCTTTTTGTCTCTTAAAAATGTAAGATGGATTCGTGTGGATGAGAGTGAATGGGTTGTAAAAGGAGTTTGTACATTTCAGCAACTGTGGGGTTGGCAGAGTAAAGATGTGTGTGAATGGGGTGTACTCAGGCATTGCTGAAAGAGGGCAGAGTTAAGGATGCATGAGCAGCCTGAACTGTGCATTTCCTGGTTTTCAGACATTTGAGTTTTGCTCAGCTTATGGGATGACAGAACACCAAACAATCTTAACTCTGTTAACCTATTTTTTTGCCACTGAATTATACCCGTGCTCTGGCTGCCAATGAGCTTCCAAATGGAATCCTTGTTTACTTTAACCTATAAGGCCCTAAATGGTTTGGGAGCTGGTTACCTGGTGAGAGATCACTTCCCTCCCCATGCTATCCTCCTGCATTTGAGATCAACAGAGGCACTTGAGGTGGAGCTCCCTCAATATTAAAGAGTGGAAGCAGCTGACAGCATGTTCTCCATGAGAGGTCCTTGACTTGTCCCTTGTCCACCACAGCCTGGATTAGTTAATGTCCAGGCCAGCTGCAGGCTCACCTTTGCTTGCAATGTAGTTGCACTGCCCCTGGTCTGGAGTAGATGGGGTTTACGACATCACAATTCCTTCCCTGGCTTTGCCTCTAGACTTGTACCAGATTATGACCTCCTCCATTCCAGCCTATGCTTTGAGGGTGGTCGGAGTTAACATGTCACCCCCTTGCCCACCCCTGCCTGCCCACTCACCGCCTGCCTGCAGGGGAAGGGAAGAAGTGGCCTCCTGGAGTCTACTCCCTTCTCTGTGCTGTGACTCATGATGGAGGCAGCCTGTAAAGGGGAGTAAAAGGGCCTTTCTTCCCCTCCCTTACGCAGGTGCATAAGGCAAACCACAATCTTGTCCAATATAAACTCAGCCTCCCAAAATTGTCTTAAAAATGTACCAGCCCTGTCTCAAAATCTACTTACTCACCCTTTGCTATGATGATTGATAATAAAAGTAAAAATAATGAGATTTTCTCACCTGTCCAAACAAACAAAAACACCAAACAGCAAACCTCACCCCATGTGAGCAGGCAAGGAGAATTTTGCAAAGCTGTGGGAATCCTGCACATAAAAGTCCTTCCTAACACCACTGCTATTTGTACCTTGCCTGTTTCACATAAGTTAGTGCCCAGCTGAGAGAGAGAATGATTTTCCTTCCTTTCTAGGCATGTTCTGAACTGCGAGGTGTTCATTCTGAGATACAGTTCACATTCTGATTATTACTGAGTTCTGTGCAATATTTTTACTCCTATAGCTAGATACAACTAACAATTTTTCCTCTTGTATACAGCTATCTACTTCCCATGAGAGAGCTGGCTGGTTATTTGATGTGCCCCAAACAGCAGATAGTTTTATCTTAACAAATCTTTCTTACTGATATTTACAGTCAACCATTTTATTGGTAATTGGAAATCTCAGAGCAGTTCACTTCATTTTAGGATTATGCTTCTAGCATTTAGAAAAAAATATGAGGGCACAATATTGTTTGGATTTTACTTTTATCGGCTTCATGTGGAAGTGGTATTCTAATGTCCAAAAATAAAAAGGAGGGTGGACGTGAACTGTGTTTTTTCTTTAAAGATTGACGCAGCTGCAATAGACTTGCCCGATGATATTTAAAAGATAAGAGATTTTATATTATTTTAGAAAATTTTCTTCGTATCATACTTAGCTATGCACAATATACAATTCTGCACTGTGGTGTGGTCAATTTATAGAGAGTAATTGTACTGACTTTGAAAATGGAATTTCATCTCTATGTTCTTAGCCCATTTAACAATGTCTTTGCACACGTCTTATATAAAATTGGTTGCATTTGGAGCTTAATCAGTGGTTGATGGGGACTGTAGTGAAACCTTCCTGGCTAGCTACCAGGATTGACCACATGTTGGATGGTATAGGAATGGAAATCAAAATGATAGGAACTTATGTGCATATCTGAGACTACCAGTTCAGTTTTAATTGTAGGTTATGGAGTCTAGTCTGCAAGCCTCCACAGGGAGGTCCCTACCAAATTCCCAGCCATGAAAAATGCATCCCAGACCGTGAAATCTGGTCTTTTGTGTGCTTTTACCATTCTCAAATTGGGTTCCTGACCCAAAAGGGAGCTGTGGGGGGGTCACAGTATTGTCACCCTTACTTTTGTGCTGCCTTCAGAGCTGGGTGGCTGGAGAGCAATGGCTGTTGGCTGGCTGCTCAGCTCTGAAGGCAGTGCCCCACCAGCAGCAGCGCAGAATTAAGGGTGAAAACCCCATACCATGCCACCCTTCTGCATGGCTGCCTTCAGAGCTGGGCGGCCAGAGGGTGGCAGCTACTGACTGAGGGCACAGCTCTGCAGGCAGCAGTGCAGAAGTAAGGGTGGCAATACCATACCATGCCAGCCTGACTTCTGTGCTGCTGCCGGTGGTGGATCTGCCTTCAGAGCTGGGCTCCTGGCCAGCAGCCGCCGCTCTCCAGCTGCCCAGCTCTGAAGGCAGCACCACCGCCAGCAACAGTGCAGAAGTAAGGATAGCAGCACCACAAACCCCCCCCCTCCCACTACAATAACCTTGTGACCCCACCCATAACTTTTTTTTGGGTCAGGACCCCCAAAATAACACCGTGAAATTTCAGATTTAAATAGCTGAAATCATGAAATTTATGATTTTTAAAATCCTATGACTGTGAAATTGACCAAAATGGACCATGAATTTGGTAGGGACCTATCCGTAGGCCACTAGTGAACTATGTGGGAGGATGGACCAAAGATGCAAGGTCCAACCCCCAGCCAATTTGCAGGGGTGCTGGAACAATTTGTACAGTGGGGGTACTGAGAGCCATTGAACCAAACTCTAACCACTGTGTATGATGGAAACCACTTCAAGCCAGGGGGTGCAGCAGCACCCCCAGCACCCTTAGTTCCAATACATATGCAGCCAAGGAAATTATTTTGGAGGGCGTTTTGGTGGAAGACTCCACATCCACATGTTTTTGTAATGGGCAGCAGGGAGCACCTGTTATTAATGGTAGTGATTTACATTTACCTTACATTGTGCCTTTCGTCTCAAAGGTTTCAAAAAGTGTTACAAACTATGGGACTGCTCCTGTGCACTTTACTCAGGTGAAACACCTGTTGACATCAGGCCACATACATATCGAAGTCATTTCACTCACCACAGAAATACAGCCAAGAGCCAACTCTGAGTGAAACCTGTGCAGTCAACCTCTGCAGCCCTTTAGGACTGGGGAGGAAGAATTATTCTGCCAGATAAAACTTCAGGGAGTCTGTGTAGGTAGAAAGTAATGATCCAGATTGGAGTTTGGTCAGGACCTCAGGTATAACACCTCTTCTCGCATGAGTTCTTGTTGGATGTTCTTGTTGGATGTTTTCTACTCATCAGTCTATTTAGCCTGCCTAAGAGTCACACACACAGGCCAGATTTGTAACGGTTTTCAGGTGTTGCTCTGCTCAGCATTGCAAAGTCTAAGCAATTTAGATGGCTAAATCCTAGTTTGACTTTTAATGAGACTTATGCTCCCAAGTCCCTCAGTCACTTTTGAAAATGGGACTTAGCCATCTAAGTCACCTAGACATAGATTTTTAAAGATATTTAGGGGCCTAACTTTTATTGAGATCCATGAAAGTTAGGCACCTAAATACCTTTAAAAATCCAGCTCTTAGGCATTGCAATTGCAAGCAGAGCACTGTTTAAATATCTTTTCAAAGCTGGGCTGAAATGCCTGCACAGCTACAGAGCTCTAGAGAGACTGCCTGGCATGAGCAGTGATGTGTGTTCAGAACCAATGGGAAGTCTGAATAGGGTTTTGTTGTTTTCCTTCTGTGTTATTGCTTCCGTTAAGTTTGTCATACCACAATGAGCAGGCTGTCCACACACAATAAACTACCTGCTTAACCTAGGAAGAGGTGGGTAATGCAATGTTCAGGGGAATCCTTTTTTTAGTTTAAATGGAAGAGGTGGAACATTTTGGGGGGGACTGATCTGAAATTAATATTAGTAATGTTATCTGGTATATATTCATTTTAATGAAATCGATATGGGCTCTTCCCTAATTCAATATAATAATCAAGAAGCAGTTTTCTTTTAAACTTTGCTTTTTATTTTTCTATTAAAAGAGGCATAGATAATCTACAAGACCATGCAGTCATTTAAATAATAATGCAGCAGAAATAGAAAAGAGATGAGACCCTCAAATGTAATACAATAAACTTCACACAAGGAAGGAAGTAATGTTCAGCACAGAGTTAAAAGAACTACAGACCAATTAGTTGGGTCAACTAGTCATCAGTTCAGGCAAATAAAAGCACATCTGGAACAAATCCATCCTTTGATATAAGTTGTTCTATTGTCCTTAAGAAGATGTCACATTTTGATGAGCAATAGCTGCCTTCAAATTTTATGCGGCATTTAAGACAAGCAGATGAATCCTTTTGTGCAAAAGAGAGGAAGAGATGCTCCTATGTTGCAAGCAACCTCAGTTTCCTAAATTTCCATTCAGGATGTGTTCCTTAATTTTTAGTGCTACCCAAAGCACGTGATCAGATCCAGTAGGGCAAAATAAGTCTAAATATATTGAGTGAGGATTTTAATGCCCAAAGCATTTTCGGGTGAGATTTTCAAAAGTGCCTAAGTGATTTGGGCACAAGTCACATTGGATTTAAGCTCCTGTGTCATTTAGTAGCTTTTAAAATCCTGCCCTTGGAAACTAAAGGCAGCAGTTTCAAGCTGATGGGATTTGAGCAGGTTTTATATTGTGGATGTGTCAGCTGCAGGTTGTGAACACACAGGAGTAAGATGTGCTGATTTTGCTATTTAATATCTGTGCTCAAAGCTATGTCCTGGAGTAACTAAATATTTTAAATGAGTTGTAAATAAAGTGGAATTTGTCTACCCATTTTTCTCCCCAAAAAGCCATAGCTCACTTCTTGGGTTGACTCCTGCCTGCTCAAAAGTCATGATAGTATTGTTAAATTAAAGAACAAGACCTAAATAACCCCAAAGAAATACCTTAAGCATTTCAATGATTAACACAGAAGCAATTCTATAGCTGCATAATCCCCATAACTGGTTGTTTGATGAGCAATAATGCAGCAGCCATCTAACTAGAACACTTAAATGGACATTAGTCAACATCTGTACTATTAATATTGTAAAGAAGATATAATATATAAGTAGGTAGAATGTGGTTTTATTTCCTCATTTGCTTCATGAAGAAATCAGGATCTAATTGAATTTACATCGGTAATATAAGTAATAATTCTCTAATTTAAATATATTGGACCAGATCCTCAGCTGCGTAAATCATTATAGTCCATTGAAGTCATACCAGTTTACACCACCTAAAAATTTGATCTCATGCCAGTAAATTAATTTTAGTGTTAATAGGAAGAATGAATTAATGCATGAACATTAATAAATAATTTATAGAACCGATTTAGGATTTTAAATGTGCAAAGCACATTACAGACATTAACTGGAACTTTCATAATAAGCCTAAAAATAATTGTCTTCTAATGAACTGATTTTAATGTTTCTGGCTGGGATTTCCAAAGGAACCCAAGGGAATTAGGTGCAAAAATCCTATTGAGATTCGTTGGGGTTTGGATAGCTGAATTCCTTAGGCTCCTTTCAAAATCCCAATCTCTGTAATTTGTAGAGGGAAAAGTCAGGTCAATGAATGGAATGGATACATTCTGAAAAGAAAACCAAACATGGTAAGTGTGTCCTGTACATGTGATTTGGATCCCATATGTTCAGTCAAAACATCCATCCAATTGACTTGCTGCTCATCTCTTGCATTTTAGGCTTGCTCTGTTAAGCACTTCTTCCTACCGAGAGTGCATGTATAAGAAGCATAGGGAATCTCCACTGGCACCAGAACCTGAACATAAATGACATATACATAGATTCATAGATACTAAGGTCAGAAGGGACCATTATGATCATCTAGTCCAACCTCCTGCACAACGCAGGCCACAGAATCTCACCCACCCAGTCCTGCGAAAAAGCTCTCACCTATGTTTGAGCTATTGAAGTCCTCAAATCATGGTTTAAAGACTTCAAGGACCAGAGAATCCTCCAGCAAGTGACTCATGCCCCATGCTACAGAGGAAGGCGAAAAACCTCCAGGGCCTCTTCCAATCTGCCCTGGAGGAAAATTCCCTCCTGACTCCAAATATGACGATCAGCTAAACCCTGAGCATATGGACAAGGTTCACCAGCCAGATACCCAGGAAAGAATTTTCTGTAGTAACTCAGATCCCACCCCATCTAACATCCCATCAGGCCTATTTACCATGAATATTTAAGGATCAATTAATTACCAAAATCGTATTATCCCATCATACCATCTCCTCCATAAACTTATCGAGTTTAATCTTAAAGCCAGATAGATCTTTTGCCCCCACTGCTTCCCTTGGAAGGCTATTCCAAAACTTCACTCCTCTGATGGTTAGAAACCTTCATCTAATTTCAAGTCTAAACTTCCCAATGACCAGTTTATATCCATTTGTTCTTGTGTCCACATTGGTACTGAACTTAAATAATTCCTCTCCCTCTCTGATATTTATCCCTCTGATATATTTATAGACAGCAATCATACATGAGTAGCTCTTCTCCAGTTGGAGTACCCATCAACCTCAGTGGTATCATTGAACTAAAATCAATATTCCATAGAACCTGAGGGCACTCAACACCTCAAAAGATCAATCCCACAGGGAACATTCCTGCCCTTATTGAAGTCAATGGGATTTTTGCTATGAACTTAAATGGGAGCAGGAGCAGACCTATACTGGCTGTTTAAAAGGGGCCAGGATAAGAGTAGTGAGGAAAGGGGACCCAGATCCAGGGGAAAGAAAACAGAGAATAGGGGAAGACTAATTCATCTGTCAAAAGTGGCAATCGTAAAATCAAATATCCTGATTTTCCTCTCACTTATACCAGGTTTATACTAGTGTAACTTCATCAGGCCAGCTCCTCAGCTGGACCTGGACACCACTCTGAGCAGCTGATGGGGAGGGAGACAAATGCTACAGCTTCCACCCTTGTCCCCCTCCCATCCCAGAGTTGTGCCCAGGTCTAAATTATACCCAGCTGCAACAAAACAGCAAGAGGCTGTTGTAGCAGCTGGGGATTTCTGGAGCACAGCAGGGGTCTGACCACATCCCCTTTCCTTCACCACACCCTCAACACGCTGGCCTACATCACAAGAGGGAATCCATAGGAACCCACTTAAACTAGCTTTTGTGGCCAATTTGCACAACCAGAGCAGTGCAAAGGAAACACATCTCTAGTGGGCTGGGTTTTTTAGATGACTCCATGCATTTAATATTTTAAAAGTTCCCTCACCTCCTTGTCATTGGTCAATCCAAATTTCTTCAGGTCTATGACGTCATAATAGATGTTGTTCAAGGTGACTTCAATCTCCTGTATCTGAAACGATAAAAATCTGAAACTGTCACAGTTTGTCACCACACTTTCCCACATGACAATCTGATAAAGTATTTAAACAACTGAAATGTCACAAAAGGAAGGAGAGCAAAGAGGATAAAATGGGCCCATTTTAGAAACACTTGAATGTTATTCTGTAGCATTCTTCCCTTTCATTTCTGAGTCTGCTCCTGTGAAGTGCTGAGTTCCCTTCACTCCCTTTATCTTCACAGGAAGTGCTCTGCGTTTTCTCTGCATTCTCACTTTTCCAAAACAGCTGCCTCTTCAGGCAGTTTTCATATTTTACTTAGGTTATCTAGACAAATGGGCTCAGCCTGAACTTCTCAGTGGATCCCTTGACTGTATTTTCATTATGAGCTAAATATTATTAAATGGTGAAAAAGATACCTGTGGAACTCTCGCCAGGGTGAGCATCTGAATATTGTTGACAGTCTTCTGGTGAGAGGGTGAGTATTCCCCACAGTCAGGTGGCCCAGAAAATGCCTCAAGGACACACTCATGAACAGTGCCCCTTAAAAATATTGTATGAAAGTAAAGTTCTAAAATTACTGATGAAACATTTTATTAATTGTCGTTATGCTTGACTTTTATCTGTAATATTTTAATTTCATTTCCTCTGTCTCTCTTTCTAGCAACAATATAACACAGGGTTTGTACTAAGCCCTCTCCTTACCAATTCCCCACTCCCACTCCAATCCCCCTAACCCTGTAATATTGCAAATCAGCATTTTATTTAAGCTATTTAGCTTATTTTGCCGAGGTGCGCTGTGTTCAAATATGAACTACCCAGTCCAGATCATCAACTGGTGTAAATCAGCAGAACTCTGAATCGGAGCTACACCAGTTTACACCACCTGACCATCTAGCACTCAGAGCCTTATTTCCAGAAGTACTGAACACTCATAACTTCAGCTGAAGTCAATGGGAGCTGTGGGTGCTCAGCAACTGAAAATCAGGCCTAGAGAATTTAAATAAGGCAGTTTTAATGGTAACAAAAAGCAAGCTGGGGTTGCTTTTAGGGCACAGTCTGTGCAGTCCCTACTGCATGTGGAGTGTTGATTTGTTTGTTTTTGAGGGAGTCTAGGATAATAAATTTGCCAGAAGACATGATTCAATTCAGTACGTACCATATGCAGTCAAAGTCAATATCTTGACACTCGCCATAGGACCACTTGCAGAATAGTTCTGCACTTAAAACCCTGTCAGTCCGTTCAGGAATTGTGGTGTATTTGTCCCTGTGGAAGCCTTGAAATCCAGACTGTGTTGTTTTCTTAAGTTTCAGCTCTTTAATTCCAGAGATAACAAGTGGACGACCTGTGATCCAAAAATGTTAGAGGGAAAACATCAGCTCCTATTCATGCAGGGAGATGGGAACTCTGTGCTGGGGTGATGTACTGCCATACAGCATTCACCCAAAGGTGTAATTTTATGCATTTGTGTGATACGTAGGTATTGTTAAATATCATTTTCTTCACACAGACATACGGAGCTGAGAGCCAACTTCTATACATTAGAAGTTAGAGTGTGATCTTGAAAGGTGCTGTAGGTCCTTTCCCTAAGGAGTGGCACACTCCCAATCCAATTCCCATTAAAATCAATGGGAGTTAGTCATTCCACACCTCACCTTTTTGATCAGCCCCTTAGCCATGTCTGTGCCACAGACTTTATTTCACACAATGTACATCAGTATACAGCTGTCAAACTTAGTATATCACTCATGTGTGTGCATACTTGGCTGCTTGCACCAGCACTGCACATACCCACCAGGACTGCTTGTGTCAATGCAAAGGGCAGTGTGCCATGCACAGTTGTCTGGCACAATGCCTGTTGGGAAATTTTTGCAGGACAGAAATGACTTGTCCACGGATCACTGAGAGCTAGGGGCCAAGTTCCCAGCATGCAAGTGTCTCCACCCCATAATGCCAGCCATATTCCATAATTTTTGCTCCTTATTTTTAAAACCCCACAATCCCACATGGCACTTTTCCGTTTCCACCATCTCTGACAGAAGCATGGAGCCCACAGAGCTCTGCACTATTCTCATAAACACAAGACACATGATTCTCCTGTATTTGCAGATGTGCAGAAGTACCACACTTTAGCAGTCAGCCATAAGTGTGTTCTGTGCTAGACTGTTCTCTGTGCCTTGAGCTTTGGTTGCTGGTAGTACATGTTTGGTGTTTGCTGTCTAGTTACAGCTCTGACTGTTTCCCTCAGCCTCTGAGTTATGTGGTGCTTGCTGTACATTACAAGTACTGTGTGCTTTAAGTACTGTAATGCATTCTGCAATGTTTGTTGTGTACTATTAACGATAATTTTATTCTCCAAAAATAGAAAATCGAGTGGCAAAAACAGTGCAGAAAAACCATGAGCAAAAAATGGCAGGCTATGCAATACAAATTTTAAACATATATTAACAGAATGGGACTTTGAAATTGGAAAGGCAGCGAACATTTCTGTCCATTTCAGTGTACAAATATAATCCGTTGTGCCTACAGATATGCCAGCTGTGGCTCTCAGAGGTCAGTGTACGTGAAGCTGTGATTTTCCTTGCCGGCACCCCACGTGGAGTGGTAGGAATACAGATGTGACTGTTATGCCACATGGAATGTAGGATGGTGCATGCAGCTGCTAGAATGGAGTTCTCTCAGGACTGCAAAGGGTTGGGAGTCCAGGATTTTTGGACCTGTACATCAACCAGGGTCTGCAAAAGCATTTGTGTTTGCTGCCTCAGAAGACCCATTATGTCTTGGTGCATCTCCCACTACTTTTCCTGGGCCTTTCTCCTGCTCACTCTCTCTTGCTTCATGCCATCTGCCATGTTGGCCCTCCAGACCCTTTGTTCATGGTCTGATGCAACACCAGCTTTCAGGAATTTACTGAACATGTCCTTCCTAGTCGTCTTCTTTCTCCTCCTCCTCCTCCTCAGGATCTGGCATTCTGTGGGTGAGAAAGGCATGCCCCTCAAGGTAGCAACAGCAGCAAATGCTGATAAAAACAGACATGTATCACGGATTTACAGTCCACTACATGTTTCAGAGTAGCAGCCATGTTAGTCTGTATTCGCAAAAAGAAAAGGAGGACTTGTGGCACCTTAGAGACTAACAAATTTATTTGAGCATAAGCTTTCGTGAGCTACAGCTCACTTCATCGGATGCATACACTACATGTATCCGATGAAGTGGGTATTCACCCACGAAAGCTTATGCTCCAATATGTCTGTTAGTCTATAAGGTGCCACAGGACTCTTTGCCACTTTTACAGTCACAATGGAAAGGGAAAGATAAGTTTCAAAACTCCGTCCCTTATTCCGATAAAAACTTTTCAGCTTTGGAGCACCTCTGCACAGCACTGTTCTCCAGCCCCAGTGATGGTGAGTATGGCCTGCCAGAGGTGAGGAGGGGTGGGTGGGAAGGAATTTTGGTTGCATGAAACAATAGAATTTCTGTCCCTATTCCATGGGTATGAGCATAGGGCAACAGCACTGAATACTGGCACTATTTTTCTCAAGTGGTTGTGATTTTAGCTGATATCTCGCTCCTGGGGGTAACAAAGGCACAGAGAGCACAGCTGCTACTGGTGTCCCAAAGTCACCTGAGCCGATATGCTGCTAGCCTGTATACTGCAATGGTGCCAGCCAAACTTGTCATGGAGTGGTGTCGGAAAAGGAAGAAAAAATAAGGCAGCCATCCCTAGAAACCTTTGGGAGGGGAGTGTAGAGCAACCTTCATGAAAGTTTCATAGAGATCTCTCAGGAGGGTACATTAAAAAAAACTGCTTTGCCTGCCCCCTGCCAATGAAAGCATGTACCAACTCCTACCTGTGTTGTACCTTTTGCTTCTTCTTCTACAAGTAAAATGATGAAAAGATGATACCTGCGCCTTATTAGCTTGGGGATGGATGGGCTTGGTACCATCTTTAAACTTAAACATTGTAAAGAAAATGCATGAACATGCTTACCCAAGATCCCTTCCCCTTCTTCAGTTCATCCGTGCTTAGCTGATGGGACTGACTAGACTGTGCCAGAATCTCAAACAGGTCCTGGCTTGGGGCATGGCTGAAGCAGCTCTGCTGCATCTCCCCACTTCTTCTCCACCTGCTCACAGTTCAAGGCTGGGATCTCTGTCTCAGGTTCCTCCAAGGTATCCATGGTGGTCTGCAGCACGCTGGTAGGGTCTTGGCCAAGTATGACGTACATCTCATTGTAAAAGTAGCAGCTCAGCACCAGATCAATTGTTGCACTCCCTGACCTTGTGGTATACCAGGTGCTGTTACTTTGCTTTCATGCAGTGTTGCTCCTGGTCCCCGTCATACTTCTTTGCCTGCATCCCCTGTACAATGTACTGGCAGATATCCATGTTTCTGTGGCTGGTCCGTGGCTGTGCTTGCACAGCCTCTTCTCCCCACACCCAGGAGATCCAGTATCTCCTGTCTACTCCAGGCAGGACCATGTCTAATGTGTAGACCCAACATGGTCAGCTGGGTAATAAGAAAAAGGCATTTCAAAAATACATGAAGTGGGGGCGGCTTCCAGTCTCTATGATACATAGGCAGTGGAGTTCACAATTGCGACCAAAGTGGTCTGTGTCGCAGGGAATAAGGCGTTGTGGGACAGCTGCTGGAGAATTGTTAGGGTTGACCCAGGTCACATAGTGTCTACACTCACACTGCATGACCATGGTTCATGCTGCTCAGGGAGATGGTTTTACTGCATTGCTGTAATGGAGTGCTTATGTCAATGGGAGACAAATTTTAGTGTAGACACATGCACAAATAGGTTGATGTAAGGGGGCTTATGTTGACCTAACTTTGTAATGTAACCAAAGTCTTAGACAGAGCTAGGACTTGTTTCAGCGCTTATTGAAGGCAATGGAAGGACTCCCATTGACTTCAGTGGGAACTGAATTGAGCCATAAGTGATGTGGCCTAAGAGAACGATGAGGTCAGTTTTTTCCTATGTCATAACAGGGAGTATTGTAGGAAATCTACTATATATAGACTGGAACCCTTTCACATCTATCTCCGTGTGAGTTCTGCATGTGGTAGATTTGTGCGCAAGCAGCCACTGTGAACTCTTGCAGTTTGGATAACTTGCAGACACTGTTTTTTGTATCCGCAGCTTCAAGTTGACAGTAGGTACTTTCAGTTTTGACCGCTACATCTAAAACTTACTACTGCAGTTCCTGTAGCATTGTGAGGATCACAGCTTTCTTCTGAATAACAACCAGAAGAATTCTTGACTTTTTATTTGAGACGCTCTTTTGGATTATCACACTGGGAAATGTCATTTGTCTAATCCTTTGGGTTACACTGATAACTGAAAATTTAACTTTTGTTTCTCTATGCAATGAAGAATTTTTCTGAGCAAGAGAAGCTAGTTTTTTGGTTTGGTCCCACGTAACAATCAAACCTGTTTCATGTGTGTGAATAGTTGATGTGTCACAAATCTTTCTATTAGGATACTTGAGAGTTATCACTAGTGATGGTTGAGAAGTATTTCATTTTTTTAAGCATTGGAAAAACACATGCCCCACATACATAGCAATATCACGTCTGTATGGCATGTGAAACCAGCCTTATGACTACACCAAGATTTCTCCAAAACTGAGACTGTACAGGTCCAAGAGGGAGTCTATTCATCTACATCAGATAAAGATAAACTTCTTTTTCCTGGCTCAGGAGATTGTCCAGGAAATATAGTTTTTCAAGGTGCTTATGCTCTGAAAAGTGATTGTATAAAAATGGCATCATGAGTAGGGATGGTTGAAAGTTTTCCATCAACACTGTTTTTTGACAGAAGATTGAGGTTTTGTCAAAACAAAATTTTTCATGAAAAGTATCTGCTTTCCATACAAAATTTTGTTTTTGTTGAAAACTTTTTGCTGAAAACAAACAAAAAAATTTTTTACTAAAATTTGATATTTTAATTAGGAAAAAGAATCTTCTGATACTGAATTTTCATACTTATTCTCTGTCAGTGATTTTGACACTACATTTGGTCAGTTGAAAAAGAGCATTTCCTAGCTGCCAGCTTTGTGTGGAATCTGAAAGGCAAGCTGTGTTCTTTCTGACTGTGATTTTTTAATAACATAGATTCTGCAGCTGGGTCTTAGTTAACAATTCTGATGATAATGTGCAAGCCAGAATAGGGTCCGATTCGCTCTTCCTTACTTGTATGAGCTCTTGCCATTATAAGACAATATTTAAAGAATAGCCTGTAATAGGATTTCTTAATTTTAAAAAATTGGCCACTTGATACAGGAGATACTTAAAATGGATTGCCCCATCTGAAATAATAGTCACATTTTATTTTGCAGATACAGATTTCCTCTCATTTTTATTCTTTGCATTATTTTTGTTGTTGTTTTAAACTTGTCTAAGGAGTTGTATCTCTAATTTCCAGGGGATTCCCCTCTATTTCTTACCAGGACATTGGAGCAATTAAAGAAAAGACTGCCCTCAGTAATACTTCCCAGGTTTCATACAGAGCCTTATGCATGCTGGGACAGGACTTGAGGAGTTTAGTCAGTGCTGTGTAAGTCGTCATACACTGGAGGCATGAGCAATGAAACTCCTAATGTATGTATCTTACTGTCAAGTATTACTGCCTCAGTTTAAGGAGCTCCCCTGTAACCTGGTATATAGATATTTTATATATCTATTGTCTTAAGCCAGAGGACCCCAAACTGTGGGGTGTGCCCCCCAAAGGGGCATGGTGGAATGTTGGGGGGGACCCAGCGGGGCCCAGACCAGTTCCCACAAGGGGTGGGGAGGGAGCGCCACCCAGTCCCTCCCCACTTCCACCTCTCCTCTGGTCCTGCCCCCAATTGCATCCCCCTCTCCCAGCCCTGCACCTGACCCTGTCCCCAGCCTTAGTGCAGCTCTGCTCCCGGCCCTGCACGAGCCTCAGCCGCTGGCCGCTGCTCTGTTCCAGGTCTGGGGCCAAGACCAGGATGCCCACGGGCCGGGATGCCAGACCCCACCGCAGCCCAGCTGCGGCTCCGCTCCTGCCTCCACCCCTGGCCATGGCCCAGCCCCAGACCCACCCCCTGCTGCGGCCCCAGCCTCAGACCCCGTACTCCTGTCCGTGGTCCCCCCCCGGCCTGGCTCCGGAGGGGTCAGGGTGGGGGGCACTAATAGGATAAGGGGGGTGCAACCCTCAAAAGTTTAGGGACCACTGTCTTAAGCTCATTACAATGGGTGACCGAGCACCTATGCGATGTTTATCGAAAGATAAAATACCTTATTTTATGCTATCGGTATATATAATTTTTATGTTTTCTTTTCAGTTGCCAGATATTGAATCAATTAAATTAACCAAGACCTTTATTGACTCACAGTAGCTCTGTGCTTGTTAACATTCGATAAGTTGATAATGAAATATGCTTATGATGATTATATTAATTCTCACAGAGCTCTTTTTACTAGCAGAGTGAAAGGGTGAAATGTAAGCGTTGCCTGAGAGGTAAATTTCAAAGTCTAGTTAATAGGTGTGTAGGAGTAACATTAAAGATAGAGACAATTATCTTGCAAGAAAGTAAAAAGGAAATGGTTGAAAATCATCTCTGATGTTACTCTTCTCCTATGCAGAAAATCCAGAGAAAATTATTAAAGGGCTGCATGATAGCGAGACTGAAAATTGAAGGTAAGTCATTTTGGTGAGTTCTGGTACATGATTTTTGTTTGCAAACTCTCATCGGGTGTTCCCTTCAGCATGACCTTTTCTGGCCCTGCAGGTGCAATGCACTCAGCACCCCTTCAGGTTCTTTCAATCAATTATACAAACTTGGGTTGGTTCAAAACATGTACCCCCATCCTGGGATCTCATTTATTAAGTCTTTCTACAGACTGTAACTTACTTCACTAGTCACCATAAGTCATCCCACTCTGGGTTCATGTAAGAGTCCTGGTCAGATCTTGTCCTTGTTCAAGAGTCCCTCCCCCCCCACCCACTTTGAGGACCTGGGGTTGTGCTTCAGATGGTTACTTTCTCAAAACAGGAATCCTCAGCTCTCCTGCTTGGAGCTGGCTTGTAAATGTAACCCTTCTGCCAGGCAACAGCAACAAGGGCCAGGTTCAATATCTAGGGGTTCCTGTTAACATTACAAAACAGAACTGTCTCAAGCACTCACCCAGAAATCTGGGAAAACTAAACGCCATACCTGGGTTCTGCTAAGAGATAATACTTCCCCACTCACAAGTACTATGTCTGCGTATAGTAAAAGGAAACTTTTATTAAAAGGAACAGGGAACGTAGTATTAATTTGGGGAAAAACAACAACAAAGATTCAGAAGTATGCACGCCGTATGTAAATTGTGTTGTGTATGTATGAAAACAGTATTGTGGGCAGTGTCCTTTGCCTCAGTTTCAAACCTTGCTTTGTGAAATTCTGACAACTGTCCCTTTAACACACTACTCCCCTTTCCCTCTGCTGCACCCTGCTCATGGCTGGTCGTCCAAAATCAGTAACATCCCCAAATTCAGGGGTGCATTCACCAGGATTCACCTCCCACCCCAGAAAGGGTGTGGGTGTCAAGCAATGCCTCTGCTGCTGCCACTGCTCACCATTGCTGCTCCTGATGGCCACCACATTTACTGCTGCACACCGCAGTCCCTGCTTCTGCTTGCTGCTCGCACCTCTTCCACTAGCTGCAATGTAGTTTTCTGAGGTTACACTGCTTAGCCCAGTTCTTAGTGGTATCAGTGTGTGGTGGGGAACCTCACTTCTGCTGCATCCTCTGTGTTATCTTTAATTACAACACTATCCCCACACCAGGTCTAAGGCTCGGCCCCCAAAACTGATCAGTGATTTCAATTCTAGTGATCATTGAACAGAAACACAGACTCTAATTTGAGTCTGATCAGCTCTGTCTTTAAACACCAGAGGGAAAGGATCAAATGGTATCTAGGACTCTTTAAACAAAGTCTGCACCACCACCAGTTATCCCATCACCCGCTCACTTTCACTTAGATTTGGCATCACTACCTCCTGCTTGTGAGTGACGTGCAAGTAAGGGTGTCCCCCTCAACTGAGGCATGTTGAGTTCAGTTCTGCTGCCCTTTAGTCATACAATAAGGATAACATTTCATTACCCCTTCACTCAAGACTACAGTGAATTTTAACCCAGAACAGCCACAACTGATCACTTTGGCAAAGCCAGTATGTCTGCTGATCACCTAGACACAATAGGTGTGTCTATGCAAGTGCCATCTGCTTCTGAAGTACTTTCCCCAGTTCATTAATAGATGACGGGGAAGAGCTCATTCAGGCCCTGGCTCACATTAGGTAGCCAGTCCCTCCATCTCTCCTTAAACATGAGTTCCCACTCTCCTCCTTGGGGCTTGGTTGTACTTTAGCCAGCTGTAGAGCCCTAGCCAGGTTCTCCATCAGCTGGCCTCTTTTTCCCCTGATTAGTCCTCACGCTCAGTGTGTTCAGCAGGTCAGCCTTCTCCATCTGCTATCTGCCCTCCTATGAGGGAGGAGGCAGAATTTATGCTGGTTCCTTTCTCCCAGTTCATCCCCAATTGGTTGTGTGAAATGATTTGCCCCACCCACTCTGCAAGGCTCTTGCGCCCCTAAAAGCAGCATGATGGCATTTCCTCCCAAGCACCATTTATTCCTGGCACTGCTTCTGCTCTATCAATGTCTCCTAGGTCCTTATATATACTTTGGACCATTCAAAATCTTAAAAGGCAATGCCACGTAACAGGGATGGACTGACCCCATAGGCACCACGATCCTTAAGGGACAGACTGCTCCCTCACACAAACATTCACAGCTTTTATGCATGTGGTGTACAAGGTTTGGTGATGAGTCTTTAGACACTGAAAAATATGAGATACTATCAGTGTATTAAAAGCAGGAGCTTTTCCAGAAAATTATATAAACTCTTTAATTTCATTCAGGTTTCTTTTTTAATTTCCTTGTAAAAGTTAAGAAAGGATGTGGAAACCCAAGTCCGAGTTGCTCATGCTGCCAAAAATGTGGCATTGGTTAAATGTCTTGGGATCATAAAACATCTCTACCTATAGAAAACTGAGGCCAAAATTCACTGGAAATTTGTGTCTGATGCTGCCTGTTCTACTGGTAGAAATATTAGAAAAAACACTCAGAATGAGCCTTTCAGAGCTTTTTGCTGTTCACAAAGGAAATGAGTTGTGCCAAGATACCAGGAGACATGC
Organism: Natator depressus; assembly: GCF_965152275.1. Lineage (NCBI taxonomy): Eukaryota > Metazoa > Chordata > Testudines > Cheloniidae > Natator > Natator depressus. The sequence goes on along the minus strand of NC_134241.1, from coordinate 78,510,373 downwards.
TAGATAACCCATAGAAATGCCTTCCAATTCTAACAACCCTGTGAACCAGAAAGGGAACTGGAAGGGTCATAAGACTGGTAATGAGCTACAGAACCTTTCATCTCTAGATTATGAATTTGAATACAGCCTCAGTCAGTAGCAATTAAAAGTTGTTACTATCTGATGATTGTTCAGTACCAAGGAGCCTATTGTTACTATTTCTATCTCAGCAGTGCCTAGAAACTCTGGTCCCATTGTGCTTAACACTGTAGTGGTCTCAGTCCAGTTCCTGGCATTACATCCTCATGTTACATAAAACAAAATTTGGATCTAACTGGCATTCTTGTTGGCAGTCAGAGCAATGAGGTGGAATTTGTAGATTCAAATTGGTAGCTAGACATCTAACATGCTAGTTTACATATGTAGGTGCAGCTTTAAATCCTACAGTACTTGAACACTCCAAAACTCTCACTGAACTCAGTGGGAGTTTTGGTTATGCAAGGAATTCAGAATTTGCACACACACACTTTAGTGTTTAGACATGAAAAATTGCTTGCACAGAGATGTGGGTGCAATTTTAGAGGTTAGGCTGAGGTCCTCTAACAGCTTGGCCTAATTTGTAATGCAGAAATTCAATCTTTTTAGAAGCAAAGCCAAAGCATATTCTAGGGGTTTTGCAGTGTTACTGTAAATTAGGCAGTTGGACTAAAATACTATGTCTTTAGGAGTGTACTGACTGCTAGAGTAACATTAATATTCAGACTATAGGCTATACTACAATGTATTAGTTGAAGCAGGGCATTTTCAGAAGCCAGTTCAGTCCTGTGAGTTTATGTAATAGTAATGCTTTGTGAACAATTGTAATTATTACGTGTTTAGGAGAACTCTATAAATATAAGGCTGGATTCTGCTCACCCATGATTCAATGAGCAAGGACAAAGGATCAAACCCATTTTAAAAACTTTAAGGGTGCCCCTTTCTTTGTTTTCGCAGTGTGGATAATCTTTGATAATGTTCCAAGCCTTTAACTCCTGCAGCTATCTCTAAACCTGTATTTGTCTTTAATCAATAGAGACAGTAAGGAAGGAGTAATGATGCTGAAGGAAAATTAGCAATTATTTTCTCACCATTCTGACACTGTTCAACTTCACAAAAGCGAATTCCTTCAGGAACACAGATAAAGGAATGGACATGGGGAATTCCATTCTACAGATTTAAAACACAGTTGTAAGTAAAACTGTAATGCATTGTAATATAACGTTTAAAAAATGAACTGAGAAAGAAATATCCAGAAAAACACACTAGTAATGTTTAGGGATGTCGATTAGTCACAGTTAAATCACACGATTAACTCAAAAAAATTAATCATGATTAAAAAAATTAATCTCAATTAATTGCAGTTTTAATTGCACTTTTAAACAATAGAATACCAATTGAAATGTATTAAATATTTTGGATGTTCTTCTACATTTTTATATATATTGTATTCTGTGTTGCAATTGAAATCAAAGTGTATATTATTTTTTATTACAAATATCTGCACTGTAAAAATGATAAACAAAAGAAATAGTATTTTTCAATTCACCTCATACAAGTAGTGTAGTGCAATCTCTTTGTCATGAAAGTGCAACGTAAAAAGTAGATTTTTTTTCTTTCTCTTTTTTGGCTACATAACTGCATTCAAAAACAAAACATGTAAAACTTCGGAGCCTGCAAATCCATTCAGTCCTACTTCTTGTTCAGCCAATCGCTCAGACAAACAAGTTTGTTTACATTTGCAGGAGATAATGCTGCCCGCTTCTTGTTTACAATGTCACCTGAAAGTGAGAACAGGCATTTGCATGGCACTTTTGTAGCCGGCATTGCAAGGTATTTACATGCCAGATATGCTAAGCATTCTTATGCCCCTTCATGCTTTGGCCACCATTCCAGAAGACATGCTTCCATGCTGATGACGCTCATTAAAAAAAATAATGCGTTAATTAAATTTGTGACTGAACTCCTTGGGGGAGAATTGTATGTCCCCTGCTCTGTTTTACCTGCATTCTGCCATATATTTCATGTTACAGCAGTTTTGGATTCTGACCCAGCATATATTGTTTATTTTAAAAACACTTTCACTGCAGATTTGACAAAAACGCAAAGATGGTACCAATGTGAGATTTCTAAAGATAGCTACAGCACTCCACCCAAGGTTTAAGAATCTGAAGTGCCTTCCAAAATCTGAGAGGGAGGAGGTGTGGAGCACGGTTTCAGAAGTCTTAAAAGAGCAACACTCCAATGCAGAAACTACAGAACCCGAACAACCAAAAAAGAAAATCAACCTTCTGCTGGTGGCATCTGACTCAGATAATGAAAATGAACGTGAGTCGGTCCACACTGCTTTGGACTGTTATTGAGCAGAACCTGTCATCAGCATGGACGCATATCCCCTAGAATGGTGGTTGAGGCATGAAGGGACACATGAATCTTTAGCGCATCTGACACGTAAATATCTTGTGACGCCAGGTACAACAGTACCATGAGAACGCCTGCTCTCACTTTCAGGTGACATTGTAAAAAAGAAGCGGGCAGCATTATCTCCTCCAAATGTAAACAAACTTGTTTGTCTGAGCGATTGGCTGAACAAGAAGTAGGACTGAGTGGACTTGCAGGCTCTAAAATTTTACATTGTTTTATTTTTAATGCAGTTTTTTTAACATAATTCTATGTTTGTAACTTCAACTTTCATTATAAAGAGATTGCACTTCAGTACTTGTATTAGGTGAATTGAAAAATACTATTTCTTTTCTTTTTTTACAGTGCAAATACTTGTAATAAAAAATAAATATAAAGTGAGCACTGTACACTTTGTATTCTGTGTTGTAATCGAAGTAAATATATTCTAAAATGTAGAAAACATCCAAAAACATTTAAATAAATGGTATTCTATTATTGTTTAACATGATTCATTTTTTTTAATCGTTTGACAGTCCTCGTATTTTTATATACCTTTTCTAGACGCCGCCATGGTACCTCTTGAACATAGGCCTTGATGTACACCACATGACAATATGATGAAAGGAAGTGATTGCAGATATCCAGGGCAAATTGTTCTATAGTTTGGATCTAAGAAAACAAATAACACATTAGGGAGCACCAATTATCTAATGTATATTGGCATACAGAATATAACATGCACAGTTTATCTGGATCACTGTAAATATTTTGAGTGAAAATAGATGTTGTGGCTGATATGGATGCCATTCAATTCTGAGTTTATAAAGACTGTCTTTCTAACCACCTGGTCAGCATGCACTGTAAACTACAATAGGAGCTAAAGAGTCACATTCATCAGAGATCCCTTTTTCCTTAGGTATAGTATCACCCACACAAAGGAAAGGAGAGGGCAGAGTAGAATGACTGGATTGAGAGAATCCACCACTGGTACCTGATCCTTAGAAAATGTAATATCAGAACATTCCTGGTAGGTGGTCTCATTGAACAATAAAAACTGAAGAACACTGAAGGGTAAAGATGGGATTTCATAATGAGACTGAGAATTTGGTCCATAGTGTGGTATAATTAGGCTATATGGAATTAGCAGATTAAAAGAACAGCTGAAGCCACTGAACCGGGGGTAATGATACTTATTTTCTTTGTAAAGCTTTTTAAGATCTGCTGATGGAAAGCACTATATAAGAGCTAGGTATTATTATTATTATTTATTATTAAAGAGTGAACAGCTGTCCTACTACAAAAGGTACCTGAAGACAGGTGTGAGAACAGTGCTGGCTTTGTCAGACAAAAGACTGCACCAGAAAACTGAAGAGGGACCCAAATTCCAAGTTTAAGATTCAGAATTGGATTCATACTTTTCCAAAGTTCAGGGGTATCAGATCCAAGGGGTCCAAATGCAAAAAAGATTCATGATGGGGGAGAGGGTATCAATCAAACCTAAAAATGTCTTCCACATATAAAATAAAAATTATCCACACTTGTGCACCACATACCACATGAGAAAGTCAATGTTGTGTATGAAAAATTAGTACTGGAAAAAGGAAAGATCCAGTTCAAAATCTTGAAGGGAGCTTCAGTGCCAAACTGGAAAGCAGAAAGCAAGAAAAACATATGAAAGGGAGTAGGAATTTTGCATTCAGCCAAACTCTCTTCAATTTTTGCCTGGAAAAGAGCTTCTCGACCTGGGTGAGCTTTGGAAGGGGATAGAACAGGCAATGAAAGAGGAGAGAGGATCTTTTGAAATATGTTGACAATAGAAAAGTAAGTACAATGACCACTTCCAAATAAATCTTGGACAGCATCATAAATACCAGTCAGTACAATACTAAATAAAATCATTTAAAAATACCCCTTTGCATTTTGCCAAAGCTAAGACGATGTTCTTTATGGTGTCAGTAGGGATAACAGCAGAATTGTCTCCATGCAAGTACTCATTGACAGAATTCAGTCTAATATGTACGCAAGCTTCCACTTCTTTAATGAAGTGTTTCTTGCCATCTCTTCTAATGCGAAGGAGTTTAATCACGTTCTTTCCATACACAGAATTCAGGACTTCCACATCTTCATTCTGCAGTGAAAACACAAGCATTTCTTACTCAATGGAAATCACAATTATAAAGGAAGCCAGAGCCAGGCTCAGCTGGATCAAATACCTGTTTCTTTATCAATGGCGATCATTTTATTTTTGTGTTTATCCTGGAATGCTACAGTAAGTAAGGGAACACCCAGAAGAAGGTGTGAGGTTCTGGCAAGAAGAAAGAAACCATTTTAAGGAGATACTGTTATTAATAGTAGCCGTGGTATTTAACGTTTTTATTGTAGAAGCCTCAACTGTTATAGGCCCTGTTGCACTGGACACTGTACAAATACCCCATGTAATCTGTCCATTGTCTGGAACAAACGTTCCGTTTGACAAAGGAGAGATATAATGTGCCACTATGGCTAAAAAGAAAAAAGAAAAGGAGTACTTGTGGCACCTTAGAGACTAACCAGTTTATTTGAGCATGAGCTTTCGTGAGCTACAGCTCACTTCATCGGATGCATAGCATATTGTGGAAACTATGCTATGCATCCGATGAAGTGAGCTGTAGCTCACGAAAGCTCATGCTCAAATAAACTGGTTAGTCTCTAAGGTGCCACAAGTACTCCTTTTCTTTTTTCTTTTTACGAATACAGACTAACACGGCTGTTACTCTGAAACCCGTCACTATGGCTATTAGACTTGATTCACCACTGTGTTACTTTTGGTTTATATTCATTGTTATGCCATTGAGATCAATGGAGTGTCACATGTTAGGCTGAAATCCATGGAGTTACACCATCTTAAAATAGAAATTATACACTGCTGAATCAGGCCCATTATGATGATGATGATGATTATTGTTTATTATTTGTATTGTGGTAGTACCCTAATCATGAAACAGGACCCCACTGTGCTACACACTATGCAAAAACATAAAAACAGACAGTCCCTGCCCCAAGAAGTGTACAATCTAAGTATAAGACAAGAGACAATCAATGAATACAACAAATAGGAGAGGAAAAGAAAAAAATGAGACAAGATATTATGTCTCTCTCAGCACATTGCTCAGATGTTTGAGTAACAAACACTCCAGGCTGTAAATCTAAGTGACTACAAAGTGTTTGATGGAGTGACTCTGGATTTATCTCCCTGTAGCTGAGATCATCCCACACTCTGGAGAATCAAGCCATGCCATTAGCTCAGATCTACTCTCTCATTTTCTGGCTTGCTCCTGGAAATAATTAATGCAACCAGCCAAAAGGTGTCAAAATCCTTTTAAACCTCTCCCCAAATTTGTAACAGCAACAAAATATAAGCAGAAGCAGTAGGGTCTTGCATTATTTCAAAGCTACTAACTCCCTAGAACACAATTATTTCTCAGACCAGGGTTTTCTTTCTACATATTAACTTGGCTTATTTCCTGGTTGGCATTTTTTCCCTGTTACCTTTAAAAATATATTTATGGTTTTCAGTTACTGCTAAGGTTTCTAGTAACAACCCAAGTAAGTATTTAACAGAACATATTATAATTATTATTAGTTATTATTTCAAAGCGTCCACAGTGAGCTCAGAACTTCACAGAAAAGGTGTAAATGACAAGTCTTTACTCCAAAGACCTTGCTGTGTAAGTGGTAGATCTGTCACACAAATGAGACTATAACATACACCAGGAAAAGAGGTGGTCAGAAAAGACTTATGTTACCAATATATGAGGATATAGTTACTCAAGTTAGGCACACAAATATGTACTAGTCCGAAAAAGGTGGGTTGGGTGGGTGGGATTATGGGAGATCGTAGAGTCTTAAGTATTGATTTGAATGGATCAAGGATGGAGGTTTGACAAATGGATTTCAAAAAGGTATGCCAAGCATATGGGGCAGGATGGAGGGAGGGATGGAAGCGCTGTTGAAAAACAGACAAAAGGGGTATCAGATGGGCAAAGCAGAGGGTACAGGCAAGAAATCAGAGGAAGATCAGGTGAGATATTTAGGCAGGTTTGTGACACACTGTGCCCCACGGGATACTCTGTTCTCCATGTTCACCACTTTTATATGGTTTTGATATATCTTGTACAAAGTATGCCTTGTGTGTACCAAGTATACCTCATGTGGTATCATTTGAAAACTCATAAGCTGCTGAACATTATTATCTTGGTAAAATTTGTGTGGCAACTTTGTATGTAAAGTTATGAGACTACTGTATAGCAATGATTTTACAGTAACATGTTACAAAGTTAGAAAAGCAGGCTCAAACTCATTTTTCAGAGACAAAGACACATTTTCACGTCAGCAGGATGCTAAAGAGTCATTACTAAGATCCTACTTGAATCATGGGATGATTGTCAAATAATTGCAGCTGAGTTGCGGACAAGATATGGAAAATTGAAGAAAAGTAGTAATTGACCTTTATTAATTGTGGTAATTTGGAAAAGCCAGAGAAGACTTATTTGTTTAAGAAAAGTTTTCTGGAACAATATAAACACTCAAGTATTATGTTATGCCTGCTAATTTTTTTAATAACCAGACATTTTTCTGCAACTATATTGTAGTCATCAATGCCCAGGGCTGACAGTCCAAGCACTGCATGCACGGGGCTGGCAGCCTGAGCCCCAGCTGCTGTCAGCTCAGATAAATGAGGTTCTACTGCACTAATGGGGAAAAAAGTGTGCGTTGCAATTGTCAAAATGTATGCAAAATTGTGGACTGTGCAAAGTAAGCTAATTAAAATCAAAATTGCGGTGGAACCCTAATACTGGAGGATCTGCAATTTCCGCAATATTGGAAATTAAGTTTGGCCTTCATCACTAACTGTTTAATTGGAGATTCACCAGCAGGGGAGTTGTAAACAAAGTATTTACAATTCATCTGAAGGACTGCTGACCCTATGACCCAGCAAAGACTTTTCCAGTACAAAGGGTCAGAGTATTAAAAAGAGAGACAGTGACCACCTCGTCACCTCTCCTCCCCCATCTCTACTTACAGCAGTGAGATAACTTGAAAGACAATAGGACCATCATTGGATTGAGGGGAGTGGTCCTCATTGGTAGTCTTTCCAGTTAGTATAGACTGCTGAAAGTTTTTGGGTGAGAGAAACCTTTTTGATTTCAAATCTTATTTAGCTTGGTAAAGTTTAGGAATTAGTTTGTGGTTTTATCCCCTGTGTAACCAGTTCTGACTTTTATGCCTTTATCACTTATAATCACTTCAAATACATTTTTCTCTAGTTACTAAACTTTTTATTCTTTTACCTAATCCAGTGAATATTTGTATTGAAGTGCTTCAGGACTCCACTTGAACCAACAAGGCTGGTGCATCTAAACATTACCGTTTGGAATGTCAGACCAATATGAGCTTATGCTGCACAGGGGTCTACTGAGCAGTATAAGATGCACGTTCCTGGGATGCAAAGCTAGGGTTGGGGAATTTGCAGGTGTTGCCCTGTATGTAGTTCAGGAGTGGCTGGGAGAGCATTAATGTAACTTTGCTAGGAATGACTTTAAATGCTAACGGCTGTGTGTGAGCAGAGCATTGAGAGGCTGCTTGTCATTAGCAAAGCAGTGTGAAAGGCACCCTGGGCTGGAGGGTTAAAGGGACACAACGGTTCAACAGTCCAGACTGTACCCTGGGGGATGTCACAAGGGGCTATATGCTGTAAGAGCTTGAAAGTAAGGACAAAAAGTTTGAGCTTGATGATCAGCAGCACAATGGGGATCTGTAGGTGATGAGGTTAGGGGGAGGAGATTGCAGTCGTCAACAGGTCGGAGTCGATAAGGGTGTGGGAGAGTGGTTAGAGCATCATGAAAGAAAGCAAAAGATGGATTTTTTTCAATAATATCCAGAAAGAAGCAACAGTAGTTGATGTCGTGGTGGGAGTCTACTATCGACCACCAGACCAGGGGGATGAGGTGGACGAGGCTTTCTTCCGGCAACTCTCAGAAGTTACTAGATCGCAGGCCCTGGTTCTCATGGGAGACTTCAATCACCCTGATATCTGCTGAGAGAGCAATACAGCAGTGCACAGGCAATCCAGGAAGTTTTTGGAAAATGTAGGGGACAATTTCCTGGTGCAAGTGCTGGAGGAACCAAGTAGGGGCAGAGCTCTTCTTGACCTGCTGCTCACAAACCGGGAAGAATTAGTAGGGGAAGCAAAAGTGGATGGGAACCTGGGAGGCAGTGACCATGAAATGGTCGAATTCAGGATCCTAACACAAGGAAGAAAGGAGAGCAGCAGAATACAGACCCTGGGAGAAAGCAGACTTTGACTCCCTCAGGGAACTGATGGGCAAGATCCCCTGGGAGAATAACATGAGGGGGAAAGGAGTCCAGGAGAGCTGGCTGTATTTTAAAGAATCCTTATTGAGGTTACAGGGACAAACCATCCCAATGTGTAGAAAGAATAGTAAATATGGCAGGCGACCAGCTTGGCTTAACAGTGAAATCCTTGCTGATCTTAAATACAAAAAAGAAGCTTACAAGAAGTGGAAGATTGGACAAATGACCAGGGATGAGTATAAAAATATTGCTCGGGCTTGCAGGAGTGAAATCAGGAAGGCCAAATCACACCTGGAGTTGCAGCTAGCAAGCGATGTTAAGAGTAACAAGAAGGGTTTCTTCAGGTATGTTAGCAACAAGAAGAAAGTCAAGGAAAGCGTGGGCCCCTTACTGAATGAGGGAGGCAACCTAGTGACAGAGGATGTGGAAAAAGCTAATGTACTCAATGCTTTTTTTGCCTCTGTCTTCACGAACAAGGTCAGCTCCCAGACTACTGCACTGGGCAGCACAGCATGGGGAGAAGGTGACCAGCCCTCTGTGGAGAAAGAAGTGGTTCGGGACTATTTAGAAAAGCTGGACGAGCACAAGTCCATGGGGCCGGATGCGTTGCATCCGAGAGTGCTAAAGGAGTTGGCGGATGTGATTGCAGAGCCATTGGCCATTATCTTTGAAAACTCATGGCGATCGGGGGAGCTCCTGGACGCCTGGAAAAAGGCTAATGTAGTGCCCATCTTTAAAAAAGGGAAGGAGGAGGATCCTGGGAACTACAGGCCAGTCAGCCTCACCTCAGTCCCTGGAAAAATCATGGAGCAGGTCCTCAAGGAATCAATTCTGAAGCACTTAGAGGAGAGGAAAGTGATCGGGAACAGTCAGCATGGATTCACCAAGGGCAAGTCATGCCTGACTAATCTAATTGCCTTCTATGACGAGATAACTGGTTCTGGGATGAAGGGAAAGCAGTGGACGTGTTGTTCCTTGACTTTAGCAAAGCTTTTGACACGGTCTCCCACAGTATTCTTGCCAGCAAGTTAAAGAAGTATGGGCTGGATGAATGGACTATAAGGTGGATAGAAAGCTGGCTAGATTGTCGGGCTCAACGGGTAGTGATCAATGGCTCCATGTCTAGTTGGCAGCCGGTATCAAGTGGAGTGCCCCAGGGGTCAGTCCTGGGGCCGGTTTTGTTCAATATCTTCATAAATGATCTGGAGGATGGCATGGGTTGCACCCTCAGCAAGTTTGCAGATGACACTAAACTGGGAGGAGTGGTAGATACGCTGGAGGGTAGGGATAGGATACAGAGGGACCTAGACAAATTAGAGGATTGGGCCAAAAGAAATTTGATGAGGTTCAACAAGGACAAGTGCAGAGTCCTGCACTTAGGATGGAAGAATCCCATGATCTGCTACAGACTAGGGACCGAATGGCTCGGCAGCAGTTCTGCAGAAAAGGACCTAGGGGTTATAGTGGACGAGAAGTTGGATATGAGTCAACAGTGTGCCCTTGTTGCCAAGAAGGCCAATGGCATTTTGGAATGTATAAGTAGGGGCATTGCCAGCAGATCGAGGTATGTGATCATTCCCCTCTATTCGACATTGGTGAGGCCTCATCTGGAGTACTGTGTCCAGTTTTGGGCCCCACACTACAAGAAGGATGTGGAAAAATTGGAAAGAGTCCAGTGGAGGGCCACAAAAATGATTAGGGGACTGGAACACATGACTTATGAGGAGAGGCTGAGGGAACTGGGGATGTTTAGTCTTCAGAAGAGAAGAATGAGGGGGGATTTGATAGCTGCTTTCAACTACCTGAAAGGGGGTTCCAAAGAGGATGGCTCTAGACTGTTCTCTGTGGTAGCAGATGACAGAACAAGGAGTAATGGTCTCAAGTTGCAGTGGGGGAGATTTAGGTTGAATATTACGAAAAACTTTTTCACTATGAGGGTGGTGAAACACTGGAATGCGTTACCTAGGGAGGTGGTGGAATCTCCTTCCCTAGAAGTTTTTAAGGTCAGGCTTGACAAAGCCCTGGCTGGGATGATTTAGTCGGGGATCGGTCCTGCTTTGAGCAGGGGGTTGGACTAGATGACCTCCTGAGGTCCCTTCCAACCCTGGTATTCTATGATTCTATGATCAGAAGCACTGGATATGGGGAGTGAAGGAGAAGGAGGTTTCAAAGATAACAATCAGATTACTGGCCTGAGTGATAGGGAGGCTAATGGTGGTATCAGTCTTGCCGGAGAGGAGAGGTAGTGGAAATAGCATGGGAGGAAAATACTCTATTTATAAAAGTCTACAGCAGGTTCACTCTGTATTACATTGCTTTCTTTGTGCTATAGCATAAGATGTAAGTGCTATATTGTAGTGTATTCAGTAAGAAGTACAAGATGATGAAGAAATGCTAAGGATACATATTCAGTGTCCTTGAGGTAGCACGGTATAGAACAATGATACCACTACAAGAGACTACCTCAAACAGGCAACTTCCTGCCTCAATAAATTACCCTAAAATACTGCCAACTGTTTGCAGTACAATTCTGCCCCACCTTTAATAAAAAGGAAACCTCTAATAATAAGACAATATTTGTTGCTTTCTTTAAAACAGTTTTGACTGTAAATGCTTTATCTGTATGTCAATGTGAACAAAAAAGGTTCCAAGCTCCAATATAAGGTTGCAATTTTTTCTGTATTACTGATCATGCTGTTCATACGATACACTTTACATGGTATATTAATCCTATTCCTTCAATATAGAATACAATATGATAATGAGAAAATAGGTTATTTCCATAGATTTTGCAACAGATGCATTACATTAAGTGTAATATTGAGAACACAGCTGCTACTAATTTTATATTTTAAAACCTATCAATCAAATTGTTTTATTATTGAGATTAATTACCAAGATTAATGTGAACTTGAGGATGAAGTTCAAACTTCCAGTTGTCATAGTGCTGTTTTCATTCCTACATATTCTTTGTATGGTGAGTTATTGCAAAGAGAGAGGAGTGACGTGGTGTGAACAACTGCCGGAAGTGGGCGTCTGACTTGAATGGAGCTAATCCCCAGATGCAGCCACCAGGAGGTGCCCAAACTGCAAGTGAACCCTGTTACAGGAGGCTGAGGGTGTTTAACACCTCATGAGGAACGTTCATCATTTTGCTGGATTAGACCCAAAGGTAGTTGAAGCTCCTTAGCACTAGAGCTGGTTCAGGCAATGTGTTTTTATTTCTGCAAGTAAATTCAACAAAAATGAAATTTTTTTGGTGGTGTCAGCACTTGTCATGGAGTCTTTCAGGTTTCTGTCAGAAAACTGAAGTTCCCAGCGGTCAAAAGCAAACAGAAACAATCAGAATGTATATATAAATAAAAATCTAGCTTTCAGGGGTCGATTGTCTTTGTTGTTTTTGTTTATTAATGAAAACCAGAAAAAAATGATAACTGAAATTTTCCCACAAAAATTTCCCTTTTGTCAAAAGTAAATTCTTTTGTTGCAAAAAAAATTAATTAAAATAATTCAAGCAACTCTGTTCAGCACACTGAGCTCTCATAGACGCAACTGGCAATCAGCACCTTACAGCCTGGGGCTTTGAGTGTATATGAAACATTCCTCATTGCCTCAAACATTCCTCATTCCATCAACATTTTGGTTGAACAATTTCAGTTTTATCTGTTCAAATTGTGCAGCTCTGTCACAATTACTTTGACTTGCTCTGTGGTATCACAGACAGTTATAGCCGACTCACTGCATTGTGGTGATAGCTGACGGGAATGAAACTGAATCAAGCAAGAGAAATGAACTTCAGAAAACAACTCCTTTAAAATCTGGTATTTGCTCATTTTGTGCAGCCGACTCTTTAGAAAGTCACTTTGCTTTGCTGTTACTTAGTTCCTCCATTGTCCCTGTGGGCAGCTGAAATTTCCTGCAGAAGTGAAGATTGCGATCAGGATGATGGTAAGTAAAGAACATATGCAGAGAAGTTTGCAAATGTGAAATTATTAAATAGATGGATTACAGAACTGTAATGCACATCAATCAGTGTTTTCATCTTTTCCACTTTGGAGTTAAGCCTTTGAGCTATATGTCTGAAGAGTGAAATGTAGATTACTGAAATCTGATTGAATTTCATTGTAAATAACCCATCATTGTATTATGACTAACTGCAAAATTATCATTGATTTACAAAGTATTAATTTCTTATGTCCACAGAGCATCTAGGATCTGAAAAGTTCCTCTGAAGGTTGAGTTTTACAAAGCATCCTTTTTTTTTCGTCCTTGCGATTCAGCAAAGATTTTTTTTTTTTTTTTTTTAACTCATGCACTGAACCTTTTGTGAATCACTCAGACCATGCTTAGTTCTGTTTCATGTTTGCTTGCAGGCACTCCTACCTCTACCTCTTCTGGCCACTGTACCTCAGCAGTTCACATGTTCTCCAGCAGAAGCCTGGGTCTCTGTACTGTCATGGACCGATACAGGAAGAATTGTTTCTGTGAAGAACTTACAGTTGACATTCTGGACAGGGCCAACAAGCAGGTGCAATACCATAGAGACAAGGATTCAGAGCAAGTGGAAAGGCACAGGCAGGCTGCGGAGTGCAGGCTCCTGCTATGCCTGCACCAGGGCCTGAATCCCCTCCATGTTACCCATGCGCTGCATACCAGAAACACTATGGACAATTCCGTGGTTGGGTGGCCCATGCAACCAGTACTTAGCAGCAGCTGGACAGGGCAAATCTAGGCCCAGCATACTTCCAGCCTTGTGCTGACCCCCTCTTCACTGCATGCATCCCCCTCTACACACACACACACTCCTGCAGGTCTCCACAGCTGTGCAGTTGTAGCAGGTGCATGCTAAACACACAAGGAAGGGAAAGGAGAATATGCCAGGGGGGACACACAATTAGGGGATCTTTTTTTATGGCACTGTTTGCACTGTTCAATGTTTGGTTTATACAGTTTGCTTTATCGCTGGTTGTGGTAGTAGTTTATTATTGTTGTTTTGGTGCTCTAGGGAAGCTGGTTTGCTTGGCAGTGCTGTGATAGTGATTTTGTAATACAAGTAAAGGCTTTTATTTTATTAAGAAAGTTTTATTACCATCACTGTATCACATCTTCTAGTGTGTGTTTTGAATAATACACATAAACACAGGATAAAACACTACAGGCAAGCTGTATCCAAATACAAATTCTCATTATATCTATGTACATCAACCAGTTACTTCCCTGATTCAGAAGGCAGGTACACGTTACATTCAGTCATCTAGACTGAATACATCTAGACTTGAATACATATGTGTACATTTTTCTTTTTCAATCTGCCACTCTGTTATCAAGCAGTTAAACACTGAACACAAAAACATCTTCTGTTCTGGTGATTTAAAAAATATCCCAACTTTTGTTCTCCCCCCTGCTGCCCTCCTCATCCTCTGCCCTGGAGTTGAAGGTTCTGCTACTGGAGGAGAAAGCCAGTAGCATCCTCTTTCGGCTGCCTCTGAGAGGAGCCTGTTGAGATGAGGCTGATGCCTCAGACCAATGGCCTGGAGATGGGGGAGAGCTGGTTACCCTTTTCTAGGAACCCTGAAGTCCACTTCTCCTCAGTGCCCAGGTGAACGTGGCTGTTCTGGAAGTGGAGCACTGTACCGCTCAGACAAAATGAGAACATTAAAACAAACTAAAGCTGGCAGTGTCAAAATCAGACACAAGAGGGGAGATCCTTTAGTTGGAATAAACAGTGCTATGACAAAAAGAACAGGAGTACTTGTGGCACCTGTTCTTTTTGCGGATACAGACTAACATGGCTGCTACACTGAAACCTGTCATTATGAGTGCTATGACAATTTACACTGGTTGAGAATCTGTCCCAACATCCATCCCAAACTCACAAAAAGCAAGGAAATGTAAAGTTAAGCCACCTCACAGTACATACCTTCTACTTGTCTTCCCATAAGCACGTACCTTACCCTCACCACAACTAATAGACACCACTGATCACACACCACAACCTGAGTGCTACCCTCCCCCCCCCCCACCTTTGCCTTTCTGCACACACATCTTTACCAGATTATTTTCCCCCAGCACTGGTTGTGGATGTTCGGTGTAGTAGTTAACTGTGTTGGGAGAGGGTATTTGGTAAAGGGCAGTTAAAGGGGGTGATGGAAGGTTGCCATCCTTTGCTCGGGAAGGGAGGGGGGACGGAGTTAAGAAAATTCAAAGGGCAGAAAAACTAAAAGTGCGTGAAATTTCACACCCATTGGCCACCTACTTTTAAAGAGAAGGGAATTTATTTCCCCTTTTAAACTCATTTTAAAATGTAATCCTAACTCCTGATTTGCTACTAGATGCCTCCAGAATAACACAAACCATACTGCAGCTTTAACAATGGAAGCATTCAGCGATGAGCTGGAGGGCTCAGAGGGGCTTCTTGCTAAAATTCTGCCACCAAATGGAAAGGAGTTGTAAGGAAATTTCCCCTGCTTTAGATGGGAGTCAAACCCTCTCCAGCTGATGATTGTACCAACTTTCAGGCATTTAAAAAAGCAAAAAATCCAGGGAAGGATGGTGTGGGTCCCCCTACAGGCTCCCTCCCCCATTTCAAACTACATGAGCTGAACACTCCACTTCACTATCAGTTTTCAGGACCAAAGCAGAAAAATTTCCAGTGAACTGTATGTGACATAAGCTTGTTTGCTAAGCAGTGATTCTGCTCTGGCTGTGGTTACAATGACAGAGGATTATTCCTGAAGTGACCAATGAATGTATTCTTTGGCCTATCTATTCTCTCCAAGCATAGACACCTGTTGCTCCCATTCAGCCAGACAGAAGAAAGAACAACTTAGTAGGAGCCCCTTGTTTGAATATTAGCAACACATTCCTGGAGACATTACCATGCTCCATAATTATCACCAGAAACAACTCCACCTGTATATTAATTTATATTAACTGTTGTGCGGCTCTGATTATACCTTTCCTTCTGAGAAAAATACCTCACTGAATTACTCAGCCCCTAATTCTATTAAAAGCCATGAAGCTATCAGTGCCCAGGACCTGGTGGTACAGCATTGTCAGCAGTCTGCCTTAGTCTGTGTGATTTCTCACCACAGGAGATCAAGGCCAGCCCAAGCCTAACTGTGTACAGCACATGATCCAAGTCTTGCTTTTTCACAACATCCTTCCTACAATGACAAGGCTAAAGAAAGACCAGACTCCATAGATACAGATAGAAAATGACTGAAAGAAGGAAAAAAGAAATTAAAAACACAAGGAAAAGTGTGGGGGAAAAAAATCTAGCAATAGAAAGTGGGGGGCAGTGGGGGAGGTTTAGGTTGGATATTAGGAAATATTAGGTTGGATATTAGGAAAAACTTTTTCACTAGGAGGGTGGTGAAACACTGGAATGCGTTACCTAGGGAGGTGGTGGAATCTCCTTCCTTAGATATTTTTAAGGTCAGGCTTGACAAAGCCCTGGCTGGGATGATTTAGTTGGGGATTGGTCCTGCTTTGAGCAGGGGGTTGGACTAGATGACCTCCTAAGGTCCCTTCCAACCCTGATAGTCTATGATTCTATGAAAGTAGAGACCATTCAATATACTATGATCCCAAACTGGAACTTCATACCTTGATTAGGTATGAAGTTATTAGGTACTTTATAAATATCAGTTTAGATTAGATAGTTTTATACTGAGTTATTGGACAAAGAAACCTGTATCTTCAAGGTCAGAATGGATTAAAAAACTAGTCCTTCAAGGCTCTGAGCAGGAAATCCTCAGAACCTTTCTGGCCTTTTCCTGAGGTCATGTATACTTGTATCCTATAGAGCATATTACTTATCAGCTCAGGGATCCACCAAAGACATTTAAGACTTGGGATCTATATATGAGCTACATTTGATATCATTTCTATTTTAAGTAGGTTAAATTGTTGAGTATATATTTTTTCATAGGGTTTTTAATCTATTTACCTAAGTGTAAAGCGCCTTCTAAATTTATATTCTATACATCAGGTATATTTTATAAGGTATATTTGATATTAATTATTTTTTAAAAAATGAAATTGTAAAATATTAAAAATGAGCGTAAGGAAAAAATTATCCAGCTTGTTATTGACAAAAGGTTAATGTACAGTGTAAGTGATGTCAGTGACTCCTGTTGATTTTAGTATTACTTCATTGTTTTTACAATTTTGCTGATCTTAGATTTGCACATGAGATGTTTGGGGACAGTTATGAGTTTCTTGAAAGATAAGTAAAAGGAACAAATGTGCTCCCATCCAACTGGCCAGTTTGCAGTGCTGGAACAAAGTTAAAACAGTGCAGACTTATAAGAGCAGAATATTGTCGTCACTGCTACCCAGGACCATTCAAAGCTGTGTGTGAAAGGAGGTAACTGTAATTCGGATTCCTATCCGTTGTGCGTTGGAGAAGAACAGAGATGTGAGGCGGGGGAGGGTGTTGTGTGTGTTTTAAGTTGTGTAGGAGACATTTTACAGTATTGAAACTTCGCTGGAGTGTAATGCAACTCATTAGAAGGGATGTCCCTCTCTGAAAACCCAGATTGGCCTCCATCTCAGACTGATTCTGTGAAAACTTGCTTTCTATAATTTGGTGGCATCACAAAAGTTGACTCATGACACTGGAGTGATAGACAATGTTATTTATATATATTTTTAAAGTCTTTCAATGTTTAAAGATTCTTGTATTCCTTTGATTCTCACATCTCTTGTTTTGGGTCATTGTCCTGCAATGTGTCCCAGATTTGGGCTTTGGAGACTGAGAGGTGTTGAATATTCTATGAACTGCCTGTGATGTGCTCTAAAAATCAAAGGGCAGCAGCTTAAGAACATCCCCATTATAAAACAGTCCTAGAGAATATAATAGAGATGAAACCAGCTCGGTTCTATAGAAATGTAATACGGTTCTATGAAACATATAGATTTAATACTTAATGAATGATATCTCTTCCATTGGTGCTGCAACATTATCTGCTCCCCAACCTCTGAAGGAGGCAGGTCGTTCTCATTCTTGATACTGACTTCGCAGCCCTGAATCAGGAAGGATTTCCTTCTCCCTGCTTTCCTCTCTGTCTTTTAAGGGTAGCTCGGCAGGATCAGGAAACCATTAACTTCCGTTTCAGGGAAGGAAGGCAAAATAGCGGGTGGATAAAGGTGCCAACTGAAAGATGGCAGGAAAATGGACATTATTGTGGAATTATAAAAGGCAAGCAGAAGCATATCACATCTTCACCTGGGTGCATGATTCTATTATGGCCTAGCTTAAAAACAGAATTTGGAGCTGGCCATTTTGCTTTAGCACTTGCATGGTGAGGTGGAGGGCAGAGAAAGAGCAGGGCACAGAGCATAGAAGCAGTTCTGCCTCTGCCCCGGCTGGGGTCACTGTCTGCAGGGGAGAGCAGTTACTACAATTGTTCCCAGTTGCCTGAGGGCCTCCCCCTCCGCTCTGCAATCACCTGTGCAAGAAGGCAAGTAACTGGGGAAATGGGAGCGAAGAGCAGAGTAGAATGAAGAGGAGAACTCAAGAGATGAGAACTGGAGGAGGAGAGAGCAAATCAGGGAAACAAAGGCAAGAGAGGCAAGAGACAACTGATGGAGAGAGAGAGAAACAAGAGGAAGGGGGTGAGGTTGCAGGAGGCAGGAGAGGTGAAGGGCCAATAGCAGTGGAGGTGGGGAATGAGGGTGAGAGAGAGACAGAGGATAAACGGACAATGTGGGAATAGAAAACCTAAGATGGGGGAAGAGAACAAGATAGGAAGGGGAGGCCTCCCTGAAGGGTAGGGAAAAAGTAAAAGAGAATCCAAGGAAGGAGTGAGGGAAACTGGATCTGGGGAGAGAAACTGCTCTAGGGCCTGGGGAGAGCAGACTCATAAGGGAAAATGAAAGAGATGTACAGACAAGCCCCAATGTGGAGGGGAATGGGAGAGGTGAGAGGACTTGCGGCAGGATAGCAAAAAACTAAGAGAAGGAGAAACATTTAGCACTTACTATTTACTGCACTTTCCTTCCCTATAACTCACTGCACTTAACAAAGATGGTTAAGCATCATTCACTCCATTTTAATGATGAGGAAACTCAGGCAGGGAAGAGATTACAATGAAAGACATAAACCAAAGTAACTTGTGCTGCTCACTGGCAGATTCAGGGGTAGAACCCAGATCGCTCCACATAAACATCTTGGAGAAAGAGAGAAAAGGTTTCACATGAAGAAATAAATACAGAAATAAACACCTGAAAAGAATACAAGATCAGAAAAAGCTAAATTTAGGGGGGGAAATGACATCAAGAAACTGGAAAAAATCAACTGAGGTATAGATAAAACTTTCTAGAACCCCAAATCCTCCTTTTTATATCTGAAAGCACCAGTGAAAAGTGAAATTAAAAGATTATTGAGTATGCTAAAAATGAGAGAAAAGTCCATGACTTAAACAGTGACACAAACCAGTTCATTAGAGTGAACTTAGATTGACCCAAAAGTAAAATCTTGTAAAAAGAAGCTTAAAACCAACAGACCAGTTTTATAAACATTCCAGTGACAGCAGTTGGTTTTAAAGAAATAAAGCACTCCCCTGCAGTGTTTGCAACTCAAACATTACAGCACAGAATCTGAAAATGAAAATAACTTCATTCATTTTCATTGCACAAATTAAGTAAAGAGCACAAATAATGACAAGCAAGTTGGGTTCTTTACGTTCTTTCATTTGGGTGTTGTTAGTAAATGCCTTTGTTTACAACAGGTGGCTTTTTAGCTTACAGATAAAAATTGAAGTTAGATGATAAACACCTCTGTTTAGAAGTTTTACCTTATTTCATCTTACCTCCAAACACATTCTTTTCCACTCAATTTTAGATGCTAAATAGGTCAAGTTTAATTGCCAGTGAACTGTGTACTAAACTAATTTGACAGCTTTAAAATAAATATGTGAACACAAAAATATACCTTAACATTTAACATCACTGTTTCTCACTGCATTGAGATAAAATTTGTAAAACTTCTAAAAACTTACTGGCAGATGACACACTGCAGGCTGCTGCATTGTTATCTCTTGGATTGCTGAGAAGAGTAAGAGCAGCTACTGCACTATAAAAAGTGTCATCTTAATGTCAGAGGAGGAGCAATGATTGAGGAGTTGGCTTCACAAATGCAAATATTTCACAATTTATTCAGCAACACAGCATTTTTTCCTGCCCTGGGCAGAAACTTTAATGAAAGAAAATACCTATGACAAGAAAGAAAGCTAAAGCTAAATATAGAGACAAGGGAACTGATCTAATCTCATTAAAGTAAATGGGAGTTTACCCTCCATTTAAATGGAAGCAGCACTTCAAAGACAAAGCAATCACTATTAAAAATTCCCAGGCTTAAATCTTAAATCTGTTGTAGTCTCTGACGCAAGCTAAGGCACAAACAATATCTGTTGAACGCTAGTGTAATCCTGAATTGGGGGATGTCCACTCATGGCATGTCTACACTACAAAGTAAAGTCATAGAATCATAGAATATCAGGGTTGGAAGGGACCCCAGAAGGTCATCTAGTCCAACCCCCTGCTCAAAGCAGGACCAATTCCCAGTTAAATCATCCCAGCCAGGGCTTTGTCAAGCCTGACCTTAAAAACTTCTAGGGAAGGAGATTCCACCACCTCCCTAGGTAACGCATTCCAGTGTTTCACCACCCTCATAGTGAAAAAGTTTTTCGTAATATTCAACCTAAATCTCCCCCACTGCAACTTGAGACCATTACTCCTTGTTCTGTCATCTGCTACCACTGAGAACAGTCTAGAGCCATCCTCTTTGGAACCCCCTTTCAGGTAGTTGAAAGCAGCTATCAAATCCCCCCTCATTCTTCTCTTCTGAAGACTAAACATCCCCAGTTCCCTCAGCCTCTCCTCATAAGTCATGTGTTCCAGTCCCCTAATCATTTTTGTGGCCCTCCACTGGACTCTTTCCAATTTTTCCACATCCTTCTTGTAGTGTGGGGCCCAAAACTGGACACAGTACTCCAGATGAGGCCTCACCAATGTCGAATAGAGGGGAATGATCACATACCTCGATCTGCTGGCAATGCCCCTACTTATACATCCCAAAATGCCATTGGCCTTCTTGGCAACAAGGGCACACTGTTGACTCATATCCAACTTCTCGTCCACTATAACCCCTAGGTCCTTTTCTGCAGAACTGCTGCCGAGCCATTCGGTCCCTAGTCTGTAGCAGATCATGGGATTCTTCCATCCTAAGTGCAGAACTCTGCACTTGTCCTTGTTGAACCTCATCAAATTTCTTTTGGCCCAATCCTCTAATTTGTCTAGGTCCCTCTGTATCCTATCCCTCCCCTCCAGCGTATCTACCACTCCTCCCAGTTTAGTATCATCTGCAAATTTGCTGAGAGTGCAATCCATACCATCCTCCAGATCATTTATGAAGATATTGAACAAAACCGGCCCCAGGACCGACCCCTGGGGCACTCCACTTGACACCGGCTGCCAACTAGACATGGAGCCATTGATCACTACCTGTTGAGCCCGACAATCTAGCCAGCTTTCTACCCACATTATAGTGCATTCATCTAGCCCATACTTCCTTAACTTGCTGACAAGAATACTGTGGGAGACCGTGTCAAAAGCTTTGCTAAAGTCAAGAAACAATACATCCACTGCTTTCCCTTCATCCACAGAACCAGTAATCTCATCATAAAAGGCGATTAGATTAGTCAGGCATGACCTTCCCTTGGTGAATCCATGCTGACTGTTCCTGATCACTTTCCTCTCATGTAAGTGCTTCAGGATTGATTCTTTGAGGACCTGCTCCATGATTTTTCCAGGGACTGAGGTGAGGCTGACTGGCCTGTAGTTCCCAGGATCCTCCTTCTTCCCTTTTTAAAAGATTGGCACTACATTAGCCTTTTTCCAGTCATCCGGGACTTCCCCCGTTCGCCACGAGTTTTCAAAGATAATGGCCAAGGGCTCTGCAATCACAGCCGCCAATTCCTTCAGCACTCTCGGATGTAACTCGTCCGGCCCCATGGACTTGTGCACGTCCAGCTTTTCTAAATAGTCCCTAGCCACCTCTATCTCCACAGAGGGCTGGCCATCTCTTCCCCATTCTGTGATGCCCAGCGCAGCAGTCTGAGAGCTGACCTTGTTAGTGAAAACAGAGGCAAAAAAAGCATTGAGTACATTAGCTTTTTCCACATCCTCTGTCACTAGGTTGCCTCCCTCATTCAGTAAGGGGCCCACACTTTCCTTGGCTTTCTTCTTGTTGCCAACATACCTGAAGAAACCCTTCTTGTTACTCTTGACATCTCTTGCTAGCTGCAGCTCCAGGTACGATTTGGCCCTCCTGATATCTTTCCTACATGCCCGAGCAATATTTTTATACTCTTCCCTGGTCATATGTCCAACCTTCCACTTCTTGTAAGCTTCTTTTTTATGTTTAAGATCCGCTAGGATTTCACCATTAAGCCAAGCTGGTCGCTTGCCATGTTTACTATTCTTTCGACTCATCGGGATGGTTTGTCCCTGTAACCTCAACAGGGATTCCTTGAAATACAGCCAGCTCTCCTGGACTCCCTTCCCCTTCATGTTAGTCCCCCAGGGGATCCTGGCCATCTGTTCCCTGAGGGAGTCGAAGTCTGCTTTCCTGAAGTCCAGGGTCTGTATCCTGCTGCTTACCTTTCTTCCCTGCGTCAGGATCCTGAACTCAATCAACTCATGGTCACTGCCTCCCAGATTCCCATCCACTTTTGCTTCCCCCACTAATTCTACCCGGTTTGTGAGCAGCAGGTCAAGAAAAGCGCCCCCCCTAGTTGGCTCCCCTAGCACTTGCGCCAGGAAATTGTCCCCTACGCTTTCCAAAAACTTCCTGGATTGTCTATGCACCGCTGTATTGCTCTCCCAGCAGATATCAGGAAGATTAAAGTCACCCATGAAAATCAGGGCATGCGATCTAGTAGCTTCCGTGAGTTGCTGGAAGAAAGCCTCATCCACCTCATCCCCCTGGTCCGGTGGTCTATAGCAGACTCCCACCACTACATCACTCTTGTTGCACACACTTCTAAACTTAATCCAGAGACACTCAGGTTTTACCACAGTTTCGTACCGGAGCTCTGAGCAGTCATACTGCTCCCTTACATACAGTGCTACTCCCCCACCTTTTCTGCCCTGCCTGTCCTTCCTGAACAGTTTATAACCATCCATGACTGTACTCCAGTCACGTGAGTTATCCCACCAAGTCTCTGTTATTCCAATCACGTCATAGTTCCTTGACATCACCAGGACCTCCAGTTCTCCCTGCTTGTTTCCAAGGCTTTGTGCATTTGTATATAAGCCCTTGAGATAACCTGTTGATCGCCCCTCATTCCCAGTATGAGGCAGGAGCCCTCCCCTCACAGACATTCCTGCCTGTGCTTTAATGTAAATCGACATCTAGCCACTGCAGTGATTAAGTCAGTCATGTGTGTGCACACCATGCTCATTGTGCTGGTGGATTGCATCCTCACAAGCAGCGCTTACATCGATGCACAGAGGAGTGCACTGTGGGTAGCTATCCCACAATGCAATTAGCTGCAGGGGGTTCTGGGAAGGGCTTGCAATGCCTCATGGGACCAAAACATTGTCACACGGTGGAATGGGAACATGGCTTTGGCCACCCATGGTGCAATTTCCACCCCCTGCCCCACCCACAAACAACCCATACTTTCTCGTACCTTTTTTCGAAAGCCTGGCTTAGCTGTGCATACACCACAGCCTGAGAAGCATGGATGCTGCTCAGCTGTGCACTATTCTTGTAGAAAGAAAAGGAGTACTTGTGGCACCTTAGAGACTCAGAAATTTATTTGATCATAAGCTTTCGTGAGCTACAGCTCACTTCGTCGGATGCATGCTGTGGAAAATACAGTGGGGAGATTTTATATACACAGAGAACATGAAACAATGGGTGTTAAATTTATTAATCTCTAAGGTACCACAAGTACTCCTTTTCTTTTTGTGGATACAGACTAACACAGCTGCTACTCTGAAACCTGTCACTATTCTTGTGAGCATTACAAACATTTCCTGCCTTATCCTGCAACATTTCCAGAGCCGAGACATAAGCCGCTGCACAGAACATTGTGATGTCATCCAAGCAGCCCTGCTGTAAGCCATAGGACAAAACAATTCCATGTTGCTGCTGACAGTCGCGCAGCAGCTGAGCATGGTGAAGTGCTGTTTCTGGTCCTGGGAAACAAGCACTGACTGGTGGGATTGCATCATTATGCAGCTACGGGATGAGGAGCAGTGGCTGCAGAACTTTCAAATGCGGAAGGCCACTGTCCAGGAATTTTGTGCAGCGGTTTCCCCAGCCCTAAAGTGCAGCAATATGAAAATGAGACCCACTCTGACAGTGGAACAAGTGGCGAGCTCTCTATGGAAACTTGCAACTCCAGACTGCTACCAATCACCGGGGAATCAATTCGGAGTTCATAAATCCACTGTGGGAGCTGTTGTGATCCAAGTGTGCAGGGCCATTCATGTTCTGCTAAGAAGCATAGTGTCTCTGGGCAATGTGCATGACATAGTGGATGGTTTTGCAGCAATGGCATTCCCTAATTGCTGTGGGGCAATAGACAGCATGCATATCCCTATCTTGGCACCAGACGACCTTGCCAGAAAGTACATAAACCTTACGGAATACTTTTCAATGGTGCTGCAAGCGCTGGTGAATCACAGGGGGTGTTTTACCGACATCAGCGTGGGATGGTCAGGAAAGGTTCGTGACATGCACATCTTTAGTAAAACAGATCTGTTCAGAAAGCTGCAATCAGGGACTTTCTTTCCAGACCCCAAAATAACTATTGATAATGTTGAAATGCCAATTGCAATCCTGGGAGACCCAGTCTACCCCTTTTTCCCACGGCTCGTGAAGCCATACACCAGCCATCTGGTCAGCAGTAAAGAGCAGTTCAACAATAGGGTGAGCAAGTGCAGAATGGTGGTAGAATTGCCTTTGGGCATTTAAAGGATTGCTGGCGCAGTTTGCTCAATAGGTTAGACCTCAGTGAAAGCAATATCTCCATTGTTATCACTGCCTGCTGTGTGCTCCACAATATCTGTGCGGCAAAAGGAGAGAAATTTCTGCGGGGTTGGAGTGTGGAGGCAGATAGGCAGGCAGCTAATTTTGAACAGCCAGATACCAGGCTGGTATCAATAAGCCTGGTATCAAGGCAATAAGAAGAGCCCAGCAAGGAGCTCTGCATCTCAGGGAGGCTTTGAAAACCCATTTCAGTAATGAGCCACAGTAATGTGCACTGCTTATCTGCATTGCCTTCCCATACCATCCCCTCCATTGAATCAGGTTCCTTGTCCCCTTCCCCAAGCCCCCATGATTGGAATAAATAAAGAGTATTTCATTCTTGAAATGCTTACTTTTATTGCATACACATAAAGAAACTTAAAGAACAGTAAAATAATTTAACCTTGGGCAAACGGTGTGATACAATTGGGAGGGGAGAAACCAAGTCAGCTTGTCTGTGAAAGCACAGTAGACTTGACCATCAAAGGTCTTTGAATGGCTACCTTTTGTTCTTGGTACATTCCCCCGATGTTGAGTGGAAGGGATAGTGAACTGCCCCCTCACCCTTCTGGAACGTTTGGGGTAGGGGGATTGGGAACAGGGCGCTGCTTGCAGGCAGTTCTGAAGGGGCTGCAAAGGTAGTCTAGCCTGAGGCTGCATTTCTTGAAGCGCAACCAGACGCCTCAATATGCCTGATTGGTCCTTCGTAATTCGCAGCATCTTGTCCTGCTTGGCACGCTCATGCTACTGGGACACTCTCCTGCTCTCAATGTCCGTGTCCAGTTTTTCAGAAAATGAAATCCTCCAGGCTCTTAGCTCCATCTCAGCTGTGCCAGAGGCATTCATTATCTCGCTGAACATGTCATCACACACCCTCTTTTTCTGCCTTCTAATCTAAGAAAGCCTCTGTGCTGGTGTGGAGGATGCACTGAAGGACAAGCTTTCTGCTGTAAAGAATGCAAAGCACAAGGCAACCATTGTCAGCACATACCCTGGGTCTAGTGTAATGTCACTATATAAAAACACTCCCCTTATTACACTAAAGTGAAAGCAAGAACATAATCAGAATCCCTAGCTATTCAATGAACTGGTTTGCTGTTCCAGCTATGGTAGGTATGGCCCGGGGCAACCTGTGGCAAACCCATTACAGGAGCACAGGTGGACACTGCCGCCATCCCCCTAGCAATGTGGCTGCTGCTTTGAGACCAGGGACCAGCATGAAGCCTCCCAAATTGCTATCTTTGTCCCAGACAGCTCCAGAGGGTGGGGTGTTTGCGGCCACAAGAGAACCCAGGAAGCTCACCCACCCCTTCCCTTAATGCTGCTGGTGGTAGACACTCTGGACTTGCAGAATTTGAGGTCACCACCGATCCCTGCCAACCAAACCACCAGCATGTTAGGGAAAGCACGGTGGAGAAAAACAGAAGTCACCAGGGGTGGTGGGTCACATGCTCTATTGTTTCTGGGTCGAGCACTTGTCGTGAAAACTTCCCCCGTTTCTCCTAGGTGACCCTGTGTGATCTCAGTTTCCTGAGGGTTACAGAGGCAGTAAGGGAGCAGATGCATAGCTAGAGCGACCACTGGGAAGCAGATACCCACTGCACCTCACTTTTTCTTCAGACTATACATAAACTAAAAGAGTATGTAACCCCTACAGTTTGACTGGAATTGCATACTCACCAGAGGTGTCTTCCCCGGCATTACGCTCGGCCACTGTGCTGTCCTGTGATCGGCTGGGCTCTGGGGTTAAAAACAGCTCCTGGCTCTAGGGGAGAATGGATCCACTGCTCGCCTGTCTCCCATTCCCCTACTCCTCCTCTTCCATAATGTCTTCCTTGTTGTTGCCTGAGGTAACTCGGGACTCAGACTCCTGGGAGATGTTCGTGCTGCATTTGGGGGTAGTGGTGGGGTCGCTGCCGAGAGTCGAATGCAGCTCATTGTAGAAGCAGCATGTCTGTGATGCAGAACCAGAATGACTGTTTGCCTCCTTTGACTTCCAGTGCACCTGCCAAAGTACTTTGATTTCACACAGCACTACTGCATGTCTCTGCTGTAGCCTTTCTCCTCCATGCCCCATATGATCTTTTCATAGATGTCTACGTTTCGTCTGCTGGATTGTAGCTGTGCTCCCCACAGACCAATAAAGTCCACCATCTCCTCTGCCCTCCACACCCTGCACTGTGTTTGAGGCATTGAGTCACCATGATCAGCTAGGCTGGCAAGCTCTCCACACTGATCAAACAGATAATGGGAATTCAAAAGTTCCCGGGGCTTTAATTGGGGAGGAGCTGTTTCCTGTGTACCTGGCTGCTAAGCAGCAGAGTTGAAAACTATCTCCAGAGCAGTCACAGCAGAGCACTGAGAGACACTTCCTGGAGGCCAATTCAGTCAATTTCCACAAGGCTGCTTCTACACCACCTCTGTGAACTCGTCAACATCAAATTAAGTGTTCTGTCTCTCACAGAGGTGGAGTAATTAAATTAACATTAGAGGCGAGTTAGGGCGGTCAAAGAGACCTAGCACTGTAGCCGCATATATTATTAGGTTGATGTAACGTGGCTTCCATTGACCTAATTTGTAGTGTAGATCAGGCCTCGGTGTCAACCATGTGGTGCCTATGGGTATGTCTAAATTGCAGTCACAAGGTGTGACTGTAGTGGCAGTAGACATACCCAAACTAGTTTAAATCTTGCTAGCTCAGGTCCCAGAACTGTGAAGCTGCAGCAATATGGGCTAGCCCTGCAAGTAATTACCCAGGGTTTCAGGTAGGTTTGTGCAGCCCGCACTAAAATGGCTTCACTGCTCCGGGACTCAAGCTACCTCTACGCAAGCTGCAATCAGCCCCTATGATTGCAATCTAGACATACCTTGTGTGGTTGCCAGACCTCAACCCCTGGGAGCAGTCCATGACTCTGCCATGCTGGCTGCTAGGAATGACATCAGAGAGGCCCTATGCACATGCAGTTTCCTTGGCTCTGGAGAGGGGCAGGTTACCCTGATGCTTAGCCATGATGAAGCTCAGAGAGGTACATATCCCTTATTTGCCCCCATTACCATAGTGTCTGAGCATCCCACATTATTTGTATTTACCCTCACAACACCCCAGGGAGGGATGGAGGAATTATTAACCCCATTTTGAAGATGGGGAATGGAGGCACAGAGCAGCTAAATGACTTGCCTAGGTCACACAGGAAGTCTGTGGCGGAGCAGGGACTTGACCCCTTGTTTCCCAAGTCCTAGGTTAGCGCCCTTCTGAGTTTTACTTAAGATGTCTTCTGTTCTTCCTTCAAGTTTGACCCTCAAGGGTGGTTACAATGCCTGAGCGTGGTCTGGATGGTCTGGCTATTACCTTAGTAGGTTGCCAGCCACTTTGTTTGAAATCTAACAGCCACTCTGATTTGGGATTGATGTAACTGTCCTTCACAATATTTCCTGTGTCCCCTAAGACATTTTAAATACCTGGCATTTAGTGGAGTCTATGCTGTTGTAATTCTTTTATTTCTATTATTATATTATACTATTATATATAATATACATATTATATAATTATAGTATAATATAATTTTAAATTAAAATATTATAATATAATAATGTATACAAGATATAATAATGTATACTACTATATTATACTATTATATTCTATTATTTATTTATTTTACTGTTATCCTTGCAGTGCTGCATCTTGTACAGAAAGTATTCTAGCCTTGGGTTTAAAGATTTTCAATAAGAGATTCAGGACAACAGTACAGGTAAATTTTATATCATACAGATATTACAGATGCACCAGACGGCAACCCCACAGTTAGGGTTGCATTCTAAAACTTCCTTAAAATAATGAGAAATTCCTGGTTTTCTCTAAAAGCAGATGGCCTATCAGTGTAAAATGTTCTAGTTTTTATGCCAATTGAATTTCCCGTGGAGTATTTGGTTGGTCTCTCTTCATAAATGTTAAAAACTAGTTTGAGCTCTGGCTGAATTTTTTTCCTTGGCAGTCCTGCTTTTGCATTATTGATTAATATCTTTTTACAAAACATTGTCTGTCTACTCAAAACCTGGAAGAGAGGTAAAGCTTGAATAGATCTAGTGCAGCAGATCTTTTTTGTTTTTTTTAATTTGAATTTGGTATCATTATTAGCTATTTTTTGTGTTATGACTAAAATCTTATGTTATGTGCACCTGAACTTGATTGGTTGAAGCCTGGTGCAGAGAAAGGTGGTTGATTGAGGTCACATGGGTGCACACAAACTAGATGAAAAAGCTAACTTGCAGCACACATTTTTTCCCCATTAGGAAAACTACGCTTTTCTTTCCAATTTTATTTTACGATGTAAGCAGTGTCAGGATGAGCTCCACCCTGACATCTGGTGGTGAGGTGTGGCAAGTTGTGGAAAAGAACTTCAGGGGCCAATCTCATTTGCATAGGCACACCTACCCCCGCCAAGAATGAGGCCATAGCTGCCCAAATGGTCACTTTGGCTGCTGTGGGATCCCCAGTGTCTCTGTTATTGGGGCAGGAAGAATAAATTGTTATTACGCTGATTATGGGTACTGTGCTTGGAACTGTACTTGGCCTTTTGTTATGATGGAGGGACTCACCATCAACTAAGTGGCACTTGCTAGGCAAGGGTCATGGGTTCCAAAACTCTGTGAATTGAGAGAGGTTGGGGACAAGTATTAATACTTGGTGGTATGGGCCCCTTGGTGAGGGCCTTACATGCTAATTGCACTTCCTCCTCTCTCCACTGTGGAATATCAGAGCTAATTTTGATTTCATTAGGAGTCTAGTTACAGGCTGCTGAACTCACTTTGGGCTAATGGTGCACCAGCACTGAGGCTCCCCTACTACAAGCTGAATTCACCAAAGAGCTGAACTGACTAAGAGCTGAAATCACTGAGCATTGTGTTAAGTAGTGGGGGAGCCTGAAGATATATTGTGGAGAAGTTAGCGGGACGGCTGGAGTGCCTTCTGGACAGGCTGGTGGAGCAGTTCATAGGATGGCGGGAGCTGCTGGTGGGACGCCGAGCGGAGCAGTTCGTGGGACGGCGGGAGTTGCTTGTGGGCCATGGAGAGGAGCGGAGCGAAGCAGCTTGTGGGGCAGCTGGTGGAGTGGAGCGGAGTGGAGTGAAGGCCTATGGAGCTGTGGGGCGGTCAGCTTCAGATCATGTAAGGTGCCTTTTACCCGCGCCCCCATCTCCACCCAGGTTGGGAGGTAAAGCACCTCAGATAAACTTTTGAACTCTGGGGCTGCCCTGACCAGGGACAGAGACGTTTGGGTCATTGGACTTTTGGGACTTTGGGTGATTTGGGGTTGCTGGACTCAAGAACCAAAGGGAAAGGGCATGCCCCAATTTGCTTGGGGTGGGTTTTTTGCTCATGGGTTGTGTTATGAATCCTGTTGGTGGCGTTTCCGCAACATAATGCCACATTGTTTCTCTCTGTTATTAAAAGGCTTTTTGCTACACTCAGACTAGGTGCTTGCGAGAGGGGAAGTATTGCCTCTTGGAGGCGCCCAGCGGGGGTGGTATATATTTGTCCCAGGTCACTGGGCAGGGGCTCGAGCCGGTTTGCATTGTGTTATTGGAATGGATCCCCTAGATATTGAACCCGGCCCTTGTTGCTGCCAGCTCTGACGGGCAGAAGGGTTACACAATGAACAGGGTATTTAAGGACTCGTGTGCAGTTGAAGCCACATAAGCGCTCATGCACAGTTGCTGATAGAAAAATATCCCCAATCAACTGCTTAACATCCAGCTTCCCCACAGGTCTGCACCTTCCACTGTCCCCACCCCCCACCTATGCTTAAGTATTAAAAAAAAAATTAGCAAATTAATATGCCAGAACTTGTCTGAGAGATGGTTATGGTTATGACACACACAACATTAGAGCTGCACACAGAAAGGCAATTCCATTTAGCAGAAGGTTTTAATAATTTGAAATTTGGTACTATCCTATTCAGAATGAAAACCAAAAATTTCAAAATACCTGTGATAAGGAATAGAACCTCAACTCTGGGGCAGTGTGCCTGGTTGGCTGCTCCAGAACCCCTGGAAGCCCAGGGGTCCACAACACTGAGGCAGTCTGCTTGGCAGCCTGCCCTAGAGCTGTAAACTCTGGAAGCCCTGGGATCATGGACTCCAAAGCAGTGCTGCAGATGGGCTGCCAAGCCAAGCAGGTGAGGTGGCAGAAAAACAGAAGGAACCCTGCCTGAATTCCACTGGAACTTTGTTGAAATCAAACTGTCTCCATGAAATGTTCCAACTTGGACAAATTGGTAAATCTGACAAAAAGTTTTATGGGAATTTTTCTGACCCAGGTCTTCATAATATACTTGACACAAATCCACAAAAGGAAGGAAGTGAAAAGTTAAGCCCGGTCACAGTAGTCCGTCCTTCTCTCACAGGCACACACTTTACCATTACCACAACTACTAAACAACACAGACTATACAATGTTTTGTAAACCTGACCCCTTCAGGTAGCCAGCCTATCATCACCCCCTTCAACAGCCCTTCTGCTACACCCCTTTGCCAAACTACCCTCTCCTAACACAACCAATTACTATACCAAATTTCCACAGCTCCCGTTGTTAGGAAAAAATAATCTAGTAACAAAGAATGCGTACAGAAGGTCCAAAATTGGGAAGGGTTGAGGTTGCAGTATGTAGTCTGTGGTATACAGTAGTTGTGGTGATGGTAAGATGTGTGCCTGTGGGTGGAGGAGTAGAGGGCATGTACTTTTAAAAGGTGCATCTGAAGAAGTGGTGTTTTACCCATGAAAGCTTATGCCCAAATAAATCTGTTAGTCTTTAAGGTGCCACCGGAATTCTTGTTGTTTTTGTGGATACAGACTAACACGACTACCCCCTGATACCTGGTATTTATAGGAACTCTAACTGCTCCTAAACACAGATTTTTGTGTATTATTTTATTAGTATGTCACCCCTTCCCCTTAGGCGTGGCTCAAGTTTCCTCCCTGGTGCTTGCTAATTGGAGTGGCTTCTCTTCCCTCCTTGCATGGGGGAGATAGAGGAGTCCTGGGTTCTTTGTTGTGATGCCTGGTGTCTGCACCTACGGCAATTCCTCTCTGTGCTTGGGACACAAGGAGTTCTGTTCCTTGGGGAAATTAATACAGTTACTATTCTTAACAAGGAGTATGACCCCACACACAAGAAACAAAATACAGTAATACAAACCTCAAGAAATGAAATGCCACACCCCACAATAATAATGTAACAAAGGGGAACTTTACTGCAGACAGAAAACAGAGGCTGTAGGGAACCAAAGGGTTAGGGCTAACCACTAAATGCTAAAACAAATGCAATAAATTCCCCATCTCCCATCATTCACAACTGTACCACAACTCCCAGCTCCCTGGCTGGGCAGATGCATTGCCTAGGATAAGTTTGGAGATGGGTGTAGCAGTGCTGCAAACACTTGACAGATTAAAGAAAAGAAAAAGGGCCCTCTTACAGTATTTTCACCCCTGAGTGGGGCAGGGTCCTCTCCGGGCTCCCTAGTCCAGAGTTGTGTGCCAGTCCCGGCTGGTTCTCGGTAGCCAGGACTGGGTCAGATCTCTGCCTCTTTGGACGCTGGTGTCTGGAGGTCTGGCACTATCTGACCATATGCTAGATACCACTGGAGTTCAAAGACCCCCTTTGTGGGGAGGGGAGTTAATCAGAAACTCCTTGAGCTGTTCTGCTTCTCCCTCAGCTCAGCATCAAACTCACCCAGCCAAAACTGAAATAATACTTGTCTCAGTCGCTGTGCCCTTCCACTGTGGGGGTTGAGCTGTCCTCTTCTGCACTGGCCAAGCAAACTGCCTTTATAAATCGTCCCATTAGAAGCCTCCCCATTGGCTTTTGCTGGAGTTTCTATCCAATTCTGTCCCCACTCCAGACTCTAGGCAAGCTGGGAATTGATGACTGGAGGCTCTGGTCTCTAGAGCCTTGTTGTAATCCATATGGTGGGACCTC
The DNA here is from genome assembly GCF_965152275.1 of Natator depressus. Lineage (NCBI taxonomy): Eukaryota > Metazoa > Chordata > Testudines > Cheloniidae > Natator > Natator depressus. Next base: position 78,477,581 of record NC_134241.1, on the reverse strand, counting down.
CCTGGAGACTCAGTCCATAGGTGCTGATGGAACTAAGGATGCTGGGGATGTGGCAGCACGCCCTGGCTTGAAGTGGTTTCCATCATATCCAGGCTCTACAGTTTGGCTCAATGGTTCTCAGCACCCCTACTATACAAATTGTTCCAGCACCCCTGGCTCAGTCCAGCATTCCAGGAGCTGACAAACTCCAAAGAGGGTTATAATAAATTCACAGAATTATTCAGAGCTTCATTCTTCATCTGGGTGCAATTCAGCCCAGTGCAGAGAGCCCATACCAGGCCTCTGTGCCCCATTTAAGCCCCACTTAAACCACTCTGGCTTGATTTTCATCCTCAGGACATAACTCCTTCCAGTTTCTGCCAGGGTGTGTCACGTAGGTAAATGTTGGAACATTGGCTTGAGAATGTTCTGGAAAGTTCCGTGGCAGTTGGCTTCCATCTGGCAGTTCTTAGAATGTTGGGATGCTGAACCCAGAGCTCCTGGAGCAAGAGGAGACCAACTGGCCGTGAGGGGGACAGGAGCCCCCTGTGCCTCATAATGGCATAGAGGATGGAAATGTCCTGAACCAAGCAGAACATTTTTGTCTCATGAGAAGACCAGACTGGCTGCTCCCTGGAGGGATGGGAGAGTGACAGGCAGTTCTCTGGGTGGGACAGGAGGATGGACGGGCAGGGAGACAGGGGAGTGGACAAGATCGCTCTCTGTGGCATAGGAGAGGAGAGGCTGCTCCGTGGCAGCATGGAAGTGTTAGTGCTGCCCCTTGTCAGGATGGCAGAGCGGAGTGGCTGATCCCATGAGGAACTACAGAGCAGCAGGTGAATAGATGGTCTGCTTCCAGCAGAACAGAAGAGTGAACATGCTGCTCCTGGCAGGAGGGGAAGAAGAAGGAAAGAAAAGGGAAAAAATGGGGAAAAGAGAATAAAATTGCAAATATCAGGGCTCAGAGCAAGAGAACAAAAAGGCAGCATGGAGAATTGTGAATTTATTTGTAACAAAATATAGGGAGGAGGTGAGAAGAATATTGAGCGAGAACAGGAAAAAAGCCTTTAAATTGCTATATAACAATGTGAAACCTACGCAAGGGCTAACAGCGCATAACTTGGAAAAATATCTGGGTTTCCTGGAGGGTAGGTGTGGTTTTATATGTGGGAGGTAAATGCCAGTAACTTTCTGTTAGTAGTAATTAGATATAGCTTGAGCTTTATTAATAAATACATGTGCATTACATGTGCACACTAGGAGCATTACATGTTGTCACTACACGTTTTATGTTATTTCAATATTAGTATTATTTACACAATGTCCAAAAGTGTACCTGGGACTTTACAGACACATAAGAAAGGTTCCTGCCACAATGAGATTATAAAGCTCTTCATAGAGAGAATTTGTGGGTCAAATCCTGCTGTCCTTAATCAGGACAGACACTAAGTAAGAGAAAGTTTTGGTTGGTCCAAAGAGGCAGAACAGTGATGTGGGCCATATAAGTACCTAGATAAGAAACTGTTTAGGAATATATGTGATCGGGGAGGTCCTGGAAGACTGGAAAAAGGCTAATGTAGTGCCTATCTTTTAAAAAGGGAAGAAGGAGGATCCCGGGAACAACAGGCCAGTCAGCCTCACCTCAGTCTCTGGAAAAATCATGAAGCCTTTTTCTTGTCAGTTTATTTGTAACCATTTCCAAAAATTGATATTTACTTCACCCCCATCCCTTGTCCCCCTGCCTCCCACAATCAGCCTGATGCAAACATCCAGCAGGGAAAATTTCAACCTGAACAGTTACAATTTGGCAAAGGTATAAGCAGCTGGAAACAAACAGATCTTATAACTGGAAATGCAGACAACCTTAACTATAGGAGGCACTGTCACCTTCACCTATAATTCCCCCACAGAAAACTTTGAACATAGTTAAAGAAACTCTGTTAAGTTGAAATTTTTTAAATATTATATGAGACTTATTTTAAAATTGTTTAAAAAATATTTTACAAGTTTTTTTCTGCTCCCCTGTTGGTGTTTCATAGCGTCATAGACTTTATGACCAGAAGATGTGGGATGTGCTCAGCCCAGGCCCCCAAGTGTTAGGACAGGGAACAGCCCAGAGAGGGAAGGGGGAGGTACTATGCAGCTCCTCAGGCCCCTTGTACACCTGTTCCCTGTAGAAAGTGACAAGTCCTGGAATATGGGCTGCAGCCCCACCTCTGCTGCTCTGCCCAGAGCAAGGGGCTCAGGAAAGTGCCTGGGCCTCCCATCCCAGCCCATAGTGCTGGAACACCGGTAGGGGCTCCCCTATTGGGCAGAGATGTGGGCACCCTAACCGATTACCTCCTGTGTGGGCAGAAGGTACCTCTCAGTGGGGCCACCCTATGCTGCTGTGTCAGGCATGGCTGGGAGGGGAGGCAATGGCTGCTGCATTTCCACTCAGAGCCAGCTGTGGTGAGGGGCTGGGCTCCTTGGTCCCCCACTCTCCCCTTCATTGCACCTCTGTCAGAAGAACCAGAATGCTATTCCAGCTCTGGAAAAAAGTGCCAGAACACCATTGTGTTCTGGCATCACTCGCGTGCTGCTGCAGGCTTTGAAACTATGATCCAGGAAGCTGCCTGCTGTTGTTTGTTTCTACTGTGTTCAGGGAAACAGGACTTGGTCAACAATTTTTGTAAATAAGTGGGATTGCACCAAAGAAATAACTGGCTTCTACTGCAATTTCTCCTCTTCACCAAAACAGCCTAACAAGGCTCCAAATATTAGCTAACCATTCCACCCAAAGAGGCAACAATACGGTTACTTTAGAACCTTATAAAGTGTATGAGGGTTTTTTTTCCCCCTCAAGTGTGCATTACTTTACATTTATTGACACTGGGCACCATTTGCCATCCTGCTGTCCATTTGCCTAGCGGGCTTAGGTCTCTCTGAAGTTCCTCACAGTCGTCTCTTGTCCTGGCTAACCTAAATAAGTTTGTGTCACTTGAGAATTTTGCTAGTTAACTACTCATTTCCCTTTACAAATCATCAATAAATATATTAAACAGCATAGGAACTAATATGGAATTTGAGGCATCCCTCTGTATTGTTTTGCTATGATGAAAATTGACCTTTTAATCCTACTCATTGTTTTCTTTCTCCTAGCTGTTTTGTTTTTTTTTATCCAGGACAATACTTAACTTCTCACCCCACCTCTACTTGACTTCTTTTGTAGCCTTTGTGAGGGACCTTGTCAAAGGCCTTTGGAAAATCTAAATAAGGTCAACTGGTACTACTTAACTGACACATTCAAAGAAATGTAAGAGTTTAGTAAGAATTTTCCATTACAGAAATCATGCTGGTTAGATTCTATATTATTATGAACTTCCATGTGTTTTGTTATTTTATTTGTAGTAATCATCTGTACTACAACCAAATCCATGGAGCGCAGTTTGGGAACTGTTATTCTAGAAAAATAGCCAAAAGCCAACAACACCAACAAAAAGGTAAATACAAAGTAAATCAGTTTTTAAAATGTTTATTAATATGCACAGAATTTTTTGTCTTAATTGTTCATCTGAGGGTAAGGATCAATGTTCTGTGTGAATGATCAAGTCCTCAGCTCAGAATTCTCTCCTTATGTTCCTCTTGAAATTGTATTTATATTTCATTCCTAACCTATTTATCTCAAAGTAATTAAATAAAAAAGAATAAACAGAAAAAAAATTATCAAATTGTTGCTTCACTGCTCTAATCCTTTTTAAAGCTGTACAGTAGAACCTCAGAGTTACAGACACCTCGGGAATGGAGGCTGTCCGTAACTCTGAAATGTTCGTAACTCTGAACAAAACACAGCCCTGGCTCCAGCAGTTCACACTCCGGGCCTAGTTCCAGAGGCAGCTAGGCAGCTTCCTTGCAGACAGTTTCTCTCTGGGGCAAGCTTGTCCCCTCCTAGCTGGGGCGAGGGAGATGGTGGTGAAAACAATGTGGCCGGTGTGTGTGTGTGTGTGTGTGAAAACAGCCCCCCCCTTCCTGGTCGGGGAAGGGGAGGGTGATAGCACCTACAGCTTACAGGAAAGTAGCACAGACCCCAGTGCTGCTCCTGCTCCGGCTGCCTTGGGCTGGCAGTGGGGTCTCACAGCTTTGCCTGTGAATCTCAGCGTCTTCAACACCTCCTATCTATAAGTGGGTGCCCCGCGCATGGGGGTACAGGTGGGGGTGGGGACAGGCAGCCCAGATGTGCCCACCTTTACGATGCAAAACAGGCACAGTACAGTATTTGCTTTTTTTTTTTTGTCTCCATTGCTGCCTGATTGGTTACTTCTGGTTTCACATGGTATCTGGTTTACCGATCAGTCCATAACTCCGATGTTCATATCTTTGAGGTTCTACTGTAATTCCCTTTTAACTATAGTTCTCCATGTCTATTGTTCACTAAATAGTTGTTGCTATTTCAAAGCCTTACCTTCTCCTTACCTTCATTTTTTCATTTTCTTGTACTTCCTCTGTAAATACATTGCAATGTCATATTATTTTTTCCCTGCTGTACACATTCTTTTTTCAACCTGACCCTAACTCACTTCCAAGTACCTTAACCTACATTTGTGGTAAAAACACCAGAAGCCATCAGAACCTTATCTATGCTACAGCTCCAATTTGTGTTACCACTGATGCAGCTTAACCACAGGTAGCATTTATGGGAATTTTTCCCAAAACATTCCTATGTGTAGACACTGTCTAAAGGTCAGTTTATTCCATAAATGACCCACAACTGGACCAGCCACTTGTCAGTTAACCCAAAATGAAAGTCCCAATGTCTGTCCTTATTACATGATCAGAAGCAGTTTCTCCCATTGGATCAGCTAAATCTGCTAGCACTGGGGCATGACTGTTGTAAACAACTTTGGGATAAGTGCTATTTAGCATTTGTAGCTAGGATTAGCACAAAAGACCGCAGGACCCAACAACCTTATCAGAGACATTGGTCTCATCTACACTACAGAGTTAGGTTGACGCAAGGCAACTTAAGTAGACCTATGTAAGTGTTTACACTAAAATTTTGCTCCAGCCAACGTAACTGCCCCATTATGCCGACTTCACAACTCCACCTCCACAAGAGCCATAGAATCAATGTTGATGTGGTTAGGTTGATGCAGTGTCAGTGTAGACACCACTTTGCTTACATCCACTGTTACCAGATTTCAAAAGCCATCCCACAAAGCCCTACACTACCAGTACAATCGATACAAGCGCTCCTGGTGAGGATGCACACCACCAACACAAGGAGTAAAGTATAGACATGCACAAGAGATATAATTACTGCGGCAGCAGTATGTACATCAAGTCGACTTAGTTTTGTAGTGTAGACATGCTCACAGTGTCTCTATTAAGAAATGTTTGTTTAGCAGTTGTTTGCTTTAATTCATTAGTTACGGTATTTACTAAAGTATTAGTAACAAGAAGGGTTTCTTCAGGTATGTTAGCAACAAGAAGAAAGTCAAGGAAAGTGTGGGCCCCTTGCTGAATGAGGGAGGCAACCTAGTGACAGAGGATGTGGAAAAAGCTAACGTACTCAATGCTTTTTTTGCCTCTGTCTTCACAACAAGGTCAGCTCCCAGACTACTGCACTGGGCAGCACAGCATGGGGAGGAGGTGACCAGCCCTCTGTGGAGAAAGAAGTGGTTCGGGACTATTTAGAAAAGCTGGACGAGCACAAGTCCATGGGGCCGGATGCGCTGCATCCGAGAGTGCTAAAGGAGTTGGCGGATGTGATTGCAGAGCCATTGGCCATTATCTTTGAAAACTCATGGCGATCGGGGGAGGTCCCGGACGACTGGAAAAAGGCTAATGTAGTGCCCATCTTTAAAAAAGGGAAGAAGGAGGATCCTGGGAACTACAGGCCAGTCAGCCTCACCTCAGTCCCTGGAAAAATCATGGAGCAGGTCCTCAAGGAATCAATTCTGAAGCACTTAGAGGAGAGGAAAGTGATCAGGAACAGCCAGCATGGATTCACCAAGGGCAAGTCATGCCTGACTAATCTAATTGCCTTCTATGATGAGATAACTGGCTCTGTGTATGAGGGGAAAGCAGTGGACGTGTTGTTCCTTGACTTTAGCAAAGCTTTTGACACGGTCTCCCACAGTGTTCTTGCCAGCAAGTTAAAGAGGTATGGGCTGGATGAATGGACTATAAGGTGGATAGAAAGTTGGCTAGATTGTCGGGCTCAACGGGTAGTGATCAATGGCTCCAAGTCTAGTTGGCAGCTGGTATCAAGTGGAGTGCCCCAAGGGTCAGTCCTGGGGCCGGTTTTGTTCAATATCTTCATAAATGATCTGGAGGATGGTGTGGATTGCACCCTCAGCAAGTTTGCAGATGACACTAAACTGGGAGGAGAGGTAGATACACTGGAGGGTAGGGATAGGATACAGAGGGACCTAGACAAATAAGAGGATTGGGCCAAAAGAAATTTGATGAGGTTCAACAAGGACAAGTGCAGAGTCCTGCACTTAGGTCGGAAGAATCCCATGATCTGCTACAGACTAGGGACTGAGTGGGTAGGCAGCAGTTCTGCAGAAAAGGACCTAGGGGTTACAGTGGACGAGAAGCTGGATATGAGTCAACAGTATGCCGTTGTTGCCAAGAAGGCCAATGGCATTTTGGGACGTATAAGTGGGGGCATTGCCAGCAGATCAAGGGACATGATCGTTCCCTTCTATTCGACATTGGTGAGGCCTCATCTGGAGTACTGTGTCCAGTTTTGGGCTCCACACTACAAGAAGGATGTAGAAAAATTGGAAAAAGTCCAGCAGAGGGCAACAAAAATGATTAGGGGACTGGAACACATGACTTATGAGGAGAGGTTGAGGGAACTGGGATTGTTTAGTCTGCGGAAGAGAAGAATGAGGAGGGATTTGATAGCTGCTTTCAACTACCTGAAAGGGGGTTCCAAAGAGGATGGATCTATACTGTTCTCAGTGGTAGCAGATGACAGAACGAGGAGTAATGGTCTCAAGTTGCAGTGGGGGAGGTTTAGGTTGGATATTAGGAAAAACTTTTTGACTAGGAGGGTGGTGAAACACTGGAATGCATTACCTAGGGAGGTGGTGGAATCTCCTTCCTTAGAAGTTTTTAAGGTCAGGCTTGACAAAGCCCTGGCTGGGTTGATTTAGTTGGGGATTGGTCCTGCTTTGAGCAGGGGGTTGGACTAGATGACCTCCTGAGGTCCCTTCCAACCCTGATATTCTATGATTCTATGATTATTTAATTGTACGCTTGTTAGCAAGCTGATCATATTCTTACCAGGTCCACAGTGTCATTTTCTTGCTTTTGTAATTATTTTAACTGCCTCTTCTCTGCTCCAGGAAGTTTTAGCATTTATATACATCCTTGTTGCTTGGTGCAATTTTTGGAAGAAAAGCCTGGGGATATTAGTAGCCCACCCTCCCTTTTGCTGAGCAGGATACAGATGTCTTTTCACAAGCATGCAATGAGCTTCTTACTGTCATCTCGCAATGTGTAATCAGAGCTCCTATTCCAAAAACAAAGGCATCATAAATCAGTGCATTTTTGGCCTAACACCTTTACTGATGGCAATTCTTATTAAGCCACATGAAATGGTTTCTGGATTCCTATAAGAACTCCCAATTCTTTTCTTTTTTGTAATTTTAAATCAGATGATTTATCAGTGTAAATAAACACAAAATTGTTTCTTTCAGGATTTCCTTTTAAGATTATCGTTTTGTTCATCCTTATAGCTTTGTATAATACAACAATGAAGAACATGATCTTTCCTTTATTAATAAGTTTAAAGTATTATTGGAAACCATACTTTGTGCTAAACATGAATTATTTTTCTACATATCATTGCTTAAAGGCTTTTAGTTAGCCATTTCCATTGCCACTTCTGATTGTGAAGCCTAGAAAGATTTTCATGGGACTTAACAGTTGTGAAATCTGTGTCAGGACCAAAATTAGCTGGCATTGCACCAGAACTTTTTTTTTTTTAAAGGAACCCCTGTTTAATTTTTCTCTCATTTACACCTGCAGTAATTAGGTGTAACTCCACTGAAATCATATGAGTTACACCACTGTAAAAACAGGTCACATGACTGGAAAAACAGGCCTGAGAACTCTGGCCTGCACCTTCTTTACTCCTTTTTCTACTCGGGTTGCCATGTTTCTAATTCCTGGTAACTGCACCCCCAAGGCCCACGCCCTGCCATGCTACTTCCCCAAAGGTCCTGCCTCTGTTCCACCACTTCCTCCCAACACCCCACCACCATCACTTGCTGGATCAACTCAAGAAGCCTGCCTGCAGGTAGGAGGCAGCCCTGGCTGAGCAGGGACTGGCCCAGGTTAATGACCTCGTGCCTCCCCCCATGGCACAGTAATTGGGCTTTTGGTGCCAGTGCCATAATTAGGGTTGCCAGGTCCCCAAAAACTGGACACCTGGCAACCCTAAATGGCACCTGGAATTCAGAAGCCAAAACTGGACTGTCCGAGTAAAAACTATTGCCACATTGTTACAGTGATCCTGCAGTGTTGCTTTCTATGCTGGTAGAAGCATTCCAAAATTTCAAAGCAATTCTTGAATGGCATGAAGAGAGCAATTATATGGTCCCATCCTGGCTCAGAATTTGTCCTCAATTTACTCTGGAGTTTGAGATTAAAGAAGAGAACTCTAAGGGTGAAATTCTCTCCAACAGCCTAAAGCCTAAAAGTTCAGGCTCCATGCAGATGGAATGTGGAAAGGTAAAATTCACCACCCCAAACCACAACCAGGGTCTGAGATTGATGCTGTGCAGCCACCCTCAAAGCTTCTTTGGACAGGAAAAGCAGCTGCAGCCTCCGTATACTAGCTGCATAGGGCACTGGATCTGCACAAACACAGATCCGCAGCACCTCAGTTCTGTCCTGGCCTCAGATTGGTTAGTACGGAGACTAGTTCCATGACATGTAGAGGGTGTGCAGACACCCCTACATGGCTGCTCAGCCAACCAATGCCCAGTACAACCGCTATGAGGGATGTAAGTGGTATGGAGGGCCAGCCCAAGACCCTCTAAACTAATAGTTAATTGCACCTATCTGCAAATATGATAAGGCCTGCCCTTTAGGCCCTAAGATTTAACAGCCCAAATAAATCTAAGTAAAAAGATTAGGGGTCATCCCAGCAGCCATGGTACAACTGTAATGGTGAAAGAGACTTCATGTGTAACCTTTGACATTTTCAAAAAGGCTTGCTGAACAAACTTTCCAAGATGACGTGTAAGTATATTTCCTTTTGAACATCAAACCACCCATGAGTTTAATAAAACTGTGAAATATCTCTAATTCTGGGAGTTCTCTTATTTCATTGTCGTAGTAATTAAGCATCTTGGCACAATTTAGTTCTTTGCGGATAAAAATAATGTTTTAAAATATGCGCTAATTCATCTATAACAATGGTTTTCAGTCTGTGGTCTGTGGACCCGTGGGGGTCTGTAGACTATATCTAAGATTTCCAAAGGAGTCCTCACCTTCATTTGAAATTTTAAGGGGTCCACAAATGAAAAAAGTTTGAAAACCACTTATCTATAAGATGGATTTTTATATATTGACAAAAATAAATACCACTTAAGTAATTTGAGATTTGGGGGGTTTCAAACACGCAAAAAAAGACTATGTCCACAGTGTTCTACAGTTAATTAAAAAAACCCAAACACTACATGGTGAGTTGTGCAGAAAGAAAATAACATGAAACAATGAGCACATTCTAGAAAATATTGGAAGGAGAAGGGAAGCACATGCCTCTGGCTTCCATTTGAGGAACATGTCACAGCTGGGTGAACATTATCAAAAGTAAAAGCTTTGAAAATCATAAGACAGTGTGGAATAGACCTGTGATTATGATGATGGGCATGACAGCATTATTAAAAATGACATAATACTTTGCATTCAGGAACTGCCTTTCATCTGATGATCACAATGTTCTTTGCAAGAGGAATAACTATTAATATCCCCATTTTACAGATGGGTATAGTGAAACACACAGAGATTAAGCAAATTCCCTACAGTCAAGCACAAAGAGAATCAAGTTTCACTGCTAGTTAGAAAACTCAAGAGTCCCAACTCCCAGTCTCCAACACTTACCAAGAAACAATACTTTTTTAATAATAAACCTCCTTTCACAGCTGTTACAATATTTGGCACATAGGCAGAGTTCTCTGTCATAAGCTGTAATTTGTGTACGGACAGCTGTAGCTGTTCACATCCACTCACCTGAAACTACAGGCTCCACAACTACTGTCACAAGTATTAGCATGGTTATTAATTCAAAACCAAACAATTTATTAACAAGATGACAACTTTTATACAGCCACATTTTTAGTGCATTGAACCATTGATTTTCATTCATATTTATTTCTATGCTGCCTATTTTATATTAGTGTTTTAGATTCTTTGACATGTAAAGATACAATGTTCCCACCCTGAGCAGTTTACAATCTAGTATTTTTCCAATAAATATTTAGCTTATATGTAGTGGTTTTAAACTTCAAGATGCTTTATAAAAGGAAAAGAATTAATCCTAACCCCCTGCGGGGAGGTGAGTACATAAGTAAAGATCATTTTATGATGTGGAAACTCAGAAAATACAAAGTTATGTAACAAGCCAAGATCTTCTAGGAAGGAAGAGAGCTCATTTTTCTGGCTCCACAACCTGTGCTCAGACACTTTGACTACATCAGCTTCTCAAACCACTTAAAAAGGAAAATTTACATATAGTATCTATGTTAAACAGGAATAATTGAAGTATTTTAAATCATTATGTGTTTTTCTTTATTAAACAAGTTGCAATAGACCGGCAGGTCTAACTCATTTGAAGCAATAAAAGCAGTAAAATAAAGTGCAGCAGTTGTACATGGTTCCTTTGTTGTCTTCAGTAAATAGCTGCTGTTGTTTTTTTAAAGACTTTTCCAACCCATCCAGTATATATAAGCTGTCTAGGCCTTTCTCTGCTCCCCTCTCACCCTCACTCAGATTCATTCCTTCTTTATTTGAATGGGCCTTTTAGACAGACAAAATTTCCCCTCCCTTAAACATATATACACACTGCTTCTTTGCTCCCTATATTTGTAAACAGATCTTCCCTTCTAGGGAGCCTGATTTCTACCCCAGCCCCTACTTTATTTTAACCCTGTCAGTTTTTCCCAACCACTCCAGCCTGCCACTGGATTTTAGCACAATTCCACTGAGACCCCACTCTCACACCCAGCCCTATTCTGCAGGAGTCCGCAGAGGTGTGGGGCCATCAAGGGACATAGGACACAGGCCAGAACCCAACAGGTCCTCCCACAGGGGCCTGTCAGTGCGCATGACTCTCTCCACACCTTGTGCACCTCTCTCTATCAAATATACCTTTACAAAAACGTGGAGAAGCACAGAGGGATATGGTGTAGATAACTTTAACACAAACCTGTTTTCTTTTTAAAAACTTGTGATATTTCTCAGCCATATAAAACTTGAGAATAGAGAGAGTGCCAAGAGGAATAGGGGTTTCACTGGGTCGTCTCTGCTCCCTGAGGACAAAGACTGAATGTTTCTGCTGAGACCTCTGACAAGGTGGTAAATTATTATTATTGTTGTTACAAATATTATTATTTTAGGAGTGCAAAGAAATGCCTCTGAAGAGGACATTAAAAAGGCATACCGAAAACTGGCATTGAAGGTGCACCCTGATAAAAACCCAGAGAACAGATTTCAGAGTGGTAGCCGTGTTAGTCTGTATCAGCAAAAAGAATGAGGAGTACTTGTGACACCTTAGAGACTCACAAATTTATTTGATCATAAGCTTTTGTTGGCTAAAACCCACTTCACCGGATGCATCCAGGGAAAATACAGTAGGAAGATGTGTGTGTGTGTGCATATATGTTATATGTACACACACAGAGAATATGAAAAAATGGGTGTTGCCATACCAAGAGTAATCAGTTAAGGTGAATCAGCACGAGAAAAAAAACTTTTGTAGTGATAATCAAGATGGCCCATTTAGACAGTTGACAAGAAGGTGTGAGTAGCAGTAGGGAGAAAAAGTAAGCATGGGGAAATAGATTTACTTTGTGTAATGACCCATCCACTCCCAGTCTTTATTCATGCTTAATTTAATGGTGTCCAGTTTGCAAATTAATTCCAATTCAGCAGTTTCTCGTTGGAGTCTGTTTTTGAAGTTTTTTTGGTGTAGTATTGCGACTTTTAGGTCTGTAATCGAGTGACCAGAGAGATTGAAGTGTTCTCCGATTGGTTTTTGAATGTTATAATTCTTGACGTCTGATTTGTGTCCATTTATTCTTTTATGTAGAGACTGTCTGGTTCAGCCAATGTACATGGCAGAGGGGCATTGCTGGCACATGATGACATATATCACATTGGTAGATGTGCAGGTGAACGAGCCTCTGATAGTGACATGGTGGCTTCCAGCCCGGTGTTGTATGGTGAATTGGAAAGGTTGTAGGGACAGGAACCATCTGGTCACCCTAGCATTCTTCTCTTTATTTCGCTGCATCCACTGGAGGGGTGCATGGTCGGTCACAAGGGTAAACCGTCATCCCAGAAGGTAATAATGTAGTGTTTCCATGGCCCATTTCACAGCTAGGCACTCTCTTTCAACCACGGCATACTTCTGCTCTCTCGGGAGGAGTTTCCTGCTGAGGTAGAGGATTGGGTGTTCTTCATCTCCGACCATCTGCAATAGGACAGCTCCCAATCCTACTTCAGATGCATCTGTTTGTAAAATGAATTCTTTGTTGAAGTCTGGGGCTATAAGCACGGGGTTACTGCAGAGGGCTGTCCGTAGATCCATGAATGCTTTCTCTGCGGCATCTGTCCACTTCACCATGTCTGGATCCCGGGCTTTTATCAGGTCTGTCAGGGGACTCACTCTGGTAGTAAAATGGGGAATAAATCATCGTTAGTACCCACCACACCCAGAAATGCCCGGACTTGCTTTTTCTGATTCAGCTCGGGCCAATTTTGGATAGCCTCTAGTTTGTTTAGTTGGAGCTTGACCATGCCCCTTCCTACAATGTAGCCAAGTTATTTAGCCTCGGCTAGCCCTATGGTACACTTGGCCAGGTTGGCTGTGAGGCCAGCCTGTCTTAGCGTGTCTAGAACCGCTTCCACCTTTCCTAAGTGGGTTTCCCAGTCGGGGGTGTGAATAATCACATCATTCAGGTATACCGCTGCATAACTGGTATGGGGTCGTAGGAGCTTGTCCATAAGACGCTGGAAGGTGGCAGGTGCCCCATGCAGTCCAAAAGGAAGAACAGTATATTGAAACAGAACCTCTGGGGTAAAGAATGCCGTCTTTTCTTTCGCATCTTTGGCAAGGGGAATCTGCCAGTATCCCTTTGTTAAATCAAGGGTGGTCAAAAATCAGGCATTGCCCAGGCAGTCAACTAACTCATTGATACGGGTATGGAGTATGCATCAAATTTGGATATCTCATTCAGCCGGCGAAAGTCATTACAAAACCTAGTGGTGCCATCGGGTTTGGGCACCAACACAATCGGGCTTGACCACTGACTGTGGGACTCTTTGATGACTCCCAGCTCCAACATCCTTTTAACCTCTGCCTTGATCTCCTCCCTTTTTGCTGCTGGGAGCCAATAGGGCCTTAAAGTTACCTTTGCCCCAGGGTCTGTGATAATGTGGTGATAGGCTTCAGTGGTCTCACCTGGTTTGGTTGAAAACACATCCTGGTATCAGTTGATCATCTCAGTTACCTCCTTCTTCTGGTTTGGTGTCAGATCAGTGGATATCCTGATCTGCTCCTGCATGTTATTTCCCTGGATCAGGGTCTCTTGGGCCACTACACATGCCTCTCATTGGTGCCAAGCCTTTAAGAGCAGTGCTGTTATCCCCATTGTACAGATCAGGCACTGAGACACACACAGGCTAAAGACCAGATTTCCAAAGGTATCTAGGCACCTACTGGGATTTTCAAAAGTGCCTAGAAGGTTAGGTGCTTTGTAAACCCCACTAGATGCCTAGCTGCATCTTTGGATGCCTAAAAACCTTTAAAACTCTGTCCCTAAGGCACTGTGACTGGCCTGAGGTCACACAGGAAGTCCATGGGGAAAGTAGAACCCAGGTTTCTCAGGGCTAGCTCCCTGTACACTGAAACAGCCTGCTGCAAAAAAGAGAATATTGATAGATGGGAGCAAAACCAAGAAGGCCAGTTCTCTGAGACTCCAACAATCTGTTCCAGGCGATTAGGAAGGATGTCATCTTTGACAGCATGAAAAGCAGCACAGAGGTCAGGAAGGATGAAGAAAGAGAGAATGAGAGTCAGATGAGAGGAGATCACTAACTCACAAGGGGTTGCAAGTTCTGCCCCAGACTGGGTTGCAGAGCAATGCCTGCTGTGCAGTTTTAGATTTTAACCGAAAACCATTTTGTTTTGTCATTTTTTGTTCCGAGTTTGAGAAAAGGAAGGATTGAGAAAGTGTCGTATGAGTATCAGATGTGTTTATGCCTCAAATTCTTAGGGTTTCAGCTGTATCCAGGCCAATTCCAGAACAAAGAACAGAAATTACATCCATAAAGTCAACGATTATTGTCATGATTTGTATTATTCACTGGGCACCATCTGTGTGCTCAGCACTGTTCAAAATATGCTAGAAAATGTCGTTCCTGAGCCAATGTGTATAAGATGTATAGCCCTGGATAAGATGACTCAGATATTTAAGTATGAAGTGTTATCTATTAGTGGAGGTGTTGATGGCAAGAGACGTTTTACCTGATTAAGGACCAGAAGATTTGACCCTCCAACTTTCTTACAAAAGGAAGAGCTGCCCAGAGCTCCTGTGCCTGTTTATTTTCCTTTCCTGCCTGCAGTGGCCCTGATATAGTGCAGCAGCAGCAGTCTCAATTTTTTTTGCAACTTTAAAATGAGTAATGTTTTTGGTTTTAAATATTCTTCTGTGAGAACTGTAACTCAATCACTGTAGTGTTGTGTTTAAGGGCCTTCTGGAAAGTAACTAGCCTTTAAACAGAAGTGAAAGCAGGATTGCCAACTCCCATGATTTTGTCATGACTCTCATGATAATTATTGGTTTCAAAGTAGCAGCCGTGTTAGTCTGTATCTGCAAAAAGAAAAGGAGGACTTGTGGCACCTTAGAGACTAACAAATTTATTTGAGTATAAGCTTGCTACAGCTCACTTCATCGGATGCATGAAGCTCACGAAAGCTTATGCCCAAATAAATTTGTTAGTCTCTAAGGTGCCACAAGTCCTCCTTTTCCTTTTATGATAATTATTCTTTTCCTTAAAGCCCAGCCTCTGCAGTCAAGTGGATATTAGATGATTTCAGCCTTCATTCGTAAAGAAAAATGAAATTTCAAGCCTTCATGCCTGTGGAGAAAGCTTCAAAATGTCACCCCAGTACACCCTCAAGGCTCAAAAAGCAGAAGGCAAATAAAAAGAACACCAAATCTATTATTTTTACATAAACTCATGATTTTAAAGCTAATCCCGTGATTTTTGGTGAGCCTGATTCATGATTTTTGCACATTTGGGGTTGGCAATATTGTGAGAGTGACTTCAAAGTGTCAGTTTCACTCCTATTTAAATTCAGTTTCTAATCTATTATTTGCAGTAGGGTAACACCCCTAGAGCCCCAGGCAGGTGCAGTATAAATTCCTGGGGCCTTGCCATAGTAGGTTGTTTCCAAAAGTTAAATGATCTATTCCAAGCTTGGTTAACTGCAAAAAAAGTGATAGAAACTTATTTAGATTTCTCCACAGTTGTTTCAATTGTTCTATTCAAGAGTTAGTAACAAAATAAGTATATTAAAATTTTAAACCTAACCAGTGTCCCTTAAGTGATTTGACACAAGATGTCAGAACATGTTAGTACTAGAGCTGAGTGGGTTTAATATTTATTTAATTTTCTTTCTTTATATAGGAATTAGATACAGTGCTCCTGTCAGCAAATTTCTAAGTTATTAGCTGCAAAAAAATAGAATTTCCAGGTGCCTAAGTAGCTCCTGGAATCACAGTTAAAGTTGCTGGGAGAACATAGACTGTCAGAGGGGTATGGGGCATCTGGGATGGGGAGCTTCCCACAGCCAGGTGAGCTGGGGAAGTCCCCGCTACCTCAACCCACAAGGCAGCCTCCAGGGAAATGCAACCCCCATAAGCACAGGGAGCCGGGCAGGGCAGGGGGAATTCTGCTGTCCTGCTCAAGGGGAGAAACATGGAAACTCCAAACCCCACTCTCGCCCTGACACACGTACAATTGGAGCCCCCTTTGCCTCTTCCTTGCCTCTCAATGTTCAATCATTTCTCTCCCCCAGGCATGACCTATTCTCTCCCCTTCTCTTCCAGTTTTTTTTTTTTCTGTGTCTTTTCGTGATTGCAAAATATATAGTGAGACAGAGGCTTTGTTTGAGTTTTTTATGCCTCCATCCAGTTTGGAGGCCTTTGGATGCTCATGTCCCTGCATCTCACAATGCAGCATTATTTACCTCATCCTAATATGTCATGATGTAGTCCTATTTACCCCCACCTGCACCCCTGAGACCTTTGTGGATCCCACCTCCCCATGCATGTGGGCCTTTGGATCTTAGTGTGGATTCTTGCCATGAAGTGAGCTGTAGCTCACGAAAGCTTATGCTCAAATAAATTGGTTAGTCTCTAAGGTGCCACAAGTACTCCTTTTCTTTTTGCCGTGTACATTGTGATATGTCATTATTTACCCACCTGCTCAGCTGGTATGAGGTCTTCCATAGTATTGTTCTCCCACCTTAGCATTGGATGAAAGACTATAGTGCTACTTACCCCAGACCATACTTTTAAGGTCTTTATGTATATTTCCCCATTCACCCAGCTTGGACTGATGTGGTACTGTTTACACTGGTCCACAACCTCCAGACCCAACTCACTCAACTATGAATTTCACAAATGAATTGTGGCCCACCCAAATTACTTAACAAAGATTGTCAATGAAATTAACTGTTGTCACGGGCTAATGGTCATCTGTTGCTATGTGAATGCCAAAGCCAAGCCTGGCTGGGGGATAAAACATAAAGGACAAACCCAGATAGTTATAGAAGTGGGAGACATTGATCTTGTGAGGACCTTCAGTTCTAGTGACTTTTTTTCCTCCATTACACGGATGATAAGGCATTGGTATAATAGAGTGATGAATATTCTCTCTCTGCAGTATTATTGGAAAAATTATATTCTCACTGGCTTAGTAATGATGGAAAATCATGTTGTGTGCTCTGGCTAATCAGAACCTGGCTTATTCTTAAGTGTGTTTAGATAGATTAGATAGATAAGCTAATTTCTGATTAGCTGAAATAGTTAATCCTAAAACTTAATTGGCAAAATGTTAATTTTGCCAATTAGTGGTTTGACATGAATTGCCTTTGGCAGAAAGCCAAGAGTCACTTTGGGACACATATCCCATTCTTTCAACATTTTTTCATAGCTTCTGTGATCAATTTCAAACTTTGTTTTAAACCAGTTCTCACCATTGGCTGAAACTTAAAGCTCTTAATAATAGAGTAATTTTACCTCTGGTTAGGATTATTTCTTTTAATTAAGTTTCTTACTGGAATTATGACTGTTGTCCTTCAGACATCTTTGCTTCCACAGCAGAAAAACTGGACTGTAACAGTTTCAATAGGTGGAAAAAAATGCATAATGGTCAGGTTTAAGAAAATTGGGGGAGATGAAATAAACCCTTGATCTGCGAATGACTGAGTCTTGTAACATCAGTGTTGTCCAAATTAGCAGCGAACACCTTGTGTAATGGTATGAATAATATCTAGCCATATTCATTTTCTATGTGGAAAAATTGACCAGTTAATTTAGGCATAATGAACTGGGATCTGATTTGCTTTATAATTAATGCAGTATGTAAACACTGAATGGAGTCTTTGTATTAATGTATTTTGATACGTTCATGTTTTTAATGAGGTGTGGGGGACCCCAAATTTTGTTTGTGCAGAGTCCCAGTAAATCTTAATCTGCCTCAGATCTCAAACAGCTTTTGCCTTTGGTTTAAAATCTAAATTGAAATGTTGAAGTATGAGGCTGAGCTGAGGCAGAGAAATTTTGTTCTAGTTAGTATTCCAGTCTGCTCACTGCCATGCACGCCAGAAGAAGAAGCTCCTTCTGCTCCTGTGAATTGATTTTAGTTCAAAAGCGCCGTGTGAGTAGGGAGGAGACTCTGAGCCTCATGCATGCAACGGCATTGGTGGTGTTGTACATTGCTGCCTCAGCAGAGAGCGCAAGGACTGACTGGGCATAGAGAGTGAGCTACTGTGCCCTCTCACTGGCCATCTCTGTGGATGACTGGAGAAATTCAGGTGCCAAGGTTCAATCCAGCACCTTTCACCAACACTCTAGTCTAATGAAAGGCAGGTAACTTTAAAAACAAAGGTTTCAGAGTAGCAGCCATGTTAGTCTGTATTCGCAAAAAGAAAAGGAGTACTTGTGGCACCTTAGAGATTAACAAATTTATTAGAGCATAAGCTTTCGTGCGCTACAGCTCACTTCATCAGATGCATTCAGTGGAAAATACAGTGGGGAGATTTATATACATAGAGAACATGAAACAATGGGTGTTATCATAACACCCATTGTTTCATGTTCTCTACGTATATCAATCTCCCCATTGTATTTTCCACTGAATGCATCCGATGAAGTGAGCTGTAACTCACGAAAGCTTATGCTCAATTAAATTTGTTAGTCTCTAAGGTGCCACAAGTACTCCTTTTCTTTTTTTAAAAACAAAGTTTGCTAGCAAGTCATTCTGATGAAACAATAGCTCCACCCTGGGGTCATTCAATGTAGTAGTGAACGCCCTCAGGCAGTGCGCAAGTTAAGAGTCCATCCATCATGATCTGAATAATGGAGACAGATTGATTTGGTAAGTTGCTTTTCTTTCCTGTTGGGAATGGCTGCATTTTATTTAGTATGCTAATGGAAAATGTCATTTTAAAGTATTTTGCTTAAACCCCCACCCACTGCAGAGGGATTCCTGTTTTACAGGCTCATCTAAGGGCTTCCAGATCCTTAATTTAATTGCCACCCCTTTCTTATCTTAATCACCCTGCCTCTGTAAACAAAATACTGACTCCCTGCCCCAGGGGCACAAGCTGGCGCAGCAGGTCTCCCCTGCAGAATTCGCATTCCACACTAATGCTGTGCAGTTAAGAGCTGTGCCTGGGAGCACACCTCCTGTACGAAATTCAGAGGGGGGAAGAAGCCGCCCCTGCCCTCCCAAATGGCTCCCCTAGTTGCAGCCTGTGTCCTTGCAGCTCAGCTTGGGATCAGGGTGGTAGAACTCCAGCTGGCAGTGGGCATTCTTGCACAGCTTGGGGCTGGAGGAGACGTAGCAGCAGGTGGTGTTCCCCATCTTCCTTCACCGCTTAGCCCCAGCTACCCTCGCGCAGTTACCCTCAAAATAATGCTACCTCCTAGAAAGAGTAAACCTTGTAGACATGGACATGACTGTAAACTCCAAGCATATGCAAAGCCCAAGGGTAACATCACTAAGGCCTTAAGCAGCCCATGATCTGTGTGTGTGTGACTTTCATTGCTACTGGAGAATGGGGCTATGACCTCCAGTGAATTTGCCTGTGAGCACCAGTAGGAATGCTTAGTGGAATGTTTCTGCATGTAGGGCTGATATGCATATTTATGATATGAACCAACCAGCTGATCGATAAAATCTTACCAGCTAGTAAGGCAACAGCAAATGTGCTGGCACTGGGCATTCCTGTATTTATCTCAACACATCCCTCATTTAGAATGGCTTCCATATAGTATCTGCATGTGGGCTTCTTCTAAATTTACCATATGTGCTATTTCATCTGCTGAGGATGCCCGGTTTTGTGCGGTGGTTAAAGTGGATCAGAGTAGGAGGGAGAGCTGAACAATTTGGTGACTGTCATGATGCGTCGCAGAATCATGTGCTGGTGCAGTGTTGTGTCCTCTCAAGGTGATGGACTGCTGCAGGAGGAAGAGAATGGAGATGAGAGAAATGTATCTGAGTTAATGTCTCCAAGCAGAGCCATAGTCAACCAGACAAAATGATGGGGGGAGGATTCTGTGCACACAGTCTCTGAGCTACTCCTTGTCCCCATTTCCATAAATATGCTGCCATTTAAACATGACCAAAGTTGAAAGTTGGTACTGATGTACAGTCAATAGAAATGGGGCTCTGGGATTCCCTCACCTGGACGTTCTGGAAATATCTGGAACAATTTCCTGTAGTTTAGAAGATTTTAAGACATTGCAGAAGCACCAAAGCAATTAAGGTCCAAACTCTCTAACATTTCCCATCAGACATGCACATTAAAACAGAGAAAACCATGCGAAGTGCCAGCATTTTGATGTGGGAAACTCCTCCCCTATATGTAAGAATACTGGGCTCATCTGCCACCCACGCTCAACTTTCTGAAGCCCTTCTGAGTCCCTGAAATATAAATCAAATACCGGTATTTAATTTGGTAACCGATCTTCTACATACCAAAAACTTTTCTCCCCTCACTGTGTCTCTTGGATTCTCTGTCCTCCTCTTTCCTTTCCTAATTCTTGTCACTTTTTTTCCTTTCCCTCACTCTGCCGCTTTCTTCCTCTCACTAAGTTTCTTGTCTCTTTTCTTTCCTCCTCTCCCTCCATTCCTTTTTATTCTCCTACTCCAACCCCATGCCCTTCTGTCCACCTCCCCATCTAGTGCCACACTCCCATTATGAGCAGTGAGTTGCAGAAACAGTTCTATTGTTGACTTAAATGTCACTACTCCTGCAAATAATTGCTCCCCAGGGAGAACAAGGAGTTCACTGATCATCTGCCCCCTTAAAGAAAGGAGCTCTTCTCACTTCCCCACCTCCACCATGGAGAGGAAAGGGAGCCAGTGGGGAAGAGATATTTTTCCTGTGTAGAAGAGATGGATAGGGAACCTTGGCTGGGTCACCTCTCATCAGGTACTGCTGCTCCATCTACTGGCTGAACGGTTGGGGGCACCAGAAAATCCAGAGCAGGCAACCATCACCTTCTGCTGCTTCTGCTTTAAATCTCCCTGCCCAGTGAGTCCTCATTTCACCAGCTGACCCTGCTAGCAGACAAAGGGGATGCATGCTCCCTTACTCGCCCTCATAGTTTAATTCCTAGCTGTACATCTCCATCAGGTCTGATTTGGCTGGTGCAGTGGAATTATTATGCCAGTGCCTGGCTGAGGTTTGAGACTGGATGAAGCCTATTTGGATGCAACTCAATCCAGACAAGACCGAGATGTTAGTGGACTGTGGGAAACTCACCAGAAGAGTTGGCCGAACTTGTATCAGTGCCTGTATTGGAGGGTGTAGACCTGCCAGGTGTGGCAAAGGTGCTGGCTGCTAGGGTGTTCTGTTAGCTCTGGGGCTGGTCATCCAAGTCGAAGGGGAAGCCAAGAGCACTTCTTTTCCTCTGTGCTTGGTGGGGCAAACGTGAACATCTCTCACTGACCTTGCCATCTTTCCCATGCTTTTCTCACGTGATTATCTTGCTGCAATGCGCTCTACAAGGGGCTGCACGGTGAGTGACTCAGAAACAGAAGCAAGAGCAGCTGCATGCTTACAGTGCTGCCAGCTCTCATGATTTTTCACCTGTGACATGATTTTGGCTGGGGCTGGAGCCAATCTGGTGATAACAGATGCTCCAGCCCTCTAGTAAATTTGAGCCCTCTGATTGCCTGCCTGCCCACTTGCTGCCTCCTGGTGCTGAGCAGCCAACCAGAGCAGCAACAGGAAGAGCTCTTTCTGTCCCACGATCCTCACAGGAACTAAAGGGCCAGTAGCTCAGCCTGGCTCCACTCCATCCACCCCCTCTCCTCCTGTAAGCAATGGTAATGGGATGGTGCCTCTGTTCCTCCTCCCTTCTTTCTCCCTTCCTGCAGCACCCGGCCTGGGAAGGACGAGAAGGGGCGTGAAGTGGGGTTACTACCTGGCTGGTATTTGACAGGCTTCGCTGTTTTTTTTTACGGATTTGCCAGTTGCCAGAAAAATAATTTAATCTGTTGGGTTTTTTATTTTTTTAAGTGGGTCTAAAGATTTGCATTATCATCACAATACACTAGGATTTTAATTTGCTAATGTTAAAAGTTTCTATGTCCAGCTAAAGATGCTGCAGTGTTCTCAATTGCGCACTTTAAGCGATAACAGATCAAAACTATTGAAAATACAGCAATTGTCTGCCCACCAACACGCAAGTGCATCCAGTACCGGATTTACCATGGCACCACTAGCAAGATCAGTTGGCAAGAGCAAACGGGATAAATGCCCGTTTTTGTAAAAAAAAGTCAGGATGGCCGAGACAGAGCTTAAAAAGGGAACTGTCCCAGCAAAAGAGGGATGTATGGTCATCCTATCTCCAGGCAAGTGGGTCCTGAGGGAGTCTGGCTAGGGCTGGGGCAGACACTGACCTGGCTAATCGCACCACTCCTGAGACGCCAGAGTGATTCCCTGCCCTGGTACTGGACCGGCCCCGGACCAGCCTCAGCTGCACTGCCAGCTCAGCCTGGCAGGTGCCGTCACCTTCCAGCAGGGCCAGTGAGTGTGGCCAGGGGGCAGGGTGTGAGGGAGTGGGTCTCTGGAGGTGGGGGGGGCCTCTTGGTGGGCGGTGGGGGAGGTCTGTGTGTTGGGATGCTGGTCAGTGGGGGGTCTAAGTGGGGTGCTGCGTAGTTGTGGTGGTGGCTTGTGGGGAAGTGCATTGGGCAGTAGTGGTATGGCTGTGAGTGCAGGCTGCTGTGCGTTTGTGGTGGAGGGGCTGTGTGTGGGGGCTGCTGGACATAGCAGTGCCGGGGGACATTGGGCATAGGGAGTTGGGGGCTGTGTGGCATGGCATGGGCCCACCCCCGAGGGGAAGGGGTGCACTAGCAGCACAGGGCTGGGCGGGCCAGTGTGCATCTGGCAACTGTCAGTTTGTGTACAGTGCCCTTGCACTGGGCTGGGTGGAGCAGGGCCTGCCCCACCATGCTATGCCCAATTGCCCCTGACTGGCCCCTTGCTCTGGGGACCAACCTCCCCATGCCATGCTCCTTTGGTGCTGGGCCCACAAAAGGTTAATCCAGCCATGAGCGCATCACGCATGTGTGTGAGAGAGGGTTTGATCTCACAGAGTGAGGAGATGTGCAAGGGATATTAAATAATGCAAGATCACAGTGTTGGTGCAAGTGATCCTACTACACCCCCAGAAAAAAAAAAGCACACATCAGAAACTGCACATTCAATGACAACTGGCTAAACAAAACCAACTACAAAAACTGTCTGGCAAAATGTACTGATCAAACAAATGCCTGTTTGTTATCAATGATGTTATCAAGCTTATCTATATATGTTACCTCTCTAGATACTATAAGTGGCTGTTGAAGGGGGGCATTGCAGAGTTGCCTTCAGGGTTAGGGTTGCGGTGGGCTTGCCGTTTGTATGTGGGGGTGCCAGTTTTTTGCATGTCAAAGGTGGTAACCCTAGGGTGAAGAGCCCATGGAGCTGCCTCT
Source organism: Natator depressus (assembly GCF_965152275.1). NCBI lineage: Eukaryota > Metazoa > Chordata > Testudines > Cheloniidae > Natator > Natator depressus. The sequence goes on along the minus strand of NC_134241.1, from coordinate 78,454,100 downwards.
CTCAGCCTGGGAAAAGGGAGAAGGAATCCCAAGCCTGGGAGGGGGAGGTGAAGGACCCCCAGGGAAAACAAAGGGGGAGCTGAATTTATGGGGTTGGGGACGTTATTGACTTCTGAGCTGGGGTTGAGCAGAAGTGGTGTTGAGAACTCCTGCAACAAGGCCACAATCACCTTAATATATTTGGTAGAGTGGGCAACAGTAATTAGCACAGCCACACTGGGAATGGGCAGGGCAAATTCAAAAAAATCAAGACACACACCAAAAACCACACAATTTAATCTTTCTTGAAAATTTCTGGATTCTTTGGGCCAAACTCATGATTTTTGGGGTCTGACTCATGATTTTTTTTTTATTTATGATTTTTTCCAAATATTACAACATATACCAAAATACCAGTTTATTCTTCATACACAAAGTAAATGAAGAGAATTAGGATGAAGGGAGGGAAGGGGAAGCAACATATCTATCTTCAGGGTTCACATTAAACATAGACCTCTAAAATGTCAGCCCAAATTCCTTTGAATTTTTCAGGCATTCCCTTTCTGTGGAATGCCAGTTGTGCATTATCTGTGTGGTCAGCCATATCACTGAGTCAGGCATCAATATTTGATGGGGATTGACTTTTCCATTTTTGCATAATCAGCGTTTTAGCAACCAAGCTGCACATTAAAATCATGCTGCCTTGTTGCCAGGAAATCTCCAGGTATCAGGAATATATTCAGGAATGATTTCATAATTCATTATTTTTGATCTCTTGAGGGGTCCGACTTCTAAATGTTGATCTCTTGAAGTTGTCAATACTGTGCTTATTAAGTGGGGTTTTACATCAGGAGCTGTGGCTGCCTGTAAGCTTTCAAATGGAATCCGGGTTGTTGACTTTAACATATAAGGTCCTAAACAGTTTGGTACCTGCCTACGTGGTGAGATATCACAACTTCCTCATCCCATCCTACTGCATTTGAGATCAATGGAGATCAGCTGACACACCCTCAATATTAAAGAATGCAAACTGATGACAGTGGGTGTGTCCTCCATGAGATATCTTTGATTTATGGACTTCCTTCTCTGGGTCACAGCAGTCTGGATTAGTTAACCTTCAGGGCCTCCTGCAGGCCCATCTTTGCATGTAGCGTAATTGAGCTGCCCATGCAACAGACCAGGGAGGGGTGTGTAAGATCAAGGCAACCTCAGTTTCCCAAGCACCCATTCAGGATGTGTTCCCCAATTTTCAGTGCCACCCATAGCATGTGATCCTACCCAGTAAAGAAAACAAGTCTAAATGTATTGTGTGAAGAATTTAATGTGCAAAGGCTTTTGGGTTGGGATTTTCAAAAGCACTTTTAAGTGGCTTACGCAAACATCCCATTGGATTTAAGCACCTGTGTCACTCGGGTGCTTTTGAAAATCCTGCCCTTGGAAACTAAAGGCAGCAATTACAAGCTGATGGGAGTTTGGCACAGTTTAGCTTGTGGATGTGTCAACTGCATGTTGTGAGCATGTTGGTGTAAAAGGGATTATCTTCCTATTTAATATCTCTGCACAAAGGTATGTCCTGGTGTAACTAAACATTTTAACTGAGTTGTAAATAAAGTAGACTCTGTCTACCTATTTTTTCCTCAAAAAAAGGACCAGCTCACTTCTCGGGTTGACTCCTGCCTGCTCAAAAATCATGACAATATTATTAAATTAAAGAAGATCTGAAGAACCCTACTGAGATAGCCCAATGCCTTTAAGCATTTCAGTGCTTAACACAGAAACAATTGTATAGCTGCATAATTCCCATAACTGATGGCTTGATTAGCAATAATGCAACAGCTGTGTAATCAGAACACTTATGTGGAAATTCATCAGTGTTTGTACTATTAATATTGTAAACAAGATATAATATATAGGTAGGTAAAATTTGGTTTTATTTAATCATTTGCTTCATGAAGAAATCAGTGTCCAATAGACTTTACATTGGAAATGCAAGTAATAATTCCCTCTTATTAAATTTACAAGCATTGTGACAGATCCTAGGCTATGTAAATCACTGTAGTCCATTGAAGTCATGCCAGTTTACACCACCTAAGGATTTGGTTTCATGCTTATGTAAGCGGGGGAATAGTCCCGCTCTTGTGGGGAACTTTCCTGGCTTCTGCACTACCGCAGTGAAGTGCGCTAGCAAAAGGATCTGAGTCCTCACTCCCACTTCCTTTACCCAGTGCCCTCCCTGCCCTTGAGGACTCCCCTTCCAACCTCCTGTCTGGCAGAGTCCTCGTAACCCCAACAAGGCTGGGCCCAGGATTCCTGGGGGGCTTGACCCCCAACCCTGCTGTGGTCACCGAGGACAGGGCTAGGGTGTCCCCACTCCGGGGTACTCTCTCTGCACTGGGCACTTCTCTGACCCACTGACCATTACATACAAGTTAAAGCAAATGCAAGTTATTTAATCAACAATTAATTTTAAAAAAAATAAGGAAAAATGGGAAAGGTTAAAGAAAACACATCAATCCACTCTGTGGCAGGGAACATCACAAACAGTGTCTCTGGAATGTCAAGGCAGTTCACAGTCTGTTCCTTGTAAGTCCCAGGTCTTCTTCTCAGGCCCTGGCTTTGCTGCAGGGATGCTGTGGGTTGGACACTCGCTCTGGTGGTGGTCACACGCTCTCGGGCTCTAAGTGGTAGGACCCTTCTTCCCAGTGTCGCCCCCGCCCTGTCGGGGTTATGATCCAAGCGTGGCCTGCAGAGCCTCTTGGCTGAGGCGTCTCCCTGTGCTGGGCCTGCTGCCCAGGGTCCACCTCAGTCTCCCCAGCTGCTCACTGCATCCAGCTCCGGACTGCTCCAGCCCCAGCTCCACCACTCTGTCTCAGCGCTGCTGCTGCTCTGTCTCCAGCTCCCTGGGCTGCTTCTCTGGCCCCCCTGGCTCTGGTTGCTGCAGCTCTGCTCCCAGGACAGGTCTGCTCTACAGGCTGCTTCTGTGACTCTGCTCCCAGCACTGACCTGCTTCCTGGGCCTCTTTTCTAGCTCCTCTGGCTCTGGTTGCTGCAGCTCTCCTCCCAGGGCAAGTCTGCTCTCTCTGGGCTGTGCCTCTGGCTTTGGGGCTGCAGCTCTGCTCCCAGGACAGGGTCTGCTCTCTCTGGGCTGCTTTTCTGGTCCCTCTGGATCCGGCACAGCTCTGCTTCCCAGCTCAGCTTGGGCCCCACTCTGTCTCACAGGGCAATTCCAGCTCACACAGAGGATGGGATCTCCCTGGCCTCCTGACTCCCTGATTAGCCTGCTTGCCCTGTCATTCAGGCTGACCTGGAGCATTGGCTTTTCCCCATTGTTCCTGGGGGCTGTCAGTCTCGGGGTCCTGATTTCCCATAGACCCTTCCCCTTTTAGTACTGGGAGCTAGCCAACCAAAACACCCCACTGAATGTTAGTAAGGGGGCAACTGTTACTAACACTAAATTATTTTTAGTGTTAACAGGAAGACTGCATTAATGCATTAATTAACAATAATAAGAATGTGTAGGACCTACTTAGGATTTGTTATGAGCAAAGCACCTTGCAGGTCAACATCCTCATTGAGAATCAAATTCAATAGAGAAAAGAGTAGTTAATTCTGTTGCAATAATGCTTTCCTTAGTGGCAATTAGAAAAATGTTCTTTGATCTAGAGTGGGTTCCACTCTACAATAACCTACCTATATGTGCCCTTATCAGCAGCACCTTGAAGATGATGAGCTTGATCCTGCCCTCTATATGCAGGCAAAACTCCCTTGCATGCAAGATTGAACCTTGGGCACAGAGACAGAGAGACTCCATTTTCCCCACCCTTCCCTTCATACTGTGAGTATTAATCCCTTATGTCTATTCTATTTAAATTACCTGGCTACAGTTCCTTTTCTAGTGAGTTGGGTTTTGTAGATGACCCCATGCATTTAATATTTTAAACATTCCCTCACCATCTTGTTAGTCAGTCCCTCTTTCTTCAGATCTATGATGTCATAATAAAAGTTGTTCAAGATGACTTCAGTCTCCTGTATCTGAAACCATAAAATAAGTGTGCCACTACTTTCCAACATGATAGTCTGATAAAGTTTCCATCAGTTATAAAGAAAAACAATTGAAAGGTTACAAAAGGAAGGGGAGTGCATCAGAGGATACAATAGACCCGTTTTAGGAACACTTGAACATTATTCTGTAGCATTCTTCCCTTTTGTTTCTGAGTCTGCTCCTGTGATGTGCTAAGTGCCCTTCATTCCCATTATTTTTACAGGAAGCGCTCTGCATTTTCTCTGCATTCTCACTTTTCCAAAACAGCTAGCTGCCTCTTCGAGCAGTTTCATATTTTACTTAGGTTATCTAGACAAATGGGCTCAGCCTGAACTTCTCAGTGGATCCCATGACTGTATTTGTTTCATGAGCTAAATATTAAATGGTGAAAAAGATACCTGTGGAACTCTTGCCAGGGTGAGCATCTGAATATCATTGACAGTCTTCTGGTGAAAGGGTGAGTATTCCCCAGAGTCTGGTGGCCCAGAAAATGCCTCAGGGACGCACTCATGAACAGTATACTTTCAAATAATATTTTTAAGGGAAAGATCTAAAATTACTGACGAAACATTTTATTTTGCACAGGGTTTGTACTAAGCCCTCTCCCCTGCCTTCCCGCTCAGACCACCTCCCAACCCTATAATATTGGAAAGAAGCATTTCATTTAAGGTATTTAGCAATTCTGATGCAACTTCATTTATTTGCAGAGATGCTCTGTATTCAAATACAAACTGCTCAGTCCAGATCCTCAGCTGGTGTAAATTGACACAACTCCACATTGGAACTATGCTAGTTTACACAACTGACAATCTAGCAGTCAGAGCCTTATTTTCAGAAAGACTTGAACACTCACAACTTCAGCTGAAGTCAATGGGAGCTGTGGGTGCTCAGCAACTGTGAAAATTAGGCCCAGAGAATTTAAATAAGGCAGTTTTAATCATAACAAAAAGCAAGCTGATGTCAATTGCCTAGCCATAGAGCATTCACTCCAAGGTGCAATTTTATGCATTTGTGGGTTACCTAGGTATTTTTAAAAATTAAGCACACAGACATATGTGACTAGGCACCAAATTCTATACATTAAAAATTACAGTTTAATCCTGAAAAGGTGCTGAGCCCTCCTTTAAGGAATGGCAAACTCCCAATCCAGCTCCCATTAAAGTCAATGGCAGTTGAGAGCACTCCACACCTTATCTTTTTAGATCAGCCTGTTAGAAAGAGCTAGGACTTGTTTCAGCTCTCACTGAAATCAGTGGAAGGACTCCCATTGACTTCAATGGGAATTGAATTGGGTCATTGGTGATGTGGCACAAGAGGGTGATTAAGAGGGCTTTTCTGACCTATAAATGAAAAGTAGTATTGTAGGAAATACACTATACATAGACTAGAACCCTGTCAAAAGTCCCTCTTTCACATCTATTCCAGTATGAGTTCTCATGTGTTAGATTTGCACGGCAAGTAGCCAATGTGAACACTTGCAATTTGGATTACTTGCAGATATTGGTTTTTGTACCCACAGCTTCAAGTTGACAGTCGGTACTTTCAGTCTTGACCTCTAGTGCTACATTTAAAACTTACTACTGCAGATCCCTGTAGCATTGTGAGGATTGTAGTCTTCTGAATACCAACCAGGAGATTTCTGGACTTTTTATTTGAGAAGCTCTTTTGGATGATCACATTGGGAAGTTTCATATGTCTAATCCTTTTGATTACACTGATAACTGAAAATTAACTTTTGTTTCACTATGGGACTAAAATTTTTCTGAGCAAGGGAAGCTAGTTTTTTGTTTGGCCCCAGGTGACAATCAAACCTCTTTCAGGTGCATGAATGGTTGATGTGTCACAAATCTTTCTATTAAGATACTTAAGAGTTATCACTAGTGACAGTTGAGAAGTATTTCATTTTCTAAGCACTGGAGAAACACATATCTATACGATGTATGTACAGCATGTGAAATCAGCCATGTAACTACATCCAGATGTCTCCAAAACTGAGGCTATACAGGTCCAAAAAGGAGTCTACTCTTCTAAACCAGACACGGATAAACTTCTTTCTGCTGATAGGGACTGGATGGCTCAAGGGATTGGTGGTGGGATATAATTTTTTCCAGGGTGCTTGTATTCTGCAAAATGATTGTGTAAAAATGGCATCATGAATAGGGATGGTTTAAGGTTTTCTATCAAAACTGTTTTTTATAGAAAATTGGATTTTTGACAAAACAAAATTTTTCATGAAAAATGTCTGCTTTCCACATAAAATGTTTTTGTTGAAATTTTTTTGCTAAAACCCAAATATTTTTTTTTAGTAAAATTTGACTTTTTTTAGAAGAAAACCAATTTCCTGACCAGCTCCAATCATGATATTTATTCTCTGTCAGTGATTTTCAAAACTACATTTGAACAGTCCTAACTCCAGCTCTGTATAGGCTCTAAAAGTCAAGCTGTGTCCGAATCACTATCTCTTAGCTGTAGTAGCTCTTGCCTTTGTAAGACTAAATTTAAAAAAAAAGACTGTAATGGAATCTTTTACTTTTGAAATATTGGCCACTTTGTGTATAAGATATTAAAATGGATTGTTATCTCATCTGAATAATCATATTTTATTTTGCATATAACATTCTAATTTTTATTCTTTGCATTATTTTTGTTACTGTTTTAGACTTGTCTAAGGAGTTCTATCTATAATTTCCTATAATTTACTCCATTTCTTACCAGGACTTCGGAGCAACTAAAGAAAAGACTGCCCTCAGATAATATTTCCAAGGAGAGCCCTGTGCATGCATGGACAGGACTGAAGGAGTTTAGACAGTGCTATGCAAATAGTCATGCATTGCAGGTATGAGCAATGAAACTCCTTGTTTCATATGCCTAGCATATAAAATGATGGGGTCTAAATTGGCTGTTAACACTCAAGAAAGAGATCTTGGAGTCATTGTGGATAGTTCTCTGAAAACATCCACTCAATGTGCAGCAGCAGTCAAAAAAGCAAACAGAATGTTCGGAATCATTAAGAAAGGGATAGATAATGAGACAGAAAATATCATATTGCCTCTATATAGATCCATGGTATGCCCACATCTTGAATACTGCATGCAGATGTAGTCGCCCCCATCTCAAAAAAGATATATTGGAATTCGAAAAGGTTCAGAAAAGGGCAATGAAAATTATTAGGGGGATGGAACAGCTTCCATATGAGGAGATATTAATAAGATTGGGACTTTTCAGTTTAGAAAAGAGATGACTAATGGGTGATATGATAGAGGTCTATAAGATCATGACTGGTGTGCAGAAAGTAAATAAGGAGGTATTCTTTACTTCTTCTGATAACATAAGAACTAGGGGTCACCAAATGAAATTAATAGGCAGCAGGTTTAAAACAAACAAAAGGAAGTATTTATTCACACAACCCACAGTCAACCTGTGGAACTCGTTGCCAGAGGATGTTGTGAAGGCCAAGACTAAAACAGGGTTCAAAAAAGAACTAGATAAATTCATGGAGGATAGGTCCATCACTGGCTATTAACCAGGATGGGCAGGGATGGTCTCCCTAGCCTCTGTTTGCCAGAAACTGGGAATGGGTGACAGGGGATGGATCACTTGATGATTACCTGTTCTGTTCCCTCTGGGGCATCTGACATTGGCCGCTGTGGAAGACAGAATACTGGGCTAGATGGACCTTTGGTCTGACCCAGTATGGCCATTCTTATGTAGTTTATGTTCCTTACTGTAAAGTATCATTGCCTTAATTTAAGCAGCTCCTCTGCTACCTGGGGCGTTTCTTTTATCTTATCTTATCTTAAGCTTATTACAATGCTGTCTGAGCACCTATGAAATGTTTATCAAAAGATAAAATCCCCTATTTTATGCCATCCCATGTTAGATTTTGAATTAATTAACTTAATCATGACTTTTCTTTGGCACATGAAAAGCTTTGTGCGTTTTAACATTTGATGTGTTGGCAATGAAATAAAGTTATGATTATAATAATTTTCACAGAGCTCATTTTTACTAGCAGAGTGAAAAGGTAAAATGTAGCGTTGACTGAGAGGTAAATTTCAAAGCTGTGTAGGAGGAACATTTTGATAGAGAGAATTATTTGCAAGAAAAAAGGAAGTGGTTATAAACCCTTTCTAGGTTTCTGAGTAACAGCCGTGTTAGTCTGTATTCGCAAAAAGGAAAGGAGTACTTGTGGCACCTTAGAGACTAACCAATTTATTTGAGCATAAGCTTTCGTGAGCTACAGCTCACTTCATCGGATGCATACTGTGGAAAGTGTAGATCTTTTTATACACACAAAGCATGAAAAAATACCTCCCCCCACCCCACTCTCCTGCTGGTAATAGCTTATCTAAAGTGATCACTCTCCTTACAATGTGTATGATAATCAAGTTGGGCCATTTCCAGCACAAATCCAGGTTTTCTCACCCCCTACCCCCCCCCCCCCACACACACACACACAAACCCACTCTCCTGCTGGTAATAGCTTATCTAAAGTGACCACTCTCCTTACAATGTGCATGATAATCAAGGTGGGCCATTTCCAGCACAAATCCAGGGTTTAACAAGAACGTCTGAGGAGGGGGGTGGGGGGTAGGAAAAAACAAGGAGAAATAGGTTACCTTGCATAATGACTTAGCCACTCCCAGTCTCTATTCAAGCCTAAGTTAATTGTATCCACTTTGCAAATGAATTCCAATTCAACAGTTTCTCGCTGGAGTCTGGATTTGAAGTTTTTTTGTTGTAATATTGCAACTTTCATGTCTTTAATCGCGTGACCAGAGAGATTGAAGTGTTCTCCGACTGGTTTATGAATGTTATAATTCTTGATATCTGATTTGTGTCCATTTATTCTTTTACGTAGAGACTGTCCAGTTTCACCAATGTACATGGCAGAGGGGCATTGCTGGCACATGATGGCATACGTTACTCCTCACCTGTGCAGTAAGCCCCAAAAATCTATTAAAGGGCTGCATGATAGCAAGACTGAGAATAAAAGGTAAGTCATTCTGGTGACTTGGGGTACATGTTTTTTGCTTGCTAACATTTTTAGCTTTTATACATGTGGCAGTGAGTCTTTAGACATTGAAAACTGAAATCCTATCAGTGTATTAAAACCAGGAGCTTTTCCAGAAAATGATATAAATTCTTTAATTTCATTCAGGTTTCTTTCTTAGCTTTTGCAAGGAAGTTCAAAAAGGAATTTTCCCAGAAGGATGAGGAACCCAAAGTCAATGCTGTTCATGCTGCCAAAAAATAGAATCAAAATCGTAGGGCTAGAAAGGATGTCAAGAGGTCATCTAATCCATCCACCCCCCACCACCACCACATATACCTGGACCATCCATGACAGGTGTTTTTCCGACCTATTCTTAAACACCGCCAATGACAGGGATTCCACAACCTCCCTTGGAAGCCTATTCCAGTGCCTAACTATCCTTATAGTTAGAATTTTTCCCCCTAATATCTAACCTACATCTACCTTGTTGCAGAATAAGCCCCTTACTTCTTGTTCTACTTTCAGTAGACACTGAGAACAATGGATCGCCATCCTCTTTATAACAGCCCTTAGCATATATGAAGATTGTTATCAGGTTCCCCCCTCAGTCTTCTTTTCTCAAGACTAAACGTGCCCAGGTTTTTTAACCTTTCCTCATAGGTCAGGTTTTCTAAACCTCTTATCATTTTTGTTGCTCTTCTGTGGACTTTCTCCAATTTCTCCACAATTTTCTTAAAGTGCAGTGCCCAGAACTGAACACAGTATTCCATCTCAGGTCTCACCAGTGCCAAGTAGACCGGGACAATTACCTCCTGTCTCTTACATGCAAAACGATATATCCCCACATGACATTAGCCTTTTTCACAATTGCATCATATTTTGACTCATATTCGATTTGTGATCCACTATAACCCTTTTTGAAGTATTGCTGCTTAGCAAGTTATTCCCCATTTTCTAGTTGTGCATTTGACTTTTCCTTTCCTGGTAGTACTTTGCACTAGGCTTTAATGAATTTCAACTTATTGATTTCAGACCAATTTTCCAATTTGTCAAGGTCATTTTGAACACTAATCCTGTCCTCCAAAGTGCCAGAAATCCCTCCCAGCTTGGTGTCATCCACACATTTTATAAACATACTTTCCTCTACATTATCCAAGTCATTAATGAAAATATTGAATAGTATTGGTCCCAAGACAGACCCAACTAGATATCTCCTCCCAGTTTGACAGTGAACCATTGATAACTACTCTTTGAGTATGGTCTTTCAATCAGTTTTGCATCCTCCTTATAGTCATTTCATCTAGACCACATTTCCCTAGTTTGTTTATGAGAATGTCCTGTGGGACTGTGCCAAAAGCCTTACTAAAATCAAGATATATCATATCTACAGCTTCCCTCCTATCCATTAGGCCAGTAATCCTGTCAAAAAGGAAATTAGGTTAGTTTGGCATTATTCATTCTTGACAAATCAATGTTGGCTATTACTTATAACTCTATTATCTTCTAGATGCTTACAAATCAATTGTTTAGTAATTTGTTCCAGTATCTTTCCAGGTATTGAAGTTAGGCTGACTTGTCTGTAGTTCTCTAAGGTTCTCTTTATTCCCCTTATTAAAGGCTGGTTCTATGTTTGCCCTTCTCCAGTCCACTGGGACTTCATCTGTCCTTCATGAGTTCTCAACAGTAATTGCTAACAGTTCCAAGAGTGCTTCAATTAGTTCCTTAAGTACCCTAGGATGAATGTCATCAGTACCTGATGACTATACTACATTTAACTTCTAAACAGTCTTTAACCTCTTTTTCCCCTATTTTGACTTGTATGTCTTCCTTCTTGTTGTTAATATTAATTGTGTTAAGTCTATTGTTACAATTTACTTTTTTATTGGAGACTGGAGCAAAAGAGTGAAGACTGAAGCCTTCTTGATGTTATCCATTATTAGTTCTTCTGTCCGCACTAAGTAGAGGACTTACACTTTCCTTCATCTTTCTCTTCTTCATAATTTATTTATAGGACCTCTTTTTATTGCCCTTTATATTCCTTGCTATGAGTAACTCACTTTGGCCCTAGCCTTTTTGCTTTCCTTGCTATTCAAATCTTTTGTACTCATCCTTAGCAATTTGTCCATGTTTCCACTTTTTGTAGGATTCCTTTGTGGCAATAGTTAAATGTCTTTATGAATTTTAAACATCTCTTTCCATAGAAAATCAAGGCCATAATTCACTAGAAATTTGTATCTGATTCTGCCTTTCTACTGGTAGAAATACGAGAAAAGCAATCCGAATAAGCCTTTTAAAGCTGTTCAGAAATGAAACTGATCCTGTCAAGATACAAGGGGATGTGCTACATAACCCATAGAGGTCCCTTCCAGTTCTAACAAGGCTGTAAACTAGGCAATAGACTGGTTGGGTCATAGGATTAGTAATGCACTACAAAGTCTTTAATCTTTAGGTTATGAGTTTGAATCCAGCCTCAACCAGGAGCAATTAAAAGTTGTTACTATCTGTTGGCTGTTCAGTAGCTAATGAGTTTTTTTTGTTGTCGTTTGCATTGCAGCATTGCCTAGAACTTTGAGTCCCATTGTGCTTAACACTGTAGTGATCTCAGTCCAATTCCCAATAGTTACATGCCCATGTCACATAAAACACCAACACATTTGGATCTAACGGGCACTCTCGTTGGCAGTCACAGCAATGAATTGGAATTAGGGCTGCCAACTAATCACAGTTAACTCACGCGATTAACTTAAAAAAATTAATCGTGATTAATCGCACTGTTAAAAAATAGAATACCAATTGAAATTTATTAAATATGTTGGATGTTTTTCTACATTTTCAAATACACTGATTTCTTTTACAACACAGAACACAAAGTGTACAGCGCTCACTTTATATTATTATTTTTATTACAAATATTTTCACTGTAAAAAATGATAAAAGGAATAGTATTTTTCAGTTCACCTTATATAAGTATTGTAGTACAATTTCTTTATTGTGAAAGTGTAACTTACAAATGTAGATTTTTTTTGTTACATAATTGCACTCAAAAACAAAACAATGTAAAACTGTAGAGACTACAAGTCCACTCGGTCCTATTTCTTGTTCAGCTAATTGCTAAGACAAACAAGTCTGTTTACATTTACGGGAGATACTGCTGCCTGCTTCTTATTTATAATACGAGAAGGTGAGAACAGGCGTTCACATGGAACTTTTGTAGCCAGCATTGCAAGGTATTTACATGCCAGTTATGCTAAACATTCATATGCCCCTTCATGCTTCGGCCACCATTCCAGAGGACATGTTTCCATGAAGATGATGCTTGTTAAAAAAAATAATGAATTCATTAAATTTGTGACTGAACTCCTTGGGGGAAAACTGTATATCCCCCGCTCTGTTTTACCCGCATTCTGCCATATATTTCATGTGTTAGCAGGCTCGGATGATGACCCAGCACATGTTCATTTTAAGAACACTTTCACAGCAGATTTGACAAAACGCAAAAAAGGTACCAATATGAGATTTCTAAAGATAGCTACAGCACTCGACCCCAGGTTTAAGAATCTGAAGTGCTGTCCAAAATCAGAGAGGGATGAGGTGTGGAACATGCTTTCAGAAGTCTTAAAAGAGCAACACTCCAATGCGGAAACTACAGAACCCAAACCACCAAAAAAGAAAATCAACTTTCTGCTGGTGGCATCTGACTCAGATGATGACAATGAACATGTGTTGGTCCGCTCTGCTTTGGATCATTATCAAGCAGAACCCATCATCAGCATGGACACATGTCCTCTGGAATGGTGATTGACGCATGAAGGGACATATTAATCTTTAGCGCATCTGGCACATAAATATCTTGTGACACTGGCCACAACAGTGCCATGCGAACACCTGTTCTCACTTTCAGGTGACATTGTAAGCAAGAAGCGGACAGCATTATTTCCTGCAAAGTGTAACCAAACTTATTTTGTCTGAGCAATTGGCTGAAGTAGGACTGAGTGGATTTGTAGGCTCTAAAGTTTAAGATATTTTTATTTTTGAATGCAGTTATTTTTTGTACATAAAGCTACATTTGTAAGTTCAACTTTCATGGAAAAGAGATTGCACTACAGTACTTGTATTAGGTGAATTGAAAAATACTATTTATTTTGTTTTTTACAGTACAAATATTTGAAATAAAAATAATAATATAAAGCGAGCACTGTACACTTTGTATTCTGTGTTGTAATTTAAATCAATATATTTAAAGTGTAGAAAATACCCAAAAATATTTAAATAAATGGTATTATATTATTGTTTAACAGCACGATTAATCACGATTAATTTTTTTAATTGCACAATTAATCATGATTAATTTTTTTAATCGCTTGACAGCCCTTATTGGAATATGTATTTTTAAATTGGTATCTAGAGAAATAACACCCTAATTTACATATGTAAATGTAGCCTGAAATTCTGCATTTCTTGAGCACCCACAAAACTCTCACTGAAGTCAGTGTGAGTTTTGGTTATGCAAGGAATGCAGAATTTGCACACACACATTTGAGTGTTTACATATGAAAAATTGCTTGCATGAAGATATGGGTGAAATTTTTGAGGTTAGGTTGAGGTTATTCTGGCCTGATTTGTCATATTGAAATTTCGTCTTGTTAGAAATAAAGCCAAGGCATATCCATGGGGTTTTGCAGTATTAGTGTAAACTAGGCAGTTGGACTTAAAATGTCTTTGGAAGTGTAATTACTGTTACAGTAATACTGATAGTCATTGGCTATACTACAATGTATTAATCTGAGCAGGTCATTTTCAGAAGACAGTTAAATCTTGTGTTTCTGTAGCAGTAGTGCTTTGTGTACCATTGTAATTGTTTTGTGTTTTGGAAAACTATACAAATACATAGGCTGGATCCTGCATTACTTGTTCACTCATGATTTAGTGGACAAGGATGCAGAATCAAACTTAGATTAAAAATGTTGAATGCCCACCCCCTTCTTTGTTTTAGAGCTATGGTGACCCTAAGATTGTGTTCTAAATCAGGGGTCTCAAACTCAATTTACCTTAGGGGCAGGGCCAGTGCCAGTCCTCAAATCCTCCCAGCGGGCCAATAATGTCACTGAAGATGGTGTTCAAAAAAGAAAACATTTATATTGTCTTTTTTATTTTGAATTTCTTAGAAATAATAAAACTGTCATACAACTTTATACAATTCTTCGCCTGCCATAGAGTTTTTAGTGTTTGCCAGACACCTGGCAACGCTTCAGTTCTGTCTGTTTGTTGATGTTTGGCCTCAGTGACTGAGTAGTTGAAACCTTCAGGATTGCAGCAAGGTGGGCATCAGATAGTTGTGTTCTGTATTTTGACTTGTTTATATTCATTGTGGAAAAAAGTGACGCTGCCTCCACGGCTGACTCTGCCCAGAGACTAATGATGGTATCTCTGTCCCTCTCCCCCAGCCAATGGGAGCTGTGGGGGGCGGCACCTGCAGCAGACAGAGCCAGCAGCATGGCTGCATGGGACTCTCCTCCACGGGCCACAGTGAGGAGGTTCTCGGGCCGCAGATGGCTTGCGAGAAGGGACTTTGAGACCCCTGTTCTAAATGCATTAACTCCTGTAACCATTTCTAAACCTGTCTTTGTCTTTAATCAATAGAGACATTAAGGAAGTAGTAATGATGCTGCTGGAAAATGATTTATAATTTGCTCACCATACTGACTCTGTTTGACTTCACAAAAGCGAATTCCTTCAGAAACAAAGATAAATTAATGGAGATGGGGAACTCCATTCTATAAATCAAAAGCACATTTGTAAATAAAACTGCAGTGCATTGTAGTGTGACTTTTAAAAAATGAACTGAGAAAGAAACACATTTATCCAGAATAAATATGCTGCATTATACTAGTCTTTTTCTAGATGCTACCACAATACTTCTTGACATTTACCACATGACAAGATGATGAAATAAAGTGTTTGCAGATATCCAGAGTAAATTGTTCTATAGTTTTGATTTAAGAAGACAAATAACATGATAATGTACATTGGCATACAGAATAATACAACATGCACAGTTTGTCCTTTTTAGCGTAAATGTTTTGTATGAAAATGGATTTTATGGATAATGTGGATGTCATTGAATTCTGGCTCTGTCATTCTAAACACCTAGTCAGCATGCACAGTAAATGACAATAACTAAAGAGTCACATTTATCAGGGACTCATCCTTGAGGCTTGATCTATACTTAAAAGTTAGGTTGACAGTAGCACACCCCTGATCACTGTAGGCACAGCTAACCCCCAGTTAGCAGCTTTGTCTAAAGAAAAGTGCTTCTGTCGATATAGACTTTGTTCTGGCGGTAGTGTTCCCACAGGGATGGAAAAACCCCTTCCATTGGTCTAGGCTGCATCTACACTATGGGTTTATGCCAGCATAGCTATGCCAACATAGCAATGGTGGTGTAGTTTCTGTACCATAGACACAGTCTTAGGTATAGTAGCACTCACACCAAGAAAAGGACAGGGCAAGCAAAAATCACTGAATTGAGAAAAGCCACTACTGTAACTTGACCGTTAGAAGACATAATGTCAAATCTCTCCTGGTGGCTGGTCTGATTGAACAATAAGATCTGAAGAAGGCCAAAGATGAGGTTTCATTAATAAGACTGAGAATTTGGTCCACAGTGTGGCATAATTAGGCTATATGAAATTGGTAGAGTAAAAGAATAGCTGATAAAAGTAAAATGGCTGTAACAATATTTCTTTATAAAGCTCTTTGAGATCTACTGATTAAAAGAATTATATAAGAGCTAAGTATTGTTATTTATTATTTATTATATTCTGAAACACAGCTGTCCTACCACAAAGGTACTTGCAGACAGGTGTGAGAACAGTGTTGGCTTTGTCAGACAAAAGACTCCACCAGAAAATTTAAGAGGAACCCAAGTTTCAAAGTTCAGATCCAGAACTGAATTCATACTTCTAGCAAAGTTAGGGCTACAGAATCCAGGGGGCCCGGTCCAATCAAATGCAAAAGAGATTCACAATAGGAGAGGTCAGCCAAACCTAACAATCTCTTCAAAATGTAAAATATGTATTATCCACATTTTGTGCACCAAATACCAGATGAGAGAGCCAATGCTCTGTATGCAGAAATAGTACTGGAAAAGGGAACGACCCCGTAGCTTAGCATCTCATAAGAACACTAGTGCTTTGCAGCACTGCAGCTGGTTGGGAAATGTGTTTTTATTGCTGTGAAACATTGTGTTGAGGGTTGACGGGGTTGAAACTGAATCAAACAAGAGAAATGCACTTCACAAAACAACTTCTCCTTTTAAAATCTGCAGTTTGCTCATTCTGTAGAGCTGAGACCAGAAATGACTGCAGGATCTTTATGGAGTTGTGCTTTTTTGCTGTTATTTTGTTCCATCAGGTCCCTGTGGGCAGCTGAAATTTCCTGCAGAAGTGAAGATGGTGACCCGGTTGATTGGTAGGTAAAGAACATGTATGGAGAAGTTTTGGAATGTAAAATCATTAAGTAGATGGATCAGAGAACTGTAATGCATATGAATTTTTGTCTCTGTCTCTTTTACATTGGAGGTAGCCTTTGAACCATGTCTGGCGAGTGAAATGTAGATTACTGAAATCTGATTGAATTTCATTGTAACTAACTCATCATTGCATTATGACTAACTGCAAAATGATTATTGGTTGACAAAAAAAACCCTAATTTCCTATGATCAAAGTGAGCATGCAAGCTGTGTTCTTATGGCAAGCCTCTGGGAGTCAGGTGCATTTCAAGCAACATTGGTAGCACCCAGATTACAGTGAGTTGTTGCGAAAGTGGCTTTTCACTGCTAGGAAACTTGGTTGAAAGTAGGAAAGTTGGGACTCTTTGTTATTATCTCAGTCTTAGGCCAGTCCTCATAGGTGTCTGTATCATAACAAAACATTGGTGTGAATTGACCCCCTTCCGTAGCCATATCAGCTCAGTGGCCAAGAATTGATTGAAAAATAAAACTGAACCCCCTCCAGATAGATCCAGGCTGAGGCATATTGGCAAGCAGAGTGTGGGAAAGTGCTGTTCTGTGATTAAAGAGAGGATGGGCTAATATAGTGCCCACCTTTAAAAAAGGGAAGGAGGAGGATCCTGGGAACTACAGGCCAGACAGCCTCACCTCAGTCCCTGGAAAAATCATGAAGCAGGTCCTCAAGGAATCAATTCTGAAGCACTTAGAGGAGAGGAAAGTGATCAGGAACAGTCAGCATGGATTCACCAAGGGCAAGTCATGCCTGACTAATCTAATTGCCTTCTATGATGAGATAACTGGCTCTGTGGATGAGGGGAAAGCAGTGGACGTGTTGTTCCTTGACTTTAGAAAAGCTTTTGACACGGTCTCCCACATTATTCTTGCCAGCAAGTTAAAGAAGTATGGGCTGGATGAATGGACTATAAGGTGGATAGAAAGTTGGCTAGATTGTCGGGCTCAACGGGTAGTGATCAATGGCTCCATGTCTAGTTGGCAGCCGGTATCAAGTGGAGTGCCCCAAGGGTCGGTCCTCGGGCCGGTTTTGTTCAATATCTTTATAAATGATCTGTAGGGTGTTGTGGATTGCGCCCTCAGCAAGTTTGCAGATGACTCTAAACTGGGAGGAGAGGTAGATACGCTGGAGGGTAGGGATAGGATACAGAGGGACCTAGACAAATTAGAGGATTGGGCCAAAAGAAATCTGATGAGGTTCAACAAGGACAAGTGCAGAGTCCTGCACTTAGGACGGAAGAATCCCATGCACCGCTACAGACTAGGGACTGAATGGCTCGGCAGCAGTTCTGCAGAAAAGGACCTAGGGGTTACAGTGGACGAGAAGCTGGATATGAGTCAACAGTGTGCCGTTGTTGCCAAGAAGGCCAATGGCATTTTGGGATGTAGAAGTAGGGGCATTGCCAGCAGATCAAGGGACGTGATCATTCCCGTCTATTCAACATTGGTGAGGCCTCATCTGGAGTACTGTGTCCAGTTTTGGGCCCCACACTACAAGAAGGATGTGGAAAAATTGGAAAGAATCCAGCGGAGGGCAACAAAAATGATTAGGGGACTGGAACACATGAGTGATGAGGAGAGGCTGAGGGAACTGGGATTGTTTAGTCTGCGGAAGAGAAGAATGAGGAGGGATTTGATAGCTGCTTTCAACTACCTGAAAGGGGGTTCCAAAGAGGATGGATCTAGACTGTTCTCAGTGGTAGCAGATGACAGAAGGAGGAGTAATGGTCTCAAGTTGCAGTGGGGGAGGTTTAGGTTGGATATTAGGAAAAGCTTTTTCACTAGGAGGGTGTGAAACACTGGAATGTATTACCTAGGGAGGTGGTGGAATCTCCTTCCTTAGAAGTTTTAAAGGTCAGGCTTGACAAAGCCCTGGCTGGGATGATTTAGTTGGGGATTGGTCCTGCTTTGAGCAGGGGGTTGGACTAGATGACCTCCTGAGGTCCCTTCCAACCCTGATATTCTATGATTCTATGTCATCTTCTGGGACTGTAGGTCACTTGGGGCAGTCAGTCTCCAGAAATGCCAGTACTAGAACTGTCAGCAGTAACTGGAAGCAATGTGCTTACAGTGTTAAATCACTAAACTGAATTAAACTTAATTAGATAATGCACCTTGACCATGAAAAGTGTTTATTATTATTATTCATAAATCTAATCACAGGTCTTAGCAATGAAACAAGTACTGTTAGAAACACTGATCACCAACGATAAACATCAACCAATTTTAAAAAGAAAACAGTCATTTCTTACAGATTGATACAAGTAACATACTTGTAAAATTAGGCCCTGATCCTGCTAACACGTGAGCACATGCTTTACTTTAGGCACATGACTAGTGCCATTGAAGTCAATGCTTCATAGTTCATAAGACTGTCTTTGTTCTGTGTTTGCAGAGTGCTTAGCACAATGGGCTCTCGTCCTAGGTGCTACAATAATAAAAATAATAATTAATGTTTGCAGGGTCAGATCCTTAGCACAGCCTGTCAACACGGTAAAGACAACATCACTTTTCATTCCCTTCAGCGTAGGATTTGTACATGTCTAAACACATAAACTTAGAGTCCAGATGCTTAGGGAAATTCCTCTCCTGTGCTTGTTATTAAAGATTTATGAGACATCATATCCCTTAGGCCTGTACATTTTTGCTATTAAATTATATTGTTTATATTACACAATCATGGGCATTAGCAATGAAATGATTCTATGACAATTTAAGACTTTTTAAATGTTCAGAGACAAGTAGCTAAGGCCCCAACCCTGCAAAATGATTTGTGAAGGTGGACTCCTGCATCAGTGTGAACCCGTGTAGATCAGTTTACAAGTTTGGGTAGATACAAAGATACAAAGAATCAAGTTTTTAAGGGGGGAAAAGTGGGAAATTTCTTTTGAAGTATGGCTCCTTGACCAAGAAGGCCACACGCTTCACTTTTTTGGTAATTCAGGCCTGTTGCTAAAAAAATATTCAAGGGTTACTTGATTCCGATTTTGTGTGGTATGAAGTAGCAATGAGGAGCAGAAGTGAAACTGTTGCATAAAATTTCCTATCGCACAAAAGACAATTGCGTGCTATAAAACAAATTGTACTGAATTCTAATTACAGTATTCAGTTAGCAGCAGGCTGAATTGAGTATTCAATATCTTTGGTTTCATTCTACAATATTCCATAGTTGCTTATTTTTGGCATTCTTGCACCTTCCTCTGTAGCATTTCATACTAAACTAGATGGATCACTTGTCTGATTTACTGTGGCAACAATTATGTTCCCAAGACTCATCTGGAATAAACTCTATCTCAAGGGAACAAGTTGTCAAATGTCCCCAGGTATTTACATTACATTTAGGAGCTAATCTCGTAATCTTTACTTGTGTAAAACTCGCTCTATACTCAATAAAAGTTTAATCTGCACAAAGGATTGTAAAATCAGTAATCTGTAATGAGGGCAGAATGTGCCTCTTCTTCATTCATTTGAATACTGCCTGGAATCTTTTCAGAGGAACAGGACCTAAGGTGTCAAGTTATGTAAGATGCTGATTTCCTGTTTCAAGGTGCTAGTGTCCTGAAGGCCACTGAAGTCAACGGAATTTGGGGACCCTCAGCACCTCACAGAAGGCACTCAGCATCTCCAGGCTGCAGCCAAGGTTAGGCAGTATCTTGATAATTGTCCAAACAAAGGACATGGTAATTTAAAATATTCAGTTCGTAAGTTGCACACTAAAAAATGTTAAGAGCGGAGACATTAATTCTCTTAACTCAAAATTCAGTCACAAGCAATAACTTTGCCATTTAAAGTGGGAAAAGTCCCTTCTTTGCGCAAAAGCCATGGGAGCATCTACACTTGCCAATGACTTTTTGCAGTGAAACTCAGAAGTTTCACCACAAAAAGAAAACCACCTCCACGAGAGGCATACAACTCTTACCGGTGATGCTTTTGCAGTAATGTGCAAGTGAAGACACATTCTTCCTGTTTACACAGCTTTTAGCCTCCGGAGGATCTCCCCCAGTGCCTAGGCGACCACTCTGGCTAGCAGCTCTGCTGTCTGATGCCAGGTAAACAGACATCCACCCCTCCCCCTGTAAAGCCCCTGGAACTCCCCTTCCTGTTTTCTTGGCAAGTCCTCACTTATCTGGCCAGGTGACAATGCCTGTTCCAGGGAGCAAATGATCTCCTGCTTGGAGCAATGTTGAGCTACTGGAGCTGATCAGTCTTTGGGGAGAGGAGGTTGTGCAGGGACCCAGGATGCCCCGTGATCACACACACACACCCCTTCCCACAAGACCCATCATCAAACTGGAGAGAGCTGCACTGTGGGATAGCTGCCCTAGAGTGCTGTTCTCATCAGTAATGGAAGTGCTCTCTGACGCCTGAGGAATTAAGTGAGTACACAAACCAGTGCTTTACTTTCACCGGTTCCCTATCACTGATGAAACTTACAGTGCAAAAACTCTGCAAGTGTAGAAATAGCCTTAGACTCCTAGCAACATCTGTGAAACCCCATTGCCTTCTGCACCTTTTCACAGGTGTAACTGATTGAAACTTACTGAACAGTTCTGTTTATGAACCACAAAGAGGAATAGAATCTTGCTCATTCTGTTTTAGCTGTGTTAGGGCTCTGAAGGGCTAACATGTAAAAAGCAATAAAAAAGATTTTCTGTCACCAGATGTGACACAAACAGAGAGCAGAATTGTTGAATAAGACAGTGTCAATTTTCAGTGTAGAATTACACTGCAAACTATTCTAAATAGCAATGGATGTGCTTCTGGGTGTCTAGAATGCTAAGGGCCAAAGTCAGGCCCATTGTAAGTGGATTTAACTCCCTTAACTTCAATGAAATTACACCCACTTACATTAGGGCTGAGTGTTGCCTAAGGCTTTTGTTTCCGCTGAAGCAAAGCTGTGTAAGTCTGCCATCCACAATGGCAATCACAGAACACTGACTCACGCTGTGGATATGTTTCTGTTTTACATATTTTTATATTTTTGGAACATACTTTTAAAATGTTTTCAGTTGAAGTTTATTTTCATGGATACAGTTCTCTCTGCGGGAGGCCCAGTTGACTCAAAGCTCTCATGTGACACAAGGCAGAAGGGGCTATGGCTTATCCATCTCAATGGACTGATTTATAATTACTAATAATCCTTCATTGTTTCAGGTTTCTTCTTTACAAGTTACCAAAGTATATCAGAAAAGAGAGTCCCGGGACTGGACTGGAGTACATTTACATGGATTCTTTGACGCAAGCTTGGCAATTGAGTAAATTCCTGATCAATATGACACAGAGTGCCCTGGGGCAAACATTAAACCAACTTTATGAAGCTCATAAATCCAAGGCAAGGCATATTTTATTATCATTTTAACACATTTTCTTTATATTATAGTTTAAAAAACACTTCTAAAATGTAAATGAAATGAAGCCAGTGACTGAGCCAAAATAAGTGTTTATAAGCATTGTGTGACCTGATGGATGAGATTCAACTAAAATATTTTATATTAATAAAAAAGAGGAATACATTGACTGATCTGCACCAACACAGGTCTGAAAACATTCATGGAGGAGGGCAGATTGCTTGCAGGTTTACTGGAAGGCCCTATGTATTTGAGCGAGTTCTGGGTTGTAAAACCTTTCACAGTTTAAATATTGCTAAGGATTCCTTAGATTGTAAGCTTTTTGGGACAGTGTGACATTGTCTAATTAAAATATAATCATGCAAATCATTATTGCTACCACTGTTATATAATTGCAACAAATCTTATACAAAGTATAATACATGGCCAGAAAGGGTTAAAAAGTTTGCAGGCTGAATGACCCAAAGCCAACCTTTAAAGTCATATTAGAAAGTATGTGAATGGTAATGAGGGCCATTCAATGTTAGATTGGCTAGAACTTTGAAATGCAAACCAATATTGTTAGACGTGATACTAATTGTCTGTGTGTACTCATAAACGTTAGCCGTGTAAACAGACAGTTCCTGTCTGTCACTTATTAATTCAGAAATCAAAAGGGAATATTAATATTTAGATGAATCTTGCGTGAAATAATGTCAGTGTCTATATGTCTCTTTGAAGTTTGTGATAGACTAACTAATGGATAAATTGCCTTATGTTAATTTGTGTAACTAATTACTGGTGGTGCTTAGGAAACAGAAGGTTACATCAAAAGCCTATTGTTTACCCAGGACTGTACGGTCAAGTGGCTGCTAGAAAACTGTATAAAAGACCCTTGGGTTCCAATCCTTTTTATCTCAGATCTCCTTAAGCTACATCAGGGGAAGTTTGAGTAATAAGATTGAAATCCCAGTTAGGCTGGTACACCCTGAATATAATATTGGATATTGGACTGTAACCTATGGACTAAATTCTAAAAGAACTCTTTGCAACTACGAAGTTCACCATCTCTGCTATGAATATGAATCTCAAGAATTGAACTCATGTCTGTATGTATATTGATCTTTCAACCATACTCTCTCTCTTTTAATAAATTTTAGTTTAGTTAATAAGAATTGTCTGTAAACTTGTATTTGGGTGAGATCTGGAATATTCATTAACCTGGGAGGTAATGTGTCCAATCCTTTGGGATTGGTAGAACCTTTTCTCTTATATGATTAAATAAGATTTTTATTAATCCTCATTATATCTGATTTGGTTGTAGGCCTGAGGCTGGGTTACTTTAAGGGAACTGTGTTATGGACTTCAGGGTAACCCGTGAAGTATAGCAGAAGCTAATTTGGGCTGGCTTGCTAAATCTAAGTATTGGAATATCCACCAGTTTTGAGGATTGTCTGCCCCATTCTTTGCAGTTCACCCTAATTGAGTGACCTCAGCTGGCTCTCCTGGGAGCCCAGTTCCAGGCAGGAAAAGTCTTTTTGACAGTATTTGTACAGCACCTAGTGCAATGGTTTCCTTGTCCATGATGGGCTTCTAGGGGCTACCGCAATACAAATACTAAAGAATTATGATAAATAATATATTGCCAATAGAAAAGATATTCAAAATTCAGATTATTACACTGTCCCTGTGGGTCCTATCTTGTCATCCTTACTCATGCTGAGCAGTATTTGAATCTTCATGTACTCCCACTGAAATCAATATGGCTACTTGCAATGCAACATACTGTTCGATGGGCCTGAGATTCCACTGCTCCGCACCTCGCAGAGTCAATTAGACTTGTGCAAAGTGGTTGAAAATGGTATTAGATCCAAACAGCTTACACCCACTATGTACAGATATAAATGACTATACAAGGTACAAGGAAGTGGAGAATCAAGCTCAACCTGAATACAGGTGGCAGAGGAATTAAGCTTTATGTGTGTAACTATTGTTTGCTGTCCATATAATCTAGTATGTACATTTTCCTCCTTACTTTTCTGAGCACAGTGGTTCTTAGTCCTACAATTCTGAGTAACTTCACAACTGTCCATAATCTAGAGAATGTACCATCACTTTCCCCCATCTCTGGTCACAAAGGGGTGAATTAGACACTGAGTGTTAATCTTGGCTATGTCTTTGCATTTTTCTTGTGGGTTCAGATTAGACCAGTAACATTATTTTAACATTTTTAGTTTATTTGAATCTCTGTATGGGAGAGATTTCAAGAAGTCAATCAAATATTTGCATTATCCTTGTGCTTTGTAAGTGGAAGATGCTGTTTACAATCCCAGAATGTAGCCAATAGTTACTAATCTTTCAGTTCTGCCAAGATATGGGGAGAAAAACACCTCTAAACTCTACTGAAAACTATTAGGCCAGAGGTTCTCAACCTATTTACCATTGTGGGCTGCATATGGAGCTCTCTGTGTGTTATGCGGCCCACATCCACATAGTATGTACTACCTGTATGGCCCTGAGGATGTCACATCGGGCGCAGCTGTGTGCTGATTGGGCCGCAAGCGGCCTGTGGGCCGTCATTTGAGAACCACTGGATTAGGCAAAGAGAACTTTTAGGAAGGACAGGATGGAATATGTGTGCCTTGTTAAAGTTAGGACTGTTCCTCCTAAAGAACAGTTGGCATGGCTGCATTTCCTAAACAAGCATTTGATAAACACTTTTCCAACATCTGGTTGTAAATCAACAACAGACTGCAAAGAAAAAGAAAAAGCTGCACTGCAGGTTGTTACCCAATAAAGTGCTTACAAATTGTGTTGTTGCACATATCTGACCTAGCCATCTCTCTGGGAAGGCCTCTTCTACTGTTCAGGAGAACATGCATTTTTTGGTTGCATTTCATGTTACATGAAAGAATCAAAATCTCAAAGCTGTATTCTGTTCTAATTTATTCCAGTGCTAACCCCATTACAATCAATGAGGTTGCAGCAGTGTGAGAGTCTTCCATCTCTGAAGTTCTTTATTCTGTTACAAATAGAAATACTCTTTCCTTTCATTGAACTTAATGTGTCACAAATTGGATATTTCTCTGCAGAACGACAGCACTGTCTATGTGATATACAATGATGATGTCCCTCACTCAAAGCATTACAGCTGGAAACAAGGGCACACTAAAGGTACAGGGATAGTACTGTTCTCTGCTTTTTTCTTTATGGATGAGAACTTCTGTCTTTATCTAGCTCTATATATTGAAAATGAAACCCCTGTTTAAGCCAAAGCGAAAGAGCAGTTTGTGTGGTAGTGTTTGTGGTGTAGGTAATATTAACACATGCCAATGCTGTATCTACATTTTTTGGATTTCCCTTCATGGCATCTGTGCTATAGAGCAGCTCCACATCTATAGTGCCCTTACACCCTTCTCACAGGCGCTGAAATTGATATTCCTCACTTTTTGCAAGTAGAAAGCCACACTCTGCCCTTTGCCCAGTTGCGCATTGTGCTGCCAGCAACACTGGCTGGGACAGCGACAGCTTTTCAACTATCCTATGTGACAGAATAAGACATACAAACCCCCAAATTCTGCTCTACCGATGGAAAATTCCATAGGCGGTTAAGGAACTGAGCCCACAATTCAGGAAATGACTTAAGCATGTGGTTAAGTCCCACTGAAGTCACTGGGACTTAAGCACATGCTTAAAGTTAAACACATGCTTATGTGGTTTCTGAATTGGGGACTCAGTGAATTTCTAATTGTTCCAAAGAGGAAGGGGGCCAGATTTGGTCAGACTCCCTGTAGAATGAGCAGAGTCTTTGACCCCCCTAAATCTTCAGATTGCAGATGTGATGAGGTCCCTGGAAACCTTGTCTCTTCTCTGCCTCCATGGCAGTATGCCTGCTGTGAGACCAATTTCTCCCCCCACATGCTGCCTCCTCTAAGCCCCGCTTGGGGAGGGATTTGCTCAGTGGTGGTGGACACCATGTTGACAGTGTGAGTTTTCTCTTACATGATGAATCCCTTTCAGGCTGGCTGAGGATCAGGTGCTATGATGTGGAGACAGAGTCAATGCCATTATTCTGATGCTGTTAGATTTCTAAATATAATTTGGATGGGAAGTAGAAAGGAGGTGTTGGCCTTTGTGCTCGTTAAAGATCCCATGGTATTTTTCCGAAGTAGGGGATCAGCTCCAGTCAGGTTCCACTGGCGAATGTATTAATCACTTTCTTTCCTAGCATGTAATGTAGCATTGTCATGAATCAGTGATTCTGTTCCATAGAGATGGCTGCACTTTGGTGATAGATAAACTGATTCCTGTATTTATAGTTTGTAAAGTGCTTTGGGATCCTTTGAAAAAAATATGCTGTAGAAAGGCAATACAATGGGAACTAAAATAGCTGGGTTGTATTTCTAGCTCTGCCACAAACTTTCTGGGACACCATGGACAAGTCACTTACCCTCTCTATGCCTTGGAGTCCACATTTATAAAATGGGTCTAAAAGAGGTATGAGGGTCAAAAAGAGGTACGAGGATTAATGCAATAATATTTGTGAAAAGTTTAGAGATCCTTGAATGGGAGGCACTGTAGGTGTGCAAAGTGTTGTTGTTGATTTATTATCTATTAAGGTAATATATAATAGTAGCATAAATAAAGTTAAAATAGGACATTACCATCCAACTTGAATTGTATTGCCCTCTGGTATTAGAACAGTACAATGTTCTTATGTATTTCCTAGATGGGTTTCTTAATTTATCTGCAATAACTGTACTTTGACAGGATTTCTGCTCTTGGACAAATCACAAGGTTTCTGGGGGATTCACAGCATCCCTCTGTTCCCTCCATTTCCTGAGGAGGGTTATGGATATCCACCAACCGGAAAGCAAAATGCACAGATGGCCATCTGTATAACGTTCAGATATAACCAGTTTGCAGAAATAGGTATGACAACCTCCTCCTCAATCAGTTTGTGTGTAAAGGGCTTTGAAAATGTAAAGCTTTGTAAAAATGCATAATGGTCATTATTAATAATAATAATTTAAACTTTCTTCATGATTTAAAACATCACTGGGTGTTGTTGGAGCTGGAGTAACAGCACTGACACATCAGAAATATGTTGCAATGTTGTAGTCATGTTGGTCCCAAGGTATCAGACAGACAAACTGGGTGAGGTAATTTATTTTATTGGACCAACTTCTGTCAGTGAAAGAGACAAGTTTTCGACCTACATTGAGCTCTTCTCCAGGTAAAATATGGCATGTAGTAATAGCAGGGGTGGGAAGACAGGAATTTATATGAGGACCTTTTGTCACATAAAATATCAATACTAACACAAATGGAAATAAATCTTTTGATTACTGGCAGGTATCTCAGAATGTAATTCTGCGCTGAAAAGTGACTGTAAAAAGCATTGTGGGATGCAATGTTCATTGTCCCTCAATGCTTTTCATATCATGTGTGCTCGGTTTACAAGTTGAGAGATGACTCACTGAATTACCAGCCCTGCAAACTCAACCTGGATTCTGAAAGTCAAGTTCTGTTCTTTCCTGATCACACATCTTCAGTGATAAAGATGCTGCAGGCCACATTACATCCCTGGATCACAGTCTAGGTTCTAATCAGTTACACCTGTGAAACCCTTTTCCCGGCAACAGGGCTGCAGAAGGGTCCACAAAGGTGGACATAAACTCAGTGTCTCAGTGCCCTGAATTTTAGGTGCCCTGCCAGTTATTGGAATCCACAGCCCTGAGTTAGGTGCCCAGGCTCCCTGTACAATGCTTGGGAGAGATAGGCACCTAAGAATGGGATTCACAAAAGCCAACATGTTGGAGTGGAGAAACTATATAAGTTAGCAAATAGGAAATGCTGAGGAGGTGGGTGGGGTCTATGTCCTGTTCCTCAAAGAGAGCTAGGCAGCTAACAGGAGGCACATCCTGCTACATGGGATTCACTCTCCTAGAGTTAGGTGTCTAAGCCAGGTTAGTCCTTTCTTGCAAAAAGCACTGGTGGTGCCCTTAAGCCCAGCATCACTGAAGCAGGGACTGGAACCTCAGTCTCTCAGGTGAGTGCCCTAACCACTGGGCTAGAGAGTCATTCTCCCTTTTTCCCTGGCCCAATGTATATGTAAGTATTTTGTACAAACTTCAACAGGAAGGTCAAAGAAACATCTAGCTCAGATACCCCATAGCAGTGGTGGACAACCTGTGGGCTGCATGTGACCAAGTCAGGGTAATCTGCTGGCAGGCCGTGAGACAGTTTGTTTACATTGACCGTCTGCAGGCACGGCCGCCCACAATTCCCAGTGGCCGCGGTTCGCCGTTCCCGGCCAATGGGAGCTGCAGGAAGCGGCGGCCCACCACTGCCCCATAGCCCACTGATTAAGGAACTCCCCTGGATAGTAAGAGACCTGAGTTCAAGTCCCTGCCCCACATCCGGCAGGAGAAACTGGATCGACCACATCTTGCGTGAATGCTCTGGCTATTTGGTAAAAGAGCTGCACCTCCTCCAGCTGTGTTTTGGTACTGATCTGGTAAGTGGGGAAATGACAACCTGAGGATCCTGCTGGGGCTTATGCATGAGCTAGATGCTGGGCACCAGGCCAAGGGGTTTTTGCGCATGCTCACCAACAGAAATTAGGCACCTAGAAGACTTTACCAGTAGAAACATAGGCACCTACAGTATAAGGCAGCAGGAAAGCAAGGGTTTTGAGGATTTAAATTTTGGATTTAGGCACCTACAGTGGGAGTTAGACACCTACATCTTTTTGTGGATCTACCCACAGTGACCCTTCTGCAGCCCTATTGCTGGGAAAGGGGTTTCACAGGTGTAATGACAGGAACTTAGACCCTGATCCTGCAGACATGCCTTTGCTTAACTTTACATATGTGACCTGCTTGTGTGTGTGAAGTGTCTGCAGGACTGAGGCCTTCATTCACTGTTCTGTCAGTGATGCACAAGAGGAAATAGAACCCAGCTTACACTCTCAGCTGTGTTGACCTGCAGGGCTAATAGGAATAAAAAGCAGTAGAAATATTATTTTGTCACTAAAGTCAGTAAATCTGACCTTGAACATACTAAAGAGACAGGATGTGAGGAATGAAAAGGCACCAAATTTATAGTTACACTTGTCAGGTTAGAACCGTACTTTAGAACTTAATCGCTTATCTTTAATATATCCTAATCTTGTACTTGTTAATGTCTTTGGTTTTGTTCAGACAAACAGTTGTTATGCTACAATCCAAACATCTACAACTGCTCCATCCCTGACATCTTTCAGCTTGACCTCCCAAATCTGCAAAAGCTCTGTGTAGGTTCTGCACTGCCTCTAGTCCCTTGGCGCCACCTCTCCAAACTCCAGTCAGCCCAGGGAGAAAATTTCCTCCACTTTGCTAAATCACGCTTTTTTGTTGATGGTAAGAAAAACTGTCCTTATCAAATACACGTTCTTGGGAAACAAACAAAGCATTTTCTTGGAGGGAAACAAGTTCAACCACAGACAGGAACATAACAGTGGGTAGGGAACATTGTTGCATCATAATACTGACACTTTTGGAAACCACTAACAAATACACAAAATAGGAGATATACTAGTAGCAAGACAGAGCAAAGAGAAAAGCTGCATGGCACTTTGTATTGTAAGGTGTTCAGTATAGGGATCTTCTTAAAACTACTCTACTTTTACTACTCAAAGGAAAAAAATGGGCTTGTGTATTTCTTTTTTGCTGCTTCAGCATGTACAAAGAAGGTATGAACGATTTCTTTTCCAGTGTGTTGGTTGGTTGCTTGCTTTTCCCTGCTTATTCCTTGCATTAGAGATTCAGGCTGTCTCTTCTCTGGAAGACTCTAAGGTGGCTGGAGGACTAATGACATCTCAAAAACTAAGAGATTGAGAGCTGAGAAAATGAGAGGGGAAGGGAATATTAGTCAGACTGTTTCAAACTACTTTTGTTCAGTTGTCTTTGTTAAACATCATTTTCCCACATCTTCTGAAATTACACAGATATCTACGTAGCCTGGATGGCTCAACAGTTGCAGACAGATTTGTTAGCAGAATCCTGGCAGCATGATGGACAGGAGCTTCCCTCAAACTGCTCTCTCCAACACCACGTCTACAACATAAACCTCATTAAGACACCAGGGAATTCCACTTTCCATTCCTATTATGATCATTCTAAATGGTGTGTTTCCTGGAGATATGAAGATCTGTGGACGTGCATTGGAGACTTAAACCGTGCTCCTCAACAGGCTTGGAGAAGTGGTGGTTTCATTTGTACCCAGAATCAGTACATTTACAAAGCTTTCAGACACATGATCTTCCATTACCATAGCTGTAATAACTCCTGAAGATGGATATGAATGAACCACAGTTCTCAAACACTGTACCCACCTATTACATAGAGTATGGAGATTCCCCTTCAGGTGCAATTCTGCTCTGAAAAACGGCATTGTAAGGTTCCGTGTTTGTCTCTTGAATCATTTCTTCAATAAAAGTGCTCAACTTTTTACAAGTAAAAAATTTGGTGTGTTTTTTTCTAGCTTCCAGCCCAGTAAACTCAATCAGGATGCTAAGAATCAAGCTCTGTTCTTTCCTTCTCTGACCTTTTCAACAGTAGGTTCTGCCTGTCACACATACACAACCCAATTGCCTTTGGTGTGTGCATAGATGTAACTGATTGGTGCTTAGTAAGCAATGCTGTTGATGAGGCATAAGAGAGAACAGAATCCAGCTCACTCTCCATAAGCTGTTTTGGTTCTGCAGGATTAATGGACATAATAAACATTACTGTATATATTTGTCACCTGTGACCTGCTCAGGTGAAGTTAATATGAAGCCATTGAAGTCAATGGGAGTCTTTCCATTGACTTCAGTGGGACCTGGATCATGTTCTAGAGTTAACAAACATGACTGAATACAGACAAGGAGGCAAGCAGACACTTCAAACCATAATTTCTCAATTTTTCAGAGGTGATTTTAGTGCATGAAGAAGTTACTCACTTTGTGCAGTAATGATGGTTCTTTGAGATGTGTCCCCCTGTGGGTGCTCTACTCTAGGTGTCAGGTTTCAGAGTGGTAGCCGTGTTAGTCTGTATCAGCAAAAAGAACAGGAGTACTTGTGGCATCTTAGAAACTAACAAATTTATTTGAGCATAAGCTATCTCTTCCTACTGTATTTTCCACTGCATGCATCCGATGAAGTGGGTTTTGGCCCACAAAAGCTTATGCTCAAATAAATTTGTTAGTTTCTAAGGTGCCACAAGTACTCCTCGTTCTTTTTATTCTAGGTGTGTCTGTGTCCCTGCACTGCTGATTGGAGAACTTTGGTAGCAGTATCCGCTGTGCCACGAGGCTAGTCAGCTTGTCCGGGCTAACCATCCTCAATTCCTTCTCTACCACATAGTCATAAACGAGAACCCCAAAGTAGAAGGGAGGAGGGTAGGTTGTGGAGCACTCACAGGGGGACACATCTTGAACAACCATCATTACTGCACAAGTTGAGTAACCTCTTCTTCAAGTAGTGTCCCTATGGTTGTTCCATGATAGGTGACTCCCGAGCAGTACCTCTTCTTGACGGCTGGGCTTAGGAGTTGAGTCTGTTACAGATGACAGCACTGTGGAGCTGAAGATGGCATCAGAAGCAGAGTCCCCAGTGATTGCATAGTATTCTGCGAAGGTGTGGACTGATGCCCATGTCACTGCTCTGCAGATCTCTGCGGTAGGGACATCCTTAAGGAAGGCAACAGATGAGATTGATCTTGTGGAAAGTGTACGGATCAAGGCAGGAGCAGGTCATGTTACGAATTTGGTAGCACTATCTGATGCAATTCTAGACCCATTTAGAGAGTCTTTGGGCTGATATTGCTGACCCCTTTCCGCCATAGAGAGGAAAAGTCTCAGGGACTTCTGAAAGGCTTTTGTCCTATTGAGGTAGAATGCTAGGGCTCCCCTAACATCTAAGGTGTGCAGTATAGCCTCCCTGTTGTCTTGGAGAGGCTTGGGGTAGAAAATGGGAAGATGGATTGACTGACTCATATGAAAAGGGGAGGTTACCTTAGAGATGAACCTTGGATGCGGCCTGAGTGTAACCTTGTCAGGAAAGAATGCTGTGTAGGGGGGATACGCCATCAAAGCTGCCAGCGGTGATGACTTTCTAATCTGCTTGGGGGTGCTCAACCCACCAGCTCTGCCCTTGCCCTGCCCTCACTCCACCCTTTCCCCTCAACCTCCACCCTGCCCCACCTCTTCCCACCCACGCTCCGACCCTGCTCCACCCCCGTCTCTTCCTGCCCTCGCTCCTCCCCTGCCCCCAGCACCTCCTGCACACCACAGAACAGCCGATCTGCTGCGGGCTGGAGGCACTGGGAGGGAGGTGGATGTGCTGATTGGCAGGGCCACTGGCAGGCAGGAGGCACTGCGGGGGAGGGCAGGGAGTAGGTGTCAGTAGGTGTTCAGCACCCACCATTTTTTCCCCGTGGGAGCTCCAGCCTTGGAGCACACACGAAGTCAATGCCTATGAAATCTGCTATCTCCCCTATTCTTCTAGCCAAGGTAATTGCTATCAGAAAGGCTGTTTTCGTTGATCGGTACATTAGCGAACAGGTGGTCATGGGTTCAAAGAGGGGCCTAGTCAACCCTTTCTGTGCCAGGGTTTAGGGCGCATGAGAGGGTAGGGAGTCAAGGTTGAGGGAAGAGGTTTATTATACCCTGAAGGAAGCTTGTAGAGGTTGGGTGCAATAGTATTGAGTACCCATCTATGGCTGGTGAAAAGCTGTAATACGTGCTAGGTGGACCCTAAGAGAACTCAGGGATAACCCTAATTTTTTAAGGGTCAGAGCGTATTCCAGAATATGGGAAAGAGTTGCAGACATTGGAGAGGTTTGTTGGGACATGAAACAAATCTGAAACCTTTTTCACTTCCTTTGAGCATGAGCTTTCTAAGGTAAGTAAGTCATGTGGAGAAATTTCTACTGTGTCGTAGAACCTTTTTCACTTCCTTTGAGCATGAGCTTTCTAGGTGGTAGAACCACTCAGGAGGTCAGAAAGGAGAGTGGCGGGCATACCGCAAGCTGTGTCAGGTAAGCGTACCCGGTCTGTCTCACCCAAGTGGGTCATGACAGGGATTTGTCCATAGTCCAGTGGTTCTCAACCTGCAGCCCATGGGCTGATTCTGGCCCAATCAGCACACAGCCATGGCCCATGTGACTTCCTCGGGGCCATAGAGGTAGTATTGGATGCAGCCCACAGTGGTAAATAAGTTGAGAACCACTGGTCCAGACAGTCTCTGTTTAATCTGTAAACCAAGCTAAACCATAGTTGGAGGCCTTGCATGTGGAGTCTGACCTGTGCTATCACATTTGTGCTCACTGCCACATTTGCTGGGAGAGAAGCTGATCCCTGATTAGGGGGCGGGGCTTCTCTGACTAGGGGTCCTATAAAGGTAGCCAGCCAGTCAGGCAGCAGCATAGACAGCTGCAGCGGCACAGGAGCCAGCAAACAGAGCTGTAAACAGGGGCGTTTGAGTGGGAGTTTGCAAGGGGAGTTTGGGGGAAGACTAAGAGAGCCAGGCAGAGGAACAGACAGGGTAGTGAAGGGAGTGTGTGGTGGCCTGGCAGTGTTTTGGTGCTCATTGGGGGTTTGTTTTGCTGTGGGTGGTGGTGTTTTGGTTTGGTTTGTGTTTCCCGGACTAACAGGACTTAGGTGAGAAGGCTATGACAGATACAGAGGCAGCAGTGGTAGTGACCCAGCAGTGGAAGACCCAATGAAGATGACTGGATGTGGAAGCTGCAGCATGTACATGATCCTGGAGGGGGTACCTGAAAAGAGTTTCATCTGCATGAAGTGCCGCCTGTTAGAACTGATGGAAGAAAAGATCTGAGGATTGGAGATGCAGGTGGAAACTCTGGTTGAGTTCAGAAGGGGGTTCAAGCAGATGGTGGAGCAAAGACATGAGGAGGCTGAAGGGAAAGCTCAGACTTGCAGATGGAAGCAGGATCAAAGAACTCTTGAGGGGAGACTGCTGAGGAAAGTGGACAGTGGATGCATGTGACTAAGAGAAGCAGGCATAGGAAAAGATGGCTAGTGAAGGAGAAATAGAGCTCAGGAACAGGTTTGCAGAGTTGGAAAATGAAGAAGGGGCACAGCAGGTGGTCACTGAAGGTGGGAGGGCAAGTCCTATAGGAAGAGGGGAAGAGTCAATGGAGATAACACCAAATATGAGCCCCAGGAGGATACGGGATGGATTGCAGAGGATTGCAAGGGACAATAGGAATTGAGAGGACTTGCAGCCAGAGGCAACAGGGGATAGACTGGGGAATAGCACCGTCACCAGGAAAAAGCAGGTCTACATGGTTGGGGACTCCTTACTGAGAAGAATAGACAGGCCTGTAACCAGAGCTGATCCAGAGAACAGAAGGGTGTGCTGTCTGCCAGTCCTAACATATGGGATGTGGACCTGAGGCTGAAGAGGATGTTAACGGGAGCAGGAAAGAATCCACTGATTGTCTGTCTTTCATGTGGGAACAAATGATACAGCTAGATTCTTGCTGGAACGTATCAAAGGAGACTATTCCAGACTGGGGAAGACGCTTAAGGAAATCGAGGCTCAGGTGATCTTCAGTGGGATTCTGCCTGTTCCTAGAGAAGGGCAACAAAGGTGTGACACGATTCTGATGATCAACAAATGGCTCAGGCAGTGGTGCTATAAGGAGGGCTTTGGGATGTATGGCCACTGGGAAGCATTCATGGACAGAGGACTGTTCTCTCGGGATGGACTTCACCTGAGTAGGGAGGTGAATAGACTTCTAGGGTGAAGGCTGCACAATTGATTGAGAGCTTTAAACTAGGAATTTGGGGGGGTATGGTTGGGAGATGTCCAGGTAATCGCCACGCCGGATTTTAACATTGAGAGGGAAGAAAATGAAGTAAGAAAGGATACAGCCGTGGGTAGGAGAATGGACATAAAGAGGAAGGGTAGTGTAGATACCAGACTAATCGGTGATACTGGCGATAGAATGTCTGTGCCCAATCGGGTAAAGAATGTGAGAGAAGCCAAACAGCAAAAATTAAGATGTTTGTACACTAATGCGAGGAGCCTAGGTAACAAAATGGAGGAACTACAGGTATTGGTGCAGGAAGTGAAACCAGATATTATAGGGATAACGGAAACATGGTGGAATAGTAGTCATGACTGGAGTATAGGTATTGAAGAGTATGTGCTGTTTAGGAAAAACAGAAATAAAAGCAAAGGTGGTGGAGTAGCATTGTATATCATTGATGAGGTAGACTGTAAAGAAATAAGAAGTGATGGAATGGATAAGACAGTCTGTCTGGGCAAAAATCACATTGGGGAAGAAAGCTACTAGAGCCTCCCCTGGGACAGTGCTTGGGGTGTGCTATAGACCACTGGGATCCGATTTGGATATGGATAGAGACCTCTTTAATGTTTTCAATTAAGTAAATACTAATGGGAATTGTGTGATCATGGGAGACTTTAACTTCCCAGATATAGACTGGAGGACAAGCGCTAGTAATAATAATAGGGCTCAGATTTTCCTGGATGCCATAGCTGATGGATTCCTTCACCAAGTAGTTGCTGAACCAACAAGAGGGGATGCCATTTTAGATTTGGTTTTGGTGAGTAGTGAGGACCTCATAGAAGAAATGGTTGTAGGGGACAACCTTGGTTCGAGCGATCACGAGCTAATTCAGTTCAAACTAAATGGAAGGATTGTCATAAATACAAAGGGAAGGGTAAACACCTTTAAATCCCTCTTGGCCAGAGGAAAAACCCTTTCACCGGTAAAGGGTTAAGAAGCTAGGATAACCTTGCTGGCACCTGAACAAAATGACCAATGAGGAGACAAGATACTTTCAAAGCTGGAGGGGGGGGGAGAAACAAAGGTCTTCTCTGTGTGTGTGATGCTTTTGCCGGGACCAGAGCAGGAATGCAGGTCAGAACTCCTGTAAAAAGTCAGTAAGCAATCTAGTTAGATATGCGTTAGATTCTGTTTTGTTTAAATGGCTGATAAAATAAGTTGTGTTGAATGGAATGTATATTCCTGTTTTTGTATCTTTTTGTAACATAAGGTTTTGCCTAGAGGGATTCTCTATGTTTTGAATCTGATTACCCTGTAAGGTATTTACCATCCTGATTTTACAGAGGTGATTCTTTTACTTTTTCTTTAATTAAAATTCTTCTTTTAAGAACCTGATTGCTTTTCATTGTTCTTAAGATCCAAGGGTTTGGGTCTGTGTTCACCTATACAAATTGGTGAGGATTTTTATCAAGCCTTCCCCAGGAAAGGGGGTGTAGTGCTTGGGGGGATTTTGTGGGGGAGACGTTTCCAAGTGGGCACTTCCCCTGTTGTTATTGTTAGACACTTTGGTGGTGGCAGCGTTTAACGTAAGCTGGTAAGAATAAGCTTAGGGGGTCTTTCATGCAGGTCTCCACAACTGTACCCTAGAGTGCAGAGTGGGGAAGGAACCTTGCCAAGGATAAACAAAAACAGATCTGTGACTAGGGTTTTTTATTTCAAAAGGGGTAACTTTAAAAAATTAAGGAAATTAGTTAGGGAAGTGGATTGGACTGAAGAACTTGTGGATCTAAAGGTGGAGGAGGCCTGCAATTACTTCAAGTCAAGGTTGCAGAAACTATCAGAAGCCTGCATCCCAAGAAAGGGGAAAAAACTCATAGGCAGGAGTTGTAGACCAAGCTGGATGAGCAAGCATCTCAGAGAGGAGATTAAGAAAAAGCAGAAAGCCTACAAGGAGTGAAAGATGGGAGGGATCAGCAAGGAAAGCTACCTTATTGAGGTCAGAATATGTAGGGATAAAGTGAGAAAGGCCAAAAGCCATGTAGAGTTGGACCTTGCAAAGGGAATTAAAACCAACAGTAAAAGGTTCTATAGCCATATAAATAAGAAGAAAACAAAGAAAGAAGAAGTGGGAGCGCTAAACATGGAGGATGGAGTGGAAGTTAAGGATAATTTAGGCATGGCCCAATATCTAAACAAATACTTCGCCTCAGTCTTTAATGAGGAGCTTAGAGATAATGGTAGGATGACAAATGGGAATGAGGATATGGAGGTAGATATTACCACATCCGAGTTAGAAGCCAAACTTGAATAGCTTAAGGAGACTAAATCAGGCGGCCCAGATAATCTTCATCCAAGAATATTAAAGGAACTGGCACATGAAATGGCAAACCCATTAGCAAGAATTTTTAATGAATCTGAAAACTCAGGGGTTGTACTGTATGACTGGAGAATTGCTAATATAGTTCCTATTTTTAAGAAAGGAAAAAAAGGTGATCTGGGTAACTACAGGCCTGTTAGTTTGACATTTGTAGTATGCAAGGTCTTGGAAAAAATTTTGAAGGAGAAAGTAGTTAAGGACATTGAGGTCAATGGTAATTGGGAGAAAATACAACATGGTTTTACAAAAGGTAGATTGTGCCAAACCAACCTGATCTCCTTTTTTGAGAAGGTAACAGATTTTTTAGACAAAGGGAATGCAGTGGATCTAATTTACCTCGATTTCAGTAAGGCATTTGATATGGTTCCACATGGGGAATTATTAGCTAAATTGGAAAAGATGGGGATCAATATGAAAATTGAAAGGTGGATAAGGAACTGGTTAAAGGGGAGACTACATCGGGTCACACTGAAAGGTGAACTGTCAGGCTGGAAGGAGGTTACTAATGGAGTTCCTCAGGGATCGGTTTGGGGACCAATCTTATTTAATTTTTTTATTACTGACCTTGGCACAAAAAGTGGGAATGTGCTAATAAAGTTTGCAGATGACACGAAGCTGGGAGGTATTGCCAATACAGAGGAAGACCGGGATATCATACAGGAAGATCTGCATGACCTTGTAAACTGGAGTAATAGTAATAGGATGAAATTTAATAGTGAAAAGTGCAAGGTCATGCATTTAGGGATTAATAACAAGAATTTTTGTTATAAACTGGGGATGCATCACTTGGAAGTAACAGAGGAAGAGAAGGACCTCAGAGTATTGGTTGATCACAGGATGACTATGAGCCGCCAATGTGATATGGCTGTGAAAAAAGCTAATGCAGTCTTGCGATGCATCAGGCGAGGTATTTCCAGTAGAGATAAGGAGGTGTTAGTACCATTATACAAGGCACTGGTGAGACCTCATCTGGAATATTGTATGCAGTTCTGGTCTCCCATGTTTAAGAAGGATGAATTCAAACTGGAACAGTTACAGAGAAGGACTACTAGGATGATCCGAGGAATGGAAAACCTGTCTTATGAAAGGAGACTCAAAGAGCTTGGCTTGTTTAGCCTTACCAAAAGAAGGCTGAGGGAAGATATGCTTTCTCTCTATAAATATATCAGAGGGATAAATGTCAGGGATGGAGAGGAATTATTTAAGCTCAGTACCAATGTGGACACAAGAACAAATGGATATAAACTGGCCATCAGGAAGTTTAGACTTGAAATTAGATGAAGGTTTCTAACCATCTGAGCAGTGAAGTTCTGGAATGGCCTTCCAAGGGGAGCAGTGGAGGCAAAAGACATATCTGGCTTCAAGACTAAGCTTGATAAGTTTATGGAGAGGATGGTATGATGGGATAGCCTAATTTTGGCAATTAACTGATCTTTGACTTTTAGTGGTAAATATGCCCAATGGCCTGTGATGGGACGCTAGATAGGGTGGGATCTGAGTTACTACAGAGAATTCTTTCCTGGGTGTCTGGCTGGTGAGTCTTGCCCACATGCTCAGGGTTTAGATGATCGCCATATTTGGGGTCGGGAAGGAATTTTCCTCCAGGGCAGATTGGCAGAGGCCCTGGGGGTTTTTCACCTTCCTCTGCAGCATGGGGCACGGGTCACTTGCTGGAGGATTCTCTGCACCTTGAAGTCTTTAAACCACGAGTTGAGGACTTCAATAGCTCAGACATAGGTCAGGGGTTTGTTACAAGAGTGGGTGGGTGAGATTCTGTGGCCTGCGTTGTGCAGGAGGTCAGACTAGACCCGGGGTCTCAAACACATGGCCAGCGGGGTTCTTTCGTGCAACCCGCCAAGCTTCCTGCGCCCCCCTTCCCGCACGCCCCTCTGCGTACCCCGTGGCGCCGCAAACCCTGCGCTGCTCCCTGAAGCGGCCGGAACCATGCCCCTGCGGCCCTGGGGAGGGGGGGCAGAGGGCTCCGTGCGTTACTCTCACTTCCAGGCACCACCCCCCGCAGCTCCCACTGTCCGGGAACGGGGAACCATGGCCAATGGGAGCTCCGGGGGAGATAGCTGGAGGACCAGCAAGAGCAGCACACGGAGCCATGTGCCCCCCCACCCACCCAACCTCCAGGGACGTGGTTCCGGCTGCTTCCTGGAGCGGAGCAGAGTGACGCTGGGCAAGGGGCCAGGGCAGGCAGGCAGCAAACCTGCCCTGGCCCCAGTCCGCACCACTACCACCCCAGAGCCACTCTAGGTAAGTGGCGCTGGGCCGGAGCCTGCACCCCGCACCCCAACTCCCTGCCCCCTGCCACACCCTGCACCCCTCCTGCACCCCAGCCCCCTGCACCTCTCACCCCCCCTGCACCCTACACCCCAACTCCCTGCCCTGAGCCTCCTGCCACACCCTGCACACCTCCTGCACCCCCTGCCCTGAGCCCCCTGCTGCACCCCTCCTGCACCCCACACCCCAACTCCCTGCCCTGAGCCCCCACCATACCCTGCACCCCTCCTGCTCCCCATGGGGGCAGGGGGGGGCGGGGTTGGG
The DNA here is from genome assembly GCF_965152275.1 of Natator depressus. NCBI lineage: Eukaryota > Metazoa > Chordata > Testudines > Cheloniidae > Natator > Natator depressus. The sequence goes on along the minus strand of NC_134241.1, from coordinate 78,414,504 downwards.
GTGGGGACTTCGGGGAATGGGTTGGAATGGGGGCGGGGAAGGGGTGGGAAGAGGCGGGGCAGGGGCGGGGCCTCATGAAAGGGGTGGAATGGGGGCGGGGGCGGGGCAGCAAGGGTGGGGTGTCAGTGATGCAGCCCTCAGGCCAGTGCACTAGTCCTCATGTGGCCCTTGTGGTCATTTGAGTTTGAGAGCCCTGGACCAGACAATCATAATGGTCCCTTCTGACCTTAAAGTCTATGAGTCTGTCCCAGCAGTTGAAAGCAGAGTCTGGCTCGTACTTGAGGACTGCACTGAGAGATGTCTGAGTGAGATCAGGGATAGGAACCTGTGTCGAGGTAGGAAGGCTTTGGCCTGTAGAGCATCCGGGTCAGCCCCTATGAACTCCAGGCATTGCACTGGCATGAGAGTCGACTTCTGGATGTTGATCTGCAAGTCCAGTTCTGTACGCAAGTGCATCGTGGTGTCGGTGGCTTGACAAGCCTCCTGAAGCGACCGGGCTCTGAGGAGACAATGTGCCAGAGAGAGGTAGATCATTATCCCTTGCGAGCGTAGATGAGTGGCTACCACTGAGAGAACTTTGGAAAATACACTCGTGGCTGACAAGAGTCCAACAGGAAAGACTCTGTATGGATAATGGTCATGTCCCATAGTGAATCTGAGGAAAAGCCTATGAGCCAGTAGTATTGAAATATGACAGTAGGTGTCCTGTAGTTTAAGGGCCGAAAACCAGTCATCTTGTTCCAGTGATAGAATGATCATCGATAAGATGACCATCTTGAATTTCTGAGCCTTGACAAACTTGTTTGAGAGATTTGAGGTCCTGAATGGGTCTCCAACCTCCCTTCCTTTTCGGTATTAGGAAGTAACAAAAGTAGAATCCCTTGCCTTGTAAATGTTGAGGTACCGGTTCTGTTGCTCCTAATTGCAGGAGTTGATCTATCTCCTGTCATAGTAGACTCTTGTGAGAAGGGTCCCTGAAAAGGGAAAGAGAAGGGTGTTGTGGAGGAGGTAGGGAGGTGAAGTGGATGGAGTATCCAGATCAGACAAAATCTAGGACTGATCAGTCTGATGTTATGTGTTCCCAGGCACCGCAGAACACTGCCAAACAATGGTCAAATGGGTGCATGATCATAGACGGTGGTGGGGAGTAGTCTTGCGATACCTCAATCTGCCCGTCAAAAGTGATACTTATAGACTGGGGGCTGGGTCGAAGATTGTGGACTGGACAGTTTACTTTTCATGAATTTTCCCTTTTTCCTCTGAGGATCATAATGGCGCTGTGATTGGAATTGAGATGAGTAAGGCCTGTGTTGGGATTGTGGGATAAAATGCTTCTTTTGTTTCAGGATGTATATTCCCAGCGACCTGATGATGGCCCTCGAATCCTTCAAGGTGTGGAGGGAGGCTCTTCTCAGTGAAGAGCTTCACACCCTCGAAGGAGAGGTCCTCCACTGATGTTTGCACCTCCTTCGGGAATCCAAACAGGTGAAGCCATGATGTCCATCTCCTCATCACAGCCGTGGAGATGGATCTAGCTGGTGTGTCAGTGGCATTAAGGGTCAGTTGCAGCAATGTTTTTACCACCAGTTGTCCCTCCTGAATGCTGGTCTTGAAGGATTCTCGATGACCCTCTGGCAGTTTATCAGTAAAGTCATGCAGTTTGTTGGAATTCATGTGGTCATATTTCACTGTGAGCACCTGGTAATTGGCAATATGAAACTGTAAGGTGGCTGAGGAATACGCCTTCCTGCCAAAGAGATTGAGGCGCATCCAGTCCCTGTCATAGGGTGTTGCCCTGGAATGATGTTGTCAGCCACAAGAATTTACAGCATCCACTATGATGGAATTTGGTGGTGGATGGGAGAAAAAAAGGAACTCTGATTCCTTTGTGGGGACATAATATTTCTTGGCCGCATGCTTACACGTCAGGGCTGCTGATGACAGAGTTTGCCACACTGTTCTAACTGGATCTAAGATGGCTTCATTGATTGGAAGAGCAATTTTCAAGGAGGGAAAGAGTGGGGCTGAGCAGGGGTTGAGCACCCCCGGGCAAAGGGAAAAGCTGGGGCCTGTGCTATCAGAGGGACTGGATACTGACGGTCGCTATGAAGCGTGGGTGCCAGATTGTCGTCTCAGTGCCGGCGGTGCTGAGGATACCCAGCGAGGTAACAATTGCATTTGGCTAGCCCTGGGTTCACTGAGGGGACTTCCCACTCTCTTTTCTGACTTGTGAGAGGCATCCCCAGCCCATTTCTTCAACCCTCTACCCTTCGAAGTCAAATGTTGAGGGGAAGACTCATGCCTGCCTAAGTTGGGTTTGGAGAGCTGCCTCCATAAAGATGATTTTTTTGGCAAAGCTGTCTGTCCTTGTGGGATCTTGGCCAGAGCTGCTGGCAAAGGGGAACAGTTCTGTGGGATTTGGCCCTTGCTGAGGCAGCGGATGCACTGGAAATGCTTGTCCACAACCATGATCGCCTCATTGTGAGTGCGGCACGTCTTGAAACCCAAAGAGCCAGGCACACCCTTGCCCAGCTTCCTCCCCCCTTGCCCCCACCCATGGGGACTGACAAAAGAACAAACTCCTTTCTTCTTCTTTTTTTATTTTTGTGGGGGGTTTTTAAGAAAATGGCCAAATAAACAGTAGAATGAGAAAAGAAACAAAAGAGGCTTCAAAGGAAACTAAAGGTTAGCAAATGTAAGAGCGTTAACAATCCACAAACAGGCAGCTAAAGCTCTGTCTCTAGCCAGTGGTGGTTGAGAAGGAACTGAGGATGGTTAGCCCGCGTCAGCTGACTAGCCTCATGGCGCATGAGGAGAGACAGCACCTGTGCGGGCCTCGCAAACAGTGCTACTGAAGTTCTCCAATCAGCAGTGCAGGGACACAGACACACCTACAGTGGAGCACTTACAGAGACACTACTTGAAGAAGAAATTACTCTTCTGCAACAAATAAGTAAATGAATAAAATGCATTTCCATATGGGCAAATTAAACTGCGTTCGGGGAAATGTTCTGTTTTCAGTCTTCCTCTTCCACCAATACATATCTGCAGCAGGTAGAGAAAAAAAGAATCGGGAAATACAAACATTACATTTTAAGACCTATCAGTAGCTTCCTGGTAGCTTGCTGAATTCAAACACAAGTGGTATCAAAAGGCAAGCGGGCAGCATGTACAATGGTGATTGCTGAGGTACCTTGGCCCACCAGAGAATCACAACATGAAGTACTGGCTGCAGTGCTTCCAACCCCCCTATCTCAATGAAGAAAAGATGGTTTATCCCACTGGTGCAGACCAACTTGAGCCCCACTGCCTAGACATCCCTTAGAGGCTCTTCTCTCCTTTCCCTGGAGGATCTTGCTTCCCATCCAAAGCTGGATTATTCCCGTCCCTAATCACTCCCAGGACCCCACCCCCTACCCAACCCCCTGCTCCCTGTCCCCTGACTGCCCCGACCCCTGTCAACACCCCCGCCCCCTGACAGGCCCCCTGGGACTTCCATGCCCTATCCAATGCCCCCGTCCCCAGAACCTCCAAACCATCCAACCCGCCCTGCTCCCTGTCCCCTGACCATCCCCCGAGACCCTCTGCCCCTTATCCAACCCCTCGGCCCCGGTCCTGCACCCTTAACACACCGCTCAGAGCAGAGTGTTGGAGCCAGACACGCTGACGCACTGATCCGCCGGAGAGCACAGACCTGCCCCGCAGAGCGCTGCTTTACCTCGTTATATCCGAATTCATGTTATATCAGGTCGCATTATATCGGGGTAGAGCTGTATTTTTGTCTCATGAGAAGACCAGACTGGCTGCTCCCTGGAGGGATGGAGGAGTGACAGGCAGTTCTCCTGGTGGGACAGGAGGATGGACAGGCAGGGAGATGGGGGAGTGGAGAGGATCATCCGCTGTGGTATGGAAGAGTGTTAGTGCTGCCCCTTCTCGAGATGGCAGAGCGGAGTGGCTGATCCCATGAGGAACCACACAAACAGCCTGTTGAATGAATGGTCTGCTCCCAGCAGAACAGCAGAGTGAACATGCTGCTCCTGGCAGGAGGGGAAGGAGAAGGAAAGAAAAGAAAAAAAAATGGAGAAAAGAGAATAAAATTGCAAATATCAGGTCTCAGAGCAGGAGAATGGAAAGGCAGGATGGAGAATTGTGAATTTGTAACAAAATATAGGGAGAAGAATATTGAGAGAGAACACGAGAAGAGCCTGAACAGAAATCAACCAGGAGACAGTAATTTACTGAATAATTTATTCTAAGCAAAATAAAACAATTGGACTAGGATTTTTTTTTGAGTAATTGGATACAGGCTGCAGAATTGTTTTGGTGGGACTTCTGGCAACATCCTCATATCATCTTTCAACATCTGTTGCTCAGCTTCAGATCAACAACATCAGCCCTGTAATCAGGCAGAGCTGCAGCACCAGCCCACTCTATGGGGCTCAAGTAAGGGTGAGCACGCCACACAATCTATGGGGCTCAGGTAAGGGTTAGTGAGGAGCGCAGGCCTCCTGGCCTAAGAAGAGGGGAGTACTGCCACCCAAGAGGTGGGGTGACGGGGGACACGGGCTCGCTCAACTCCACCACAGCCCAGACCAGGACCCTAACAGTGGCGGAGTGGTTTTTCTCTTGCCTAGTTTATCCATTTGTTTTATTAGTCTTTGCCTTTTTGTTGTTTGACACATGTCCATTTGCCTTAAACGTCTCCATTTATTTGTAGTCATTTCCAAAAAATTGATACATACTTAAAAAAAAAAATGGATCAGCCTGACACAAATACCCAGCTGGGAAATTTCAGCCTGAACTGTTTAAATCTGACAAAGTTATAAGCAACTGAAAACAAGATCTTATTGTCAGCAACTGGGATGTGGGCAGTCTGACTTACTGGTTAGAGCTGGAGTCTGGGCTAGTGGTCAGAGCCAGGGCCAGGAGTTGGATCCAAGGGTCACAGCCAGAGTCAGAAGTCATTAATCAGAGACAAAGGTTGGAGCTGAGCCAGGAATCAGTAATTGGAGCAAAGGGTCAGAGCCAGAATGAGAAGACAGAGAGCGGAGCCAAGGCTCAGAGCCGGAGTCAGAAGCTGAGCAAGTCTGGGAACAAGGCAGGCACAGGAATAATCACAGCTGCAGGCGTAAGCACTGAGCAGCCAGCAACATGCTCATGCTGCTGGGTTTAAGAGCTCATCTCCTGGTTCCCTTCAGCCATCTGTGTTCATTCGTCTGCCTGGAGACTGAGCTAGCTAGTCCAGGCTCAGCTGCAGGCCTTCATTTCTGACACTGATTATGGGAACCTCAACTGTAGGACAAGCTCAATCTCCACCTAAAATCCACCCCCCCCCCCCCAAAAAAAAAAGTAATATAAAGTAACTCTGTTAACTAATTTGTTTTAAATTAATTCATTTTTTTAAAATTACAGTTTCCGATAAAGCACCCTTTCAATATGTCAGATTTATTTTAAAATTCCTTTAAAAATATTTTATAGGGGTTTTTCTGCTCTTCTGTTGATGTTTCACAGAGTCATAGAATTTAAGAACAGAAGAGAGCATTATGATTGTTTAGTCTGACCTGCTACACAACACAAACTGTTCAGAAACAATCTACAATCAAACAGTTATTTGTAGGAATTACCTGGTGAATAATTTGGGACAAAGACGAAATTTTCAGTTGTTTGTGAGCCATTCGCAAACAGATAAAGAGGCAAAATGTAATTTAAAGTGATTTGCTTTGAATTCTACACCCAGTCCTATTTATTACCTAAAAGCCACTCTGATACTACATAAAAATTATTTAATAGCAATTAACAGAAAACAAAGAAACTTCATGAAAAGAAAAAAGTTAGTAAAATATTTAGAATATTTGGATAGAAATTAATCCTACTCCCAGTGTCGGATAAACTCTTTTTTCCTCAGTACTAGCAGGTATGTTTTATTACTGTAGTACAAGCCAGGTCTAATTACCACTAACAAAAAGGCACTAGCATCTGCCTCCCACACAGCACAGCACAGTTGCTCTACAAGCAATGCAGATATTTTTTCAAGAAATTAAGATGTGTTAGCCCTTGCCTAGATCTGCTGTTTACCAGCTCATGATTACAAAGACAGGCTTTGGACCAACAGGTAAAGAAACCCCAAGGATTCAGAGGGGTCTGGCTCCTCTCTTCTATGAGGATGTGCTCTGCTTCACACTGCTTTGTCTCCGCTTTTCCGATTTAGCCCAGGTTCTATTCTTTAGGTGTGGTCCAGTCTAGGTTGGCTCATATCCTACAGGTCTGGTGTGGGCCAGTTTCTTTCCTCAGGAGCAGGTCTGGTCTGTAGGTGTCCCATGGTGAGACTGGGATTTTGTGGTTTTATTGGAAATCACAGAGCAGCTCAGTTCATCTTAGAATTTTATTTCTTGCATTTAGACAAAAATATGAGGGCAGGATATTGCTTTGATTTTACTTTTATTTGGCTTCATGTGGAAAATGACTGTACTCAGATCCTTGGATACATTGATATTCAAATGTTCAAAGATAAAAAGGAGTTTGGAAGTGAACAGGTTTTTTTTTCTTAAAGATCTAACTTGCTGCAATAAACTTGCCCAATGATATTAAAAAGGTAAAATGTTATATTTTATTTTAGAAAGGACATTTTTCCTGGCCTTATACTTAGCTATGTAGAGTATAGAATTCTACATTGTGGTATGGCCAATTTACAGAAAGCAATTGTACTTATTTGAAAATGGATTTCATCTCTTTAATCTTTGTTAGCCCAGTTAACAAAATCTGTCTGTGCACACACTTCTTTATACAAAGTTGGTTGTACTTGGAGTTTGAACAGTGGCTGATGAGGTTTGTAGTGAGACCTTCCTGGCCAGCTACTAGGACTGGCCAGATGCTGGGGGCTACACGAATGGAAACCAAAATGGTAGGAACCATTGTGTGCATGTGTGAGACCCCCAGTTAGGTTTTAATTATAGGTTCTGGGCACCAATCTGCAAGACTCCATAGGTCACTAGTGAACTACATGGGTGGATAGCCCAAAGATGCAAGATCCAACCCCCAGGCAAGGAAATTATTTTGGAGGGCATTTTGGTGGAAGACTTCACATTCCACACGTTTTTGTAATTGACAGAGAGGAGCACTGCTAGGCAACCTATTTTGCATGGTAATGGTTTACATTTACCTTACATTTCACCTTTCATCTAACAGGTTCTCAAAGAGCTTTATAAATGATGGGCCTGCTCCTGTGCACTTTCCCAGTTAAAATTGTATAGGAGTCTATGTAGGTAGAATGTAATGATCCATATTGGAATTTGGTCAGGAGATCAGAGATAATACCTCTTCTCTCATGAATTTTTGTTCGATGTTTGGGACTTTTCTATTCATCAGTCTGTTGCCTGCCTAACACAAAGGTCCAGATTTGTAAACGTATACAGGTGTTGCTATGCTCAGTGTCACAAAGCCTAAATGTTTTAGACAGCTAAATCCCAGTTTGCTTTTCAATGAGACTTGGGATCCCATGTGCCTCAGTCACTTTTAAAAATGGAACTTAGTCTTCCGAGTCACTTAGGCCCAGATTTTTCTCTGCTTCTCAGGGCAAGGCCTCTGAATGAATTTTTAAAGGTATTTAGTAGGGCTGTCAAGCAATTAAAAAAATTAATTGTGATTCATCGCACTGTTAATAATAGAATACCATTTATTTAAATATTTTTGGATGTTTTCTACACTTTCAAATATATTGATTTCAATTACAACACAGAATACAAAGTGTACATGCTCACTTTGTATTTATTTTTCATTACCAATATTTGCACTGTGAAAAACAAAACAAAAAATAGTATTTTTTCAATTCACCTAATCCAAGTACTGTTGTGCAATTTTTTTATCATGAAAGTTGAACTTACAAATGTAGAATTATGTACAAAAACCCCTGCATTCAAAAATAAAACAATGTAAAACTTTAGAGCCTACAAGTCCAGTCAGTCCTACTTGTTGTTCAGCCAGTCGCTCAACAAGTTTGTTTACATTAGAAGAAGATAATGCTGCCTGCTTCTTGTTTACAATGTCACCTGAAAGTGAGAACAGGCATTCTCGTGGCACTGCTGTAGCCGGCGTCACAAGATATTTACATGCCAGACACACTAAAGATTCATATATCACTTCATGCTTCAACCACCATTCCAGACGACATGTCCATGCTGATGACGGGTTCTGCTTGATAACAATCCAAAGCAGTGTGGACCGACGCATGTTCATTTTCATCATCTGAGTAAGATGCCACCAGCAGAAGGCTGATTTTCTTTTTTGGTGGTTTGGGTTCCATAGTTTCCGCATTAGTGTTGCTCTTTTAAGACTTCTGAAAGCATGCTCCACACCTCATCCCTCTCAGATTTTGGAACACACTTCAGATTCTTAAATCTTGGGTCAAGTGCTATAGCTATCTTTAGAAATTTCACATTGGTATCTTCTTTGAATTTTGTCAAATTTGCAGTGAAAGTGTTCTTAAAATGAACAACATGTGCTGGGTCATCATCTGAGACTGCTATGACATGAAATATATGGCAGAATGAGGGTTGAAACAGAGCAGGAGACATACAATTCTCCCCCAAGGAGTTCAGTCACAAATTTAATTAACACATTATTTTTTTTAATGAGCATCATCAGCATGGAAGCATGTCCTCTGGAACGATGGCCAAAGCATGAAGAGGCATATGAATCTTTAGCGCATCTGGCATTTAAATATCTTGCGACACCAGCTACAACAGTGCCATGCAAGTGCCTGTTCTTACTTTCAAGTGACATTGTAATTAAGAAGTGGGCAGCATTATCTCCCATAGATGTAAACAAACTTGTTTTTCTTAGCGATTGGCTGAACGAGAAGTAGGACTGAGTGGACTTGTAGGCTCTAAAGTTTTATGTTTTGTTTTTGAGTGCAGTTATGTAATCAAAAAAACCTACATTTGTAAGTTGCACTTTCATGATAGAGATTGCACTACAGTACTTGTATGAGGTGAATTGAAAAATAGTATTTATTTTATCATTTTTACACGCATATATTTGTAATCAAAACTAATAATATAAAGTGAGCACTGTATACTTTGTATTCTGTGTTGTAACTGAAATCGATATATTTGAAAATGTATAAAAACATCCAAAACTATTTAATAAATTTCAATTGGTATTCTTTTGTTTAACTGTGTGATTAATCGCAATTAATTTTTTTAAGTTAATTGTGTGAGTTAACTGCGATTAATCGACAGCCCTGGTATTTAGGTGCTTAAGTGCCATTGAAATCAGTGAGAGTTAGGCACCCCAATACCTGTAAAAATCTGGCTCTTAGGCCTTGCAGCTATGAGCAGCACACTGGTTAAATACCTTTACAAATCTGAGCTAAAGGTGCACAGCTACAGAGTTCTAGAGACACTGCATGGCATGAGTAATGATGTGTGTTCAGAATCAATGGGAAGTCTGAATAGGGATTTTGTTGTTTTCTTATCATAGAATCATAGAAGGTTAGGGTTGGAAGGGACCTCAGGAGGTCATCTAGTCTAACCTCCGAAGCAGGGCCAATTCCCAATTTTTGCCCCGGATCCCTAAATGGCCCCCTCAAGGATCGAACTCACAACCCTGGGTTTAGCAGACCAATGCTCAAACCACTGAGCTATCCCTCTCCCCTATCCCTCCCCTCTTCCTGCATTATTTCTTCCATTAAGTTAGTCTAACAGCAATGAGCAGGCTGTCCACAGAAAATAAATTACCTGTTTAACCTAGGAAAAAGCGGTAATGAAATGTTCAGGAGGATCCCTCAGCTTTTTTTCTCAAATAGGAGAGGTGGATCATCTTTTTTGGTCTAAAATTAATATTAGTAATATTATCTAGTGTGTATTCATTTGAATGAGATCCATATGGCCTCATCTCTCATTGAATAAATGGCCAATAATCAACTTTTTTTAAACTTTGCATTTTATTTTCCCATTAAAAGTTACATAGATACACTAAAAGCCCATGCAGTCATTAAATTATAAGGCAGAAGAATAGTAAAGATCTGAAACTCTCAAGTGAAATACAATAAACTTCACAGAAAGAAGAAAGGAATGTCCCAACACAGAGTTAAAAGTACTACAGACCAAATTAGTCAGGTCAACTAGTGAGCAGTTCAGGCAAATAACAGCACATCTAGAACAAATTCATCCCTTGGTGTAATCAGTCCTATTGTCTTTAAGGAGGTGACATATGGTGATGAGCAATGGCTGTCCTCCAATTTCATGTGGCATTTAAGGCAAGCAGGTGAATTCTTTTGTGCAAGAAAGAGAGAGAGATGCTCCTATGTTGCAAGCAACCTCAGTTTACCAAGCACCCAATTCAGGATGTGTTCCCCAATTTTTATTGCTACCCAAAGCACATGATCAGACCCAGAAGGGAAAAATAAGTCTAAATGTATTGAGTGAGAAGTATAATGCGCAACGTCTTTTGGGGTAAGATTTTCAAGCATGCCTAAGTAATTTAGGCAGAAGTCCCACTGAATTTAATCTATGTCATTAAATTGCTTCTAAATCCTGTCCTTGGAAACTAAAAGCAGCACTTACAAGATGACTGGAGTTGAGCAAGATTTATGTTGTGCATGTGTTAGCTGCAAGTTGTGAACATGTAGGAATGAGATTAGCTGATTTTGCTATTTAATATCTTTGCTCAAAACTATGTCCTGGAGTAGCTAAATATTTTTAACAAGTTGTAAATAAAGTAGACTTTGTCTACCTATTTTTTCCACAAAAAAGCAATAGCTCACTTCTTGGGTTGACTCCTGCTCCTGCGTGTTCAAAAGTAACAACAAATGAAATTAAAGAAGATTTCAAGAACCCCACAGAGATAGCCCAATACCTTTAAACATTTAAATGATTAACACAAAAGCAATTATACAGCTGCATAATCCCCACAGATGTTTATTTGATTAGCAATAATGTGGCAGCTGTGTAATCAGAATACTTGCATAGAAATTAGGTAGCATCTGTACTATTAATATTGTAAAGAAGATATAATATATAGGTAGGTAGAATTTTGTTTTATTTCTTCATTTGCTTCATGAAGAAAGCTGGCTCCAATTTAATTTGCATTGGAAATACAAGTAATAATTCTGCCTTATTAAATTTACAATATTGAACCAGACCCTCAGCTGTGTAAATTAGTGTAATCCACTGAAGTCATGCCAGTTTACACCACCTAAAGATTTGCTCTCATGATTATAAATTAATTTTGTTAATGGAAAGAATGCATTAATGCACAAACATTAATAAATAATAATAATGTATAGAACCTATTTAGGATTTTAAATGAGCAAAGCATATTACAGACTTTAACTGATTAACTGAAACTTTCATCATACACCTGAAAATAGTTCTCTTCTAATGAACTGATTTTAATATTTCTTGCTGGGATTTTCAAAGGAGTCCAAGAGAATTATGTACACAAATCCTTCCGTGATTCAATAGGATTTGGAAATCTGAATTCCTTAGGCTCCTTTCAAAATCCCAATCTCTGCAATTTGTGGAGGCAAAAATCAGGCAATATACAAAAAGGTCAATGAATGGAATGGATACATTCTGAAAAGAAAGCGACCTGGTAAATTAATCTTATATGTGTGTGGCTGGAGCTCAAATGTTTAGTTTGTCCCCTGTTGAAACATTCATCCAATTCACTGACATTTCTTCTCATCTCTTGTATTTTAAGCTTGCTCTTCTAAGCACTTCTTCCTACGGACTACGCACGTACAAGAACCATAGGGAGTCTCCACTGGGACCACAACCTGAACATAAATGACATACACATACATTATTCTTCTCCAGCTGGAGTATCCATTAGCTTCAGAGGTATCATAGAACTAAAATCAATATTCATTAGAACCTGAGGGCACTCAACCCATCATAAGATCAAGCCCACAGAGACTATTCCTGATGTTATTGAAGTCAATGGGAGATTTGTTATGGACTTAAATGGGAGCAGGAGCAGACCTATACTGGCTATTCAAAGGATGCCAGGATAAGAGTAGTGGGGGAAGGGGACTCAGACCTGAAGAGAACAGAGAACAAGGGAAGACTAATCCATTCCTCTATCAAAAGTGGCAATCATAAAATCAAATAGCCAGATTATCTTCTCACTTATACCCGGTTTGCATCAGTGTAACTTCATTAGGTCGGCTCCTCAGCTGGACCTGGGCAGTCCAAGAGCCACTGAGAGAAAGGTGTATAAATGTTTTACATCACCTTCCATCCTTGCCCCCCACAAAACTGTGAGTTGTACCCAGTTTTAACTTGTTCCCAGCTGCAACAAAATATCAGAGGGGTGTTCTGGCAGGTGGGTAGTTCTGGAATACATTCATAGATACCAAGACAAGAAGGGGCCATTGTGCTAATCTAGTCTGACCTCCTGTATAACACAGGCCGTAGCATTTCCCCAAAATAATTCCTAGAGCATATCTTTTCAAAAAAACATCCAATCTTGATTTAACAATTGTCAGCAACGGAGAATCCACCATGACCCTTGGTAAATTGTTCCTATGGTTAATTACCCTCACTGTTATAAATGTACACCTTATTTCCAGTCTGAATTTGTCTAGCTTCAACTTCTAGCCACTGAGTTGTGTTATACCTTTCTCTGCTAGACTGAAGAGCCCATTATTAAATATTTGTTTCCTACGTAAATACTTGTAGACTGTAATCAAGTCACCACTTAACTTTGTCTTTGTTAAGCGAAACAGACTGAGCTCTTTGAGTCCATGTGTATGTCTACACTACCGCTTATGTCGGCATAACTTATGTTGCTCAGGGGTGTGAATAAACCATGCCAACATAAGCACTCATCCCGCCGACATCATTTCTACTGTTCATGGAGGTGGTTTTATTATGCTGGTGGGAGAGCTCTCTCCCTTTGGCACAGAGCATCTTCATCAGACGCGCTGCAGCAGCGCAATTGCACTGCTGCAGTGCTGTATGTGTAGACATGGCCTCTCGCAGGATTGCATTAGCTCTTTTGGCCACAGTCTCACACAGGGAGCTCATGTTCAGCTGATTATCCACCACGACCACCAAATCTTTTTCACAGACATTGCTTCCCAGGATAGAATCCCCCATCCTATAAATATGGCCTACATTATTTGTTCCTAGATGTATACATTTATGTTTAGTCATATTAAAATGCATATGGTTTGCTTGCGCCCAGTTTACCAAGCGATCCAGATCGCTCTGAATTAGTGTTCTGTCCTCTTCATTATTTGCAATTCCCCCAATTTTTGAATTATTTGCAAACTATCAGTGGTGATTTTATGTTTTCTTCCAAGTCATTGATAAAAATGTTAAATAGTGTAAGGCCAAGAACCGATCGCTGTGGGACTCCACCAGAAACAGACAGACTCAGTCAAGATTCCTTGTTTATAACTGCATTTTGAGACCTATCAGTTAGTACTGCAGTGTTCTGGCCTCACCTCCTTTCCTTCACCAGTCAATTCACTGGCCCTACATCACCAGAGGGAGTGCATAGGAAGCCAGTTAAACTAGTTTTATGACCCCTTTGCAACACCAGAGCAGTACAAATGAGCCACACTGGGGTCAAGAATTGGCTTGCTGACCTCAATGGCTATACTTTCAATTTACAGCAGTATAAGTGAGAAGAGATTGAACTTTATCGACAGAGAAACTTCCCTTTCCCCCACCCTTAGCCTCATAATGTGATGATTGATTCCTTAATTCTATTGTACAGAAGTTATCTGGGTACTGTGCCTGTTGCGGCGGATTGGGTTTTTTAGATGATTCTGTATATTTAATGTTTTAAACATCTCCTCACCTCCTTTTCATTGGTCAATCCCAGTTTCTTCAAGTCTATGAAGAAATAGTGAACGTTGTTCAAGATGACTTCAGTCTCCTCTATCTGAAACCATAAAATTGGTGTCCACAATTTGTCACACTACTTTCAAACATGACAATCTAATACATTTTCCATTAGTTGTAAATGTAAGCGGGGGAATGGTCCCGCTATTGTGAGGAACTTTTCTGACTTTTGCACTACCCTGGTGAAATGGGCTAGTGGAAGGATTTGAGTCCTCGCTTCCACTTTCTTTACCCAGAGGCCTCCCTGCCCTCGAGGACTCCCCTTCCACTCTCCTGTCTGGCAGAGTCATTGTAGCCCCAACAAAACTGGGCCCAGGATTTCTGGGGGGCTTGACCCCCGACCTTGCTGTGGTCACCTAGGACAGGGGCTAGAGCGTCCCCACTCCAGGGTACTCTCTCTGCACTGGACACTTCGCTGACCCACTGATCACTGCATACAATTTAAAGCAAATACATTTAATCAGCAATTAGTTTAAAAAGGAATAAGGAAAAATGGGAAAGGTTAAAGGAAAACACATCACCACGCTCTGTGGCAGGGAACATCACAAACAGTCTCTCTGGAATGTCAGGGCAGTTCACAGTCTGTTTCTTGTAGCTCCCAGGCCTCCTCAGGCCCTGGCTGTGCTGCAGGGATGCCGTGGGTTGGACACTCGGTCTGGCGGCGGCCACACACTCTCAGGCTCTAGGTGGCAGGACCCTTCTTCGGAGTGTTGCCCCCGCCCCGTTAGGGTTACGATCCCCCTCCAAGTCTGGCCTACAGGGCCTCTTGGCTGGGGGCATCTCCCTGCGCTAGGCCCACTGCCCAGGGTCCCCTTCACTCTCCCCAGCTGCTCTCCGCACCCGGCTCCGGACTGCTCCAGCCCCATGTCCACCACACTGTCTCAGCACTACTGCTGCTCTGCCTCCAGCTCCCTGGGCTGCTTTTCTGGCCCCTCTGGCTCTGGTTGCTACAGCTCTGCTCCCAGGGCAGGTCTGCTCTCTTTGGGCTGTGTCTCTGGCTCTGTGGCCGCGGCTCTGCTCCCAGCAGAGGATCTGCTCTTTCTAGGCTATATCTCTGGCTCTGTGGCTGCAGCCCTGCTCCCAGCACAGGGACTGCTCTCCCTGGGTTGTGTCTCTGGCTCTGTGGCTGCAGCTCTGCTCCCAGCACAGGGACTGCTCTCTCTGGGCTACTTTTCTGGCCCCCCTGGATCTGGCACAGCTTTGCTCCCCAACTCAGCTTGGGCCCCTGCTTTCTCCTCAGCTCAGCCCCACTCTGTCTGACGCAGGCAATTCCAGCTTGCATGAAGGACTGGGCCCTCCCTGGCCTCCTGACTCCCTGATTAGCCTGCCTGCCCTGTCAATCAGGCTGACCTGGAGCATTGGCCTCTTTCCTTTTGATACTGGGAGCTAGTCAACCAAAACACCCTCACTGAACATTAGTAAGGGGACAAGAGTCCCCTTACATAAAGAAAAACAGTTGAATGATCACAAAAGGAAGGGGAGCGCAGAGGATAAAATAAACCGATTTTAGAAACACTTGAACATTATTCTGTAGCATTTTTTCTTTTTCTTTCTGAGCCTACTCCTGTGAAGTGCTGAGTGCCCTTTACTGCTATTATCTTTACAGGACGTGCTCTGCACCTCACCAGGTTGGTATTTTGTGTGCATGCTCAGTTTTCAAAAATGGCTAGCTGCGTCTTCTGGCAGTTTCATGTTTTACTTAGTTTATCTAGACCAGTTCACGTATAACTCACATGGGCTCAGTCTGAACTTCTCGGTGGACCCCACGACTGTATTTATTTTATGAGCTAAATATTAAATGGTGAAAAAGATACCTGAGGAACTCTTGCCAGGATGAGCTTCTGAATATTGTTGACAGTCTTCTGGTAAGAGGGTGAGTATTCCCCACACTCAGGTGGCCCAGAAAATGCCTCAAGGACACACTCGTGAACAGTGCCCCTTAAAAATATTGTATGAATGTAAAGATCTAAAATTACCAATGAAGCATTTCATTAATTGCCATTATGCTTGCCTTTTTTCTCTCTAATATTTTGTTTGGTTATGATTGTAGTTTTCTGCATCTTCCTAACACCAGATATGACACAGGGTTTATACTAAGCCCACTCCCCTGCCACTTCCCCCAATTTCTCCCCAGCCTCCCTACCCCCAGTCTTACAGTTCTGCAAATAAGCAATTTTATTTAAGGTATTTAACAAATTTGATGCAACTTCATATTTTGCAGAGGTGCTCTGTATTCAAATAAGAACTACCCAGATCATCAGCTGGTGTAAATTGACACAACTCCACAGTGGATCTAAGCCAGTTTACACCTACTGACAATCTACCACTCAGAGCTTTATTTTCATAAACACTTGAACACTCACAACTTCAGCTGAAGTCAATGGGAGCTGTGGGTGCTCAGCAGCTGTGAAAATCAGGCCTAGAGAATTTAAATAAGGCAGTTTTAATTGTAACAAAAAGCAAACTGCGGTTGCTTTTTGGGCACAGTCTGTGCAGTGCTTACTGCCTGTGGAAGGTTTTTTGTTTGTTTTTTTTTTAGAGGGAGTTTAGGATAATACATTTGCCAGCAGACATAATTCAATTCAATACGTACCATATCCAGTCAAAGTCAATATCTTGGCACTCGCCATAGCTCCACTTGCAGAATAATTCTGCACTTAAAACCCTATCTGTCGTCTCAGGCAGTGTGGTGTATTTGTCCCTGAAGAAGCCTTCAAAGCCAGACTGTGTTGTTTTCTTAAGTTTCAGATCTTTAATTCCAGAAGAAATAAGCGGACAACCTGTGATCCAAAAATATCAGAAGGAAAGGGTGAGCTCCTATTTATGCAGGGAGATGGGAACTCTTTGGCGGGGGTGAGGTCAGTTCCATAGCCATGGAGCATTCACCCAAAGCTGCATTTGTATGTATTTGTGTGATACTTAGGTATTGTTAAAAATTATTTTCTGCACACACTTAAGTAGCTGAGATCCAACTTCTAAACATTAGAAGTTAGCATTTGATCCTGAAAGATGCTAAGCCCTTACTCTAAAGAGAGGCACACTCCTGATGCAAGCCCCATTAAAGTCAATAAGAGGATCATAACTATCTCAGTATCAGCCAAATTTCTTGACTTTTTAATTTGAGAAGATTTTTTGAATGAGAGGAAACTTAAGGAGCTTGGCTTGTTTAGCCTAACAAAACAAAGGATGAAGGGAGATATGATTGCTCTCTACAAATACATCAGAAGGATAAACACCAGGGAGGGGAGATGAGTTATTTAAGTTAAGGACCAATGGTGGTGCAATGGATATAAATTGGACAAGAACAAGTTTAGGTTTGAAATTTGATGAAGGTTTTTAACCTTCAGTGCTTTCCAAGGGGTGTGGTGAGGGCAAAAAACCTAACTTGTTTTAAGACTGCACTTCGCAAGTAAAGGGAGTGGAAGGTATGATGGCATTGCTTGCAACAGCATATGGCCCATCTGCAACAGCTATTAGCAAATATCTCCAGAGGCCAGATATGGGACACTAGAGGGGAGGGCTCTGAATTACTACAGAGATTTCTTACCCGGGCCTCCACATGCTCAGGGTCTAACTGATGATTTCAGGACTTGAGTAACTCAGCCAGAGTTTATGGACCTGCTACAGGAGTGGGTGGGTGAAGTTCTATGGGCCTGCAATCTGCAGGAGGTCAGACTAGATGATCATGATCATCCCTTCTGGCCTTAAAGTCTGAGTCTGTGACCACCTTGGGATGTTTCAGATGTCTAATCCTTTTGATTGTTTTGTTTCACTATAGGACGAAGATTTTTCTGAGCAAGAGAAGCTAGTTTTGTTTGATCTCAGGTAACAATTAAACCTCTTTCAGGTTTGAATGGTTGATCTGTCAAAAGGCTTTCCATTAAGATACTTAAGAATTATTACTATTGACAGTTGAGAGGTATTTCATTTTTTTAAGCCCTGGAGAAGCACATGCCCCACATACATAGCAATATGATATATGTAAAGCATGCGACACCAACCTTGCAACTACACCAAGATGTCTCCAAAACTGAGACGCTACAGGTCCAAAAGGGAGTCTGTTCTTCTAAACCAGATAAGGATAAATTTCTTTCTGCTGGTAGGGATTGGATGGCTCAGGGCAATGGCAATGGGGTATAGTCTTTGAAAGGTGCTTACATTCTGAAAAATGATTGTGTAAAAATGGCATCGTGAGTAGAGGATGGTTGGAAGTTTTCCATCAAAACTGTTTTTTAAGATAATTGAGTTTTCAACAAAACAAAATTTGTCATGAAAACTGCTCCACATAAAATACTGAGATTTTGTTGCACCATTTTTGCAGAAAAACAAAAATATGTTTTTGTGTCAGGGGTTTTGGGGGGAGGAGGGGTTGTTTGTTTGTTCTACCAAAATTTGACATTTTTATATAAAAATAATTTCTCACCAATTCTAATCATGAGATCTATTTTTATTCTATCTCAGTGATTTTCACATTATCTATCATCTTAAGCGCATTACAATAATTTCTGAGCTCTTATGCAATGTTTATCAATACCCTATTTTATGCTATTACTATTACTCTCTCCAGTGGGCTCCGTGCCACTAGAGGGGACAGAACACCACACTCAGGTGGTGTGTCGGTTACATACTTCCCCTAGCTGAGGAAGCGCATTCCAAGCTTCAGAGACTTCCCAGTTGAAATCCTGGGCAAGCCCCCCTTTGTAATACTAACAGACCCCGGTCATTGGCAGGTGGGATGGAACTGGTGGCCTCTGGAGCTTAGTGCAGGAGCCTCTACTGCATGAGCTAAAAGCCATATGGCTGTTTGCTAAGGCTGTAGAGCAAATTTGTTAATCTCTCTCTCTGTCTCTGCCTCTAGATGGGACAGAACACCACACCCAGGAGGTGTGTGGGTTACAGAATCACTGCCCAGGAGGCTTTGGCCATCAGAAAACCCCCTGGTAGCCGTATGGCCAATTTCTTTCCAGGTCTAACAAAACTGTGAAACAGGGAGGAGATTGGATATTTCATAGGATTGGTAATGGGCTACAGAGCCTTTTATCTCTCGGTTACAAGTTTGAATCCAGCCTCAGTCATCAGCAATTAAAGGTTGCTACTATCTGGTGGTGGTTGTTCAGTAGCTAAGGAGTCTCTTGTTAGTATTTGTATCAGAGTAGTGCCTAGAAACTGTAGTCCCGTTGTGCTTTACACTATAGCGATCTCAGTCCAGTTCCCAGCATTACATCCCCATGTCACCCAAAATACCAACACATTTGGCTCTAACTGGCACTCTTGTTGGCAGTCACAGCAATTAACTGGAACTTATACATTCAGATTAGCAGTCAGACACATAATATCCTAATTTACATATGCAAATACAGCCTTAAATCCTGCATGTCTTGAGCATTCCAAAACTCTGACTGAAGTCAATGGTCGTTTTGGTTATGCAAGAAATGCAGTATTTGCATGCACACATTTGAATGTTTACACATGAAAAATTGCTTGGACAGAAGTATGGGTGCAATTTTAGCGGTTCGGCTGAGGTCCTTCTGACAGTTGGGCCTGATTTGTAATTGCATCTTTTTAAAAATAAAGCCAGGGCATATCCATGGGCTTTGTAGTGTTAATGCAAACTAGGTGGTTGGACTTAAATTCTCTGTCTTTGGATGGATATTGACTGTTAGAGTAATACTAATAGTCAGATTGTAGGCTATACTAGAATATATTGGTTTAAGCAGCTTATTTTCAGAAGACAGTTAAATCCTGTGAGTTTATAAAGTATTAGTGCTTTGTAAACAATTGTTATTGTTATGTGTTTAGAATAACTCTATAAATATAACTCTGGATCCCACATTACTTGCTCACCCATGATTCTGTGAACAAAGACACAGGATCAGATCCATAGTAAAAACTTTGTATGTGCTGCTTTCTATGTTTTACCACTACGAGGAACCTTTGATTGTGTCCTAAGCCCTTTAACTCCTGCTACTATCCCTAAACCTGTCTGTTTTGAATCAATATAAGAACACAAGAATGGCCATAGTGGGTCAGACCAAAGGTCCATCCAGCCCAGTATCCTGTAAACCGACAGTGGCCAATGCCAGGTGCCCCAGAGGGGGTTAACCTAACTGGTAATGATCAAGTGATCTCTCTCCTGCCATCCATCTCCACTCTCTGACAAACAGAGGCTAGGGACACCATTCCTTACCCGTCCTGGCTAATAGTCATTAATGGACTTAACCTCCATGAATTTATCCAGTTCTCTTTTAAACTCTGTTATAGTCCGAGCCTTCACAACCTCCTCAGGCAAGGAGTTCCACAGGCTGACTGTGCGCTGTGTGAAGAACTTCCTTTTAGTTTTAAACCTGCTACCCATTAATTGCATTTTGTGGCCCCTAGTTCTTATATTATGGGAACAAGTAAATAACTTTTCCTTATTCACTTTCTCCACACCACTCATGATTTTATATACCTCTATCATATCCCCCCTTAGTCTCCTCTTTTCCAAGCTGAAAAGTCCTAGCCTCTTTAATCTCTCCTCATATGGGACCCGTTCCAAACCCCTAATCATTTTAGTTGCCCTTTTCTGAACCTTTTCTAATGCTAGTATATCTTTTTTGAGATGAGGGGACCACATCTATACGCAGTATTCAAGATGTGGGCATACCATGGATTTATATAAGGGCAATAAGATATTCTCTGTCTTATTCTCTATCCCTTTTTTAATGATTCCTAACATCCCATTTGCTTTTTTGACTGCTGCTGTACACTGTGTGGATGTCTTCAGACAACTATCCATGATGACTCCAAGATCTTTCACCTGATAAGTTGTAGCTAAATTAGCCCCCATCATATTGTATGTATAGTTGGGGTTATTTTTTCCAATGTGCATTACTTTACATTTATCCACATTAAATTTCATTTGCCATTTTGTTGCCCAATCACTTAGTTTTGTGAGATCTTTTTGAAGTTCTTCACAGTCTGCTTCGGTCTTAACTATCTTGAGCAGTTTAGTATCATCTGCAAACTTTACCACCTCACTGTTTACCCCTTTCTCCAGATCATTTTTGAATAAGTTGAATAGGACTGGTCCTAGGACTGACCCTTGGGGAACACCACTAGTTACCCCTCTCCATTCTCAAAGATTTACCATTTATTCCTACCCTTTGTTCCCTGTCTTTTAACCAGTTCTCAATCCATGAAAGGATCTTCCCTCTTATCCCAATACAACTTAATTTACATCAGAGCCTTTTGTGAGGGACCTTGTCAAAGGCTTTCTGGAAATCTAAGTACACTATGTCCACTGGATCCCCCTTGTCCACATGTTTGACCCCCTCAAAGAACTCTAATAGATTAGTAAGACATGATCTCCCTTTACAGAAACCATGTTGACTTTTGCGCAACAATTTATGTTCTTCTATGTGTCTGACAATTTTATTTTTTACTATTGTTTCAACTAATTTGCCCAGTACTGACGTTAGACTTACCAGTCTGTAATTGCCAGGATCAGCTCTAGAACCCTTCTTAAATATTGGTGTTACATGAGCTATCTTGCAGCCACTGGGTACAGTAGTTGATTTAAAGAACAGGTTAAAAGCCATAGTTAATAGTTCCGCAATTTCACATTTGAGTTCTTTTAGAACTCTTGGGTGAATGCCATCTGGTCCCGGTGACTTACTGTTAAATTTCTCAATTAATTCCAAAACCTCCTCTAGTGACACTTCAATCTGTGACAATTCCTCAGATTTGTTACCTATAAAAGACGGCTCAAGTTTGGGAATCTCCCTAACATCCTCAGCCATGAAGACTGAAGCAAAGAATTCATTTAGTTTTGCTGCAATGACTATCATCTTTAAAAAGAAAAGGAGTACTTGTGGCACCTTAGAGACTAACCAATTTATTTGAGCATAAGCTTTCGTGAGCTACAGCTCACTTCATCAGATGCATACTGTAGCTGTAGCTCACGAAAGCTTATGCTCAAATAAATTGGTTAGTCTCTAAGGTGCCACAAGTACTCCTTTTCTTTTTGCGAATACAGACTAACACGGCTGTTAGTCTGAAACCTATCATCTTTAAGTGCTCCTTTTGTATCTCAATCATCCAGGGGCGCCCCTGGTTGTTTAGCAAGTTTCCTGCTTCTGATGTACTTAAAAACCATTTTGTTATTACCTTTTGCGTTTTTGGCTAGCTGTTCTTCAAACTCCTTTTTGGCTTTTCTTATTACATTTTTACATTTAATTTGGCAGTGTTTATGCTCCTTTCTATTTACCTCACTAGGATTTGACTTCCACTTTTTAAAAGATGCCTTTTTATCTCTTTCTGCTTCTTTTACATGGTTCTTAAGCCACGGTGGCTCTTTCTTAGTTCTTTTACTTTGTTTTTTAATTTGGGGTATACATTTAAGTTGAGCCTCTATTATGGTGTCTTTGAAAAGTGTCCACGCAGCTTGCAGGGATTTCACTCTAGTCACTGTATCTTTTAATTTCTGGATAACTAACCTCCTCATTTCTGCATAGTTCCCCTTTCTGAATTAAATGCCACAGTGCTGGGCTGTTAAGGTGTTCTTCCCACCACAGGAATGTTAAATGTTGTTATATTATGGTCACTATTTCCAAGAAGTCCTGTTATAGTTACCTCTTGGACCAGATCCTGCGCTCCACCCAGCACTTGATGGAGAGTTGACTCTCCCCTTGTGGGTTCCTGTACCAGCTGCTCCAAGAAGCAGTCCTTTAAAGTATCGAGAAATTTTGTCTCTGCATTTCGTCCTGAGGTGACATGTACCCAGTCAATATGGGGATAATTGAAATCACCCACTATTATTGAGTTCTTTATTTTGATAGCCTCTCTAATCTCCCTTAGCATTTCATCATCACTATCACTGTCCTGGTCAGGTGGTTGATAACAGATCCCTACTGTTATATTCTTATTAGAGCATGGAATTACTATCCATAGAGATTCTGTGGAGCATGTGGATTCATTTAAGATTTTTATTTCATTTGATTCTACATTTTCTTTCACGTATAGTGCCACTCCCCCCACCGCACGACCTGTTCTGTCCTTCCGATATATTTTGTACTCTGGAATGATTGTGGCCCATTGATTGTCCTCACTCCACCAGGTTTCTGTGATGCCTATTATATCAATATCCTCCTTTAACATGAGGCACTCTAGTTCACCCATCTTATTATTTAGACTTCTAGCATTTGTGTACAAGCACTTTAAAAACTTGTCACTGTTTATTTCTCTGCCCTTTTCTGATGTGTCAGATTCTTTATGTGAATGTTTCTCATCTGATCTGGCCCATACTTTATCCTTTTCCATCCTCTCCTCCTGACTAAAACCTAGAGAATCTCTATGAATAGACTCTCCTCTAAGAGAAGTCTCTGTCCGGTCCACATGTGCCTCTGCAGCAATCAGCTTTCCCCTATCTCTCAGTTTAAAAACTGCTCTGCAACGTTTTTAATGTTAGGTGCCAGCAGTCTGGATCCACTCTGGTGGAAATTAAGGGACATTAAGGAAGAAGTAATGATGCTGCTGGAAAATTATAAGTTATTTACTCACCATTCTGACACTGTTCGACTTCACAAAAGCGAATTCCTTCAGGAACAAAGATAAAGGAATGGACATGGGGAACTCCATCCTACAGATTAAAAACACACATGAAAGTAAAACTGCAATGTACTATAGTATAACTTTTAAAAAATGAACAGAGAGAAACAATTATCCAGAATATATGTGCTGCATTACACTAGCATTTTTATATACCTGTTCTAGACGCCGCCATGGTGCCTCTTGAATGTAGGCCTTGACGTACACCACATGACAGTATGATGAAATGAAGTGATTGCAGATATCCAGGGCAAATTGTTCTATAGTTTCAATCTAAGAAAACAAATAACATCTTAGAGGGCATGAGTTACGTAATGTATATTGGCATACAGGTCCAGATCACTGTAAATGTTGTGGATAAAAATGGGTTTTGTGGCCAATATGGATGCCATTCAATTCTGGGTTTATAAAGACAATGTCTGTCTAACAACTGAGCACAATGCACTCTAAATTGCAATAGGAGCTAAAAAGTCATGTTTTGTCAGAGATCCCTTAGTCCTTACGTAAAGTAGGACTCACACCAAGGAAAGGACAGAGCAAGCTAGAATCACTGGATTGAAGTCCAGTCACTACTAGAACCTGACCCTTAGAAGATAAAATGTCAAAACACTCTGGGTGGGTGCTCTGATTCAATAATAAGAACTGAACAAGGATAAAAGCTAAAGATGGGGTTTAATTAATTAGACTGAGAATTTGGTACACAGTGTGACATAATTAGGCTATTTAGAATTAGGACATTAAAAGACTAGCTGATGAAACTAAACTGAGGATAGTGATATTTACCTTCTTTGTAAAGCACTTTGAGATCGACTGATGGAAAGCACTATATAAGAGCTAGGTATTATTTTTGTTATTATTATTTATTATTTTATTAAAGAGTGCACCAGCTGTCCAAGGTACCCAAAGACATGGGTGAAAACAGTGCTGGCTTTATCAGATAAAAGTCTGTCTGAAAACTAAAGAGGGGTCCAAATTCCAAGTTTAAGATTCAGAATTGGATTCATACTTTTCCAAAGTTCAGGGGTATCAGACACAGGGGATCTGGCCTGATCAAATACAAAAAACATTCATGATAAGAGAGGTCAGCCAAGCCTAAAAATGTCTTCAATATATAAAATATAGATTATTCACATTTGTGCACCAAATACCAGATGAGAGAGTCTATTTTCTGTATGAAGAATCAGTACTGGAAAAAGAAAAGACCCGGTTCAAAATCTTGAAGGGAACCTTAGTGCCAAACTGGAAAGCAGAC
Organism: Natator depressus; assembly: GCF_965152275.1. Classification (NCBI taxonomy): domain Eukaryota; kingdom Metazoa; phylum Chordata; order Testudines; family Cheloniidae; genus Natator; species Natator depressus. The sequence goes on along the minus strand of NC_134241.1, from coordinate 78,389,811 downwards.
AGAGGAAGAAAAACAAATGAAAGAGAGTAGGCATTTTGATCTCATCCAAACTCTCTTCACCTTTTGCCTAGAGAAGAGCTTCTGGAACTGGATGAGCTTTGGAAGGGGACAGGACAGGACAATGAAAGAGGAGGGAGGATGGTTTGATATATGATGACAACAGAAAAGTAAGTACAATGACTACTTCCAAATAAATTCCAAGACAACATCACAAACACCAATCAGTACAATACTAAGTAGAAGAGTTTAAAAGAATACCCCGTTGCATTTTGCCAAAGCAATGACAGTGTTCTTCATGGTGTCAGTAGGGATAACAGCAGAATTGTCTCCCTGCGAGTATTCATTGACAGAATCCAGTCTGAGATGTACACAAGCTTCCACTTCTTTAATGCAGTGTTTCTTGCCATCTCTTCTAATGTGAAGAAGCTTAATCATGTTCTTTCCATACTCAGAATTTAAGATTTCCAGATCTTCATTCTGCAATAAGAACACATGCATTTTCTACTCAGGGGAGATCCCAGTTACAATGGAACCAAAGTCTGGCTTAGCTGGATCAAAGACCTGTTTCCTTATCAATAAATGGTGATATTTTTATTTCTGTGGTTACCTATGATAATTAAAATAAGTAATGGTGATGGTGTGAAATCTTGGCAGGAAGAAAGGAAACATTTTAAGAAGATACTGTTATTAGTGTATTTAACATTTATATTGCAGTAGTGCCTAAAGACCTCAGCTATTGTGGGCTCTGTTGCGTTGGGCACTGTACAAACACCCCAGGTAATCTGTCTATAGTGTGGAACAAATGTTCTGTTTGACACAGGGAGATATAACATACCACTACGGATATTAGGCCTGATGTACCACTATGTTACTCCTCATATATATATTGGCTGTGACTCCACTGAAATCAGTGCTAGGCTGAAATCAATGGAGTTACACCACCATAAAATGGGAATTACAACATTGCAGAATGAGGCCCATTATTATTATTTTATTTTATTTTAATTTATTTTATTACTACTACTACTATTGTGGTAGGGCCCAGGGACCCCAATCATAGAACGGGACCACACTGTACTGGGCACTGTGCAAATACATTTAAAAAAAGACAGCCCCTGCCCCAAAGAGCTTACAATCTAAGTATAAGAGAAGAGACAACCAATTAATACAACAAATGGGGGAGAACAAGGAAACAATCAGACTGTGATGGAATATACAAACCCCACCCTGTCCTGGAAGGGGTTAAAGGATGGTACTGGGCCCAGGTAGCCCTGCCCCTCCAGCCTTGCATGCTCCAACTGGAGACAGGGTTGAAAAGGGAGAAAACCCAGCTGTCAGGGTTCCTTCCCCACTCTGAACTCTAGGGTACAGATGTGGGGACCCGCATGAAAGGCCCCCTAAGCTTATTCTTACCAACTTAGGTTAAAAACTTCCCCAAGGTACAAACTTTGCCTTGTCCTTGAACAGTATGCTGCCACCACCAAGCGTTTTAAACAAAGAACAGGGAAAGAGACCACTTGGAGATGTTTTCCCCCAAAATATCCCCCCAAACCCTCCACCCCCTTTCCTGGAGAAGGCTTGATAATAATCCTCACCAATTTGTACAGGTGAACACAGACCCAAACCCTTGGATCTTAAGAACAATGAAAAATCAATCAGGTTCTTAAAAGAAGAATTTTAATTAAAGAAAAGGTAAAAGAATCACCTCTGTAAAATCAGGATAGAAAATACTTTACAGGGTATTCAGATTCAAAACACAGAGGATCCCCCTCTGGGCAAAACCTTAAAGTTACAGAAAACAGGAATAAACCTCCCTCTTAACATAGGGAAAATTCACATAAAACGAAAGATAAACTAATCCGCCTTGCCTGGCTTACCTATACTGGTTGCAATATTGGAGACTTGGATTAGGATGGGTTGGAGAAGATGGATTTCTGTCTGGCCTCTCTCAGTCCCAAGAGAGAACAAACAAGTAAACAAAGAGCACAAACAAAAGCCTTTCCACCCCACCCCCCAAGATTTGAAAGTATCTTGTTCCCTTATTGGTCCTTTGGGTCAGGTGCCAGCCAGGTTAGCTGAGCTTCTTAACCCTTTACAGGTAACAGGATGTTGCCTCTGGCCAGGAGGGATTTTATAGCACTGTATACAGAAAGGTGGTTACCCTTCCCTTTATATTTATGACATGCCCCCCAAATCACAGATAGGGTGAAACACTGGCTGTGATTTCTTCCTGGAGCTCTAGGATAAAACAGAGTTAATAAGACACATTCATCTCTAAATATACTACTAACTGTATAAAGACTAACAATATTTCCCACATCTTAAGGACGATTTGGACCGGTTGATTCTGGGAAACTTTCACGGGAGAATGCATCAGCCACTTTGTTAGAAGCTCCTGAAATGTGTTGTATATCAAAATCTTGGAGAGCTAAACTCCACCGAATACGTTTTTTGTTATTTCCCTTGGCGGTATGAAGCCACTGTAGCGCAGCATGGTCGGTTTGCAGGTGGAAACGCCGTTCCCCAAACGTATGGGCATAGCTTTTCCAGAGCGTAGACAATGGCGTAACGTTCCTTTTCACTGATTGGCCAGTGGCTTTCCCTCTCAGACAGCTTCTTGCTGAGAAAAACAACAGGATGGAACTCTTGATTCGGTCCTTCCTGCATTAAGACTGCTCCCACACCATACTCGGACGCACCTGTGGTTACTAGGAACGGTTTGTCAAAGTCTGGGGCCCTTAGCACAGTGTCAGACATGAGTGTTGCTTTAAGCTGGTTAAAGGCCTTCTGACACTCTTCAGTCCACTGAACTTCATTTGGCTGTTTCTTTTTGGTTAGGTTAATCAGTGGGGTGGCGATTTGGCTGTATTGCGGTACAAATCGCCTGTAATATCCGGCCAGGCCTAAGAAGGATTGGACCTGTTTCTTTGACTTTGGGACAGGCCACTTTTGGATAGCATCCACTTTGGCCTGTAGGGGATTGATCATTCCTTGATCCACCTGGTGTCCAAGGTAAGTCACTCTGTTTAGGCCTATTTGACACTTCTTAGCCTTAACCGTTAGTCCTGCCTCCCTTATGCGCTCGAAGACTTTTTGTAGATGTTCCAGGTGTTCTGCCCAGGAATCCGAAAATATGGCCACATCATCAAGGTAGGCGACTGCATATTCTCCCAATCCCAATAGGAGACCATCTACAAGTTTTTGGAAGGTGGTGGGTGCATTCCGCAGCCCGAAAGGGGGCACATTAAATTCATACAGCCCGACATAGATTCATAGATATTAAGGTCAGAAGGGACCATTATGATCATCTAGTCTGACCTCCTGCACAATGCAGGCCACAGAATCTCACCCACCCACTCCTGCAATAAACCTCTCACCTATGTCTGAGCTATTGAAGTCCTCAAATCATGGTTTAAAGACTTCAAAGTGCAGAGAATCCTCCAGCAAGTGACCCGTGACATGTGTGATGAAGGCTGACCTTTCCTTGGAGGATTCATCTAGCAGTACCTGCCAGTATCCCTTGGTTAAGTCCAAGGTAGAGATGAACTGGGCCTGTCCCAGTTTCTCCAGTAGTTCATCTGTGCGTGGCATTGGGTAGTTGTCTGAGCGAGTTACAGCATTTAGCTTACGGTAGTCCACGCAAAAACGTATCTCCCTATCTGGTTTGGGAACTAGAACCACTGGAGATGCCCATGCACTCCGGGAGGGGCGGATTACACCCATCTGTAGCATATCCTGGATCTCCTGTTCTATAGCAGTTTTAGCTTGAGGAGACACCCGGTAAGGTTGGGCTCTAATTGGGTGAGCATTACCTGTGTCAATGGAGTGGTATGCCCATTCAGTCAGTCCTGGGGTGGCTGAGAACGCTGGCGCATAGCTAGTGCACAGCTCCTTGATCTGCTGTCACTGCATACGCCCAAGGGTCATGGAGAGGTTCACCTCTTCCACGTCACCATCACTTTTCCCTTCGTAGTAGACACCTTCAGGCCACTCAGTGTCATGTCCTCCCTGGGCTGTAAACTGACAAACCTTTAATTCTCTGGAATAAAAGGGCTTTAGAGAATTAATATGGTACACCTTAGGCTTTTGGACTGAGGTGGGGAATGCTATGGGATAATTAACAGCTCCCAGGCGCTCTTGGACCGTGAATGGCCCTTCCCACGACACTTCCATTTTATGGGCCTGGAGCGCCTTTAAGACCATGACCTGGTCCCCTACTTTGAAGGACCGCTCTCTGGCATGTTTATCATACCAGACTTTTTGCTCTTTTTGAGTATCTTTTAGGTTTTCTTTAGCAAGGGCTAGAGAGGTTCAGAGTGTGTTTTGTAGGTTGGTTACAAAGTCCAGAATGTTAGTTCCTGGAGAAGGTGTAAACCCCTCCCATTGCTGCTTCACCAACTGTAATGGGCCCTTAACCTCGCGACCATATACAAGTTCAAATGGTGAAAACCCTAACCTGGGATGTGGTACAGCTCTGTAGGCAAAGAGCAACTGCTGCAACACTAGGTACCAATCATTGGAGTGCTCATTTACGAATTTAAGTATCATGGCCCCCAAAGTTCCATTAAACTTCTCCACCATGCCATTTGTTTGATGGTGGCAAGGGGTGGCAACCAAATGATTTACCCCATGAGCTTCCAAAAGGCTTTCCATAGATCCTGCCAGGAAATTAGTTCCTGCATCTGTAAGGATGTCGGAGGGCCAACCTACCCTGGCAAAAATGTCTGTTAGTGCCTGGCACACACTTTTAGCCCTGTTGTTGCTTAGAGCTACTGCTTCCGGCCATCGGGTGGCAAAATCCATGAAAGTCAGTATGTACTGCTTTCCTCTGGGTGTCTTTTTCTGAAAAGGACCCAGAATATCCACAGCTACTCACTGAAATGGAACCTCAATGATGGAGAGTGGCTGGAGAAGGGCTTTGACCTGGTCTTGGTGTTTTCCCACACTTCGGCATGCCTCACAAGATTGGACATAGGCAGAAACATCCTTGCCCATTCCCGCCCAGTGGAATGACCGCCCCAAATGGTCTTTGGTCCTGTTCACCCCAGCATGGCCACTAGGATGATTATGGACTAAGCTCAAGAGCTTTCCCTAGTACTTAGTTGGAACTACCAACTGTCTCTGAGGATGCCAGTTTTCCAGGTGTCCACCAAAAAGAGTTTCCTTGTATAAAAGTTCTCTTTCTACAACAAACCAGGATCAATTAGAAGAGTTGAGAGGCAGTGGGTTGCTCCGTGCCTCGGTCCAAGCTCTCTGGAGGCTTTCATCTTCTTCCTGTTCGGCCTGGAACTGTTCCCATAATGCTGAAGACATCAGTTCCTCAGTGGATTGTGGACTTGGGCTTGGTCCCTCTGGAAGCGATGCAAGTGATGGGGCTGTTTCCGTTGGTGGTGAACCGCTCTCCGCTGGTGCACTATGGGGTTTTTCAGGCTCTGGCTGAGCCTCTTGTGTAGGGTCATTTGCTGCTGCTGCCAATGCAGGCTCAGTGGTGCCCTCTGGTGTTGGAGCTGTAGACAGGGTTGCAAGCACTGGACTCAGTGCTGTCAATGGTTCTGGTGCTGGTTGCTTCGCCAGTTTCGGTTCAGAGACTGGCTTTGGCTGGGTCTCTGGGACTGGATCCACTACGGCCTTTGCAGTCGTTGGCAGGGGATCCAGTTCCACCACCTCCATCTGGGTCTCTGGTAACACAGACGGGGCCCTGCTGGAAGGCTCAGGAACAGGGATAGGTGTGGAAGCTTGCTTAGTCTGGCTGTGGGTGACCATACCCACCCTCTTGGCCAGCTTTACCTGGTTGGCCAAGTCTTCCCCCAGCAGCATGGGAATGGGATAATCATCATAGACTGCAAAAGTCCACATTCCTGACCAGCCCTTGTACTGGACAGGCAACTTGGCTGTAGGCAAATCAAAAGAGTTGGACTTGAAGGGTTGAATCGTCACTTGGGCCTCTGGGTTGTTTAAGTTGGGGTCCACTAAGGATGGATGGGTAGCTGACACCTGCGCTCCAGTGTCCCTCCGTGCTGTAACCTTCTTCCCACCTACACTCAGTTTCCCTTCGCTCTAAGAGTATCTGGGAGGCATCTGGGCTTTGAGGACCTTTGGTGTGACCCCGGTGCAATGAACTGTAATCTGCTGGGGTTCTTGGGGAAAGTGGCCTTCACATGCCCCAGCTCATTACATTTAAAACATCACCCAGTTGACTGGTCACTAGGGCAAGGTGGGTTGCTGGAGAATGGTGTGGTGGGATGATAAGGTGTCTGGGGTTTTCCTTGGGATGTAGGTGGGTCCTTGGGTTGCCCCCGGTGATAGGGTTTTGTTTCGGGTTGCCCCTTTTGATATTCGCCCCAACTGCTCCTAGTTTTTTTTCTTTCTGCCACCTCCACCCATTTGGCTCCAATCTCCCCCGCCTCGATTACAGTTTTGGGCTTCCCATCTAGGAAGTACCTTTCTATTTCCTCAGGAACACCCTCTAAGAACTGCTCCATTTGCATTAGGAAGGGCAACTCTTCTGGAGATTTAACACTTGCTCCTGATATCCAAGCATCCCAATTTTTCACAATGTGGTAGGCATGTCAGGTAAATGACACGTCTGGTTTCCACCTTAGGGCTCTGAACCGCCGACAGGAATGCTCGGGTGTTAGCCCCATTCTGACTCTCGCCTGGGTTTTAAAAAGTTCATAACTGTTCATGTGTTCCTTAGGTATTTCAGCCTCCACGTCTGCTAAGGGTCCACTGAGCTGCGGCCTGAGCTCTACCATGTACTGGTCTGTAGAGATGCTGTACCCAAGGCAGGCCCTTTCAAAGTTTTCGAGGAAGGCCTCAGTATCATCATCTGCCTTGCAGGTGGGGAACTTTCTGGGATGGGAAGTGGTACCTGGAGCAGGATTGCTAGGGTTGATTGGTATATTCTGCTGAGCCCTTGCCTTCTCCATCTCCAGTGCATACTTCCTCTCTTTTTCTTTCTCCTCCATATCTCTCTTGTGGGCAGCTTCCTCCGCCTCCACCCTGGCTTTTTCTGCCTCCATATCCAAGCTCCTTAAGGCCATCTGTCTATCATGCTTTTTGTTTCTCTTCATTTCGAATCTGGCCAGCTCTAGTTTATTAGTTGCTTCACTGGTAGTCATTTTCCTGCTTTCTTGTGCTTAACTCTAGCTATACCCGAGAGTTAGGAAAAAAAAAAAAAAAAAACTTGTGAATTTCCCTGCAGGAGGTTAACTACCCTGCCTTTAGGTAGAGAAAACTCCAGCTCAAAAAGAAAAATCCCTTTGTAAAAAAACCTAACACCTCTGTCTCCAGGCAGACAGAAAACTCTCTAGCTGCTCTCAGCTTTAAAAAAAACTCTTCAGGTCTGTGTTTTTGGTTCAAAATTATCTCTGGTTCAAAATGATCCCACCTCTCTGCCACCATGTCAATGTTCCTTTCCCACTCTGAACTCGAGGGTACAGATGTGGGGACCCGCATGAAAGACCCCCTAAGCTTATTCTTACCAACTTAGGTTAAAAACTTCCCCAAGGTACAAACTTTGCCTTGTCCTTGAACAGTATACTGCCACCACCAAGCTTTTGAAACAAAGAACAGGGAAAGAGACCACTTGGAGATGTCTTTCCCCAAAATATCCCCCCAAGCCCTACACCCCCTTTCCTGGAGAAGGCTTGATAATAATCCTCACCAATTTGTACAGGTGAACACAGACCCAAACCCTTGGATCTTAAGAACAATGAAAAATCAATCAGGTTCTTAAAAGAAGAATTTTAATTAAAGAAAAGGTAAAAGAATCACCTCTGTAAAATCAGGATGGAAAATAGTTTACAGGGTATTCAGATTCAAAACACAGAGGATCTCCCTCTGGGCAAAACCTTAAAGTTACAGAAAACAGGAATAAACCTCCCTCTTAACACAGAGAAAATTCACATAAAACGAAAGATAAACTAATCCGCCTTGCCTGGCTTACCTATACTGGTTGCAATATTGGAGACTTGGATTAGGATGGGTTGGAGAAGATGGATTTCTGTCTGGCCTCTCTCAGTCCCAAGAGAGAACAAACACATAAACAAAGAGTACAAACAAAAGCCTTTCTCCCCCCTGCAAGATTTGAAAGTATCTTGTTCCCTTATTGGTCCTTTGGGTCAGATGCCAGCCAGGTTAGCTGAGCTTCTTAACCCTTTACAGGTAACAGGATGTTGAGGGATTTTATAGCACTGTATACAGAAAGGTGGTTACCCTTCCCTTTATATTTATGACACCAGCTCAGAAGGGAGAGGCTGTGGAGGAAGACTACCTGGAAGGCTCCTGACAAACGTGCCAGAGAAGTCCCCCTGAGGGAACAGGGCTACATGTTGAGCCCAGTTGGGGCTGACAGTTTGGTTTCTTTTTCTTTTTACCTTATCTGGGTCCAGAACCCTAGAGAGGAAAGCAGTGGAAAGAAGTGACACAACAAAAGTGACACACTAAAGTGCTGTGCTGTAACTGCTAGAACAAACTAAAAGGAACCTATTTCGCGTTAATATATTCCTGTCTGACACATGACTACACAGAATTTCCTGGAGTGGCTCTGGATTTGTTTCCCTGTAGATGAGATCACAGTCTGTCCCTCACACTGGAGAGCCAAGTCACCCCATTGGCTCAGATCTGCACTAATATTTTCTGGCTTGCCCCTGAAAATTCATGAATTCAACCAGCCAAAAGGTGTCAAAATCCTTTTAAACCTCTCCCCATATTTGTAAAACAACAAAATATAAGCAGAAGCAGTAGGCTCTTGCATCAGTTCAAAGCTGCTAACTCCCTGGAACCCACTTATTTCTTCTGCATTGGTTTCCTTCTACACATTAACTTGATTCATTTTTTTTCTGGTTGGCATTTTTCCCCCGTTACCTTTAAAAATATGTTTCTGACTTTCAGTAAGTGCTGAGGTTTCTAGTAACAACCCAACTAAGTATTTAAAAGAATGTATTATAATCATTATTAGTTATTATTTCAAAATGTCCACAGTTGGGTGAATACTTCACCAAAAAGGTGTAAATGACAGGTCCCCACTCCAAAGACCCTACATTCTAAGTGGTAGATCTGTCACACAAGTGAGGCTATAGCATACACCAGGAAAGGAGATGGTCAGCAAAGACTGATGTTACTAATATATGAGGATATGGTTACTCAAGTTAGTCATACAAACATCTACTGGTCCAAAAAATGTGGGGAAGGGTGGGAGGGATTTTGTGACACTGCAGAAGTGGGTCTAAGTATGATTTGAATGGAGCAAGGATGGAGGCTTGATAAATTGATTTCAAAGTGTTAGTAGTAAAGAAAGATTAGTGTGAAGGTGAAAGGTAACTTTCATTATAACAACCCACCCAGGCTTTACCCAAAAATTATCTTTTGAGGCTAACATTTTCCACACTTGGACCCAATCAGGTCAAGGGTGATTTTTTAAAAAACTATTCCACCTTTCAAAGTTACCCAAACAATTGGGGGGTGTTATCTTTAAAAAGGAAATGTAACACTTTTTTATGCATGTGTGGCTGAAAAAATTATCAAAATGCAAAATTGCATACTATATCTGTGGTTAGTCCTCAGTGAAATGAGTTTGAAAAGAAGACTTTTAAATAAAAAATAAGTAGTTTAAGTGAATTAGAGTGGCACAGAAAACCTGAAGACTTTCTGTTCTTGACTTGTGTGTATAAGGGCCCAATCCTGTAAAAAGAGCAGTAGCATTTACTACCATAAGTAGTGTCAATCACTTTGATGGGAGTGGAAGGTGTTTAACGCTTCACACCGGACACTCAGAGATTTGTGGGATTAGGCCCAAAGGCTGTTGAAGCTGCTCAGCACTGCAGCTGTTCAGCAGTGTATGTTTATTGCCATGAAACAATTCAACAAAAATGAAAACGTGTGGTTATGTCAGAAATTTTCATGGAGGCTTTTTAGTTTTTTGTCAGAAAACTGAAGGTCCCAGTTGTCAAAAAATAATAAAGCAAACACAAAAAACCCAAAATGTATACATAAATAAAAAGATCTGGTTTTCAGGGGTTAGGTTTTTTTATGAAAACCAGAAAAAAATTGGTTAAAACTGAAATTTTCTCACAAAAATTACCATTTTGTCAAAAGAACACTTTTTGTTGAAAAAAAAAAAAAGTTTAGGTAAAATATTTCAAGCCACTGTTCTCACCCCCCTGTCACATGGAAGCCGTTAGAGAGACAAGGTGGGTGAAGTAATATCTTTTATTGGACCAACTTCTGTTGCTGAGGCAGACCACCTTTTGAGCCACACAGAGCTCTTTTTCAGGTCTGGGAAATGAACGCCCAGCAGCAAAATGCAAGGTGGAACAGATTGTTTAGCATAAGTAGCTAGCACATATTGTAAGGGACCATTTAATCAACACCAACAGAGGTAGGTCCAATAAAAGATACTACGTTAGCCACCTTGTCTCTTTCCTATCCTAGTACTGACACAGCTACGACTACACTGCATGGAAGCAATTGGCAGTGAAGGGCAATTAGCACCTTCCAGCACTGAGCTTTCATTGTAAATGAAACATTCCTCATTGTCTTCATTTTTCAACATCTATTCAAACTGTTTCAAAGAGGTAGCCGTGTTAGTCTGTATCAGTAAAAACAATGAGGAGTCCTTGTGGCACCTTAGAGACTAACAAATTTATTTGGGCGTAGGCTTTCGTGGGCTAGAACCCACTTCATCAGACGCATGGAGTGGAAAATACAGGAGCAGATAAAAATACATGAAAAGATGGGAGTTGCCTTACCAAGTGTGAGGTCAGTCTAATGAGACAATTCAATTAACAGTAGGATACCAAGGCAGGAAAAATAACTTTTGTGGTGGTAATGAGAGTGGCCCATTTCAAACAGTTGACAAAAAGGTGTGGGTAACAGTAGAGGAAAATTAGTATGGGGGAAATTAAGTTTAGGTTTTGTAATGACCGAACCACTCCCAGTCTTTATTCAGGCCTAATGTGATGGTATCCAGTTTGCAAATTAATTCCAGTTCTGCAGTTTCACGTTGGAGTCTGTTTTTGAAGTATTTTTGTTGAAGAATTGCCACTTTTAGGTCTGTTATTGAGTGACCAGGGAGACTGAAGTGTTCTCCTACTGGTTTTTGAATGTTACAATTCTTGATGTCTGATTTGTGTCCATTTATTCTTTTGCGTAGAGACTGTCCGGTTTGGCCAATGTACATGGCAGAGGGGCATTGCTGGCACATGATGGCATATATCACATTGGTACATGTGCAGGTGAATGAGCCCCTGATGGTGTAGCTGATGTGATTAGATCCTATGATGGTGTCCCCTGAATAGATATGTGAACAGAGTTGGCAACGGGGTTTGTTGCAGGGATTGGTTCCTGGGTTAGTGTTTTTGTTGTGTGGTATGTAGTTGCTGGTGAGTAGTTGCTTCAGACATCAAGAATTGTAACATTCAAAAACCAGTAGGAGAGCACCAGCACAGGTCTACAACAGTTCATGGAGCAGAGCAGATTATCTGCAGGTTTGGCTAGAACAAGAAGCCCCCATGAATTTGGGTTTTGAGGGGATTTGTGGGGGGGCTAGGAAGTGGTGATATCTGCTGATTGTGCCAGCTTCAACACAGAGCTAAAGACTAAAGCAGCCATTCAGCTCTAATAATTTAATTCCTTTCCCCTGCCCCCGCCCCTCTCTTCTGTTTGTCTGCCACACCCACTTGTTCTATCATTTTTTTACTTAGATGGTCAACTCATTGGAGCAGGGACTGTTTCCTCTGTATGCTTGTACTACATCTAGCACAATCAGGCCTCTTTCTATGTGAGTGCTTTGGAGTCTACAGTAATATAGATAAATAATAACAATAATTAATGAGTAGCTGACTGCAATGAAGCACTCAAAGAAAGTAGTCTAGAGCATGTATTTAGGGAAACCTGTATTTGATGGAGCTGTTTATTTCACCAGGGATATCCATGGCAATTGAACCACTGCTGACTATACAGAATACAGTTTGAAGAAGATTAAACTGTGTTAACAGTCTGTAAATACACAGCATGCTACAGTTTGTTAAAGTACAAATCTGTTCTGAAAAGTAACACTGTAATAAGGGCAACCTTGAATTCCATGTTTATTGTCTCTTAATTATTTCATTATCAAATATGCTCAATTTGTTGGTAAAAACATGTATCTCCTGGCTCCTACACTTGGAAATTCAATCTGGGATCTGAGACTCAAGCTGGGACTTTTTCATGACTCTCCAGGCATAACAAAGGCTCTGCAGGGCAAATTAGACTCCAAGTGACATCTGTGAAACCCCCATTGCTTTCTGCACATTTTTGTAGGTGTAACTGATTGAAATTCACTAAATAATTCTGTTGATGAAGTACAAGGAGGAACAGAATCTAGCTCATTCTCTCCTAGCTCTGTTAGGTCTGAAGAGGTAACAGATGTAAAAAACAATAAAAATTACTTTCTGTCACTAGATGTGACACAGACAGCAGAACTGTTTAATAAGACAGCGTCATTTTTCAGCATAGAATTGCCCTGCAAACTATTCTAAATAGCAATGGACGTGCTTCAGGGTGTCTAGAATACTAAGGGCCAAAGTCAGACCTAATGTAAGTGGATTTAATTTTGTTAACTTCAATAGAATTGCATGCACTTACACTAGGGCTGAGTGTTGCCTAAGATTTATGTTTCCACTGGAGCAAATCTGCGTAGGCTGCCATCCACAATGGCAATAACAGAACACTGACTCACGCCGTGGATATGTTTCTGTTTTATATATTTTTATTATTTTTAGTACATACTTTAAAATGTTTTCAGTTGAAGTTTATTTTCATGGATACAGTTCTCTCTGTGGGAGGCCCTGCTGACTCAAAGCTCTCATGTGGCACATAGCAGAAGGGGATGTTGGCTTATCCATCCCAATAGGATGATTTATAATTTCTAGTTATCCTTCATTGTTGCAGGTCTCTTCTTTATAAGTTACCAAAGTATATAAGAAAAGAAAGCCCTGGGACTGGGCTGGAGTACATGTACATGGATTCTTTGACGCAAGCTTGGCAATTGAGTAAATTCCTGATCAATATGACGAAGTGCCCTGGGGCAAACATTAAACCAACTTTATGAAGCTTATAAATCCAAGGCAAGACTTATTTCATTATCAGTTGTTAACACATTTACTTAAACCTTCTAAAATGTAAATGAAATCAAACCAGTGCCAGAGCCCTAATACGTTTTTATAAGCATAGTGTGACCTGATTGAGATTTATTTTAATAAAAGGAGGAATGCATTGACTGATTTGCACCAACATAGGTCTACAAAAGTTCATGGAGCAGAGCAGATTGTCTGCAGGCTTGGCTAGAACAAGAAGCCCCCATGAATTTGGGTGCCTTCTGTGTTCAAGTTAAACCTTTCACAAAGTTAAAATATTGCTAAGAATTAGATTGTAAACTCTTTGGGGCAGGGACTGTCTTTTTCTGTGTTTGTACAGCACCTAGCACAGTGTGGCCCTTGCGCAGGACTGGGGCCGCTAGGCACTACCATAATATAAATAATATAGTGCCAATAGAAAAGATATTTAAAATTAAAATTATTACACTACCTCTAGGGTTCCTATTCTGCCGTCCTCACTCATGCTGAGCAGTATTTTAATCTGTGAGTACTCTCATTGGAATCTCTTTGACTACTTCTACAATAACATACTACTTGATGGCCTGATATTACGTTGCCTCACATCTGGCATAAACATTTACACGTGCGCAAAGTGGTTGTAAAATCATATCCGATCAAAGCGGTAGCAATTTATGCACATTTTACACACATATAAATGACTATACAAGAAGAAAGGAAGTGAATAATCAAGCCCAACCTAAGTATGGGTGTCAAAATTAAGCCTTATGTGTATAACTATTATTTCCACCTGTATAATCTAGTATGTAAAGTTTCCTCCTTATTGTTCTGATCACAATTGTTCTTTGCCCTTCAGTTCTAAGCAACTTCATAACTGTCCATAATCTACAGAGTGTAATGTCACTGTCCCCCCGTATCTGATCACAAAGAAGTGAGTTAGAGACTGAATGTTAATCTTGGCTATATTTTTAATCTTTTCCTATGTTCAGGTTAGAGGAGGTAAATAAGGCATTTTGGGGAACAAATAACAGAAATATCCAAAACATAAAACTTGATAATGTGCGGGGGGGGGCTTTGGGCTCCAGTGGGGGTGGGGCCTTGGGCAGAAGGGGCTGGGCCAGGGGCTAGCTAGCCTCCGCGAGCTGGTGGTTCACTTGCCACCCAGACCTGAAAATCAAAAAGGAATCCTACAAAAAGTGGAAACATTGATAAATTGCTATGGAAGAATACAGAAGAATAGCACATGCATGTAGAGACAAAATCAGAAAGGCTGGGGCAAAAAATGAGTTACACCTAGCAAGGTACAAAAAGGCAATAAGAAAAGGTTCTTTAAATACATTAGGAGCAAGAGAAAGATGAAGGAAAGTGTTGGTCCTCTATTTAGTCAGGAAGGAGAGTTGATAACTGATGACATCATGAAGGCTGAGGTGTTTAATGCCTGTTCTGCTTCACTCTTTGCTAAAAAAGTTAATGGTGACCAGCTGCTCAACATGGTTAATATTAACAAAAAGGGGGAAGGAACACAAGCCAAAATAGGGAAAGAAAAGTTAAAGAATATTTAGATAAGTTAGATGTATTCAAGTCAGCAGGGCCTGATGATATTCATCCTAAGGTACTTAAGGAACTAGCTGAATCAATCTCGGAGCCATTAGTGATTATCTTCAAGAACTCAGGAACAAAGAGGACCCTGGGAATTATAGATCAGTCAGCCTAACGTTGATACCTGGAAACATACTGGAACAAATTATTAAACCATCAATTTATGAGCAGCTAGAGGATAATAGGGTGAAAAGGAACAGCCAGCATGGATTTGCTAAGAACCAGTCATGCTAAACCAATCTCATTTCCTTCTTTGATAGGGTTACTGGCATAGTGGATAGAAAGTATTAGACGTGATATAACTTGATTTTAGTAAGGCTTTTGACACAATCTCACAGGATATTCTCATAAGCAAACTAGGCAAATGCAGGCTAGATGAAATTACTATAAAGTGGGAGCACACCTGGTTGCAACACCATACTCAAAAGAAAAAGAACAAGGAGTACTTGTGGCACCTTAGAGACTAACAAATTTATTTGAGCATAAGCTTTTGTGGGCTAAAACCCACTTCATCGGATGTATGCAGTGGAAAATACAGTAGGAAGATAGATAGATATAGATATACACACACAGAGAGAACATGAAAAAATGGGTGTTACCATACCCACTATAATGAGAGTGATCAGTTAGGGTGAGATACAGACTCTGGCAAGAACCCTAGAGTGGTGAAATAGCCATAGGGAGCAGAGGAATCTCTATGGGTAACCCAGAGGTAAGTCAGAAGATAGGAAGGGAAGTAGTAAGGAGCACAGGAAAACAGCAGCAAGGTCTGGGAATGAGCAAACTGAGATTGCTGGGTAGAGGGGTCCCTTGCTGGAACCTGGAATAGTGCGTGGGCTGTGTTACCCTACCAGCCACTGGGAAAGTGGCATAGTCTGAGAAGTGTAGTGGAAGACTACCTGAGACGGTCATCCACGGAGAATTTGATACTATCCCTGAAGGGGAAAATTATAGTTATCTGGCTAGAGGGCTAAGCCACAAAAATCACCCTGAGTGATGAAGAGGGAGTAACCTGACTCCAGAGAGAGAGACAGACAGACAGACACTCACTATGGAGTGAGTAACTGAAAGGGGTAGCATCAGACTGGTCATGAGCTAATCCCCAAATCCAAAACACAAATTAAATGTTCTGTTTATGGTCTTCCTCTTCCATCAATATGTATCTGCAGCAGGCAGAAATATTCTGTATATGCTAGAGAAAAAAATGGGGAAATGCAAATATACTATGTGTCATTTCATTTTCAATTTTAGTAGAGATGGGCCTAGTCCATTTACTTTGGATCTGGATTTTCAACACGCCAAATCTAGGTGTGTTTGGGTTGGAAATTTTGGTTTGGCTTATTTTAAAGACAAGGGCCATTTGCAAAATTTTAACCTAGATTTGTATTCATATTTCAGAAGTACAGCTGTTTTTAGATCTTGGGTTTGGTGCAAGACCATATCCCTGTTGTAGGGTTATAAATTTTTTCTGACTTGTCACTATTAATTACTGGCGTATGGTCAGTCACCACTACTAATATTTTTGTGCCTTGCTCTATGTGCACTCAGTCTACATGACTGATTCCCCCCCCCCCCCATGAAAATGTCTGCAGAGGAAGCTGATATTGCAAAGCAAATGCTCACCCACCACAAGCAGTAGGCAAAGATTTCCTTCCCCTTTCCTCCTCAGAAACCAGAACTGACCTGCAAAGTATACAGAATGCCAGGAGAGGCAACTCAGAGCATTTGTGGGGTTTTCTTGAAGTACTGATTTCTGGAGCCTGTTTAATGGGGAAAAGGGGATGAATGAATTGACCTGCAGTTCACTGAACTTCCAGATGAATCTGGAGATTGTAACAGAAGCACAATGATACAGGGGGGAGTCACTGCTGGATAAGTGAGGGGCCAGGAATAAATGGGAGCAGTGGATGATCCCAACTGCCCTCTGTTGCTTCTTGTTTGCACTTAGTGTGTTATCATGATATGATATGAAACACCCCATAATGCATAGCATGGTAGCTTGCTGAATTCGAACCACAAGAGGCAGCAAATGGCAAGAGGGCAGCACATATAAAACTGAGGTATCTGGACCCATCAGAGAATCACAACATGAAGTGCTGGCTACAATGCTTACAACCCCCTGGATGGCCTAGGATGTTCACAAGAAATGTAAGACAAGTGCTCGGTGGGTTCAAGGGAAAACTGCCCATTAGAGCTGTGTATCTGGAGAATATTACCAGCAGCAAACCAGCTGGTATGCATTGACTTCTTGCCTTTAGAAGTGGGCAGAGAGAATATTGGGAACATTTTATTAGTGACTAACCATTTTATGCAGTATGTGCAGGCATATCCAACACATGACCAGAAGGCCACTACCATTGCTTGAGTGTTGTGGGAGAAATATTTTTCAGTGTATGAACTTCCAGCTTAGGTTCATTCCAACTAGTGATGGGATTTTGAGAGTTACCTTCTGAAGGTGGTGCTCAGGATGGCAAGAATTAAAAAGTCCAGGACAACCCCATATCATCACAAGGTGACCCTCAGCCAGAGCAGTTTAATCAAACTCTGTTAAATATGCTGGGGACTTTGTCCAGAGCAGAAGACAACTTGGAGCCAGAATGTTGTAGTTTTGGTGCATGCCTACACTGCCACAAAGAATGATGCTATGGGAGTTATACCATATTTCCTGATGTTTGGGCAAGAACCAGATTACCCATGGATCTGTGCTTTGGTGTATCAGAGGATGGAGATAGCTCTGAGATGCATCAGCAGTATGTCTCCCAATTAAGATAAGTTGTGGGATGTTTATCATTTAGCTATGTCTGCAGCCTGCAAGAACACAGATAGTAACAAGCACCAGTATGATGCTAGGGTGAGTTTGCAGGAGCTCCAGATAGGAGACAGAGTTCTATTGCAAAATTTGGGAGTTGCTGGCAAACACAAGTTACTTGACAGACAGAAGGCACTACTTTACCTACGGATGAAAAAACGGGGAGATCTGCCAGTCTACAAAATCAAACCTGAGATGGGACCAGTGAAAATAAAGACCGTACATGGAACCTCTTACTACCAGGGGAAGAATTAGTAGGCACCCCCTACAAAATAGGCCATGACATGGGACCTGGGTGGGTAAAAGGTGCTGGACCGAAGGCATCTTCCAGCACAGGTAGTGGGCCCCGTGGAGCTAACCCACCACTACCCAAAGCATCTGAGAGTGAGTCTGAAGAGAACACATTCTGGTCTCAATCTGCTGAACTCAGTGAGAGCTCCACTTCTTCATTCCTAAACCGCATGGCAGAAGCTTTAGGCCTGTTGCTGGCAAATCCATGCCACCAGTGAGACCAACCTGAAGTAAGAAGTCTGCCCAATCAGTGCTTCCAGACCTCCTTGAAGAAAGACAGGAATCAGATAACCCAGCTAGGTTGTTGGACAGTGGGAACAAACAGGTGGAAGGTGCCCCTGCTGCTCTGGACCCTCCAGTACTAGAAGAGGAGGTCCATGGGCCTATGCCCAAGAAGTTGTCCCCCCTGCCCCAGCAATGCCCATTCTCAATAGGAATGACGGGATTATCAGGCCAGTAAACAGGCTAACTTATGATGTTTCTGAAGTGGCTTGTGAAGGCTTGTGACACTTGGCTCGCAGGCTTGTGACAACCATAGTAGGCATCCTAAGACCCTATGGGGAGAACTAGCAGACCTGGTCTAATATGGAGTGCAATTGGCCGGGATGACAAATTCTCAGCTGTGAGGAGAATGTAAGCAGGGTCTGAATGCGCTCTCCCCTGACATCTAGTGACAACCTGTGGGGAAATGACTTCAGGAGTGGACCGTATTTGCATAGACACACCTACTCTGCCTAGGTGTCCGCAGATGGAGTTGCTTTACCAAATTGATCACTTTGGTGCACAGCTTATACCTCCTGTGTCCGATGCTGTGTCATGGTGTTCAATAGCCAGGAGTATCCCAGGACTCAAACTACCACTTTAACTGTTGTCTGATAATCCTGGCCTCCAGGCCAAAAGTTAGTCTTCACAACCAGACACTCAAAGGTTAAATTTTAATTCTTATTCTTAATTATCTTATTATTCACACTCAAAAGTGTAAGAGATGCTTCACAGAAGACAAAAAAGACACAGCCCTTACGCCAAGGAGCTTAGAGTCTACATTTTAGATGTGACACAATGAGTAACGGTGACTAACAGTAGGGAGGAGATGGGGTGAGGAAGGATAAGTGTTACAGCAATATGATCATATGGATGCCTGGTTTACGTATCACACGTTTTTGGGGTATAGAAACAGGTGCAATTGCAATTCTGGTTCTCTTTCATTTGAAGCAGCTTTGATTAGGTTTTGCTTTCATTGTATTTTCATGACAAATGAAAGGTATCTACTGTCAAAATACTACAGGCAAACATAAAGAAAGAATAGATATCCCAGTCTCTTCATTTCCCTAAAGAGGGAAATCAATAGGGAAGATCCTAGGGAGGATCAATAAGAAACTCTATGGATCTTTTAAAAGGATGGGATCTCAGGCAACCTGAGTGAAACTTATATTGCACTTCATTGATTCAGAAATCTAGTACATGTTATATTCAGTCATCTAGATTTGAAATGCCTACACTTTTTAAAATACATATGTGTACATTTTTCTTTTTAAATCTGCCACTCTGTTGTCAAAAAGTTAAACACTGAATGCAACGATATCTGCTGTTCTGGTGATTAAAAAGAATATCCCAATTTTATTCTCCCTCTGCTGCCCACCTCATCCTCTGCCCTGGAGTGAAGGTTCTGTTGCTGGAGAAGAAACCCAGTCGGGTCTTTTCTGTGCTACCCATAAGGGGTTCCAGTTGAGATGAGGCTGCTGCTCTAAGAAGGCTGATGCCTCAGACCCATGGCCCAGAGATGTGGGAGAGCTAGTTGCCTAATCCTGTTTCTGGAAACTCTGGAGCGCACTTCTCAGCGTTCAGGTGTGTCTGCAGGAGACATCCCCATGGCTGTTCTGGCAGGGGGGGTACTATCCCACTCAAACAAAATGGGAACATTAAAACAAACTAAAGCTACTTGCTAACGGAGCAGAAGATGTAAAAATCAGACCCAAGAGGGCAGATCCTTAGTTGGGATCCTTAGTTGGGATAACTGTACTATGACAATTTACACCTGCTGAGGATCAGCCCCAACATGCCTGACACAAACTCGCAACAGCAAGGAAATGTGAAATCAACTTATATACCTTCTGCTCATTATACTCCACTACCAACTAGTGATTCCTTTCAGCTTGGCTGTGGTTACAGGAAGAGGGGGTTATTTTTGAAGAAACAAATGAGTAAATTCTTTGGCCCTTCTATTCTCTTCATGCATACACACCTCTAGCTCCCAAAGTTTAGCCAAGGAGAGGAAGAACAACTTTGAGGGAGCCCCTTCTTTAAATATTGGCAACACATCACTGGAGTCATTACTACGCTCCATAATTATCCCCAGAAACACCTACACCCATATGTTAATTTATATGAACTACTATATGGATATGGTTATACCTTTATTTTCAGGTATTCAGAAAAATACTTCCCTGGGTTACTCAGCCCCCTAACTGCATTAAAAGACATGAAACCATCTGCGCGCATGGTAAAATATGTAGGAGCTGGAGGTACAGCATTTTCAACTGTATGCCATAGTCTGCGAGATGCCTCAGCACTAGAAATCAGTATGAGCCCAAGGCTAACTGTGTTCGCAACATGATGCAAGACCTGCTTTTTCACAACATCCTTTCTACAACAACAGGGCTAAAGAAAGACCAGACTCCATAAATACAGACAGAAAATGACGGGGGAGGGGGATTAAAAACACAAGGAAAAGTGCAGCAAAATCTGGATTAGAGAGCAGAGATCATTCAATGTACTGTGATCCTAGACTGGAACATCATGGCTTGGATACCACAGTGATTACGTACTTTATAAATACCCAGATTATACATTAGATTCATTAGGTTTTATACTGAGATATTGGACAAAGTAACCTGCATCTTCAAGGTCAGAATGGATTAAGAGACCAGTCCTTCCAGATTCTCAGCAATTGGTCCTCAGAACCTTTTAGAACATACAACTTATCAGCTCAGGGATCAACCAAAGACTTCAAAAAAGTGGGATCTATTGATGAGCTAAATTTTGTATCCTTTCCATTTTAAATAAGTTGCATTGTTCCATGTATATTTTTCCATAGGCTTTTTAATCCATTTACTTAAGAGTAAAGATCCTTCCATACTTATATTTAAATATCTGAGGTATATTGTACAAGGTATATTTGATATGTTAATTATTTTTTTAAAAGTGAAATAGTAAAATAGTAAAAATGAGCATAAGGAAAAAATTATCCAGCTTTCTATTGACAAAAGGTTTATGTACAGTGTAAGTGGTGTCAGTGACTCCTGTTGATTTTAGTATTACTTCATTGTTTTTACAATTTTGTTGATCTAAGATTTGCACATGAGATGTTTGGGGACAATTATGAGACTCTTGAAAGATGAGTAGAAGTAAGGAACATGCTCCCATCCAACTGACCACTTTGCAGAGCTGGAACAATGTTCAAACAGTGCAGCTTTATAAGAGCGGAATATTGTCTTCACTGCAATCCTGGACCATTCAAATTTGTGTGTGACAGGTCCAGGGGTGAAAGTAACTTAAAGGACTTACCGGTACTCTGGAGTCCTGAGCAGGGGGGCATGGCCTCAACTGGAAGAGGCGTGGCCTTTAAATACCCGGGCCCTTTAAATCAAGATTTAAAGGCCCCAGGGCTCCAGCTGTGGCTGGGAGCCCTGAAGCCTTTAAATCACCCCCGGAGCTACCAGCTGCAGAGGCAGCTTGGAGCCCCAGGGCGATTTAAAGGGCCCCAGGCTCTGTTCGCCGCTACCGCAGCGGAGCTCTGGGCCCTTTAAATCACTGCTGGAGCCCTGCCGCTGCTACCCCGGGGCTGCGGCAGAGGGGCTCAGGTGGTGCTTTAAAGGGCCCAGGGGCTTCGGCCACTGCGGGGAGCCCTGGGGTCTCGGGGGGGTGCTTTAAAAGGCCCGGGGCTCCCCATAGCGGCTGGAGCCCCTGGCCCTTCAAATCAGCACCAGAGCCCTGCCGCTGCTACCCTGGGGCTCCAGCAGCGGGGCTCGGGGGGCGCTTTAAAGAGCCCGGGGCTCCCTGCAGCAGCCGGAGCCCCTGGCCCTTTAAATCACTGCCGGAGCCCTACTGCCGCTACCTTGGGGCTCCAGCAGTGGGGCTCGGGGAGGCTGCAGCCGCTGCAGGGAGCCCCGGGGGCGCTTTAAAGGGCCCAGGGCTCCTTGCAGCAGCTGGAGCCCCGGGCCCTTTAAAGCACAGCTGGAGCCCTGCCGCCGCTACGCCGGGGCTCCGGCAGTGGGGCTTGGGGGGTGCTTTAAACAGCCTGGGGGCTGGGGCTGCGGCCGCTGCCCCGGGGCTCCGGCTGTGGGGCTGGGCGGGGGGGGTGGGGGAGGCTTTAAAGGGCCCAGGGCTCCCTGTAGCGAGCGGGGGGGTGGGAGGTTTAAAGGGCCCAGGGCTCCCCATAGCAGTCGGGGAAGCCGGTCCAGTCTGGCACGGCATACTGGCACTTGTCAGTACACTGGACCGGGCCGGCTTACTTTCACCTCTGGACAGGTCCAACAATAATTCATATTCCTACCTGCTGTGAATTGGAGAAGTGAACAGAGATGTGAGAGAGAAGGAGGTGTTGTATTAAGTTGCGTAGGAGACCTTTTACGGTACTGAAATTTCACTGGAGTGTAATGCAACTCATTAGAAGGGACGTCCCTCTTTTAAAACCCAGATTGGCCTCCATCCCAAGCTGATCTGGTGATAACTTGCTTTCTGTAATTTGGTGACATCAGAAAAGTTGACTCATGACACTGGGGTGATAGACAACATTATTTATGTTTTTAAAAAGTCCTTTAATGTTTAGAGATTCTTATGTTCCTTTGATTTTTTTCACATCCCTCATTTCGGGTCATTGTCTTACAATGTGTCCCACATTTGAACTTTGGAGACTGAGAGGTGTTGAATACTCTGTGAACTGCCTGTGATGTGCTCTAAAACTCAGAGGGCAGCAGCTTAAGAACATTCCCCTGATAGAACAGTCCCATAGAATATAATAGAAATGAAACCAGCACACTTCTATAGAAATGTAGTAAGGTTCTATAAAACCAGACCAGATTTAATGGAGAATGTAATCCTTTCAATTGGTGCCGCAATATTATCTGCTCCCCAAACTCTGAAAGTCTGGCTAGGCAGGTCATTCTCATCCTTGATTCTGACTTAGCTGCTTTGAATCAGGAAGGATTTTCTTCTCGCTGCTTTCCTCTCTGGCTTTTAAAGAGAGCAGCTGGGAAGAATCAGGATCAGGAAACCCACTAACTCCCCAGTTCAGAGGAAGGAAGGCAAAATAGCAGGTGGATAAATGTGCCAACTGCAAGATGGCAGGAAAATCACATGACATCTTGGCCTGTATAAAGGACTGCATTATGTTCAGTTGTTGCCTAGTTAAAAAACTGAAGTTGGAGTTTTGGATTTTTAAAATAATTTTGGAGCCAAATTTTCAAAAAATTTAGGCATCCAAACTGTGTGCACAAATGCATGTCTAATTTCTCCAAGTGGGTACCACAGTTGTGCATGTAAATCTGTTTGCTTTTGGTGCCAACAGCTTACATTTGCACAGTTATACACTTGATGCATCATAGTAATTGTGTGTACAAATTATTCACATAACTGTGCATCTAAATGCATTACCCTGAAAGTCTAACCTTTCATACTTTTGTGTGACCTAGCCCCATCATTTCCCACAGCTTGGGGTGTTATTTAGTAACAGTGAACACATTTTCACTTATGTTTTATATTATAAAAATTGCAAGACTCACTAAAAGCTGTGTGATTAAGCCATAAATTTTGGACTTGTATTTCAAACACCCCAGACTGTTGGGGTGTTGAAATCCAGAGTTTGCTTCACACCCCTCTCTTGTGCTAAGCCTCTCTCTATTGGAAGTCAATATTTATATCTCTTCCATGCAGCTTTGCAACTATAGGTGCTTATGCATTGGTCTGATTGTTCTCAGGATCTATGCTTTGGTACCCTGAGGTTGGTGCATTAGAAATGCCTAGATGGGATTAGAGTGCATTTAAAGTTTCCTCTGGCTCAGGAATCTGCTCCATCTCTCTCATACAGGTCTAGTAACTCACATGCATTGTGCAGGTGAGATCCTGCATCTTTCCCCTGTCACCTGCACATCTTCCAGTCCATACAGATATGATCACCCTCACCCTGAAAGCAAATGGGATCTGCAAGGAGAGAGAAATGGAGCTGGCCGTTTTCCTTTAGCGCTTGCACAGTGAAGTGGAGGGCAGAGAATGAGCAGGGAACAGAACAAAG
Source organism: Natator depressus (assembly GCF_965152275.1). Lineage (NCBI taxonomy): Eukaryota > Metazoa > Chordata > Testudines > Cheloniidae > Natator > Natator depressus. The sequence continues at coordinate 78,365,726 of NC_134241.1, read as the reverse complement.
AAGCAGTTCTGCCTCTATGTCTGCAGGGGTCACTGTGTGCAGGGGAGATCAGTTACTACAATTGTTCCCAGCTGCCAGAGGGCCTTGTCTCCCATTCCTCTCTGCAATCACCTGTGCAAAAAGGCAAGGGACTGGGGAAATACGAGTGAAGAGGAGTGTGAAATGAAGAGGAGAGAACTCAGGAGACAGGAGATGAGAACTGGAGGAGGAGAGAGCAAGTCAGGGAAACAAAGGACCCAAGGCAGGCGGGGAGAAGACAACTGATGGAGAGAGAGAAACAAGAGGAAGAGAGTGAGGTGGCAGGAGCGGTGAAGGGCCAATAGCAGTGGAGGTGGGGAATGAGGGTGAGAGAGACACATGATAGAAGGACAATGTGGGAATAGAAAACCCAAGATGGGGGGAAGAGAACAAGATAAAAAGGGGAGGCCTCCCTAAAGGGTGGGGGGAAAGGAACGGAGAATCCAAGGAAGGAAGGAGTGAAGGGAACTGGACCTGGGGAGAGAAAGTGCTCTAGGAGCTGAGGAAAGCAGACTTGGGGGGGGGGGGGGGGGAACAGGGGACCTGGGGAAAAGGAAAATGAAGGAGATGTACAGAGAAACCCTGAGGTGGAGGGGAATGGGAGAGGTTAAAGGCCATGGGGCAGGATAGCAAAAAACCAAGAGAAATAATTAGCAGTTTGCACTTTCCTTCCCTATAACTCACTGCACTTTACAAAGCATCATTCACCCCATTTTAATGATGGGGAAGTTGAGGCAGAGAGAGATTACAATGAAAGACCTAAACTGAAGTCACTTGTCCTGGTTAGTAGAAGATTCAAGGTCAGAACTCAGACATCTCCACTTCAATGTCTCGGGGAAAGAGAGAAGAGATTTCACACACAAAAATAAATACTGAATTAAACACCTGAAAAGAATGTCAGATCAGAGAAAACTAATTTGAGAGGGTCGGGGGAACTTCACTTAAGCAGTGAAGAAAAAATGAAGTGAGGTAGAGACAAACCTGTCTAGCCCTCCAAACCCTTTCTATATCTACAAGCACCAGTGAAAAGCGAAATTAAAAGATTATTGAATATGCTAAAAATAAGAGGGGGAAGTCCATGACTTAAGCAGTGACCCTAAACAATTCATTAGAGTGAACTTAGATTTGACCCAAAGTTCAATCTTGTAAAAATAAGTTTAAAACCAACAGGTCACTTTTTTTGTCATTCCAATGACAACAGGTTTTTTTTAATTCCAATGGTTTTAAACTAATAAAAATTCCCCTGCAACATTTGCAACCCAAACATTAGAGCAGAGAACCTGAAAATTAAAGTAATTCATTCATTTTCGCTGCCCAGGCTGAGAGAAATGCACAAATTAAATAAAGAGCACAAATAATAAACAAGTTGGGTTCTTCACATTCTTTCATTTGGGTGTTATTAGTAAATGCCTTTGTTTACACCCTTTTTGGTTTACAGATAAAAATCAAAATTAGGTTATAAACTCCTCTGCTTAGAAGTTTTACCTTATTTCATCTTACCTCCCAACTGTCACATTCTTTTCTACTCAGTTTTAGATGCTAAATAGGTCACATTTAGTTGTCAGAGAACTCTGTGCTAAACTGATTTGACAGCTTTAAAATAAATAGGTGAGCACAAAAATATAGCTTTACATTTAACATCACTGCTTCTCACTGCATTGAGAGTGTTAAAACTTACTGGCAGGTGACACACCGCTGGCCGCTGCATTGTTACTTCCGAGTCCTGGATCACTGAGAGGAGTAATTGCTGCTGCTCTATAAATGGTGTCATCTTGATGTCAGAGGAGGAGCAATGATTGGGGGATGGCCTCACAAATGCAAATATTTCACAATGTATTCAGCAGCACGTCATTTTTTTTCTGCCCTGGGCAGAAACTTTAATGAAGGAAAATATCTATGGCAAAAAAAGAACGCTACAGCTAATATAGAGACAAGGGGACTGATCCTGATCTTGATCCCACTGAAGTCAATGGGAATTTACCCTCCACTTATGTGGGAGCCGCACTTCAAAGACAAAGCAATCACTAAAAAAATTCCAAGGGTGAAATTGTAACTCGGTCTATGGCATAAGCTAAAACATAAACAATATTTGGCCCCACTAACAGCTAGTGTAATCCTGCAGTGGGGGACGTCTACTCATCAACCCTGTGGTGTCTATGGGTACGTCTAAATTGCAGTAACAGGGTCGACTACGTCAGTGGGAGTAGACATACCCAAACTAGTTTAAATCTAATCTAGATAGCTCAGGTCCCAGAGTAGTGAAGCTGCAGCAAAACAGGCTACCCCGGCAATTACCCAGGTACGTTTGTGCAGCCCACACTAAACTGGCTTCACTGCTCCAGGACTCAAGCTATCTCTACACAAGCTGCAATCACATCTTATGATTGCAATCTAGACATACCTTGTGTGGCTGCCAGACCTCAGCCCCTGGGAGCAGTCCATGACTCTGCCATGCTGGCTGCTAGGAATGACATCAGAGAGGCCCGATACATGTGCAGTTTCCTTGGCTCTGGAGAGGGGCAGGTTACCCTGATGCTTAGCCATGATTAAACTCAGAGGGGTGTATGTCCCAGAGCTCAGTACTGGATGACTATCTATCTTAGGTTCTTATCTGTCCCCATTAACATAGTATCTGAGCACCCCACAAACATTATTTGTATTTACCCTCACAACACCCCAGGGAGGTATGGAGGAATTATTAACCCCATTTTGAAGATGGGGAATGGAGGCACAGAGCAGCTAAATGACTTGCCCAGGTCACACAGGAAGTCTGTGGCGGAGCAGGGACTTGACCCCTTGTTTCCCAAGTCCTAGGTTAGCGCCCTAAGCACTAAACCATCCTTCCTCTCTCACTGTTCAGAACAGCTGGGAGAGAAGCAGCATGGATTGATGCACAGTGTCTCCTGTTCCTCCCCAGTGCTTGGGGATGAGGACACATCCCCCAGCACCTCCATCCAATACTCCCCACTAGCACTTCCCCCCTTTTCGGGAACCATCCTCATCCACTTTTTTTCTCACCCAGTTTTTCTGCAGGCCTTGTTCCCAGGGACAAAGGGGAATGAAGATCTGTGGGGGGCTCCTTGGGAAAAATTCAAAGGCAGGGAACTAATTTGAAAGATCTCCCCACCTTCCTGAGCATCTCTGTGGGTGCTATCATACAGCAGGCATGGACAGCAAGGAGAAATGTGGAGGAGCACAGCTCCCCCTCCTCTGCTAAAAGCAAAGTTAGAGTCCACCCTCCACCCCATCCTGTGCGCTCCTTTGTCCCATTCTCTTCCCTATGTCATGTAAGATGATACAATGTCATCACCACATGATGGAAATACCCACAACTACTTACAGCTGGTAGAACTGTTGAGCTCCTGCTCCTATTTGGCTTAACTTTAACCAGTGGGTACAGAGTCCCTGCTTGACCTCTTCTGTCAGTGCAGTACAAGAGGGGACTCTTTGGGGGCACCAAAAAGGCCCTTGTTAAAATTCTGCCACCAGATTGAGTGAGGATTGGGATGATTTCCCTTTAAGGAGTCTTTCTTCTCAGGATACTACTAAAGCTTTTCCAGAGAGGTTTGTCTTTGTTGCTCATAAAATACTTCTGAAAAGCTAGTTCTATTTCCTTAGAGTGAGCTTGACTCCACTCAATGGCTGGTATTTTTTTAAAATGCCCTGCCAAAGAATACACCTCATTTGCCCCCCTTCCAATGGTACACATTTTATATGGTGCTGTACTCCATTCCATGGAGTCTTCAGGATGAAAGTACAAACATTTCCGGAAGAAGTACTTAACTGAGCCAAGATAGCCAGCAACAGCACTTGGCAATGTTCAAGGTCCCATTTGTATTGAGTATGCCTAACTTCATACTAGCAGCTGAAGAGAGGATGCAGGAAATGTGGGCTGCTGGTTCGGGAACAGCTGTGGATTTTGAAAGCATTGAAAGCTGTGTGAAGCAATTTGGGTTTGCATGATTAGCTGGATGTTTTGCCTAAAATGACTGTCAGTGAAATAAATTACAATGTTAATGCAATAAAGGTGTGACATGCAGGAATGCTGGTAAGGGACTGATCTTTATTTCCTGGACACAGTCTCAAAATGTGTCATAATTACAAAAGGTTGGTACCACTGTCACATGGCAGGGTTCAGTATTCGCTTCCTCCGGTGGTTCCTGTTACATATGCTCTGTTTTTGAAATATCAAATGCAAATAATATTATAATGTCTACTAAAAATAACAGACACAAACTAATATAGATAATTCATAAAATACCGAGGTAGAGATGTATAGTACCTCCATCTGAGCATTGGACATGGGTCAGTAACTACCATCGTTGAACCTCAATGGCTTTTTGATCACACAGCCACTTCTTGTTCTCCAAACAGTTCCTTCTGCAATGGCCTCATCAGTTGCTTAGATAGATTCACCACCTGGAGTCTGTGTCTGATATACCTGATGGTGCTCATTGTCAGTGAATGTGAACAGCTGTCTCTGACCACTGCCGATAGAATCCTGGATGCCCTCAAGAGACAGAAAGCCAGTGTTCTCCTTGGTTTTGTCTCACATGTCTTCTGTTCCTCCTGTAGGCTTGACCCTGTGGATGGTTATGATGCCTGACCTTGGTGTAGGTGGTTAGCAGTTACCTTAGCAAGCTCCAAGTCACTTTTTGTTTGAAATCTAATATTCCATCTGACTTGGAATGGAGGTAACTGTGTACTTCTGTTCTAGTTTATTGGCATGCAGCTCTTTTACAAGTACTTCAGAGGCTATGTCTGCACTACAGCCGGGATCAAAGCTCTGAGATCAATCCACTGGTGGTCGATTTAGCAGGTCTAGTGAAGACCCGCCAAATCGACATTAGATCGCTCTCCATTCAACCCCTGTACTCTACCCCGACGAGAAGAGTTAAGTAAGTCAACGGGACAGTTTCTCCCGTCAACCTTCCACGGTAACTCGACTTAAGGTACGTCGACTCCAGCTACGTTATTTATGGAGCTGGAGTTGCGTAGCGTAGGTCGACTTACCGCGGTAGTGTAGACATAGCCAGAAAGAGTTGTCTTTGGCTCAAATGCTGGTTAGATGCTGGCATTGAGGTTTTTGTCCTTCTGAACATCAGTCTTTGAACTGGTGATTCCAGTTAAGCACTGCGAGTTTTGTTGCAGTATTCAAACTATGTTAAAAGTATGGCTGGATCCCTGGAAACCAGTTCCTGCTCCTGCTTTTCTTTCTTTCTTTTAAATAATCAAGCTCTTTTCTGTGTGTACTGAATTTTCTGCTAATTAATTTTAGTGTGCATAGCATGGATATGACATGGTGTGCATAAACTGATCTGTGAAAGAGAACTGCCCAAATGATCCACTTTTAAATTGTGGGCCATTGTCTGTTATTAACTTTAATTTATGTTTATTGGCATTGTGACATAATGTATTGTGCAATAATTCAATTTAAAAAAATCTGACTAGTAATTCACTAATAAGAGGCCAGCTCTTTAATTTAAATAGATGTGTGTCAAACTGAAACAAGAGCAATCAAGAATTCCATGTAGTTTTACTGTTCTTTTGTATTTTGCTTCCTGCGTCTATTTCAGATTTCACATTTGGATACCTCCCCTACAGTGGCAGCATTCACACCTGGCCACAACAGGACATCCTGGGCTCTTGTTTTATATTTTTCAGTGTCCAGATAGGCACTGTGAATCATGCTTAGCATTTTTTACTTTGTTTTTTGGGATATCGTGACCCAATGTCCTTTATACAGAATCTCAACATATGCAGCAATTTTTGCTCTGTGGTTCAAATGAGGTTTTATGCTTGGAGGTAGATGGGCTTTTATGATTGACTATCCATCAAGAATTATTATTTTCTCAAGTTACCTGTAAAATTTGGTCATTTGGGGTTTCTCCTTTGTGTGTGACAATTTCTGTTTTTGGAAATATCCATTTTATCCCAGCAATGCATTTTAAAGTATGCATGTTGAACATTGTGCTAAGCTTCCAATATACTTTGTATATTTTTTTCAGAAATGTCTAAATATTTCCAACAAATTTGAATTTAATATAAGTATATTTGCCCCTGGTGGTGCCCCCCTTCTTGCTCATGTTTATGGCAGAATGTGTTTTATGTAAGACGAAAAGCAAATTAATATATTCCACAGTCTTTTGCCCCTTCCCTGCAAGCACATGTAGCCTTGGGTATGAGGCTTTTTATAGAAAATTGAGGGGAAAATTTGTGGGAGACTCTTTTTAAAATATCAGGAGCACATAATTGATATTCTGCACTAGTCTCATGATCACTAGCCATTCCAATGGGACTGCTCACATGCTTGAAATTAAGCACATGCTTACATGCTTTCCTGGATCGCGATCAGAGTGCTCAACACTTTGCAGAAACAAATTACACCCTCAGACACCAGGGTATTGGGCACATTACTTAGACTAGATTAGTCAAACCCATGTGGAGTTCCCATGTAACAAGGGCCCAGGATTTGGCACTAAAAAAAGAAATGTAAAGATGTTTGGTTCTATCTGCATCTGAAGTAAATCCAGTGTAAAGCATGTATAATGAATATAATTTCAATATGCCAGCATGTTAAATGCAAGATAGATTAACATTTAGGTAAAAGTTGTGGAACAGGCTAAGCTCTTCAAAAAAACATACATAGTAGTTTATGCACTACATTTTGTATTTGGCCATATGGTCATGAGAAGAAAAGCATTTCTTGTAAGAGGAAGTAGGTGTGGCTAGAAACTCCTACTGAAGAGATTTTTTTAAAAATTAAACCTGCTGATGCTGTTCTGTTCTTGTGTTTGAAGTACTAATTAGGAATCTGGCATCCAATTAGGATAATTACTGCTTTTTGAACACAGATTTTCTAAGCTGGAGAGACCAGTTTTCACAAAACTCGTTAGCAAGGCTTTTATGTGACAAGCATTACAACATCAGAAGAAACTGTTAATGGCAAATCAGAGATCCTGAGGGCAAATCTTGGCTTCCTCATACCTTCTCAGGATTGAGTTTTCCAAATTAAGGCCAAGTTTTGCAAAAGTGGTCTGTGAATTTGGGCACCTCCGTCGTACGCTCACGCCAGTTGAAATCAATGTGAGCTGCCCATGCCCAGCACTTCTGAAAATCAAGTGCCCAGATGTCTTACGCTGGGCATTTGAAAACTGAGGCACCCAAAATTAGTAGCTCCCTTTAAAAAAAAAAAAAAAATTAGGGCTACGCTTTGAATGTGTCACATACAGACACTTCCTCTCCATACTTATAAATACTAATTTCACTACCAAGAGAAAAACACTAAAATGAACAAAAAAATAAAATCACATACTATATTTTTTCTTCTACAAATTTATCCTAACTGGAGGTTTCCTAATATGTTGAGGTCAGATTGACACGTATGGATTCTTCTCTAGTATGATCAGTCTGCTGAGCAGTAAAAGGTCAGCAGAGGACAGTGTGATGGATGTGCTGAGGACAAATCAGCTGCTGCTATGCTTGCTCCTAGCTGCAGGGTGATAGGTCATAAGGAAGGGAAAGATTCTATAGCAGTTGGTGAGGAAAAGGGTCACAGAGACAGGGTGTCTGGCGGGAGCATCATTTGCTCTGGAGTAAGGGGAGCAGTTTTGTCCTTCCCCCAGATTTTTCATAGGTCTATATGCTCCATTATGTCTTCTGCTTTTTTCCTCCCCTAGAGGTTACCGGATATAATAGAATGTTCTGTATACTGACACAATTTTGTCCCTCTCTCCTCCTGAATGTTTTTTGAAATGATGCCCCTAGAGTTTAGAGCATGGTGTTGTAAGCAATTGGTGGAGTGCATATTGGGACTCACCAGCTGCTAAGGCCCATAGAGCTTTGGCAGCTGAAGCATCGACTGCGCTTGCCTAGGAATACTACACCTGGTGCACTACCAGGAAATGGTGTAGCATGGCACACCAGAGACCCCACAAGGGGTCAGTGATTACACTGTCAGTGATTACACTGGTGTAACTCTATGGACAGCAGTGGTGTTCCATCAGTGAAGAATATGTCCATGAGGCAGATTCTGAGCCCCTGCAATCTCATGGCTTTGTTCAGCAACAAAACTTAACATTTGTATTACTTGTTTCATTACTGGTAAAGTTTTGAGCTTTCCAAGTGCATAGTATCACTTCACAGCCTACAGAGCCCTGTGGGTCTGTCAAACGAATAATTAGTACCTGAACCACAAGTCCTTTACACAGCTCCCATCTATTTCCACTACATTTGTTATGTGACCAAGGTTACTTTATCTTACCTTGACCAAGTTTCTCTATTTCTTTCCCCTATATGCTATGTAACGAGCAACTCTTGTACTGGAAGGTATACATGTTTATATTAGCAAACAGAAAAGGAGTACTTGTGGCACCTTAGAGACTAACAAATTTATTTGAGCATAAGCTTTTGTGAGCTACAGCTCACTTCATCGGATGCATGCAGTGGAAAATACAGTGGGGAGATTTTATATACACAGAGAACATGAAACAATGGGTGTTACCAAACACACTGTAACGTGAGTGATCAGGTAAGATGAGCTATTACCAGCAGGAGAGGAAAAAAACCTTTGGTAGTGATAATCAAGATGGGACATTTCCAGAAGTTGACAAGAACGTGTGAGGAAAAGTAGGGGGAAAAAATAAGCATGGGGAAGTAGTTTTACTTTGTGTAATGACACATCCATTCCCAGTCTTTATTCAAGCCTAAGTTAATGGTGTCCAGTTTGCAAATTAATTCCAATTCAGCAGTCTCTCATTGGAGTCTGTTTTTACCTAGGGAGGCGGTGGAATCTCCTTCCTTAGATATTTTTAAGGTCAGGCTTGACTAAGCCCTGGCTGGGATGATTTAGTTGGGGATTGGTCCTGTTTTGAGCAGGGGGTTGGACTAGATGACCTCCTGAGGTCCCTTCCAACCCTGATATTCTATGATTCTATGAAGTTTTTTGTTGTAATATTGCGACTTTTAGGTCTGTAATCAAGTGACCAAGGAGATTGAAGTGTTCTCTGACTGGTTTTAGAATGTTATAATTCTTGACATCTGATTTGTGTCCATTTATTCTTTTACGTAGAGACTGTCCAGTTTGTACATGGCAAATGTACATGGCAATGTACATGGCAGAGGGGCATTGCCCACCCCTCCAGCATCTCTGAGGAGCACTTTAAAAAGTGGAAATTAAATCCTAGTGATGAAAATAGAAAGAAGCATAAACTCTGGCAAATGAACTGGTGTAAAAATATAATTAAGAAGGCCAAAAAAGAATTTGAAGAACAGCTCACCAAAGACTCAAAAAGTAATAGCAAAAAATTTTTAAGTACATTAGAAGCAGGAAGCCTGCTAAACAGTGGGGCCACTGGACATTTGAGATGCTAAAGGAGCACTCAAGGATAATAAGGCCATTGCGGAGAAACTAAATGAATTCTTTGCATCAGTCTTCACGGCTGAGGATGTGAGGGAGATTCCAAAATTTGAGCCATTCTTTTTAGGTGACAAATCTGAGGAACTATCCCAGATTGAGGTGTCATTAGAGGAGGTTTTGGAACAAATTGATAAATTAAACAGTAATAAGTCACCAGGACCAGGTAGTATTCACCCAAGAGTTCTGAAGGAACTCAAATGTGAAATTGCAGAACTACTAACTCTGGTATGTAACCTATCATTTAAATCAGCTTCTGTACCAGATGACTGGAGGATAGCTAATGTGACGCCAATCCTTATAAAGGGCTCCAGAGATGATCCCGGCAATTACAGGCCGGTAAGTCTGACGTCAGTACCGGGCAAACTGGTTAAAACTATAGTCAAGGACAAAATTGTCAGACACTTAGATGAACATAATTTGTTAGGGAAGAGTCAACATGGTTTTTGTAAAGGGAAATCACACCTCACCAATCTGCTAGAATTCTTTGGGGGGTTCAACAAGCATGTGGACTAGAAGGATCAAGTGGATATAGTGTTCTTAGATTTTCAGAAAGCCTTTGACAAGAGCCTCACCAAAGGCTCTTAAGCAAAGTAAGCTGTCATGGGATAAGAGGGTACGTCCTCTCATGGATTGGTAAAAGACAGGAAACAAAGGATAGGAATAAATGGTCCGTTTTCAGAATGGAGAGAGGTAAATAGTGGTGTCCCCCAGGGGTCTGTAGTAGGACCAGTGCTATTCAACATATTCATAAATGATCTGGAAACAGGGGTAAACAGTGAGGTGGCAAGATTTATAGATGATGCAAAACTACTCAAGATAGTTACGTCCCAGGCAGACTGCGAAGAGCTGCAAAAGGATCTGTCGAAACTGGGTGACTGGGCAACAAAATGGCAGATGAAATTCAATGTTGATAAATGCAAAGTAATGTGCATTGGAAAACATAATCCCAACTATACATATAAAATGATGTGTGCCTGGTGTTAAATTAGCTGTTACCACTCAAGAAAGAGAGCTTGGAGTCATTGTGGATAGTTCTCTGAAAACATCCCCGCAGTGCAGCAGCAGTCAAAAAAGGGAACAGAATGTTGAGAATCATTAAGAAAGGGATAGAAGCAATAAAGCAGAAAATATCATATTGCCTCTATATAAATCCATGGTACAGCCATATCTTGAATACTGCGTGCAGATGTGGTCACCACATCTCCAAAAAGATATACTGGAATCAAAAAGGTTCAGAAAAGGGCAACAAAAATGATTAGGGTATGGAAGGGCTTCCATCTAAGGAGAGATTAATAAGACTCCGTCTTTTCAGCTTGGAAAAGAGACAGCTAAGGGGGATATGACTGAGGCCTATAAAATCATGACTGGTGTGGAGAAAGTAAATAAGGAAGTGTTATTTACTCCTTCTCATAACCCAAGAACTAGGGGTCACCAAATGAAATTAATAGGCAGCAGGTTTAAAACAAACAAAAGGAAGTATTTCTTCACACAACACACAGTCAAACTGTGGAACTCTTTGCCAGAGGATGTAGTGAAGGCCAAGACTATAACAGGCTTCAAAAAGAACTAGATAAATTCATGGAGGATAGGTCCATCAATGGCTATTAGCCAGGATGGGCAGGGATGATGTCCCTAGCCTCTGTTTGCCAAAAGCTGGGAATGGGTGACAGGGGATGGACCACTTGATTACCTGGTCTGTTCATTCCCTCTGGGGCACCTGGCATTGGCCACTGTCGGAAGACAGGATACTGAACTTTGTTCTTACCCCGTATAGCCGTTTTTATGTAATTGCAGGGAAAGTCCTGCTCAGCCCCTGTTGCCCCAGGAGCGAGCATGCTTGGTTGTTCTATAGGGATGGTGTATGCAGCCTTGGGTTAACACAGGAATTGTGAGGGCATGGAGCATGCTCAGTACAGATGGACTCTTTGGAAATTTAGTTACCAAACTTTAACTCTTTACTCAGCAGATGTGAACTGTGATTTTTTTGGAATCCTATAACTAGCTCAAATTTTCACAGAAATTGCAAAAGCTGTATTCCTGACATCAGGTCGAAATCCTCCTTCCCACCCCACAGGCCAAATTTTTAGCCCCTGTTGGAAAGCCAGTTTGCAATGCACATTTTTTCCCATTATCAAAACTACATTTTTCTTTCAAATTTTATTTTACAATGAAAAAGGTATATAAGGACTCATGTGCAGCTGCTGACACATAAGTGCGCATGTACAGTTACGGATAGATAAAATCTTCCCCATCAACTACTTCACTTCCAACCTCCCCACAGGTCTGCCCCTCCCAGCTGCCTCTTGGCCAAGCACCCGCACCTACTCTTAAGCATTAAAAAAACCTCATCAAATTAATACACAAAAACTTGGCTGTAAGCTTCTTAAAGTTGCTACACACATAACATTACAGCTGTGCACAGAAAGGTAATTCTGCTTCGCAGAGGATTTTAATATTCTGAAATGTGATATCTATCCAATTCAGAATGAAAACCAAAAATTTCAAAATTCTCCATGATATGGAATGGAGCCCCAATTCCAAGGCATTTTCCCTGTGGACTGTCCTAGCACCACAGACCCTGGAAGACCAGGGATTCCCAACTTCAAGGCCGTCTGCCTGCTAGCCCCCGCCCCCCTCGGAGCTGTAGTCTCTGGAAGCCCTGGTATCTCTGACTCCAAGGCAGTCCTGCAGGTGAGCTGCCACAAAAACAGACAGGAACCCTGCCTTGGTTCTGCTCAAACATTGCTGAAATCAAACCATCTCCATGAAACATTTTGACTTCAACAAATTGTCAAATCTGGCAAAAAAATGTTTTGTTGGAATTTTTCCAAACAGCTCAGCATAACACACTTGGCACAAATCCACAAATGAAAAGTAAAGCCAGTTCATAATATGTACTTCTTTCTCTCGCAGGCACACACTTTACCATTACCACAACTACTATACACTGTGGACCATGCAACATAACTTTAACTCTGACCCCGCTCGGGTTGCCAGGCTACCATCATCCCCTTCAATTGCCCTTCTGTCACACCCCTTTGCCAAATTACCATCTCCTAACACAACCAACTATGACACCAAAGGTCCACAGCCACCACTGTCATTAAAAAATAATCTGGAAAGAAGGATCTGTACAGAAGGGACAAAGCGGGGCAGATTTGAAGTTGCAGTGTGTGGTCTGTGGTATACAGTAGTTGTAGTGATGGTAGAGTGTGTGCCTGTGAATGGAGGAGTAGGGGGTATGTCAAATTAAAAGGTAACTTTTCATTTCTGTGCTTTTGTATCTGGTATATTACAGCAACTCTAACTGCTCCTAAACACAGTTTTTTGTATATTAATTCACAGGATTGTTCACAGACTAGTTCTTAATCTGGGTGAAATTCAGAGAGCCCACACCGGGCCCTAATGCACCATTTAAGCCCCACTTAAATCACTCTGGCTTGATTTTCACCCTCAGGACGTAACTCCTTCCAGTTTCTGCCAGTGTGTGTCATGTAGGTAAATGTTGGAACATTGGCTTGAGAATGTTCTGGAAAGTTCCATGGCAGTTGACTTCCATCTGGCAGTTCTTAGAATGTTGGGATGCTGAACCCAGAGCTCCTGGAGCAAGAGGAGACCAACTGGCCGTGAGGGTGACAGGAGCCCCCTGTGCCCCATAAGGACATGGAGGAAGGAAATGTCCTGAGCCAAGCAGACTGTTTTTGTCTGACTGCTCCCTGGAGGGGTGGGACAGGAGGCTGGATGGACAGGGAGACAGGGGAGTGGACAAGATCGTCCTCTGAGGTATGGGAGAGGAGAGGCTGCTCCGTGGCAGCATGGAAGTGTTAGTGCTGCCCCTTGTCAGGATGGCAGAGCGGAGTGGCTGATCCCATGAGGAACCACACAACAGACAGGTGAATGAGTGGTCTGCTCCAAGCAGAACAGAAGAGTGATCATGCTGCTCCTGGCAGGATGAGAAGGAGAAGGAAAGAAAAGGGGAGGAAAAGAATAAAATTGCAAATATCAGGTCTCAGAGCAGGAGAATGAGAAGGCAGGATGGAGAATTGTGAATTTATTTGTAACAAAATATAGGGAGAAGTTGAGAAGAATATTGAGAGAGAACAGGAAAAAAAGGAAACAATTTACTCAGTAATTTATTCTAAGCAAAAGAAAACAATCAGATTAGAATTTGTTTATTCTGAGTAAATTGGATACAGGCTACAGAATTGCTTTGGCAGGATCTCCTGCAACATCCTCATATCAGCTTCAGATCAACATCAGCCCTGCAGGTTGTGTAATAAAATAATGATGCACCCTGGAAGACGATAGGCAGAGGCACTGGTGGGAAGGTGGAGGAATGCATGCTAATCCCATCACCTACACACAGGTAAGAAATAATTAGGGTTAGGTGAGGCTACATGCCACATAAGGGAACTTGTTTAACAAACAGGACTAACTGAACTAAACTTCTATAAACTATTAAATGTCCATTTTTGTTTGAAGTTCAATTGCAGAGGCTGTGTCCAGGTGCATTCTCCCTTGGTGGATGTGATCCTAGTTGCAGACTTCAGAGTAGCAGCCATGTTAGTCTGTATCCGCAAAAAGAACAGGAGTACTTGTGGCACTTTAGAGATGAACACATTTATTAGAGCATAAGCTTTCGTGGGCTACCGCCCACTTCATCGAATGCATAGAATGGAACATATAGTAAGAAGATATAGATATATACACATACAGAGAAGGTGAAAGTTGCCATACAAACTGTAAGAGGCTAATTAATTAAGATGAGTTATTTATCAGCAGGAGAAAAAAAAACTTTTGTAGTGATAATCAAGATGGCCCATTTAGACAGTTGACAAGAAGGTGTGAGGATACTTAACATGGGGAAATACATTCAATAGGTGTAATGACCCAGCCACTCTCAGTCTCTATTCAAACCCAAGTTAATGGTATCTAGTTTGCATACTAATTCAAGATCAGCAGTTTCTTGTTGGAGTCTGTTTTTGAAGCTTTTCTGTTGCAAAATTGCCACCCTTAAGTCTTTTACTGAGTGGCCAGAGAGATTGAAGTGTTCTCCTACCGGTTTTTAAATGTTAAGATTCCTGATGTCAGATGTGTGTCCATTTATTCTTTTGCATAGAGACTGTCCGGTTTGGCCAATGTACATGGCAGAGGGGCACTGCTGGCACATGATGGCATATATCACGTTGGTAGATGTGCAGGTGAACAAGCCCCTGATGGCATGGCTAATGTGATTAGGTCCTATGATGTTGTCACTTGAATAAATATGTGGACAGAGTTGGCATCAGGCTCTGTTGTAAGGATAGGTTCCTGGTTTACTGTTTTTGTTGTGTGGTGTGTGGTTGCTGGTGAGTATTTGCTTCAGGTTGGGGGGCTGTCTGTAAGCGAGGACTGGTCTGTCTCCCAAGATCTGTGAGCGTGAGGGATCATTTTTCAGGATAGGTTGTAAATCTTTGATGATGCGCTGGAGAGGTTTTAGTTGGGGACTGAAGGTGACAGCTAGTGGCGTTCTGTTATTTTCTTTGTTGGGCCTGTCCTGTAGTAGGTGACTTCTGGGTACTCTTCTGGCTCTGTCAGTCTGTTTTTTCACTTCAGCAGGTGGGTATTGTAGTTGTAAGAATGCTTGATAGAGATCTTGTAGGTGTTTGTCTCTGTCTGAGGGGTTGGAGCAAATGCGGTTGTATCTTAGAGCTTGGCTGTAGAAAATGGATCGTGTGGTGTGTCCTGAATGGAAGCTGGAGGCATGTCCGTAAGGATAGCAGTCAGTAGGTTTCCGGTATAGGGTGGTGTTTATGTGACCATTGCTTATTAGCGCTGTAGTGTCCAGGAAGTGGATCTCTTGTGTGGACTGGTCCAGGCTGAGGTTGATGGTGGGATGTGTCAAAGTCAGATTCAGGACTCACATAATTTGTCAGATCACTCTGTTTATTAGCAAAGCGCCTTGCTAATGCACCCAGAGGTGAGCCCCTCTCTGAGGCCCAAGATAACTTATTTATACAGCTAAGCCAAAGCCAATTTAACATAAGAGACAAAAGAAAGCAGAAACTGACAAATATACATACATATCTTATTTGCATACTAACATTTACCAATCTCCTAGTTCAGTAGGAGCTCTAAGTTAATTAGTTTGAGGACCCATTGTCTCACACTCCTTAATGTTTCTCTTCCTGACAACTATATTTCAACAAACCCTTCAAATAGCATTTCTTTAATGAATTATAATTTCAATATAATTCATTCTACTTTCACAATCCCTCCTTTTGGTCAAGCTACGCAATGACCAACAATGACTGGGTTCCACATATCAAGCGTTCTTTATCTCTTTGTTCATCAGTGATATTTAAAATCATCAAATTAGCACTCTGGTTTGGGGCAGCTATCTGTGTAGCATGCCTGACACAATTTTGGATACAACAGGAAAGTAACGGAAAACATATAAAAATTATTAGGATTCCAAACAGGAGAGTTAGGGCTCCCGGAAACAACCAGTTTCCTATGCCAGAGAAATTGAAAAAGTTACTTAGCTACTTCCATAAAGAACTTGGCTCTTTGTGGGGAAGATATGCGATCTGTTCTAAGTGGCTAGCACGATCTGTTACCTCATTGGTGTTGTCTGGTATATACACACAGCAGTCTTTTCCAATGAGAGCACAAGTCCCTCCTTTTGCCACCAGCACTATGTCCAATGCCTGACGGTTTTGGAGAGCCATCTGTCGGATTGCCCCTGTTTCTTTGGCCAGGGCTCTTAAACTTTCTCCGGTTTCATTTGCCATTATTTCAACTACTGCTTGTAACCTTAGGAGCCTTTTTGCATGGTGTATTACTCCCCCTAATGGTATTAAGGAACTGCCAATGGCTTCTTCCCAGGTTAAGGGGCTTATGTTATTTACATACCATTGGGCATCTGTTAAGTCCCTTCTTTTTCACCTGAAATTGCGGAGGCGTTCTCGAGGGAAGGTTCCTAGCACTCGGAATTGTGGGAAGAGTCAGGCGGGATAACAGATTCCTGACCAATTAGCTGGTAGTGTGGTATAAGCTCTGGTCCCACACACCCAGTGATGGCCTATTAAGGCCGGGAAGGGTCGGTTGCACCCATTTGTCATATAGGCGTTTGCAAAGGAGGAGTAGTGTCCCCTAAAGGGTACAGGTCAATTCTCCTTACGAGGAGTGGTGTTATTTGCATGACATTGAAAGATTGTATTGTTTTCACTAATGTTACTATAGGGGGAACACGAGATTGATTTCTCTGTTTGATCCCAGGTTGAGAAAAAGTTCATATCTCCATACCCGGCCCGCCACTTTTTAGTTTTGTTTGAATAATCCCATACACCATTGGCCACAATATGCTGAAGGCAACGGCTTTTCCCCAGATCCAGCCCTGTCCCATTACACACCCAACACCAGTGACCTTTTCCCTCCACCACACTTATCCATTTAGATGCATTTATTCCCACCGCTTCCCAAGTGTCATTGCTGTTCCATATTTTGTTAAATGGACGAGGCCCTCCAGTGAGGTCTGGGAACTTGAGTGGGATAGCCAGGACAGGAACACCAGTTTGAGAGTGGGCTGGGATGTGGCTGCAGACCCAGCAATTTGAAATATTAAGGGTCTGAGCTATCCACACCTGCTGCTGGATAAAAGAATTGTCATCATGGTCTCCCCAGACCGTAAGATACCAGCAGCCGAGGAACAGGCAGAGGCGCATGTTGGAGGCAAGGCTCTTCTGGTTCTGACAACCTCACCTGGAGGAACCGCAGTCACGGATTTATGCCCACCAGGCAGTAGGCGCTAGGCTCGCTACTGCTTTTTTTTGTTTGTTTGTTTTTTGTTCGTCATCTACTTCTGGCAACCCTTACGAGAGCGTAGATTGTAAGGTATTGCAGACTGTTCCTCTACGTCTTCTTCTGGAGTCAAAATTGACTCTGCGTTGTCCTGAGGTGATGATTGGTTCTCTGGGGATGGTGCCTTCTTACACTGTGAAGCATGTATCCACGCTGCGATGCCAGATAGTTTAACAGCTGTCTGTGTAGTAAGCAGTACCTGATGAGGACCCTTCCACCGGGACTCCAAGGCGTGCTTTCGATGATGGCACCGTACATAGACCCAATCACCTGGCTCGAGGTTGTGGCAAGCATCGGAGGTGGATTCCGTGGGCCAGGCGACTCGAACCTGTGAATGGAAGTGACTTACAGCTTGCATTAGTCCCTTGCAATACTGAAGGAGTGCACTGTGAGTCAAGTTCAAATCTGGAACGGGAGTAATGGTAGTCATAGCTCGCATAGAGCGTCCCATAACAATTTCAAAGGGACTTAATTTATGCCTTTGGGATGGAGTGGATCTCATGTCCATAAGGGCTACTGGCCAGCTTAATCCTGTAGAGTCACAAATTTTAGCAAGCTTATTCTTAAGTACACCATTTTGTCTTTCAACTGCACCTGCATTCTGTGGGTGGTAGGGACAGTGCAACAGGTGTTTGATACGCAATATACGGTCCAGGTGTTGAACAAGTTGTCCAGTAAAATGTGTACCCCGATCACTGGGCAGAGTAGCAGGAATTCCCTTGGCAGGCATAATATGATTTAACAAACATTTGGCAACAGACAGTGAGTCAGCCTTGTGACAAGGAAAGGCTTCAATCCAACCGGAGAATAAACATACCCTAACCAATATAAATTCATATTGTTGACACTTAGGCATTTGTGCAAGAACGGTGCTTGAGGCATGCCCCGGAACCCCTGGGCCACTTTTACAGGTTTACCTGTAAATATTATGGCTTTGGCAAATGGTACAGGCTGCACAGTGGCGGGCTGCAAAAGAGCTAAAATGGGGGGGCCCACCATCCTGTCTTTGTTATAGCAGAGACCATCCCCTCCTTTCCGACATGCGAAACACCGTGTAGCAGGGCGGCCAGAGATGGGTAGAGTGAAAAGGGGGCTACAAAGGCACCAGTAGGTGAGCGCCAAAAGGAATTGGGATGTAGAGAGCAACCTTGGGCAATCCAGGATTCTTTCTCGGTTTCTGGGGCAGAGTCTTGGAGCAGGGTGAGGTCAGTGAGGGACCAGGAGGGTAAGAGGAGAGTGGAGAACAAGGGAATCAGACATTTCGACTAGGCGCGCTGCATCAGCCACAGCACGAAGGCAGGGGGGTAAGCCTTGGGCAACAGGGTCTAAAGTGGCAGAGAAATAAGCCACTGGGCGGTTCTTTTCTCCGTGCATCTGAGTGAGAACTCCAAGTGCACACCCAGATTGTTCATGGCAGAAAAGGGTAAAAGGCTTAGAATAGTCAGGCAGCCCTAAGGCAGGGGCAGAAGCCAAACCCTGTTTGAGGGAAACAAAGGCAGAATTGGCCTCAGGGGGCCACGGCATGGGGTCAGGCACAGAGAATCGAGTGAGTTCCTGGAGAGGTTTTGCAAGGGAGACATATTGCGGAATCCATTGTCTGCAAAATCCAGCCATGCCTAAAAACTTCCGGACCTGGCGTGGGGAGCGGTGTCGGGGAAAGCTAAGGATAGCTTGGACGCGGGTGGGAGAAAGTGCACAGGAACCCTGGGAGAGGAGAAAGCCAAGGTATGTGGCAGAAGCTTGACAGAGTGGTAGTTTAGAGCGAGAAGCTTTGTGACCCTTATTTGCTAGGGCAGTAAGGAGCACTAAAGAGTCAGTTTCAGAGGCAGACAATGAAGGGGAACAGAGGAATAGATCATCTACATATTGGACTAGTGTGGATCTGGATGGGAAAACAAGGTCAGCAAGGTCTCGGGCTAATGCTTGGGAAAAATATGACGGGCTTTCAGTATACCCCTGGGACAGTGTGGTCCATGTGTACTGTTGACACTTGTAAGAAAAGGCAAACAGGAACTGGGAGTCAGAGTGAACCGGGACAGAAAAGAAAGCAGAGCACAAATCAACAACAGTAAAATGAGTTGCATCTGGTGGGATAGAAGCCAGAATCTTTGAGAGAGGCAAGTTTTGATTCTGTCCACCTATGATTTGCCTCTTCCCACCACTGGATGAAACAATCAACCTCTCCTTTTGCCAAATTAGTTTTAGGTTGGCTGAGTTTGTCTTTTAAGACGTCTACTTGGTCCTTGTCCCAAGATCCTAACAGTGGCCACTGAATTTTGGGATTCTCCTGAGTTAGCCTTTTGCATTCCCATACACATCTTCCCCCCCCCCCCCAGGTCAGCCTTTTGAAGCCATCCCCCACCCATATCATGAGGTTTTCTGTTCATTAAAACACAATAATGCTAGCAACAAGACAAACACCACAGACAAACAACACAAAACATAGATCCATGGTATTCTGAGTTATTCTTCCGCTGGCGCCAGCTTGCTTGTAGAGTCTAAAAACAAAAGAAACAATTTCCACCCCCATGGTGGGGACAGATTATTGCTTAATAATAATACCACTTTCTTTTACAAATTTCCTTGCTAATTGCAGGAAAAAAAGAAAAATTACCTCCAGGCTGTACTTATTTTGTTCTATAGTCAGGCTGTTCTATAGTCAGGCTAGTGAATTACCCCAAGGGTTTTACCCAAGGCGCAGTGCGGCTGCGATTGCACAGATTTCACTCACTCAGACCGTGGGGACAGGAACCCTTTGGTCAGCCGATCCCCGGATGGAGATGGCGCCCAGACTCAAACACACCACAGGGAGGATGGATAGACACAGAGACAAGACAGTCCTCAGTCCGGACAAAACACAGAAATAATTACCTGACCAGATTCCTGATGTCAGATCCCGGGATCCCTACGAGAACAGAGTGGGAACCAACAGGTTTGATGGCGTAGACTTCACTGTGGTCATGCACCCTTCCGTTCTGGCGGAGGACCGCTCGGGCCAAATGCCCAGGTTCCAGCTTGCCACGGCCGTCCTAAGAACAGTCAGGAGTCACACGGCCCCAGTGAAGACGGTTGCCATCTCGGTGGAACCTCCAAATTGTCAAAGTCAGATTCAGGACTCACATAATTTGTCAGATCACTCTGTTTATTAGCAAAGCGCCTTGCTAATGCACCCAGATGTGAGCCCCTCTCTGAGGCCCAAGATAACTTATTTATACAGCTAAGCCAAAGCCAATTTAACATAAGAGACAAAAGAAAGCAGAAACTGACAAATATACATACATACCTTATTTGCATACTAACATTTACCAATCTCCTAGCTCAGTAGGAGCTCTAAGTTAATTAGTTTGAGGACCCATTGTCTCACACTCCTTAGTGTTTCTCTTCCTGACAACTATATTTCAACAAACCCTTCAAGTAGCATTTCTTTAATGAATTATAATTTCAATATAATTCATTCTACTTTCACAGATGGAAATTGTTGAAATCATGGTGGAATTCCTCAAGGGCTTCTTTTCCATGGGTCCAGATGATGCAGATGTCATCAATGTAGCGCAAGTAGAGTAGGGGCATTAGGGGACGAGAGCTGAGGAAGCGTTGTTCTAAGTCACCCATAAAAATGTTGGCATACTGTGGGGCCATGCAGGTACCCATAGCAGTGCTGCTGATTCCTCACACGTTGCCCTACTGTTCCTCACACGTTCTTGTCAACTGCTGGAAATGGCCCACCTTGTTTATCACTATAAAAGGTTTTTTTTCTCTCCTGCTGGTAATAGCTCACCTTACCTACATGGGGAGGAGGTGACCAGCCCTCTGTGGAGAAAGAAGTGTTTCGGGACTATTTAGAAAAGCTGGACGAGCACAAGTCCAGTGGGCCGGATGCGCTGCATCCGAGAGTGCTAAAGGAGTTGGCGGATGTGATTGCAGAGCCATTGGCCATTATCTTTGAAAACTCATGGCGATCCGGGGGACAACTGGAAAAAGGCTAAGGTAGTGCCCATCTTTAAAAAAGGGAAGAAGGAGGATCCTGGGAACTACAGGCCAGTCAGCCTCACCTCAGTCCCTGGAAAAATCATGGAGCAGGTCCTCAAGGAATCAATTCTGAAGCACTTAGAGGAGAGGAAAGTGATCAGGAACAGCCAGCATGGATTCGCCAAGGGCAAGTCATGCCTGACTAATCTAATTGCCTTCTATGACGAGATAACTGGCTCTGTGGATGAGGGGAAAGCGGTGGACATGTTGTTCCTTGACTTTAGCAAAGCTTTTGACACGGTCTCCCACAGTATTCTTGCCAGCAAGTTAAAGAAGTATGGGCTGGATGAATGGACTATAAGGTGGATAGAAAGCTGGCTAGATTGTCGGGCTCAACGGGTAGTGATCAATGGCTCCATGTCTAGTTGGCAGCCAGTATCAAGTGGAGTGCCCCAAGGGTCGGTCCTCGGGCCAGTTTTGTTCAATATCTTCATAAATGATCTGGAGGATGTTGTGGATTGCACCCTCAGCAAGTTTGCAGATGACACTAAACTGGGAGGAGAGGTAGATACGCTGGAGGGTAGGGATAGGATACAGGGGGGCCCAGACAAATTGGAGGATTGGGCCAAAAGAAATCTGATGAGGTTCAACAAGGATAAGTGCAGAGTCCTGCACTTAGGACGGAAGAATCCCATGATCTGCTACAGATTAGGGACTGAGTGGGTAGGCAGCAGTTCTGCAGAAAAGGACCTAGGGGTTACAGTGGACGAGAAGCTGGATATGAGTCAACACTGTGCCCTTGTTGCCAAGAAGGCCAATGGCATTTTGGGATGTATATGTAGGGGCATTGCCAGCAGACCGAGAGACGTGATCGTTCCCCTCTATTCAACATTGGTGAGGCCTCATCTGGAGTACTGTGTCCAGTTTTGGGCCCCACACTACAAGAAGGATGTGGAAAAATTGGAAAACGCCCAGCAGAGGGCAACAAAAATGATTAGGGGACTGGAACACATGACTTATGAGGAGAGGCTGAGGAAACTGGGATTGTTTAGTCTGCAGAAGAGAAGACTGAGGGGGGATTTGATAGCTGCTTTCAACTACCTGAAAGGGGGTTCCAAAGAGGATGGATCTAGACTGTTCTCAGTGGTAGCTGATGACAGAACAAGGAGGAATGGTCTCAAGTTGCAGTGGGGGAGGTTTAGGTTGGATATTAGGAAAAACTTTTTCACTAGGAGGGTGGTGAAACACTGGAATGCATTATCTAGGGAGGTGGTGGAATCTCCTTCCTTAGGAATTTTTAATGTCAGGCTTGACAAAGCCCTGGCTGGGATGATTTAGTTGAGGATTGGTCCTGCTTTGAGCAGGGTGTTGGACTAGATGGCCTCCTGAGGTCCCTTCCAACCCTGATATTCTATGATTCTACCTGATGATTTTCATTACAGTGTGTATGGTAACACCCATTGTTTCATGTTCTCTGTGTATATAAAATCTCCCTACTGTATTTTCCACTGCATGCATCCGATGAAGTGAGCTGTAGTTCACAAAAGCTTATGCTCAAATAAATTTGTTAGTATCTAAGGTGCCACAAGTACTCCTGTTCTAGTTGCAGACTGAATATGCTCACTTCTCCCTGAACATCTGTGTTAAGTTCAGGTTCCTCTCTCAGCTCTTGAAATAGTCCACACACAGTCCTAGCAAACAAAAAAATAAACCCAACATCCAATTTTCCTAACCTGGCCAGGGAAAAAAACCTAATCAGATTGGAAATATGGACACGGCAAAGTGGTGCTTAGCTAATTCTTCCTTATCCACAGGGTACAGTGATCTCTTACTGAAAGGGTGTTCCTGATCCTTTTCCCTACCCGTTATCATGGAAGAAAGGAGGGGGGGGTCAGTCTTCTGGGGTGCACTTTGTGAATGGCAGGGTGAGCACAAAATGTGCTGAACCACCGGAGCACAGACTCGAGCTAGGGATCAACAGCTGTTCAAGGAAACGTAGCCCAAGTCCCAGCTTCATGGTAAATTGGATCATACTTGATTCATGTGAAGGAAGTGAATCAGACTAAGCTGGACCAGACAAGCTCCTTCTGTAAATCACTATAAAACAAGGTGAAATCTAGGCAAGGGCTAACAGAGCATAACTTGGGGAACTCTCTGGGTTTTCTGGAGGGCAGGGGTGGCTTTATGTGAGGGAGGTAAATGCCACTGACTTTCTGTTAATAGTAATTAAGCATATCTTGAGCTTTATTAATAAAAGATACATGTGCATACTGAAGAAGAGCTTCCTCCACACTAGGAGCATTACATTTTGCCAGCTAAATGTTTTACAATATTCACTACCTTCTGTTATTTCAATATTAGTATTATTTATATATTGCCCAAAGATATACAGTTTACAGATGCAAGAGAAGAAAGGTTCCTGCCACAATGAGTTTACAATATAAATAAACACACAGACCACAAAGAGGGGGGCAATGGGATACACACCTAAAGTTTTTACCCCAGTTTTCCCTTTTTTTAAATTGTTTTTTCCTTGCATAGTTTGTCCATTTGCTTTTAAAAGCTTTTGCTTTTTGTTGTTTGACGCATGTCCATTTGCCTTTTGCTTCTCAGGTTCTTTTGTAACCATTTCCAAAAACAGATATATACTTTCCAAAAAAAAAATCAGCCTGATACAGACACACAGCAGGGTTTTATAAGGGTTTTTCTGCTTCCCTGTTAATGTTTCACAGTCATAGAATTTGAGACCAGAAGAGATTGTTGTGATTATTTAGTCTGACCTGCACAAACACATGCCACAGAATTTCAACAAGTGATTCCTGCATCAAGTCCATAACTTCCTGTTGAACTAGGGCAGTGGTTCCCAAACTTGTTCCGCCACTTGTGCAGGGAAAGCCCCTGGCGGGCCCGGCCGGTTTATTTACCTGCTGCGTCTTCAGGTTTGGCCGATTGTGGCTCCCAGTGGCTGCGGTTCGCTGCTCCAGGCCAATGGGAGCTGCTGGAAGTGGCGCGGGCCGAGGGACATACTGAACACGGCAAAGTGGTGCTTAGCTAATTCTTCCTTATCCACAGGGTACAGTGAACAAACCGGCGCGGCCCGCCAAGGGCTTTCCTTGCACAAGCGGCGGAACAAGTTTGGGAACCACTGAACTAGGGAATATCTTTGAGAAAGACACCCATTCTTGATTTAAAGACATGAAATGATGGAGAATCCACCACATCACTAGATAAGTTGTTCCAATGGTTAATTATCCTCATTATAAAATTTGCACTTACTTCTAGTCTTAATTTGTCAATCTTCAGTTTCCAGCAATGGGACCTTGTTCTGCTTTTGATAAAGTAAAGAGACTTCTACTGTCATAAACATTCTCTTCATTTAGGTACTTCTAGGCCATGATCAAGAATCCTTTAACCTTATCGTTGATAAGCTAAATAGACTTGAGTTTCTTTAATTTCTCACCGCAAGCAATGTTGTCCATATCTCAGATGATTCTTGTAGGTCTTTTCTGAACCATTTCTAATTTTTCAATATCCTCTTCCAAGTATGGACACTTGAACCAACATAGCATTCCAGTAATGGTGTATACACTAGTAATAAAACTTTCCTACTTCTACTCAGTGGTCCCCTGCTTATCCATCCAAGGATTGCATTTGATCTCTTAGGCACCACATTGCACTGGGAATTTATGTTCAGTTGGTTATCAACCATGACTCTTAAGTCCTTTTCTGAGTCGTAGATTCATATATTCCAAGGCCAGAAGGGACCATTGTGATCATCTAATCTGACCCTCTGTATAACATAGGCCACAGAACTTCCCAAAATACAGCCCCCACCCCATCCTATAAGGGTGACCTATAATCCTTGTTTCTAGACGTATGGCCTGGCATTTAACTGTACTGAAATCATGTTGTTCAAGTCAGTTCAGTGTACTATTCAGTTTGGCTCACTTTGAAGAACTGACCTGTCCTTATCATTATTTACCACTCCACCAATTTTCCTATCATCTGCAAACATTACCAGCAATAATTTTATAAGTGTCTCTTCAGCAAGGGAGTAACTGATGGTCTATAAAGAGTAACAGTGAAACTGACTATAGAGTGTCATTGGCACTCTATAAATACCTGTGATAGATATTGGTTATGCTAGGTAGATAAGGATACTGATTCTACTGTCCATCCAATGTAAAACCACTGCTTCTGAGAGGAGACTCAGGCCTACTGTTTAACTATCCACCACAGGTATTTGCAGAGTACTAATGAGCATGAGATCTAGGCATTGAAATACAATAACATAAAATTTACAGGGACTTAATATTTAAATAATATGATTTTGTGAACCCACAGTCCAGGTCAACTCCTCCTGCATCTGATCAGGAGCTGGGAGGTATGGGGGGAACCCAGGCCCACCCTCTACTCTACAGCCCAGAGCCCTGTGGAATGCAGCTGTCTAGAGTGCCTCCTGGAACAGCTGTGCAACAGCTACAACTCCCTGGGCTACTTCCCCATGGCCTCCTCCCAACACCTTCTTTA
The DNA here is from genome assembly GCF_965152275.1 of Natator depressus. Taxonomy (NCBI): domain Eukaryota; kingdom Metazoa; phylum Chordata; order Testudines; family Cheloniidae; genus Natator; species Natator depressus. The sequence continues at coordinate 78,339,949 of NC_134241.1, read as the reverse complement.
TCCTCACCATAGGACCTTCCTCCTGGTGTCTGATAATGCTTGTACTCCTCAGTCCTCCAGCGGTACACCTTCTCACTCTCAGCTCCTGGTGCCTCTTGCTCCCAGCTCCTCACACACACCACAAACTGGCATGAGCTCCTTTTTAAACCCAGGTGTCCTGATTAGCATGCCTTAATTGATTCTAGCAGCTTCTTGATTGGCTGCAGGTGTTCTAATCAGCCTGTCTGCCTTAATTGTTTCCAGAAAGTTCCTGATTGTTCTGGAACCTTCCCTGTTAGGAGACGGAATCGTTTCTTCGTTCGCTCCTGAGCTATCTGCTTTCCTTTCTTTCCTGAAGCCCCCTGGCCCGGATTTTTCACACTTTTCCTTTCGCTTAGTTTCCCCCCCCGCGTTTGGGCCGGACGCTTTGTTTTTTTGGTTTCGTTTTCTCCCGCTTTTCTGAGCTGCGTCAGTGTGCTGGCCGGTTGCCAGCACCCCCCCCCAGACGCCTGCTTTTGGACTTTGCTTTTTGCTTAATTGAAACCCCCAGAAGAGGGGGGGAGGACTGCCGACCCGCTGTCCAGAGAGGGGAGTGGACGCCCCCAGACCCAGCCGTTTTGTTTTTTGCCTGGACTTTTTTCTTATCATTACAACATTCCTAGCTGCCGAGAGCCTTGGGACAGAGCCAACAGCTGCAACAGATGCCAGAGGCCGGAGAACTCGCCCGAGCAGTTATAAATCATCGTGGAGAGAAGCCGTAAGACTGAGGGATTTCCTTTGAATTATACCCTCGGGGGGGGGAGTTGACTGCGTTCCAGCTGCGTCTGTGGCGGCACAGGGGTGTAGCAGGGAGCTACCCCCAGATCCACCGGTGCCCCCAACCCCCCCACCACTACTACGACTATCACGGCCCCCGCTGCCTCGTCCCTGCTGGCGATCTGCCATCTGCCTTCGGATCCAGCTGTTTGCTTTGGACTTTGCCTTTCGGACCGGACATAACAACCAACCAAACGAGACTCTTTGGACAAGTGTGGTGGGTCGCCCTCCCTCCACCCCCACCCCCCGGATTGTTTATCCCATAGTTTACCCCTACTACCGGACCCCGATTTTTGCCCCCCCCCCTTCTTCCGGTGTCTCCCTGTCTCTCCCTGCTTACAATGGCAGAGATGGAGAGACGCAAGGCCCCTCCAATGAAATTGGTTGTCCCTTCCCCATCTACCCCCCTGCCCACCCCTCAAGATTTTCCCACCGCCTCCATTGTTAGAACCCCTGCCCCCGCCCCCGCTGGGGCCTCGGCAGTGGGAGGCACCGGGGCAATTACTACTGCTGCTTTGGTTTTTGCCCCATTAGATTCTAGGAACCCCCCCCCAGTTCGACGGAAAGGTCGGGGCGGGCCGAAAGGAAAGGGCCCCGCTAAAGCCGCTGGGCCCTCCATGGCAGAGGCTGCCCCCACCACTGTGGCCTCATCATCGATTGTGGCACCCCTCCCAGCTGTTCCCTCCACCAGCTCTGCGACCGTCCCTCCCCCGGCCCCCAGGACGTATGCCCGGGCGGCGGCAGGCTCCCCCTCGCCTGCCGCCTCCTCATCTCGCCCACCCACTACCTCCGCTACCATCACTAGCGCCCGGGGCCCTCTTCCCGCCCTGACCAGGAAACACGGTGTCCGTTGCCTCCTGGTACCCGCCTCGCCCCACGTGGAGGCGTACGTGCAGGCGTTGGCGAAGGTGGTAGGACCCATGGCCATTGTGGCGGCCTCCAAGATGTATGGGAAGGTCGTTTTCTTTCTGGCTTCGGAGACTGCCGCCCAGGAGGCGGTGGAGAAGGGCCTAGTGGTAGGAGGGGTGTTTATCCCCCTAGAACCGCTAGAAGATCTGGGCGTTCGCCTCGTCCTCACCTCCGTTCCTCCCTTTTTACCTAATGTTGCACTGTTACCCGCTCTTTCTGCCCTGGGAAAACTTGTTTCTGCTATCAGCCCTCTCCCGTTAGGCTGCAAGGACCCCGCCCTCCGTCACGTCCTCTCGTTCCGCCGGCAAGTGCAGATTTCACTGCCGGCGGGGGTGCGTGACGGAGAGGCGCTTGAGGGGTCCTTCCTAGTTCCCTACCAGGGAGCCCGCTATAGGGTCTTTTATTCCACCGGAGAGGCCCGGTGCTACCTCTGCCGCTCGGCGGGGCATGTCCGTAGGGACTGCCCTTTGGCCCGGGGGAGAGGGGCACCTGAGACCCCCGAGACCCGGCAGGATATCGGCCCTGTCGTTGCCGACACCCCTGGCCACCCGGCACCTGAAACCACCCCTCCTCCCACCCGATCCAACGCTGCCCCCGTCCGGGCCCAAGAGGTATCTTTCCAACAACGCCCGGGCGACCACGGGAGTCCCGCTCTTGCTGTAACCACCTCGGCAGAGCCTCTGGAGGAGAGTGTGGCACAGCTATTACCAGGTGCAGGAGAGGGCTCGCCCCAAGGAGAACCCCCCGCCCCTCCTGCTGCCTCACCGCTACCCTCCCGAACCCCTGAACCTTTGCCTCCGCGCCCCGCTCCGCCCCCTGCTACTCAACCCCCAGATGATGCTATGGAGGGCTGGACTGTAGTCCAGGGGAAGCGAGGCAAGCGGAGGGCTCGAGCCCCGCTGCATCCATCTGACGCGGAAGCCCCCCGGAAGACCAGGAAGGGAGGTACTGACCTTGAGCCTCCCGCCTCGGCCACGAGTGAGATCCATTCGCTGGTGTTGGGAGGTGAAGATAGACTGGCATTGGAGGGAGGAATCCCCCCTCCGCGAGGGACCCTCCCCTCCGAAGCCCCGGAGGAAGCCCCTTCTAACCGGATACCACCTGAACTCCCTACGAACCCCGACGTGACCGTTGAGGCGGGCCCTAGCGGAGAGGCCCCCAGGGTAGTAGGAGTCGGCCTCTCCTCTGTGTATGCAGAGATTGAGGCCCTAGATTTGACCCCGGTCACCCAGGGAGGGGATGATTTACTGCCGGCCAGCCTCGTTTTAGGCAATCTCACCCCAGGCCCCCTTTCCCCATGTTCTCTCCCCCTGACTGCCTTTCCGGGTGAGCACCCCACGGAAAGTGGTTTACCACCTGATGCCATGGCTGCCACGACCACCCCGAAGCCAGCATCTAGCATTGCTCGGAGCCCCCTCCCTTGCCCCTTAACCCCCGACCCTGCTCAGGAGGCATCTTCTTTTTGCTGCTCGCCTCCTGAAGCCCAGGGCCTTACCTCTGCCCCTGTCCCCACCCCTGTCCCGGTTCAATTTCCCTCCTCCTGCAAGGCTACTGCCGCCCCTGGGGTTATTTCTTTTCCGCCTTTTGCAGACCCCCCCCAGGGAGCAGTCTTTACGTTTTCTAGTTGCGACTCATTAGGAGTTGCGCTTTTCCCCCTGCCATCCCCTTCCACTCCAAGGCACGAGATGGATTTAATAACCCCAGCCTGTCAGACGCCCCGTCGGCGGTCCGCACCCTGCCTACCCGCCTTAGCGGACCTCGAGGCTGTATTAAGAACCCCATTGGGGAGTACCCCGGAAACCGTAACCCCATCCCCCCATGAGCTGCGGCATGCACTACGGCAGTTCTTAGAGCACACCCGTGGTGCCCGCAATAGGGCACAGCTGGCTCTCCAGCGATGGGGGGACTTCGATCAACTTGTTCAGGCCGCAAGGGCCCTTATGAAGGAGGGCAGAGGGCAAGGGAGGCGCGGTGCTGCGGCCTACGAGCGGGCCCGCGGCTTCCGGAAGGAGCTACTTACTTATGGGATGGGACACGGGTTGCTACGCGACCCGCCGGGGGCCATGAGCACCCCCACCAATGAGAACTCCCCACCCCCCCGGCCCTCCGCATGACACCTCTCATTATTGTAACCCTGAATACCAGGGGCTGTAGGATGGCTCTCCGCAGGTCCCAGGTGCTCTCCTACCTTCGGGAGGGGGGGTACTCTGTGGTTTTCCTGCAGGAGACCCACACGGACCCAACCGCCGAGGATAGGTGGCGGCTGGAGTGGGGGGACGGGGTATACTTCAGCCATTGCACGACCTGGCAAGCTGGAGTGGCGACCCTGTTCTCCCCCGCCCTGCGGCCCGAGGTGCTAGGGGTCACTGAGGTCGTACCGGGCCACTTGTTGCACCTCCGAGTTCGTCTGGAGGGGCTCGTGGTCAATCTTGTTAATATCTATGCCCCGCAAGTGAGTTCACAGCGGCCACAATTCTACCAGCAGGTGTCCGATTTTCTCGGCACCCTAGACTCGCACGAGTGCCTGATCCTGGGAGGGGACTTTAACACTACCCTCGAGGAGCGGGACCGCTCGGGGGCCGAGCCGAGCCCGGCCGCCGCGACCATTCTCCGAGACATAGTCGATTATCACTCCCTAGTGGACGTCTGGCGTGACCATCACCCAGATGACACTTCCACGTTTACCTTTGTCCGGGTGGAGGCCCATCGGTCACACCGCTCTCGGTTAGACCGTATTTACCTATCCCGTTTCCATCTTTCACAGGCCCACTCCTCCACCGTGCGGCCGGCCCCTTTTTCCGACCATCATTTAGTTACCGTCACGGTCTCCCTCCGTGCGGAGGGACCGGGGCCGGCCTACTGGCACTTTAATAACAGCCTGCTGGAGGACGAGAGCTTTGTGATGTCCTTCCGGGAGTTCTGGCTGGCCTGGCGGGAGCAGTGGCGTGCCTTTCCCTCGGTGCGGCGCTGGTGGGATCTGGGGAAGGTGCGCGCCAAGCTCTTCTGCCGCAACTACACTCGGGGCGCCAGCCGACGGAGAAATGCAGCGATAGAGCAGTTGGAACGGGAGGTCTTAGAGCTGGAGAGGCGCCTGGCCGCCAGCCCCGGGGACCCGTCCCTCTGCGGAGCGTGCCGGGAGAAGCGGGAGGAACTTCGAGCCCTCGAGGACCACCGGGCCCGAGGTGCCTTTGTCCGGTCCCGCATCCGCCTCCTTCGGGAGATGGATCGCGGCTCCCGCTTCTTCTATGCCTTGGAGAAAACGAGGGGGGCCAAAAAACACGTCACCTGCCTTCTAGCGGAAGACGGCACCCCCCTCACGGATCCGGAGGAGATGTGTGGGAGGGCCCGTGACTTCTACGCAAGCCTTTTCTCCCCGGATCCGACCGATCCTGGCGCTCGCGGGGTGCTCTGGGAGGAACTCCCCACGGTCAGCGTGGGCGACCGAGACCGGCTAGAGCTGCCTCTCACCCTGGCCGAGTTCTCGGAAGCCCTCCGCCGCATGCCCACCAATAAATCTCCGGGCATGGACGGGCTGACCGTGGAGTTTTACCGCGCGTTCTGGGACATCCTCGGCCCAGACCTAGTCACTGTCTGGGCTGAGTCTTTGCAGGGCGGGGTCCTCCCTCTGTCGTGCAGGCGAGCGGTGCTTGCCTTGCTGCCGAAGAAGGGGGACCTCCGCGACTTACGAAACTGGCGTCCCCTCTCACTCCTTAGCACGGATTACAAAATCGTAGCGAAAGCAATTTCGCTGCGGCTAGGGTCCGTGATGGCGGACGTGATCCACCCAGACCAGACCTATACTGTCCCGGGTCGCAGCATTTTTGACAACCTCTTTCTAGTCCGAGACCTTTTGGAACTCGGGCGGAGAGACGGTCTGTCGTTCGCCCTCCTGTCTCTCGATCAGGAGAAGGCGTTCGATAGAGTGGATCATGGGTACCTCCTGAGCACCCTGCGGGCGTTTGGATTCGGACCTCAGTTTGTGAGTTTTCTCCGGGTGCTGTACGCTTCCGCGGAGTGTTTGGTTAGGCTCAACTGGACCCTGACCGAACCGGTCAGCTTCGGGCGAGGGGTGCGGCAGGGGTGCCCCCTCTCAGGCCAGCTGTACGCTCTGGCGATCGAGCCTTTCCTCTGTCTCCTCCGCAGGAGGTTGACGGGGTTGGTGCTGCGGGAGCCGGAGCTGCGGCTGGTCCTGTCGGCGTACGCCGATGACGTCCTCCTCGTGGTCCAGGACCCGGGCGACTTGGCGCGAGTGGAGGCATGCCAAGCCATTTATTCAGCAGCCTCCTCCGCCCGAGTCAACTGGGTCAAGAGCTCTGGCTTGGCGGTGGGGGGCTGGCGGCAGGTAAGCTCCCTCCCACCCGCGCTTCAGACCATCCGGTGGAGCGCCGGCCCTCTGCTCTATCTCGGCGTTTACCTTTCTGCCACGCACCCTTCTCCGCCGGAGAACTGGCAAAATTTGGAAGGCGGCGTGATTGAGCGGATCAGGAAATGGATGAGGCTACTCCGATGTCTCTCCCTTCGGGGGAGAGCACTGGTGCTCAACCAACTAGTCCTGTCCACGCTCTGGTACCGGCTCAACACCCTAGCCCCGGCCCCGGGTTTCCTGTCCCACCTCCGGAGATTGATTCTGGAGTTCTTTTGGTCAGGATTGCACTGGGCCCCTGTTGGAGTTCTTCATTTGCCCCTGAAGGAAGGAGGGCAGGGCCTGAAGTGTCTGTACACTCAGGTCCGCGTTTTCCGCCTCCAGGCCCTGCAGAGGCTCCTTTATGGTGCAGGTAGTTCGACGTGGAGCATATTGGCGCACGCCTTCCTACGCCGCTTCCATGGGCTCCGATATGACCGGCAGCTCTTTTATCTTTGTTCGAGAGGTTTTCCGCGAGACCTCTCCGGGCTGCCGGATTTCTACCAGGACCTCCTCCGGACCTGGAAACTGTTTTCAACCACCAGGTCTGTGGCGGCCATCGTGGGGGCAGATCTCCTCACGGAGCCCCTGCTACACAACCCCCAACTTCGTGTGCAGGCGGCGGAGTCCCGCACGGTGCGCCAGAGGTTGGTCCTGGCGGGAGTTACGAGGGTCGGGGACCTCCTGGACTACGACCGGGGAGACTGGCTGGATCCCCTGACGCTCGCTCGACGCATGGGGCTCTCCAGCCTTCGCACCCCCCGGCGCGTGCTTCAGGAGGTGGAGGCTGCTTTGACCCCCGCTGCTCGGGCTTATGTCAGCCGAGCCTTGCGCGAGGGTGCACCCCGCCCATCCCTTACCCCAGGCCCACCGGACCTTTCCATCGGGCCCCTACCCTGCCGATCCCAACACACCCCTCATCCTTTCACTGCAAGCCGGCTGCATGAATTGCAACCGGTCGGTTTTCAAGTTGCATCGCGGCAATATCTATATACACTCACGCTCCATACCCTTCACGCCCGCACCCTGGTGTCCCGCCCCGACACAAAGTGGCGAGATCTCCTGCCACCCTTGGAGGGGGAGCAACCTCGGTGGGCCAGCCTGTACTCCACCTTGGTCCCGAGGCCCGTCGGGGACATCAGTTGGCGGCTCCTTCACGGGGCCGTGAGCACGGGCGTGTTTTTGACACGTTTTACCTCCGTTCCGGAGACTTGCCCCTTCTGTAATGTGAGGGAAACCCTGGCGCACGTCTATTTAGAGTGTGCCAGATTGCAGCCTCTTTTTCGGCTCCTCACAAACATTCTTTTGCGCTTTTGGCTTCATTTTTCCCCTCACCTCTTTATCTATACACTCCCCATCCGTGGCCCCACCAAGTCGCGGGATCTCCTGGTTAGCCTCCTCCTAGCCTTGGCTAAGACAGCCATTTATAAGACCAGAGAGCGGAGGTTGGCTCATGAGGCGTCCTGCGATTGTAGGGCCGTTTTCCGATCCTCAGTACATTCACGCATCCGGGCGGAGTTCCTCTGGGCGGCGTCCACCGACTCCCTTGACACCTTCGAGGAGCGGTGGGCGCTGTCCGGGGTTCTCTGCTCGGTGACCCCGTCCGGTTCCCTCCGTCTGACCCTCTGATTGAGGGACAGAGCGAGAGCCGCCAGCCACAGCCGTTAGCTGCTGTGAATACCATCATTATTGTTATTTAGGAGGGGTCTTATAATACATGGATGTGCCCCCCTCCCTCCCAGCCACCCACCCCGCAGCCGTGCCCATCTTGTCGGGCACTCTCAGGAGAGGGAGGGTCGGTGACCCTGGGCGCGGCACTAGGTAACTCGAGGGGGTGGAAGACCACGAGTGTCGAGGAAGCCCCCCCGCTCTAGGCCACCAGGTAACTCAGGAGGGTGGAAGACCACGAGTGTCGAGGAAGCCCCCCCGCTCTGGGCCTGGGCTAGCCTGACCACCTCTCCCTCCTGAAAGCTGTTGTGTTATACCTTCTGATTGCGTTGTTTTGTTGCTAAGTTTTTCTTTATCTTTTTGTAATTTCTGTAACTGTTACAAATAAATTTCTTTTCTGTTTAAAAAAAAAAAAAAAAAAAAAAAAAAAACTTCCCTGTTACCTTACCCAGGGAAAAGGGACCTACTTAGGCTGGGGCTAATATATCTGCCTTCTATTACTCTCCTATAGCCATCTGGCCCGACCCTGTCACATATTGTACTGTAGACAAGTCTTGCAGTGCCAGGTTTAAAAGCTGCATTTTGTACTTCAATACTTTCTGCAGCAGTTGCGAAAAAAAAAAAAGTTGTCGACTTCTATATTTGAGATCGGATACTACTATCATATTACTTGGTTGTATATCAAAGGCGAGTTTTGACTTTTATATCCATTTCACTTTTAAATTGCACTCTGCTATAATGGCTAAGCATATTTTTGAGTTTTAAAAGCATTCTTATAAGATAGCTAGTGTAAATCACTTGCCCTGTTCTAATGACTGCTTTCAAGACACTTCAGTAGATTTATTCCATATAAATTTAACACAGATTTGTTAAATTGTCATTGAAATGTTCCAGCACAGGCATAAAATCTGCTTGCCTTACATCAAAATCTACACTTTTGTTAGTCATTGTAGAAATTAAAAATAAGTAATAAAATGGCTCGTCCTGGAGAAAAAAAAAAGAAAAAAAAAAAAAAAAAAACTTCCCTGTTACCTTACCCAGGGAAAAGGGACCTACTTAGCCTGCTCTCCTGCTGCTGCCCTCTGGCCTGGGCTTTCCTTGCTTTTTGCCCCTGCTTTTGGCTTCCCCCCGACCGGGCCAGATGCTCTCCCCCCTTCTCCTCCCTTTCTTTTCTTTTTGTTGTTTTTTTTCTTTCCTGCTGTTGCTAGAGTGCTGGCCGGCTGCTGGCCGGCTGTTAGCCCCCTGTCCCCGCCCACCCTCGGACGCTGCTGCCTCTCCAACTGAAACCCCCCCCCGAGAGGGGGGGGCCTGCCGGCCCGCTCCCCAGAGTGGGGGAGTGGAAGGACCCAGACCCAACCACTTGCTGTTTGTCTGCGGACCCGTCTTTGGTCGAGAGGACTCTTATCACTTACTCCGGCATTTCTGGAATGCTGTTGCTGAAAAAAAGAAAACCCGGAATAGACAGAGAAAAAGCCGTCCACCAGAGGAACACCGCCCGGGGAATCTACAAATCACCGTGGAGGGGGCCTAAGACTGAGTACATTTCGAACTGTGCTCTCGTGTGGGGGGAGGCCTTGACTGTGTCTTAATTGTGTTTGTAGGGACACAGGGGGTGTGGCACGGAGCTGCCCCCCGATCCATCTGTGTCCTCCTAACCCCCACACTACGACCTTCCTCACTGCCCCCCCCCCGCCATCTTTGCTGGCTATCTAACATCTGCCTCTGGACTCAGCTGCTCGCCCTGATTCCACCGCATGGACCAGAAGCACCAGCCAACCAAACAGGACTCTCTGGACAAGCGTACAGTGGTTTATGTGTGCCCCCCCCCCCCAGAATTGTCCATCCCACAGCTTGTCCCTTTCTATCTGACCCCAACTCCTGTCAATCACCTGCCACCGCCCCTGCTGGGGTATCGGCAATGGAGAGCACTGGGGTGACCTCCACCGCTGCCATGCCCATCGCCTCCCCAGACTCTAGGGAAGCCCCTCCAGCCAGCGGGAAAGGCCAGGGCAAGAAGAAGGGGAAGGGCCCCGCTAAAACCACCAGGCCCTCCATGGCAGGGGCCACCCCCACTGCTGCGGCCCCGCCACCGACCACGGCGTCCTCCCCCGCTGCCCCCTCCACCAGCTCTGCAGATGTCCTTCCCTCAGCCCCCAGGACGTATGCCCGGGCGGCAGCAGCCCCCCCGCCTGCCGCCTCGTCATCTCTCCCGCTTACCGCCTCCGCCACCATCAGTAGCGGCCGGGGCCCCTTTCCCACCATGACAAGGAAGCACGGTGTCTGATGCCTCCTGGTGCCCGCCTCACCCCACGTGGAGACCTATGTGCGGGCGTTGGTGAGGGGGGTGGGGCCCTTGGCCATTGAGGCGGCCTCCAAAATGTACGGGAAGGTCGTCGTCTTCTTAGCATTGGAGGCTGCCGCCCAGGAAGCAGTGGAGAAGGGCCTGGCGGTGGGGGGGGTGTTTGTCCCCCTAGAGCCGCTAGAGGACCTGGGCATCCGCCTGGTCCTGACCTCTGTCCCTCCTTTTCTCCCCAATGCTGCCCTGCTACCCGCCCTTTCCACCCTGGGGAAACCTGTTTCTGTTATCAGCCCTCTCCCGTTGGGCTGCAAAGACCCCACCCTCCGTCACATTTTTTCCTTCCGCCGGCAACTTTTATTGCCGGTGGCGGCACACGACGGAGTGGCGCTCGAAGGGTCCTTCCTAGTCCCCCACCAGGGGGCCCGTTACCGGGTGTACTTTTCCATGGGGGAAGCCCGGTGCTACCTCTGCCAGGCATGGGGGCATGTCCGGAGGGACTGCCCCTTAGCCCGGCAAGGAGGGGCACCTCGGATCCCCGAGACCCGGCAGGACATCGGCCCCGTCATTGCCGACGCCCCTGGCCACCCAGTACCCGAACCCGCCCCCCCTCCTCTTCGGACCACTGCTACTCACGCTCAGGCCCAAGGGGCACCTCCCCTATAATGCCCAGACGAGCGGGAGAGCCCCGCCCTCGCTGCTGACAATCTAGCGGGGCCTATGGAGGAGAGTGTGGCAGAGATACCACCAGGCATGGGAGAGAGCCTGCCCCAGGGAGAATCCTCCCTCCCTTATGCTGCCCCATCGTTCTCCCCACAAGTCCCTGAGCCATCGCCTTTACCCCCTGACACGACCCCTGCTAACCAGCCCCCAGATGATGCCATGGAGGGCTGGGCCCTAGACCAGGGGAAGCGAGGCAAGCGGAAGGCTTGAGCTCCGCCTCATCTACCCGAGGCGGAGGCCCCCCAGAAGACCAGGAAGGGGGGCACCGATGCCGAACCTTCCGCTTTGCCCACGAGTGCGTCCCATCCACCGGTGTCAGCCGGGAAAGACATGGCAGCACCGGAGGGTAGTGTCTCCCCTCCACGGGAGACCCTCCCCTCTGAGACCCTCGAGGAAGCCCCTTCTGTCCTGATGTTACCCGAAGCCCCCGTGAACCCTGAGACAACCGTCGTGGCGGGTGCCGGCGGGGAAAACCCCGGGGCGGCGGAAAGTGTCCTCTCCTCCATGTTTGAGGAGATCGAGGCCTTAGATCTGACCCCGGTCGCCCAGGGGGAGGTCGACCTTTTGCCAGCAAATCTCGATCTGGGCGACCTCACTCCACCCCTCTTTTCCCCATGCTCCCTCCCCTTAACTGTTGCTTCTGCTCCCACCTCCGAGGAGCCCCTGGACTCCTCCACCGACCCAGCTGCTGATGGCACCCCACTGACGACCACCGAGCCTGCTCAGGTGACAGCCAGCGCCATGCAGCCGGGGCACAAGTCACCAGGGGCACCCCCCGTTGGTGCAGAGCAATCGACTTCCTTCCCGGGCGGGGGCCCTACAGAAGATAATCCACCTCCTGATGCTGTGGCCGCTAAATCCACCACAGAGCACGTGCCCAGTGTCACTGAGAGCTCCCTCCCCACCCCCTTAACCCTTGAGCCTGATCAGGAGGCGCCACCATTCAGCTGCTTGCCTCCCGAAACCCAGAACCTCGCCTCTGCCCCTGCCCCCACCCCTATCCAATTTACCTCCTGCAATATCATTGCCGCCCCCGGGGCTGTCTCCTTCCCTTTCCCAACTGATGACCCCCAGGGAGCGGCCTTTGTGTTCTCCTGCCCTGACCCATTAGGAGCTGCTATCTTCCCTCCACCGCCCCCTATCGCCCCAGAGCTTGAGGCGGGCCTAGAAGCTCCAGCCCATCAGGCACCCCGTTGGGAGTCCGCACCCTGCTTGTCCGTTTTAGTGGATCACAGGGCTGCACCAAGGGCCCTGCCAGGGAACAACCGGGAAACCGTAACCCCACCCCCTGCCCCCATGAGCTGCAAGAAGAGCTGGGAAGTTTTTAGAGGATGTCCGTGGCTCCCGCAACAAGGTACAGCTTGCTTTCCAGCGATGGGGGGATTTTTTTTCAAATCCTCCGGGCCACAAGGGCCCTCATGGGGGAAGGTAAAGGGACGGAGAAGCAGGATGCCGCGGCCTACTGGCGGGTCCGCGTCTTCCGTGACCAATTACTGACCTACGGGATGGATCAAGGACTGTTGCGCGGCCTGATGGGGGATGCGAGTGTCCCTGCCAGTGAGGATCCCCTCCGGCCCCCCCCATGACACCTCTCACCATCGCAAAGTTGAACACCCAGGGTTGTAGGATGGGTCTACGCAGGTCCCAGGTGCCCTCCTTCCTTCGGGAGGGAGGGTACTCTGTGATTTTCTTGCAGGAGACCCATACGGGTCCGACCGCCGAAGACAGTTGGCGGCTGGAGTGGGGGGACAGGGTCTACTTTAGCCATTCCATGATTCAGCAGGCTGGAGTGGCGACCCTGTTCTCCCCCGACCTACGGCCCGAGGTTCTAGGGGTCACCGAGGCCGTACTGGGTCGCCTGCTGCATCTCTGGGTCCGTACAGAGGGGTCATGGTTAACCTGGTTAATGTCTATGCCCCGACATCGGGCCCGGAGCGGCTGCAATTCTATCAGCAAGCATCCGCTTTCCTCGGCACCTTAGATTCTCACAAGTGCCTGGTCCTGGGAGGGGATTTTAATACCACCCTTGAGGAGTGAGACCGCTCGGGGACCGAGCAGAGCCCGGCCGCCGTGGACACCCTCCGGGAGATAGTTGAACATCACTCCCTAGTGGACATCTGGCGTGACCACCACCTGGATGACACTTCCACGTTCACCTTTGTCCGGGTGGAAGCCCATCGGTCGAGCCACTCCCAGTTGGACTGCATTTATTTATCACGCTTCCATCGCTCACGAGCCCACTCCTCCAGCATCCAGCCGGCCCCTTTTTCTGACCGTCACCTAGCCCGTGACAGCCTCCCTCTGTGCGGAGAGGCCGGGGCTGGCCTATTGGCATTTTAACAACAGCCTGTTGGAGGATGACAGCTTCGTGATGTCCTTCCGGGAATTCTGGCTGGCCTGGCGAGGGCAGCGGCGTGCCTTTCCCTTGAGGCAGCGATGATGGGACCTGGGGAAGGTGCATGCCAGGCTTTTCTGCTGCGACTACACCCGGGGCACCTGCCGACGGAGAAATGCGGCGATAGAGCAGTTGGAACGGGAGGTCTTTAGCGCTGGAGAGGTGTCTGGCCGCCAGACCCGAAGACCCGCTCCTCTGCGGAGCGTGCCAGGAGAAGCGGGAGGCACTCCGGGACCTTGAGGACCATCGGGCCCGGGGCACCTTTGTTTGATCCCGCATCCGCCTCCTTCAGGAGATGGATCACGGCTCCTGCTTCTTCTATGCCCTGGAGAAAACGAGGGGGGCCAAGAAACACGTCACCTGCCTCCTGGCAGAAGACGGCACCCCCCTCACGGAACCAGTGGAGATATGCGGGAGGGCCCGAGCCTTCTATGCAAGTCTTTTCTCCCTGGATCCGACCAACCCTAGCACTTGCAGAGTGCTTTGGGAGGAGCTCCCTACGGTCAGCGCGAGCGACTGAGACCAGCTAGAGTTGCCTCTCACTCTGGCCGAGTTCTCGGAAGCCCTCCGTCGTATGCCCACTAATAAGTCTCCAGGCATGGACGGGCTGACCGTGGAGTTCTACCGCGTGTTTTGGGACGTCCTCGACCCAGACCTAGACACCATCTGGGCCGAGTCCCTGCAGAGTGGGGTCCTCCCTCTTTTGTGCAGGCCAGCCGTGCTCGCCTTATTGCCGAAGAAGGGGGACCTCCGCGATTTACGAAATTGGCGTCCCGTCTCACTCCTCAGCACAGACTAAAAAATCGTAGCGAAAGCAATCTCGCTGCGGCTAGGGTCTGTGCTGGCGGACGTAATCCACCCAGACCAGACCTATAACGTCCCGGACCGCAGTATCTTTGATAACCTATTTATGGTTCGGGACCTTTTGGAACTCAGGCATAGAGATGGTCTGTCGTTCGCCCTCCTGTCCCTAGATCAGGAGAAGGCGTTCAATAGGGTGGACCGGGGGTACCTCCTGAGCACTCTGCAGGCCTTTGGCTTCGGACCCCAGTTTGTGGGTTATCTCTGGGTGCTGTACATTTCCGCAGAGTGTCTGGTTAAGCTCAAGTGGACCCTGACCAAACCGATCAGCTTCGGGCAAGGAGTACGGCAGGGGTGCCCCCTCTCGGGCCAGCTGTACACTCTGGCGATCGAGCCCTTCCTCTGTCTCCTCCGCAGGAGGTTGACAGGGTTGGTGCTGCGGGAGCTGGAGCTGCAGCTGGTCCTGTCGCCATATGCTGATGTCATGCTTCTCGGGATCCAGGATCCCAGCGACTTGGCGTGGGTGGAGGCTTGCCAGGCCATCTATTCGGCAGCCTCCTCCGCCCGGGTCAACTGGGTCAAGAGCTCTGGCTTGGCGGTAGGAGACTGGCAGCAGGTGAGCTCCCTCCCACCCGCGCTTCAGACCATCCGGTGGAGCGCGGGTCCGCTGCTCTACCTTGGCGTTTACCTTTCTGCCATGCATCCCTCTCCGCCGGAAAACTGGGAAAATTTAGAGGGCAGGGTGATAGAGCGGCTCCGGAAATGGACGGGACTACTCCGATGTCTCTCCCTCCGAGGGAGAGCGCTGGTGCTTAATCAACTAGTCCTGTCCATGCTCTGGTACCGGCTCAACACCCTGGTCCCGGCCCCAGGTTTCCTGACCAACCTCCGGACATCGATTCTGGGGTTCTTTTGGTCAGGAACGCACTGGGCCCCTGTAGGGGTTCTTCATCTACCCCTGAAGGAAGGAGGACAGGGCCTGAAGTATCTACACGCTCAGGTCCATGTCTTCCGCCTCCAGGCCCTACAGAGGATCCTCTATGGTGCAGGCAGTTCGGCGTGGAGCACACTGGCACACGCCATCCTGCGCCGCATCTGAGGGCTCCGATATGACCGGCAGCTCTTTTATCTCCATCCGGGAGGTCTTCCGCGAGACCTCTTGGGGCTGCCGGTCTTCTACCAGGACCTCCTCCGGACTTGGAAACTGCTTTCAACAACCAGGTCCATGGCAGCCACCGAGGGGGTAGATCTCCTCGCGGAGCCCCTGCTACACAACCCCCAGCTCCGTGTGCAGGTGGCGGAGTCCCGCTCGGTGTGCCAGAGCTTGATCCTGGCAGAAGTCACGAGAGTCGGAGACCTCCTGGACTACAACCGGGGTGACTGGCTGGATCCCCTGATGCTTGCCCGGCGCAAGGGGCTCTCCAGACCTCGCACCCCCTGGCGCGTACTTCAGGAGGCGAAGGCCGCTTTGCCTCCCGCTGCTCGAGCTTACCTCGACCGGGTCCTGCTCGAGGGCATGCCCCGCCCACCCTCTACCCCAGGCCCACCGGACCTTTTAATTGGACCCCTGCCCCGCAGACCCAATCTACCCCCTCACCCCTTCACTGCGAGCCAGCTGCATGAACTGCAGCCGGTCTGCTTCCAAACCGTGCCAAGGAAACGTCTATACACGCTCGTGCTCCACACCCTTCATGCCCTCACCCTAGTGTCCCGCCCCGACAGAAAGTGGCGAGACCTTCTGCCACCTTTGGAGGGTGAGCAGCCCCGGTGGACCAGCCTATATTCCACCTTGGTTCCGAGGCCCATCGGGGACATCAGTTGGCGGCTCCTTCATGGAGCTGTAAGCACGGGCACATATTTGACGCGGTTCACCCCCGTCCCAGATACTTGTCCCTTTTGTGGAGTGAGGGAAACCCTGTCGCACGTATATTTGGAGTGCGCCAGGCTGCAGCCCGTTCCAGCTCCTCACAAATCTCCTATTACGTTTTTGGTTGCATTTTTCCCCTCACCTTTTTATTTATGCACTCCCCATCCGTGGCCTCACAAGGTCGCGGGATCTCCTAGTTAACCTCCTTCTGGCCCTGGCTAAAATGGCCATCTATAAAGCCAGAGAGAGGAGGTTGGCCGATGGAGTTTCCTGTGACTGTGGGTCGTTTTCCGATCCTCAGTCCATTCACATATCCAGGCGGAGTTCCTCTGAGTGGCGTCCACCGACTCTCTTGATGCTTTTGAGGAGCGGTGGGCGCTGTCCGAGGTTCTCTGCTCGGTGTCCCCGTCCGGGTCCCTTTGTCTGACCCTTTGATTGGGGGAGAGAGTAAGGGACCCCAGCCCCAGCCATTGCTGCTGCAGACACCACCACCTTAGAGGGGTCCTTTCACACGTGAGTGCATGTGCCCCCCCCGGATTGTCCACCCCACAGCCTGCCCCTCTTGTTTGGTGCTTTCAGAGAAGGGAATTGTTGGTGACACTCAGGCGTGGCGCCAGGTAACTCGAGGGGGTGGAAGACCATGAGAGTCGATGAAGCCCCCTCACTCTGGGCCACCAGGTAATTCGGAAGGGTGGAAGACCACGAGAGTCGAGGAAGCCCCCCACTCTGGGCCCAGGCAAGCTTGAACACTTCCCTCCCCTGAAGCTAATGAGAAAACAGTTGTGATTGGTTGCTGTGTTACACATTGCATATGCTGCTGTTTTTACTTTGTAAGTGTGTTATGCAAATAAAAACATCTTTTGCTTCAAAAAAAAAATTACTCTCCTGTAGCCCTCTGGCCTGGAGGGAGAGGGTTGCTGCTCCTAGGCCCTGGCTCTCCCTGCTGGTACTGCTGTTGCTGCTCCAGCTGCTCCCCTGGCTGTGCCAGACACCACCCCCCCCCTGCTGCTACCTGATTGCTGGCCAGCTGCTGGACCCCCCACCCTTGGGTGCTGCTACTGCTCCAACTGCGGCCCCTTGCAGGGAGGGGGCCTGCTGGCCCGTTCCCTAGAGGGGGGGAGTGAGGGACCCCAGCCCCAGCCGTTGCTGCTGTGGACACCACCAACACCATGACCACCTGAGAGGGGCCCTTTCTGCCTGCCTGGACCACCACCTAGAGTTGCTGCTGCACAGTTTACTGCCTGGAGCTGCTGAAGCCCCGAGGAGGAGAAGAAGAGGACCATCTACCAGAGGCGGAGCACCTAGAGACTTTGCAGACCACCGTGGAGGGGGCCTTAAGACTGAGTATCTTTCAAACTGTGCTCTTGTGGTGGGGGTCTTGACTGTGTTTGTAGGGACACAGGGGGTGTGGCGTGGAGCTGCCCCCTGATCCATCTGGGTCCCTCCCCAACCCCCAGCACTACCACCACCGCTGCCCCCTCCACTCTCCCCACTGGCTGTTTACCATCTGCCTCAGCTCCTACCTCTGGACTCAGCTGCTTGCTTGGCTTGTCATGCCCTGATTCCACCCTTTGGGCCAGAAGCAGCAGCCAGCCAAATTGACTTTGTGCAAGCGCACGTGCCCCCGGACTGCCCACCTCACAGCTTTTTCTTCTTGCTATCTGCCCCCTTTGCAGCCTTTGCCCCCCCTTTTGCTCCAGCCCCCTTACTAGTTTCAGTTTGTTTGCCTGCCCCGTCCGTATTCCCTCTACAGCCTTTGTTTGGCCCGCCCCAGCCTTTGAAGCTAACCCCTTGGTTTCCCTCCCCTAACTCCAGCCCGCTTAGTCCCTTGCTCCGTGCGCCCATGCCCCCTCCCATGCGCTTGTGCCACTCCCCATTTTAGTTTCAACCCTCTTCACTGCACCCGCAATGTTGTTGTATCCCCACACCCCTAGTGCAGCTAGAGGAGCCGGAATTCCATCCCGTGTCGGCAACTGACCCCTAACCCCTGTTTTGTCCCCACGTCCAGCCCACCCCTTTTGGCGCCCTCCTCCCCTGCTTGCAGCCTAGCGGGGAGGAGTGGTCGACCTGCTTCCCCTTTCCCCTCCTCCTTTTGGTGTCTCCCCTTCCCTCCCTGCTCACGATGGCGGGGGACAAGACGGGTGGGGCCCCTCCAGCAGCGCCAGCTACCCCCCCCCGCCTGCCCCTCTGTCACCCCCCCAAGCCTCTACCTCCGCTGCCGAACCACCTGTTACCGCACCTGCGGTGACCTCCGTTGCTGCCACATCCCTCGCCCCCTCAGATTCAGGGGGAGCCCCCCCAGCCGGCGGGAAAGGCCAGGGTAAGAAGAAGGGGAAGGTCCCAGCTAAAAAAACCAGGCCCTCCATGGCAGAGGTTGCCCCCACTGCCGCAGCATTGGCGAGGGTGGTGGGGCCCATGGCCATTGTGGCGGCCTCCAAAATGTATGGCAAGGTCGTCTTCTTCTTAGCATCAGAGGCCGCCACCCGGGAGGCGGTGGAGAAGGGCCGGGCAGTGGGGGGGGGGTGTTCGTCCCCCTGGAGCTGCTAGAGGACCTGGGTGTCCGCCTGGTCTTGACCTCCGTCCCTCCTTTTCTTCCCAATGCTGCCCTGCTACCCTCCCTTTCCACCCTGGGGAAACCCATCTCTGTCATCAGCCCTCTCCCGTTGGGCTGCAAAGACCCCGCCGTCCGTCACGTCCTCTCTTTCCGCCGGCAAGTGCAGCTTCAACTGCCACTGGCGGTGCATGACGGAGAGGCGCTCGAGGGGTCCTTCCTGGTCCCCTACCAGGGGGCCCATTACCGGGTGCATTATTCAACGGGGGAGGCCCGGTGCTACCTCTGCCAGGCGATGGGGCACGTCCAGAGGGACTGCCCCTTGGCCCGGCAAGGAGGGGCATCCAGGACCCCCCGAGCCCCGGCAGGGCACCGGCCCCGTCATCACTGGCGCCCCTAGCTGCCCGGCCCTCGAAGCCACCCCTCCTCCTTCCCAGTCTACCGCTGCTCCCGCTCGGGCCCAAGGGGCACCTCCCCCACTATGCCCAGACG
Source organism: Natator depressus (assembly GCF_965152275.1). Lineage (NCBI taxonomy): Eukaryota > Metazoa > Chordata > Testudines > Cheloniidae > Natator > Natator depressus. Next base: position 78,321,050 of record NC_134241.1, on the reverse strand, counting down.
AGCGGGAGAGCCCCACCTCTGCTGCTTGCAATCTGGCCGGGCCTGTGGAGGAGGGTGCAGCAGGGACACCGCCGGGCATGGGAGAGGGCCCGCCCCAGGGGGAATCCTCCCTCCCGCATGCTGCCCCACCGCTACCCGCCCCCCCCAAGTCCCTGAGCTATCGCCTCTGCCCCCGGACACGACCCCTGCTAGCCAGACCCTGGATGATGCCATGGAGGGCTGGGCCCTAGTCCAGGGGAAGCGGGGCAAGCGGAAGGCTCGAGCTCCGCTTCTCCACTCTGATGCGGAGGCCCCCCGGAAGACCAGGAAGGGGGGCACCGATGCCGAGCCTTCCGCTTTGCCTACAGGTGTATTCCATCCACTGGTGCCGGCTGGGGAAGACGTGGCAGCACCGGAAGGCAGTATCTCCCCTCCATGGGAGTCCCTCCCCTCCGAGACCCCCAAGGGAGCCCCTTCTGCCCTGGTACCATCTGAAGCCTCTGTAAGCCCCGAAGCGACCGTCGCGTCGGGTGCCAGCAGGGAGAACCCCAGGGTGGCAGAAAGCGATCTCCCCTCCATATACGAGGAGATCGAGGCCCTGGGTCTGACCCCAGTCACCCAGGGGGAGTCCGACCCTATGCCAGTGGGCCTTGATCTGGGCGACCTCACTCCAGCCCCCGTTTTCCCATGCTCCCTTCCCCTAACCGCTATTTCCGCTCCCACCTCCGAGGAACCCCTGGACTCCTCCATCAACCCGGCCGCAGATGGCACCCCGCTGACGGCCACTGAGCCTGTTCAGGCGACAGCCAATGCCACGCGGCCGAGACCCGAGCCAGCAGGGACACCCCTCGTTGGTGTGGAGCAATCAACTTCCTTCCCGAGTGGAGGCCCTACAGAACATAGTCCACCTCCTGATGCCGTGGCTGCCAAATCCACCATAGAGCCTGTGCCCGGCATCGCTGAGAGCCCCCTCCCCACCCCCTTAACCCTTGAGCCTGATCGGGAGGTGCCAACATCCAGCTGCTTGGCTCCCGAAGCCCAGAATCTCGCCTCTGCCCCTGTCCCTGTCCCTGATTCCGGCCCTCCCCTTGATGCTATCCCGTCCACCTCCCACGATATTATTAAAAAAGAAAAGGAGTACTTGTGGCACCTTAGAGACTAACCAGTTTATTTGAGCATGAGCTTTCGTGAGCTACAGCTCACTTCATCGGATGCATAGCATATCGTGGAAACTGCAGAAGACATTATATACACACAGAGACCATGAAACAAAACTTCCTCCCACCCCACTCTCCTGCTGGTAACAGCTTATCTAAAGAGATCATCAAGTAGGGCCATTTCCAGCACAAATCCAGGTTTTCTCACCCTTCCCCCCCCCCCACATACACACATACAAACTCACTCTCCTGCTGGTAATAGCCCATCCCTCTTTGAAACCTCTCTTTATAATGCGCATGATAATCAAGGTGGGTCATTTCCAGCACTAATCCAGGTTTTCTCACCCCCCCCCCCACACACCCCCCTCCAAAAACCACACACAAACTCACTTTCCTGCTGGCAATAGCTCATCTTACAATGTGCACAGCAATAATCCAAGTTTAACCAGAACGTCTTGGGGGGGGGTTGTAGGAAAAAAACAAGGGGAGATAGGCTACCTTGCATAATGACTTAGCCACTCCCAGTCTCTATTCAAGTCCAAATTAATAGTATCCAATTTGCAAATGAATTCCAATTCAGCAGTTTCTCGCTGGAGTCTGGATTTGGAGTTTTTTTGCTTTAAGATAGCGACCCTCATGTCTGTGATTGCGTGACCAGAGAGATTGAAGTGTTCTCGGACTGGTTTATGAATGTTATAATTCTTAACATCTGATTTGTGTCCATTTATTCTTTTACGTAGAGACTGTCCAGTTTGACCAATGTACATGGCAGAGGGGCATTGCTGGCACATGATGGCATATATCACATTGGTGGATGTGCAGGTGAACGAGCCTCTGATAGTGTGGCTGATGTTGTTAGGCCCTGTGATGGTGTCCCCTGAATAGATATGTGGGCACAGTTGGCAACGGGCTTTGTTGCAAGGATAGGTTCCTGGGTTAGTGGTTCTGTTGTGCGGTATGTGGTTGTTGGTGAGTATTCACTTCAGGTTGGGGGGCTGTCTGTAGGCAAGGACTGGCCTTTCTCCCAAGATTTGTGAGAGTGTTGGGTCATCCTTCAGGATAGGTTGTAGATCCTTAATAATGCGTTGGAGGGGTTTTAGTTGGGGGCTGAAGGTGATGGCTAGTGGCGTTCTGTTATTTTCTTTGTTAGGCCTGTCCTGTAGTAGGTGACTTCTGGGAACTCTTCTGGCTCTATCAATCTGTTTCTTCACTTCCGCAGGTGGGTATTGTAGTTGTAAGAATGCAAGGTAGCCTATCTCCCCTTGTTTTTTTCCTACAAACCCCCCCCCAAGACGTTCTGGTTAAAAAGATTATAAAGAGAGGTTTCAAAGAGGGATGGGCTATTACCAGCAGGAGAGTGAGTTTGTATGTGTGTATGTGGGGGGGGGGGGAAGGGTGAGAAAACCTGGATTTGTGCTGGAAATGGCCCTACTTGATGATCACTTTAGATAAGCTGTTACCAGCAGGAGAGTGGGGTGGGAGGAAGTTTTGTTTCATGGTCTCTGTGTGTATATAATGTCTTCTGCAGTTTCCACGATATGCTATGCATCCGATGAAGTGAGCTGTAGCTCACGAAAGCTCATGCTCAAATAAACTGGTTAGTCTCTAAGGTGCCACAAGTACTCCTTTTCTTTTTTCTTTTTACGAATACAGACTAACACGGCTGTTACTCTGAAACACGATATTATTGCCGCCCCTGGGGCTGTCTCCTTCCCTTTTCCAGCAGATGACCCCCAGGGAGCAGCCTTTGCGTTTCCCTGTCCCGACCCACTAGGGGCTGCTATCTTCCCTCCGCTGCCCCCTATTGCCCCAGGATTCAAGGTGGGCCTAGTGGCGCCAGCCCATCAGGTGCCCCGTTGGGGGTCTGCACCCTGTCTGCCCGTCTCAGTGGGCCACGGGGCTGTACCAAGGGCCCCGTCGGGGCATAACCAGGAGACCATAACCCCACCCCCCCATGTGCTGCGAGAGGAGTTGCGGGAGTTTTTAGAAGACGTCCGTAGCTCCTGCAACAAGGTACAGCTTTCTCTCCAGCGATGGGGGGACTTTCACCAAATCCTCCAAGCCGCGAGGGCCCTCATGGGGGAGGGTAAAAAGACCGGGAGTCAGGCCGCTGCAGCATACCAGCGGGTCCACCTCTTCGGTGACTCCTTACTCACCTACGGGGTAGGTGACGGACTGTTGCGCGGCCCGTCGGGAGCCACGAGCATCCCTGCCGGTGAGCAGCCCTCCAGCCCTCCTCTTACCATCGCAACGTTGAACACCCGGGGCTGTAGGATGGGTCTACGCAGGTGCTCTCCTTCCTTTGGGAGTTGGGGTACTCTGTGGTTTTCCTGCAGGAGACCCATATGGATCCGACCGCCGAAGACAGCTGGCGGCTGGATTGGGGGGACAGGGTCTCCTTTAGCCATCTCACAGTTCGTATGGCTGGAGTGGCGACCCTGTTCTCCCCCGACCTACAGCCCGAGGTGCTGGGGGTTGCCGAGGCTGTGCCGGGCCGCCTGCTGCACCTCCGGGTCTGTATGGAGGGGCTCGTGGTCAACCTCGTTAACGTCTATGCCCCGACATCGAGCCTGGAGCGGCTGCCATTCTATCAGCAGGCGTCTGCCTTCCTCGGCACCTAGGATCCTCATGAGTGCCTGGTCCTGGGAGGGGACTTTAACATCACCCTCGAGGAGCGGGACCGCTTGGGGACCAAGCAGAGCCCTGCCGCCGCGGATGTCCTCCGGGAGATAGTCGAACACCACTCCCTGGTGGACGTCTGGCGCGACCACCACCCGGAGGACATTTCCACCTTCACCTTTGTCCAGGTGGAGGCCCATCAGTCGTGCCACTCCCGGTTGGACTGTATTTATTTATCATGCTTCCATCTTTCACGAGCCCACTCCTCCAGCATCCGGCCGGCCCCTTTTTCTGACCATCATTTAGCCACCGTGACAGCCTCCCTCTGCGTGGAGAGGCCGGGGCCGGCCTATTGGCATTTCAACAACAGCTTGTTGGAGGATGTGGGCTTCGTGACGTCCTTCTGAGAGTTCTGGCTGGCCTGGCGAGGGCAGCGGCGTGCCTTTCCCTCGGCGCGGCAGTGGTGGGACCTGGGGAAGGTGCGTGCCCAGCTCTTCTGCTGTGACTAGACCCGGGGTGCCAGCCGACGGAGGGATGCGGAGATAGAGCAGTTGGAACGGGAGGTCTTACAGCTGGAGAGGCGTCTAGCCACCAGCCCCGAGGATCCGCCCCTCTGCGGAGCATGCCAGGAGAAGCGGGAGGAGCTCCGGGCCCTCGAGGACCATCGGGCCCAGGGTGCCTTTGTTCGATCCCGCATCTGTCTCCTTCGGGAGATGGATCGCGGCTCCCGCTTCTTCTACGCCCTGGAGAAAAGGAGGGGGGCCAAGAAACATGTCACCTGCCTTCTGGCAGAAGACGGCACCCCCTCACGGATCCAGTGGAGATGTGCAGAAGGGCGAGAGCCTTCTATGCAAGCCTTTTCTCCCCGGATCCGACCGATCCTAACGCTTGCAGAGTGCTCTGGGAGGAGCGCCCTACGGTCAGCGTGGGCAACCGAGAATGGCTCAAGCTGCCTCTCACTCCGGCCGAGTTCTCGGAAGCCCTCCGTCGCATGCCCACCAATAAATCTCCAGGCATGGTCGGGCTGACCGTGGAGTTCTACAGTGTGTTCTGGGACGTCCTTGGCCCAGACCTAGTCACTGTCCGGGCCGAGTCTTTGTAGAGTGGGGTCCTCCCTCTTTCGTGCAGGCGAGCCGTGCTCGCCTTATTGCCGAAGAAGGGGGACCTCGCAATTTACGAAATTGGCGTCCTGTCTCGCTCCTCAGCACGGACTACAAAGTCGTGGCAAAAGCAATCTCGCTGTGGCTAGGGTCTGTGCTGGCGGACGGGGTCCACCCAGACCAGACCTACACCGTCCCGGGACGCAGCATCTTTGACAACCTATATCTGGTCCGGGACCTTTTGGAACTCGGGTGTAGGGATGGTATGTTGTTTGCCCTCCTGTCCTTGGATCAGGAGAAGGCATTCGACAGGGGGGATCACGGGTATCTCCTGAACACTCTGCAAGCTTTTGGCTTTGGACCCCAGTTTGTGGGTTTTCTCCGGGTGCTGTATGCCTCTGCAGAGTGTCTGGTCAGGTTCAACTGGACCCTGACCAAACCAGTCAGCTTCGGGCGAGGAGTATGGAAGGGGTGCCCCCTCTCAGGCCAGCTGTACGCTCTGGCGATCAAGCCCTTCCTCTGTCTCCTCTGCAGGAGGTTAACAGGTTGGTGCTGCGGTAGCCAGAGTTGCGGCTGGTCCTGTTGGCATACGCCGACGACGTGCTCCTCGTGGTCCAGGACCCGGGCGACTTGGCGCGGGTGGAGGCTTGCCAGGCCATCTATTCGGCAGCCTCCTCTGCCTGTGTCAACTGGGTCAAGAGCTCTGGCCTGGTGGTCGGGGATGGCTGGCAGGCGAGCTCCCTCCCACCCGCGCTTCAGACCATCCGGTGGAGCGCGGGTCCGCTGCTCTATCTCGGCGTTTACCTTTCTGCCAAGCATCCCTCTCCACTGGAGAACTGGCACGATTTAGAGGGCAGGGTCACAGAGCGGCTCCGGAAATGGACAGAACTACTCCGGTGCCTCTCCCTTCGAGGGAGAGCGCTGGTGCTTAATCAACTAGTACTGTCCGAGCTCTGGTACTGGATCAACACCCTGATCCCGGCCCCGGGTTTCCTGGCCAACCTCTGGACATCGATTCTGGAGTTCTTTTGATCAGGACTGCACTGGGTCCCTGCAGGGGTTCTCCATCTACCCCTGGAGGAGGGAGGGCAGGGCCTGAAGTGTCTGCACACTCAGGTCCATGTCTTCCTCCTCCAGGCCCTGCAGAGGCTCCTTTATGGTGCAGGTAGTCCGGCGTGGAGCATACTGGTGCACGCCTTCCTGCGCCGCTTCCAAGGGCTCAGATACGACCAGCAGCTCCTTTATCTCCATCCGAGAGGTCTTCCGCGAGACCTCTCCAGGCTGCTGGTCTTCTACCAGGACCTCCTCCGGACCTGGAAACTGCTTTCAACGACCAGGTCCGTGGCGGCCACCAAGGGGGCAGATCTCCTCGTGGAGCCCCTGCTACACAACCCCCAGCTCCACGTGCAGGTGGCGGAGTCCCGCTCGGTGCACCAGAGATTGGTCCTGGCAGAAGTCACAAGAGTTGGAGACCTCCTGGACTACAACCGGGGAGACTGGCTGGATCCCCTGACGCTCGCTCAGCGCATGGGGCTCTCCAGACCTCGTACTCCCCAGCGCGTACTTCAGGAGGTGAGGGCCGCTTTGCCGCCCGCTGCTCGGGTTTACCTTGACCGGGTCCTGCATGAGGGCGCCCCCCGCCCACCCTCCACCCCAGGCCCGCCACACCTTTTAATTGGGCCCTTGCCCCGTGGACCCAACCGACCCCCTCCACCCCTTCACCATGAGCCGGCTGCACTAGCTGCAGCCGGTCTGCTTCCAGACCGCACCAAGGAAACATCTATACACGCTTGTGCTCCACACCCTTAACGTCCTCACCCTCGTGTCCCACTCCGATACAAAATGGTGGGACCTCCTGCCACCTTTGGAGGGTGAGGAGCCCCGGTGGGCCAGTCTATACTCCACCTTGGTCTCGAGGCCCGCTGGGGATATCAGATGGCGGCTCCTTCATAGAGCCGTGAGCACAGGCGTGTACTTGGCGCAGTTCACCCCTATCCCACACACCTGCCCCTTTTGCGGCGTGAGGGAAACCCTGGCACACATATACTTGGTGTGTGCCAGGCTGCAGCCCCTATTCCGGCTCCTCACAAATATTTTGTTACGCTTTTGGTTGCACTTTTCCCCTCACCTTCTTATTTATGCACTCCCTATCCGTAGCCCCACAAAGTCACGGGACCTCCTGGTCAACCGCCTCCTGGCCCTAGCTAAAATGGCCATTTATAAAACCAGAGTGAGGAGGTTGGCCGATGGAGTCTCCTGTGACTGTGGGGCCTATTTCCGATCCTCCGTCCGTTCACTTATCCAGGCAAAGTTCCTCCCTTGACGCTTTTGAGGAGCAGTGGGTGCTGTCTGGGGTTCTCTGCTCAGTGTCCCCATCCGGTTTCCTTCGTCTGACCCTTTGACCACACTCCTGTCCCTGTTATTTCATTAGTTGTCCCCCGTATTTATTTGGTGTCTAGGTCCTGTGGATCCCCCTCTTAGGCTGGGGGGGGATCCTTTAGCAGTGGGCGAGCTTTGCCTGCCCACTTCCCGGATCCCAATAGGATCACTCTCCTGTAGCCATCTGGCCCGACCCTGTCACAATACATATGCACATACATATTATGGAAGCACCTGTTGTGACTCCACTCTACCTACAGGTAAAGATGACCTGCAAAGGAGGGAAAAAACACCTTGAATATTACACTTGCAACAAACTGTTCACAAACAATCTACAGTCAAAGAATTATTTGTAGGAATTCCTTGGTGAATAATTTTGGACAGTGGGGAAATCGTCAGTTGTTTGTGTACAATTTGCAAGCAGAAAGAAACAAAATTTAATTAATAAATGATTTGCTATGAATTCTACACCTACCACTATTTAGTACCTAGAAGCTACTCCAACAATACACAAAAATACTTTAATAGCAATTAACTGGAAACAAAGAAACATAATGAAAAGACAGAAGGTAATAAATTATGTAAACCATTTGGATAGACATGAATCATACTCCCGGTATCAGAGAAACTTTTTTCTTCAGTACGTGCAGGTATGTTTTATTAATGTAGTACAAGCCATGCCTAATTACCACTAACAGAAAGGCCATGGTGTTCACCACCCACACAGAGAAGCACAACTGCCCTGCAGAAAATGCAGGTATTTCCTCAAGAAGTGAAGGTGTGTCAGCACTTGCCTAGATCTGCTCTTAACCAGCTCACATTACAAAAAGATGGGCTTTGGACCAACAGGTCTGGCTCCTCCCCTCTGTGAGAAGCTGATCTGCTTCACCCTGCTCTGTCTCCCCTTCTCTGAGTTAGTCCAGCTGCTATCCTTTAAGTGTGGTCCAGTCTGAGTTGGCTCATATACGTCAGGTCTGGTGTGGTCCAGCTTCTCAGGATAATGTCTGGTATATTAGGTGCCCCAGGGTGAGACTGAGACTTTGTCTAGGCCTTCTTTTGTTGATTCTGGCCCCTGGTTCTGGTCCAACCTCCCCCTCATGCAGCAAGGTCTGTGCTTCTTCTTGGGTATCAAGTTATATACGCCCTGTTCCACTCACTGAGAGGCTCACAGATAGGCGCTCAGCAGATAGGTCCCTTGCAGCCCAGGAGACAAGGGAAAGAGGAGAAAGAAGCAAGAACACCATTTTTATTTAATTTTTGTCGTGTCCGAGATAAATAAAAAGAGGAACAGTTGTATGGGAACTGAAGAGTACTAAATGTTGCATCAGAGAGCAGGAGTAAGAGAAAACTGCCTGTCTAGAAGATATGAACCAGTGGATTGAGTCAAAAAATCAAAATATTATAAGATTCTGAGTATACATGAAAGCTGAGTTTTATTTTTAGTCTTGCACATTAATAATATTTTACATAGTAATTTATTTTTAAATTATAAGCTTTTCTTCAAGTCTATCCAATTTTCATACAAACTCTGAATACCAAATACTAATAATATCTCAAGCCATGGATGGATTGATTTGAACATAACTCATAGCTCCATTGACTTCAGTTCAGTTTAGAAACAATTTTAGGGTATGGTTACACTCCTACCCATCCATACATAACTTTGACTCAGGTTTGGAGGTGTTTTAAGTCTAGGTTAGTTTCCCAGCGTAGAGATGTGAATTAAAACCTGAGCTCCAGTTTACCTCAGGCTGGAGTCTGCCCACTTTGTGGTGACGATGCAGGCAAAATCACTTGAGTGTTGATAGTCCTCCAATGCCCTTCCCACAATTCCTCCCCACCAAGGACAAACAAGTTTCTCACAGTTTACAGAAAAAGAATCCTAGGTGTCTAGCACAAAGAACCATGGGATGTGCCCAAAGACACACAAGCCAGTGCAGAAACAGTGGGTATGTTTACACTGCAATGTAAGGCCAGGGTTAGTGGAACTCGAGTGAACTGACCCTAGGTTAGAGAACCCAGGGCTTGAGCATCTACACTGATTGTTAACCCTAGATTAAGAATTTTCTAAGCCAGGTTCAAACCTGGGGCTCTGGCATCCACACTGCAGCATGCAGACCTGAGTCAAATCAACCATATCACAGACTCCCTAGCACCAACTCGAAATGTGGCCACTCTAGCCCTTTGACCATGGTGCAGTGTGGGAAAACTTGACTGTCCACCCTGCATATTACAGGAAGTTTGAACAGCCCCAACACATCCTGCTGAGCAGTCATTTTGGTCTGTGTGATTCCCAGCTCCCGGAGCCAGCAACAAGGAAGAGGCACTTTCACTCCTGTGTCAGGAAATGAGCAGAGCTGCCATGAGATGCTTGTGGAGATTTCAGCAACATTTTCTGACCCACCAAAGGCACCTGACACAGACTATGATAGAGCAGGAAGAGGAGGAAGCAGAAGAGGAGGAGTACACAGGCATGGCAGACTCAAACTGGCAGATGTTTCTCAATACACTTGGGCCCTTGGTGTAAATCGATGTTTCTGGAGCAAGGCCACAAGCACAGACTGCTGGGATCACATTGTCATGAAGGCCTGGGATGACCAGCAGTGAGTCCAGAACTTTTGCATGAAGAAAGCTATATTTCTGGATCTTTGCAAGCAGCTTGTCCTGACCCTCCAGCATAAAGATACATGCATGAGATCAACTCTGCAAATCCAGAAATGGGTTGCTGTAGCCATCTAGAAGCTGGCTATGCCAAACTGCTACAGGTCCATTGCAAACCAGTTTGGTGCTGGAAAGTCAACTTGGGTAAAGTGGTTGCAGAAGTTTCTGAGGCAATCAGGCATGTGATTTACCCCAAGGTGGCTGGCATAAAAGATATTCCTGAAGTAATTGCTGGCTTTGAGCTAATGGAATTTCCAGACTGCGCTGTGGCCATTGATGGGATTCATGTGCCCATAGTTTTCACTTCTCAAGGAGAAGATAAACCATAAAGGGTACTACTCTATTGTTATGGAGGCCCTCATGGACCACAAAGGGTGATTTACGAATGTCAGCATGGGTTGCACTAGAAAAGTTTATGGTGCCAGGGTTTTCCACTGATCAGGAGTCTACATTCATGGACAGGCTGGGACAATATGGCACCAAATGACATTGTCACAAATGGAGTTACTGTCCTCACCATTATTCTGGGAGGGACCCTGAAAACCTTTGCCTTGGCTTATGAAACAGTACCCTGATTTCAGAGGCCCTGGCAAAAGATGGCTTAATTACACTTTTAGCAGGTGCAGAATGGTTGTTGAATGTGCTTTTGGCAGATTGAAATCCCGTTTGATATGTTTACAGACCCATTTGGATGCCAGTGTCATCAATGCTGTCTGCATGGAATTTTAGTGCTATGCAATATTCTTTTGAATGACATGACCACTTATAAAAATGAGGGGAGGGGGTTCTTCACAGTATGAATTGATGTAAGGAAATGATTGAAATATGAATTACTATAGATAACTATATTGAGGGAAAGTCTTTGCATACTAATTCCCAATTGTCCCTGATCACGTGCTTACCTGTATTATGTTGAATATGCATCATGTGATGTGAAGCAGTGATAGAAATAAACTTTCCTGATGAAATAAAAAACTTTATTTATAAACAGGTATTAGAAAAGTACGCTGACCCTTTCCCAGGCAGGCCAGCTGCCATTCCCACACCAAAACACTAGTAACAACAGAACCTTACAGGTGAAAAAAAATCAAAACAAAGTGCATGAAAGTGCAAACAGTAAAATCATGTACAAGACAGAAACACTCTACCCCTGGCCACCTCTTCTCCTTTCCCTTCTGTCCTGTGCTAGTGGTGCTGTGGGAGGGAGGTGGAGGTATCCACAGGGGAGGAGGTCAATATGGAGGGCTGTATGGGGCAAGGTTGCCCTGTCCAGCAACTCATGGGACCTGATTCCATGTGCCACCCAGGCATGTAGTCTTCCAAGCTGCTTTTGGACCACAGCACAGGGTAGCACGCAGGGGACTCAGGCCATGGTGTCAGTGATGCAGCAGGAGCCACTACTCTTATCATGAGTGAGATGAGACACTCAAGCAACTTTTTCTGATGAGCTCTGTCCTCCTCACTTAGTCACCATTCCTGTTCCAGGAACTGAGAAGCAAGTGCCTACTCACACACTGAAACCCTGTCCTCAAGCTGTGCAGCCAGCCCGAGCATATTCTGTTGCCTTGCAGCATGCCCTTCCTCTAGCCACAAGTCCCTCTGTCTTTGATAGTGGGCTTGTTGGTTAGCCCTGTCCAGAACTTCAACCATAAGTTCATCATGGAAACACTTCCTCTTGGAATGGTCCATGAAACTACCTTGACCCAGGCTTCTGCTGCAGAGTGGGAAAGCTGTGGAGATGCTGCAGCCAGTAGAGGTTGCAGAGCCTGCAACAGGACAACACACAGAGGATTATTGTCTCATATAGTTCACTGCAGGCATGAACACAGAAAAAATCCTTGTGAAATTTCAAGGACATAAAATGATACTTATAACAAACTGAACTTCATTATTTTCTGAGAAGGCTGCTTTAGACAACAGAAGCTCTCTGGACACAGCTAGGTTAACTGCAGCAAAAGAATTGCAGGAACAATGGTAAGTTAAAAATGCAAAGTTGCTTTTCTGATTTTAGAAAATTGCAAAACTACTTGCATTTGGGGGGGAGCGGGGAGGAGGAAAGCTGCCATCAGTGGCTGTGCTACAAAAGCTTTTTCTATGATTTCAGGCCTTCCACATTTTGGAGGGCATAACAGTTCTTGTGGTGCCTGACTGTCAAAGGGAGATGTTATTCCAAGCTGCTGGTGGGAAACCTGCAATTTATGCAACAGAAGTATTCAAACATATAGTGACTGAACAGCACATCTATGAGTGGTGTTGGCTGGTCATCTACTAAGATGGCCCTGGAAAATATGCCCTTCCCTAAAATACATGTCTGGAACTTCAGGAAAAGTTTGCAGCTATCAGCACTGAGGATTGGCTCAATTCATGAGGGAATCAACAGGATGCTGTGTTAGCTCCCACTTCCTGTTAAGACTGTATGCAAACATGCAGAAATCCACAGCCTTCCTCCTCCCTACCCCTGGTACATTTCTGAACAAAATTTCAAACTGCAGTCATATTTGGGATAAAAGATTTTGTCATCTATGGACTGCATGAACTACATCTAACTGAAATGGACAAGGTTTGGGAATGTAACACATCTCCCCGAACACAGAGTTCATTGTTTCTAGGTGGCTCGATAGACCATAGAATGGTTGCAAAGTGGCATACTTACAGGTATAACAATGTAAAGTTATCATTTTTCATGAACAGGAATGGCCCTAGCAAAAATCTGTGCCCTTCCAGTCAAAATACACTTTAAAGGTGCTATTTACTGTTTGCCATTTTGAACTCCATTTGGTGATGAGGGAACCACGCTCCTGGCACACAATCTGGCATTAGTTTTGCATTGGAGCAGAAATCTCTCCCATTACTGTATTAATAAACATAAAAATGGAGCCAGAAACTTACCAAGCTCGAGGGGTGGCTTCTCTGTCTGCTTCAAGCTCCACAGCGGGCTGTTTCTCAGGGAGTGCATCAGCTCCTCTGAGTGCTGACCCAGAAGGTACTGCTGCTGTTCCAAAGCCTGCTCTGGAACTGGTTTCAGCAACAGAGTGACTTCCCTGTCTCCACTCAGTGCCTGTTGCTGGCTCCCATCAGCCCCCATGCTGGACTCTGGGGCCAGCAGGGCACCATCCCAGGTGACCAGATCATCATTCACTATGGTTGGCTCCACGCTGGGTGCAGGGCCCAGTGCCCGGTCAAACTCCTCATAAAACACGCATGATTTTGGCAAGTTGCCCAATATGTGGTTCTGGTTACTGGTTTTCCAGTACTCTCTCTTGAGCCACTTAATCCACTCCCTGCCCTGGTCACTGGGCTGGTAAATTTGCAAAGCTATCAGTTTCTTCACTATTTGCTAGTATGCATGGTCATTCCTGGTACTCTGACTAAAGTCCACAGTTCTGCTGGCCTTGCACCAGAAATTTACCAAAATCAGTAGGGTTGCCACCTTTCTAATTGCTGGTAACTAGACCCCCGAGGCCCCACACCCTGCCCTGCCTCTTCCCCCCAGGCCTCACCCCCTGCTCTGTCTCTTTCCCTGAGGCCTCACCCCCCTGCTCCGCCTCCTCCCTCCAAGGCCCGGAATCCATCACTCGCTTCTCTCCCCTGCCCCCCATCACTCACTGGATAGTCTGCAGGTAGGAGGCAGTCCCAGCTGAGCAGGGGCTGGCACAGGTTAATGACCCGGCGCTTTCTCCTGCCCCGCAGCAATCGGACTTTTGGTTCCCAGCTGGGCAGGAAGCCAGGATCCTGGGGCACAGCAAGGTTCCCAGCAGGGAGCCTGGGCGGCAGCCCAAGCCAGGAGTCTGGGTGGCAGCCCGGTCTGGAGTGGAGACCGGGCGGCAGCCCGGCTGGGAGCCAGGAGTTAGCTTTCTTGTAAATTTTAAGCCTCCAATGGAGCCGTGAAATTTACAAGAATGATAGCCAACAGCCGACGTAAGGAACGCAGCGTCTACATGCTAATAAAGTGTGTGTCCCATTCCCTTCTAATGGCTGGTCCACATAAAGGAGAACACCTTAGTACTGTACCAGTTACTCTGCTAGCACAAGTGGCAGAGGTCTGTTCTGTTGATCTCAAGATTCCAACCCTTGTTGCCTGTGCAACTTTAATTCAACCCCACTGCACATGTACATTATGATACAGTCTTTAATTCAGTGTTCCCATGTACTTAAGTGTATTGAAGTATTCTACATACTTGTATTTAAGTGCTTTAAATATTCTGTACTTAGTACTTGTATTTAAGTACATTTAAAGGTACTTAAAGTGTGAGTAACTTTTTTATCTGTAAGTACTTTTCAAAATAGCTTTTTGAAACAATCACATCCCTCCCAACTGTCTGGGATTCTGGTTGGCCCCCTGAACCCACTGTCCCAGTTTGGGAGCTTCAGGCATTGAGTTCCAGCTGCCAGCGCTTTTTCTGTTAGCTCTGCTGTTCTAACCGCAGTGGGGTAGCAGCCCTGTTCCCATCACTTCTGATTGGTCATGCAAAAGGCAGCAGGGAGCCTTGCTCACTAGCCCAGCAGCAGTGGGAAGACTTATCATCTAGCCTGGCCAAGCCCAGCAGAAGGGTGAATCAGTGTAGTAGGGCTGAGACCCCTTGGGAGGCTTATTTGTCTCAGTTTAACTTCACAGCCCAAATGAATGGCTACAGAGATAGACAGAGAGGGGAGTTTCTAGCAGCCAACCTGAGGGGCCCAACTCCAGTGGTGTTGCAGAACATACCTCCAGAAAAGAGACTGAGTTAAACACATCTGGTACACGCTCTTGATATGCAGTTCAGCACCAACCATCCATCTGAGCTGGCCAGGGAACAGTTAAGAGCTAGAATGAGATGGATAGAAGGGAGACCACCTGAACTGGCAGAGGACCAGAGGAGATGTGTTCCTGGCATATCCAGATACTAACAAGTCCTGCCAGGATAAATTAGCAATTCACCAATTCATAGATGCTCATCTGGATTTGGCTTTCAGGTCAGTGAAAGGAGGCCAAGGACACTTCAAAAGGCTGTGAAATTTGCCATGGAAGTTGATTCTTTCCTTGCAGCAGCCCATCAGTAAAGGAAGGAGGAGGGATAGCTCAGTGGTTTGAGCATTGGCCTGCTAAACCCAGTGTTGTGAGTTCAATCCTTGAAGGGGCCATATAGGGATCTGGGGCAAAAATTGGGGATTGATCCTGCTTTGAGCAGGGAGATGGACTAGATGATCTCCTGAGGTCCCTTCCAACCCTGATATTCTATGAAGCAGCATCTAGGAAGATGAAAGCTGTCAGTACAGACATGTCTAATATGCATGATGGAAAAGGGGATTCTAATTTGGTTTGTGACATTTTTAAACAATTGGAAAAAATGTTAAATTTGGTTTGTAGAACAAGGAAAATTGGCAATATTGCAAACATGAAGAGAAGCAGTTCAGTAAATGGTGGTACTATGGAAAATTGTCCACAAAAAGGATTGTTATAAATTTAAGGTTGGCCAGGACGCAGCATCACAGGCGGTTAGTGAAAGTCCATCACCCACTACAGAAAATGGGGGCCATCAAGCTGAAGGGATAAAGTTTGGAGGTGTCTCCAGGCTTCTCGTGATACACTACAGTACAGCCACAGAAAGGTGTGTGAGATCTTCCTGGAATGGTGCATTTGTGGAATTCCTGTTCCTGAGGGGCCACTCACAGAAGAAGGGGATGTGGGGGAAGAGGAAGAGGTAACGGCAGAGGAGGAGAAAGAGGAAGAGTAGCAGGAGGTTGTGGCTCTCAAGGAGGGGCACCATCAATGTCCATGACAGGCCCAACGGCAACAGTCCCTTGTTGACAGAGGAAGGAGCATATGGAATCAGCTCCTGTGAGAGGTGTTCTAGACCATCAGCAGGTACCTGTTAACTTAAAATGAATTTTAGCAAAAAAGAAAGATAGACTCCAAAGTGTATGCCAAAATTTACTTCTATTTAGTGCAACACAAATGCTGGGGGAGGGAGGAGTGGTACCTAACTAAAGAAGTTGCATAAAATTCCACAAATAAGGGTCTGAATAAAAGACAGAAACAATATAAATCTGAATTAAAACAATACAAGGTTCAAAAACACTCTGAGTTAAAAATGCCAAATGGTCAGGTGCTCTGAGTTAAAAAAAAATCGTGTTCCAAATCAGAAAGATAAGATGATGTCCTTAAAATGCTGTAGGTGACACACTCAAACAAAATGGCACTGGATGTTCTGCTCAGAGATAAAAGGTTAAAATAAGGATCAGTTAAAACAATGAAAGAATTCTCATGACGATAATTGACTGGGTACATGTCACCTCAGGATGGGATGCAGAGATAAAGTTTCTTGACACCTTAAATGACTGCTTCTTGGAGCAGCTAGTCTCTGGAACCCACAAGAGGAGAGGTAATTTTAGATTTAGTCCTAAGTGGAGCACAGGATCTGATCCCAGAGATGAATATAGCTGAACAGCTTGGTAAGAGTGACCATAATATAATTAAATTTAACATCCCTGTAGCGGGGAAAACACCACAGTAGCCCAACACGATAGCATTTAATTTCAGAAAGGGGAACTACACAAAAATGAGAAAGTTCATTAGTTAAACAGAAATTAAAAGGTACAGTGCCAAAAGTGAAATCCCTGCAAGCTGCTGCATGGAAACTTTTTAAAAATACCATAATAGAGGCTCAACTTAAATGTATACCCCAAATTAAAAATCATAGTAAGAGAATCAAAAAAGTGGCACTGTGGCTAAACAATGAAGTAAAAAGAAGCAGTAAAAGGCAAAAAGACATCCTTTAAAAAGTGGAAGTTAAATCCTCCTGAGGAAAAGAGAAAGGAGCATAAACTCTGGCAAATGAGGTATAAATTAGGAAGGCCAAAAAAGAATTTGAGGAACAGCTAGCCAAAGACTCAAAAAATAATAACAAAAAAAAAATTTAAGTACATCAGAAGCAGGAAGACTGCTAAACAACTAGTGGGGCCTTTGGACAATTGTGATGCTAAAGGAGCACTCAGGGATGATAAGGCCATTGTGGAGAAACTAAATGAATTCTTTGCATCAGTCTTCACGGCTGAGAATGTGAGGGAGATTCCCAAACCTGAGCCATTCTTTTTAGGTGACAAATCTGAGGAACTGTCCCAGATTGAGGTGTCATTAGAGGAGGTTTTGGAACAAACTGATAAACTAAATGGTAATAAGTCACCTGGACCAGATGGTATTCACCCAAGAGTTCTGAAAGAACTCAAATGTGAAATTGCAGAACTACTAACTCTGGTATGTAACCTATCATTTAAATCAGCTTCTGTACCAGATGACTGGAGGATAGCTAATGTGACGCCAATTTTTTAAAAAGACTCCAGAGGTGATCCTGGCAATTACAGGCCTGTAAGTCTGACGTCAGTACCGGGCAAACTGGTTGAAACTATAGTAAAGAACAGAATTGTCAGAGGCATAGATGAACATGACTTGTTGGGGAAGAGTCAACATGTTTTTTGGAGAAATCATGCCTCACCAATCTACTAGAATTCTTTGGGGGGTTCAACAAGCATGTGGACAAGGGGGATCCGTTGGATATAGTGTACGTAGATTTTCAGAAAACCTTTGACAAGGTCCCTCACCAAAGGCTCTTAAGCAAAGTAAGCTGTCATGGGATAAGAAGGAAGGTACTCTCAGGAATCGGTAACTGGTTAAAAGATAGGAAACAAAAGGTAGGAATAAATGGTCAGTTTTCAGAATGGAGAGAGGTTAAACAGTGGTGTCCCCCAGGGGTCTGTAGTAGGACCAGTCCTATTCAACATATTCATAAATGATCTGGAAAAAGGGGTAAACAGTGAGGTGGCAACATTTGCAGATGATGCAAAACTACTCAAGAGAGTTACATCCCAGACAGACTGCGAAGAGTTACAAAGGGATCTCACAAAACTGTGGGACTAGGCAACAAAATGGCAGACGAAATTCAGCGTTGAAAAATGCAACGTAATGCACGTTGGAAAACATAATCTCAACTATACTTATAAAATGATGGGGTCTAAATTAGCTGTCACCATTCAAGAAAGAGATCTTGGAGTCATTGTGGATACTTCTCTGAAAACATTCACTCAATGTGCAGCGGCAGTCAAAAAAGTGAACAGAATGTTGGGAATCATTAAGAATGGGATAGATAATGAGACAGAAAATATAATATTGCCTCTATATAAATCCTTGTCCGACCACAGCTTGAATACTGTGTGCAGATGTGATCGCCCCATCTGAAAAAAAGATATATTGGAATTGGAAAAGGTTCAGAAAAGGGCAACAAAAATTATTAGAAGCATGGAGCAGTTTCCGTATGAGGAGAGATTAATAAGATTGGGACTTTTCAGCTTGGAAAAGTGGCAAGTAAGGGAGGATATGATAGTCTATAAAATCATGACTGGTGTGGAGAAAGTAAATAAGGAAGTGTTATTTTCTCCTCATAACACAAGAACTAGGGGTAACCAAATGAAATTAATAGACAGCAGGTTTAAAAGAAACAAAAGGGAGTATTTTTCCACACAACACACAGTCAACCTGTGGAATTCCTTGCCAGAGGATGTAGTGAAGGCCAAGACAAAAACAGGGTTCAAAAAAGAACTAGATAGATTCACAGAGGATAGGACCATCTATGCCTATTAGCCAGGATGCACAGGGATGGTGTCCCTAGCCTCTGTTTGCCAGAAGCTGGGAATAGGTGACGGGATGGATCACTTGATGATTACCTGTTCTGTTCATTCCCTTTGGGGCAACTGCTATTGGCCACTGTCAGAAGACAGGATACTGGACTAGATGGACCTTTGGTCTTATCCTGTTCTTATGTTCTTATGTAATGCTAAAATAAGGCTAAGAATAATGGTAAAATAAGGATAATAAGGGTAAAAACAGAACAGTATTGAAATGGTATCCAGTTAAAAAACTGCTTTACAGACATGTACAGGGGGGTGGGCTATCAAGGTGTGGTGCTGTAGGAAGTGGGGCTATCAGCGAAGGAGGTGTTAAAAGCAGAAACCCACCACCGCTTAACACCTCATACTTCCACATTTTCCCTGTGGAGTGTCTACAAAGCCCAAGCCTGGCAGTGACTATCTCCACATGTTCTTAGCCAGCTTGAAGAGACATGCAGACACTCGGGGGGGCCATATTTGTCAGGATTATGTAGTCACATGTGAGGACAATGGGGAAGCCTTGGCAGTGAGAGGGGCCTGATGATGGGGAATTTCTGTTTTGGTCTCTATGGAGATGTGGGGAAATGGGGGCGGGGGTGTCTAATGGTCTAAGTTGCTGTGGGAGGCGGTGTCCAGGGAGAGGCAATAGGAAAACATATGTTGGGTGCAATAGCTTCTTCAGTGCGGGAGGGGGAAGGAGAGAGAGGACCCCAGACAGGGAACGGTGTGGGTCAGGAAATGGATTGGGAGGTGGGGAAGGCGAAGGGGTGGAGGAGGACATGGGTGTGAAGACAGAGGAGGGCAAGAGGAAGGGCTAAAATACATGGGGTGAGTAAGATTGCACAACAGGGAACAAGACATTCAATGAGGGCTGACTGAAGCTGTCAGAGAGGAAAGAAATGGGGTATTGGACAAACAACACTGAGAGACAAGGCAGAGACAGATGAGGGGGCATGATGGAGGGACACCTGGGGTCAGCAGGGAAAACAGTGGGGGAAAGAGAGGAGGGGAGTGTGATGAAATAGGAGGCAGAGAGGGTGACAGAAGAGAACAGAGAGAATGTCAGAGGAAGAGAAAGAGCAGGAGCAGAAGAGCAAGAGGGAGTAGGAAAGAGAGTGAGTGGGGGGAGAGAGAACAGGAAAACACGATGAAGAAGTAGGAGGAGAGAGAAAAGGGAAGCCAGGAGAAAAGGAGATAGGAGAGGTGGGGGAACCAAAATTGGGGTACCCAGGCTCCAGGTGATGACAGTAACACTCTGGGGGTCTGGGTGGGGCTTGGTCTCTGACACATTCAGGAGGTGAGTGCTGAGGCCCCACTGGCATGGGTTGCTTCCTAGGGAGAACAGATGCATCCTGGTTCTGGGTGGCATTAGCAATACATCAGCTATTCAATTCACTGCCAGAACTAGTATGTCCAGCGTCTCATTCTGAGCTAAAATGACCTTGTAACGCCATTGTGGATGACATTGCTCACGTGTGCCTCTTTGATCTGTAGATCCCAGTGCCACATCACCCATTTGAGACCTTTTGGATGCCCCCTTCTAAGCCCTGCAATTTTTCGCACCAGGGCCTTATTCTGGATGACAAGGAAGCAGAAACACTCTTGTATTACCAGAACTGGGACCGGTTGTGCATTTGGTGGCTCCCTGGGCTCATCTGGAGCTTGGGATGAGATAAGCCTAGATTCTGATGTTGTGTTGTTTGAGGGAGCTATATCCAGGGCACCCTGCCCGTGATGTTTCACTTACTGGATCAATGGCGGGCTGTGGAAAAGGAGGGAGCTGGTCGAGAGCAGGATCACAGGGGAAACAGCAGAGGAACAGGATGTTGCAAGGGACATGCCAGATGGTGATAGTGTTCCAGTGGATGCATGCAGCAGGGTAACATTGGGTCTGCACTTGGGGTCTGTGCTGATGTCGTAGATGTACCAGGTCGTGGGAAATGAAGGTGAAGTAATGGAGGTTTCAGATAAGGCAGTGAGGCAATGTGCAAGATGATGTTGGTGAGGTGCTTCAATTCAGTGCTGATAGGGGGGCTTGTTCTTTAAGGACTGGGGTGCATCACCTGGTGATGTGCTACATGGGAAACAGAAACCTTCGGACTGTGAAAAGCTTTCTTTGTGTAGTGTGTACCACTATCAG
Source organism: Natator depressus (assembly GCF_965152275.1). Taxonomy (NCBI): domain Eukaryota; kingdom Metazoa; phylum Chordata; order Testudines; family Cheloniidae; genus Natator; species Natator depressus. The sequence continues at coordinate 78,300,375 of NC_134241.1, read as the reverse complement.
ACACCCTGCAGTGCACTACCTGAAGACCCACACTGGAGTGACAAGTGGCAATATGTAAGACTGATGCCTTTCTTGACCTGCTTTCCTGGGACTGGGAGAGAGGTGACGGGATTAATGGGAAATGGAATTATGGTGCTTCTTTGTTGCTGTGATCCCTCTCTGGACAGTAGGACAGGTGACAGTGGAGTCTGTGACTGTACAACATGGCTATTGCAATAAATGACCTATAAAGTGCATGTGTCCAGTCCATGCGTTGCAGTGTCCTCATCCGTCCTATTGCTCACACTTACAACGTTACTGGTGACGCACCCCTGTGGTGTCAAACTCCTCACACCCATCATGATCAGGGCAGTGAGAATAGCCCCTGCCAACCTCAGTTTCTCTGGGAGTTGAGCCACCCATGCTTCTTCCTCTTATGGCCCCACTTTCCTCATGCAATAGCCTGCATGCCTACTTTTACCTGATGCTACTTCTTAATGTCTTTGATTCCCTGCCCATGACCTCCCAGGGCGTGGACTTGAGCCCTAAGCTTCCCTCAAAACCTGTCCCTAGCAGCTGAGTTTGTGTTTGCAGCACCCATCAGGACGTTGACTGAGGTAGTCATAAATGCATTTATGACCTCACAGTGTTGGTTGGTTGTTCTAATCCTTTTTTAAAGTTGTAATTCCCTTTTAACTATAGTTCTCCAGCTTATTGTTCAATACATTCTGGTTGCTATTTCAAAACCTTACCTTCTCCCTTAACCTTCATATTTTTTCATTTATTTTCTTTTACTATCTCTGTAAATAATTTGTAATGGCATATTTTATCCCCTGCTGTACACACCCTGCTTTCAACCTGACCCTAACGCACTCCCAGTTACTTAACTGACATGGAGAAAAAAAAACACCAGAAGCTGCCAGAATCTTGCATATGCTACAGCTCCAATTGGTGTTACCACCAGAGACGGTCAACACGGGTTACACAAATGCAATTTTTCCCAGAACAATTCCATACCGTACACACGACCTGAATGTTGACTTTTTCCATTACTGACCCCCAGTTGGACCAGCCATTTGTCAATTAACCCAAAATGAAACTCCCAATGTCTGTTCTTATTAAAGTACCGAAGCAGCTTGTCCCAGAGCATCAGCTGAGTCTGCTAGCACTGAGACATGACAGTTGTAAACAACTCTGGACTAAGTATTTAGAATCTGCAGCTAGGATTAGCACAAGACTGCAGGGCCCATCAAGCCAATGAGAGACATTGTATCTCTTATTAGTAAATATTTGTTTAGTAGTAGGTTTCAGAGTAGCAGCCGTGTTAGTCTGTATTCACAAAAAGAAAAGGAGTACTAGTGGCACCTTAGAGACTAACCAATTTATTTGAGCATAAGCTTTCGTGAGCTACAGCTCACTTCATCGGATGTCCGATGAAGTGAGCTGTAGCTCACGAAAGCTTATGCTCAAATAAATTGGTTAGTCTCTAAGGTGCCACTAGTACTCCTTTTCTGTTTAGTAGTAGTTTGTCATGTTTTAATTCAATGGTTATGTCTCCTATTAAAGTATTAAGTGATTTTGCCATATTCTTCCCAAGTTCACATTGTAATTTTGTTTGTGTTTGCAATTATTTTCATTGCCTGTCCTGGGCTCTGTGAAGTTTTACTATTTATTAACATATATCATTGGTGAGGGGAAATGGGATTACTGGAAGAAAAGCTTTGGAATATTAGCAGTCTACCCACCCACCCCCTTTACTGGAACAGGAACAGATAATGTGGTTTTTCACAGGTAGGAAATGAGCTTCTTACTGTAACCTGAGCCCCGCCGCTCATGGTTGAAGCCGTTGCAGTTTAGCCCTGGACAGTGGGGCTCAGGCTTTGGTTTTCGCCCTGGGCCCCAGCAAGTCTAATGCCAGCCCTGGTGACCCCATTAAAACAGGGTTGCGACCCACTTTGGGTCCCGACCCACAGTTTGAAAACCACTGTAATACTCAATGAAGAAAACTACCCATGCACTTCTGATCAGTTTAAAGTACTATTGGCAACCATACTTTATGCTGTGTATTGTAAAGGCTTTAGTTAGCTAGTCGAATTGCCACTTCTGGTTGCAAAGTCTAGAAAGATTTTCACAGGGCTTAACTGTTGTAGAATCTGTGTCAGGACCAAAATTACCTAGCACTATGCCAGTATTTTTTTAAAAAAGAAACATCTGTTGAATGTAATGAAGAAAATGCTAGACAGTCTTGGGGCCACCAAAGGACTCCACTCCACACTACTATTTCTTCTCCTTAAGTATCGGGGTGGGAAGAGGCAGGGCTGGGGCAGAGCAGAGGTGGGCCACGGGCTGGAGCAGCACACAGCTGTGCAGGGCACCAGGAAATTTGCTGCGTACTTTGCATATGGGTAGCGACGGCCCTAGTTAGAAGAGACCTCAGGAGGCCACCTACTCCAATGCCCTGCTCAAAGCAGGACCAACACCAACTAAATCATCCCAGCCAGGGAAAGGTGTTGTGCTCCCCATCAGGAAACCAGTCTCCTGCGTGAAAGGCAGGAATACTCACCACTATACTAACGAGGAAGTTGTATGGTCCCACCCTAGCTCAGAGAATTTGTCCTCCAGTTACTCTGCAGTTTGAGACTGAAGAACAGAACTCTATACTTTGGAAAGTATTTGACCCTTAAAGCCTGAAAGTTCAGGTTCTATGCAGATGGAATGTGGAAAGGTAAAATTCACCACCCGAAACCACAACCAGGGTCTGAGATTGCTGCTACGCAGCAACTCTCCCAGCTGCTATGCAGCAACCCTCCCAGCTGCTATGTTAGTCTTTGCACAGTAAAAGCAGCTGCAGCCCTAAGAACTAGTTGCACAGGGCACTGGGGTCACTGGATCTGCACAATCGCAGATCCAGTCCCTCAGTACTGTCCTGTGCTGGCCTTGCACAGGTTAGTATGGAGACTAGTTTTGTGATAAGTGAGGCATGTGTAGACCTCCCTGCATGGCTGCTTCGCCAGCCAATCCCTAGCACAACCCCTACAAGAGGGTAAGTGGTGTGGAGGGCCAACACAAGACCCTCTAGTCTAAACTAACAGTTAATTTCACTTAAGTGGAAATACAATAAGACCTCCATGTGTAGGCCCTAAGATTTAACAGCCCAAATAAATTTAAGTAAAAAGATTTCAGTTATCACAGGAGCCAAGTACAGCTGTAATGGTTAAAGAGACTTTACGTGTAACCTTTTACATTTTCAGAAATGCTTCCTGAACACATTATAAGATGACACGTAAGTATATTTGTTTTCCTTTTGATATACAGTGGAATACCAAACTACCTATGATTTTAATAAAGCTGTGAAATCTCTAGGTCTGGGAGTTCTCATTTCACCATCACAATAATTAGGAATCTTGGCACAATTTACTTCCTTTCAGATAAAAAAATCATAATTATTTAAAATATGTGCTGATTCTCATATATTAGCAAAAATAAATAATATTTAAAAAAATTGAGAATATGGGGAGGGGGTCAATTATGCAAAAAAGGTTGTTGTGCCCACAATGTCCTACAATTATTTTAAAAAAAAATACGTTGAGCAAATAACTAAATGCGAAACAATGAGTATATACTAGAAAATACAGAACAGCGAGCATGCTCATACCACTGACTTCCATTTGAGAACATATGACAGCTGTGTGAATGTTGTCAAAACAGAAAACTTTAAAAATTAAGACAATGTGGAATATACGTGTGACAATAAGAGTTGGCGTGACAGCCCGATTATAAATTACATATTAATAATACTTTACATTCAGGAACTGCCTTTCATCTGATGATCTCAATGTTCTTTGCAAGATGAGTAGTTACTAATATCCCTATTTACACACGGGAATAGTGAAGCACACAAAGGTTACGTGAACAGCCTACAGTCACGTACAAATTTAAGTATCACTATAACTGGAGAATTCAAGAGTTCTGACTCCCAGACTCCAACACTTACCCCTGGCCAACACTGTTTTAATAATAAGTCTCACCTCACAGCCATGACTATATTTGGCACTTGGGCAGAATTCTCTGGAATAATGCTGTCCACACTCACTCACCTTAAAAAGAAAAGGAGGACTTGTGGCACCTTAGAGACTAACCAATTTATTTGAGCATAAGCTTTCGTGAGCTACAGCTCACTTCATCGGATGCATAAAGTGGAAAATGCAGTGAGGGTGTTTTATACACACAGACCATGAAAAAATGGGTGTTTATCACTTCAAAAGGTTTTCTCTCCCGCTCCACCCCACTCTCCTGCTGGTAATAGCTTATCTAAAGTGATCACCCTCCTTACAAAGTGTATGATAATCAAGGTGGGCCATTTCCAGCACAAATCCAGGGTTTAACAAGAACGTCTGAGGAACAGCGGGGGGGGGAAACAAGGGGAAATAGGTTACCTTGCATAATGACTTAACCACTCCCAGTCTCTATTCAAGCCTAAGTTAATTGTATCCAATTTGCAAATGAATTCCAATTCAGCAGTCTCTCGCTGGAGTCTGGTTTTGGAGTTTTTCTGGTGTAATATCGCAACTTTCATGTCTGTAATCATGTGACCAGAGAGATTGAAGTGTTCTCCGAGTGGTTTATGAATGCTATAATTCTCAACATCTGATTTGTGTCCATTTATTCTTTTACGTAGAGACTGTCCAGTTTGACCAATGTACATAGCAGAGGGGCATTGCTTGCACATGATGGCATATATCACATTGGTAGATGTGCAGGTGAACGAGCCTCTGATAGTGTGGCTGATGTTATTAGGCCCTGTGATGGTGTCTCCTGAATAGATATGTGGGCACAGTTGGCAACGGGCTTTGTTGCAAGGATAGGTTCCTGGGTTAGTGGTTCTGTTGTGTGGTATGTAGTTGCTGGTGAGTATTTGCTTCAGGTTGGGGGGCTGTTTGTAGGCAAGGACTGCCCTGTCTCCCAAGATTTGTGAGAGTGATGGGTCGTCCTTCAGGATAGGTTGTAGATCCTTGATAATGCATTGGAGAGGTTTTAGTTGGGGGCTGAAGGTGATGGCTAGTGGCGTTCTGTTATTTTCTTTGTTAGGCCTGTCCTATAGTAGGTGACTTCTGGGTCCTCTTCTGGCGCTGTCAATCTGTTTCTTCACTTCAGCAGGTGGGTATTGTAGTTGTAAGAATGCTTGATAGAAGTCTTGTAGGTGTTTGTCTCTGTCTGAGGGGTTGGAGCAAATGCGGTTGTATCGTAGAGCTTGGCTGTAGACAATGGACCATGTGGTGTGGTCTGGGTGAAAGCTGGAGTCATGTCGGTAGGAATAGCGGTCAGTAGGTTTCCGGTATAGGGTGGTGTTTATGAGACGATCGCTTATTAGCACCGTAGTGTCCAGGAAGTGGATCTCTTGTGTGGACTGGTCCAGGCTGAGGTTGATGGTGGGATGGAAATTGTTGAAATCATGGTGGAATTCCTCAAGGGCTTCTTTTCCATGGGTCCAGATGATGAAGATGTCATCAATGTAGTGCAAGTAGAGTAGGGGCATCAAGGGGCGAGAGCTGAGGAAGCATTGTTCTGAGTCAGCCATAAAAATGTTGGCATACTGTGGGGCCATGCGGGTTATGGGTGAGGACAAATAGTTATGGGTGAGGACAAAGTCACAAAGTTCAGCCACCAGGTTTGCCGTGACATTATCGGGGATAGTGTTCCTGACGGCTTTGTCCTCACCCATACCTATTTCACATTTGGGGACAATGTATACCTTCAAATCAGCGACACTGCTATGGGTACCCGCATGGCCCCCCCCACTGTTCCTCAGATGTTCTTGTTAAACCCTGGATTTGTGCTGGAAATGGCCCATCTTGATTATCATACACATTGTAAGGAGAGTGATCACTTTAGATAAGCTATTACCAGCAAGAGAGTGGGGTGCGGGGGGAGAGAAAACCTTTTGAAGTGGTAAACACCCATTTTTTCATGGTCTGTGTGTATAAAACACCCTCACTGCATTTTCCACTTTATGAATCCGATGAAGTGAGCTGTAGCTCATGAAAGCTTATGCTCAAATAAATTGGTTAGTCTCTAAGGTACCACAAGCCCTCCTTTTCTTTTTGCAAATACAGACTAACACGGCTACTACTCTGAAACTCACTCACCTGAATCCACAGGCTCCACAACTACTGTCACAAGTATCAGCAGGGTTATTAATTCAAAACCTAACCACGTATTGACAAGATGACAACTTTAAAAGAGCCACAATTTAGTGCACAGAAGCATTTATTTTTATTCATATTTATTTCCATGCTGTCTTCTTTATATTGGTGTTTTAGACGCTTTGACATTTAAAGCTCCCCCTACGATTTTCGCATTAAATACTTAGCTTATAGTTAGAACTTTTAAACTTGAAGGTGCCTTATAAAAGCTAAATAATTAATCCTCACCCCGTGCGGGAAGGCGAGTAAAAATTAGCTCCATTTTAAGATGTGGAAACTCAAACAGTGTGAAGTTGTGCAACAAGCCAAGATCCCATTGCACGGTACAGAATGTGTTGTCCTGGCTCCCCAGCCTGTGCGCAGCCTATGTCTGATGACATCTGCCTCTCACACCACTTCAAAGGGGACCTGACGCACGCTCTTTACAAGCATTAGATACCTTCTTGAAACCAGCGAGTCAGGCACTTACACTCCATTTAAACAATAAAGGCCACGCGCTTGGGGCCAGCCAGGGACACTGCGCACGCGCCAGCCCTCCTCCCACAGGGACCGGCAAGCGCAGCGACGAAGAGACGGACGCCAGCGTGCGCGCGACCCGTGCCGTCCCTAAGCGCGGAGGGGCGCGCACCCTCCGCGCTCCCCCATCCCATAGACCACCTCGCCTGACGCAGGCGCACACCGTTTCTATTTTTATTGCGGTCTCACCCCACTCCCATCGCGCAGGCGCACAAACCAGTTGCTGGTTGGTCGGAGAAGAAACAAGTGAGTCCTGCAGCACCATACCGTCCCCCCCCCCCCCCCGCCCCCCGGTACTGGCTTCTGGTCCCTACCGAGCCGGGGACTGTGCCTCCTGTTTGCGCATGCGCAGTTAGAGGGTCCACTGGCGGCCCCGGAAGGAAAATGTCTGGCCTGGGCAGCATGGCCAGCGGAGCGGTGGGCTCGGCCGCGGGGCCCGGGGACGCGGCGCGGGCCCCGGACCAGGCCCTGTTCCCGCCGGGATTCAGCGTATCGGAGATCAAGAACAAGCAGCGGCGCCATTTCATGTTCGTGCGCTGGAAGCAGCAGCAGAGGAAGGTGGGAGGCCTGGGGCTGCCTGCGGGGGTCAGCGCTCGGCCCGCCCGGAGGGCGTGTGGCGCTTGCTTGTATTGCAGCACGTGGGCCGGGACCCGCTGGGCTCGGTGCTGTAGCAACCGCCGGCCGGACAGCCCCTGCGCCGGAGAGCTGACACGCTAAGTATCAGACCCCACCGCTGCAGACACGCAGGGCAGCACAGGAAACACTGTTTCAAAGGGAGAAGGGGGTGGGGGGTGGGGCTCTGTCACTGGGTGCATCGTTAAAATACTTCCCAGCAAATGGTTTTGGAGTTAAAGTCCTTCCTCTCTGAAAGGGCGGCGGATGGACCCAGTGTAGAGAGGGGATTCCTGTGCGAAGGCCAGCAGAGTGACAGGCATATGCAGAGCTGCCTTTAACCCACTGTTCCCAGCTAACCAATCCGATATCTGTCTTATTCAGGATAAATTGGCAAATAAGAAAAAACGGAAAAAGGAGAGAGAAGCCCTTGGAGACAAGGTAAAAAAAATGTTATTCATAGGGTCCTGTGTGTTACTATTTGTGTCTGTAAAGCATTATGCATAGTATAATATTCGTATCCCTTTAAAATAAAATTTTAAGTTTAGTATTGTACCTTTTGCAGTTTGATACCTGGAATTATTTCTCTAAACATGCTCTAACAAACTGGGGTAGTGGATGCTTTATAATTGTGTAGTCAGACCATTAGTGATCACAGTGCTGTTCACATCTATTGTTGTGGCAGAGGTGGGGAGATAACAGTGAATATTGTTTTGAATCTAAGAGAACTGTTGTTTAATATTCTGTTGAATTGTGGTATGACTTTGGGCAGATAATTTCTCAGGTGTTTCAGTCAAATGGACTGTAAAATTGGGGAAAAGCAAGGCCTTCCTGAAAACCAGATGCAGTATTTATATATGCACATATATATAAACAGTGGCTTTGCTAGGTTCTAGCCATTTGACAGAATCACTATACAACACTGTGTCTCAACAGCACTATGATGAGCAGTCCCAGGTAAACTGACTATAAATACTCATATTTATACAAACAGTGAATAAATTGGTTTTCGCTTGTTGCTGAAACCCAGCGACGTTTTGGTATTTGCTTGTTGCTGAAACCCAGGGGTCTTTTAATCTCCACCGTTGCAATGTTCACGAGGAGCTGGACACATTACTTATACATTTCTGCACTAATGCACTCTGTATCTAATGCTGCTTTGAGTGAAACAGCCTAACGCTGTGTGATCTTAGTCAACTTTACAGCGGATGCTGTGGGCAAAATATTTTGCAGCAGGGACCTGGTACTTTTCTTTCACAGCTACTGGCTGAAGCCTGGAGAGAATGGTGGGGAAGAAAAAAACAGGCTGACACAGAACAAAGAAACGGGGAACATAATGGGGAGCAATCACTTCCTATGAACTTGGAAACTAAGTGGGTTGAATATTGTAGTTGTGTTCTGCTCCATATATTGCCTTTCTAGTATTAAACTAATGATCTCCTTTCAGAATGAAGGTGATGGTATCACTGATGTACAAATAAAGTAAGGCCTCATCCACACTTAAAATTGAGGTTGATTTAGTTACCTCGGTTGGGGTATGAAAAATCCACATCTGTAAGCAATGTAACTATGCTGACTTAACCCCAGTGTTGATGCAGTTACGTCAACAGAAGAATGCTTCTGTTGACTTAGCTACTGTCACTTAATGGATAAACCTTTTCCATTGGTGTAGGCTGTGTCTGTACTATGGATTTGTGCCAGCATAGCTGTGGCAACATATCTATGCCAGTATAGTCTCTGTGGTGTAGACAAAGACCACAATTAGTCTTAGGGCACGGTTCTCAACCTTTTTCTTTCTGAGCCCCCCTCAACATGCTATAAAAACTCCATGCCCCACCTGTGCCACAACAGTTGTTTTTCTGCATATAAAAGCCAGGGCCGGCGTTGGGGGGTAGCAAGCGGGGCAGTTGCCCAGGGCTCCATGCCATAGGGGGTCCCGCAAAGCTAAGTTGCTCAGGCTTCAGCTTTAGCCACAAGTGGCGGGGCTCTGGGCTTCTGCCCTGGGCCCCAGTGAGTCTAACACCGGCCTCCTTGGCAGGTCCACTGAAACCTGCTTGCAACCCCCCCCCCCCCCAGGGGGTCTCAGACTCCTGGTTGAGAACTGCTGTCTTAGGGTATCTTCCAGCTTTTAAAGAATTATTACTAAAAACTGACATAAAATGCATTACAGAATAATTGAGTCACTCACTTGAATGTGGAATTGCGCTCATTGTTTGACTCAGAGCTTGTCTACTTAGCATGGCAAAGTGTGCCAGAAGGGTGTGATTTGTAAGAAACTTTGTTGATGTGAACTAGGTTCCTTTAGAGCATGCCAGCAGGGTTTCCACAAGATAGAGCGCAACGTATTAGAGCACTTTACAAATCACAACCCTCTAGCCAAGGTGTGGGCAAACTATGGCCCACAGGCCGGATCCAGCCCGTCAGGGCTTTGGATCTGGCCTGTGGGATTGCAGCCCCCGCGCCGCTGCTGGAAGCAGCTGGCACCGCGGCCCCTAGGGGAGAGGGCACAGAGGGCTTCTTGCGCTGCCCTCACCTGCAGGCCCCGCCCCCCGCAGCTCCCATTGGCCAGGAATGGGGAACCGTGGCCAATGGGCGCTTTGGGGGAGGTACCTGCAGGGGAGGGCAGCACGTGGAGGTCCCCGTCCTTCCTCCACAGCGCCCCCGGGGGCCACTGGGCCATGGTGCTGGCCGCTTCCGGGAATGGCATGGTGCGGGGCCAGGGCAGGCAGGGAGCCTGCCTTTGCGCCGCTGCCACCCCGGAGCTGCCCCAGGTAAGCGGCTCCGGGTCAGAGCCCACACCCTGAACCCCACCTGCACCTCAGTCCCCTGCCCTGAGCCCCCTGCCGCACCCTCCTGCACCCCAACTCCCTGGCCTGAGCCCACTCTGCACCCCCTCCTGCACTCCAATCCTCTGCCCTGAGCCCCCTGGTACACCCTGCGCCCCAGCCCCCTGCCCTGAGCCCCTTCCTGCACACCGCACCCCCTCCCACATCCCACACTCCCTCCCACACCCCAACCCCCTGCCCCAGCCCTACATTCATGACCCTGCATGCAATTTCCCCACCCCGATGTGGCCCTCGAGCCAAAAAGTTTGCCCACCCCTGCTGTAGTCCGCTTTGCCAGCACTGTGTAGACAAGCCCTCAGTACCACAAAGTACAAATAATGCCTTACATTTTATTTTTTTAAAGGGATTATTGCTGTAATTTATTGTATTCTTAATAAACTACTTTATATTAAAGGCACCACCAAAGCCTGTACCGAAGACAATTGAAAATCAGAGAGTTTATGATGAAACAACTGTAGATCCTAATGATGAAGAGGTAAATGTATAATCCCTACATATGTGGTAAAGCACGTTTTGGAGGAAATCATGGTTTAACTAAAAGGGACTGATTATAAAGTATGAATATATATTTTCCACTCTTATGTTAGGGCATTTATGAATTGATAATATTGCAGATGTTGTCATCCCTTTATCATTTCATTTAAGATAATTTTCTTAGCAATAATTTCTTAGCAAGCCTTGTCTGTGATCTTCTCTCCCGTTGTATTGTTAAAAACACAGATACAAAATGGGACAGATTGACTAAACAATACAGTATAGCCCAGAACTTGGACTCGTATAGAATTTTGCTATTGACTTCAATGGTACCAGAATTTAAGTGAACAACTGTGTAAAACTGTGTAACAGGGCTGCTACTCTGAAACCCAAAAACGGTGCGTTTTTCCTGTACGTTTTTTAATTCGCCATCTTTTTTGGTTCCCAGGTTGCTTTTGATGAATCTACCGATGAGTTTGCACCATACTTCAATAGACAGACAGTTCCCAAGATTCTTATCACAACTTCAGATAGACCTCGTGGGGTAAAATACATTTATAAAATTTAAGTGTAATCTTTAAATTTTTGTGAATCACTTTATGGGGAGGTCTGAAAGACTTAGGCAGCTGATTATGGAATAGAGGTTTTCATTTCATGCTAGATGGTGTTACTGGAGTCCAGAAGTGACTTAAACAATGATCCCTTTGTTGGTAATCTCAACAGAGAGACAGAGGACTTAATGGGCAGGGAAACGTCTTAATTCTCAACTCTGCGGTTCCTCTGTGTCAGGATAGATGTACATTGGCAATGCAGCATCAGGAAATGTTTACTGCCACTGTCTTAAGCTTTGTCTCTTCATTTGATGAATAGGAGACTTCATTCTGTAGATCTTTAAATGTAATGCCTTTCACAAGCCCTCTGCATTTGCGCAGTCTTAAAAGAACACCTCCAAACTGAAAATTGCATCTCTATCTGAATTGTTTTTCTTCAGTTGGTTTACTTTGTTTATAGTCTGTTCCTTCCCTTTGATCTCAATCCTGCAATGAACTCTTCATGGGTAGAGCCTTGTGCCAACGCAGTTTTTTATTGCAGGATTGGGGCTATTGGTGGTTTTCGCACAGAGCATAGAAGAATGAAAAACACTTTTTAAAATTAAGAAAATGTGATCTGTAAAACCTCAAATTGTCAGGGGACTTGGGCAGGTGTCGTACCTGAAACTACTTTTAACTCTTTTTTTTTTTTAAGTGATTTATTTGCAAGCTGATTGTGTCCCTTTAATGTTCTGTTATTGTATTAAAACCATGAGTGCTATTACTTAATATTAGAATTTTTCCACTTTACTGTGTTCAAGGAATAATGGAATCTCTACAAAAATAGTGTTTTCTGCATTTTTTGAGTGTCAACACAGAGTGCTCTCCAAAATGGAGGGAAGCTACTGTCCTTGCCCCAAGGAGTTTACTTTCTAAGTAGAAGATGGACAATACAGTTCAGACCTGTAATGCAGCAGAATATCAGACACTTTTTTTCTCTAGTGACTGGTGTGGTGTTTTCAATGTACAGCACTTTGCTTTGTGTTAATGTTGGTAGAGTTCATGGAAGAAATGTTTAAGAAAAACAAAGTACGGTAAAAGCTTTGTTATCCGGTATGTTGGAGGAATGGGGGATGCTGGTTAGTCAAAAATTATAGTTAACTAAGAGTTATACTTACCAATGGAATACCAATTTTCAAAGCATTAGAATACAATAAAATGAATAAACTATAAAATAGTACTCACTAATCCAGTAGTAGTACTGCACTGCAGGGTGGTTGGTTTCTTGAAGCACTTAGGTATATACAGGTAAAGTTTTCTATACAGGTAAAGGTTTCTATACAGTAGGTTATCTTATGACACCACGTATCACTGTGGGAAGCACATGACGTGCACCCAGATCACAAAAAATACACTTAACACTAAAACTATACTGAATATAATTTAATCTTTGATTCTGAAGACACTTCAGGGTCTTGCAGTGCCTCAGGGTCATCATTATCAACATCAATTATCATTGTAGATGTAGAAGGTATAGGAGATTGGGCTGGATCTGTAATGACCCTATGACAAACCTTGGAAGCTGCTTTTTTGAATAAATTCCTGATCTCAGCCAACTTACTTGTCTTCTGCCTCTTTTGCATAAAAGTAGAGTGCAGAATGTGCAATTGCATAACCTACTGGGCAGTATACTAGTCCCGGTTACTAGATTGAAGATTTGTATTAGGAAATATCGGAAATGCCAGTTAATAGAGTTTTCTGGTTGATAAAGTGCCAGATAACACAGCTTCTGCTGTATTTGATGAAGAGGTAGCTAGATATACTAAAAGGAGGAGGCAGTTGTATGAGATGTAACCCTTTTTATGAGCCTTACAATATACCCAACAATTGAGATATTGCAATCAAGGCTTTCTATTGTGCAGAGAACAGTGAGATTCTGTGAACAGCTGTCTACTATCATACCTAACTCACATGTTTACTATCGAAGAGGACTGGCTCTGAAAAGAATTATCCCGCAGTGCATCTCACGAGACTTCACAGATCTGATTATTATTAATGAAGATCGCAAAATACCAAGTATCCTTCATATACAATAGGGAGTTTCTTCATAGAGTTATCTCTATTATATGATGAAGATATTAGTACACTAATTCTAGACAAAGTTAAGAAAATAATTGGGCTATATAAGTCTCCAAGTTCTCTCCCAAATCCTTTATGCTTTTGTCTTCACTGTGCAATTTCAAGTTGATGTAGTGCAATTTATCACTGTCTTTAGAAGTTAAGAACCAGTGTTTCTACTTTTCTACAGGTCAAATATGAAACCAAAGGCCATTTTTTTGGGTCTGTCTCAAACTGTAACTTGTAACTTTGTATTTAAAAGGTTTTAAGAACAATAACATGCTACTTAGATATCTGCATGCCTCAGGTTAATTCTGAGGCCCACAGCGCAGGTGCCATAATATGGTTCCATATCGGTATTTGATTTGGCCACATCCTTGTATGTATTGTTTTTATGTTTGATCATAAAGGGCATCAATTTAGCACTTTAAATGGAGGGATATTCTTGGTGGTTAGGTAAAGAAATGCTGAATGTATCCAATATACTGGCATTCTATGTATGGCTTGGAATTCTTATCAACAAGTGAATCACTCTATTTTTTTGAGACAACTTAGTGCATGAATAAACATTTTTATTGCACTAAATTTAAGCAGTTTAATCAGCTGTTGGATTTTGTTAATATACGTAAACTTTCATTGTTATGTTTATAGTGACCTATAGCAAAATAGAAAATAAATAATGTGTTCTGGTTAACTATTTGACAAGTAAAGTTTTAATGATACTTCATAGTATGCTAATATATTTTCTATAGTGTCTTGTGTAAGTATGGAAATTTTAGTAATATGAGACCTTGTTACAGCATTCCAGGCTCCACTATTGCTGAGAAGAGGGTAGGTATAACTGTCTTATATATGAAATATAGGTTGTGTAAATTAGAAGAGCTCTAATGTAATGTTTCTGTGGAACTCAACACAGGTTTCTATATAAATCACTTCTGTTGTATTCTGTTTAAATTGCATTCTGAACTTCTTATCTATGCCAGCTTTTCTTAACTCTCTGAAACAGATGGGCTTGTTTTAAGTCATTTGCCTGATGGTCCAACTGCTCATTTTAGAATGAGCAGCGTTCGTCTGCGTAAAGAAATAAAGGTCAGGTTTATTATTCCCTCAATAACAGCAAAAAACTAATAAATGCATGATCCAAATGGCTTAGTGGTATAAGTTTTTTCTTTCACATTTTCTTAACTTTTGTCTGCTGAGGAAACTATTCAGACTTGCATTATGTGCAGTTGGTTTCATAAAGATGGTGATGTTGTACTGTTTTTGAGGCGAGGAGGACCAGGACCTCTATTCTCTAGTTTGACTTCTTACATAGCAGGGGCAATAGACTTTCACCCAATAATTCCTGCAGTGGATTGATCGCTTTGTTTTTATCTCTGATACATTTTTGCACTCATTGCAATAGCATTGTATAAAATCAGTTGTGTACCAACTCCCAAAGTCTCAGTTCTCCACTTTGTGTATATATTCTCTTACTTTGTTTTTTATACAGTGCCATCACGAATGTATAGGAATCCTGATGGTGTACTGGAAATACTGAACTCTTGTTTAGCCCCAAGGAGTCTAAAAGCACTGTGCTTTTTTTTTAATGCACTTTAACAATGAAGGAACTGAAATGACCTTTAGTCAAGCTGGCGTCATTAAAGGTTGGCCTGGATGGATGGATGAAAGAGTAGCTTTGGTAGCAACGAGACTTGAATGTCCACAGAGATTTTCAAGGTTTTTGTGATGGCTGAACTGATTTTTTTTTTATTTTTTTTTTGAGGGGAAAATCTAGAAGGAATAACTATCATTCTCTTCATATTTATTCAAGAAATTTGTTTTTTTAATCAATGAATTCGTAGAATTTTGAGGTCCTTAAATGTTGCCAAATGATGCTGCACTATATATATGTTCTTTATAGCATTTAACATGGGGAGTTAATACATCTTTTGGCCTTAACCTTCTTCCCCTCTTTTTTATATTTGTTCAAATTTCTGTCTTTGAATATATATATCTTTGGAAATTTTTTTGTATTTAACTTATCCTCCCTACCTTGTTACTTTCATTCCAGCGAAAAGGAAAGGCGCCCACAGAACATCAACCTGAAGTAATCCTGAATAACTTTACAACACGACTGGGCCATTCCATTGGTCGCATGTTTGCCTCTCTCTTCCCACATGATCCTCAGTTTATTGGAAGACAAGTAGCTACCTTTCACAATCAGCGAGACTATATCTTTTTTAGATTTCATAGGTAATCTTTTCTCACATTTTGCTAGTGGCTAAGAAAAACTGCATTCCTGTAACATCCCACCCTAATGTGTGCCCCTTTGGCTTTGAAGGTACATCTTCAGGAGTGAAAAGAAAGTGGGAATTCAAGAGCTTGGGCCACGATTTACCTTAAAACTGAGGTCTCTTCAAAAAGGAACCTTTGATTCCAAATTTGGAGAGTATGAATGGATTCACAAGGTATGCCTTTCAGTAATGATATCGGGATGGGCACTTAAAATTTTGGCATTCTGAAATGTGACCACAAACGTCAGCCTAAAAGAAAAGTAGTAAATGGCATTTAAAGTATGGACATGGCTAACTGAAACTTCATTTAGAGTTTCTAAAGAAATATAGCAGAACCTTTCTGACTTGCATATTGGAAAATAAGTGATCAATAAAAAAAAAGCAAGGATCACAAGTACTAATATACCTCAATCAGTTATTTGTAAAGTGCAGTTGAACTTTAGCATAATTAGTAGTATACAACTGTTCTGTGACAGAACTTGTAAAAAGTCTTACTGAGACTTTATTAATGTGGACTTGCTACTGTCTTGCTGGTAAAGTTGATTAGAGTTATTTCTGTTTACACACTAATGAAATAATCATAATGTGCAAATAAGTGAGGCTTGATTGTGTGCATAAATATCTCAGGTCAAACTGACTTTTCACATAATTTTAAATAAAATGGGAGTGATAGAATCAATAGGTAGTATTGAACAACTTCACTAGTCATTTTTGTCCATGGAGTTGTAGCACTTAGCTTCCAAGTTTAGAAATATTAGGCAGCATTGCAAAGCTACAAGAGGGAAAAACTCTGGTACACTTTGATCTGTCGGAGTAAGTGGTAGATGTAGTCCTCTTCTTAAACAGACATGAAAGAACCATAATCACCTTTATGGTGAGTGTGTCAGCACATTTCCATTTATGAGCCATCTATGTGATAATGCCACACCTAAAAATGGAATATGTACTCTCTGATCTTCATCTTCCCCACTGCTAATCCTGGCAGGCTGAATCCAAGAACTAGTTAAAGTACATTGCAGCTGCAATGCCACTGGGAAGATACACACCACCTTCCTCCCCCGCTGTAGTTTTGTTTTAAAATATGTATTTGCCCATTTCTTTAGTGTCTGCTACTGTTACATTTAACAGCAAATTTTACAGTGAATATCTTTTCTTTAAATTTCAGCACCGTGAAATGGACACAAGTAGAAGAAAATTCCACTTATAAAGGAAATGATCATCTAGTTGTACCTAATTAATAGGAGTGCAGAACTTTCTTGAATTCTTCTGTAACTAAATTGAGTCTGGCTTTGGTCCTGTCATCTCAAATTCATTGTTGTTAAACAATGTTGCTCATCACTGAGCAATGTTATCTGCACAGGCAAGCAGACTACAACCATCTTCAAACTTTCTACAACAGATATTTTGAAACAGAATTGGTGTCGTCCTCAACCTTCCCACTAGGCCTCAATGCTGACTCCTAAAGCAGTGCTGCTGCCTCTAAGGGTATGTCTGTGCAGCAGCTGGGAAGCATAATCCCAGTGCTGGTAGACAAACACATACTGACTCTGCTTGAGCACAGCAGTGTGGCTGTGGGGGTGGCATGGGCTAGCCACCTGAGTGCAAACCTGCCTGATCCCCTAGGAACTTACTTAGATGACTGGCCTGAGCTGGGGCTCATGCCACCCCCAGCCACACTTCTATTTTTAGCACTCTAGTATGAGCAGAGCTAATGCATGTTTGTCAACCTGCATTGGGAAGCATGCTATAGAATGCTGAGTAGACACATCCTTTGATTCAAAACTGGCAGAGTTTCCTAGAATGTGAGTAGTAGCTGCCAGTAGGTTGCACGGTAGTAATTACTGAGACTGTATCATGACTACCCCAATGCCTTAGTAACAAAGCTGTTTGGGAGTAACATGGTTGGTTGTGCTCAAAGGTAAGTAGACACAGACTCTACTGTCAGTTAAAATAGGTTAGACATGAATAATGTTGCTGTTTCTGTAAATTGTGCTGTCACAGCTCTACTTCTACTGTTCCGAGAACTGTATTTCATAACCAGATTAGCTGTACTTGAAGAAAAGCTTTATTGTGAGAGGTGGCGTCTAAAGGAAAAGATATCTGACCAGAGATATGTATAGTCTCTTACTAAGACAGCAGAGAGTTAAATACACTAAGTATTTAACAAGTTTCCAAAAATGGAGCGCGTGTGTGTGTGTATATATAGCTGTATCTGAAATTCATTAAATGCACACACTGTCTGAAAGGCAGCTTCTTCCATTTGAGTAATTTGCCTCCGGGTGCAAATACAGCCCTAATCTGGGTGCTAAAAAGCAAATAGCTGGCTAGTGGTTTAACAAATTGGTAATCAAAGTCCATTTTGTAGACAAACGCTTTAAATCAGCTAAATGGGTGTGAGGAATTGGGTTGTACAGCTTCCAAGAGGGACTTTTGTAACCAATCAGTCTTATGTTGCTTTTAAGAACAAGTAACATAAAAATTATGAAGATACTTTATGTATCTTGAGTAGAAAAGAGCAATGGTTCTTCTCTACTGCAAGTAACGAGTAAAACAAAAACCTTCACTGGCTTCAGCATGTGAGCACCGACTTTGTATGGGCACGGATGAGTACTTCTGAAGAAATCTGTGCTTTTGGCTTCAGTTGGAATTGTTACAGGCTAGTGATGGGGAATACCCACAATATTTGAAGTCTCCGATCAGAGTATGCTTTAGTAAACATATAACTCAAATAACTTTTGAGAAGTATCGGAGTCACGGTAACAAAACAGCCGTACAGTCATTCCAAAAACAGATTAAGTCAAAACATTTTTATTTTTTGCTTGGTATGTAAAACTGATTCCCTCACGAAGTAGAAGTTATTGCAGCTAGCACACAGTTCATTTGGAGAGGTAGATGGTAAGAGGTTTGATAACAGTAGCGATTTACAGAGTTAACTTGGCACATTGTTAAGGCTAAGCTTTTGTACAGACTTCAAACCAAGCCATTCCTTGAGTCACATTCTCTCCACACAGAGCAGCTGTGAAAAGGTGTTAAAAGATCTGAAAGACAAAAAAAAAAAAAAAAAGGAAGTGGTTAGAAAAAAGTAATGAAAATCTGTATGCATGCTTGATGAAAGTACTCCCACGTAAATCTGACACTATAGACAAGTAAAAAGAAAAGGAGTACTTGTGGCACCTTAGAGACTAACCAATTTATTTGAGCATAAGCTTTCGTGAGCTACAGCTCACTTCATCGGATGCACAGGTAGGTATAAATTAGTTCACCTTCACAGGTAGCTCATGGGACAAAGGGTGGCTTTCATTGCCATCACTTTCAGAAGTTTATATACTGTAAATTCTCCCAGGTAGGATGTTATACAGCAGGGACTAGAGGCAGAATTCAACTTGTACAAGTAAATAGGGGGCTTGTTGTCCTGGGAGCTGGATCTGTTAAATTGAGTGGTCTGAACTGGTTGACCAGAGAAAATAAATTGTTTTGCGGCAACAATAGTTGCGAACATTCTCCTCTAAATACCACCTCCACATGAAGAGACACAGACTATTGGGTGAGAGGTGGTAGCTACTGCCTCCACTAATGCTGTAGACCAAGGACAATCACTTTGCTGCCCCACCACTATCAGGTGTTCCTAACTTTCTGGCTCATCCTCAAAACAGAGTAGGACTGCCCCCATAAAGTTTGCTGTTTGGAGAGGTTACAGGGGGGGAAAAACCTTCTTTTAGAGGTAGTATGTCTAAACTGTTGTCCAAAGGACTTCTGCATGTGATGTCAGCAGAAACAGATGTTTCAATCCCCCCCCCCCCCCCAAGTTGTGATGGTAGGGGCTGGGACTTGAGAAATAGCATTTAAATTCTTATTACAAGTAAGGGGTTTTTTGAGTGGAGTACTAAAAGAACTTGATTACCACTGCATCTTAATTCCTGGGTGTGGTTCTCAGGAAAAGCTTAGTGTAGAGCAGAATCTTACACTGCCAGAATCCATGCTCTACCTGCTCCATGGACAAAAGACTTTAGGACTGGCAAACAGGATATTGTTCACTAGCATTAAATTCTTTTCTTTGGTGAGGAAATGAGAACAGTCTATTTTAGTGGAAAAGTTTATTGAAAAGTCAGAACTTTTTAAAAATATACTCCATAACGAATGTTATATACATTTAAAATGAATGACCTGATGGCAGCTTATATTATCAGGACAAACATGAACAACTTGTATCATTGTTCGTTTAAAAAACTTACCACTGAAAGAGACCAAGATAGTTCACCAAATTACAAAAATGAACAGACTTTCTGGGGTCTGAATGGATTTGTACTTGAAGACACTCCTGTCAGTAGGGGATCATGTTGTGCATTCTGCAGACAGAACTGCTTCAAGTCTGCTGCGGCTTGAGAAACCTAGTCATAAAGTAAATTTTAAATTAGGATTCACAGCAAATACTTTATCTTGTATGTAACATATTCTGTAACGTATAGAGAGTGCTGCATTCAGTACAGCTAGATTTTATTACACACAAAACACTTGCATTTTAGTTTTTGTTCAGTCAGAAAAACTACAGCATTCAGTAATACTCTGTTTTAAGGGAGTTGGTCTTGTCTTCAGATACCGGGTGCACAGTTCAGCACATCTTTGAAAGTCAGCTCTTGGCTACTATACATACAGGTCCCTCAAGCTGAAGTAGCATTGAAAGCACTATGGCTAATTTTTACAAGACATGCAATCATACACCAGTGTCTGCCACCTGATGCAAGTCCCAAGACTGTTTTACTTTATACTTTTTCTAAGGGCTTGTCTTCACTACAGGGTTAGCTCAAGGTATAACAAGTGTTGACTCTATCCCAGCTCCTGTGCACAAACAACTAGGTTCAGATAAGTGGTGCTTTTAACTTGGTGGCTGGTTTGGCAGTGTATAGGTTGAAGCTCAGGTGTTGCTAGGACAGAAGTTGGAAACTACGGCCTGTGGGCCACATCTGGCCTGTGGGACCGTCCTGCCCGGCCCTTTAGCTCCTGGCCGGGGAGGCTAGCCCCTGGCCCCTCTCTGGCTCCCCTCCCTCCCCTGCAGCCTCAGCTTGCCGTGCCACCAGTGCTCTGGGCAGTGGGGCAGCAAGCTCCTGCTGGGCAGCATAGCTGCCAGTCCTGGCACTCTGAGCAGCATGGTAAGGGGGCAGTTGGGACAGGGAGTGGTTGGCTAGGGGGTGGGGTTCCGAGAGGGGGCAGTCAGGGGACAAGGAATAGGGGGGGTTGGATGGCTCTGAGAAGGGCAGTCGGGGATGGGAAGTGGGAGGGGGCAGAGGCCAGGCTGTTTGGGGAGGCACAGCCTTCCCTACCCAGCCCTCCATACAGTTTTGGAACCCCCATGTGGCCCTCCGGCCAGAAAGCTTGCCCACCCCTGTGCTAGGACTAGTAAAGCAGTGGGGACTCAACTACTCCATGCTGCTAATCCAATCCTATTGTGCTGCCCTAATGTTTTTCAGTGTTTTCAACTCCTCTCACTTGAATAAGTGTGAACTCGATAACTTAAGCGAACATTGAAGACAAGCCTTCTTAAGACTAACAAGAGCTATGTTAGGTTTCAGAGTATAAATATACTGATAAAAGAATCTATATATGCCCTCAAGAATGTGAAAAATCCACCCACTGTATTTTAAAATTCAGTTCCAAACTAAGCACAGTGATGATCCTAGAAGTGGTATCTATCTGTATTACAGTTGCAGGCTGATGACTCAGAGTGGGGTGACACTGTGGAGGTCACAGTGCAAACTCTTCAGACACAGTCCCTCCCCAAAAGAGTTTAAGCCTTTGAATTAAGTGGGAGGAGTGGCTGAAAACAAAGGCTAATTTACTCTGACCAAACCTTCCAGTAGCTGGTCATTTAAATTGTATTTTATCTGCACCAAAACGAGAGGGAAAAGCCTTCTGCCACTCAGGTGAAGAATTTTAAATAAGTGGTTTTCAACCAGGGATATGCATTCTGGGGTTACATAAACTTATCTAGATATGTGTCTAGTTTTACAACAGGCTACAGAAAAAGCACTAGTGAAATCAGTACAAACTAAAATTTCATACAATGACTTATTTATACTGCTCCAAATGCTGTACACAGAAATAAGTATATTTATATTCCACTTGATTTATTTTATAATTCTATGGTAAAAATGAAAGTGTGCACATTTTCAGTACTAGTGTACTGTGACACTTTTGTATTTTTATGTCTGATTTTGTAAGCAAGTAGATTTTAAGTGAGGTGAAACTTGGGGGTTTGTAAGACAAATCAGACTCAAGAAAGGGGTACAGTAGTCTGGAAAGGTTGAGTCTCACTGTTTTAAATCATCCTTGATGCTGTCATGCTTAACTAACATGTCTGCAAGTCCATCACCAAATAAATTTTAAAAAAACCAATTCTCTCTAACTTAGCCTGAAGGTCGCTTTACACATTTTTTAAGCTTTCCCCACAACATAAGAATAGCCCTCATTTTGTAGGAAAAACAAGGCCAATTGTGGCTGCCTCAGATAAACTAACTTCATTCTCCCATTCCTCTCTATCAAGAAAACATTCTTGGGATCAGACAAGACATGAAGAGCATTATTTTTTTACAAAAGGTTGTAGGTACATTAAAACATAGCAGTAAAATGAAAACATAGCAGGTGCTTTCTCCCCAGTTACTCATTTTGAAAGGAGACCTGCAAACTGTATCTTGCCAATTTGACACAAGGCCTATCCTAGCCACCAAGTCCACAGGCGATGCTCACTCAGCGTATGCGAGGGCTCCAGGGATGTCTCCATTTTATATCTGAATAATCAAAACGGGGTAGAGGCCTGCAACAGCCGAAGCCGGGGTAGTCAACAGGTGGACCGGGGGCCAAACGCAGATCAGTGGGAACGGACCTGGACTTTTAATTATTTTCTCTGCAGTTTGGACCTTGACCAAAGCTAATCGACTATCCCAGGCCCAGGCTGAGCGAGCCCTGTGCAGAGAGGTGGCAGGGCGGGGAGACTCCGCACAGCAGGGCACCTTAAGTGACGGGCCCAGAGGGGAAGGTGCCCAGCTGGGGCAGCCCCGCCCTGCAGCACAGCACACCCCGGGACCAGGAAGCGAGCGGCTGAGGCGCGCTGAGCCTGCGGCCGCTGGGACCCCACCCAGTTGCCCGGCGCAGCAGCGCGGTACGACAGCCCTGCGCGTGGGGCGCATCTGTCCGCACGTACAAGAGCGGCCCGGAGCCCCGCCCCTGCGCGGCGGGCCGGCTCGGGGCTGGGCACGCGCCGACAGCTGGGCACAGGGGCCCTCGACCAGCCGTTAGCCCAGAGTAACGGGAGCTGCGGGCCGCCCCAGGGGAGGAGGGGGCCAGTGGGCGGGGCGGGCGGCAGCTCTGCCCCTCCGGCGCGGGGCCTGGGCGCGGCACTGGCGGCCCGGCCGGGTGCCCCGCGGCCTTTCCCACCTTCACGCGGCTCACGCTGGCCTCCAGGCGCAGCTGCTGCACCACCTTCTTCATGGCCGCCACGCTGGAGGAGCCCGACATGGCGTGCGGGGAGCGGCTCGGCCCGGGCGGCGGAGCCAGGCGCTGCTCGGAACTTTAGCACGAAGTTTCCGGCGCTTCCCAAACTGCCGCCGGCGCCTGCGCAGCCGCCGTCTCGGCTGGAGGGCGGTGCGCCGGGCGCGGCCTGAGGGGACGCTGTGACCGCGCTCGGAGGCTCGCCGGAGTGGCACCTGGCAACGGGGCGGGGCGGCCCCAGCCCGGGTGTGCTGTGGGGTCTGGGGTGGTGGAGCCTGTGGGAAATGACGCCAATGTCACTGTCCCGATACAGCCCCTCAGGTATCCCCGTAGCGGCGTATCTCCCTAGGGCCTGATAGCGTGGCCATACCCCCGTCCCTGGGCCGCCCCAGCGCCAGGAGTCCCGGGGTCGGGGTTCAGCGCCTCGGCTTGGTTTGCTCCGGCCCCTGGGACACATGGCGAGAAGGCGCCGGGGCAGGTAATCGTGGCTCCTTAGTGGCCCGGTGTTTCTGTGGTTAAGGGCCTGTGCTCGCTTGGCCGTGTTTGAAAAGGGAAACGTTACCCAGGAAACCCCTCCCTCGGCCGGGGCAAGGCCAGCCAAGCGGCGCAGGGTAAATCAAATAACCCAAACCTATGAAGAAACATACAAGATAATATAATTTGCGGCTCTGTTGCACCTGCTAGCCAGCGATCCCAAAGTGCTTCCTATATAAACTCATGAAGTGAACCTCCTGCCCTGCTCACCTTTGGAGTAACAGCCCATTTTATAAATGGGGAAGGAGAAGCTGCAACTTGCCTAAGATGAGATCACACAAGCCTGTGGCAAAGTCGACCAAAAACCGCAATCTCCTTCCCTCATTATATTTGAACAATCAGAACATGGTTCCTCGGAGTGCCCCTCTGGCACTAATGACTTCTGTTTCTTTCATGTACTGCTTAAACTGGCTTATCCTTTCATCAACACAAGTTGATTTACCTCACCCACCTTCCCTCTAGGACAGTTAGTTCTACAATTATACATTAATATACCGTTTTGTATTAGATTTTTCATGGATTTTGAGTATTTGATTTATAATTCAATATTTCTGAGAAAAATAAGGTGAATAGTAAAACAAAGTTTCAATCCCTGGCATATAATGCTCCCACTATATATTGTGGGTTTGGGACTTTGCATTTCTTTAGTGGCTTCCAAGTAATTTCTGGAGAAATTCCCCTAAAATGGAGACAAAATGGAAAGTTTTTTTATGTTGGATTTAGGGAGAAAATAATGCTGAATCCAGGCCTAGAGAGTTTTTATACTATAAAATAATGCTTGTGATGAGTCAGAATAAAATTAGCTCCTCACTCAGATAAATTGACCTAAACATTTCAATCTAATTTCAACAGATGTTTCTAGGAAAAAATACTTAATTTAGAGGACTCCCATTAACTAGATGCATTTTGAGTTTGTTGCAATTAATTCAGACAACAAAAGATTAATAGAAATTGTAGTTTGCGGGGGTTTTTTTGCTGAAAAACATAAATTCTTATCTAAAACCTTTTGACACGTGGTTTTAAATCCCTTATTCTAGAAAAAGTTGGTAACTGAACGACTGTGATATAGTATTTGATAATAGATATGTTGTACAATTATTGGCCATTTTATAATCCCATTGATTTCAATAGAAGTTAGGAACCTAAATACCTCCGAGGTTCTTGGCCAAAGGTCTTAGAATCTGGATTTACTTTGACAAAACAGGAAAAAGCAATGGGATAGAGACCGAGAGGGAGGAAATAAGGAAGGAAGGAATATGTAGAGTAAGGCACTGGGGTGGGTGGTACAATAAGCATAGGCTTTTTGTTTGTTTTTATAGTGATAGAAAATTACATCCGTGTAAAACACAAGATTGGAGAATTTGTGGTTTGTAGGCCAAGGGCCTAAGGAGACAATTAAATCTGTTGTTTTAAAGGAACCATTAGATATGGTAATCTCAGTCATCAACGAAAAATGTAAACAGTGTTTGCAGTCTAAATGGAATAGGAGGAAGAAGAATACTTTGCACTCCTCAGGTCTTTTTACTGAGGATCTTAAAGCACTTTATGAACAATCATTAATCAAGACTCATAACAGCCATGCGAGGTCAATGAGAATTATTATTTTCATTTTAGTGATAGGGATACTGAGGCACAGAGTTGTTAAATGACTTTCCTAATGTCTCAAAAGAGGGGTCTGATCAAAGTGACCTTGTGTTCCTTATTCAGGTAAAACTACTGAAATCAGGATCAGAACTCAGTGAAGGGCAGAACTGGAAATTAAAGCCAGATGCTCAATTCTGTCCTTTTAATGATAATCTATCTGTCTCTATTTGTTAATCATAAATAGGGCTTCTTAATTTAGGTTTTAACCAAAAAACACAAATAAAACACCCCCGATGCAAAACAAATTAAATTGGTGCTTATCCAGTAAACACCAGAAAAGGTTACTTGTGTCTGAGGGTATGTCTACACTACGGAATAAGGTCAAATTTATAGAAGTCGGTTTTTTAGAAATTGGTTTTATATATTCGAGTGTGTGTGTCCCCACAGAAAATGCTTTAAGTGCATTAACTCGGCGGAGTGCTTCCACAGTACCGAGGCTGGAGTCGACTTCCAGAGCGTTGCACTGTGGGTAGCTATCCCACAGTTCCCGCAGTCTCCGCTGCCCATTGGAATTCTGGGTTGAGATCCCAATGCCTGATGGGGCTAAAACATTGTCGCAGGTGGTTCTGGGTACATATCGTCAGGCCCCCGTTCCCTCCCTCGCTCCGTGAAAACAAGGGCAGACAATCGTTTCGCGTCTTTTTTCCAGAGTTACCTGTGCAGACGCCATACCACGGCAAGCATGGAGCCCGCTCAGGTAACCGTCACCATATGTCTCCTGGGTGCTGGCAGACGCGGTACTGCATTGCTACACAGTAGCAGCAACCCATTGTCTTCTGGCAGCAGACGGTGCAATACGACAGGTAGCCGTCATCGTCGTGTCCGAGGTGCTCCTGGCTACGTCGGCCACGAGCGCCTGGGCAGACATGGGCACAGGGACTAAATTTGGAGTGACTTGACCAGGTCATTCTCTTTAGTCCTGCAGTCAGTCCTATTGAACCGTCCTATGGTGAGCAGGCAGGCGATACGGATTGCTAGCAGTCCTATTGCACCATCTTCTGCCGAGCAGCCATGAGATGTGGATGGCATGCAGTCCTTCTGCACCGTCTGCTGCCAGCCAAAGATGTAAAAGATAGATGGAGTGGATCAAAACAAGAAATAGACCAGATTTGTTTTGTACTCATTTGCTTCCCCTCCCCTGTCTAGGGGACTTATTCCTCTAGGTCACACTGCAGTCACTCACAGGGAAGGTGCAGCGAGGTAAATCTAGCCATGTATCAATCAGAGGCCAGACTAACCTCCTTGTTCCAATAAGAACAATAACTTAGGTGCACCATTTCTTATTGGAACCCTCTGTGAAGTCCTGCCTGAAATACTCCTTGATGTAAAGCCACCCCATTTGTTGATTTTAGCTCCCTGAAGCCAACCCTGTAAGCCATGTCGTCAGTCGCCCCTCCCTCCGTCAGAGCAACGGCAGACAATCGTTCTGCGCCTTTTTTCTGTGCGGACGTCATACCAAGGCAAGCATGGAGGCCGCTCAGCTCACTTTGGCAATTAGGAGCACATTAAACACCACATGCATTATCCAGCAGTATATGCAGCACCAGAACCTGGCAAAGCGATACCGGGCGAGGAGGCGACGTCAGCGCGGTCACGTGAGTGATCAGGACATGGACACAGATTTCTCTGAAAGCATGGGCCCTGCCAATGCATGCATCATGGTGCTAATGGGGCAGGTTCATGCTGTGGAACGCCGATTCTGGGCTCAAGAAACAAGCACAGACTGGTGGGACCGCATAGTGTTGCAGGTCTGGGACGATTCCCAGTGGCTGCGAAACTTTCGCATGCGTAGGGGCACTTTCATGGAACTTTGTGACTTGCTTTCCCCTGCCCTGAAGCGCATGAATACCAAGATGAGAGCAGCCCTCACAGTTGAGAAGCGAGTGGCGATAGCCCTGTGGAAGCTTGCAACGCCAGACAGCTACCGGTCAGTTGGGAATCAATTTGGAGTGGGCAAATCTACTGTTGTGGCTGCTGTGATGCAAGTAGCCCACGCAATCAAAGATCTGCTGATATCAAGGGTAGTGACCCTGGGAAATGTGCAGGTCATAGTGGATGGCTTTGCTGCAATGGGATTCCCTAACTGTGGTGGGGCCATAGATGGAACCCATATCCCTATCTTGGCACCAGAGCACCAAGCCGGCGAGTACATAAACCGCAAGGGGTACTTTTCAATAGTGTTGCAAGCTCTGGTGGATCACAAGGGACGTTTCACCAACATCAACGTGGGATGGCCGGGAAAGGTACATGATGCTCGCATCTTCAGGAACTCTGGTCTGTTTCAAAAGCTGCAGGAAGGGACTTTATTCCCAGACCAGAAAATAACTGTTGGGGATGTTGAAATGCCTATATGTATCCTTGGGGACCCAGCCTACCCCTTAATGCCATGGCTCACGAAGCCGTACACAGGCAGCCTGGACAGTAGTCAGGAGCTGTTCAACTACAGGCTGAGCAAGTGCAGAATGGTGGTAGAATGTGCATTTGGACGTTTAGAGGCACGCTGGCGCAGTTTACTGACTCGCTTAGACCTCAGCGAAACCAATATTCCCACTGTTATTACTGCTTGCTGTGTGCTCCACAATATTTGTGAGAGTAAGGGGGAGACGTTTATGGCGGGGTGGGAAATTGAGGCAAATCGCCTGGCTGCTGGTTACGCGCAGCCAGACACCAGGGCGGTTAGAAGAGCACAGGAGGGCACGGTACACATCAGAGAAGCTTTGAATACCAGTTTCATGATTGGCCAGGCTACGGTGTGAAAGTTCTGTTTATTTCTCCTTGATGAAACCCCCCGCCCCTTGGTTCACTCTACTTCCCTGCAAGCTAACCACCCTCCCCTCCTCCCTTCGATCACCGCTTGCAGAGGCAATAAAGTCATTGTTGCTTCACATTCATGCATTCTTTATTCATTCATCACACAAATAGGGGGATGACTACCAAGGTAGCCCAGGAGGGGTGGTGGAGGCGGGAAGGAAAATGCCACACAGCACTTTAAAAGTTTACAACTTTAAAATTTATTGAATGCCAGCCTTCTTTTTTTTGGGCAATCCTCTGTGGCGGAGTGGCTGGTTGGCCGGTGGCCCCCCCACCGCGTTCTTGGGCGTCTGGGTGTGGAGGCTATGGAACTTGGGGAGGAGGGCGGTTGGTTACACAGGGGCTGTAGTGGCAGTCTGTGCTCCAGCTGCCTTTGCTGCAGCTCAGCCATACACTGGAGCATACTGGTTTGGTCCTCCAGCAGCCTCAGCATTGAATCCTGCCTCCTCTTATCACGCTGCCGCCACATTTGAGCTTCAGCCCGCCACTTACTCTCTTCAGCCCGACACCTCTCCTCCTGGTCATTTTGTGCTTTCCTGCACTCTGACATTATTTGCCTCCACTCATTCGTCTGTGCTCTGTCAGTGCGGGAGGACAGCATGAGCTCGGAGAACATTTCATCTCAAGTGCATTTTTTTTTCTTTCTAATCTTCACTAGCCTCTGGGAAGGAGAAGATCCTGTGATCATTGAAACACATGCAGCTGGTGGAGAAAAAAAAAGGGACAGCGGTATTTAAAAAGACACATTTTATAAAACAGTGGCTACTGGCTCCAGGTCCAGGGTGAGAAACAGTTCCTGGCTGTCGGGAAAACCGGTTTCTCCGCTTGCTTGCTGTGAGCTACAACCTCATCATCATCATCATCATCTTCTTCGTCCCAAAACCTGCTTCCGTGTTGCCTCCATCTCCATTGAAGGAGTCAAACAACACGGCTGGGGTAGTGGTGGCTGAACCCCCTAAAATGGCATGCAGCTCATCATAGAAGCGGCATGTTTGGGGCTCTGACCCGGAGCGGCCGTTCGCCTCTCTGGTTTTCTGGTAGGCTTGCCTCAGCTCCTTAAGTTTCACGCGGCACTGCTTCGGGTCCCTGTTATGGCCTCTGTCCTTCATGCCCTGGGAGATTTTGACAAAGGTTTTGGCATTTCGAAAACTGGAACGGAGTTCTGATAGCACGGATTCCTCTCCCCATACAGCGATCAGATCCCGTACCTCCCGTTCGGTCCATGCTGGAGCTCTTTTGCGATTCTGGGACTCCATCATGGTCACCTCTGCTGATGAGCTCTGCATGGTCACCTGCAGCTTGCCATGCTGGCCAAACAGGAAATGAGATTCAAAAGTTCGCGGTTCTTTTCCTGTCTACCTGGCCAGTGCATCTGAGTTGAGAGTGCTGTCCAGAGCGGTCACAATGGAGCACTCTGGGATAGCTCCTGGAGGCCAATACCATCGAATTGTGTCCATAGTACCCCCAAATTCGAGCCGGCAAGGCCGATTTAAGCGCTAATCCACTTGTCAGGGGTGGAGTAAGGAAATCGATTTTAAGAGCCCTTTAAGTCAAAATAAAGGGCTTCATTGTGTGGACGGGTGCAGGTTTACATCGATTTAACGCTGCTAAATTCGACCTAAAGTCCTGGTGTAGGCCAGGGCTGAGAGCTTGTCTACATGGAGCAGTAATGCAGACTATGGGAGGTGTGATTTGTAATTCACACTAACATATTGCAACATTAATTGGTCTCTGTAGACCTTGCTGATGCTCACTAGGGAACATTACAAAGAGATTACTCATTACAGCATATATGACTGTAATGAGTAATATATATATATAACATATACAAAGAGAAAGCCATGAAAAACCCTGGGTTTTGGACATCTACATAAAATTCAAAAATTGATAAAAATAATCCTCCCAAAATTAAATTAATAAACTCAAAAAACCAGAAGCACTAATCATCAGCCTGTCTATACTAGCACGTTTGTTACTTGTCAGCAACCTGACCAGTAGTGTATATTTATGGCAGCAAAGGATCTAAAGCAAGTGTTGTGTAAAAGCCTAGGAAGTGTATGTGCCTTTTTATGTTGAACCTTGTACCCAGGCCAAGAAACAACCTTTATTCTGGTTTGACCAGGCATTTGCTTTTACCAGTCTAGATAAGGTGTGTCCTATTACCAATCAGATTTGTCATCTTCCAACACTGATCCAGGAAGCCTTTCTTGCATTGAAGCAATGCATTGATGGTTCAATACCCCGCTAAAATGAGGGTTAAATAGCATGAAAAATCTGGGTATTGGAATCCATGGAGAAATTATTACAGTTTGAAATGTGCATATCCATAGATAGGATTAATGGTACAGGGACTTGCCCATTCCCACATCCTCTCTTGCTTCATGGATGAAGCCCAGTGTCCTTGCAATACTTTTTCGTTTTGATTCTTGCATGCTGAAATGTCATAGGTGTGAATGACTGCATGGCTTCAGACTCTGCCATTCTTGCCCACCTACCAAAAATAAATCCAGACACTGGAAGAAATACATCTTGCGTTTGTTAGATGCACTGTAGAAATATATAGAAAACTATATACAGTAATTAAATACTTTTTGATGAAAGAAGAATGGAAAATGTTACTCAGAATACTAACGCAAACCTCAGTTGCACAACTGCAATTATGCAATTCACTGGGTTACTTAGGTGATATTTAGTTGTATAGAAGGTGTGTTCACATCAAAGGGAGTATTAAGCCTACTAGTCAATACTTAACTCTTTGCAGTTTGTCTTCAGGTTTTGCTGGAATCAAAGCCTTCAGCCTGAATCCAGGACCTACTTACAAGCTCTCTGCTGCTTTTTTCTAAAACTTTTGTACGAAGTGGAAACAGATTCAAACTGAATGGAATACCATTTTTGACTTACAGGATTTATCATAACCCTTACTGTTAAGTAGTGCTAAGATACAAACGAAATTTAAAAATCCATCTGGAATTCAGTGACATCCAATTCAGGCACCAGTGAATATGTCATTCAGTCAAACTAGACCTCCAACATCAGAGGTGAGAATTTTTGCTCTGAATATTTTAGAAAATCTGTATAACTGTTCTAAATTGTGAAAGTTTCTGCCATGCATTTTCTGACAGATGTGTGAAGAAAATATCCACTTATTTTAAAGATGTGTACGTGAAAAACCATTCAAAGTTTAGTTTATATTTAATACCCAAAAGTTTGTAGGAATATTCACTAAAGCTTATTTGTGATGGTTGTTTATATAGGCCACATATACACTAGGAAACTTTTCCAAAAATTTCCCACTATTTCTAACACTGGTTCAGCTGCATCAAAGATAACAATATTGGCAGCTCAGCTATCAACAGGGCTCCCATGGCCATCACAGTTTTAAGCATAATGTCACCTAACCCTCCTCAGTTCAGGTCCAGTCGTGGTTTCAACAGCCACTGGCCTGTGCACTTGAGTACTTGGACTATTGCTATAATTCTTAGAAGTCTGGAAATGTTTTGAATTTTTTTCCTAGTGTTGCCAGGACCTCCGTCTGTATTTGTCATTAATAAGACAAATGTATATTAATGGTGAGCCCTGCACTCCTTTCTCTTGCATGGCTCAGAGTGAAGGCAAGGAGTAAAACTAGAACATAAAGGGCCTGATTTTCCATTGCCTTACACTTTGTGTAGCCATTTACATCCATGCAAAGTAGCTGTAAAATGCCAGCATTCTGATCCAGAAAAGTGTATATGAATACACAAGATGCAAGGCAGTAGAGACAGTGATTAATTTGTGCCAGGGCTGAGCCTGGCACCTCTAAGCTTTGCATTTCATAGCCCTGGCACTTCTGGGCTTGCTGCATCAGTTATGAATGTAAATAAATTGCTTGAACCCCAGCACCTAATTGCTTGAGCCCTAGCACCTCTTTCATTACAAATTAAGCCCTGAGCCCTTTCCCTCAACACAGGCACATGGAGGCTTCTCCACACACCGTTTTACACTGAGGCCCTGATCCAAGCCCATTCAAGTTCATAGAAGCCTTTGCATTGACTTCAATGGACTTTGCATCAGGCTCTTAGAGCTCTACAGATTTTAGGAGGTCACATATCTCTCTGAGGACTTCAAGTATTTCTAGTCAGTTCCAATCATTGCTGGCGGAGTAACATCCAACAGCAGCACAGCTCCTCTCCCCTGACTTCTACAGAATAAAATATAAAATAGTTTCAACGTTATTTCTGTGAAAAATTTCCACACTGAACACGCTGTCAATTGAAATGTGTGCGGTCCAAATCCAGCCCTCATGATTATTTATGTGGCCCACGTGAAATATTCAGATTGTGCTGAATCCAAGTTTTCTTCCTTTCTTTTTTAAAGTACTTTTCTAGAACTTATAATTGCAGAGAGAGCCTGCCAAATGTGAACCAAGTGTAAATTGATATAATGTCTGCAAACAATGACTCAGAGGTGTAAACTCCTCTGCTGGTCTTGAGTCTGCATTAGTATTTTTATTAATATAGAAAACATTTATAATTTTATAAAATGATAATTGGAGTGAGGTTTGTAAGGAGCAGAAAGGAGATATTGGACCCAAGTTTATAGTTCTACTGAAACATTCTAATTTGCAAAAGTGAACCTCTACAATCAGGAAAAAATGTTTTACAAGATATCATTGATAATTATTCCATGGCTGACATTTGTCAGCACTATAGCTATTTTTCTTATTCGTGAGCCATATCCTATCACTGGGAAATTTCTGAGTTAATACTGCAGGATTTGGTCCATTATTATTATATTATTTCAGGTTTCAGAGTAACAGCCGTGTTAGTCTGTATTCGCAAAAAGAAAAGGAGTACTTGTGGCACCTTAGAGACTAACCAATTTATTTGAGCATAAGCTTTCGTGAGCTACAGCTCACTTCATCGGATGCATACTGTGGAAAATACAGAAGATGTTTTTATACACACAAACCATGAAAAAAATGGGTGTTTATCACTACAAAAGGTTCCCCCCCCCCACTCTCCTGCTGGTAATAGCTTATCTAAAGTGATCACTCTCCTTACAATGTGTATGATAATCAAGGTGGGCCATTTCCAGCACAAATTCAGGTTTTCTCTCCCCCCCACCCCCCAAACAAACCCACTCTCCTGTTGGTAATAGCTTATCTAAAGTGATCACTCTCCTTACAATGTGTATGATAATCAAGGTGGGCCATTTCCAGCACAAATCCAGGGTTTAACAAGAACGTCTGAGGAACAGTAGGTGGGGGGGAAAGGAATAAGCAAGGGGAAATAGGTTACTTTTTATAATGACTCAACCATTCTCAGGCATTGGCACCCTGACAGCAGGATTGTCTGGCTATGTAGATTCCCTCCTCAGGCCCTACACTTCCAGCACTCCGAGCTACCTTCGAGACACCACTGACTTCCTCAGGAAACTACAATCCATCGGTGATCTTCCTGATGACACCATCCTGGCCACTATGGATGTAGAAGCCCTCTACACCAACATTCCACACAAAGATGGACTACAAGCCGTCAAGAACACTATCCCCGATAATGTCACGGCTAACCTGGTGGCTGAACTTTGTGACACTGTCCTTACCCATAACTATTTTACATTTGGGGACAATGTATACCTTCAAATCAGCGGCACTGCTATGGGTACCCACATGGCCCCACAGTATGCCAACATTTTTATGGCTGACTTAGAACAACGCTTCCTGAGCTCTCATCCCCTAACGCCCCAACTCTACTTGCGCTATATTGATGACATCTTCATCATCTGGACCCATGGAAAAGAAGCCCTTGAGGAATTCCACCATGATTTCAACAATTTCCATCCCACCATCAACTTCAGGCTGGTCCAGTCCACACAAGAGATCCACTTCCTGGATACTACAGTGCTAATAAACGATGGTCACATAAACACCACCCTATACCGGAAACCTACTGACCGCTATTCCTACCGACATGCCTCCAGCTTTCACCCTGACCACACCACATGATCCACTGTCTACAGCCAAGCTCTGTGATACAACCGCATTTGCTCCAACCCCTCAGACAGAGACAAACACCTACAAGATCTCTATCAAGCATTCTTACAACTACAGTACCTACCTGCGGAAGTGAAGAAACAGATTGATAGAGCCAGAAGAGTTCCCAGAAGTCACCTACTACAGGACAGGCCTAACAAAATAACAGAACGCCACTAGCCGTCACCTTCAGCCCCCAACTAAAACCCCTCCAATGCATTATCAAGGATCTACAACCTATCCTGAAGGACGACCCAACACTCTCACAAATTCTTGGGAGACAGGCCAGTCCTTGCCTACAGACAGCCTCCCAACCTGAAGCAAATACTCACCAGCAACTACATACCACACAACAGAACCACTAACCCAGGAACCTATCCTTGCAACAAAGCCTGTTGCCAACTGTGCCCACATATCTATTCAGGGGACACCATCACAGGGCCTAATAACATCAGCCACACTATCAAAGGCTCGTTCACCTGCACATCTACCAATGTGATATATGCCATCATGTGCCAGCAATGCCCCTCTGCCATGTACATTGGTCAAACGGGACAGTCTCTACGTAAAAGAATAAATGGACACAAATCAGATGTCAAGAATTATAACATTCAAAAACCAGTCGGAGAACACTTCAGTCTCTCTGGTCACTCGATTTCTGATCTCAAAGTTACTATCCTTCAACAAAAAAAAAATCGAAAACAGACTCCAACGAGAGACTGCTGAATTGGAATTAATTTGCAAATTGGATACAATTAATTTAGGCTTGAATAGAGACTGGGAATGGTTGAGTCATTATAAAAAGTAACCTATTTCCCCTTGCTTATTCCTCCCCCCCTCCCCCCCCCGTTCCTCAGACGTTCTTGTTAAATCCTGGATTTGTGCTGGAAATGGCCCACCTTAATTATCATACACATTGTAAGGAGAGTGATCACTTTAGATAAGCTATTACCAACAGGAGAGTGGGTTTGTTTGGGGGGTGGGGGGGAGAGAAAACCTGAATTTGTGCTGGAAATGGCCCACCTTGATTATCATACACATTGTAAGGAGAGTGATCACTTTAGATAAGCTATTACCAGCAGGAGAGTGGGGTGGGGGGAAACCTTTTGTAGTGATAAACACCCATTTTTTTCATGGTTTGTGTGTATAAAAAGATCTTCTACACTTTTGTTGTACCAATAAATTAAAAACCAGCAGGATCTTATTAAAGGGAAAAAGGCAAAATACCACATTTATTGTGAATACAGAAAGAATCATAGTAAGCAGTTAGTTACAGCTATAACATTCCATTCAATCTCATATTTCTTCACACATTCATTCATATACACACACACACACACACACAGGTTCTGCAAGGTTGTTATCATAGTTACCAGCCTTAGAGTTGCTCATGCCAAGCCACTGGCCAGGTGGCCTGGACATGAGGAGGGAGCAGGGCCTTGTCAGATGCTCATCTGATGCTCCTGGAAGTTGGTTTGCAGAATCAGACCCCAAAGTTCTCACTTTTTTAGAGTCTATTTTTATAGGAATTTCTTCCTATGCCAGTCTATGGGAATTGCTTCATCATGCTGTTGCTGAATCAATCAGCAGATAGCACATTCCTGACGGCTCCGTGCTGCTAGATGTTATCTTGTTCTTTGGTTCTCCCATTCTTGAGGCTGTTGGGTGGATTCCAGTCTGCCCTCCGGGGTCCTCTGGTTATTTCCACTTGACGCCTTCTTCAGCCGATGGACACTGGATTCTTAGGCTGGCACCTCCCTGATCATTCAGTTCTTATCCACACCAAGCATCCATCCACATCCATCCTCTATCTCTATTTTAATCACAGTTGTTAATACAACAAAAGGGCGGGGAGTCTCTGGGTGCTGTGTCTGTTGTTAGAGTATTGCTTTGAGTCTCTCTCTGTGAATTGCTTTGAGAACAGACTCTGTCTTAGAATGTACTAACGCAATTAGCAGCTTGCAAGTTTCACATACAGAGGGAGAGAAACAGTACCAAAAACCAAGAGACCTCTTAATTAGTAATACCCTGGAATTTAAACTATGGGGAATCAAACTCATTTGTGATTTTAATACAGAACTTCTTTAATATGATCCAACATAATCCCCCTTTTGACACTAAGATTTATAATCGTCAGTGTCACTTTCTATGTAGCCTATTCAAGAGAAGGTACTGTGAGGCAATTTGAGTTTGTGATTCCAATTCATGCCACATACACGATCCTAGTGATGTATCTTTACTACAAGGTTCTGGGGCAACAGGCAAGGTGAGGCACACCCACTTTTGAGGAGTCCATTCGATACAACCTCTAGTGTCCAATAGCTTCCCTCCCTCCCCAGCCCACTGGCTCAAGGTCCAGGGTAGCCAGAAGGATCCCATGTGTAATATGGGGAGTGGGTTAACCTTCAATACCTTTGCCTCCAGGGACTGTTGGTGTGCAATTTTGACAACAATTTCTCCCATTAACAAGTCTGGTTTCACAATACTGGAAACATATTGCATCCATTCATGTTGATAAGTGTCAAACAATGATCTCTTTCTTTGTTTTAACAAATGCATCAAACCCTTAATATTTCCCAATATGACGCAGAACATTTTGTGTTCCAAAGTAGCTCGTGCAAGTATCTGCATTTCAGTGCATCCCAGAGCTATGGCTGTGTAGTTTCCTATTTCTAATATATATTTTTTTTTAATGGATAAGCCATGTGGTAGTATTAAGCCATTACTAAAGATTCCATCGGCCTTTTAGGTTACCCAGACCAATTTGGACCAAGTCTACGTTGGCATGTACTTGTTTTTGTATCAGGCTGTCCTGTAGCTGGGACAGAGAGCTTAATTTATTTTTAAGTTCCTGCAGGTCTTCAGTATCTTCTTTTTTTTTTTTTTTAAACACACAACAGTGCTAGCAACAAGACAAAACACAAGACAAAACATAGAACACAAAACACAATTTCTATTGTGACAGTAGATTCATGGTATTGGGTTACTTTTCAGCTGGCATCAGCTTTTCCTGATTTTTCTGAAAGACAAAAAGAACATGTTTCTACCCCTTTTGGGGTGGCAGATTATTGCTTAAAATATTTCTTTTACAAATACCCTTGCTGATTGCAGGCAAAACAGAGGAATTGCCCCCACATTTTCCTGTTTTTGTTCTATAGGTGGGCCAGGTTTCAATGGCTTTTATCTTTTAAGGGTTATGGGGAAATTATCCCACTGTTTAGTCATTAAATCCCTGAGTTTTCCTTCTTATACAGCAGACCAAGTTTATAATGTTTTTCCTGCTGTGTTAAGCTTTAAGTTTTATTTACAGGTAATAACTGAGAAGCATCATTACCATACGACCTTAAAGGGTTTTTCCAAAAATCATACACATTTTCTTTTCTTTAACATCCCTTCCACGTTGCTCTGTTTTTTTACATCTTACATTCCCTTTATACATTTGAGGCAGTTAAGTTCCAATAGAACCCCCTTATGTTCTTTTAGCAAATTTGACTAAATTGTCCAGTCAAATGATTTTAATCAGTTTCTTTTGCCTGGCTAATTTACAGACATTCCTTTGGAAAAGGGCCCATTTTTCTTTCAGAATGGCTGCAAAGAAACCAAGAATGCTCTTTCTCTAACACTTTTCCTTTTTAACATTTTCACAAAGTTTAGCTGCTTAATTCCCTCCAGCCTCTGCAGAGTTAACTTTTTTTTTTTTTTACTCTTTCTCTTTGTAATTATGCCTGGGGGTGCCATACATAGGACCTTCTCCCCCTTTACCTGCCTCCCTCCAGCCTCTGCAGAGTTAACTTTTTCACTCTTTTTGTATTCCTGGAGTGCCTCTTTCACTATTTTCAGCTGGCTTTGGGTATTTGTAGCCAGCACCTTCCAATTGTCTGCTCCCTTTTCCGTTTGTGCCTTTTCCTCTTTACATGAAGACAAGCGGAGGGAAGAATCCTTACATGCCTCCCACAACAACCAAATTGCTGCTGCATCTCTTTTGGCAGCACTAGAAGGTTTGTATATGAGGATATACTGAGCCAATCTATCCTCTAGGTCCGAAATAGTGCAGAGATCAGCTAGGGCTTGTTTAGTCCAAGGACTGTGCCCAAATTTTTGAAGGTTTTGTTTAAAAGGTGTAATTTCTTTAACAAAAGGTGAGGTTGGAGTTCCTTCTGACTCCATTCCTCCCTCTGGTACTGGCTTACCCTGTTTTCTTTTAAACATCTTAACATGGATATTTCAATCTCTTTGTCACTGCTGGTATTACTTAGCAAGTGACACAGCCTAGATTCTGAAATCATAGCTTAATCTATGCGTTTTTCCCCTGCTACCTTCCCGGAGGCCAGCAGGTCCCCTGCTACCTTCCCGGAGGCCAGCAGGTCTGGTTAACCTATTTCTCCCTGCTACCTTCTCGGAGGCCAGCTGGTCCGGTTAACCTGTTCTTCCCTGCTACCTTCTCGGAGGCCAGCAGGTCCCCTGCTACCTTCTCGGAGGCCAGCAGGTCTGGTTTAATCTGTTTTCCCTGCTACCTTCTCGGAGGCCAGCAGGTCTAGTTTAATCTGTTCTTCCCTGCTACCTTCTCGGAGGCCAGCAGGTCCCCTGCTACCTTCTCGGAGGCCAGCAGGTCTGGTTTAATCTGTTTTTCCTGCTACCTTCTCGGAGGCCAGCAGGTCCCCTGCTACCTTCTCGGAGGCCAGCAGGTCTGGTTTAATCTGTTTTTCCTGCTACCTTCTCGGAGGCCAGCAGGTCCCCTGCTACCTTCTCGGAGGCCAGCAGGTCTGGTTTAATCTGTTTTTCCTGCTACCTTCTCGGAGGCCAGCAGGTCCCCTGCTACCTTCTCGGAGGCCAGCAGGTCTGGTTAACCTAATAGAAATGCCTAGCTCACTAGAGCTGGCGGTGTGCACACCAATATTTACAATAACTGAGGTTTTTTACCAATATTCCCCCTTTCGCAATTCTCCACCAAAATGTTGTACCAATAAATTAAAAACCAGCAGGATCTTATTAAAGGGAAAAAGGCAAAATACCACATTTATTGTGAATACAGAAAGAATCATAGTAAGCAGTTAGTTACAGCTATAACATTCCATTCAATCTCATATTTCTTCACACATTCATTCATATACACACACACACACACACACAGGTTCTGCAAGGTTGTTATCATAGTTACCAGCCTTAGAGTTGCTCATGCCAAGCCACTGGCCAGGTGGCCTGGACATGAGGAGGGAGCAGGGCCTTGTCAGATGCTCATCTGATGCTCCTGGAAGTTGGTTTGCAGAATCAGACCCCAAAGTTCTCACTTTTTTAGAGTCTATTTTTATAGGAATTTCTTCCTATGCCAGTCTATGGGAATTGCTTCATCATGCTGTTGCTGAATCAATCAGCAGATAGCACATTCCTGACGGCTCCGTGCTGCTAGATGTTATCTTGTTCTTTGGTTCTCCCATTCTTGAGGCTGTTGGGTGGATTCCAGTCTGCCCTCCGGGGTCCTCTGGTTATTTCCACTTGACGCCTTCTTCAGCCGATGGACACTGGATTCTTAGGCTGGCACCTCCCTGATCATTCAGTTCTTATCCACACCAAGCATCCATCCACATCCATCCTCTATCTCTATTTTAATCACAGTTGTTAATACAACAAAAGGGCGGGGAGTCTCTGGGTGCTGTGTCTGTTGTTAGAGTATTGCTTTGAGTCTCTCTCTGTGAATTGCTTTGAGAACAGACTCTGTCTTAGAATGTACTAACGCAATTAGCAGCTTGCAAGTTTCACATACAGAGGGAGAGAAACAGTACCAAAAACCAAGAGACCTCTTAATTAGTAATACCCTGGAATTTAAACTATGGGGAATCAAACTCATTTGTGATTTTAATACAGAACTTCTTTAATATGATCCAACACTTTCCACAGTATTCATCCGATGAAGTGAGCTGTAGCTCATGAAAGCTTATGCTCAAATAAATTGGTTAGTCTCTAAGGTGCCACAAGTACTCCTTTTCTTTTTATTATATTATTGTAAATCTCCTTTCTGCTAGCAGTCCAAAGCCTGTATAACTGACTACCTGATAATGATTTTTAACCATGTTTATACAGTACTTCGAAAATCTACCTGACTCTGCAAGTCTAAATGTTATTATTCAAATAACTGGTTCACTGATACCAAGTAAAAGCCTTGTGTGCATTAAAAACATGTATGTTCTAAGGAGCCTGCCCTGCCCGCAGTGCACACCAGGCTGGACCCGCCTCCAAACCCCTCCGGCAGCCAACCCCCCTGCTGCACCCCACACCCCTCATGCACCCCGACCCCTGCCCTGAGGCCCCTGACACACCCCACACTGCTGCCCTGAGCCCCCTGATGCACCCCACACCCCTCCTGCACCCCAACTCCCTGCCCTGAGCCTCCTCCCACACCCCACACCGCTGCCCTGAGCCCCCTGACGCACCCCGCATACCTCCTGCACCCCAACCCCCTGCCCTGAACCTCCTGCCACACCCTGACCCCCTGCACCCCCTGGGGGCAGGGAGCAGCGGAGTTGCGATGGGGATTTCAGGGAAGGGGTTGGAATGGGGGCAGGGAAGGGGTGGGAAGAGGTGGTGCAGGGGCGGGGTCTCACGGAAGGAGAGGAGTGAGGGCAGGGCCAGGGCAGTGGTGGGGGGTGGTCAGTGGTGCGGCCCTCAAGCCAATGTACTAGTCTTCATGTGGCCCTCATGGTCATTTGAGTTTGAGACCCCTGATTTAAATGCTTACTGTATATCTATAACTGAGATAATCTTCTCTCACTGCATTTAGTTGGTAGAGCTTCATGTTTTTTATGTCCCAGAAGAAGTGTGGAACTTCACATTAAATACAGTTTCTGCAGCTCTTACTAGCAAATTCATTTCAGCTGGATTTATAAGGTGAGTAATTCCTAAATAATGATGAAAAACGCTGCTTTAGACCCCAGTCCTGCATACACGTATGCACATGCTTAACTTTGTGCCTGTGAGTAATTCCTTTATACAGTGCTTCAGCTAATCCATGCAGCTGGATAGCTCTGTAGGGAACCATTGCAGCACCGCATTAGCTAGAACAGTCCTTGATGTTCCTGTTCTGTGGTCGCTTCCAGAATCCAGGAGACACAAAGGTGGCACACAGCCAACTTTGCTTTTCTTGGGCTACACGAACCTTAGCTGCACCACAGCCAAGAATCTGGACCACTAGGGGAATTACCACTAGCATTTCCAAAAGGGGAATTAGTGAAAGAGAGAGAGAGAGTGCCTCCCTTTTAAAAAGACATGGTGTTGGACAGGTGGTTAGACAGCAACATGAATTCCACAATTGGAATGTTTTTTATTCATACAATTGGTAATTCATACAATTGCAATGTTTGCCTTTCCATATTTATTGTCCTTTGTGTAACTTAGACTCCAATCCTGCATTGAGCTCTGCTTGGAACCTATTAAAATTGATGTGGCTCCATGTGTGCATAGGGTCTACCTGGGCAGAGCTCATTGCAGAATCTGGGCCTAAATTTCTAAAATATTTTTACCAGACCTTGCAACAGAAAGCAAAAGATTAACCTTTAACATTTTTTATTTTCTGAATGTTTTGTCTTTTGTAACATACAAGTTTATTAAGGATGAAACCCTAACCCCTTTGCAGTCCTGAGAGTTTTGCCATTGATTTCACCACTAAAAGTCTAATGAGTTTAAGAAAAGGAAGTGAATGCTATAGTTAATTTAACTTGAAAGAAGACACTGTCTGACATGCTTTAAAACAGGGGTCTGAAACTCAAATGACCATGAGGGCCACATGAGGACTAGTAAATTGGCCCGAGGGCCGCCCTGCTGCCCTGGCCCTGCCCCCACTCCACCCCTTTTGTGAGGCCCTGCCTCTTCCCATCCCTTCCCTGCCCCCATTCCAACCCCTTCCCTGAAATCCCCACCCCAACTCTGCCCTCTCCCTGCCCCCAGGGGGTAAAGGATGGGTGCAGGGGGTTGGGGTGCATGGTGCGGAAGACGGCTCAGGGCAGGGGGTTGGGGTGTAGGAGGTGTGCGGGGTGCTGAAGGGGGCTCAGGGCAGGGGTTCGGGGTGCTGCAGGCGGCTTAGGGCAGGGGGTCGGGGTGCAGCAGGGAGCTCAGGGCAGGGGGTTCGGCTGCAGGAGGGCTTCGGGGGGTGGGTCTGGCCCGGCGCACACCAGGGGGAGGGCAGGCTCCTTGCCTGCCTGCCCTGCCACTGCGCTGCTCCAGGAAGCGGCCAGGACCTGAGGGGGAGGGGCCACAGGGGTCTGTGTGTTGCCCTGGCCGCTCCTCCAGGTACCTCCCCCGAAGCTCCCATTGGTCGCGGTTCCCCATTCCCGGCCAATGGGAGCTGCAGGGGGGCGGTGCTTGGAGGAGCTGCCAGTGCAACACACAGACCCCTGTGCCCCTCCCCCGCCTCCCTCCGGTCCTGGCCCCTTCCCGGAGCGGCACGGGGGCAAGGCAGGCAGGCAAGGAGCCTGCCGTGTCCCCGGTGCGCGCTGGACCGGAGCCACTCTAGGTAAATGCTGGGGGGGGCGGTGGTGCCGCGGAGAGCTGGCGGGCCGCAGAAAATAACCCCCCGGGCCGTGTGTTTTAG
Organism: Natator depressus; assembly: GCF_965152275.1. Classification (NCBI taxonomy): domain Eukaryota; kingdom Metazoa; phylum Chordata; order Testudines; family Cheloniidae; genus Natator; species Natator depressus. The sequence continues at coordinate 78,257,756 of NC_134241.1, read as the reverse complement.
ACCCCTGCTTTAAAAGAATGTTACCCCTGACTTCCTACTGAAGGCAGGTCATGTTGGTGTGAATGACCAGCTGAAGCCCAATCCACTCCCACTTAAAGCAGGATTGAGCCCTAGTCTGTGATCACAGGTAAGGAAGGGTACTATAGTCTTTACTCACAAGAACAGCCATTAGGAACCCTGAGGGTGCAAAGAAGTTACAGAAGATCAAAATGATCTAAATGTAATAGGTACCATCAAGCAATCTAATACATTGAAATGTTCACTTGCATTGTAAGCTCTCTGCATACCAAAAGGATAGCTAGTTGTCCTTGTCACGTGAGCCCCAAAAGAACTCCTTACAAAGCATGGAGGGATGCCAAAGTAAATATTCTCTCACATTCTTTGTGGAGCTTTGAGAAGAAAAATAATCACTGATGGAGATCTTGCAATGTAGAAATCAAGTTTAAAATAGCAAAGCAACCCAGAGTGTGGGTATTGCACACAAATTGGGGTATTAAATTATGTACCTGTTTAGCTTATGGTAAACGTATCAAATGTTTATTATGGTAATGTTTTGATGTTGCAGTGAACATTGTATCTGTGTCTGCATTATATGCTCCAGCTTTATTTTCAAGAGTTGCTATGTGGGCTGCAAAAATTTGCTGTTAGCTAAATCTTGACACTCAAAGGTTTAGAGAAAGAATTAATATTTTCTTTTTGAGGTAAAACAGATTATTTTTCTACATGATGGGAAGAAAAAAATAGTAAATTTGTCTGTTTTCAGATAAACTCTTGTGCTCTAATTAAATAACAACATTGTTTTTCAAATTGAAATTTTCTAGCCTACCTGTCTAGCCTTAAAATATACAAGGAAATAAGACAAAAAGTCAGCTCTGGCTCATGAGATGATTTCTGAAATATTTCATAATATCATCATGTCACAATACCATCCCAAAAGGTCCCATGCTGTGGGAAACCATCCCTGAAGGATGGACAGCAAGTGAAGGCAAAGTATATGAGGAGGCAGTCAACCAAAGAGAGGCTAAATTCCCAAGTAGAACCTTGCATTCTCATGTAGTTGGCTCTGTCTGATTTCTATTCTACTCTACCTTCGTATCAATGAGCTTTTCTACACTTAAAACGTTACAGCAGCACAGCTGTACCTCTGCAACTTCACTGCTGTGGCACTTCTGTGTAGTCCCTACCTATTGCTGATGGGAGGGATTCCCCTGTAAGTCTAGGTAATCCACCTCCCCAGGAGGCAGTAACTATGTCTACAGAAGAATTCTTCAGTCAATCTACAACTGTCCATAGGGGAAGTTAGGTCGGCTTAACAATGCTGTTTAGGGGTGTTGATTTTTCACACCTGTGACCGAAGTAGTTAAACAACCTAATTTTCTAGTGGAGACCAGGCCTAAGTACCTTCCAGTAGCGCATTAAGCACCATAGAATCATAGAAATGTAGGACTGGAAGAGACCTTGATAGGTCATCTAGTTTAGTTCCCTGCACTGAGACAGGGCTAAGTATTATCTAGACCAGGGGTCTCAAACACGCGGCCCGCGGGGTTATTTTCTGCAGCCCACCAGCTCCCCGCAGCACCCCCACTCCCCCAGCATTTACCTAGAGCAGCTCCCATTGGCCGGGAACAGGGAACCACGGCCAATGGGAGCTTCAGGGGAGGTACCTGGAGGAGTGGCCAGGGCAACACACAGACCCCTGTGCCCCCGCCACCCAGGTCCCAGCCTCTTCCCGGAGTGGTGCGGGGGCAGGGCAGGCAGGCAAGGAGCCCTGCCCCCAGTGCGCACGGGGCCAGACCTGACCCCTGAACCCCTCCTGCAGCCGAACCCTCTGCCCTGAACCCCCTGCTGCACCCCGTACCCCTCCTGCACCCCAACCCCCGCCCTGAGTCCCCTGCTGCACCCCAACCCCCTGCCCTGAGCACCCTGCCACACCCTGCACCCCCTGGGGGCAGGGAAGGGGTGGAGTTGGGGTGGGATTTCAGGGAAGGGGTTGGAATGGGGGCACGGAAGGGATGGGAAGAGGCGGGGCAGGGGAGGGGCCTCACGGAAGGGGTGGAGTGGGGGGCGGGACCAGGGCAGGAGGTGGTCAATGGTACGGCCCTCGGGCCAATGTACTAGTCCTCATGTGGCCCTCGTGGTCATTGAGTTTGAGACACCTGATCTAGACCATGTCTGGCAGGTGTTTGTCTAACCAGTTCTTAAAAACCTCCAGTGATGGAGATTCACAACTTCCCTAGGTAATTTGTTCCTTACAGTTTGGAAGGTTTCCTAATGTCTAACTTAAATCTCCTTTGCTGCAGTTTAAGCCCATTACTTCTTGTCCTGTCCTCAGTGAAGAACATTTTATCACCTTCCACATACTTGAAGACTGTTACCATGTCCCCTCTGAGTCTTCTCTTCTCCAGATTAAACAAACCCAGTTTTTTCAATCTTTCCCTGTAGGCCATGTTTTCTAGACCATTAATCATTTTTGTTGCTCTCCTCTGGTCTTTCTCCAATTTGTCCACTAATATGATTAACATCTGTCACATATTTTTGTTCTCTCATCCTTCTCTGGGGAAGAAGTGTGTGCTGTGGAGAATTTTGTTTAATAACACACATGCACATACATTCCTATATGTTTCTATAGAGAAGGCAAGATGCACTTTGCATTTAGAGAACATCTGTCATACTCCTTTGTTCCTAGGGGAATTGATTCCGCAGTTTTGGGCCAGCCACCAAGAAAGTTCTGTCTTTTGCACAGATACCCTCATTGTAGTTCCCAGTAATTTTGTCTTCTAGTGTCAGACAAGCAAAAGTGTTTCCCACACTTTTTTCAAATTGCAGGTCTGCCCCTTTGCTTTTTGTATGGATAAGTGAGATGTGAACACTTCTCAGGTAGTTTTGTGATCACGTTTGATTCGCAGTATTATCATATTGTGATGCACCATCATGACTTTGAAACACTAAGCCTGTCTGATCTGGAAATACAACATTTCAGGCACATTCTCACATTGCAAACTAAATAGCCATCATCATTTCTTACAAATGTAATAATGAATAATGGTGTTCTAGGGTGCCTCGTCATGTCACATTGAGAGTATTGCGGGAGCAGCTTGGAGACTTCCTGGGTGAAGATGCTGTTGCAGATAAGTTTATATTTCTGAAACATATAGGGAAAAAGCTAGCAGTGGTAAGTTATTTCTGCATTTTCCCTAGATTTTTTCTTTTGCGTTTTTTTTTTTTTTGAAACTGGATATTTGGCAACATTTCATACCTTTTCCCCCATTAAACTTTTCTGAAGCAAAACAGGGAAGATTTTCCCCTGCTCTACTGAGATCGTCAGATATTTAATAAAGTATTTTTTCTTTAATAGATAGAAAATTAAAATATCCTAGCATAGATAACTAGACATTTTTAGCACCAAGCTGTAAATATTGATTTAATCTTGTGAATTTTAAAGTAGTCCTATGCAGTTGGTATTATCTTCCTGTTTGTTTGGGGTCATGGTAACCTCTTGTATTTATATCTCTGTGATCAAATATTTGCTGAGTTTTTCAGTTCTGCTGTTTCACAACAGTAACAATGTAAGCTATTCCAAGAGTGGCACCTTTCTTACAAAGTAAGGGGCATTTGAATTAGGAAAACATTTGAATTAGGAAAACATGTTAACTTTTTTTTTTAATAGTTTGTAAGTGAAATCGATGTTATTGCCTTTGAATAACTGAGAGCAGAATTTTGTCCTATATTTAGTTTAATTGAATTTATTTAATTGGTTAAAGACAGGGTTAAATAGAAGTTCAGATTTCTTATTCTCCATAAGACACACTGATTTCAAATATGCTCTTAAATATGCATTGATCACCTGAGATTTTGTTTATTAAGAGGACTAAGTGAAAATCTGAAAAGGATGTAGCCAAAGATATCAAGACAACTAATAAAAAATTCCTTAAGCACAATAGAAGTCTGCAGGAGAGTCAGTGGATTCTTTTTCTATATTAAAATATTTGTTTTAACAATTGAATTGAGAGAACCATATTACTTAACACACACTTCCTATTCAGACTGGGCCTAATCCAACTCCTAATGAAGTCATCAGGGAGTCTTTCCACTGACTTCAGCTGGGAGTTGGCTAACGGCCTTTGAACCCTAAGTGAAAGCGTAATGGGTGAAGATATTTATAAAAATACACACACGCTCCTGTTGGGCTGATTATAGCACACATTTTGAAGTCTGACAAAAGTACAAATGAATAGATGCCATGTCAGAAAACAGAGAATTGTCATCTATGTTATTCCCACCCAAAGTGCTAGTGTAATAAATGTAATTTGTCATATGTAACTTACCAAGAAAATAACATATACAAATCGATTGGTATGCTGCATTCCTTTTATAGAAGTTATTTTGTTGATTTTACTTGCTTTTTTATGTTCCAAGGTGAAGGCAAAACAAGAAACAGAACTGAAACTCAAGTTATTTGCTCCCCCACATGTATGTATCATACAGTTTTCAAGTTATCATTTCAAGTGTGCACTTCATGTTGCTTATTTCTTCCTTGTCTAATTAACACATTGTATGTTTTAGGCACTTCATCCCGAATTATATTTGCTCCCTGGAGTGGACCACTTAGAAATTGCTTATTCATCATCATCAACTCCAGATACACAGCACTTTAATGTAGAATCCCATAGGTCTCCCCATGGACCAAGTACTTTAAATCTTCCAAAGAAAAAGCCTGAAAAAAGTCCAACATTTCTAGAAGGTCCACAGAAACATACTCTCAGGCAGAATCAGGAAGATTCTAGTTCTTTAGGATGGAGTGAGACAGAAAAAGAAATGATTCCAGTTTTGCACATAAAACCTGAACAAAGCCTGAACAACAGGACTCAGGAAAAAAAGATTCCACATAGAAGGAAAGGTAAGATTTAACTAGTATGGGGAAGGGAGAATGAGATGCTTAGGTACAGACCTAAACAGGAACTAAAAAGAAAATGGCCAATTACACTACAAATCCAAACAAATACAAACCTGTTGAAATAACGTTGTAAGAAGACTGACTTAAATGATCAAATTCAGATCTGAAGATGAAGCCATTTCCTTCACCTCACTATACCATACTAACCGTCAAATAATTCACCAAATGTGAAGTACAAAGAAGTAATTTTTGTTGTTGTTGTTCAGATTGACTTATAAAAGAAGGGAAATGGATTTCTGCTCTTTTTTGCCTGATTAGAATGCACAAAGTAGTCCTGAAAGGGTGATTTTTGTTTGGGGCTGTATTTCTTTCATTTTTTTTTTTTCAGATTAATTTTTACATTACAATACAGATCTTTTCTTCTCTGGGAGAGACTGTGGATAGCTGGAGAATTGGTATGGTTATGACATCAGGGACGTCATGCCATTAAAACTTGATTAATTGAGATTTAAAACTTTGTTGTTTGTTTTGGTGATAACACACACTTAAACCAAAATACTCTACAAAAGGAGGGAAGAAAAGATCTCTTTCAAATATTTAACATACGGCCCTTTGAGTTAAGGGCTGAGAAACCTCACAATATACACGAGAGACCTCCAACATGTTCTCCATCAAAGCTAGAGAAGATCAGACTTGATGTTTCTTTTGCTGTTTCAAGCCTTTGTATTTTATAAGGAAGCTGAAAATAAAGAAGCGTGATGCTATCTGAAGTGGCTCACAACCGTGAGTGCTGATCTCAGGTCAGACTGTCAGAAAAAAAGGGCAGACTCTCCAAACTGGTGGTATATCTATAATTAGATTTCACCAAGCCAGTAACATATGTGCATGCCTGGATCACTATATTAGTCTTACCATGGAGTCACAAACAGTCCCCCTACCTTGCCACCCAGACAAACTGGACTTTATGATATTGGTCACGATACCAAATATCACATCATGTGAGGGGTTACTCCCAACTCCAAAGGGCCAGTCACTTACCCAGGTCAAGTTGGTACTCCAGATCTCACCAAAGACAATGCTGAAGCCAGTTTCTCTAGTAAACTAATTAAGGCCATGTCAACACTTACAAGCTCACAGTGGCACAGGTGTACCGATACAGCTGTGTGAGATCACTGGTGTAGCCACATTATGCCAATGAGAGAGAGCTCTCCTGTCAACTTAATAAAACTAACTCAATGAGCGACGGTTGCTATTTCAGCGGACGAGCATCTCCTGCCAACATAGTGCTGTACGCTTGAGCACTTATGCGGGAAAAAACTTATGTCACTCGGGGGGGGGTGTGGTTTTTTCACACCCCCGAGTGACAAAAGTTTTGCCGACATAAGCGCTATTGTAGAAATGGCCTAAAGGTTTATTCACCAATAAAAAGAAATTACAGTTATTGAGAGGTTAAAACAGGTTAAATACATTAATAGATGAGTCCAAATTTGTAAGTCCAAAGTGATAGCAGAAATGTGGTAATCTGCAAGTGTTCTATAAATTTCTCAGGGTTACCCACAGTAATTCTGGGGATCTCAGTCCACTTGTTCAGTATTTCACCCTGTTAGAATCCAAAACACTTCAAAGATACAGGTAAGGTTGCCAACTTTATAATTGCACAAAACTGAACACCTTTGCTCCACCCCTGCCCTGCCCCCCCACTCGCTCCAACTCTCTGCCCTTCTTCTGTTGCTCGCTGTCCTCCACCCTCACTCACTTTCACTGGGCTAGGGCTGGGGTTTGGGATGCGGGAGGGGATGCCGTGTGTGGACTCCAGGAGGGGGCTCAGGGCTGGGGTTGGGGTGCAGGAGGAAGTGCAGGGAGTGAGCTCTGTGAGGTGGTTTGGGTGTGAGAGGGGGTTCTGACCTGGGGCAGGGGGTTGGGGTGCAGGGTCTGGGAGGGAGTTAGGATGTGGGAGGGGATTCCAACTGGGGGCAGGGGGTTCAGGGTGCAGGCTCCAGCCCAGTGATGCTTACCTCAGGCGACTCCCGGTCGATGGCGCAGCAGGGCTTAAGGCGGAGTCCCTGCCTGCCCTGGCTCTGCGCTGCTTCTGGAGGCGGCCGCCATGGCCGGCCAGTTCCCAGCCAATGGGAGCTGCAGAGGTGGCCCTCGGGGTGGGGGTGGCGCACAGAGCTTTCCTGATCGCACCTGTGCCTAGGGGCTACAGTGACATGCCGGTCACTTCCAGGAGCTGCATGGAGCCAAGGCAGGCAAGGAGCCTACCTTAGCCCCACTGCGCCGCCAACCCTACTTTTAACGGCCTGGTCAGCAGTGCTGTCCGGATCTACCAGGGTCCCTTTTCAACCGGGCGTTCCTATCAAAAAACAGACGCTTGACAACCCTAGATACAGGATCGATCCCTGGATCCATTCTTTTAGCATCTTTTCAGGAAAGGCAATCTGGCAGCCATATTCATTTACAGCATGCGCTCTTCCTTTGTTGATTAAATGCAAACAGTGTGGATATCCATTGTCAAATAAAATGACCCATGCTTTGAAGTTAGCAATCTTTTACATTTCCAATGTGCCAATCTTGTGTGATGGATAAATGTAATGTAAACACATTGTGACAGCCAGAAACAATCCTTCATTAGTTTTCATCAAGTAAATTCCCATCTTAATACTAACACACAGTTTTGATCTAGGGTTAATTAAGTACAGGGATATACATAATGTAATGCGATTGCATTCAACAGGTTACAAATAAGTGAAGACAATAACATTAACACTTTTTTTATATCCACACACAAGTTAACTGTCCTATTCCTCCTTTGATATTCACACACAAGTGAATTAGTCTATGGCTTTGATTTGAGCTGGTCTGTCAGCGTCACAAGCACAATCCCATTTTCTTCCCTGAGAAGGCTCAAATTAGGGAAACGACAATTGGTTGGAAGTAGGAGAAGGATATTTTCACTGGGATGTACAGGGGTTAAATTGGCAGCCTAAGAAATCCAGCAGGTGTGTAATTTGTGCCACCTATTTTCCATTCCCGGGTTCTCGAGAGCCTCTCTTGCATAGGCAGCATGGTTGGTAAAACAGATGGCACAAGATCTGAAACTGATGCAGACTTGGCAAGGTGTACAACCGATAAGTCCTATGATGTTTTATAGACTTGTTTCCTGACCTGTTGTTTATCACCAAGATCTGTATGGTCTGATATTCTGTACTGTTACCATGAATTCCACTGAGAGCACTGAGTTTAGGAAGCAGGGACATTTCTTTTGAGGGGCCTGTATAACCCTGAAATTCTCTCTTTCTGTCATTGGTATCATTTGGGGAAAGCTCAAAATCTGTTTGATTCCTTTTAATTTTGTGTATGTGGTCTGATTATACTTATTCCTTACTGCTTTGCTCTGAGACATACTTGGGATGTGTTGCTCTTTTGTGAATATCACTTTTAGTTTGTTTTCATTTACTAAGGCTTTCAAAGGTCTTCAGCTATTGGACTCTGAAGAAAATAAAATGTACGATTATTAACATTTTAAAGGGCACATTTAAAATTGTGTATTTCTTTTCCCATGTAAAATTGCTCCATTGTAATGCAGACCAAATTGGATCCAATGGATCTCTCCACATACCAAGTAGTTTAAATCCCACGAAGTGGGAATCTGGAAAAAATCCTACATCTTTGGAAAGTGCTCAGAAAAATCATCTCAGCCAGGATCAGAAAGAATCTAATACACTTAGGTGGAGCCAGAAAGACAAAGGGACTCTTTCAGGTCATCATGTAAAACAGAGCATTGAACAAGCCAAGAACAATGAGACTCAGGAAAATCACATTCCCCCTGGAAGAAAAGGTATGATTAATTAAGTTGTCTACTCTTTAAGGGTGCTTTTTAGAAAGGGGGTATATAAAGCTAAACAAGAATAAAAAAATCTCTAATTTCACTATGAAAACTGTTCAGACAATGTTATAAGAATGATTTGGAATCACAAAAACAAAGGAATCCAATTCTTTCCTTCACCTCACCCTGTTGTGCCAAAGGCACAGTAAAATGATCTTTAACTGCATCCACTGTTTTGAGACCCTTGCAATATGTATGCCCAGTTATATAAATTAATGGAATTTCTGCATAAACTCTAAATTTTATTGTGGAGAAATAGTAGTTAAAAAGTTTGAAGCCAGTTTCTGTTATAAAAAACACTTTGACTTCCGCTTTCCTAATTTCCTCAAAATCTACCTGAAATTTTGCAGCCATTAATTTATGTTGGGGTAGAATTTTTCTGGAAAGTTTGAAGCAAAATGGAAAAGGCCTTTGGGAAATAAGGTTAAAAAAATGAGGTGAGCTTGTTTCTTGAACATTTTCTTGAATTTGTTTAGCTCATCATAATTCCAAAATGGTTTGGTTTAGAAACTCTGAATTTGCTTTAATCTGTTAGCGTTTGAGATGAAGAGATTGGGAGGCAAACTTCCGTGTTTTTCAGAATTTCTAGGTTAATTTCAAGACTAGGTTTTTTTGACTGAACCAAAGTGTTCCCTTAAGTAATTAATAGATGTTTACAGTATTAATTTAAGTTTAAGAAAGTTTTCTTTCTCATCTGGAATTTATCATTTAACCAGATGTACTAGAACCTTCAGATGGTAAATGTAAACGTTTATTACAATCCGTAACTAAAATCCTGATTCCGTTGAAGTCAACAGCAAATCTCCTATTGTCTTAAGTGAGGCCAGGATTTCATCCATAATTTTTACACCATATGCCTCCTACTGTAATGGTCAATCCTTATTAATATATGGCATGAAATATGAGTTTATGTCAAGGTCCAATTGTCCCATTTATCCTTCACATATATGTATTTCTTGTTCCCCATTTTACTGATATGATTTCCTCAACATTTTCAAAGACAAGTTCCTAAAATTAGGCTCTTAAATCCATTGTACATGCAATACCCAAAGAGTTCAGTGTAGATGTTCAGCATCCCTGAAAATAAAAATATTTTATTCAGATGCCTTATAGATTTAGGAGCCTAAATTTAGACACCTGACTTTCAAAAATTTGACTTACAAATATAGTTTTGTGGGTACACTAATATCTTAATTTCCACAGTGCATAGATGTTTCCTCATATACCTTGTCAAATACACAGTGAGATTTTTGTTATTTTCTGGGAGTGTCATTTACAGAAAAGGTCTAAAGATCTAAAAGCTGTGGGTGCTAATGGGTTCTGGATCAGGCCCAGATTACACACTCAAAACTCCCATTGACCTCAATAGAAGTTTTGCCTAAGAACTGAAAGATGGGACCCAAAATTTTTAACCTCTGATATCAAGGTTCATTATATAATACATAAATAAAGTGATTGAGCAATTAATCTGTAGACAGCTGCTTTATTGAGCTATTTTACACTTTAAAATGAAAGCCTTTTATGATTCTCCCAGAAAAAACTTTCAGAGATCTGCGGCTGTGATTTATCCTGGCTGAGCCCTCCTTCATCCCTGACTACTGATACAGGAATACTTAAACATGCTCAGGTTTCAGAGTAACAGCCGTGTTAGTCTGTATTCACAAAAAGGAAAGGAGTACTTGTGGCACCTTAGAGACTAACCAATTTATTTGAGCATAAGCTTTCGTGAGCTACAGCTCACTTCATCAGATGCATACTGTGGAAAGTGTAGAAGATCTTTTTATACACACAAAGCATGAAAAAATACCTCCCCCCACCCCACTCTCCTGCTGGTAATAGCTTATCTAAAGTGATCACTCTCTTTACAATGTGTATGATAATCAAGGTGGGCCATTTCCAGCACAAATCCAGGGTTTAACAAGAATGTCGGGGGGAAGGGGAGGGGGGAGTAGGAAAAAACAAGGGGAAATAGGTTACGGTAACCTATTTCCCCTTGTTTTTTCCTACCCCCCCCCCCCCCAGACGTTCTTGTTAAACCCTGGATTTGTGCTGGAAATGGCCCACCTTGATTATCATACACATTGTAAGGAGAGGTTTCAGAGTAACAGCCGTGTTAGTCTGTATTCGCAAAAAGAAAAGGAGTACTTGTGGCACCTTAGAGACTAACCAAATGCTCAAATAAATTGGTTAGTCTCTAAGGTGCCACAAGTACTCCTTTTCTTATTGTAATGAGAGTGGTCACTTTAGATAAGCTATTACCAACAGGAGAGTGGGTTTGGGGGGGGGGGCGGGGGGGAAGAAAACCTGGATTTATGCTGGAAATGGCCCAACTTGATTATCATACACATTGTAAGGAGAGTGATCACTTTAGATAAGCTATTACCAGCAGGAGAGTGGGGTGGGGGGAGGTATTTTTTCATGCTTTGTGTGTATAAAAAGATCTTCTACACTTTCCACAGTATGCATCTGATGAAGTGAGCTGTAGCTCACGAAAGCTTATGCTCAAATAAATTGGTTAGTCTCTAAGGTGCCACAAGTACTCCTTTTCTTTTTTCTTTAAACATGCTCAGTGGATTTTTGCATGAAAAGACTTTATTTCCATATGATAATTAGGAGCAATAAATTATTAAAATCCTTTATCAAGAATCTGAATTAGAATACGATAACGGGGAAAGTAATTTCATTCACTTCAGTTTTCATTTTTAACGATATCTACTGCCATTTACATTTAGCCATGCTCTTAGCACTCAGAAAAGGAAAATATTTCTACTGTCCTCCCACAAAGTAGAATTTTAATTTGCTTTTACAATATTAAAGTTTGACTCCTAAAATTGAGAATTGAACATTTTCTCTGAATAAACTAGAATGGAAATAGTACAAAGGTGTGGGTGGGATTAAAGCAAAAATAAAGCTAACAGTTATATGCCAGAATTGAAAATGTTTTTTTGAAAGAGATCTGTCAGCTACACATTTTCGTCTAACACTGGATGGTTGCTGAGTACTGGAAGCCAATATTTATAGTAGTCTCTTCAGAATGGTCTACTACGTTACTCTACTACCCGATTTAAAAGGAAATAATTGATTCAATGGGTATAGTTGGATTGTAAGTGACAACTGATGTAACGTTAGTAGCTTGCCTATGACCATCTTCTTGTCTTTCATTTCTGAAGAAGACATAGTTTAAAAAGTTCTAATTAATTCTTTGTTTAGCATCCATTCTGATTAAATTACAGTTTTAAATCACATTGTTAATACAACATTCAAAATCTGAATAAAAAGAGTTTTACAGTCAAATATAAAAACCTTACATTGTCCTACCTTAGCATTAGCTGATAAAACTTGTACTGAGAAACTACTAGATGCAATAATATTCCAAGTTTTCAAGTGCACCGGCACTATTAAATGTTAATTTAGGCAAACCCCTGGATGTCCAGCAATTTGGATTAGCACCCAGTGGTTTGGATACTTATCAAAGTTTTAGCCAAATTTCTGTTTTACACTGGAAAAAAAATGATGGTTCAGAGAATCCAATCCCTCTTTTAATGTTGCACATTTTCACGTGTTTTCAAAAACTCTAAGATTCTTTAATTATATAAAGATATAAGATTGTATTTTGTTTGAAAGGAGTGCATCCTCTGAATCAATATTTTCCTTTTGAACATTGGATCTTAATGTAATTGTCACTCATTTTTAATAACATTGCGAATATATAGATTTGATTTAGACAAAATCAGAATCTGCTTTTGAAGTCAGACACTGGAAGTGTAAATTACTGGATTATCTTTTTAAAGATAAAAAATCAGGAAATGTTCAAAATCATATTTGTATGCAGTGTAGTTGACAGTTTCATTTTATTTTCCCTAAAGCAAAACAGTGAGCTTTCCAGTTTTTCTTAATGATGCTAAGAAGACCTATTTTTAACTTGGTCCTTTTGATGGGCCATTAGTAAAGTCCAAAGGGACCCTTGAATATTGTATATGTTGCCTAAATATTCTGTACTTTGCTGTAGAAGAAATCCCTATAGTGGTGGGTGCAAATGTGGAAAATAGATGCAATCTAAAAGCTATCAGGATGGGAAGAAACACTACAGGGGATTCTGAAATTCCAGAATCATTGGAAGTTGGAGACAAGGAATATTTGCACAATAAGAAAAGGTAATTATAGTGAGTAGTTATACTGACAAAATATTTCATTAATGGAAACTTCTTTAAATACTTATATTAAATGAAACCAAGGAGAAAAATATACACTTTAATTACATTTAAGACAAATTTATGTTTTTTAAGTTAATTTTTACTTGGTACTTTTTTCTTTTATCTTCAGTCCTCAGCAGTCTGGAATTAGAGAATCTGTGGCTGATACTGGTATCAAACAGGATGATAAGGTATGTTTCAAAGATAAAGTATTAGTGCTAGTATAAAGAAATAGATCCATTCCTCCCAGCAGGAAAATTCCTAATTTCAGTACAGCTGGCTCAGGTTACAAAGATGCACTATTCAAATGTAGGTTTCAGTATAATTGAAAAACGTTGAGTCTGCTCTGAAACAAATTTGCAAATGAAAAATATCAACAACTGCTTAAGCAATCAATGAACCCCTCAAAAGTAGGCATTACAGTGACTAGCAGCTTGTTTCATTGAATAGAGACTACATTTACTAGGTATTATAATATTTTTTAAATCTTAACTGATTTTGGTCCTGCTCATTACCAACCATAAATATAGATTTATTGACATTGGCTGCTTTTTAGTAATTAGTATCCATTTCCTACTGGCAATATCTTGAAGACCTCATTCAAGTACAAATGCCATTGAAGTATAATATAAAAAACCATGTATGTTGAGACTTCTGAAAACAACAGGTATAGTATATCTATAAAGCTCAAATTAGAGCATCTTTGAAACAGTGCAGAAGACACATCTGAGGTCCTGAGTACCACTTAAACTCAGAAATTAGAGTTCAAGTGGGTTTAACTCGCACATGTGGGCCTTCTGTAGAGGCGTGACTTTTGATCGTTAGTTGAATTACTTTTATAGAATCTTACTAAAGGAATTGGACAACACAAAGGCTGCTCTTATGACTTCTGCTATACTTAGAGTAGAGCTGGCTGAAAAAAATTGAAAATTTCAATATTTGACACACTTTTTAACAATTGTTCCCACTTTTTAATTTTCACACAGCTCTGCTTTACAGCAGTTGAAAGTTCTGGTTTTTTAAAGGAAATGGTTGTTAGTTGTCAGAAGGAACCTCACACCAGCTGGATTGTCTGTGAAGAGTGACTTTTAGTACAAGTTATTTTTATACTATCATAAATTATACAGAGTGTGTGAATACACATATTTACATTCTTTTTTTATTTTATTAATGATAAAATATAACCACACATAAATATATTTATCACTCAATAAGAAGAAAGCTACATAATAAAAAAGATTACCACAAATCTTTGATTTCAGTATATTTCTCAGGGATAGTGAAAGATTCATTACAGTATCAAAGGATATCTCTTAGAAATGTGTAAGAGAAATGGAAAGCTCATAAAAGTTATCTGAAATGTTAATGTTCAGCTTACTCTGAAATGTGATTCGATAAAATTGGCATTGTGGTGCTTCATGTTTTGTCTCAATGATTTCTATATAAAATGTTCTCTGTTTACAAGTAAAAAGATGTTTTTCTTTCAGCCCTAAAATTCAACCTGGATCTAAGAAAGAAGCTAGGTTCTTTTCTTCTGGTGCATTATCACCAGAAATTAAAGTTCTTTAGGCTAAATTCTGCCATCAGATTTACCTCTGCAAGCCTACTTCTTTCTTTTGGTTTGCAGACATCTGACTGACTGGAGCTTAGTAAACATGTCTTTTGATGACACACAAAAAGAAAGCTTAGTCAAATTCAGACCTCCCATTCACCCATGCATTCTTTTTGGGCAGCACAGATTAAGGGGATGGCTGAGTTTGGCCCCTCATGCATATTAACTTGATTAGAAACGTTTCTCCAAATACAGTACAAGAATTCAAGGGTCAATATTATGCATTTTTATACTTTTTCATTTGCCTCTAGACAGATAAGAATAATGTAACTCATCTTGAGTATTCAAGTCGATACATTTCTCCTCCTCCTCCACCGGCTCTTTCCATCAACAGAGCTCAAGTTCCCATATTTCAGACAGAGAGTAAGTATACGCTTCCAAGAAATTACAAGAAATTGAACCTTTATTCAAGATGTGAATGTTTATTTTAAAAGGTGAATTTATAAGTGCAAAGTATTAGTTAGCCCTGGAGCACCCCTGGAGTCGGCGCTATGTACCAGATCACATCTGCCAGCTGAGATAGATGGGCGAATGCCTAGTCCATGAATCTCCCTGGAGCTCAGGTGTGAGCTAGGAGCTGAACTTCTCAGCACCATCAGAATGTAGATGGCTTAGCACATGCCCCAAGACACTTAGGGGATTCTAACAGTGGAAACTTAGGCATCTATAGGATTAGGTGGCAGCTGAGCAGGGGTTCTGCAAATGCCCCTGGCATCTAAGTGTTGGACTTAGGTGCCTAAAAAGGAAGTTTGGTGCCTAAATCCCCTTTCTGAATCTAGCCTCTAGTCACTAACTAACCATTTTGTTGCAGTATATTTAGCAAAATGCTTTCAGCAGGAAATAGCCCTCTTGAGTTTTTGGGCATCTGGCAACAGTTTTCAGCACATGTAACGTGTTTCTCATGCCTTCCCTTTTAAATATAGTTTTAGTGATGTATATGTATTTAATATGGACATTAGTTCTAATTCATTTATGCATTTATAAATATATATATAACCCTTGTGTGAAGCATCAAGTAGAGGCCAGTGTTAGAGATAGTTTATTGGACTGTGGGAATCCCTACTCTATGTTCCTGCAAGGAGACAAACTGAAAAAGTTGGGCATGCTTTATGATACATGCACTTCACTGAGACATAACTATGGCTGGCCTTTCCCACTTTTAGCATCCAGAACTTTACTAAGTGTAGGTTGTAATTTCTTTAGAAAGCAAGATGGTTGAACAACTGAAACAAATGAAGGCAGAAAGAAGGGACATGGAAAGAACTAGAGAGGAACTGGTTAAAAAAGTCAAAGGTTTGCTTGAACAAAATAAGCTGAGGAGATATCATGGTATGTTTTTCAATTGTATCATAACTGTGTGAAAGTAAATGTGAAACTGCCTGTGTCTATGTAGTGTTATAGTATATGCTTAATTACAGAGATAGCAGCTGGAAAAAAATACGGCTCAAAAGGCTCATTTTAATGACTAAGTATGGTAGAGAGGTCGAGGACTAAAATGTCTGCTCCCATTGATGCTCAGTGGTACTCCTATAAATATCTATGTCCCTAGATATTATGAACCATAGCACCGTTATGTTATCTGTAGAAGTACAGTATTCAGAAGGCATCCATAAACCACATCATAGTGCCAAGCTCATGAGTTAAGCATTCCAAAGTGCTGTTTTTAGGAGTGGTACATGAGGGCATGACAGAAAACTTGTCTGCTACGACCCATACAATTATTAGCGGCACCCAGATACCCCTCTATTTTACTCCATGAAATAACTGGTGACAAACCTTATTTTTCTATAATAACAGATAAAGCCTATAGAAACAAAATGCATACAGAACACGAACTTCTCTGAAAACCAGATCTGTCTCTTTGGCACGGCCCATGCCTTCTTTTGTGCTTGTACATATAAAACATCTTAATTCTTTTCCCTTTCAATTGTTTAAATGATAAATTAATTCTCAAAACAAAAATATGGTAAGTACCTTAGGGGAAAACAAGCAATGTAGTAATGCTCCATTTCATAGGTGTCAGGCAGAATGAAAAGAGCTCTGGACAAATCTATGGATTCTGTGAGAACCACACAGGGTACCTTACAGAGTCGCATGCATCTCTACAGCCATATGATGAGTGTCACTGCCCAGAATGGTTAAATATCACAGATACCTAACTGATCTATGGAGAAATATCAATATACAGTAATTATTGATATAGTGCAACCTACATTATACAAAAGTCTCAGTGGACAACTGAAAACTTCAACTCCTGTTGGGCTGGTTTCCCCCATCATAGAGACAACAGGCCTCTGCAGGCCTGGTTGGTTTTTTATACTCGGGACTTCACGTTTCCAGTAGAGTCCTGCCATTCCATTTATCAACAGCCCCAAGAGTTTTCACCAAGTGCCTTGTGGTAGGCATTTTTAAGATTACAGAGTATTCATGTTTACCTTACCTCAAAGACTGGCTCATTTAAGGAACTTCTCCTTAGCAGGTCTCAGACAATCATCCATTACATCCTTGCATTCTTTGCCATGTCAAGGCTCAGGGTAAGCAAGAAGTCACCTGTAGTACCTTTCCAAAAGACAGAGTTTGTAGGCGTGCAACAGCATACTTACTGCCCATCAGCTGTGAAGTTGTGGCAGAGCTTATGAGTCAGTTACACAGCAATCCTCAGACAACAGTACAGGAATGTCTAAGAATGCTATATTACATGCATTGTGCATCTTTGTCACTCCTCATGCGTTGTTGTATTCAAGACTGGTTGAAGTCCAGCTACCTATCAAGCAAACACCACATAGATATGGCAGTGCAGATACCTCAGGAGGACCTATTATCATGAGATCGGTGGAAGGATCCTATTCAAGTATGCAGAAGTGCTCAGTTTTCTTCTCCTCTATACACAGTAATGCTAGTAATGGATGCTTCCAACCTCAGATTGGGAGCGTACTTGAATCAACATAAGACACAGGGACTATGGTCAAGAGCAGAGGTGGGCAAACTGTGCCCGTGGGCCACATCCAGTCCGCGGGACCCTCCGACCCGGCCCCTGAGCTCAGTGGCCCCTCCCCTCAGCTCACGGCACCGCCGGCACAATGCTCTGGGCGGGGGTGTGGGGGGGGCAGGAGCTGCGA
Source organism: Natator depressus (assembly GCF_965152275.1). Classification (NCBI taxonomy): domain Eukaryota; kingdom Metazoa; phylum Chordata; order Testudines; family Cheloniidae; genus Natator; species Natator depressus. The sequence goes on along the minus strand of NC_134241.1, from coordinate 78,240,052 downwards.
GCTCCTGGGGCAGCGCAGCTGCAGAGCCCCGGCCTGACCCGGTGCTTGGAGCTGCATGGCAGCGCGGCTGTAGCGCCACCAGCCACTGGTGCTCCAGGCAGCGCGGTAAGGGAGCGGGGGGGTTGGATAGAGGGCCGGGGCGCTCGAGGGGGTGGTCAGGGGCCAGGGGTGTGGATAGGGGTCGGGGTGGTCAGAGGGTGGGAAACGGGGGTTGAATGGGGGCAGGGGTCCCAGGAGGGCGGTCAGGAAGGAGAGGAGGGGATGGATGGGGCGATGGGGGGAAGTCAGAGGCAGGGGGTCTGGGGCAGTCAGGGGACGTGGATTGGGCAGGAGTCCCAAGGGGGCCATCAGGGAACAGGGGGATGGACGGAGTAGGAGTGCTGGGGAGGCCGTCAGGGGGCGAGAAGCAGGGTGGGGTCGGATAGGGGTCGGGGACAGGGCCAAGCCTGGCTGTTTGGGGAGGCACAGCCTTCCCTAACCGGCCCTCTATACAATTTTGGAAACGCAATGTGGCCCTCAGGCCAAAAAGTTTGCCCGCCCCTGGTCAAGAGACAAGTCTCATCTTCACATAAATATCTTAGAACCCAGAGAAATTTGTTTACTGTATATGACATTCCAGTCTCTAATCCATGGTAAAACAATACAGGCAAGACAAACAGTTTGGCAATGTTTTACGTAAACAGACAAGGAGGAAGCAGATCATTTCCATTATGCCAGGAAGCTGTTAGCGAACGGAACTGGTGCAGCCGACATCAGATTACCCTGACAGCCATTCACCTTCCAGGATTAATATCCTAGCATGGTGTTTCCCAAACTTGGGACGCCACTTGTTCATGGAAAGCCCCTGGCGGGCTGGGCCGGTTTGTTTACCTGCCATGTCCGTAGGTTCGGCCGATCGCAGCTCCCACTGGCCAGTTCACACAAACCGGCTGGGGAAGGAGGAACTCCCTCCCACATAGCTTTTTGCCCTATAGTGAGGGTATTCACCGGGGTTGGGGGAGACCCCCACCCCAAGTACCCCTTCTACCTGAGGAAAAGAAGGGATTTGAACACGTCTGCTACTTCTCAGGTGGGGCATAGGACGTTTTGGGGTGTGTGTTGGGGGCAGGGTGGGGGAGGGCTCCCTCCGTTTCATTGGAGCAGGGGAACTGGATTTTTGGGTTTCCCATCTCCTTGATAAATGCACTGGCCACAAGTGTCAGTGTCATAGTTTCTTTCTCACTGTTCCAATGCCGCTTTCATTATTTTTCCACAGTGGAATGTTTCAACAGGAGAAGCTCACATCAGTATAGTCTCTAGCCCAATGTTTAGGCCACCTTCTCCAACAAGTAGTAGATTCCCTATTCAAATCCCTTCTTTCAGTGCAGGTGAAGGGGGACTTCAAGAGGGTGTCTCCCATAAGCCAGATAATCTAATGCCAAGGAGGGGGGTTGCACTCAAGAATGCCAAGCAGATGGAAGTGCTTCGCTGAAGTCTGGACTTAGCCCTGGTCTACACTAGGACTTTAGGTCGAATTTAGCAGCGTTAAATCGATGTAAACCTGCACCCGTCCACACGATGAAGCCCTTTATTTCGACTTAAAGGGCTCTTAAAATCGATTTCCTTACTCCACCCCTGACAAGTGGATTAGCGCTTAAATCGGCCTTGCCGGCTCGAATTTGGGGGTACTGTGGACACAATTCGACGGTATTGGCTTCCGGGAGCTATCCCAGAGTGCTCCATTGTGACCGCTCTGGACAGCACTCTCAACTCAGATGCACTGGCCAGGTAGAGAGGAAAAGAACCGAGAACTTTTGAATCTCATTTCCTGTTTGGCCAGCGTGGCAAGCTGCAGGTGACCATGCAGAGCTCATCAGCAGAGGTGACCATGATGGAGTCCCAGAATTGCAAAAGAGCTCCAGCATGGACCGAACGGGAGGTACGGGATCTGATCGCTGTATGGGGAGAGGAATCCGTGCTATCAGAACTCCGTTCCAGTTTTCGAAATGCCAAAACCTTTGTCAAAATCTCCCAGGGCATGAAGGACAGAGGCCATAACAGGGACCCGAAGCAGTGCCACGTGAAACTTAAGGAGCTGAGGCAAGCCTACCAGAAAACCAGAGGCGAACGGCCGCTCCGGGTCAGAGCCCCAAACATGCCGCTTCTATGATGAGCTGCATGCCATTTTAGGGGGTTCAGCCACCACTACCCCAGCCGTGTTGTTTGACTCCTTCAATGGAGATGGAGGCAACACGGAAGCAGGTTTTGGGGACGAAGAAGATAGCTCACAGCAAGCAAGCGGAGAAACCAGTTTTCCCGACAGCCAGGAACTGTTTCTCACCCTGGACCTGGAGCCAGTACCCCCCGAACCCACCCAAGGCTGCTTCCTGGACCCGGCAGGCGGAGAAGGGACCTCCGGTGAGTGTACCTTTTAAAATACTATACATGGTTTAAAAGCAAGCATGTGAAAGGATTACTTTGCCCTGGCATTCGCGGCTCTCCTGGATGTACTCCCAAAGCCTTTGCAAAAGGTTTCTGGGGAGGGCAGCCTTATTGCGTCCTCCATGGTAGGACACTTTACCACTCCAGGCCAGTAACACGTACTTGGGAATCATTGTACAACAAAGCATTGCAGTGTATGTTTGCTGGCGTTCAAACAACATCCGTTCTTTATCTCTCTGTGTTATCCTCAGGAGAGTGAGATATCCTTCATGGTCACCTGGTTGAAATAGAGTGCTTTTCTTCAGGGGACACTCAGAGGAGCCTGTTCCTGCTGGGCTGTTTACCTGTGGCTGAACAGAAATGTTCCCCGCTGTTAGCCATGGGGAGGGGGAAGGGTTGAGGGGGTAGCCACGCGGTAGGGGGAGGCAAAATGCGACCTTGTAACGAAAGCACATGTGCTATGTATGTAATGTTAACAGCAAGGTTTACCCTGAAAGAGTGTAGCCACTGTTTTATAAAATGTGTCTTTTTAAATACCGCTGTCCCTTTTTTTTTCTCCACCAGCTGCATGTGTTTCAATGATCACAGGATCTTCTCCTTCCCAGAGGCTAGTGAAGATTAGAAAGAAAAAAAAACGCACTCGAGATGAAATGTTCTCCGAGCTCATACTGTCCTCCCACACTGACAGAGCACAGACGAATGCGAGGAGGCAAATAACGTCAGAGTGCAGGAAAGCACAAAATGACCAGGAGGAGAGGTGGCGGGCTGAAGAGAGTAAGTGGCGGGCTGAAGAGAGTAAGTGGTGGGCTGAAGACAGGGCTGAAGCTCAAATGTGGCGGCAGCGTGATGAGAGGAGGCAGGATTCAATGCTGTGGCTGCTGGAGGACCAAACCAGTATGCTCCAGTGTATGGTTGAGCTGCAGCAAAGGCAGCTGGAGCACAGACTGCCACTACAGCCCCTGTGTAACCAACCGCCCTCCTCCCCAAGTTCCATAGCCTCCACACCCAGACGCCCAAGAACGCGGTGGGGGGGCCACCGGCCAACCAGCCACTCCGCCACAGAGGATTGCCCAAAAAAAAGAAGGCTGGCATTCAATAAATTTTAAAGTTGTAAACTTTTAAAGTGCTGTGTGGCATTTTCCTTCCCTCCTCCACCACCCCTCCTGGGCTACCTTGGTAGTCATCCCCCTATTTGTGTGATGAATGAATAAAGAATGCATGAATGTGAAGCAACAATGACTTTATTGCCTCTGCAAGCAATGATTAAAGGGAGGAGGGGAGGGTGGTTAGCTTGCAGGGAAGTAGAGTGAACCAAGGGGTGGGGGGTTTCATCAAGGAGAAACAAACAGAACTTTCACACCGTAGCCTGGCCAGTCATGAAACTGGTTTTCAAAGCTTCTCTGATGTGTACCGCGCCCTCCTATGCTCTTCTAACTGCCCTGGTGTCTGGCTGCGCGTAACCAGCAGCCAGGCGATTTGCCTCAACCTCCCACCCTGCCATAAACGTCTCCCCCTTACTCTCACAGATATTGTGGAGCACACAGCAAGCAGTAATAACAGTGGGAATATTGGTTTCGCTGAGGTCTAAGCGAGTCAGTAAGCTGCGCCAGCGCGCCTTTAAACGTCCAAATGCACATTCTACCACCATTCTGCACTTGCTCAGCCTGTAGTTGAACAGCTCCTGACTACTGTCCAGGCTGCCTGTATACGGCTTCATGAGCCATGGCATTAAGGGGTAGGCTGGGTCCCCAAGGATACATATAGGCATTTCAACGTCCCCAACAGTTATTTTCTGGTCTGGGAATAAAGTCCCTTCCTGCAGCTTTTGAAACAGACCAGAGTTCCTGAAGATGCGAGCGTCATGTACCTTTCCCGGCCATCCCACGTTGATGTTGGTGAAACGTCCCTTGTGATCCACCAGAGCTTGCAGCACTATTGAAAAGTACCCCTTGCGGTTTATGTACTCGCTGGCTTGGTGCTCTGGTGCCAAGATAGGGATATGGGTTCCGTCTATGGCCCCACCACAGTTAGGGAATCCTTTCAGAGAAATCTGTGTCCATGTCCTGATCACTCACGTGACCGCGCTGACGTCGCCTCCTCACCCGGTATCGCTTTGCCAGGTTCTGGTGCTGCATATACTGTTGGATAATGCATGTGGTGTTTAATGTGCTACTAATTGCCAAAGTGAGCTGAGCGGCCTCCATGCTTGCCTTGGTATGGCGTCCGCACAGAAAAAAGGCGCGGAACGATTGTCTGCCATTGCTCTGACGCAGGGAGGGGCGACTGACGACGTGGCTTACAGGGTTGGCTTCAGGGAGCTAAAATCAACAAAGGGGGTGGCTTTACATCAAGGAGTATTTCAGGCAGGACTTCACGGAGGGTTCCAATAAGAAATGGTGCACCTAAGTTATTGTTCTCATTGGAACAATGAGGTTAGTCTGGCCTCTGATTGATACATGGCTAGATTTACCTTGCTGCACCTTCTCTGTGAGTGACTGCAGTGTGACCTAGAGGAATGAATCCCCTAGATGGGGGCGGGGGGAAGCAAATGAGTACAAAACAAATCTGGTCTATTTCTTGTTTTGATCCACTCCATCTATCTTTTACATCTTTGGCTGGCAGCAGATGGTGCAGGACTGCATGCCATCCACATCTCATGGCTGCCCGGCAGAAGATGATGCAATAGGACTGCTAGCAATCCGTATCGCCTGCCTGCTCACCATAAGACGGTTCAATAGGACTGACTGCAGGATTAAAGAGAATGACTTGGTCGAGTCACTCCAAATTTAGTCCCTGCGCCCATGTCTGCCCAGGCGCTCCTGGCCGATGTGACCAGGAGTACCTCGGACATGACGAGAACGGCTACCAGTCATACTGTACCGTCTGCTGCCACAAGGCAAGGGGTTGATGCTACTGTGTAGCAATGCAGTACCACGTCTGCCAGCACCCAGGAGACATACGGTGACGGTTACCTGAGTGGGCTCCATGCTTGCCGTGGTATGGCGTCTGCACAGGTAACTCAGGAAAAAAGGCGCGAAACGATTGTCTGCCCTTGCTTTCACGGAGGGAGGGAACAGGGGCCTGATGATATGTACCCAGAACCACCCGCGACAATGTTTTAGCCCCATCAGGCATTGGGATCTCAACCCAGAATTCCAATGGGCAGCGGAGACTGCGGGAACTGTGGGATAGCTACCCACAGTGCAACACGCCAGAAGTCGACTCTAGCCTCGGTACTGTGGAAGCACTCCGCCGAGTTAATGCACTTAGAGCATTTTCTGTGGGGACACACACACTCGAATATATAAAACCGATTTCTAAAAAAACAACTTCTATAAATTCGACCTGAGTTCGTAGTGTAGACATACCCTTAGATGTGAAACTCTCTGAGAGAAGTGGGGCTTCAGCCATACCCCACATCTTGGCAGCTCTCAGTGGTTAGCTTAGGCAGGGAGCCACCTAGCATGTTGGCTTTTGTTAATCCCATTCTAAGGTCCCTATCTAGCCCCACTTATTGTATAGGGAGCGTAGGTGCCTCACTCAGGCTTTGTGAATCCCAGTGATTTTCTAGGCACCTAAAAGGGGGGGGGGGGTGCGCACGCGCGCGTGGGGGTTGATGGTGACCGTTGCCACACTTACACGCCTTTGTGAATCTAGCAGTCCACGAGTTGCATGTGCTCTGTGTGTGCGGGATTGGACTCGCTTGCCAACAGTGTTTGTTGGCTTGTGCCTGCCCCCTAAGTGCCCGGACACACACCTTCACGGGGCATAAAAGGGTGGACAGGGAAGAACTACCTCTCAGCTCTGTTGCCAATGTAGAATCCAGGTGTTACAGGCTCCCAGAGTACTGGGGAAGTAAGGGGTGGGGGGGATCATGGAACACATAGACAACATCTCTCATAGAACCAGAGTTACTTTTTTGAGGGATTGTCTATATGTAGCACACAGGAGTGGCAAGTTGTATGGGCCTGTGGTGCCTGGGAGCCCGGCTCCACCAATGTTTGGGGCCGGGCCTCTCCCCCAGCCCCAATGCACCTCCCCCGAGTGTCCCTTGGCCCCCCACTTGCTGCCCCCATGCACCTCCCCCAGCCCCCGAAGCATTCCTTCCTCTCCCCTGCAGCTCCACGCCGAGCTGCTGGCTCTGGGCATCAACTTCCACCGCAGGGTCCTAGTGCCCCCCCATTCATTAGTGGCAGGGCAGGCTGCCCTTCCGCCTCGGACCCTTCCCTTTTCCAGCAGGACCCTCCACCAGCACAGGGGGGGGGGCCTCCACCCGCAGTCACCACTCCTGCCCCACAGTTCCATCCCTCACCCGCAGTGAGGCGCAGCAGGAGGGGAGGAGGCGCACATGTGATGGCAGCACCACAGGGGAGGCGAGGGGGCTTCCTGGACCTGAGAGGGGCTCTAGGAGCACGGGCAGTAGTGCAGGGTGAGTGTGCTGCTGGGGGGGGGGGGCATCCCCCAGAGCTCACTGCTGCTGGCGGGGAGAGGGCGGGGGGGGGTCCTCCTCTCTGGCCCCAGCCCCAGGGCAGCCTGCCTGCTCCCCAAACTCCTCACGCCCTGCCCCACTCCAGAGCCTGCACCCCCCAGCCAGAGCCCTCACCGCCCCTTCCCCCCCCCCGCACTGCTACGTGAGTCCTTGAGGAATGAGCCTTAATTTGAGCATGAGGTCCTAACTTAGCTAACTGATAGCATAATATAAAACAGTTTGCGCTTCATTTAGCTAATTGCTGGAAAGAAATGGCCTAGCTGCTCATTCTTTCAGCAAATGCTACAAATACTCTAGCTGTGCGTCTGAAGGGCTGAGTTCTCTTTAACTAAAACGAAAAGCTGTGATATGTCCAGGGAGTAAAGACTCATCTGTTATCATTATAAAGGGGTTTTAGGGAGAAAACAGGTATGTGAATACAGTAGTCCGGTTTACATGAAAATCTGAAACTACATTAGGAACAAATTTTGGCTGGGGTTTAAGGGAGACCTTATCCTTATCGAAATAAAGTGTATGATGGCCCTGCCATGACTGCTTGTGGGTCTCCTACTCTGCATGCCAGGGTAATTGCCACTAAGAAAGCTCTTTTCACAGAAAGAAAGGTAGTATAAAGAACATGATGCTAATGGTTCAAATGGCAGCCCCCATCAATCCAGCTAAAGCCACAGTGCAATCTCAGGAGGGAGGTGGCTCCTATATAGGAGAGAATATATGTATTAATTCTTTGACACTGTAGGATGTGAAAATATACTGTGGTAAGTGGAGATAGTGTATTCTTTTAATAGTGTATTCAGATCACTTTAATCCACATAGATAATTTTAAATCATGGGACTGAATGGGAGAGTTGATGTTGTTCTGCTCAAAGAGCGAGTCTTTTCCATTTGGCGTAAGTGAGCTTTGTCAAGGCCTTCCTGCTGTGAATCAAGATGTTCTGGACAGCTTTGGAACATGATTTCTCTGTATTAGCCAGGCAGCCAGCATCTAGGCTGTAAGGTACAGAGAAAGTGGGTCTGGCTGGAATGTCTTGGGAGATTATATCCAGATCCAGGGGTAATGTTATTGGAGATTATACTGAGAGTGTTAAGAGGTCTGAGAACTATAACTACCTGCACCAAGAGGCTGCTAGCCATATCTATATGGCACCATCTTGTCTGAGCTTCCACACTGTCCTCAGAATTGGAGGGATCAGTGGATAGATATGTTAGCCCAGGAGATGAGCTGAGGAAAAGTGGACTCAGACTCCCTTCTGGAATGAAAGGTATGGCATTTCTTGTTTGACTCCATCACAAACAAGTCTATGGCTGGGTGATCTCATTTGTGAAAAATATGTGATTGACTGAATCCTTTACGGACCATTCATCATTAAAAGAAGAATGTCTGCTCACGTGATCTGCTGGGACAGGAGCTGCTGCTGCAGCAGGGATAGTGCAGGGGCAGGCTTGTTCTCCAGCCAATTCCATCCTCCCCCCTGCCTCCCCTTTGCACCTGGCTGGGATTAGGGTTGCACTACTGGGGCAAAGAGTGCTGCTGCGGATGGTCAGTGCCCCCCCTTGGCATCAGTATATTGCACCCACTGAGGCAGGAGGCTACATCCACCTCTGAATTCTGCTCAGGAACTCTGGACCTGTGGAGTTCCCCAGCTCTGCATAACACATGCTCCTAGTTGGGCTTCTCTTTTGCTAGTTCTGCAGGTCCAGCGCTAACTTGGCACTCTTTTGTACATCTTAGTCGTGCAGCACTGCAAAGCTCCACAGGACTGAAACTCTGGTCCTACAGCGTTCCTGCTGCAGCTTCAGAGAACAGATCTAGCCTTTAATTTTAGTTGGCTGGGGTCCAGCTAATCCTGGTTTGACTGAATAGTTAGTGTAATGTTTAGTTTGGCTAAACATTCATTGATTTTTAAAAAAACAATCTTACATTTTTCATACATGTATAAACCACTGAAGTTGAAGCACACTACAGCAGTACTATGTGCTGGTCATTATTATTATTAATGTACTGTATGTTAACCTGATCAAGAACAAACAGAGCTGTTGTTGTCCTGTATAGCCCGTGATGCATGGAAAAAGAAATACTTTGAAACTAAGAAAGCTACCACTTCATTGGAGGACATTTTAAATAAACTGCGACAAGATTTAGAGCTTTACTACCAAAAGTTACTGTTGCAGCTGGAAGCCAGAGATATCAGGAAACGACCAAACAATTTAACACACATTGCAAACGCCAAGGTAATATCATTTGTTCATATTTGTCAATTCCTTTCTCTCTTTCCATGAAATTTGGCTTCTGTTATAGAGTATAAATTGTAATAACAAATTTACCACCATAATCCAGAGATTCCAAATTTTACTAATTGTTTCTGAATGACATTATCTGTAAAACAGTCATATGTCCTTCAGAGGTGAGCATAGCCCATCTAATTTAATCAGTGTACACCATTGACCAGGTTTGTTTTAGGGATTTTATATCTAAAAAAAAGCTTAATTAGTTTAGAAAACCATTTACCAAGAATAGGAGCATTAGTCCATTTGCATAGAATAAGCCATTCTGTTTGCATAGGCCAAGTGTGGACCATCCCTGCTGATCTTATAAATTACTCTTTGTTTGCCCAGAGTGTTTCATGGAAGTAGTATACCCCCCTATTCCATGAACGCTGGATGAATGCATGAGTGTGCATGGAAGAACACAGTTTACTTCTTTTCCATATGGTAACAACTTGTTTAGTTTTGTATAAACTAGTATTTTTTTTAATATAACAGATTTTTCATGAATGAATTCTATGTATCACGCTTTGTATGCTGGTGTAAAGATGTTCCAAATGCTTGTGTACAACAGCACAGCCATAGCTCTGTGTGCTCACTGGGCACAAATAGCCTTTAGGAAGTACGTAATCTTTCTGCAAGAACTTACTCTGTTGAAGAAGTAGGGAAATAGTAATCTCGGTCTAAATGCCTTTGGTGTACTTGCACTTGGAAAATTGTGTGTAGCTCTGAAACCCACATTAGCAGAAGGAATTGGTGAGAGTTAAGGGAAGAGTAAACTAAACTGGTCAGACAGACTGAGGAAAAGCTTCCTGACAGTGAAATCTCCTAAACAGTGGAATAATTTGTCAAGAGAAGTAGTGGAAGCCCCTTTGATAGTTAATCTGAAACTAGACTAGGCAAAATAACAGAAAACCTACCGTGGCAAAGTATTCGTGGATGTTTTTTTGTTCACATCTGAAAGCTGTAAGTGTAATTATTATTAAGCATACTAATGTTCGTGTACCAGCGCGTGGCTCTCTGTCTGCCCTGCCAGTATTACAGAAGCATGTGCTCTGTCAGTTACTTCTATTACTTCAACCTCACTTTAAGGGGATTTCTTTCATTGGTGTGTAGTGTACCTGTATGCGTAAGCCTGTAGCACAGCTACCAGTAGCAGCGTAGATGGTGAGGCACAGCTCAGACAAGTAAAGGCATGCTTGAACAATGTGCGTATGTACCTGCATACAGACCCTGATGGCTCTGGGCTCACCCTAGCTGTGCCTCCACATCTAGGCTGCTAGTTTCAGTAGTGTAGTGTCCTGTTGCTTGCCCACTGCAGGAGCTTTTCCTCAACCCAGGAAGAGACTCTGGCAGCAGGGAAAGGCTCGGGCAGGTTGAAAGACTCCAGCAGTGGGCAGCCACCAGGGCTCAGGCAAAGGCTCTACCAGCTCCCTGCTGCTGGAGCCCTTCCCCCACCACAGGGAAAGACTCCAGCAACACCCTGCCAGACTCTTTCTTTGCCACAGTGAAAGGCTCCAGCGGTGGAGAGCTGCTGAAGGTTTTCTCCGCTGCCTACTCTCTACTGGAGCCTTTCATTAACACATGTAGCTACATACTGCAGTGTGGACCAACCTGTTTTTCACTGTGCCATGTACACTGCACACCACCGCCAGTGGCATGTAATGCAGATATAGCTGCTAGGATATAAAGAGGTTTTCAAAGGCCTAGAGCATCAAAAAAGACTAAACACACACATCCCCTTCAGCTTCATTCACTTCAAGGAAGTAATGCTGATTTCAGCAGCTAAGGATCTGGCCCATACTTTTGAAAACTAAGCCATTTAATTTTTGAAAAATGACACTGCCAGTGCAGAGGTGGTGTTCTGTTTAATCCACACTATTCAAGAATATAGCAATGTCCTGACTGAGACAAAGTAATGGCATTCTATGGGTGAGATTGAGACATTCATATTTTTTTATATCATAGACAGAGTCCACTCATGAAGACCAGTAGCAGAATAATGTGCTACTATACATTGCCCAAAGTAACAGGGATTGGGAAAATTGTGGGTGCCCCCTGCTCATCTGAAGGCCAGCAGGGCCTGGCTCTTGGAGGGAGCTTCCCTCCTTTTGAGAAAAGACTGCTACAATACAGGACATTTGAGGGCGGGAAGTCAAAAACTGAAGGAGGCTTGGAAAAAGAGTTTAGAGGATTACTGTCGGGGGGGGGGGGGGTCAATAACTGCAGCGGTAGAAAAAATATATATAATATAGCGGAGCTGCATAAAAGCTTTTTGTTTATTCCCCATAGAACACCACAATCATCCAGATTACAACAGTGCAGCACGAAATTGATCAACTAAAGAGAAAGCTGGATAATACAAAAATGAAACTCATAATAGAAATTAAGGTAATCTGCATTTATTCTAGCCAACTTGGAAATTAAACAAAGAGATTTTCTTCGCTATAAAATCTAGAGCCATAATATATTTGAAATTTTTAAAAGTTAGGCAGTATTTGAGGAGATATTATGTTAAATGACCAACCTGCCTTACTCCACATCATGTAGTAATAAGCAGCATTCATAGTGTTTCCATTTTCCATGAACTGCATAAACTAAAGCCTTGTCTACACTGCACAGTTTTGTCAGCAAAACTCTACTGCTGTGCCAACAAAATAAAACCCCCTCGACAAGAGGCATAGAGCTTTTTGCGGCAAAGTTAAAACGACAAAGCATCAGTGTAGACACTGCTGTCTGTTATGTCACCATAACTGACCTCCCCCAGTATCCCACAATGTCCACCGTGACCGCTCTGCTCACTGTTTTGAACTCGGCTGCCTTGGCATGCAACCGCTCCCCTTTCAAAGCTCTGGGAAGTTCTGACAGCGGAGCATGCTGCTCTGCTCCGGCAGTAAAGAGCAAATCATTGCCATGGAATCCTGCTCTCTCCAGCACTAGGTTTATCAACTTTCTAATCCCCAAAAACCAAGCACCCCTGCCCCACCCCTTCCCCTGCCTGTACCCCCAACCCTCCCTAATGCTCCACCCCCGCCCCATCGCTCACTACCCATCTCCCTGTAGGAGAAAGCTGACATAGTAGACAATATAGGCCATAGTTTGGAGACTCTGAGATTGACACATCCTCGTAGAGCCTTTCAGAAATGTCTGATGAAAAGATGAGTAGCGTGATATGGAAGGCTACACCAGCCTAAGAGTTGTAAAGAACCAGCAGACTTAGATGAGCACAATAGAAAAATCTATAAATAAAAAAACACTGATGTCCACTGCTCGCTAATGAAAGAAAGAGGATGCAGAGGTGGAATAAGCATCCCATGAAGTATTTTCAAATCTAAATCAATGACATTGAGGGCATTTTGGAAGGGCAAAGTAAAAAAGGGACCTGAGAAAGTTATTACTGCCTCACATTGTATCCAGACAGCAAATGAAGTGGAACAAAAGTTGAGTATTTGGGAAAACAAGCTCAAACACAGCTCTAGGACAGTAATTCATTATCCAGCCTTGTTTGTAAGACACCAACTTCAGAAAGTGGAAGAAAAACATCTAAATTATAGCTGTTGGAGATATATCCTTGATGTAGAATCACATCTATGAGAGACTGACAGGAGTAAATTCACAATTTTAAACATCCACAGGGTAACAAGGTATTGACATCCTCAAAGGGTACTAATGGAGCAGGCAACAACAGAGATGAGATAAGGGGGCTAGCAAACATTTATAAAGAAATGGAAAAAATTAGTATCAGGGAAATCAGATGGTCTAATCTGAAGATAAAGGACAGAATGAAAACCCATGAGCGTTTAATTGTCTGACAAGGTCATTTTATTCACAGACCAGGTCTGGTCTAGACAACTGCAGTACAATACACATCTTTTCACACGAGCTTGGAGCCAGATTTTAATTTTAGTTATAGAGAAGTGAGTTCAGAGTATGACACTGAAATCAATGTGGATTGTACTGTTGCAACTAAAATAAGAATTTGTCCTTTTGCCTTATCATCTGCAGTGTGGGAGACAATTCTGTCCATTGCTAGCAAAAGTCAAACGACTAGAAAATGTATTTCTAAAAGAGAAATATTGTCAGTTATACAAAGCAGTCCTGAGAGTCTTAGTCAGGCAAACCCTTACTGATGGCGATCGGAATTTGCTGAGTAAGGATTTCAGGATTTGACTTTTAAAGATGACACAACAAAGGAAACATGCAGAAAAGCAGGGCTAGAACTGGATAGAATCAAAGCGTCCTGGAGATGAAAGGCACATTCTATATCCATCTAACCCACATAAAAGTTAAATCTTCAACTTCAAAATCTTCCTTAAATAATCTCTAGTTCTTTTGCAGATGAGAAAGCAGGCAGCCTCTGATTTACGAGCATTGAGAGCAGAGCTGGCACAGAAGAAAATTCAGTCATCTTTAATACTCCAGTCTGAAACACCAATATTTTAGAAGGATCACATTACTTGGTATTGTGTAATATATTTGTATCGAAGCTCAACATATCAGTAGTTGGTTTTATGTTCCTATGCTTTTATTGTACAGACTTCTCAATATGTAAAATAGGATAATTGTATATGTTAAAATAGAGGTATATCATTTATTTAAAATGCCCTAAAATATCTCAAGCTAATAATTGTAACTTAGTTGTAATTCACTTATACTTATAAAATATGCAGTTTACCTATTAGCGTGTTTATTTTTGACTATAAGCTAATCAAATGTAAAGAAATGGCATTAATTTTTTTTCAAATAGTGAATTATGTTTTTTTACATAATGAAAATCAATAGGGAATTGTAATTTGAACTAGTATACCCATAGTTGTGGATAAAAATGTATTTTTGGTCTTTTGAAGTACATATAGCTCAATCAGTTTAACCCACAAAATAGTTGGCAATTTTTACAGGACTGGGGCAGCAGAAATCTGATTTCAGATATCTACTCATTGTGCTTTGAAATTCAAGCATTGTAATCATAGCAGTCTTGTAGTTTCTTTTCCCTCTCTTAAATGTAGCTGCACTGACAATCAAGTGCCCTTGTCCTAGCCATGAGGTTTTGAATTTGATCATGGTCAGACTTATATGAAAGAAAATGTAGAGCATACAGTATTTATTAACCAAGTTCAGAGTGGAGGCAACAGGCATGTTCCTGTATGGAGCATCAGATCTCTGGAAGGGAAATAGTACCCCCTCCATGTTAACTTTTTCCATTCTCTCCTGCTTGCTCCCTCAGTTCCAAAGGGTATTATATCTAGCAAAGCAGGACGCTGCAAGAGGTTAATGTGAAGCGGCCACAAAACTGACAAGGCTATACTAAATTATTGCAAGTGACAGAAACAGACAGGATGTCAGTAATAGGATGTGAAAGTTCTTGCAACACTTTCAAAAGGAGGAACTCTAAATCTTGTGAGCTATACAACCTCTCTGTCTCCAATGTAATCCTTCTTTAAATCCTTCCCAACAAATGAACCAACCCCTGTTCCACTTCAAGATTGGAACCTAAATCCTATGAATCTGAAGTGTATTGGCTAGGACCAATTTAGATTTCAAACTCTAGAAGGAAGGGACTGTCTTTTTTCTGTTTATACAGCATGGAAAACACTAACGGTATTTAATAAATAAGAGCAGAGGACTGGACTTTGGGTTCCATTCTCTGCAGTGATACAGAAAACTTGAAATTATAAATAGTTCAATTAAAATTCTAGTTGGTGAAACAGATTCAAGTGTTTAATTTTTAAAGTTTTAACAAAAGTTAGCATATGAAATACACAGCAGCAGATGAAAAGAGATACCACAGATAAAAGGTGATCTAGTCCCTTTTGTTTTACAAGTGTAAGGAATCCAGATCCAATCTGTGACCCCCTGAGGGCTGGAGGTTTAGCGTTATGGCTCTGCAGCAGCATCCCTTTTCCCCAGAAGCACTTCATGGGAATGTGGCTCAAAATGTTGGGAGGGGAGTGGACTGAGACAGTTCCCCGAAGCATTGTCTTTTCTCAGCCCCATAGAGATTCCCCATTCTCAGATACTGCTGAAATCCCTTCATAGGAGTCAGGTTTCACAGGATTTTGAGGCAGGGCCAAAGGGTGAGTGGCTACAATATGTGATCACCTCCACAGCAGAGAGGACAGCTAAATGAATATCCATGCCCAAATTAACAGCTAACTCATGCTCCTTGCATGCACCTTCTTCAGGGAGGAAAAAGTTTTACACAAATGCAAGGTGTCTCCTCCCTGATGGTACACACTGAAGTAAACCAGGTCACCTCCACCCAGAGTTTCCTAGCCCCTGTAGTCCAAAAAGTCTCTCTCAATGTGATCACACACTATAATAATCTACAAGAATAAATGACAACATATTAAGAGGAAAAAGAGGGAAATGGTTGTGTATTAAATAGTAGATTCAATCCAGTTCTGTAATGATTTCTTCTTTTACAGAAAAAATCCTCAATCTAGCATTTATAGAAGTTATTTATTTGCTGGATGCTGGCTTAATATTCCTCAGTCCCTCAGATGAAGTCTAAAAGCAGTTAGATAAACATTCATACCAAACATCCAATTTACTTCTTAGTTTTCAGCACTCTACCAATGCTTACTTTGTTGGTGTTGTGCATTTTCCTAATACAATTCTGCAGCAAGCAGTCCACACAAACCTGTTTAAGCTATACTGTGTTCAACAGTAAAGTTTTATACACCCCCAGCAGTGTCCATTTGCACTTCTCTAACAGTTATAAAACAGCTTTTAAAGGTTTTATGACTGACACTATGTTAAGCACTTTTCAACTAATAGAGAAAGTACAGTAGAACCTCAGAGTTAAATAACTGACCAGTCAACCACACACCTCATTTGGAACCAGAAGTATGCAATCAGGCAGCAGCAAAGACAAAAAAAAAAAAAAAAAAAGCAAAACACAGTACAGTACTGTGTTAAACATAAAAAAAAACAAAGGGGAAGTTTAAAAAAAGATTTGATAAGGGATCATTTGAATTAAGATGGTTAAAAGCAGCATTTTTCTTCTGCATAATAAAGTTTCAAAGCTATATTAAGTCAATGTTAAGTTGTAAAATTTTGAAAGAAAATCCATAATGTTTTGTTCAGTTATGAACATTTCAGAGTTACAAACAACCTCCATTCCCAAAGTGTTCATACCTCTAAGGTTCTACTGTAACATCAGTTGCAAGTTATAGCATAGTCAGGGCCTAACTTGACAATGTTAGGTATTTAAACCAAAATCCTGATTAAGGAGGGGGGAATGTCAGACTCCTATTAATTATTGAATCTGTGGACACAGTGAAATAAGACAATATCAACATTTAAAAAACAACACTTAGTATATCAACTTAAGTGCATACCTGAGTAGTCCCACTGACTTCAATGGGAATACTCATAGCATATAAAATTAAACAGATGCGTAAATGTCCACAGGATATGGGCCTATCTTTGTAACAAATACACAGCAGGACTAGAAAACAGTTTTCTTTCTTCTTCTTTCATTGCAGTATGTTCAAAGACAAACCATAGACTCAGAAAATTTGGATTACACCTCACTTTTAAAATGTTATATACAGAAAATCTCTCAAACACAGCTTAGTAGATCATTTATTTATGAAATAATCCTTGAAACATTAAAAAACAAATATTGTATTTTGCTTCTAGGAAGATGAAAGTGCCATGAATTGTTCTTTTGCCTCAGCCTTAATATTTCCTTTCCATTTTAACAAAACTTCACTGAAATACGCGCGTGAGCACACACGCACACTCGCTCTCTATAAATGTTTGCAAACATCTTAATATTTCATTCAAAATTCCCCTGGCACAATGAATCATCAGAGTATATTAGGACTAACCTGAGATTTTCTCATTCTGAATATTTTCACATTTTATAAGCAACTAGAAATGAATATAGGGTCCTTTTATTCAGCTTGAGTTTTGTGTAAAGAAATGTGAAAAACACCATGCTAGATCAAGGAATCTATCCTCTTTAGTTGTCAGGAATCACAGCATTTAAAGACGAAAAACATCTATTAGATTATCCAATCCATCTCTCTACTGATACAGGATTGTTCTCTCCGCAAGATCTACATAAAATTGACCTAAAGACAGATTTTTTCAGGGTACCATGTTATAGCCAAATTCTAACCTCACTTTTATCCATACAACCCCTTTAACTTGAACAGAAACATGATTTATCCACACAGACAAGATCAAACCACAATATAGCACAAATGAAGCACTAGCACTAATAAATACTGTGCCCCAAAACAAATTCCAATGTGTAGATGGGCACCTTTTCTGAAAAAAAAAAAAAAAAAAAAAGTGTTAAACTAGCCAATATGTGTGCATATGTTTCCCATAGCTAGTAGTACCAGTTACTGACATGAAGGATGAGGCGAATAAACCTCTAAAATACTTAGAGAACATCATACATTCCTCTGATTATGAATTAAAAGCACCATGTAGACTTTACACTAGCATCAGAAATTACAGCAGTATGGTGACTACAATTATCTAGTTCAAAAATGTAGACACTTAAAAATGCTAATTATGAAATCAATGTGTTCAGACAAGTCATAAGAAATGCTTATCATCATATACACTTTAGAATGCTGCTTTGAGAAAAATGGGCTCTCTTTGAAGCCCAAGGTTTTCTGGGTTTTGAAGTTGTAAAAAAAACCTCACAATGTTATGTAAACATAAAAAGAATATTTAATTCTTCAGTTTCACTGGCAACAAAGCTAAATGCTACAAATAATTAAAACCTTCACAACCTTTACAGAATAAAGAACAGTAATTGGTTATGTTAAAGCATTTGTGTTGAGCAGAGCACCTCATTCTCATATGCTCTCTTTTAAATGGTTCAACGTACATATGTTAATATATATTATGAGTGTCAAGTTCAAGGTCTGATGCAGTTATGAAAGTTGTGAAAATGAGAATAACCAGAACCTGTTAAAACAGTGTTAATGCAATGTTAAATACTTTCTAAGGTATAAAGCACAGACTGACAAGATGAAGTTTTGCTTGTAACCAGTGCATGCTTGCAAGAAGGCATAAGACAGTATATTAGCCATAACTACCACCAATTAATTTTCTACAGTCTAAATCCAGAGGTAGTGTTCACTATCCTATATAGTTGCTATGGTCTCAAGGCTCGCCACATTGCTTCAGTCTGCTGCTCTGCTACAGAACTTCTGGAGTAGTCAAGACAATTTCCATTCCACATGCCAATACCCCTTAAACCACGTTTCTTTGCAAACACTGCCTTCAGGGAAATGCTCTGCGGATTATCGTACCATACTTGATGAAAATGACCAAGAGAGTCCTATAAAAAGTTCATCGGACATTTGTGTTAGCATATATTAACACTGTATACAAAGAGGTTAAATGCAATGAATCAAAACTATAATTATAAATGAAGTAAAAACTCAGATGAATAAAATGTGTACAGTGCTTTTCCAGACTTACATTTAAAAGCTCTCCAAACAAGACAATCTAAAATTCCCTTTCCAAAAGTGCAAAGAAGCTTCTTAAAAGGATGTGTGTGTGTGTGTGTGTGTGTGTGTGTGTGTGTGGTTTAAAAACAAAACAAAACAAAAAAAACAAAAAACCCCACAACTCCAGCTATCTTTCTTCGACAATGCACAGACCAACAAACATCTCTGCTTTCTTACTAGTATTTTTCTCTGATCTCCAGACAAGCAACCACAAATGAGTTACAAAGATGTTTGTATTAATTTTCGTTAAATGAGATGACTAGATCTGTGTGTATTTTATTGATAAATTTAATTTAAAAATCTGATAATATCAAAGGCTTGGGCTAGGATTTCAATCGTGCAGTCTAATCTAGTAAATGAAATTCAGTCACAGAGTATGTGTTTTTGTTCCTAGCAATAAACATAGGTTTAGAAAAAGTTATGGAATTTTGCTAAATAAAAGTTATATTGCTTTCAGCTGGTGATGACTTTTAAAGAGCTTTTAGTCAGTCATCAGTGCACTAAAGTTATACAAAATTTAATACCAGGTAACTGACAATCCATCACCAACGGAACCATAAGAAATATTTACAGCTTTATAAGTGCACACCAATAATATATGGGCTCAGTCTTCCACTGCATCCAGATGGAGTTTGGACACAGTGAAAAGGGGACGCCAAAGGGAGACAGTTGCAGCTCCCTGATCTTGTGCCACCCAGCACCAGCCGCAATTAAGAGCGGCTGGGATCCTGTTTTAACTTACATCACTGGCAAAAGGTTCCTTAGGGGCCTTATGACAAGGGAGGATAGGTATAGTGGAACTCTGTCCTACCAAACCCCCTTCCTGGCATCATATGCATCCTCCCTCTCAATGAAGAAGTGGGAGGCTAGTGCAGGAGCCAGCTCTGCCACTTCTGCCAGCATTATGTCAATGGAGAGTTCCCCTGCACAAGTTAAGCTGGAATCCATCCACTCTGCAACACATAAGCATCCAAAGTGGACAGATCACACCTGAGAATCTAGCTTTATGAGAACAGAACTAAGGTTCATGTACATTTAGTTCACAGCTCAAACGTTTGTCTAGGAAACTGCTTACCTTATATTCATAATATGGAGCCTTCTGCTCCTCATCCCACAGGCTCCCAGAAATAGAACTATTCACCTGCTTCATTATTGTTCCATAGGTGACCTGACGCCCTGCAGCATCACTGCATGGAGCCCCTCGGAAAGGAATATTTGGGAGGGAACAAACATGATCCTGAAAAAACAGGGAATTCTGGTTCATGTTTCTTGGATTTATTTAAACCCTTCAGAAGGGATAAGCCTGGAAGAAAGTCAGAAAGAGGCACCTGCCAAAAATAACTAAATATTCACACCAGATATGGATTACTATCTGTTTCAATAAAATGTAGAGAAAGAAGTTCAATTGAAGTTCAATTTCATTTAATTGAAATGAGTAACTTCCAGCTCCTCATACTGGTCTACTGTAGGAAACAACACTAATATTCACTTTATATTATTTGTATAATAAAATAATTAAATAAACAAACAACATTTTGTACTTGTAGCCCCCTTGCTAATTTGGCGGCTTCAGAGAAAGAGGAGCAGAGGCAGAGACTGGATCTTCAACTGAGACTGCTTGATTCACCTATGCTTGAGCCCCAGTGTCTGTAGGGGCTGGCCCAGGAACCTGACTGACATGCCTGGACAATCAACTGCAGGTCCCAGAAAGCCTTCATATGCCTGGGCCACATGACTGAGCATGGCAGGGACCATGTGAGGAGGGAGAGCTGATTTCAGGAAGTCATGTTGGAAGAGAAGCAGCCTCAAGACAGCGTCTCTCTGCAGTAGAAGGGGAGATAGCTATTTTGACTCTCCCTATCAGAGGGCCTGAGACTGACCTGGAGCCCCTAGCTCCACAACAGAGAGACCAATCCCAAGATTCTGCTGCACCAGTGAGCACTGAAAGCCAGCAGAACCCAACAGTCAAGGCTCAAGGCCACCAGGGACTCCATTCAACTGAAAGGAAGGACTATCAGTTTCCCAGGAATGGATACCAGCCATCCACATCAAACTCCAATCCCTCCACCCCCAAGATAAGGTCTCTAGGGAGCACTGGTGGTGGCAGGGGGAAGAGGGAATTGTCATATCAATTTAGTGTGAGGGCTTTTATTTGCAGGATTTGGGGGGGTAAGGAGCTTATTTATTTAACATCTTTGATTCCTTTTCCTGTTCTCTTCCCCTTCCTTTTAATTTACCCCTATCCTTTTCAGGAATTAAATGCTTTTTATGTAATTCCTTGATTTATTGTACCCATAAATTATAATATCCTAGAGGTCACAGGGTTGATTACGGATTTGCACACCTGAACACAGGATGGAGGCACCAAGCACTAAGAACTCAAAGACCACTGGTCCTAAAGGGGGTCACCAAATCCCTGTAGAGGGATAAGAGGCTCCACTACCTTCAGAAGGGATCAGGCTGCCCCACAAGAGGGAGCTACATACTTATATAGCTCTTTTCATCCAAAGATTTCAAAGCACTTTTGGGTATCCAAGTATCATCATCTTAATTTTACACAGGAGGAAAGGGAGGCACAGAGGTAAAATGACTTGCCTGGAATCACACAGTAAGTTACTGGCAGAACCAACTAGAACACTGATATCTTAAGTCCCTGTCCTGTGCTCTTATCTTAGAGACCACACAGTCTTTGCATTTCCTAACTGTTTAAAAAAAAAAAAAAACTACCAAAAATTATATAGCATATCATAGAAAAAATATCAAAAACACAGCTATGATAGAACTGCCTTAATCTTACCTTAGACAAATTCAGACATCTATAATCATAGCCATACCAGGGAACACCCATCACAAGCTTCTTTGGCTCAATGCTCATGTTAATGTAGTCATCATATCCTAATTTAAAAGAAAATATGAATTTACATGCATACTTCTTTTTTCTGCTGTATATATTTACTAACTTGCCAATGTAATATAAGGTAATGTAGTTAATGCAAATCCATAAGGGTTTATGGAAAACAGACCCTGTTAAACAAACTTGATATCTTTTTTGATGAGATTACTAGTTTGGTTGATAAAAGACAACAGTGTTGTCATAAGACTTCGGTAAGGTGTGTCACTTGATATATACCACATTTTGATAAAACACCTAGAATGATATAAAATTAACATGGCACACATTAAATGGATTAAAAATTTGCTAACTGATAGTTACACATTTTAATACCTACACATGGGAAATCGCTTTGGAGTTGGTCTGTCTCCAGTGGGGTTCTGCAGGGATTGTTTCTTAGCCCTACACTAAGAACATAACTGTTTACCATTTTTACCAATGACCTGGAAGAAAACATACCATCATAAATGATAAAGTTTACAGAGGACACAAAAATTAAGGGAAACAGTAATGAAGAGGACAGATCACTGATTCAGAGCAATCTGAAACGTTTGGTAAACTATGCACAAGCAAACGGTGTGTGTTAATACAGATAAATGTAAATGTATACATCTAGGAACTAACAATGCAGGCCACACTTACAGGACAGGGGACTCTATTCTGGAAGGCAGTGACTCCGAAAAAGATTTGGGGGTCATGGTGGATAATCAGCTCAATATGAGCTCCTAATGTGACGCTGTGACCAAAAGAGCTAATGTGATCCTGATATGCATAAAAAGGAGACTCTCAAGTAGGAATAGAAAGGCTATTTTACCTCTATATTTGGCAATGCTGTGACTGCTGCTGGAATACTATGTCCAATTCTGGTGCCCACAACTGAAGAAAGATATTGATAAATTGCAGAGGGTTCAGAGAAGAGCCATGAGAATGATTAAAAGATTAGAAAAAAATATAGTGATAAACTTATAGTGATAGACTGAGCTCCGAAGAGAAGGTTAAGTGGTGACTTGACAACAGTCCATAAGTATCTACATGGGGAACAAATATTTGAGATAATAGATTCTTCAAACTAGCAGAGAAAGGTATAACACGATCCAATGGCTGAAAGTTGAAGCAAGACAAATTCAGACTAGAAATAAGGCATAATTTTTTTTAACATCAAGAATAATTAACCACTGGAACAATTTACCAAGGGTCTCCATTGCTGATAATTTTAAAATTAAGATTGGATGTTTTTCTTAAAAGATACGTTCCAGTCATTACTCTGGGGAAGTTATATGGCCTGTGTGATACAGGAGGTCATAATGATCCCTTCCGGCCTCAGAGTCTATGCCTAGAGCAGATTTCTCAACACTAATGAAGCAAAGGTTATCAAGGCAGATATTCAAAATACAAATACATCTACGACCCTCTTTCCAATGTAATTCCTTTGATATAACATCCTTTTACTGTTTGATCTACCATATGATTAATTTATTAATAAAGAAATGTCTAAAATCATATAAAATTAAGTACTAAAAAGACTCAAGTATCAACTATCTGCAAGACATTAGGAAGCTCCAGGGAAGTACACCAATTAGCTTTCACAGCCATGCTTTCATATGATACCCTGGCCAGCGAGGAAAAACAAAGGGCGTTTCAGTATATGCAGAAAGCTGCCAACATTACTGAAATATGAATTCTAAATACAAGAAAGTTCTACATGATGCACAGAAAGGAAAGATAAAGATTAACAGCAGAATAAAGCAGTTCAAGATGTTTCAGTAGCTGATAACCTGAGCAGTTGTAGGGTGACAAACTGCATGAGCCATTAACCTGATGTGGAACCCTGCATATTTAAATAATTTTCAGGCAAGAAAGAAGTTTAATGGGTGCAGGTGGAGCCTTAGGTAGGTGCCATTTGTGCCTATGCCCTAATCCAACTCTGGCCCATGGGTGTACCTGAATCCCACTGAGGGTGACATATATAATTCAGGTGTCAAACAGCACATGACTGCTCTATGTCCATCCATGGTGCCACAAAAATCTGAGGTTCCTATTCCCCCAATGTGAAAACAGTTCTCTTAGTAGATTTTAGTAATATCAAAGGCTTCAAGAAAACAAATAATGCAATCAAAAGGCATTTAATATATTTTAGGAAAAAGGTGTCCCCTTCCAATAATGCATTTTAAAAGAGAAATGTGCCAGCTGCTAACATTATTGACTGATTCTTACCATCTAAGGTCTGACTGTAGGGAGCATTCGCTCTTGCAATACATCCTGTCCAGACCTGACTCTGCTCATCATAAGACATCACGAACAAGAAATCACAGGCATCTGCAATCCCACTGTAGTTGTAGCATCTTTTGTCTATGCATGCTGGAGACCAAGCCACATCAAAGGTGACCTGATAGAGAAAACCACAACTTTAAATCTAGTGTGGAATTCATATATTCTATTGCTTTGCTGTTTTGTAAAGCAGAGCTATGTAAACTTTAGTGGGATGTTTTCAAAATGCTGCGCTGTTCGATACCCGTGGATTGTAAGAGGAACTGTAATATTTCTGAGTTTTCAGAGCAAATCTGCCTTTACAACTATAAAATTAATATGCATAAAAGGGGCACAGTCAAGACTAGTGGGCCCAAAATCTGATTCACCTTTTTTAAAAATACGTCTGCAAAGTCTTCTATGTGTGTGTAATTTAATACACACACACACAAAAATAGAATTATGAACTATGACCAATGATAATCTATTTAAGAACATGACAGAGAACAGGCAAAAGGATAAAGATAAATCTTTTCAAAGGAAATCTTTAACATCTTTGATTCCTTTGCCTGTTAAATACTGCTAAAGATTTATCAAGTTTTTCCTCACATCATGCTGAAATTATCAGTATTTTCAAAGTTTCATTAAGTCATACCAACAACAACATAAAAGTGATTTACCTCTGGCAGCCAATACACCAAAAAGGTCTATAATGAAAATACTGTCAATTCCAGCAAAATTGCTTCTATTTTAATATTTGAGTTCCATAAAGGATGCATTTTCAATTATCCTTCAGAGAAAAAGAATACAGCCATTTTTGTTCTGTTTGTACAGCACCTAGCTCAATAAGGAGCTTATATATGACCATAATAATATATATAATACAATGTACACTTGGGAAACAGTGCCAGTGGCTTGCACAGAATTTTACAGACAAGTGCTCTTTACATTATGGAATAAATTGCCAGGACATCACAGATTTAAAATCTATCATTTTATAAAATAAATTTTGTTTTCACCTGTGATCCTGGAATTTCTCTATGAAAAGCATCAGTAGTTTCTTTAACGAGAGCCGTTAATGCATAGTATTCAGGTGACATCTCACGAACTTCTTGCTCTATGTCTATATTAATTCCATCCATATACTGCTTTTTGGCCAGGTCCACCTGTTGTGCTATCCAGGCTGTTCTGTTAGCAGAGTCAATAATTTCCTTCACAGGTACATCTCCTAAACAAGAAATCTTAATAAATTACCACTTATTTGAATAATGGTACATATTGGGGCGGGAGGGAATCCTATTCTGCCATATACTTCGTTTCCATGCTCTATGTGGACTGTATAGTGGAGACCAATTCAAGTGTGGGGTAGTTTGGTATTTTTTTGGTACAGTTTCCTTGGGAGATCATACTATGCTGTGAGATTATTCCTGAATTTTTCTTTGTAGTTCCATCCCACTACTTCTGGTTATTCCTTCTTTAGCCACTGTGAACAATTGCTCTCCCTTCCTCGAAGCTGACACCTTTCTGATACTTCCAGACATAGTGACGCACTCTTCTTGTTTCTTTTAACCTTTCCTTTTAAGCAATACTCCTTCTTCCCACATCTTTGTTGCCTTTTTCTGTCTTTTTTGTAATGAGAAGTCCAAAACTCTGTGTACAACCTGTAAGTGTGGCCACAAATGAAGGATTTCATATATAAAATAAACCCCAAATATGAACAGCATTTTCAGCCTCATAGGTATTACACTATTTTTTTTTTTAAACATTTAATACTTTACACACTCCTTCCTCCTAGTATATATTTGGGGCTATTCTTGTCCAAGAACCTTTAAGATTGAGTTATAGCTCCTTAATTCAACATTTGATTTTTAAGTATTATACAAATACATGGAGCAGAGACCTGGCACAAGTCCTGCATATGCTTTTCCTCTTCCCATTTCTTCCTCTCCATTCCCATGTGACCTCTACTGGTCTCTTTCCCAGTAGATCCTTTATTTTGCTGACACTGAAGTAGTTTTGTTACTATTGGGGCAGAAAGAATTGGAGTTTTGCCTGTTTTATACTTTTTTAAAAAATTCTGGGTGGTAGTGTATTATGACCCTATGCAAAAGGGGGTATATTATTCCCTCATAAATTTAATACATAAATGCCCACATTTCCCTAACTGTAACCAACCTTTTAGTACTACCCTGGCTCCTTTAGAATGAGCATAACACAATAGCTCAGGGTCATACTTTCCAAAAGCTGCCACAGTTGTAATCTGTGACCAATCATAGAACTTCCAAGATTTTCTTCCAACATCAAACACAAAGACCTGCAAAAGCAGAACAAAAAGTAAGTGACTGGAAGCACACCAAATGTCAGACTCTCATGACAGTTTAATTTAAATTAAAGCTGCGTCATTCCTTTCCCTTGCATCCCAAATACATTCTAGGTAGAGTAAAAAGTTAAATTATTCATGCTTCTTGAAAGCCAGCTTGTCCTTTACAGATCTAGTGCCTGCCAAATTCAATAGCTGACTGGTCTCAAAATGCAAACAAACTGGCAGGAGCTTTGACAGGATCCAACATCATTTCCCAGTAATTCATGCTGATCCAGTTTATAAATTTTTTGTCAAACAGAAGCTGCCAGATCAAATAAACCTACCCTAATTGATTAGATTAATTGAAACAGTTTGCTAATGAACTAATTTGGACTCATTTAAAACTTCAGGAAGGTCGTCATGGATTACAACTCATTTTATTTATTAAAAATAAGACTGTTTTGATTTAATGGGCTGGATTTTGTAAGAGGTTGAATAAATCATCCATGTAATTTAACAGTAGACCAACATTTGAGGGTCTACTCTAATCAATTTTCAAAGTTTCATATGTAAAGGTGTAATGACCAGAAAGATACATTAGAGCCCAAAGAAGAGACGCAACCGATTAGCCATGAACACCTGAGTAATAAAGACAACAAAATAGGTCACTCCCCAACTCTAGCTTCTGCCCTAAGAGGAGTCACAATTCATATGTAGTTTAGCCTCAATCTTTCAGCTCGCTGGCACTGCCAGGGTGGTACACAGGAGTCCCCGGCCATAACCGACCCCTTAAAAGGGCCGACAAATGCCCTGGAAGAGCAGCGAGTTGCCCGCAGGAGAGCTGCAGCCAGCGGGACTTTGCTTCGAAGGCGCCAGCCCGCCCACGTCTCCAAGCCCTGACGAGCCATTGCGGGAGCTGGCTGGGGCAGGCGGGCGGTGCTCAGGAGCCCCTCCCAGCCCCTCCGTAGCCATGCGACACGCCGCGGTGCTGAGGGCTCGCAGGCAGCCCGCGTGGGAGGGGTCTGGCGGCGGGGCTAGGGGGGACCCGAAGCGAATCCGAGACTCTCCGCCAGGGAATGGGGCGGCAAGGACGGCACGACGCCGCCCGCCAGGCCCATGCATCGGCGGTGGCACGGGGCAGCCCGTAGAGCGGCTGCAGGCCCCAGCCAGGGCCAGGCCGCTGCACTGTGGCCCGGGATCGGCAGTCGCCAGGGTGGGAGGCCAGAAGGGCCGCATCGGTGAGCTGAGGAGGCTGAGGCGCGCAGCGCGGACCGGACGCGAGGCCCTCTGGGGGAGGCGGTGCAGGAATCCCCGCAGGGCCCTGAGACGGGCAGCCCCGTTCCCAATCCCAGAGCCCCTTGCGGCGCTCGGTGACGGGATACCTCGAACTCCCGGGCGCCGGCGATGGGGCGACAGAGCGCGGGCTCGCGGCAGGGGCACGCGCCGCTGCTCCAGCCCAGCCGCAGGAGCGCGAGAAGGAGAACAGGGCAGCCGCGGGACGCGCACGCGCCGGCCCGCAACAGCCGCCTCATGCTGAGCACTCTCGCTACGTCACCCTTCCCTGATCCGGGCACGCGGCAGCCGCTGCCGGGTCTCAGCTGGGAGCCGCGCTTCCGCCTCGACTCCACCTACGGGAAGGGGAGCGAACCAATCCTCCAGCTCTCGCTGCTGGCCACGCCCGCAGTAGCGCCAGGGGTCCCAGGCAGCCCCGTGCCGCCCGCCGGGGACTCGAGCTGACGAGACGGGGCGACACCGGCAGCTCCAGGGCTGCTTGGGAGGGGAGGCAGCCCGAGTCCGGGCTTCGGCTGGAAGCGCGCTGGGGGCGGGTTGTGGGGGAAGCCAGGCTCCCCGCCCCTTAGCGCTCAGCACAGCCCGGCCCGGAGCGGGGCGGCAGGGCGTGTAAATACCGCCCGGGGCCTGGAGACTCAGGGCCAGCCCGTCACTGACCGACAGCGAGCCCCGCCCTCCTGCGGAGCACGTGCCGCCCGCCAGGCCCCGCCGGCCCAGTGAGCGGCGCTGGAGGTGGGAGCCTGGAGGCCCTTGTGCCTCTGTCAGAGTGTGGCCCGTTATTTCCCCCGCCCCCTTTTAACAGCTGGAGAAACTGAGGCAAAGGGAGCAAGTAATTTGGCAAAAGGCTCCAGAGGAAGTAGGCGCGAGGGCCACCCCTGGACGGGCTCTCAACTGTCGCCGGCTCCCTGCTGCCCCCCTCCTTGGTGCCCGGCAGTACTGGAGCTGGAGGTATGCCGGGGGAATCAGGCCCCACGGAGCATTTACTCTAACATAGCCTCGGACTTTGGCTACCTCAGTTATTGGTACCCAAGAGATCCAGGCCTGCTTTTTACAGGCACTGAAAATATGTAACACAAATGTAAGTCCATAGGAACTGCATGTGCTTAGCACTGATGAAAATGAAGCCTTGAGGTGTGTAAAATTGATTATCCTAAAACTGGGACACACAAAATAGGCTCTAGTCCTGCGATTGGCACTGCATGAGTAGGCGCCTGCACAGTGCCAGTTGCAGGATTGGGCCCTGGAGGCAACTTTTAAAAATGTAGCTTTAAATGACGGCTGAAGGTTGCTGCATAGCGCAATAATATAATGAAGCGTTTTATTTCTCTGTGACAAAATAATTGTGTAGTCAAAAAATAAACCTGAACAACTGTTTAATTTAAAGTACAAATATTTATTAAGGGTAACCAGAATTGTTTTCAAAATTTTAAAATATTACATTGAGAAATCATTTTATAAAATAATTCAGTGTTACCTTCACTGTCTGAAACAAAGTAATGTGTCCATAATTGCAGAGAACGAGTATACATACATCAAAAAAAACCCCGCCATTAGGGGTATCTAACTCTGTGAAATGTAGTGTCATGCTGCACACTGTAGTTGTTCACAGGAACACATTGTATGAGCATCAACTGTGTTCTCCAGATCCTCAGACTTCTGGTCTAACCTAATGTGCTCTTCATCAAAGCTGGTTGTGGAGTCTGAAAATAAGAAAATGGGGGGAGGGGAAGTGATGCGAAAGTTATTTGTATACTTTCTCTGGACTCAAATGTGCTAATTCAAATGGATTATCCATGATTATACAGTTTCAAAATCTGCATTTTGATTACTTGAAGAGTAAAGCAAACATCTCAAAACCCTAGGCCAAAGCAATAAAAAACTAAAAAAAAGTTGTAGGAACCAGTCTTTATGCAGGTCCAACTCCCACTGAACTCAATGAGAGTTTTGAATGCAGAAAGACTCCAGGGTCAAGCTTGTCATTTTAATGAGCATCATTATTTGGAATCTTATTTTTTTAAGACAATACACTTTTAAAAATCATTTAGGCTAGCTTCTCCTACCCTTACCCATGTTGAAGTAACATTGCTCTGCAAGTAGACTTTACTGCTTTTTTATTCCTCCCAAAATTTAGGGTTTGGGGGTATTTGGGGCTTTTTTCACATTAGAAATAACACATCCTCTCTTCTTTGTGCTGAAGATTCTTGGTAAACTCTTTGAACAACATGAATAACAGTGTCAAAGGAGGCTGTAGCCTGGACTGATGCACTTCCTCCCATAGCCGATGGGACAGGGGATGCTAAGTCTTCATGGAGTCTAACAATCGGACATCCATGATACACCTCCTGAAAAGGTATGGAGTTTTGAGACTTACCAGCTGGCACACAATGGAAACCAACAAAGACGGGGGCAGTTCTAGTTGCTGAACATCCTTTCACACAGCGCAAAACTGGCTCGACTGAATAGCATTTTGAGGCCACGTTTTCAAAACCAACTGGCTTCTCAATTTTGATGAGTGTGTGCTGCAGTTTACAAGCTACAAGAAGTCAAATAATTGGATTTTAAAACATAAGCTCTAGAAAGCATATACATTTCCCCAGCTACAACTGAGCATTATATAGAAGAATCAGTGAAATCAAAGAGATCTAAACAAACTAGATCAGTGATAAATAATATTTTAAATTTGCTCCCATTGAAGTTGATGGGAGTTTTACCATTGATTTCAGGAGGAGGAGGATCAGGCACTAAATTCTGCCCTGAAGAATGCCAACGGGATAACAACTACATGTCTGTAACAAGAGGCATCCTGCAGTAACAGGCCAAGACAGGGCAGGGCAGGTGTTATGCTTTGCAGAGTAGGGTTGCTCCTTTGTGCAAGTGTGATGCACATGCCTGACCTGCTCCTGGCAACATGGACGGACTACATGCTGCTCACCTTGGGGCACAATTACATTCCTTTTCTTCCATGTCACATCACACCGCCTTTGGCCATAGAGGGCATTCTGACTTCTTACAGGGTGTAGCTGCTAATATGTTTTTGTACATCATGGCAAGATGTCATGTGCCCCCACCCTCTATCCATTAAAATGTTGTCCCTCTATAGCTCCTAATCAGTTCAGTGTAATTAGGAGAGAGAAACTTTATATTTTTGATAGACAATAAAAACATGAAAGTAGTAGAATACAAATCAGCAATGAAGATATGCCCAATAAAATGCCTTTAAAGAATATCTGTTTTTCATAGGCATTTACTGGTCCCTACCTGACTTACATTGCAAAAAGTCATTTTTGTGTTTATATGATTTAGCACACACACATCCCTCATGTAGATGCATGATAAAACACTAACCTGGTATAACAATGCAACAACACAAGACCTTGCAATAAACTACCAATCTCAGGAAAATGTACTTTCTTTTATCTGTGAGCACCAGTCACATTGATAGTGAAAAGCATGCACTCGTAGCAGATTGTCAGGTACTCTATTGTCCACCTCTGCTTTAGAACTTGGATCCAGTATAGCACATATATCTAAATATTGTAGCTATTCTTGAAGCTATTCACTTGTGACTCATGGTAATAGCACAAATATATTTTAGAATCTTCATACCTCCAGCACAGGGCTCTTCTGAGAGAATCCAAGATTGAGCAAAGCTCACTGCATCTTTAGCTACATAGCCACTAGGCATTTGATATTTCTGTTTACTCTCGCCGTCATATTTTCCACAAATACCACATGTTTTTCCAGCCATCCAGAAACCAACTTGAATCTGTATGAAAACAAAGGAAAGGTCAATTTAAATGTTTATTTATAAAAACAAAAACACTAACAGTGAAGAAAAAAGTACTGTACCTTAAGTGTATGTCCATCGTAATAAAGTTTATCTATGCCATACTCTGGGGCTTTTACTGACAAGCCGTCCTTCTCACTGCTGATCAGTATGTGTGCATCTGCAACATAATAGCAAATTGATCTTTCTTTGAAGGCAAAAGTCACTCTTTTAGAGCCTGATCCAACTCCCATTTAAGGAAGAGTCTCCTGTTAACTTCAATGGCATTTGGATCAGGCTCTTAAATTGACAAGTCTCTGAAACCTCAATCCTGAAATCAGATTGGCAAATGAGTACCTCAGCCCCTGTACAAAACCCCAAAGAAGTAAAGGTGCCAAATTAATATTGCTTTGTTAGGCTCTGATCCTGCAAGCAGGTCCAATGAGGGTCTTTGTCAAGAGATCTGATTGCAGGATCAGGGAATAACACAGTAATTATTACATATTAAATCAATTTGAGAATAGCTGTTATAAAATATACACTGAATACAGTCAAACTGTACAATTCCTATAGTGATGACAGTTGTCTATAGAGAGGAATGGCATGCCCTAACATTGTTCTGGCTGCATGCCACAGAAAGAAGCAAATTTTTTAATATAATTTGTGGGAAATAATTTTTAAAACACCAGTATGATCCATTTTAACTGTTTAAGTGAGCCATTATTTGTTTCAAACAAACAAACCCCCCCAAATCAGAAAACATAAATATTGGAAACTATAATAAAAAAATGGGATCAGATTGTGCCAATTGCCTAGAGTCCAGGCATGCAGAACAGGAATGGGGCACAATTAAAAATGACCGCTGCTCTGGCAGAATCCCAGAGACACTTGGCAACACCTCCCCACCCCACACGGTGGCCAATATGTTAGCCAAGATGCTGCAATACTGTAGCTGCTGTACTCCATTGCTCCATTTCGACAAATAGAGCGGGGCTAATTTTTTGTACAAAAAACTTTTGGGACAAAAAAATGCAGATTTGGCTTCACCAAAACATTTAACAAATCCATGTCAGTTTTGCCAAACTGTTTTGGTCAGGAAAAAAACTAAAAAAAAAAAAATCAAAATGTTTGGTTTCAACATTTTCAAAATGAAATGTTTTATTTAAAATGACTTTTTGAATCAAAATCTTCAATTTTTATTGTTAAAAAAAATCAATAATGTTTACAAATGCTTGAAACCTTTTCATTTTGGGTGCAATGAAAAGTTTCATTTTACCCAAACAATATATTTATGTTTTTGGATAAACTCGGGGTGCAAGATTATGCAGATCTAGTGTCCCTGTTTTTTGCCCATCTTTTTTGCTGCCCTCCAAAACAGTCTTGGTGGAGCCAGTACAAAGAATCACAGTGTGGCATGCAGAGGGTGCACAGGCCACCCTGTACACATTCCTCTGTCATGGTCTGTCTGTTCCTTGCCTACCGCCAATGGAATTCTTAAGTAGTGCCGAGGGCCTTAGTCAGGCTCTCTAGATCAGGGTGAATTTTATCCTGAGAGAGTTCTGCAGAACCACGCTCTTAAATATTATTCCCCAGCCACAAGTCAGATAATATTGTTGGGTTTTAATTAAAATACTGCTGCTACATTTATGGGGCTGACCTGCCTGGTGTGGTTCTCCCTCTTTCTTCTTCAAATATATAGCAGGAAAGATTAAATGCAATATAAAATATTCTGTGTCACGTACCAGAATTAGATGTGTATGGGAGAATCTGTGCTGGGGTTTGAACACCATTAATCATCAGCTGGATGAGTCCATTTGAAGGATACATGTCAATCTCACTTTAAAAACAGAACAAAATTAGTTTAAAGTAGGGGTGGGCAAACTAAGGCCTGCAAACTACGGTCCAACCCATCAGATCTTTTAATTCAGCCCTCGAGCTCCCACTGGGGAGTGGGGTCGGGGGCTTGCCCCGCTCCACATGTGCTGTGGCTCTGCGCAGCTCCTGGAAGCAGCAGCATGCCCTTCCTCCGGCTCCTATGCATGGGGCGGCCAGGTAGCTCCGTGTGCTGCCCCTGCAGCTCCCATTGGCTGGGAACTGCAGCCAATGAGAGCTCCTGGGGCAGTGCCTGCAGATGGGGCAGCGCGCAGAGCTGCCTGGCCGTGCCTCTGCCTAGGAGCTGGAGTGGGGACATACCGCTGCTTCCAGGAGCTGCTTGAGGTAAGTGCTGCCTGGAGCCTGCACCCCTGACCTCCTCCCATACCCCAACCCCCTCCTGCGCTCCGAATCCCTCAGTCCCAGCCTCCCGCATCCCAAACCCCTCATCCCCAGCCCAACCCCAGAGCCCGCACGCCCAGCCGGAGCCCTCACCACCCCCCCACACCCTAACCTGCTGTCCCAGCCCGGAGCCTCCTCCCACACCCTGAACTTATTTCTTGCCCCACCCCGAGCCTGCAGCCACAGCCCTCACCCCCTCCCTCACCCTAACCCCCAATTTAGTGAGCATTCATGGCCCACCATACAATTTCCATACCCAGATGTGGCCCTAGGGCCAAAAAGTTTGCCCACCCCTGGTTTAAAGGAATGTTTCCCTTTTGTGCTAGTTAACTCACAATTCATAAACACTGTAGCTCTGACCCTGCAGGGTCCTGAGTTCCTTTACCACCCTGAAGTGAAGTACCCCAACACACTATAGGAGCTAAACAGATACTTCTATAATAATTAAAGTGAGTTGATGGTGCTCCACATTCCACAAGAAAATTGGGTTCTCTGTGGCAAAATTATGATCTAATTATCTGAAAATACTACATATTGTAGCATTTTTCCCCAGGAAAAATATGTTTTAAAATTTTATTTAGACATTACATTTACCATGAACAGTTTAGTTCCCCCAAAATATTTTAGCAATCATGATACACTGTTCATAATGTTTAAATAAGAATTTTTAACAGAGTCAGAAAATAAAAGACTGTTTCCTTATTAAATTACCACTTTAAAATAAAAATGATCCATAAGAATGGAGATTCAGTCACTTTTTTCAAATGTTCCCAAATGAGCTCACCACTCCTGAAAGGTGATAGCCTATTTGAATTCTAGGGAGCAGTAGACAGAGCCCACCAAACTAAAGGCTCACCCCCATCAGGTGAGAAAGGGACCATAAGATCCAGGATACAAATGATTACTTGGGACAAAACATAATACAAACAGGAATGGGAGCGCAGGTCCAAAGTGTAAAACAAGGGCACTGTATGCGGACAGCGAGCAGGGAACCCCGGACAGCACCCACTGCTCTGTGAGGAGTCGGTGGATGTTTCCTAGAGGAACGCCTCCAGGATGCATGAAATGACAAGGGAATGGAAAAATTCTCCACTGTCACAGAGAACGCCCCTAATGCAAAAGGTGCTAGACCAGGGATTCTCAAACTGGGGGTCGTGACTCATCAGGGGGTCACGAGGTTATTACATGGAGGGTTGTGAGCTGTCAGCCTCCACCCCAAAACCACAATTCACCTCCAGCATTTATAATAATGTTCAATATAAAAAAAGTGTTTTTAATTTATAAAGGGGTTCACACTCAGAGGCTTGCTGTGTGAAAGGGGTCACCAGTACAAAAGTTTGAGAACCACTGCGCTAAACCGACAGACTTGGAGCCTGCAACCTTTTATTTTGCCACAAAACAGGTACAGCACACTGTAAGCTTCCCTATGCTGCCCCAACTTATACCTTATACTAGAGGAGACCACCTACATTTCAAGGAAATAATCTCCCTTATTGTTTTTTGTGGTACATAATTGTACACACTTTATAATATCAAACTTTTCTATTACAGTGTGCAATTCTGCACAGTTGCTGCTGCAATATAAGACAATGTGTGTCCTAAATTGACTTGATTATGGATGTGGAACATTAGGCATCAAATAACGGATCACCTCTAAAATGAGAGAGTAGTTCAGTTTCCACCTACATTCAAACGTGTCCGCTCTGCCGAGATTGTCAAGCCCGATGCTAACTAGTATAACTGCAATCCTTGTACTTGCTCCCTAAGAACTGGACTGAGACAACCAACTAATTTCTCATAGTTTAATGAACAGCTGTCAGGTGCTAAAGATTTTTGGTTAGTACAAACCTCAGCTGCATTTAAAAAAATGACCTACAGGTGTAAAGCTCTGGGTGTCTTTCAATTGACTTCAATAGCCATTGGATGGGCCCTCTGCCATTATCAATCCCCATTAATCCTCAAATTCCCTTGTGATCGTTTTAGCATCTAATTGCCACATTCTCTGGAATTACTTACTGACTGGCAAGTTTGATATTGATTGCTTTAAGGTCAGCAGACTCTTCAGCTTTCTTCATCATCACCAGGAATTTCAGTTCTGGGCTACAATCTTGGGCCAAGACATGGTAGCAATTTGCAGGCATTGAGTAGTTGAATTCAACTTCATTGAAGGTTGTGATCATGTTTTGGGAGACTGAACAATGACCTGAAAAAAAAGCCCACCATTAGTGAGCTTTTTTCATTTTAGGTGTTCAAATGTAGTAATTGTTTTTTTAATTTGTTCGGCCAGTTTCTGTTCTTGCCGACGCTAGCATAAATTCAAAGTAACCCCATTCTATTGAATAATTTCATATTGGCTCCAGTGTGAGAGCAGCATTTGGCCCAGCACTGCACACAGGCAAGCAGAAATATGACCATTACGAACACTGAGATAAATTCTGCTCTTACTTGCTCTGGTGCAATCCTATAAATTTGGCCTATTGACCACAGTAACCTTGATGTGATGTAAATAAGAGCAGAATTTATCTCACCCTGTTAATAATAATTACCACATCATTGACTTCAGAGAAGTAGCACCAGAAGATGGAGTTCCATGACAGAGTATTTGACATCTTATATGGGTTTATTGATTATACTGAGTTTTATCTGAATTAGTGCTGGTTAAAACCAAATCCTCAGAATATCAGCATTCTCCCCAACCCACTTTTCACTGAAATGGCATTCTCAGAAATTTTCCTACCAGCTCTAATCAGCTTTGACTTCAATAAAGTAAAATCATGGGAATTTGTCCCAGTGGGTTTACGCTCGTGTAACTGAGAGCAGAATTGGCTCCTATATGTTTTCTTATTAAGTTTCTGAAACAAATGTAGAGACCAATTCTGCAGTCCTCCACATTGGGCCAAATTCAGCTGTGATACAAATCTATTGACTTCAGATGAATTGTGTCCATTTGCACCAGTGCATAATTTGGCCCTTTCATTGAAGATTTTACCTGAGAAAGGATCGCACAACTGGGTCCTTAATATTTCATTATTGAAAAAGTAAACCCTTAAAAACACAAATAAAGGAGGTGAGATTATGGCCAAGATTTGCAGAAGTGATTTTGGGTGCTTTTTAAGGAGTCTAAAGTTGCTTGCCCAAACACCGAAGTACTCAAAATTATTGATCACTTGTAAATCTTGGCCATACATTCCAATCTAATTTTATCCCAGGATTCTTAAGAGATAATGAATCTGACACAAAATAATGTGCAAATTTGGGAGAATGTGTGTTTTTCACTGCTGTCAATGGGCAGAATCAAACCTTAATTCCTGACCTGGATTTGAATATTTGTAGTCATTAGTACAACATATGGTACACTGAGCCAAATTCTGCTCTCATTTACACCTGTGCAACCTAGCTCACCTTGATTATAGATGTAAAGTTTTTATTTGCAGTTCAATTTATTTTTTAATAAATGTAAAATAATTCCAAGTAATGAAAAAAAAATGAAGATAGTAGTGCATGCCTTTGAAGATGATTAATTACTGACCTTTTAGACTGTCAATGACTGAGGATGGTATTTTAGTGAAGAAATTCCAAGCAGGATACTGCAGCACTGAAGTTGATATATGTGGCTCTAAAGGGAGTGGCAGTGGAAGGCTAATGTCTCTGCCATAAATTGTGAGCTGAAAAGGAAACAGAAAACAGATTAGAATATAGACTATGCCAAATTTCTGCAAAACCAGTATTTTTATGGTACTATTCAAAGGGGGCTGTGTTATGCATTATCTTTTCACTGATCGAAATCTACATGGGTCACAAGTGAAAAGGAATGGAAGTCCCTATTTGTCTACACTACACAATGACTGCACAGGTGGTACATATGAAGTCTCTGGAATAACAAAAGGTGATGTAGATTAGCTCTGAGGTTCATTAATGGAGCTCTTTGAGGAAACATATACCACAGACCTCCACTGCCCAAATGGCTTGGGACCTGTTTACATGAGAGAGAAACTTCCCAGGTCTGAACTACCAGAATCAAGATCAGTGAAGCCTCAGACTGGAGCTATATCATTTTGAAAGGGCTGCTGATAGGACATTATCTGTCAGGGGTCCTCAACAGAAATGTGTTCTCCCTGTTCTTGGCTCAACAGAGCCTGGATTTGTCAACCTTCCAAGCATGCTGTTCTCTTCCCGGATATTTGAGGAGGTGATACTCTGAAGGCTGAACTGTTTTTTGTTAGTTAGTTAGTTGTTTGTTTCTTTGTGTATTTGTTAGGCTGGCGCTATTTTATTTGCTGATTTGTTTTTTATCCATTTGAGTAGGGAAAAGTCAATTACAAGATATTTTTATTATGAAACAAAATTATGTAAAAGCAGCAAGAGCGTAGAATAGGAGTTTATTCCTGTTTATATAAACTGAAAAAAATATTTGTGGCTCAAGCCAAAACTCTTAACCTTCAATTTTGTGAGCGCTAAATTCTCTGGCAAACCTCTTTTTAAAAAAAATAAAAAAAGTAAAATATTTACATCAGGTAGCTTGAGAGCAACATCACAGGTTCTTGGAGAAGTTAGAGCCACAACCAGAGTAGCCTGTTGAGAGGGATTGTTCTGTTCCCTTTGGGAAAATCCAAACATGTATGCAACTCCTGGAACAAATGTGTAAAACCTGGAAGAGGGAATAAGTGATGTAATTGATTTTCTGTGGAGAGTTTTATTTAAATTCCATTCATACCGAAACACTCATAATGAAGTAAATGCTGTATTTGGCATCGGTTAGAGAGCAAGCCTGTCACCAAGCAGTGCATGTTAGTATGTGGTACAGTGCAGGGCAGGAGAGGCAGCAGTATCAAAAACACTGAAAATTGCTACTGAATTCAGGAGGCCGCATGGCAGCATGCAGTAAGCGGGGTGGGATAGCCAAGCAGCGTTAAAGACATTCAATGTTGAGAATTGGGCACCCCCAATCCATTAAATACCTAAAAAACAGACAGCTTGTTATTAAAGCCCCACTATGTGTTAACAGGATTCATTAGCATGGGCCCTTACGCTCACTTGGATTCTCACTGTGAAAAGATGAGGACCTCATCATCAGTCCCTATTATAGGTTTGGGTCCTAAATAAGCAATACAAAAAATTGCCTCAAAACAAGTGTTGCCTCCAAAAGAATAAGAATGAACTCTGTTACACTCCGTCCCCTGTTCATCCTCCACAATAAGTGCATGTATTGTACATGAAAAAATGCATTCAGAACAGAATTTTCCAGGTATCCCATTGGATAGTTTCTATCTAGGGTAGCAAGAGCAGATATCAGCCTAACCAAGTAATCCAACCTAGTTTAAACTATGTTCTCCTCAAGCATCTGGTGGTAATTTGTTAACCAGGCAGCTACTATCCCAGTGTCTCTAACTAACATGTACATGTATGTATTCAGGTATCAAGAGAAGTTGTCATCTGTGTGTCTCCATGTTGGACAACATTGAAAAAAACCCACTGTAGTGTGGCTGTGAACCCATAAAAGAAACCTATTCTGAATCTAGCAATGCACCATTTTCTTATAATCATTGCCACATTAATTAAAAAACAAGGAGTACTTGTGGCACCTTAGAGACTAACAAATTTATTTGGGCATAAGCTTTCGTGGGCTAAAACGCACTTCTTTGTATGCATGCAGTGGAAAATACAGTTGGAAGATATATATACACACATGAAAAAATGGGTGTTGCCATACCAACTGTAACAAGACCAATTAATTAAGGTGGGCTATTATCAGCAGGAGAAAAAAACCTTTTGTAGTGATAATCAGGATGGCCCATTTCAAACAGTTGACAAGAAGGTGTGAGTAACAGTAGGGGGAAAAATTAGCATGGGGAAATAGTTTTACTTTGTGTAATGACCCATCCACTCCCAGTCTTTATTCAAGCCTAATTTTATGGTGTCCAGTTTGCAAATTAATTCCAATTCTGCAGTTTCTTGAGAAACTGCAGAATTGAAAAACTGATAATAGCCCACCTTAATTAATTGGTCTCATTACGGTTGGTATGGCAACACCCATTTTTTCATGTAGTGGGTTTCAGCCCACGAAAGCTTATGCCCAAATAAATCTGTTAATCTCTAAGGTGCCACAAGTACGCCTCGGTGTTTTAGCTGATACAGACTAACACAGCTACCACTCTGAAACCTGCCACATTAATGTACTCTAATCAGTATTTAATGAACTTTGTGTTTCAAATGGACCTATTGTGCTGCTCTAAGAGAGACTCATGCTAAGGATTACACTAAAAAAAAAGTGAATTGGAGACTAAATAAAATAGGAGAGACCAATGTGTGGTCTAATCCTTCGAAAATTTCCACATTCAGGAGTTTTGCCTGTGTGGGAACTGCAGGATTGCGCCTGTAATGGTTGAATGCTCATTGCTGAATATGCATTCTCCAAGTTTGATTATGTTGTAAAATAAGTAAAGAATTTAGATTTCAAAAAATGATGAGTCAAATCTCACCATCTTGCAGCTATTTTGATTCTTGAAGGAACTTTAGGCCACTCTAGCTTGATCTGTGTGGCTGGGTAATCAGCAAATTGGCCAGTTACAACTTTTCCAGCAATCCTGTAGTCCTGGCAATCCTGACCCCATTTTAGATAACCCTAAGAGAGAGGAATAATTACTTTTATTTTCAATTTAAAATATAAAAACATAGTAATATCAATATAAAACATTTACTGTTGGTCAGATTATGTTTGAACCTTACCACTGCTTTGTAAGAATTTACTATTGAAGCATCAGCGCAGAGTTTCCATATACTTGATTCTGAGATGTTTGACACAAACACTTGTATCCTGGGTGTTGTGGAGTGTAAGTCTGTGTACAACACAAGCTGGAAGCCTGCCAGCTTTCTGTCATTCCGAATAGCACGAAGAATAACAGCCAGTATTGGAGGTTTACTGTCTCCCAAGAATTTAGGCTAAAGTCACAGGAGAAAAAGT
Organism: Natator depressus; assembly: GCF_965152275.1. Lineage (NCBI taxonomy): Eukaryota > Metazoa > Chordata > Testudines > Cheloniidae > Natator > Natator depressus. The sequence continues at coordinate 78,199,665 of NC_134241.1, read as the reverse complement.
CAGTTGGATCATTTTTAAAAGTAAAGTAAAGTACTACACTGCATGTCACATAAATTAATATTTGTTAAAGGAATGGTCTTTATTAAAAAAAACATGCTATGTGCAGTACTCGGCAGAATCCTATCCAGAAATACAGGGAAATCCTTTAAGCATGTGATCCAGCCCATTGAAGTCATTGGGAGTTTTGCCATTGACTTCCAGGGGAGCAGGATCAAACACTAAACAAGTAAAACAATAATGGAAAAAATCTTTTACAAGAGCAATTTCAGTCTAACAGAAGGAAACATGGAATAGAAATGTGACCTGACAAAGAACAGATCTTTTAGATTAACAAGATTTGGGATTGAGCCTGCATTCTTTATTCATTCAAAACTCATAATGAAATCAAACAGCACAGGATCAGATTCTTTCATTGTATCAAACTGAAATTTAGTTAATAAAATAACTGCCTTCTTAAACAAATACATTTTAACTTTTAAAACCATAATAATTTATGTCAACAAACAGATCTGCTCAGCAGATTTACACTGCACAGAGAAAACATTATATTCATTAAGGTCCAGATTCTGTCTGTCATTCTTACATTGTGTAATACCTGACTATGCACATAGAGTAAAATTTTCAAACGTCCCCAAGTCCCATTAACTTTCAGTGGAACATAGGTTCCTAAATGTCTATGTCACTTTTGAAGATAGGACTTTGGTTCCTAAATCACTTAGGTGCTGTTGAAAATTTTACCCATGGCCTTGTTGAGATGAATGGAACTACCTGCAGAGAAAGGCTCTACTACACATGCATCAGGACAGCAGAATCAGGACCTAAGCAGTACAGGATGCAATCTGCTGACAACACAAACCAAAAATTGCTATAGGCCTGATTCAGATACTTTTATACATGTTGAGTAGCACTTCACAAGTGGTCCCATTTATTTTAATGGGACTACTCACTTAGCAATGCACTATGCATCATGTGCAAGCATATCTGTTAGGTTCCGTTAACCCACCTTTATTGGACATAGTAGTAAGAGCTATTCAATGACAACCCAAGGCACAGTACTTCTATACTAGCAAGAAAGAGAGTTATAATAATTTATATATTATTTAATTATATTATTTAATATAATAACTCACTAATTATATCTTTCCTTTACTAGTATGAGAATTTTACAATAGATGGAAATCCGTGGCAGTGTTGACTCCCATAAAAGCTACTTTGGGTTACTGCTCCAAAAGGTGCAGCACAAAATATGGCAAAACATTAGGTAATAATTTCAGTAATAAAATATATGCAACACTCAAATCTGAGTGACTCAGAGAATCTCAGAAGTTAGAGATGGAAGAGATCTATATTAGGTCACCTAATCTATCACCATGATGGCAGAGAGCAATACTGTACAATATATTTTTATTACTTTGCCCAGTGCTCCATATGCTTCTAATTTCCAGCCTCACTCTCTGTAGAAACTCTCTTGTATAAAGAGGGAAGTAAGAGTAAATTCTACTAATGCCATTGGACTCTCTAGGTCTAATTCTGCCCTCAATTATGTGAGTGTAACTCTCATTCAATTCAGTGAAGTTACTCCTGTGACGGGGCCGAATTGGTCCCTATATAATTAATTCATAATGCATAATTTCCTGATTTATTATAACAAAGTGCATAAAGTAACGTAACTATTACCAGAAGTATAATTCATACAGACCTAAGAGTCCGAATGAGTTACCTGCTGTTTGGAATACTCGCTGTCACTGCTGCTGCTACAGCTCCTCACTGGTTTGTCACTTTTCCCTTGCTGTTCCTTGTTTGCAGCATGATCCTCTTCACCGCTACTGCAGCTTCTGCTGTTACTACTGTCACTGCTCCTGCTGCTGTCGCTGCTGCTGCTTCCTTCCCTTTGTCTAGGTTGCCATGTTTTGTCTTTCATGTCTGTATTCCTGTATTTGTCACCAACAGAAGAGGAGGAGGAGGAGGAAGATGATGATGAGGACAATGATGAGGATGAACTGGATTGATATTGAGCAGCTGGATCTGTGCGAATTTCTGCAATTTTGACTTTATCTTTCTTGGCAGCCTGCTTCTTAAGGTGCTGTTGCGCACTTCTGTTTGCAGCCTGCAAGTCCAATCAAATGTTACTTTGAAGAATTGTATCAGTTAGTGAGGCAGATTTTTAAAAATTCATTTTCCCATCATATTCAGTGCAATGTTATTGAATTTAAAGCCACTTGCATGTTCTTGACTTTCCAGGAATAATAGCTTCATTGCTTTTCGAATTATATAACGTTCAGGCCTCCTATTCCCCTATGTTGGAAATATCCATCGAAGTGACAGAAGATTTTGTGATTCTTCCTCCAAATCATTTGGCAGGGTTAGCCCTGCCTCTTGACGAACAGGGCACTTTGCCCCATAAACCTAGCCTTTCAGATGCAGGATATCCACAGGACACAGGAGAAGCTTTTTGGAGGCCCAAGATCTCCACACTGCTTCCTTGGCTCTCATCCTCCTTTGTAGCACAGTCAAGTTCACATTCTGTATCTCATCATATACTAGCACAATGCTGCAATGTTTGCGTTGTAAATACTGAGAGGGAATGTTTCAAAGTATAGAATCATAGAACTGGAAGGGACCTTGAGAGGTCATCTAGTCCAGTCCCCTGCACTCAAGGCAGGACTAAGTATTATCTAGACCATCCCTGACAGGTGTTTGTCTAACCTGCTCTTAAAAATCTCCAATGATGGAGATTCCACAACTTCCCTCAGCAATTTGTTCCAGTGCTTAACCACCCTGACAGGAATTTTTTCCTAAAGTCCAACCTAAACCTCCCTTGCTGCAATTTAAGCCCATTGCTTCTTGTCCTATCACCAGAGGTTAAGAGGAAAAAAAAATTTCTTCCTCCTCCTTGTAACAACCTTTTACATACTTGAAAACTGTTATCATGTCCCCTCTCAATCTTCTTTTTTCCAGACTAAACAAACCCATTTTTTTCAGTCTTCCCTCATAGGTCATGTTTTATAGACCTTTAATCATTTTTGTTGCTTCTCTCTGGACTCTCTCCAATTTGTCCACATCCTTTCTGAGATGTGGCACCCAGAACTGAGGCCTAATCAGAGTGGAGTAGAGCGGAAGCATTACTTCTTTTGTCTTGCTTACAACACTCCTGCTAATACATCCCAGAATGATGTTCACTTTTTTTGCAACAGCGTTACACTGTTGACTCATATTTAGCTTGTGGTCCACTATGACCTCCAGATCCCTTTCCGCAGTACTCCTGCCTAGGCAGTCATTTCCCATTTTATGTGTTTGCAACTGATTGTTCTTTCCTAAAAGGAGTACTTTGCATTTGTCATTACTGAATTTCATCCTATTTACTTCAGACCATTTCTCCAGTTTGTCCAGATCATTTTGAATTTCAATCCTATTTTCCAAAGCACTTGCAATCCCGCCCAGCTTGTTATCATCTGCAAACTTTATAAGTGTACTCTGTATGCCATTATCTAAATCACTGATGAAGATATTGAACAGAACTGGACCCAGAACTGATCCCTGCGGGATCCCACTCATTATGCCCTTCCAGCCTGACTGTGAACCACTGATAACTACTCTCTGGGAACAGTTTTCCAACCAGTTTTGCACCCACCTTATAGTAGCTCAATCTAGGTTGCATTGCCTTAGTTTGTTCATGAGATTGTCATGTGAGACAGTATCAAAAGCTTTACTAAAGTCAAGTTATACCGCATCTACCATTTCCCCCCATCCACAAGTCTTGTTACCCTGTCAAAGAAAGCTATCAGGTTGGATTGACAAGATTTGTTTTTTACAAATCCATGCTGACTGTTACCTATCACCTTATTATCCTCTAGATTTTTGCAAATTAATTGCTTAATTATTTGTTCCATTATCTTTTCGGGTACAGAAGTTAAGATGACTGGTCTGTAATTCCCCGGGGTTGTCCTTATTTCCCTTTTTATAGATGGGCACTATATTTGCCCTTTTCCAGTCTTCTGGAATCTCTCCCGTCTTCCATGACTTCTCATAGATAATCGCTAATGGCTCAGATATCTCCTCAGTCAACTCCTTGAGTATTCTAGGATGCATTTCATCAGGCCCTGGTGACTTGAAGACATCTAATTTGTCCAAGTAATTTTTATCTTGTTCTTTCCCTATTTTAATCTCTTCTGATCCTACCTCATTTTCACTGGCATTCACTACGTTAGACGTCAAATCACCACCAACCTTCTTGGTGAAAGCCAAAAAACAAACAACAAACAACTTCTTTATTTGAAATGTAATAATAAGATACTGAATAGGTCTGATTTGATTAGGCTTTTAACTCTTCTTTCCTTCCTTTTTAGTTTAAGAAGTCTAAACTACCTCGCACTGTCCCTTCAGCATATACTTTTTTACTCCTCAGAAAATATTTACAGTTCTAACTAAATCAAACTCTGTTTTTTTCCTGCAGATTTCCCTCTAATTTTGTAGGACCATTTATTTTGTTTCGTTGAATGGGATTTTTTGTTGTTGTTCAATTATCTTTCATTTCAAACCAAGTCAATTACCTTAAATATACTTTCAATTCCTAGGATCTTCTTCAGTTTCGTTTGAACCACGTCATCTGGAGTTGAATCATCATCTTCCTCTGACACTAGGGTTACCAGCTGGATTATTCTGAAAGCTGCTCTGGATCCTGCCTGAATCTCCAGCTGTATTTTGTCAATAGCAGCATCTGTATGGACTAAACAGCAGACACATGCATTAAGTTTTAATGCATACTGCTTTAGTTGTACTGATGTGGAGAAACGGAAAATTTTGTGCATAATACGATACCTGGTTTTAAAACTAATTTGATTTCACCCTCTCCAACCAATCTGTGTAGAAATGTATCTTTTAAGAAAGCAGCATCTCGTAACTGAAGGTTAAGACAGGTTTGGCAACCCAAACTATGTAATTTGCTACAAAAGACTAGTGCATAAGATCTTCCTCCAGCTCTGTGGTAAAATTCCTCTTCTGAGCCATAGGAATATGTCTCGGACATCCCATCAGAAGCTGTTCTTTGCTGCATTAAACAGAAACATGGCAGGTTTAAGGGGAATTGGAGAGGGAGCAAAAGTGACTCAAAAACTGGTGCAGGACTCCCAAGCAGCAGCTGGCCCCCCACCTAAAGGGGATTCCCAAGCACGAAGGGCACTTAGCAAAGCAGAGCCTGGGGCTGTGTTACCATTTGCACTGATTCCCACAGAGCTTGGGAAGCAAAATGCACATCCTGTTCCCTGCCCTCTCCATCCTGCCTGAGGCCTACACCTTCCATGTGGATCTGATGGCCCAGGGAAGCCTCTCTATGAGGTACTGGGAAGAGGAAGAGAGCCCCATGGTTATGGATGATCCCTCCTACTGTGAAGAAACAGCCAGATCTGTACACTTAGGGTCTGCTCTGCACAGAAAAGAGGAATGAGAAGACGAAGAGTAAGAATTCCATCACTTGGCCCATTAAATTCTACTGCAGCGATGTATATGAAGACTGATTTCAAATGGTCTGAACACCTAAGTCCCATTGACTTCAACGGGAGTTATGGGAGCTCAGCACTTCTGAAAATCAGATCCATTATCTATCTATCTATCCATCCATCCATCCATCTATCCATCCACCTAGACCATCTATTATCTATCCATCCATCCATTATCTATCTATCTATAATATACAAATACAGGAGTGTTAATTACCGTTGTGGCACCATTTCTTGAACTCCTTTCTGCCGATTTAAAACGTTGCTCGGAGATATCCGATACAGCTTCTTCTGGTAGAACTAACAATCTCTTTGCTGAAGTTATCTCTTCCACATTTCTTGAAATAGCATAAAGTTTAGTCCTGTGGGGATAGGCATGATACACTACTTGTAAATGGCTCTATCAATAATATACTTTATTCTTTTCTGATTTTTCACAGGCCTGCTATTTTTAATCCAGAAGAGATAGAGTTGATGCTTGGCAGAAGAAAGCAATCTGAAGAAATAACAAGGGTTTTGACTGCTCTGTTTGTTGGTGGAGTCTACTCATCCCTTTCAAAAGACGTTCACAATCTCGGGGTTGTTGGGGGCTCTCTGTTGCTGTTGGATTCCCATGTAACCATAGTGGCTCAGAGTACTTTGTTTTATCTGTGGATAATAAGGGTAATCCAAGACTTCTCCTTGATGACTTTGCCACAGATACTGCCTTTGTCATGTCCAGATTGGACAACTGCAATGCACTGTACTTGAAGCTGCCCTTGACGCTGCCCTTCATCTACTTAGTGAAATGCACACTACAGCTGTTGTCCATATACTGCACTGGCTCCCCATCTGCTTCTGGTTGAAATCTAAGGTGTTGGTTCTATACTGCAAAGCCCTTCATGATTTTGGATCTGGCTCTTTTAGAGACTCTCTGTCTCCCTAAGTCCCACCAAAACTGCTGAGATGAACTGATGTGTTTTGAATACATTCTGTAGCTGTGATGACTTAAGGATTGAAGATAGGGCACTGGCAGTCTAAGGTCCCACCTATGGAACTCCTTCTCTCAGCTAGTCCTCCAGAACTTAAATTTACTGCCCTCCTGAGTATAGTTCAAGACACATCATGTTCTGAACAATGGCTCTGCAGTGGACTATTTATGGTTAATTAGAGTTGATACAGTATGTTGCTTAACGGGGACAGTTCGATTTAATCGGTTTCATAGTTCTAGATGCTAACAGCATGAGCGCATAACAATTATTAACTAAATAAAACGTTAAAGTAGTTGAGCTCTGTATGAGCCAAACAAAGGATTATAAAGGCAGGGGCATTTAGAAGTGCAATAATGGCAATTACTGTACAAGTTAACTTGTATTTAACCACCAGAAGTGCACTGGGCCTGATTCTGTAGTTCTTACTCTGAGTACTCAGGCAAAGCCCTCAATGGCTTCATTGCCTGAGTCAGGACTTCAGGATGAGGACCATTAAATGACAGAGGACTGAAATTGCCGGTAAAGTTGAATACAAAAAAATACATCCTGAACATAGTGAGCAAAAGAAAATATTTAGCATTCTATAACTATCCTACTACAACAAAGTCTTAGCAAAAGGCTGTGTCTTTATCATTTTATAATAAGTAATTCACCATCAATTGTACAGAAGAGTTAAAACTAAACAAACTAAATATAACTGCTGTACCTTGCAGTCACTAGCTTAGTTTCCTGGTGACACGGAGTTGTTTCAAACTTCAAACTTTTATCTTTGATGTTTATTCTGGCATAAAATTTCATTGGGATGTTGGCATGGAACTTGGCATGAAATTCAAGACCACTCTGAAAGTACTGTGTATTGATTCCCATCGTTGCCACTGTATGCGTGTACATGCTGAAAGAGAGGGAAAATATAAACATGCCTAACCATATAAATCGATAAATATATACTTAGCAAGCACACTTTGAAATGTAGAATTCCCTTTATATAAATATCTTTTTTTGGAAATGAGAGCTTGTTGCTATAAAGGGGAAAAGGTCAATCTATTGACAGATAAAGAAATATACCATATATGTGGAGGTGAGATCCAGATGACGAATTGCAGAGTCATGTGATAAATGAATTTAACATGGACCATTAGACCTCCTCACCTGCCCTCTTCAGTTCTAATACATCACCCCAGTTCTTATTCTAATATTAGAAAACTCTGAGCTCTTTCAAACAGCTGCTATTTTTAAAAAACCAACTAGCTCCAAAAATATTTCTTCTTCTCCCCCCAGCCCGCCCCGGCAAAATTACACTAGCCTGAGGCCCAGGATGACCATATTTAGTGCTGCATCAGTAGCAGCTTTTTTATATGTAAAATGTCATGACTTTACATCTGATATCACTCATCCCTGAAGGGGTGGAAATAGAAGCTTTATGAGACATGGTAGAATCCCAGCTTCCCAGTTTGGATCCAGCACACACTGATAGCACTGCAAGGTCTGGGATAACGTACTTTACAATCATGGCATTTTTTAGGTATAGAAAAGCTATTTTATGTCTTGTTTAGAGATACTGTATTTATATGGTTTGCTCTGAGGCCTGGATTAATGATGACTAAGTCACCCAGCAGTGTAGGCACAAAAAACCGTAATTCCAGGATATTTTTTTAAATGCTCTGTAATGTATGTGGCAAATACAGAACATGATGATGTAGTGTGGAATAAAAGGTTTAACAGCACCTGTTTGGATTGACCTATATAACTTACACGTGGCTTCACCCTTGTGAATAATTCAGCTATCCTAAATCTCTGCCAATAAAATTATAGCATACCATCATATTTATATACATATATATCCTAGTTTTCCTCACCTTGGGTTGATATCAGCATGAAGTTGCACATTGGCATCAAAGAACTGCAAAGGTTTAAAAGTGCCAGATAAAGAGGGGGACATATTTACACCAACTGTAAAGAGATAGAAAAGAATTATAGCAATGGCAAAACAATATATTAAGAGTTCCAAATTGACAGTTTTGTTAAAATAATAATAATTAGCACTTAGGGAGCACTTTTTCATCTTCAAAACACTTACAGAATTAAGGGCCCAGTTTTACCCTTGTAGTGCCTACTGAAATGAATCAGGAGTTACACATCTGTATCCAAGGGCAGTATTTATACCCAGCTAATTAATTCTTACACCACGTATGATGTAGTTATGTATTACTACCTCCATATTAGAAATCGGGAACTCGAGACAGAAGGTAGGCGACTTGCCAAGACTACAGAGGGATTTAATGTTAGAGCAGGGATTAGAACTCTGAAATCCCTATGTGTTGAGGTGAAACCATTAAATGATGCTTTTCAAAACTCACCACTGGCTGTAGCGTGTATCAGACCAGTACTATATAAACTAAGTTCCAGTGGCAGGCCAACACAGGTAGGGACAATGTGCCGAACTTCTCCTGCCAATATTGCCTGTGTCCATTGTCCTGCAATGCCTCTTTGGATTTGATTGATCACTTTCTTCACTAACATGTGCCTATCTGATGATTCAGTCAGAGCCTGCAAAGGGACAAAGATCCAGAAGGTTAAGTAGAGGGAGCAGAGGAGCGGTAGGAAACTGTGAAGCCCCTCAGACAAAACAGAAAAATAGGGGCAATCAATACCTTCACTGTCTGTTGAATGAGCTCCTTGTTGACGTCAGCAAAGGCAAGCTCATGGCCAAATACTTTTACATAGGCTGATATGAGTGGGTTTTCAGGAGGCAGTTCCTTCCATCCCAGAACCTAGAGAAAAAATGTTGCTTTATATATAGGACTGCATTAACAAATACTCTGTCAAATCCTGAGGATGTTATCTAGGCTTATTCAGGCAAAACTACCATTGACCTCAGTGTGAACTTGCCCATTTAGTACCTGGGTAAAGACCATTGTAAACAGTGGGCTACACCCAAGAAAGCGCTAATAAAGAAAAAAATCCTATACAGCAATCATATTTTTAAAGAAAATTGATATACTGTATTTTAACATGCACTTTAATTTTGTATTAATTATTACTATCATCATCATCATCTGTACTGGCCCCAGTCAGGGATCAGGGCACCCTTGTGCTAGGCACTGACACATATACAGTGAAAAGATGGTGCCTATCCCTAAAAGCTTGCAGTGTATGGCTAGATATGTCATTTGGGGCTTTCTCCTGTACTCTTCACTCACTGACACTGCTGTGGGAGTTTTGGCTGGGTAAGAAATGCAGTACCAAGAATTCCAGTAATATTTTTCAAACAGACGTGAAGAATGAATACACATACCGTTTTCCCAAGCACCTTCAATTTTTTGTATGTGTCATATTCAGCAAAGGGGATGTTCTGTTTCCTGACGAGCTCTGTTAGGCCTTGTGACTGGAGAGCCACCTATGCAAAACAAATAAAATTAGGCAGACCAGAATATGACACAGTTAAAATACAGAGAGTGGAGAAGTATCAAACATTGGTCTTTACTAGGTGAAAGCCATGAGAAAACTAGTAATGATGGAGAGAGAAAATATGGAGGGTCAGATTTAACCATTGTCATGAGCCGTCATGACTCCATTAAAGTCAATAAAATTGCTGCTGTGTATCCAGTAGTGGATCTGGCTCAAAGAGTAGCGGGAAATCCCTAGTATAACCTTTACACACATATATGTTAGGCAGTTATGGTTCAGGTTTACAGACAGATATTCAATGAGCCTTCTGAGATTTCCTTTACTTTTGTTACATTTTATTTCCACACTGAATGCTTTCACAGCCTCTCTCATCAGAATCTATAGGCCAAGAACAACTGCAATCAGACTTCCTCCCCAAGCCTTCCATCTGCACCAACCCCTATTCAGGGCTGTGGTTAAATGCTGCAGTCCATCCAGAAGGCTTCCATGAGAAATATTTGTATAGGTTTATTGTTGCTCTAAATGTAATATTTACCTCGACAAAATCAGTTGCAGTATTTGCATAGTATCCTCTCAGTTTCATGATTATTGCAGATGGCAACATACTGCTTGGACTGTTCATGAGATAGATTCTTCCAATTGCACCAGCTCTATATTTCGCTATAGTAGAAATCAAAATACAGCAGAGGTTTGGTTTTCATTATGGTGTCCAATGATATCTTGTGCACATAAGGTATAGTCACCTTCTGTGTGTAATCATGTAAATGAGTCTGTCAGCATTGATTTCTATGTGTTGCCCAATCTTCACATGCAAAGTCTCTCTGAGGGGAGAATTTGGGATCATGTCCATTCTGGGAGGTGAGGCGGCAGGTCTGAGGAATATTGGGTGTCTACACAAATACCTCAGTCCATAGCTGAAGTCTAGCGATCCATAGTATTCTCCATAGATCCTGAGACAGCTGCAGTTTAAGAGGTCTATGTGCTTTTCCTACTCCAGGAATGGACAAATCCCACTGCCAATGGCAGGATTTCAGTTGAAATTCATGGCATTTCATGGCTTTTCTATGGGAATTTTCTAAGAATATAATATTAGCCAAAGCAGTTCCACAGCATATCTGGTACTCACGGTAATAGCCGCCAACGTGAATAACCTTGCTGTAACGATAGCTCAGCCTGTCAAGTCTTGGGCTCAGTAGTTTAAGGGCAATGTTGCAAGCAGCAGATCTAAATAAAATGGAGATAATGCTCCATAGTAACTGAATTCACTTTGCATTTATACTTAGAAAATTGTAATGAAAATCACTACTTACAATGGAAAGTTTTACTTCTCTTTTTACTTACACATTAAAGAGCTGTGGGATCCTGCTTATTGCCAAAACCTTCATATGGGAATATGTGAAACTGGCAACCTGCAAACTGCTCTCCTTTAGCAGAGCATTGGCCATAGTTGTTACGAGAGGAAGAGCAGGCTTAGTTTCAAAGATGACAACACAAGCCATCATTCGGACAGTAGGAGTGAGTGAATGGTCCACAAAGATCTGGAGAAGAATTTCCTGTACCTGAAGGGGAAAAACAAAACAAAACAAAAAACAAAAAAAAAATACATTTCCAGGTCCTAATAACTTCTTAGGGTGTATTCTCCCTTTAAAAGAATGCAGTTTGCACTGGTGAGTCACCCACATATATTGAGGGGAGAATAAAACTGAAAGTCTGTCCGTCTGTGCAACGTAGGCACTGATGCACAAAGATAGGTATTATTGGGGCACAATGAACAGAAGTGGGGGGGGAACTGCCATTAATAATATGCCCAGTCTTGCAGCTTACAATGACCTAATTCCCACTGATATCAGGGAGAGTATATTGTGTGCAATAGGGAAGGATCAAAGTAATTTGTATTCACCATTGCTTACATTACTTGCTATCAGTGCAACTTCCATACATAGATTGTAGTCAGTCAGATACTACAGTAATAAGCATGGTATAAACGCACAGACAGACAAATAGACAGTGGATTAACACACACTCTCTTTCTCCCCTGTATTATTTAAGTTAATAAAAGATCTCAACCTACGGTACAGGAAACAGAATTCTTTTTCATCTGGAGTTTATAATTCTGATAAAGAATCCTAAAAAACAAGAAAGTGCCTATACTTATTACATTTTTATAGCTTTACTTTTTAGAATGAGATCCCGCGGTCCTTTTTTACTTAAAATTCCTACTGATGTCAGTGTGAGCTTTGCGTGGACAGCAACCACACAATCAGGAATGCCTGTAATACTGATTATACAATTTTATTTGATTTTTTATATATCCTCACATTGATCAACTTTCAGCTTATGCATTAATCTATTATCTATGTCCAGCCATATATATGTGAAGAGCTAAGGGCAGATCCTCAGCTGTATAAATTGCTATAGATATGCCCATTGGTGTCAGTGGGCCTATGCTACTTTACACCAGCTGGAAATCTGCCCCTAGTGCATTCCATAGCAGTGCTAGAGACAAAACAATCAACAAACCTGGTGAATGGAACCATTTTTGAAAACCGATGTCATGAGCCATGCTAAAATGATGTAACAGTATTTTACTCTTCTGAATTAAAATAAGACTATTTCTTGTCTTAATTTTAAAGTCTCATATAGCCACAATATGGTATATTGTACCACTGATTCTACTACTATGAACCTCCATTGCAAATTATTTTGGGCTCAAATTTACTTCCACTGCAATCAATGGCCAAACTCTTCTTGATTTCAGTGAGACCAAGGTCAGAGGGAGCAGTCTTTAATTGTGTACATAAAAAGCATGACAGGTCTAAGAGATACGACATTAAACAATGTGAACCAGATCCTCAGTTGGGGTAAATCAGTTTAGTTTCACTGAAGTCAATGGAGCTATGCTGACTTACCCTAGCTGAGAATCTGGCCTTGGGTATCTGATATTACATACTGACTGCACAAAAAGTGTGTCACGGACATGACCAGCATTACATTCTGTATTCTTTATGTCCAATGAGTTTGTTTAAACAATAGTTTCACTTACTTTTGAAGGGTCTTTCCTGGCTATTTTTCTCAAGGCCAAAACAGCATCAATATAAATTCTAACTGGAAAAGCCATCGCGGCAGGTGAAAATATTGGCAAGAACTTCAGGATGCGCTTGATACTGGCTGGTTCTCCTGCATTGCCAATGGCTTTCAGAGCCAAGGCCATGTCATCTTCATGGTTCTTGCTGACTGCCTCAGCTGCAAGGTCATGGAGGGGCTGCAAACAAAGCAAGAATGTGTAGCTTTGTTAATTCAGATAATAATCTCACATGTACACACTGCCATCCTTGCCCACAGGGAATAAAAAGCCTTTTGCTCCAAGACCTTGCTCTCTTCTTTGAGCTGAACCTTGCACATTTCATTCCCAGGCTCCCATTACCATAGTGCCAAATACAAAGAAGAGGAAGTAGTACTCACTGACTTAGACTAGTGTAACTTTCCCTGCGTTATACCTGGGCCAGGTTCATCCCTGTTCACCCGCCCAGGGAGTTGCAAACTGCACCTCCCCAGTCCAGCCTGGCCCCTGAGCCCTGGGGGAATTCACAGAGAGGGTGACTCTCTCAATGATTCTATTGCAGCTTCCCGAGCCCCATAAAACAGGCACCAAATTCAGTATTGACAACACCCCTAGCAATCTCTATTAGAGTCCATTAGGTGCTGCTAAATGTGTTCCCCTATATTCTCATAACTTCATCTGAATGTTTTCTGCTTCCCAGATTCATTGGGTAGGATTTACCCATATGACAAGGACAGATTACTTTTATACAGGCTTTCCTTTGTTTAACCCTTTTGTGCTGGTTTTCAAGGTTTAAACACATTCTGATGTCAACAGACCATCTCAGTACTCTGGTACTTCTGAACATAGGAATACACCTCCATAGACTGAAGACAATGATCAGAGAAGACCTGGGACAGTGTACAATCATGAAGTTTCTTCTTAAGATGATCATTTTAGGAGCCATGACTTGGGATATGTCTGGAGCTTCATTTATAGTGGTATTGAGGAGTAATGTTACCAATGTAAAGTAGCATGTACTATATCTAGGAACAGATACCATAGTACTCTTATTATAATCTGACAAGTTGCCACTCATTGTAAATTCAATTTCAACTTGTTTACAGAATCCATTTTTCTTATGGACTATCACTGCTTGCATTCAAAATTCTGAACAGTTAAGGTTTTTCAAAGAGCTTCCACTCACCTTCTAATTTTGTTTGCAATTTTGCAGTTGATCACAGCTGCAAATGATGGAATTTAAACCTCTATTGACCTGATTTACACACAATTAGGTGGGAACTAAACTAGGAGCAGTTTCTGAAATTTCTTCAGGTATTAAAAAAATCTGAAATAAAACCCACTCACCTGAAGAATTCTATTAGGACAAGATGATGATACAGAACAATATCTGTTTATCATGGAACCATATGCCAGGTAAGCAAGCTTGTGAAGCATAGGAGCTCTCTGAATTCGGAAGCTGGTCACTAGATCCTGCAGAAGTAAGAAGCAGTACATCTTAATATTGGTATCCAGTAAAAATCATATTTAGTTGAATGTTCACCTTACCTATTAGAACAAATCAGAAACTATCTTGGATTTTCTTAGGTATTTTCAGTAAAATGAAACCAGACTTGTAACAAATTCAGACATACGACCAGGATGTGAAGTTGTTGTGATATTACTGACGGTAACTAATTTCCCTCACATATTAATGATCAGAGTGGGTCTAAATTGTCCAAATTTCTATTTCTGGAAGAAAAAAATGATGAAAATTTTCATAGATGCGGGGGAGGGGGAAGGGTGGTTGACCAGCTATCATCAAATATCCAAGGTGCTTAAAAATTTTCAATGATTGAAAAAATTCATCAAAATATCAACATTTTTCTAATGACCCTGAACTTTACAGTGAACTGCTTTAAAAAGGAAATATGTCACATCCACCACATATCATTGTGTAAATTCACTAATAAAAGTGGATTGGGGTCTGCTAGTAGAAGGAGGACCCAACACATGGACACTACACCACATGCCAATATCCTGGACACTGCGATCAGCTTCAACAATGGAACCCTATAGACAACTATATACAAGAAACCCATGGATCACCACACCTATATTCACAGATCCAGTAACCACCCCAAACACACCAAGAAATCTGTTATCCACAGCCAGGGACTCAGATACCACAGATTATGCTCTAAGAGGAAAGTCCAAGATGTACACCTTAACCCACGTAAAACCACCTTCACCAAACAAGGACACTCCCCCAGAGAAGTAGATCAAATCATGGAACAGGCCACCCAAATACACCAAGAGAATCTGCTTCAATACAGAAAAAAACACCCGCTTTGACTGCGCACACCTAGTTGTTTCCTGCCACCCCGTACTGGAGTCCATACAGGGTATCATTCAACAATTACAATCCAGACTCGATGTGGACGACATCTGGAAAGAAATCTTTCCTAAGCCCTCTCTTCTGGCCTTCAAACAGCTGCCCAGTCTCTCCAGGCTCATCATCAGAAGCAAGCTCCACACATACCAGGTCCTACCAACTCAAAGCGGCACCAGACCCTGCCATAACAGATGCAAAACCTGCAGACGTATCTCCACTGCTATAATGATAAAAAAAAAACCCACAACTCACCTTTCAAGATCAATGGGTCTTACACATACCTGTCACAACATGTGGTGTATCTCATCCAATGCACTAAATGCCCCAGTACAACTATGTGGGTGAAACTAGACAATCACTATATTCTCAAATGAACTCAAACAGAAAAATGTTAAAAGGTAAAAACACCATATCAGACATGAGTGAACACTTTTCACAAAATGATCACTCCATATCTGACCCCGCGGTTCTCGTCCTCAAAGGAAACCTGCACAACACCTTCAAAAGATGAGTCTGGGAGCTTAAATTCATAACCTTGCTAGACACTAAAAATCATGTTGTCATAAAGACACTGGATTTATGGCTTATTGCACCAATCTGTAACCCACTACCCTCCCGCTTTTCTATCCTATGGCTGCAGTGATGTTAACTGGACACTTCACTTTGAATAGTCTCTTCGAATGTAACTACTTCTGGTAAACAATCTGTTCCACCCTGTGTTTCGCATGACAATAAGGGCAAATCTACACTGCAGCATTACTTTGGTGTAACTACACCTCTCAGGGATGTGAAAAATCCCCATTCCTGAGTGATGTAGTTATACCAACCTAAATGCCAGCATAGACAGTGCTATGTCGGCGGGGGGGCTTTTCCTGCCGACACAGCTACCACCTCTCGTGGGGGATTAACTACGCCAACGGGAGAGCTCTCGCCCATCAGCGAAGAGCGTCTTCATTAAAGCACTACAGCAGTGCAGCTGCACTCATGTGGCTGTGCCAGTGCAGCATTTTAAGTGTAGACTTGCCCTGAGTACCTGTCCTAGACCTGAAGAGCAGCTCTGTGAAGTTCGAAAGCTTGTCTCTTTCACCAACAGAAGATAGTTCAGTAAAAGATATTACCCACCTCCCCCCCGACACACACACACGCTGTCTCTCTAGTAGAAGAATTACAAGACAACAGAATGAGGAATGATCCTATGTACTGTACTCACTGCTACAGCTTGTAAAGTGTGGTCATCAGCTTTGGATAAATGGAAGGCGAGAGCGATAGTCAGAGCTGATTCCAAATAGCTCATGTCCTCATTATGAATTTTTTGCTTAAGGAACATGAATGTCTCAGTAGTTCCTGCTGCACAGATTGCGCTCAATAACCAGCGCCTGTAAACAAGAGGAGGCATCTATTATTTTCATTGTCAGAATTTCTCTATTCAGAAATGTTGATTGAGAGTGATACAGTCAATTACCGATATTGAGGTTTATCAGCAAATTGTTTCCAAAGAGACTCAAGGTTTTCAGGGGTTGCCACACGACAAAGCTGGATAAGTTCTAAGAATTTGGCTGGAGCTTCTCTATTGTACCCTTGTTGATCATGCTGAATTAATTGCTGTAGTATTTCTACTATCTGATAAAAAAACAGAAGGCAGAAGGGATTACAAGATATCGTAAGTGTCTGAAATAATTTCCTGATCTTCCATTAGCTTTATAAACAATGAAAGAGCCTAAAATATTAAGCATCTTATACCTGTGATTCAGGATTTTTCATCTTTATTAGATGAATTGGCATCTGGAATAGTTCTCTTGCAAAATGGTAACGAAGACTTCCATAGTTTTGCAACTGAATTTCTGATGTGCTTGCTTGACTGTTTCTAATATCATTCAAAGTAAGTTCTTGTCTGCAAGGAAAAGAGTGAAATGTAGCCATAACATTTTACTTTGGGTGCTCCATTTGTCTAAGCTAAATCCAGTGGATATTATAGCTGAATGAAAGACTCCCAACAATAACTTCACATTGTCTGCAAATGGGTCAGAAAATTCTCAAATTTGTTCATTATTCAAAATCCTGAAAAATTTCTTGAGGTTATCATTTTACATTTGCAGATTGTTCACAAATTGTTCAGTAAGAATATTAACAAGTCACTCCATGTTGGTTATTTATATAAGCCATCAGGGTGTTGGGAGACTTAACTGAAGTTTGTAAACACATGGAGATCTCTGGCTAAAAATATCAAGTGTAAAATATGAGCACGTATGAAACTTGCAACAACATGAACATTTTTACAGTACAAAGTTTATATTTAAATCTCACAGCTTCTCTATCATTTTAACAAGGCAAACTGAGGAGAAGCTAGTATTAACAGCATCTTATTGATATTTACATTTCTCAGATATTTCAGTTTACATGTATGTGACATGTACCCTATGCAAAAGTGAAATGCTACGTACAGCAATTTGGGCTGCATTAATGACAAAGAAGAAACTTAGATATAGGCAGAGACACATAGGACCAGATTACTCCTCTGAATGCCAAAAACTAACAAAAGAACCATCCAGTTGCAGCAATTTTTATTTTATTCCCAAAGTCTTGGTGAATATATTTTAAAGCTATTCTCCCCGGTCTGATCATTATACTCATTTACAGTGTAATGGCTGAGGCCTACCTTGCCTCCATGACAGCAACACCAGCAGGTTCACTGAAAGGGGAAATCTGATAGACCTGCTGCGACACAGCTTGTGTGATCAGGGTGCCAGCATCTGTGTATTTCATTTTGTAGGTGAATGCAGCTGTTCCTTTTATGATCTTTTCTTTCTAAAAGGGCAAAGAACTCCCATAGTAAATGAGAACAGACCATTGTTTAACTCCAGATTTATCATGAATGAGCCAAATTCACCATTGAAATGAGTATACTCCATCTCTGCAATATGTGTATACACCTGCAGTTAATTTGGCATTATATGTCTATATGTTCCATACCAGTGGGCAGGTAGCACAAGAGCGGATGTAAGCCATTCCAATGTTCTTCTCCATTTTATCCTGGCAGTTGTTGAGGTCTTTGGTTTTGAATACTGTGACTCGGTTACTCTTCCTGTCTTCCTGGATAATGTACCTTGTATGGCAGACACCTCCAATCCCGGCCTATAGAGAGTGATAGAGCTTAATTGCATTTCTCATTTGAAACAGACTTTCATTCCAGGACAAGGAGCAGGTGAACAGTAACCTTCCTGGAAACTGTATCTGAATCAAAATAATTTTATAATAAAAAACGAATGTTTGTTCTTATGACAGAGTAGAATTAGAAAGGAAAAACAAACCTCTTGCAAGTCATATGCGTTCTGTGACTTTTTGACAGTTATCTGCAACATGTTCAGAATCCCTCTCACTAGGTTAACACATGTGACAGGAGTATCTTTGGGGGCATAAATGTTCCCAAACTGCCCTCTGTTGTATTCAAACTTAAAGAGTTGGGTGAGACATGATGCAATTGTCAGGATGAGTTTGGAAGATCGAGTGAATGGATCTCTGGGCCAGATTCCATTGTATTCGTCCAACTGTGGAGATAGGATCTGAGAACAAAATTCAGAAAACACACCTGTCAAAATTTTTGTCTGTTAAAAATATTTCCCCAAGAGACGAATCTGAGCTCCATCATGAAGCCACTTGTCTAAACATTTCATAAAATTATCTCCTTTCCTTTCCTATATTTGGGTCTGGGATGAGGCTGTCAAGACACAATTTCCACAAAGGATTTCTGCCCACCCAAAGTTCTGACAGAGAATAAAACAAATCATGCAACCTTCATTAGTCCCACAAACCTGGTAGTACCATCTGAATGTTCAAGTGGAGAGTGAAAACCCTGATTACACAGACTATCTGCTGGGGAGGGAAATACCTTCCCTATCCCCAAAGCTTCAGTCAGCTTTCACACAAAGTGTTCTAGGAAGCGCAGCCGAAACACTGCTTATGTGTGCCTCCATATACAAATGTTTAGAATTACGGCTGCTAGCCACTGTGCTGCACAAAAACATCATTGGTTAGGAGAATAAGAGGACCATTGTTTTTAATAGGGGAGGAGGAAGGATCTCTGGTTCCTACCAACACAGATATTATGCCCTTCCCTCTGGAGGTGTCAACCAATTATAGTGCTAGCAGCCTATAAAAGGTGTTTAATTTTACAAGTACTTGCTTGTAATCTACAGACGTGAGGGGAAGGGGGATGTAAAAACAAGATATCTCCTATATATAATTCTAATTTTATTCTAAGCCTCGTTCAGTGACTGCTGCTAAGTGTGGATTGCCCCTTTGTCATTTTAATCTATGTCAGTATTCTGTAATTCAGAATCCCTGCATGTTGCCCTCAGTAATGTAAAGACAGAGCTACAGAATCAATAGACATTTAGGGTCAATTTTTGGTTTCTTTTACACCAGTGAGACTCTTAGAGTTAAAAAAAAAAAAGGAGTACTTGTGGCACCTTAGAGACTAACAAATTTATTTAGTCTCTAAGGTGCCACAAGTCCTCCTTTTCTTTTTGCGGATACAGACTAACACAGCCGCTACTCTGAAACCTCTTAGAGTTCAGCTGGGTTTCCCCAGTATAACTGTGATCAGAATTTAGCAAAGTGAATAAATATTTCTAACAGATATTATATTATTTCCATTCAGATCTTTCATTATGTTATCATTATCCTATCGTAGGGTGAGGTACATAATAAATTATGTTGGTGTGGCACAAATCCATTTGTTACAGTAAATGTAACAAAGAAAAATAGCTTCTGGGCCAAATTCTGGCAGTGTTTATATATATATATAAAATATTCCCCACATTTGTCTCTTATTTCCATTTGTTTAGATGCTTAGACCCCTTTTCTCTTGCCATGTTTTAAATTGTTGAATGTATTTTTTTCTAATGAATAGGAACACTCCTATATTATATTATTGTTGTAATTCTCCAGTTCTGAATAAAAATTAAAGCTAAACAATATTGAAAAAACAGATCGAGGAAACAGGAAATAACACCAGGCATGACATTTTATCTACACATTCAGCTTTTCTCAAGCTATGGAAAAGATATGACAAAATGGGGTTATTTTATTCTTGAATTTTTATTAACTTTCTTTTTAAAACGTCCTGTTTGTCTGATAAAGTATTTGCACAGACAGTTGTTTTAACAAATGCCTCTGGTATTTTTCAAGCATTCAGGGTAATTATGTGAATACAGCCTTCAAACAACTTATGTAACTTTGTTTTGAAAAGCATCTGTAGATCTGGTGCCTGCTCCTGCTTCCTTTGAAATCAGCGGGAATTTTGCCATTGACCTCTGTGGTAGTAGGATCTACCCCGATCTGTAATTTTCCATACACAATCTGAGTTCTCCAAAACTTTTTGGGTGCCTACTGCTGTGGAGTGCTGAGTGCTCTGAACTCCTCAGCTTCCAGCAAAACCATCAGGAGACAGGGCATTCAGCAACATGCACGATCAGCTATGAGGCCAATTCTTAGGTCTGGCTCAGTACAAAACCCTGGGGGGGGGGGGGCAAAGAAGGCTTTATACCACCTTCACCACCACATCCTGGGGCCACCCAGAGACCAGTCAGCTCCTAACACAACTAAGAGCAGCCTTAGTGCTGCTCTAATTTGAAACAGTCTGCAATAGCTCTGCATTGTGTCAGCCAAAGACAGCAGCAGCACTACAACCCTCAGTCATGCCCTCTTTCCCCAGCCACCTCCTTAGCTGAGCACCTACACTTGGAACTGGGAGGGGGGTATACAGCTGAACACCCTGACTCTGCACTACCTGGGGATTCCCCCATGCCGGGGGAAATCCTTAACTGACTGCTTATGGAGTTACAGGGTCCTAGGATTCTAAAGTGGTTGTTCTCTGGCTGCCAGTCCATTACACAGGCCTGGATGTATTACTATAACTTCCATTACTATTTAATGCATCTTCCTTTGCTTGCTTGCTTTCCTTCATATACATTGTCATTTACCTTCAGCATGTGATAGTTGTGTGACAATCCACTGATCTCTACTTTGCATGTCAGCCTTAGCCCAGCTCTTGCCAAACCTCTCTCTTGCAGACCATGCAGAATGAGGCCTTCATAGCTGTACAAGTAGGTCTTGCTGTTGCTAAAACCAGGTGCTAATAAAAAAAAAGTAGTTGAAACATCTACTTATGCCAACATTTTTGTGACATTATAGTTCATCATCATCATCACAACAAAAAGTCACATGCCCAATTCTACCCCCAGAAAAACAGGAGACGTTAGTGGGAGAGGTACCAGTATATATGATGGCAGAGTTAGGTCCATTAATTTAAAATGATCAGTAGACTTACCAATGTCATATTTCTGACTCCCTGTGGGGAAAAAAATCAAATGGATATGTGAGACACTGAAAACAACTATTTTCACTTCACATTTAATATACTGACTTATCCATAAAACTCCGATAAAGCTTGTGACTAGGGCTTTAAAAAGTGCCTAAGGGAGTTCAGCTCCATCTCACGTGAAAGTCAATGAGATTTGGGTGCCTAATGTCTTCAGGCCCCCTCTGAACATCCCTGCCAAGTATTATTAGAAAAAAGGAGCTTACCCACAAAAGTGAACATCAGTGCCAGTATGATTCTCCTCATGATGAAGGTGAAAGAAGCCCTCAGGGGAACATGCAGCTTTTATAGAAGAAGAATTATTAACTGGTGGGCACTGCTGGGGTGAATTTTGTTGAGTTATCAACTTTTTATCAAGTTACTCAAACAATTTTTTTCCGATGCTGTTGACTTTTTATTCTGAACTGAAGGTATCGTTGGCATAGTCCCACTCTGATCGTTCCATCCGAGCCATTTATACCTTTTGAAAATAACTTTCAAAACAGAGCTGCTTTTTAGACTTTTTTTGAAGGATCGTTTTAAAACAAAATATTTAATTCATAAAGAAAATTGTTGATGAGCCTTATTTTCTGGAAGTTTCTGGTGCTGTAATGTTTGTGATAACTTTGCCCTGGTTATTCTGACCTGACATAAGGCACAAGAGCTTATCTAACTGATAATGGCTCAGAAGAATTGTGCAAAAACACCAGAGAAGCGGAGAGTCACAAGGTTGTCGTTACCTTAGTAACCATATTAAAAAGTTTCATTTTAAGTACTATTTGTGCATATACTAAAGTAACATAGCAATATTAAACTTGCCTAATTGTTACAACGGCTATGGCCGGAAAAAAAGGTCATGAACTTTTCCGTCTCTGTTTGCTATAAGAAAGAGGTGTTAATAACTTAAGGTATGTTTATACTGTATTGTAAACCTGGGATGTAGGTTTCAGCCCAAACCCTCCATTGGCCTAACACAAAATCTTTCTGGCTTGGGTTAGTAAACCTTCAGGACCCAGGTCCAGGCCACCCAAGAGAAATACGGGGCCTTGGACCATCAGGTTCACTGGAGGCCTCACCCCCTCCCATTTAACTTTATTAATACAGAAGTTACAGACTTTTTTGTGGGGAGGGCACCTGAGCTTGGGGCCCCAGTCAAATTGCCCTCTCTTTCCCTCCCTGTCATCAGCCCTGCCCCACAGACCCCTCCCCTGCCCCCAGGGACGGGTCCAAGCCCGAGTCCAACTGTGAATCAGGTCCAAGCCTTGACATGTTGCAGTGTGGATGCAGCCCAAGCCGCAGACCTAAGTCACAAGAGCCGTGTAGTGCAGTATGGATGCATTACCACAGTTGTGAGACCCGGGGCCAACAACTGTAAATCCAGGTTTACAATGCAGTGTGGATACTCAGTCCCAGGCTTGGAAACCTCAAGTCCACAAGTGAAGAGCCCAGAGACCAGGGTTTATAATGCAGTGTAGACATACCTATAGGTCAAACTGTTTCTCTCCACTCATGTGGGCAGGTTGAACTGGGTTGCACAGCAAGGGAAGTATGGTGGGGAGGGGGAGCAGCTTTATCCCAGCATGACTTATTCATATTTGAATGTCTGATTCTAAACACCCTGCCAGAATTATTATGTCAATGGGATTACTTCTGTAAGTATGGGGAACAGGAGTTGAGCCATGAGCAAGAGGGCTGTAATTTCAAGTATCTCTTCTTTTTGTTTTCAGGCAAAATGCCTAGATTTAATTTATTATTCTTAGCAAATCCAAAATACAGTTTATTTCAATATGGAGCGACAATTCATTGAATTTTATATAAATTGAGCTGTCAAGCTTATCCAAGTCAGGTGATTTAGTTTTACTAAATTAAGTTTTTTTGGTCACTGGTGTAATTTCCGATATCACTGAATGGCGGGGATTATTTTTAGCTCCTAAAATTTTCTCTTTTTTATAAGGTCTGAGAAAATGTAGATGTTGCTCCTTGATCAGCAGTTTCTTCTGAAAGGTTTTTCTAAAAAATACGTAGTAACTATTTCACCAATAGTCATTTGTAATGATAGCATTAATCCCAAATCTGTTTTTCCCTTCCTATAAATATTTGATAAGAAAAAGTAATATTTCACTCCATACAAAGAGAGAGAGAGAGAGAAGCCAGCCTTATCTTTCAGAACTAAGAGTGTTTATATCTGAACTGAATAGATTTGAAAGGTGTAATTCATCCTAGATTCATAGACTTTAAGGCCAGAAGGGGCATCACGATCATCTAATCTGACCTCCTGCACACCGCAGGCCACAGAACCTCACCTATCCACTCCTGTAATAGATCCATAACCTCAGGCTGAGATAATGAAGTCCTCAAATCATGATTTAAAGACTTCAAATTACAGAGAATCCACCATTTACATTAGTTTAAACCTCCAAGTGACCTGTGCCCCAAGCTACACATGGCAAAAAGACGAAAAGCCCGCAGGGTCTCTGCCAATTTGACCCGGTGGAAAACTCCTTCCTGCCCCCAAATATGGCGATCCTTCCATCCCCCGCACAAAATAACTGGCTTTGTATGAGACACTACGTAAGAGAATTCTTCCCTGGCAGGCTGCAGCACTCTCCATGCTGCACTCTCCATGTTCCCTACATGGGGGGTTCTTGGCTAATGTACCATGCTGATGGATCCCATGGGCCCCTATGCCAGCCTTAGCTGCCTTTTCCTCATCAGCCTGTTTGGAGCTGATGTCCAGCTCTATTCTGTGTCAGGCAAAAGGTGCAGAGGCTCTTCCCACTGTAACATATTGTAGCCCTCTCTCTTTAAAATTAGTTATATGTAATCACTGGAGGGCCTCCCAGTGAAAGAGGTCTCTCACATGATGCAGGCACACTCAGGGTCTGCATGCTCAGAGTCTGTAGGAGCCATCTTGTTATGTATCTAATAAAGACAATTGTGGGTTAAACTGTACATCCCTAGTCTCACTTCCCAAAATACAGAGGCTGTAGTATACTCCCAAGGAAGTCACTCTCGGCTCCCTGTCTGTGCTAGAAAGCATAGAATCATAGAATCATAGAATATCAGGGTTGGAAGGGACCTCAGGAGGTCATCTAGTCCAACCCCCTGCTCAAAGCAGGACCGATCCCCAATTAAATCATCCCAGCCAGGGCTTTGTCAAGCATGACCTTAAAAACTTCTAAGGAAGGAGATTCCACCACCTCCCTAGGTAACGCATACCAATGTTTCACCACCCTCCTAGTGAAAAAGTTTTTCCTGATATCCAACCTAAATCTCCCCCACTGCAACTTGAGACCATTACTCCTTGTCCTGTCATCCGATACCACTGAGAATAGTCTAGATCCATCCTCTTTAGAACCCCCTTTCAGGTAGTTGAAAGCAGCTATCAAATCCTTCCTCATTCTTCTCTTCCGCAGACTAAATAATCCCAGTTCCCTCAGCCTCTCCTTATAAGTCATGTGTTCCAGTCCCCTAATCATTTTTGTTGCCCTTCGCTGGACTCTCTCCAGTTTTTCCACATCCTTCTTGTAGTGTGGGGCCCAAAACTGGACACAGTACTCCAGATGAGGCCTCACCAATGTCGAATAGAGAGGAACGATCACGTCCCTCGATCTGCTGGCAGTGCCCCTACTTATACATCCCAAAATGCCATTGGCCTTCTTGGCAACAACGGCACACTGTTGACTCATATCTAGCTTCTCGTCCACTGTAACCTGTAGGTCCTTTTCTGCAGAACTGCTGCCTAGCCATTCGGTTCCTAGTCTGTAGCGGTACATTGGATTCTTCCATCCTAAGTGCAGGACTCTGCACTTGTCCTTGTTGAACCTCATCAGATTTCTTTTGGCCCAATCCTCCAATTTGTCTAGATCCCTCTGTATCCTATCCCTACCCTCCAGCGTATCTACCACTCCTCCCAGTTTAGTGTCGTCTGCAAACTTGCTGAGGGTGCAACCCATGCCATCCTCCAGATCATTTATGAAGATATTGAACAAAACCGGCCCCAGGACCGACCCTTGGGGCACTCCGCTTGATACCAGCTGCCAACTAGACATGAAGCCATTGATCACTACCAGTTGAGCCCGACAATCTAGCCAGCTTTCTACCCACCTTATAATGCATTCATCCAGCCCATACTTCTTTAACTTGCTGGCAAGAATACTGTGGGAGACAGTGTCAAAAGCTTTGCTAAAGTCAAGGAACAACACGTCCACTGCTTTCCCCTCATCCACAGAACCAGTTGTCTCGTCATAGAAGGGAATTAGATTAGTCAGGCATGACTTGCCCTTGATGAATCCATGCTGACTGTTCCTGATCACTTTCCTCTCCTCTAAGTGTTTCAGAATTGATTCCTTGAGGACCTGCTCCATGATTTTTCCGGGGACTGAGGTGAGGCTGACTGGCTTGTAGTTCCCAGGATCCTCCTTCTTCCCTTTTTTAAAGATGGGCACTACATTAGCCTTTTTCCAGACATGACGTGATGACAGACGTGACCACAGTTTGCATGGAGCGGTTGTTTTTGTCAGGAGCACAGTGGATCAAATTACTACACACAGACAAGAAACTGCAGTTAGCAGACCAGCAGGAACCAAACAGAAGCTACAGAGTACTGAGACACACTGGCCATGTCTACCTTCAGCTGGGAGGTGTGAGTCCCAGCATGTGTAGATGTACCTGTGCCAGCGCTGCTTGAGCTAGTGTGCTAAAAATAGTCGTGTAGCTGGGCTAACATGGGCAGTGCCAGTTACTCGGGCTAGCTGCCTGGGTACAAGCCCAAGGAGTCTGGGAGGGGTAGACATACTCAGATAGCTAGTCAGAGTTGCTCTTTTTAGTGAGCTAACTCAAGCAACACTAGCGCAGTGACGTCTATGCAAGCTGGGAATCCCACTGCCCAGTTCAAATAAGACTTTAACAGCGGCCATACTGGGCCAGACCAATGGTCCATCTAGCCCAGTATCCTGTCTTCCAGCAGTGGCTGGTGCCAGATCCTGCAAAAGGAATGAACAAAACAGAGTAATTTACTGAGTGATCTATCCCGTATCATCCAGTCCCAGCTTCTGACCATCAGAGGTTCAGGGACACCCAGAGCACGGTGTTACATCCCTGACAATCTTGGCTAATAGCCATTTATGGACCTATCCTTCATTAACTTATTGAATTATTTTTTGAATCCACTCATACTTTTGGCCTTCATGACATCCCATGGTAACAAGTGCCACAGGTTGCCTGTGTATTGTGTTAAGAAGTACTTCCTTTTGTTTGTTTTAAACTTGCTGCCTATTCATTTAATTGGCTGACCCCTGGTTCTTGTGTTATGTGACGGGGTAAATAACATTTCCTTATTCAGTTTCTCTACACGCAGTCATGATTTTATAGTACCTCTATCATATACTCCCTTAGTCATCTCTTTTCTAAACTGAACAGTCCCAGTCTTTTAAATCTCTCCTCATATGGAAGCTGTTCCAGAATCCTAAACATTGTTGCCTCTCTCTGTACTTTTTCCAATTCTAATACATATTTTTTGAGATGGGGCAACCAGAGCTGCACACAGTATTCAAGGTGTGGGTGTACTATGGATTTATAAGTGGCAGTATGATGTTGTCTGTCTTATTATCAATCTCTTTCCTAATGGTTCCTAACATTTTATGACGGCCGCTGTACATTGACGGAATATTTTCAGAGAACTCTCCAAAGTGACTCCAAGATCTCTTTCTTGAGTGGTAACAGCTCATCTAGACTCCATCATTTTATATGTACAGTTGGGATTAGGTTTTCCAATGTGAATTACTTTGCATTTATCAACATTGAAATTCATCTGCCACTTTGTTGCCCAGTCGCTGAGTTTTGTGAGATCCCTTTGTAACTCTTCACAGTCTGCTTTGGACTTAACTCTCTGGAATAATTTTGTATCATTTGCAAACGTTGCCACTGTATACCCCTTTTTTCAGACCACTTATGAATATATTGAACACCACTTGTCCAGTACAGATCCCACAGAGACCCTGTTATTTACCTTTCTCCATTCTGAAAACTGACCATTTATTCCTACCCTTTCTTTTAACCAGTCACTGATTCAGGCGAGGACCTTCCTTCTTATCCCATGACAGCTTACTTTGCTGAGGGACCTTGGATTACCCTTGTCCACATGTTTGTTGACCCCCTCAAAGAATTCTAATAATATTGGTGAGCCAAGATTTACCTTTCTGAAAGCCATGTTGACTCTTCCTCAACAAATCAGGCTCATCCATGTGCCTGATTATTCTTTACTATAGTTTCAATCAATTTGCCTGCTACTGAAGTTAGGCTTACAGGCCTGTAATTGCCAGGATCACCTCTGGAGCCTTTTTTTAAAAAAGGCATTACATTAGCTCTCTGCCAGTCATATGGTACAGAAGCTGATTTAAGCAATGGGATACATACCACAGTTAGTAGTTCTGTAATTTCACATCTGAGTTCCTTCAGAACTCTTGGGTGAATACCATCTCATCCTGGTGACTTATTACTGTTTAATTTATCAATTTGTTCCAAAATCTCCTCTAATGACACCGCAGTCAGGGACTATATCTCAGATTTGTCACCTAAGAATAATGGCTCAGATTTAGGAATCATGGCTTTTGCTAGTTGCTCTTCAAATTTTGCTTGTCCTGCCTAATTATTTTACACTTGACTTGCCAGAGTTTATGCTCCTTTCTATTTTCCTCACTAGGATTTGACTTCCAATTTTTAAAGGATGCCTTTTAGCCACTAACTGCTTCTTTTTACTCTGTTGTTAGGTATGGTGGCTTTTTTTTTTTTGTCCTCTTGCTGTTTTTTTTTTATTTGGGGTATACATATAGTTTGAGCTTCTATTATGGTGTTTTTAAATAGTCTCCAGGCAGTTTGCAGGCATTTAACTTTTGTGACTGTTCCTTTAAATTTCCATTTAAATACCCTCCTCATTTTTCTGTAGTTCTCCTTTTTGAAGTTTAATCTACTGTGGTGGGTTCCTTTGGTATTTCCCCCATACTAGGATGTTAAATTTAATTACATTGTGGTCACTATTACTAAGTGGTTCAGCTATATTCACCTCTGGGACCATATCTCGTACAGCACTTAAGACTAAATCAAGAATTGCCTCTCCCCTTGTGGGTTCTAGGACTGCTCCAAGAAGCTGTCATTTATGGTGTCTAGCAATTTCATCTCTGCATCCCATCCTGAGGTGACATGTTCCAAGTCAATGTGGGGATAGTTGAAATCCCCCTTTATTATTGGGTTTTCTGTATTTGTAGCCTCACTAATCTCTCTGAGCATTTCACAGTCACTGTCTCCATCCTGCTCAGGTGATTGGTAGTACGTTCCTACTGCACAACCTGACCAATGTCTGGTTCCCCCGGCCTACTTCCTACCCCATTCTGCCAGCATTGCTTTGTCAGCATCAGGCTCCATCTCACTGCTTTGTAGTTGGGTGGTGTCCCCTCAGGTCACTCCTCAGGACTGCCTGGGTCAGTAGGGTGCTGGTCTGCTCAGCTGCTGGTCTAGGATCATGCAAAGGGCTCAACTCTCTAGCAGAGACATCCACCTCCTTCCCTGGTCCAGGCTGGGCTCTGGGGGCATAGGAGGTGCAGGTGTCGGGGCTGGGCAGGTGCCCCGCAGCTGAGCTCTGTGGGTGGAGGTGGCAGAGAAACAGGAACTGGGTTGTCGTAGGAGTTTCTTTCTTTACTCCTGGGGGAAAATTTTTTGTGCCTGTATTGTCACAGGCATACTTGCTGACAGGTATTTTGAAATAAATTACCATAATATTTGAAACTGGTGTGATTACATAGTGTTATTTTGACAAATAAAATATGCAGAATTTTAAAATAATGTGTTCAGAATTTTAATTTTTTTGGCGCAGAATCGCCCAGGAGTAACACATCATCAAGCATTGCAGTGAAACATACTACAGACCCAGATGGTGAAATCACTGGAGAAAAGGTTGTCTATGCAGTTGAGATCACTTCCACACTCAGCACAGATTTGTTAAACAAACTGAAGGAGGATGAACATAAATCCTGTAATGCACACCTTACACCGTATTGTACATGAGGGCTGGCCAGGCAGCAAAAGACATATGAATTCCACACGGCAGCCATATTGGGCTGTGAAAGACACTACAGTGTTTCATTACAACAAGGTTCATTAATTAACAACGTGGCAGGACATGCTTAACTACTTACATGAATCACATCAAGGCATTCAGAGAACAAAAGCAAGAGCTAAGCCAGGTCAGACCCAACACAGAATAACGCAGAGCATGTCAGAAATATAGGCCAAGAAACCAAAAAGACACACTTTGGTCTCATGAGATTACTGATGATCCATGGCACAAGACAGCTGCAGGTATTTTTGACTTTCGCAAACACACCTATCTACTACTTTTCCAATTTCTAGAAGTTCTGCATCTGCGAGACAAGTCAGCACACTCTGTCAATGCTAAACTGAGAGCTGTATTTGCAAGACATGGCATCCCTAAAAAGTTAGTGAGTAACCATGTTCCATTTGCAAGCAGAGAAATGGATAACTCAGAGATCTTAGGGAATGAAACGCGCTCACTCCAGTCCTGGATAGCCACTCTCAGTGGCAGCTGGTGAACTTTGGGGCTAGTGCAGCATAGCAAAAAAAAAAAACCCATGCCTGCTTGTCCCCATGGCATTCCTACCCCTACCCCCATCCCCAAACACAGAGAATGGAAGGATCAGCCCAAGGAAAGTTGCCCTACCTTGCCACCTAGAGTCCTTACATACCTTGGCCAGTCCCAGGTTTGGACCTCCTTTCCAGGATCCTCCTCTTCTCCCTCTGTTGTGTTCCCTGTCTCTGCCACCGACTTCTTCTGCCCTGCCTGGTGAGGCCTCCGCCAGCAGCTCTGCTGCCTTCACTGCAGCACTGAGCGGCAGGCCTTGCCCCAGCCAGCAGAGCCTGAGAGGGAGAGACAGAGACAGCCCTCCATCCAAGTCAGTCCTAGCACCTGATGCTTCCTTGACATGCCACTAAGGACCTCCCCCAGAGTACCTACCCACCATTGTCTCCAGCTAGGGATTCCCCTCACCAGGCCCATACCCAGCTAGGAATCACCCTAGCAACACCCACACACTGCTCACCTTTAACAACCCACCACTAGTCTGTGCTTGGACTGGAGGGATGTAAACCGTAAAGCAGCTGTTCTCAAATTGTGGGGTGGGACCCCAAAGTGGGTCACGACCCCATTTTAATGGAGTTGCCAGGGCTGGTTTAGAGTTGCTGGGGCCTGGAGCCATAGCTGAAGCCCGAGCCCCACCACCCGGGGCCAAAGCCCAAGGGCTTCAACCCTGGGCGGCAGGGTAGGTTACAGGCCCCCTGCCTGAGGCTGAAGCCCTTGGGCTTTGGTTTTGTCCCCCGCCTGGGGTGGTGGGGCTCAGGCTTCGGTCCCCCTTCTGGGGTCATGTAGTAATTTTTGTTGTCAGAATGGGGTCGCAATGCAATGTAGTTTGAGAACGCCTGCTGTAGAGCATTGTAAAATGTTGCTTTCTAACTGGCCCCTGCTAGTGCACTCTAAAAGTTACCTAGAGCATGTTAATGGCAGCCTGTCGGTTCTTCATTTGTAATGAAAAGGGTGCCGGGGCTCAAGCAATTTTTTTACATTCATAACTGATGCAGCAAGCCCAGAGGTGCCAGAGCTATGAACTGCCAAACCTAGAGGTGCCATGGCTCAGCCCTGGTACAAATTAAGCACTGAGTCTTGTTTGAAATGGCATTACATCTGCACAAACTAGGTACCTTTTCGAGAGCATCAGCAGGGTCTATGCAGGCCAGCTGGAGTACAATGTTACAGCACTTGCCAGTCACCGCAGCCTGTGGCAGTGGATCCACCACCCCAAACACCCCTGAAAAGTGCCACTGTTTCTCTTCCTGTCAGACCTTGATTGCTCAATCTGTGCATATGCTGGAGAAGATGAATGCCCTGAAAATAAATAGCCCTCATGAACACAGCAAATCAGTAGAAGGCTGTTATAGATTTGCTGTGTTGGCAAATTGTATTTAGTCTCTCTCTCTCTCTCTCACACACACACACACACACACACACACATGTTTGTGTACTTTGGTGGGTGCCACAACACCCTCTAGTCATGGGCTGGCGTTGCCCACAATCCACTGGAATGGCTGAGAGAACCATTCAGACAATAAAATCAGTGTTTCACAAAACAGCTGCATCAGGTAGAGATCTCTTCTTAGCTCTTTTGGGGTTGAGAAACACATCTGAGATCATCCCTGGCCTTCCACTTACAGTATCCCTATTTCAGTCCTATGCTATTTAGCCTGGCACTTTAGGAAGTTCAATGGCTAAGCTGCTTGGCAGCATTTATAACTACTCAGGGTTAACATTAAATTGTGCTTTTAGGGGTGTTTATGAGTGTTATTCATTAGAAATAAGCCCAGACCAGATCCCTGACTCTGAATAGCCCCAAATTTTGAATAAAGTTGGATCTAAAGCTGGGTCTGAATTTCCATGCTGGTTTCTTGCTACCAAGGGCTGACCAAAGATCCCATTTCTGAACACGCCACATTTTGGAGAAGTTTGGATCCAGTTCAGCATCTTGCAATCACATTGCAATGTGGTTCAAGTAAAAGAGGCTGGCAGAGTGTTTTCTGTGAGGGCTCTAGGACTGTGGAATTTTCTCCTCAGTCCAAAATTGTCCAAATTTGGTGATTTTCCTGGTGCGCTGCAAGAGACCTCTGTCTGAGAGGGTTTTTGGATGGGCTGAGGATGTACTGATGCTGCATGATGATAATGGGGCAGAAAGGAGTCTCTGTAAGTGGCTGGCCGAGTTCCTGTTGAAAGGAATGCATTAATGCTACTGGGATTTTATTGTATGTTTAATGAGGCATTAGGGCTGCCTAGAGCCTTGTAGAGGCTTTTTATTTACTTAAAATCTAAATAAATAAATAAAAACATTACAAGAAAATCATCCTCTTTGACAAGTCTTCATCCAGGACACATGAGCCCAGAAAAGACATTTGCTTGTTGGCTTAGAGCCCTACTAAATGGGATAATTTGCTTTTGTGCATTGACTGCAGTGGAAATGGGGGAAAAAACCGTTACCAGAACTGTTGTGAAGCAGGAGGTAATAACTGAGTGCTTCAGTGCTCCCCTCTCAGCTCAGCAGCTGCTTCTGCCATTGGAGTTGGGAAAGTTGTTGATTGGCTCTCAGCGCCTATGGATGAATTTGCTCAGGACAGGTCTCCTGCTCTGTAGGGGGTGACTGTCCATTTTCTTTTAGGATCAGAGGAGTGAAGTTCTAGAACAGCCTTGCAAGGGAAGCAGTGGGGGCAAATGACATATCTGGCTTCAAGACAAAGCTTGATAACTTTATGGAGGTGATGATATCATGGGATAGCCTAATTTGGCAATTAATTGATCTTCAGCTACTAGCGGTAGATATGCCCAATGGCCTGTGATGGGATGGGATCCGAGTTACTACAGAGAATTCTTTCCTGGGTGTCTGGCTGGTGAGTCTTGCCCACATGCTCTGGGTTTAGCTGATCGCCATATTTGGGGTCGGGAAGGAATTTTCCCCCAGGGCAGATTGGCAGAGGCCCTGGGGGTTTTTCACCTTCCTCTGCAGCGTGGGGCAGGGGTCACTTGCTGGAGAATTCTCTGCACCTTGAAGTCTTTAAACCACGATTTGAGGACTTCAATAACTCAGACGTAAGTTGGGGTTTGTTACAGGAGTTGGTGGGTGAGATTCCATGGCCTGCGTTGTGCAGGAGGTCAGACTAGATGATCATAATGGTCCCTTCTGACCTTAAAGTCTATGATTCTATGTCTATGATTCTATGATCTTTTTGCCTCAATAACTTACCCATTAAGTTCTTTTTTCTTCTTCCTTGAGTTTGAACGGGGACGCCTGAAAAGGGAGAGTCTTCCAAAGATTGGCATGATGCCTTGGAAGTGTGGTATACTGGAAACTGGTTTAAATGACCAGCGATCACTTTAAGCATGAGAGATTTCCTGGTTCTGCTTACAGACTAGGGGGCTTTGAGTGAAGCCCTGTGGGCTGGGTTGTCTGAGTCGGTCAACAGGCAGCCTGTCTGGAAAAAGTCAATTTAAAACAAGGTAGGGTGAATTGTGCCTCACTGCCTCAGGGAGTAGCCTGTTTTCTCTCTCTCTCTCTGTCTTTGTTTTTGGAGGACAAGCAGGGCTTGGCATCCAGCCCATGCTGAGACTGCTCATGATGGTGAGAGGGTGTGTAAGGGAATGAGCTTTGCTGCAGAAAGGGGCATGCAGCTGCAACCAAAGACTGACCATCATTGGTCAGAATGAGAGTCGGGCATGACTCTTATGCCAGCACATCCCTTGGAGTTCTGGTGGGTTCATGTCTCATATTTATTCCAGGCTTTGTGGTCTGGTGAGTTCTATTACAATAATGTACTATGGGGCATTTGATGGAAATCTGTATTTTCCATCACAGCTCCAGAGTGCAGTGTGTTTGTATCTTTGGTATTAAGCTAGTCTCAATGCTGAAAGATTCATGCCAGGCCATATCCTCTATAATGCAACTGTCCTAATACGGCTTTGTTCAGAAAGCAAAGTACATAGTAGAAATGAGTTGATTTCCAAATGATCTACGGTCTTCAAAAAGAGCAATTCCACTGAGTGCAATGTTGTTAAGGTGGGTGATACTGAGATAGTTCCAAGTAGTAAAAAGCAGCTGTGTACATCACACTATTTGTAACACAGGGTAACCATGAAATCATTGAAAATTTAACTTACATTAACACTTAATCCTCCCAAAGCACTAACTTTGGTGCCATTTTTTCAAACAATAAATCCTTACACACAGTCACAGATGTTGAAAGTATCAGCCTGAGAGAGCAGGAGCTAGCTCACAATTATAACTCTAACCTATACAAATCTCCCACATGTTTTCTGTATATATGAATATTATTAAAATAATAATAGTTATTATGAAAAATAATACACCATGATCTAGTGGGACAGGGATGACAGGACTTGAAATCAGCAGATCTGGGTTTCAGTACAAGAGCTGATACTAGCTCACATCGTAACCATAGTAAGTCATTCTACTACCTGATGCCTCAGTTTCCCTGGCTGTATGTTGAGCATAATAATACCAATCATGCCTATCTCACAGGGGTGCTGTGTGTTTAATCAATTAAGGTTTGAAATTCTTAGATAGAAGATGCTATATAAGTGATAATTTCAAGTAATTATAATGTTTAGCACTTATATAAAACTTTTTCCAGCTCAAAGTGTGTTGCAAATGTTAACTAAGCCTCACAATGCCAGTAAGACTGTCTTCTGCTTTGCATCAACGGAGTGTATGTAAAAAATAAAAAGGTGTCAGTAATGAAATGGCTAGGTGGCAATATTTCTCAGCAGGATGCTTAATAGCCAGTGGGGATAAACACAAAAGGTAAAGGTCAGTCCCCATTCAAGTCAGTGGCGAAACTTCCATTGACACCAAAATTTCACACAAAAGGGACAAGAGTTTTTGGGCATGATTTTGACCTCACTAACACCAGTTTTACACGGATGTAATTCCACTGCCTGCAATTAAAAAACTCTTGATTCACACTGGTGTGAGAGCAGAATTAGACTCTTTATACATTGCAGTAAGTGGTTTTAAGTACTAACTAGTTAAATTCTCACACATGCCCCTTCGTGCCTTCTCCCATGCTGCCCCACACATTTGGGAGGCGCAGCCCATAAATGTCCACAAAACGACCTCAGTAGCCACCTGTAAAATCTCTCCTCGACGCTCTCCTTTGCCACCATACCTACAAAAAACTTGGCAATGTTTAGGCCATGTGTGTTGAGCCCACACCTCTCACGCTGACTTCTTGCCCTCCCCTGTCTGTATGTATCCATCTGTTGTCTTTTGTCGTGTACTTAACTGTAAGCTGCTTGGGGTGGAGATCGTCTTTTTGTTCTGTGTTTGTACAGCACTTAGTACAATGAGTGCTAGTCCCTGACTAGGACTCCTTGCTGCTGGGTAATAATAAATAACAACAACAATTCTTTACTACATTGAACATTCCCATTCAGATGGGAAGTAGGTGTGTGTGACATGAAGCAAAACAGACCTCTTCCTTTCTAAATACTGTGAAATAAGGAACTCATCGCCATTTCTTTTTAGATGCACAGATTTATTAGGAAATCACATATGTATGAAGAGTCAGTATAGTTTCTACAGCGATAAAGTGTAACATTTCCTTAAAAGATCAGTTTTCTCCAAGAAGATTCAGTAGGACTTTAAACACTTAAATTAACATATCTGTGATTGCCCGAGAGGAATTTTCTGGCATCACAGTATAAAAACAATGCTCCAAGTTTTTAATCTGCTGAACTGTAGCCTCATGCACTGCACTGTAGTTCCTCACATGAACATGCTGTATGGGCCTCAACTGTGTCCTGTATATCCTCTGACTTCTGGTCAAGCTTCATCTGTCCCTCAACTAAGCTGGCAGCTGAATCTGGACGTGAAGAAAAATGACAGATAAGAATGAAGAAGAAAAAAACCAGTCAGTTTGCAACACGTGGGATTTGTCATACAGACTCCATTAGTACACTGACTGGACTTAGATTCTCCTAATTATCATGCACATTTCATTTGACAAACTGGATTGGAAAGCAGCCATCACAGCAAACTAACCATTAATTTAAAAGACAGCAATTATAATGCTCATTTATACTAGTTCATTTTGAATCTATTGTTTTTTAAATGTCAAACTGTGAAAACAAAATTGCATTGTAGATACCAATATTTGTGAAATCTCAGTTGCTGTCTTAGAGTCTGGCCCTAACCCAAACAATTGACAAAACTCCACTGATTTCAATGGAAGCAGGATCAGGCCCATAGACAGTGATGAATAAACAATAGATAATATGGGACCTCCATTTAGCTACAGATTTAAAAAGTCATTACCAGGAAAAACATCGTAAAATGCTGACAGGCAACATATTTATTTTTACATCCACTGAAGTTAGTGTCACACACCAAATGTTAGCGATTAAGACTCTAATTCAGTGAGGTCCTTAAGCACATGCCAAAGCTTATGCATGTGAGTACTTTCATTGAAATCACAGAGTTTACTCACCTGCTTAAAGTTAAGCACCTGGCTCATCAGGGCCTAAAGTAGTAAATATTTGGATAGCTCCTATACTATGATTTTTTGTTGACTTACCCACTGGCAGACAATGGAAGCCAACCGAAACTGGGGTGGTCTCAGTTGCTGAACATCCTTTCACGCAGCGCAGCACAGGCTCAACAGGATAGCATTTTGAGTCTTCGCCCTCAAGTCGCATTGTTTTCTCAAGTTTCACAAGTGAGCGCTGCAGTTTACAGGCTGCCAATACAACAATCATTGATATTTCAAAACCATCTGTAAATGGCTTTAGATTTTCTCCGAAGTTCTCCATCTGCTAGTGATAGTTTGTGTATATCAAATGAATTGGCTCCATCCAAAGTTCTATATGGATCACATGTAAAGCAATATCCCTGACTAATAATTTTCCTTTGCTTTATTTAATTCGATATATATGGGGATATAGGATGCTTATTTCAGATGGAGTTCTGAGTTATCTCTAGATGAATATGGAGATATTTAACTTAATATCCTAATGAATATTATGCGGGTAAATTGGCTCACTGAGTAAGTGCAAGACCTGAGTTTAACAGAGAATAGATCTCAATCTTCAGGAGAAGGACCTGGAGCTGTGCACAAATAAAAATAATCAATAGAGAATGGCATGAATATCATGACCATTCTGATTAAATATATTTGTAGATATATGGTAGATCTGGGTGTTATTGCTATGAAGAAACAATCCCCATTGGTCAGTAACAGATAGGTCTGATCTTCGGTGATCACTACAGCCAGTTACAGGTGGATGAGAAGAACCTCAACTTACTACTGAGTATAATTTTACTCTCTCTATGCACACATTGAATGTAGGCACTATATACGCTGAACCGCATTGTAATCTAAACTAATGTAACAGAATAAACTACAAGGGCCCTGATTCACCAAACAGTTTAAGCATGCACTTTACTTTAAGCACATGAGTAGTCCTAGTGAAATCCATGGGAATACTCACATGTTTAAAGTTAAGAATATGCTTAAGTGCTTTGTTGGATCAGGCCAAAAATAGTAGCACTGAGCCAACAATTTAAATTGTCACTCAGAGTAATAATGAGAGCTGGTCAAAAAAATCTGATGGAAAAGTTTTCTGTCAAACAATGCTGTTTCATTGAAATACAATTTTTTTGCAGGAATGTGTTGATTTTGATGCAATTCTCCATGGAAAATTTTTGAAACAATTTGAAATTGAAATGGAGTATTTTGTTTCAACTCTCTTCTTTCATTTCCTCTTGACTTTCTTCTTTTGTTTCATTGTGGCTTTATTGTTTCATTTCAACTTTTAATTTTTTTAAACTTAAATTTTAATATTATGTATGTTATATTTAATATTCATATACCAGAGTTAATATTTTATAACGTTTCAAC
This sequence comes from Natator depressus, assembly GCF_965152275.1. Taxonomy (NCBI): domain Eukaryota; kingdom Metazoa; phylum Chordata; order Testudines; family Cheloniidae; genus Natator; species Natator depressus. Next base: position 78,161,477 of record NC_134241.1, on the reverse strand, counting down.
GTTATCAAAATGAATCAGTTCAATAAAGTATTTTTGATGTTTTGAATCAAATTATGTTGGAATTTCTGTTCTGAGAAATATTTCAAGATTTCAACTTTTCATACTTATTTGGGATTTTTTTTTTCAAAATGTCAATTTCCCACAGGATGGAAATTCAGTTTTCTGACTAGCTGTAGTAATCATACATTATGTATAGTAAAGTTTTCATACCGCCAGCACAAGGCTTTTCTGACAGAATCCAAGACTGCGCAAAGCTCACTGCATCTTTAGCTACATATCCACTGGGCATCTGAAATTCCTGTTTATTTTCAGCATCGTATTTTCCACAAATGCCACACGTTTTCCCTGCCATCCAGAAAGCAACTTGAACCTTTGTGAAAACAAAGTAAAAGTTAATTCAAGTTTATATTTCAAGATAATGTCAATGAAACAAAATTTTGTTACAGAATGGTCTCCTGAGGTAACATAATTGCAGAGGAAAATAAAAGTTAAGGTAAAGCCAGATTATTTGTTTTTAAAGAACAAGATTTGATTCTGTGCTTTCCATAACAATCACTCTGGCTGAGATTTTCAAAGGGGCCTGAGTGAGAGTTATTTGAATGCTTAGCTCCATGAGGTCCTTTTGAAAATCCCTGTGTCCATGTCTAATCTATTAAATGATTGATGCTGAAGATGTAAACATTTTGTTTGATGGATGTTTTTAATAGATCAATTAGCACTTGCTGTACATGCCATTTATTGATCTTCTACGTTCCTAGCAGACGATTCTTCTATTCGAGTTTTTAAAAAAAATCAGAGTTTTGACTAGTTGAAGAGTTATATAATGAGAAGTACAGGGGACAGGGATTCAGAATTCCTGAGTTCTCTTTGCAGCTATGTCACTGACTCAATGTGTGTCCTGGGCAAGGCACTTCACCACCCCATGTTTTAGTTTATCTAACACACAGGCAGGTTCTGAGGCTTAATTCCTCAGTATCTGTGAAGCATTTTGAGATCCTCGGATGAGAGGTGCTATGTAAGAGCCGAATATTATGATGACTGGCTGGAGGCTGTTATTCTGTAAACTCTTTTACCCTGATCTTAAAGTTGGCTTTGCTAATGCAGATCCTTGCACTCATGCAAAGTTTCATCTACTTCAGTGAATAGGAATCTGTATGGATATTGGAGTCTGAATGTGGAATTGGAATATCACTAAATGGGGTAAAATAATCTTGTAATCTGATTAGCAGAGATTCCCTTGTGTAAATATGGAATTTTGTGGATTTTCTGGGAAGTTTATGCAAATGAAAACACTAGCAGAGGAGAGAAAAATACCTTGAATGTACGTCCATCAAAATATAGTTTATCAATGCCATAGTCAGGAGCCACAAGTGACAGACCTTTCTTCTCACTGCTGATCATAAGAGAAACATCTGTAATAAAAATACAAATGATCTTTTATAATCTTTATAATAATTCTGTAAAAATATAATCAAAGCCTTGTTTTTCTTCAGGTATTTTGTTGTTGTTGAAGAAGCAAAACACACTGTATATTAACAAATTACTTTCCTTAAAATTTGCAAATATGGAATGTAGATGTTGGCAGGAACTAGGGAAACATGATTTTAACTCTATAGCCCTAACAATCACATTTGTATTAATTTTCCTTTGTAAATATTAACAGGTTCCTGGGAACAACAATGGAGTCCTCCAATACTTAGTATTACATTTTTGTAGGTAATTAAGGCCCTGTCTACACTCCAATGGAGTCAGAAGACCTGACTGCAACTTGGTAGTCACCTGATCCATTTATAGCAGTTACCTGTAACCAAGTCAATGATAATGGGATAAAACCCTGGACTCCCAAAATGTTAATCCAGTTTTGGAGAGGTTTGGCCGCATCGATGTCCTACAGCTTTTAATTGTGTTATTATAACCAAGTCGGGGGACAACTGTATTGTATCCAGCTCTCTTGCTTGTAAACAAAGTTTTAATGTGTCTATTCATAGAACAAAATGTGTATGCATTGGGAGAACAGAACAGGCTCTGCCTGGTGGCTGACTTTATCCTTACAGTTCTCCATATTTTTTGTTAGTATTCTGTTTTTATAAATATTTCTATTGATATAAAATCCCCAAATGTCACATATAAGTCAAGTTGGCAAAAAAAGTCCCACCATATAGATATGACAGGTTTCAGAGTAACAGCCGTGTTAGTCTGTATTCGCAAAAAGAAAAGGAGTACTTGTGGCACCTTAGAGACTAACCAATTTATTTGAGCATAAGCTTTCGTGAGCTACAGCTCACTTCATCCGATGATATGATATGGTAACTAGATATGGCAACTATAAGAAAAACTATATTTGGAAAAGTTTAATCATATAAGTGATTAAGACATTTGGGCTAAAATAATACCCTTCCTCCAGTTCATAACTTCTGAGGGTCAAAATCCTACATGCCTACGCATTTTAGAAAGGGAGCGGTGGGTCAATGAACCTCAACTGTCTCTTCCTTAACTTTTCAAAAGTTCCCAGTTCTACTCTGTCTTTATAAATGCTGATCCGCAAATATGTAAATAAATGCACAATTTGTAAAGAGTAAATATTACTCTTTAGCCCTAAGTACAAAGCAATATCACTGCAAAAATGGTAGAAATACCTCTACTGGAGTATATTTCTCTCTCTCCTGATCCAACCTATGAGAAAGGGCTAAATGGACACCTACCAAAGTCAGATGTATATGTGACATTCTCCACTGGGGTTTCAACACCATTGACCATGAGGTTAAGAAGTCCATTTGCAGGATACATGTCAATTTCACTTTGAAAAGAGAAAAAAATGCATTTATATTCTGCTCTGATTGTGTTCATGAACACACCATGTCCAGACTACAACCTCTTTCACTAAATATCCCTGATTTTAGCATTATTTTGTTTCAACATCATAGTTATAAAGGGAAACACTGACACAACTCTGGGTGCAATACCACCAATGTAACGCTTAGACGGAAGTCTCTTCTGCGTTACATCTGGATGGTGTGATACCTTTGCATTTCCAGTGTCAGGCCAAAAGAGGAGCTGGATGAAAACAAACTGGCCAAATCACAGTCCAGATAAAATGGATGTGGGGCTGACGAGTTGCAGAATATGTGGCAGAGGTAACATCTGCTCCCTCTGAGGAAAATGTAGGGAGAGTGCCCCTCTTTTTTTAGTGAAGTTTGCAAACTGGTACATCTGTGGCTGTTTCTGGATTCCCAGGTTTGCAGCAGAAGCCAAGAGTGTTTTATTCGAGGTTGCCTTTGTCCCTTCAGGACTGGATGATTTTAATGAGTTTTAGAATGACTTACTGACTGCCAAGCTTGATATTGATTGCTTTAAGGTCAGCATATTCTTCTGCATTCTTCATCATTACCAGGAACTTCAGTTCTGGGCTACAATCCTGGGCCAAGATGTGGTAGCAGTTTGTGGGCAGTGAGTAGTTAAACTGTACCTCATTGAAGGTTGTGATCTTGTCTTGGGAAACTGAGCAACGAGCTGGTAAAAAAAAAAAAAAGCCATAGAAACAAGTGAATATTTTCCTTTTCATAAGAGATATTTATTTAAACATAATATTTTATTTTGGCTCTACATTTCAGTGAGAGAACAGATAATATTTTTCTCTAAGATTACATGGGATTTAGGCTACTCAGTGCCCATAATCTCTAAGCAAGGCATGAAAAATATATTCCTCACATTTTAGCAACAAATTAGTTTTCTGACAATTCAAAATGTATCAGTTCATATTTTCCAGAACAAATGATTAAAGTGAAGTCATGGATTCCTGTGTAAATTTATCTTGACTCTTGCAGACAGACTGGATGTGAAACAACGGCAGTCAGTGCACCAAAGTGAGGAGTTTTTTGGAAAGTTTAATATCTCTGATTTCCAATCTGGAAATAAATACTTTGGGGCTTCTGTGCACCATATATTATGTTCTCTACAGTTGGAAATGATGTAACATTATCATAATGAAGAAAAATCACTAGAGTGCTATTTATTTCTTAAAAAGAGAAAAACCTTTCCATGTATTATCAGACAATGCTAAAATAGTGATAGAGCCTGTAGAGCTTGTGCCTCTAAAGAGGGAGAACTGCTGACCTTTCAGATGCTCCAGGACTGCGGATGGTGCTTCAGAAAAGAAATTCCAGATCGGGGGCTGCAGTGATGAGGCAGAGGCTGGTAGAGATGACCCTACAGGCAATGACAGCGGAATCCTGAGGGCTGTGTTATAAATGGTCAGCTGAAAAGGAATTAGAAAACAGATTTAAAATAGAGTTCAGCAAGCTATTCACAGCAAATAATTTATCTGTTGATTTCAGCCTCTTTTCCTGTTTGTGAATTATCTGCGGGAGAACGTAGATTTTTACAAAAATATTGGTTTTTTAAAATTATTTGACAAATAGTTGATGTGAACATAATTCAGCATATTCACTTCTCATGAACTCTTCACCATGACTACTGCCAGTATTCACTCCTGCTATGTGATCGGTCAACTAAATCATATGGTATTGTTTCTGCTTTCTGAGTGGATAACTTCCAAACTCAAAAAGAGTTTCCGAGATGGATGGACAAACACATATTATCATAAGTAATCATGGCACTTTCTCTGAACAAATATCACCACACAAATGTCCTTGGAAAGAAAGTAAAAGCGTCAGAGACAACCGTGAATCAATATCATGGTTTTAATCTGAACGAATGTTTTCAAATACTTTTTTGGAATGTTGACCCAGCTCTAATAAAAAAAAGCATCAAAGTATTCTATCAGGTGAAATATGTGATGGCATGATTATGCTGTATATTCACCTCAGGCAGTTTGGCGACAACATCAAAAGTCCTTGAAGAAGTTAGAGCCACAATCAACTTGGCCTGTTGAGAAGGATTTTTGTGCTGTATTTCAGAGTAGCCTAGTATATAGGCAGCTCCCGGGATGAAAGTGTAAAGCCTTGAAAAAGAAAAACATTATTTAACGGTAAAAAGTTTACTCAGGTCCCTCAGACACTCAGGTATTGGATATCTGAGGCATTTCCATCTGACCATAAGCTAGAGGAGATATTAAGGACTAGCCCCTTTGTTGTGGCTGAGAGCAGATGATGTGGACAGCTGAAAAGGCCTCTGGTGTGAAGGAGCTCTTATGTGGCACAAAGCCAGCATACACAGCAACTGGCATAAATCAGAGCAGTCCCCAGGGCAACACAGGTCCACTTTGAGAAATAGTGAGCCATAATGGACTCCATGGCAGGCCCCATCCCCACTCCCCGCTTTACTGAACAGGAGCTTCGTGACGTAGAGAATCTGGCCCTAACTTTTCAGTAACTTCTGTCTGGTATAAGGGGATTACTTTCCGCTTGTACAGTATGGTAGGTTTGTACAGTATATGGTTATCTTATACTCCTTAGGGGTCGTTTGATGAGTTTCCAAACTCAAACAAATCAGAAACGAGAAAATATAGAGACCAAGAATTGGCAGTCAATCACTGGAAGCTCAAGGCTGAATATGGATTTTCCTAGCTTTACTGGTACATCGTAAAATAAATTGCTGAAATGAAAGAGCAAAACCTCACCATTTGGCAACTGATTTGACTCTTGAAGGAACTTTAGGCCACTCCAGTTTCACCTGCATGGCTGGGTGATCAGCAAACCAGCCAGTTACAAACTCTGAAGAAATCCTGTAGTCCCGGCAATCCCGGCCCCATTTCAGATAACTCTATAATGGAGACAAAAACATTCAATTTTTTAAAAAGTAAAACATACTTGAGATCGCTGTATTGTGTTTAGAGCTGTGCGGTGTTATTTTTGAGTCTTACCGCTGCCTTGTGAGCATTAATGATTGAAGCATCAGCGCAGACTTTCCATGTGCTTGATCCTGTGATGTTTGACACAAACACTTGTATCCTGGGTCTGGTGGAGTATAAATCTGAGTATAGCACGAGCTGGAAGCCTGCCAGCTTTTTATCATTTCGAAAAGCACGAAGAATAACAGCCAGTTCTGGCGCTTTACTGTCTCCTAAAAATTTAGGCTAAAGGCAAGGGACGAAAAAAATGTCTCAGAACAATATTACAAAGAAATGACTATATTATGTTAGCTTTTATTTACGGTACAAATAATATAAATGGAAAGTAAGAAGTTGACAAATGCATGTAATTTTACACATTACAGATATACAATAATATAATATACAATAAATAAAAATGTAATGGGCCAAAACTTGCAATGCTTATTCAGTCACAACTCCAGTTGATGTCAATGGGAGTTTTCACAAAGTGAACATTGAGTAAAAGCTGTGGGATTTAGCCCAAATAATTAGAACACGTGCATTTTTCTGGAAATAAAAAAAAGTGTCTAATTAAATCAGCATGTTTTAGGTATGCTGTTTGTTGTTAATACTCAGCACTACGCTTTGGAGACAAGCTGTTTCTTTGTGCCCCCCTGCCTGTCTGTCTATATCACCTGTCATCTCTTGTCTTATACTGTATGCTCCTTGGGGCAGAGACCACCTTTTTGTTCTGTGTTTGTACAGCGCCTAGCACAATCGGGTCCTGCTCCCCAGGTGAAACAGGAGCAAGCAGTCCTGTGTTTCACAGTGTTGGAAGCATGTGGCCTGCTCCTGCTGGTGGCTTTTGCACAGTTGTGTAACATGGGAGAGAGAGGGAAGGTTTCTTGCACAGAGATCTTTCTCCTGTGCTTGCAAACAAGAGGCAGCACAGACTGGCAGCTATTTTTTTTTGCCCATTAGCTGGGCAATAATTGCAAGTCCATGCCAGTGCTGCCATGCTAACACGCTGCATTTCTTGAAGACTAAGAAACTGACCCGGGAACCTGCTCTGTCGGTGTCTTCGCTGCTGCTGGAACTAGAACTAGAGCTTGAGGAGGAGGAAGAGGAAGAGGAGGAGGAGCTGCTGCTGCTGGTGACGCTGCTGCTGCCTGGGACTTTCTTTTTGGGATACTGCATCAAAAAAAAAAATCATCCTTAGTAGAGCAATTTAAGGTAGTTCATAGGAAGTTGTTCGAAATGACAATGCAGAATATTCTTTTACAAGCATATTCTAATTACCAGATTATTGTCAATAACCTTTAATGGAGGAGCTGAATGATTTCCAAATATTATTCCTTCTTAATATCTTTGGGTCTAACCCTACAAATTGTTGCTCACCCATGGATCTTCTTGCCCAGGTAGTTCTTACGTATCTGAGCAGACCCACTGGGTTATTTGCATAAGTAAGAATTACTTGTATGGATAAGGCTTGTCAGGATCAAGCCATAAATCAGGTTAACTTTTGCTCTCTCTTTGAGACTACTTACACAGGTACAGTGCATTCAAATAGCACTTCTGCTTTACAAGCTCTTCCCATGGCTGCGTATAAATAATACCCAAATCACCGCCACACAGCAAAGCTTTGGTCTGATATAGAAGAGTAGCACTGACTCCGTCCATTGCTCTTTAGCAGTTTAGGGCCTGATCCCATGAACGGCTGACCCACCACTTTTCATCTTACTTTCCTACCGATCGCTTTACTTGCCACGAAACACTGATTGCAATGGAAATGGTTGGTATTGACTCCTCTTTGGATCAGGCCCTTAACAGGCACCCGCCACTGATTTAAAGTAACACAGGCCGGTGTATTCTGCCGCGTTTGTCAATGCGGCTATGCTAGTTCATAGTAGCATATGAAGTTAGCTAAGAGAAGTTAGCCCAAGATGTCACGTGGTCAGAGCCTGTCAAATTATTTAAGTTCCTCATGGCAGGGCTTTTGGGCTAAGCTCATGAAGGGACTTAGGCGTGGTGCCAGTGAGTGTTGCAATGCCTAACTTTCATGCACCCTGTCACCTAGCGGAATTCTTAGGCCCGAGTTAGGCATGCATGCTCCTCTACAAGGCATGGGGAAAATTAAGTGTCTCAGAAAGAGATTCACAAACACCAGCCAACTGAGTGGGGAGCCACCTAAAGTAGCCAATAGGAAATGCCAGGGAGCGGGGCATGTTTGAAGCCCCACCCCTCAAAGATAGGTAGGTGCCTAACTTCACCTTGGATTCATAGCCATGAACCCTCACCTGGAGTTAGGCACCTAAGCCAGCTCTGCTCCTTACAAAAAACAAGAGAGAGAAAGCCTGCATTATAGTCAATAGTCCGGGAGCTCAGGGCACTTGCTGGGGGCTGGGAAGCCTGTTTTCAAATTCTTGCTCTGCCCGATTTGAGGCAGAGATTTGAACTTGTGTCTCCTACATCCCAGCTGAGTATCCTACCTGCAGGCTACAGGGTATTCCAGGGCTGGACTCTCTCAATCTCTCCTGTCGGAGGTGGTCCACTTTGTATAAATAATTAAATGAACACATGGAAGCAGTGACTTCAGTGTAGATCTCCCACATACCCGAGAGTGCCCTAACCACCATCCACCCTGAATACCAAACATCCTGGCAGTCAGGACATGCTCCTGAGAGTTGGGAGACTTAGGTTCAAGTTTCTGCTCCAAATCAGGCAGAACGGGGATTTGAAATAGGTCTCCCACATCCTAGCTGTGCCCTAAACTACTGGGCTATTGGGTGTTCTGGGGTATGGACACACTCTTGCTCCTCTTCCCACATGTGGTCACCCCGGCTGTCTTTGATGGGGGAGGTATGCAGAGCACACTTATCAGGCCCTGCTGGGGAGATAGATGAGGGGCTGCCTAATTTGAGAATCTCGCTGGGTCTTAAAGGTGTGAGCTAGGACACTGAACACTCAGCAATGTCAGATTTAGGCAGATTTGTGCATGCCCACTGGTGGAAATTCAGACACCTAAAGGGCAAGGCAGCAGCTGAGTGGGGGATTTGAGGATTTCAGTGGCACTAAACATTGCACTTAGGCACCTAAAATGACAGTTAAGGTAGGTCTACACTGCAATTAAGCACCCACGGCTGGCCCAGGTCAGCTGACTCAGGCCCGCGGAGCTGGAGCTACAGAGCTGTTTAACTGTGGTGTAGATGTTAGGGCTCCAGCTAGAGCTAGGGCTCTGGGACCCTTCCCCTCACCGAGTCCCAGAGCCTGGGCTCCAGCCCAAGCCCAAACATATACACTGCAATTAAACAGCCCTGTAACCCAATCCCCACAAGCCCCAGTCAGCTGACCTGGGCCAGCCATAGGTGCTCAATTGCTGTGTGATCTACTTTTAGACTAGGGTGACCAGATAGCAAATGTAAAAAATCAGGACAGGGGGTGGGGGGTAATAAGAGCCTATATAAGAAAAAGACCCAAAAATCGGGACTGTCCCTATAAAATCAGGACATCTGGTCACCCTACTTTAGACACCTAAGTCCCTTTGTTGATCTAGCGTTTGGGCCTGAATCTCTGTGGACTTGCACCTTGTATAGACATTCTGCTTAGCTAGAGTTTTATACCCACTTTGCACAGGCACAAATGACTTCACAAGCTACAATGCAGTGGAAAATCTGGCCCTTTGTCTTCTTATATTTCTGCAAAACACTGGAATATATTTAGAAACTGTAAACATTATAAAGACTGGTTTCAGAGTGGTAGCCGTGTTAGTCTGTACCAGCAAAAACAAGGAGGAGTCCTTGTGGCACCTTAGAGACTAACACATTTATATGGGCATAAGCTTTCGTGGGCTAAAATGAAGTGATTTTTAGCCCACCTGATGAAGTGGGCTTTAGCCCACGAAAGCTTATGCCCAAATAAATGTGTTAGTCTCTAAGGTGCCACAAGGACCCCTCCTTGTTTTTGCTATTATAAAGACTGTACTACCACTTATTTTCCGTCACAAAGGTAGTAATTCCCACGTGAGTTCTTGCAGTATTTTATTCTACCCATGTCAAGTCAGACGCAATGAGTGAAGAAAACTTACCTCCTGTGTATGTGCTGACTTGAAACGATACTGATAGATCTCTGGAGTTCCCTTTGAAAATGATAAAAGTAGGAAGTTGAAGAGCCTTACACAGAAGAACCTGCTTTCTGTAATTGCATTGAAATGTGCAGCACTGCAAGTAAGTAAGGATTTCAGACTGAAAAACAACAGTATAATCTTGAAATGTTTAAATAAAAAAATGAATGCTCCTAAATTAGCAGCCCCTGGAAACGCCACCAGAGAATTGAGACTAAAACACGCAACAGCAGAGCCCGTTGAGAGAGACCAATAAAGCAACAAAGATCGGTCGCCTGGTTCTGGTGGCCTGTAACAATACTTCAGCCAAAGCAGGGGAAGCCCTGGCGATACTTTAAAGGGGTCCCCTGAGACAGGTGGTTGCCTGGTGGGAGTGGGGTTCTTAGAGCAGATTTCACGATACTGGACCAGTGTGTTCTGTAGCATCAATTAATAATTTCCTGATATGCGATGCAAAGCCGCCGGCTATCCGAAATATACCTCACGCTGACTTTATCACCCCCACCCCCACCCCCGCATGCATCCCAGGGACACGCGTGAGGTACCTGCGCTTGGGAATACTCGCTGTCGCCGCCGCCGCCGGTGCTGCTGTTCCTCTCTATGACGAGTTGATGCCTGCTCCCAGGCCGACGTGCTTCACCGCTGCTGCTGCTGCTGGTGCTGTCGCTGCTGCCGCTGTCGCTGCTGCTGCTGCCGCTGTCACTGCTGCCGCTGTCGCTGCTGCTGCTGCTGTCGCTGCTGTCGCCGCTGCTGCTGCTGCTGCTGGTTTTGCTGCTGCTGCTGCTGCTGCTGCTCTCGTCTCTGCTTCTCGGTTGCACCGTTTTGTCTTTCGGATCTCGGCCTTTGACCTTCTGACCAGACGGGGAGGAAGACGAGGAGGAGGAGGAGGAGGAAGTGTCGGAGGAGGAAGAAGATGAGCTAGATGGATATTTAGCACTGGGCTCTGCCCTCAGCTCCATCACCTGGGTCTTTCCTTCCTTGACAGACTGCGTCCTGCGGCGCTGGGTTCTATTGCCAACCTGCAACAGCATTTCAAAGAACCACGCCGGTGATCAGACGCATCAATAGAAATAAATTTTTACTATTTTACCTCACTGGATTTCAAACTATTTACTTGTTCTTTCCCTTTAAAGAAGCACGGCTTCATCGCTGTGATTATTAAATCAGATGTGCTGGGAAAATAACTGTCCCCACTTACTTAGGCTGAAACTCGTCCATGTGCAGAGGGCCAACACCATGTCGACGTACCACCCCAGTTCCACTCAAGCCTTTGATGTTAACTCACACACGGGCCTCTCATTTGAAATTTTACCCTTCTTACTACCCTTATTCTCCATTTTCCATGCAGATATTCCATACTGTATTTGAAAGCCACTGCTTTTTGTGTGTTTAAATATGTCCCCATACACCCTCAACACCTCAACGTCAATTACCTTAAACACATTTTCAATTCCTAGGATCTTCTTCAGTTTCGTTTGAACCCCGTCATCCGGAGATGAATCTTCTTCTTCCTCAGACTCTAGGGTTACCAACTGGATTATTTTGGAAGCTGCTCTAGATCCTGCTTGAATCTCCAGCTGTATTTTGTCTATCGCTGCATCTGTATGGGCTACACACCAGATACATCCATTAGGAGATCTACTGCTTCAGCTGCACTGACATGGATAAACAGAAAATCTTGTCTTCAGTACTATACCTGGTTTCAAAACGATTTTAGCTTCATGTTCTCCAATTAATCGGTGAAAATATGTATTTTTTAAAACAGAAGCATCTCGTGCTCTCCTGTAAAAGCAGGCCTGACAACCAAAACGAGTCACTTTGACGCAAATGGCTTGCGTATATGTTTTTCCTCTTGCACTGTGGTGAAGCTCCTGCTCAGAACCGTAGGAATATTTCTTAGGTATGATGTCAGAAGTCTCTCTTTGCTGCATTAAACATGAGCACATTAGTACACTGGTAGCATTTTCACAGACAAGAAGTACAAATATCGCTATGCATATAGTAGAGAAAATAAGTATTAATATACAAACATGGAAGAGTTAGTTACCGTCACGGCACCTTCTCTTGAAGTTTTTTCAGACGATTTGAAATGCTCCTTCAGAATACTTGATCCAGCACCTTCTGGGAGTACTGGAATCTTCTTCACTGTGCCTGGTTCTCCTATATTTCTTGATACAGCAAAAGCCTTATGCCTGTGGGATTATGCATGAAATATTATTTATAAGTAGCTCCAAAGGGCTGTTGGATGGATTTAATCATGTCTCTATTAATGTCTCTATTTTAAGAGTCACACAGTTTTGAACACTAAACTGTAAGAGCCAAATAAATATTTATAAATGCATTTTTGCAGTCTAATAACATGACTTAGGAATCATTCGGTCCTAGATGAACTGCAGGTTGGTATAAAGACAATGGGTAACATTTTCAAAACCAATTTGACTTAGGTTCCTGAGTGCCTAAGGGTTTGGCTATATGAACAAGCAGGGGTGTACACTGCCTCTCACTAGCCTGCTGTGTGCTAAGTGTCTGTGTGGACCCTGCTGCTGGGCACTGAAAGTTCCTTAGTGCACTTTGATGTACCCCCCTTTGAAATGGCAGCAGCAACAGAGACCACATAGACAGGTGCAGCGGACTATTGTAAGGTAGATTTACACCCTAGCTTGCTTTGAACTAAATATTCATACAGCCAAGCCCTAAGTCAATTTTGAAAGTGGGAATTAAGTTCCAAAGTGATTTAGGTGCTTTTTGAAAATTGTATCGCATATTACACACACACACACACACAAAACCAAACCAAAAAAGAAATCATGAATTACACTCCACAAAAGAGGTGCAATGTAACTAGGAGTCACATGTATCTCTGATCATGTGAAATGATTACACTGCTTATTGTGTTGGAAGGTTTCACAAAGCAATAGATTAGGGGGGAAAATTGTTTTAAATGACAGAAATTTAACAACTCTACCTTCCCATCGCTATCTCAGTCTCCTGTTGGCATGGGGTTGTTACAAACTTAAAACTTTTTTCCTTCATGTCTATCTTGGCATCAAATTTCAATGGAGCTTGTACACGGAGTTTGGCGTGAATTTCAATAGAAGACTGAAAGTATTCTGTGTTGATTCCCATCATTGCCACTGTGTAAGAGTAGATACTGAAAGAGAGTGAAATTGCCACAGATAAGCAAACAGACACTGTATTTAGCCACTGCTCTTTAAGAGGTAGAACTCCCTTTCCATAGAAGTCTCTGTAAATCTCAGAACCATAAAAATGATAACACTTTCCTTACCTTGGGCTGATGTCAGCATGAAGTTGCAAGCTGGATTCATACCACTGTGAAGGTCTAAAATCACCAGATAAAGGAGGGGACAGCTTTACTTCAACTACAAGAGACCGAGAACAAAAGTAAAAGATGGTGAAAGTAAAAATAAACGAGTAAAGAGAAAAGGCTCTTGTAACAGATTATTAATGAAAATAAAAGCCATGGTGATAAGAGCAAAGTCTTGTCCTGGATTAAAAACTGGATAATCAATAAGAAACTCAGAGATGTAGTGAACAGCTACTCCTTAGAGTAGAGAGACATTGGCAGTCAGGAACATGAAGGGTACATACTAGAACTAAGGCTAGTTAATCTATTATATTAATTAATGATTTGCAGGGGAAGTGGTGAACAAGCTGGTGACTTGTACTGATGTCACTAAGTTGTTTCTATGTGTAGAAATCATAAAAGATTCCAAGAAAATCCAGGAAGACTGATATGTGTTGGTGAATTTGACGGCAGGATGGCAGATGATATTCAGATTGGATAAATGGAAGGTGATGAACACTGGTAAATATAGGTCCTGATTCTGCTCTCATCTATACCAGTGTAAATCAGAAACAACTCCACCCAAGTCATGGAGTAACCAGTTAAGTGGGATAAGAATCAAACATCATCTAAAAGGCTTACATATGCTGATCAGCCCTTAACTTGCAAGATTCATTAAAGGAAAGAAATAAAGGAGCCCAGTTGGATACCTCAGTGAAGAAATTGGGCCAGTGGGCAGCGAATGGGATATTTGGGGATAGAAGTTATTGCAAAAGTTAATGATATGATATTGAACAATGGTATGTGCTCTCCTTTGGAGGTAGGTGTTCAGTTTTAGCTTGCTCATTTTAAGAGACTAAAAATGGGCAACAAAGATAGCAAATGATATCATAAGACCTACATATAGTGAGCAGCTACAAAAATTAGGCCTTGAAAAGAGAAGAATTAAATCACAACAAAAGGTCCCCCCCCACCCCCACTCTCCTGTTGGTAATAGCTCACCTTACCTGATCATTCTCGTTACAGTGTGTAATGGTAACACTCATTGTTTCATGTTCTATGTGTATATAAATCTCCCCGCTGTATTTTCCACTGAATGCATCCGATGAAGTGAGCTGTAGCTCACAAAAGCTTATGCTCAAATAAATTTGTTAGTCTCTAAGGTGCCACAAGTACTCCTTTTCTTTTTGTGGATACAGACTAATGCGGCTGCTACTCTGAAACCTTAAATTTACCGTTACTCAAAGGCATGGTCCCTCCCTTTGACACATTACCATACTACAGGACAAAAAGGACCACTCAATTCAATTAATGACAGGCAAGTTTAAAACAAAGGAAAATGTCTCTTCACACACTGTGTAGTCAGTTTGTGAGATTCACTGCTGCAGCGAAAGAGAGAGTCAAATAATATTATCTAATTTAAAACTCTTCTGCATAGTCTTATGATCACTAAATATTCTACCAACATTCAAACATAACATGTCTAAACTGGAACTCCTCATGTCCCCTTGCAAGCCCTCTACTCCTCCTCTCGTCTCTATCATTCCTGGCAATTCCTCCCAGTGACTACTGAGCCATCTTCAGTTCCTCTCTCTCCACATTCGTACTAAGTCTGCTGGGTGTTTCTATGCATCACCTTCAGATTCCACCCATTCCTATAGCAAAATCTCTTGTCCAGGTTTTCGTTATTTCTGACCTTGAGTACTGTCACCACCTTCTCTTTGGTTTTTCAGATTCTTACCTCACCCCCTCCCTTTTCTGTCCATCCAAAATACTGCAGCAAAAATCATCTACCTTGTTTGCTGCTGCAACTACGTCCCAACCAGCTTCAAATATTTTCACTAGCTCTCCTTCCTTCCTTTCTGTCCTGGCTTTTCGAGGCCCTGCGTAAATTAGTCCCTCCTACCTTTCTGTTCTCATAACTTTTCACTCCACCTCCTCCTAATTTGTCTCCCATCCTATGGTTTGATCCAATATAGCAAATCTTATGTTCTCAAGCTCACCACGGGCTGTTGCATGTGCCAGAGCAGTACTATATAAACTGTATTCCAATGGCAGACCAACAGTGGTAGGGACGATGTGCCGAAATTCTCCTGAATATAATGGCAGAATCCATCGTTCTGCAATGCCACTTTGGATTTGATGGATCACTCTCTTCAGCCATGCGTGTCTGTCGGCTGGTCCAGTCACAAGCTACAATGTAACAGAGATACAGCAGGTTAGATGAGGATATAAAGCTGCCAAACACTTCAGACAAAATTATGGGGAGTCCATACTTTAATAGCCTGCTGAATGATATCCTTGTTGATGTCAGCAAAGGCCAGCTCTTGGCCAAATAGTTTTAGGTAAGCTGATAACACAGGGTTTTCTGAAGGCAACTCCCTCCATCCCAGAAGCTAGGAAACAAACAAAGAAACAAACAAACAAAAAGGCACTTAATACAGTATATTTGCAAATAAACATTTAATAGGCAACAGAAAAGGCCACTGACTAAGCTATATTTTTTCTTTGCCATTTGTGTTTCTTTGCTAATATCATAATGTGGCTTTTCAGAATTCCATGCAATTCAAACATACACAAGTGACTTCATATATAATGTATGTATTCTGACAAGATAACATTACATCCAATGCAGAGGGTCAGGTCACGGCCCGCCACACCACTTAAACCCAATTTAAGATAAGACCACAGAATCAAATCATTCCTTCACTTGAGGACACAGAAGTCCTGAAAACAGACCGGTTGCAAGGGGAGGAAGAGAGGCATGATCTGGGGAGGCCAAGCCTGGGCTGGACCTCTACTGTGCTATGGAGCCCAGGTTCATTAGGGCTCACGATGCAGCGAGGTACAGGGTGTTTTGGAAACAAGACCAGAGTGGGAGGCTGCTCCAGACATCCCAGGAGAATGCAGGTGATTGAAACTTGGAATTTCCAAGCCACAGGAAATTCCAACATTTAAAAACTAATGTTCCAAATAGAAACAAAAACTATAAATTTTGATATTACTCATGGAAAGCAAATGCCAACATTTTTTTGGTCTCGAAAATTTGAAATGTTTCCATTCAATTTTTCAAAAACAAAATGGAGCAGCCAGCTGTCCCCCAGCTGCTTTTGCCTCTGAGGGATACCTTGGGCTGCTCCCAGAGATTTGGGAGCAGACTGGGCATTGCCTGGAGTTGGGGGTAGCTCGGGAAGTCCCCCAGAGTCTGGAGAGTCCAACGCCATGGAGTGGGGAGTCTAGAAGTCCTGAGAGTCCTGTCTCAAGGTGAAGCACTCAGGGTTCCCAGCTATGCAGCGGGGAGCCTGAAAGTTCTGGGATCCCAACTCCAAGTCACTCAGCATGGCGGGGCTACCGCAGAACCATGGACCCTGGAAGCCCATGCTCCCCAGCAGCACATCGGGGGAACGGGCAAGGAGCCAGGCAGGTTTCCATCAGAACCCTCTTTGCGTTTTGGCAGACGTTCATTGAAAATGAAAAAATTCGGTGATATACAGTGTTATAGCTGGGTCAGTCCCCGGATATTCAAGAGACAAGGTGGGTGAGGTAATATCTTTTATTCGACCAATTTTTGTTGATGAGAGAGACAAGCTTTTGAGCCACACAGAGCTCTTCTGTTTGCCAGACCTGAAGAAGAGCTCTGTGTGGCTCAGAAGCTTTTCTCTCTTACCAACAGAAGTTGGTCCAATAAAAGATATTACCTCATCTAACACATTTCTGTGAAACATCTAGGTATCAGTGAATTGGCATTTTCCAATGAAAATCCATTTTGTTTGAAAATTCTTGACCATCTCCACAGAAGAATCCTTCCCCTGCTATCCCAATGTGAATCTCCACAGTGTATAGCTGAGATACTCAGACTGGGTTCGGGGGCGTTAATTTGCCTCTCAGTGCAAGGCTGAACTGGTGCTGAGAGTCTTACTAAACCCCTCTGCCCTTGATGAATTCCACCCACAATACGTCACATGAAACAGAATGAGAACAACACATACTGTTTTCCCAATCTCCTTTATCTTTCTGTATGTGGAATATTCTGCAAATGGGATGCTTTGTTTCCTTATAATATCCGTAAGACCTTCTGCACGGACACCAACCTAATAAAAAAACAACACTGTGCATGAGAGGGTGCACTACAATACAGTTAAAACATACTGTTAGTGAAGAAATACATTTGTCAAAAATAAACTTTAATACGATCTGTTATTGACTTAAATATAATATTTACCTCTAGCAAACTAGTAGCTGCACCTGCATAGTTTACAATCAAGCTGGAAATTAAAGCTGATGGGAACATTGTTCTTGGACTGTTCATAAGGAAGATATTTCCAAATGCACCAGCCTGATATCTACCTGTAGTAGAAATTAAAAACAAAACAGTGCAATGTTGTTGTTCTATTGACCTCTGGGGATGTCAATCTGAAGTTTATAATCCTTTTTTTCATAAAATATATTCTCATGAAGATTTTCAACATTTAGGTCCTGACCTAGCAAATGTTTACGAGCGAGTATCTATATACATGAATATACCACTGAAATCAATGAGATATTCAAATGAATAAATGTTTGCAGGATTGGGGTAAAATTTTGTACTAACAAATGCAGTGAAACTATTTGATCAAACTTAAATATTCTAAGTACATTTTATTGCAGTAAAAGGCATTTTACAAGAAAGTTAGAGAGCTGGTAAAATAATTTGTAAACACAAATATACTCTAATAATTCTTCATAAAGAAGAAACACACTAAACTTTTCAGAATTCAGACACAGAAAATATCTTATACAACTAATTAAATACTCCTTTCAAAACTCTTTAAAACCTTCCAGCCATTCCAAAAGGAAATAACTCTTACAGATAGAATCAGAATGATTTACATTAGTTCTCCAAATGACTGGAAAATGGTGTTTTAATGATGAACACTCTCTGTAAATTAATTTTTTTTACTCACTGTAGTAACCACCAAGAGGAATAACTTTACTGTAACGAAAGCTCAGTCGGTCAAGTTTGGGGCTCAGTAGTTTAATGGCAATGTTGCAAGCAGCAGATCTTTTAAAAAAATGGATAAAAATATACAAAAGTAAGCTAAATTTTACCAGAGTAATTTGAGTCAGTGTGTGTGCACGTGTGTGTATATATATATCATTTTACTTACAAGAATGTAATAGAAATGGTACTTCACAGATAATGTACAGTTTTACTTCTCTCTCTACTTACACATTATAAAAGCGTGGGAATCCAATTCTTGACAAAGCTTTCATGTGGGAATATACAAAACTGGCAACTTGCATATTGGTCTCTTTCAGTATCACATTAGCCATAGTTGTTACCAGAGGAAGTGCAGGCCCAGTTTCAAATATGACAACACAAGCCATCATTCGGACTTCAGGAGGAAGTGAATGATCCACAAAGATCTGGAGAAGAATGTCCTGCACCTGGAGAGGGAAAATATAATTTCATAAGTGTCTAATAACTTCTAAGGTGGGTATTCTCCCTTTCAGATTCAATGTATAATGTGTATCAACAAATCACACATCCATAATAAAGGGAGAATAGAACCTCAGGCGTAACCTTTTTTCCATTGCATGAACTGATGAATTAAAGAAAAGTGTGGGGACATAATGAATAGCTCTTGAGAAAATGCCATGACTAGTGAGACAAATTTATCTGTGATGTAACTCCATTGGTTTTGTGTATTTGATCCCCTGTGTTCACTGTCATTTAGACCACTTTAGCAAGGGGTGTTCCAGTAGCAGACCAATGACAATATGTGATTAATATAAGATGTCACATAATATGACAAGTGACTAAAGAAACACCATTACATTTACCTCCCAACAATTACAGTGCCTAACACGATCAGACCCTGATGTCACTTGGGGCTCTAATATTGTGATACTAATAACAATAAAGAATTGTTCTGAATTCACAAACACTGCACCACTGAACTCACTTTCCCCCTGGCATATATTCTGCATAGCTCATTATTCAGGTAAAGTATAATTGATTCTGCTTACCTTTCTGGAGTCCTTCAAGCCTATATGCCTCAAGGCCATCACTGCTTCAACCTGAATATGGACTGGGAAATTAGAAGCACCAGATGAAAATATTGGCAAGAACTTCAGGATGCGCTTGACACTGGCTGGTTCTCCTGCATTGCCAATGGCTTTCAGAGCTAATGCAATGTCATCTTCATTGCCCTTGCTGGCTGCCTCGGCTGCAAAGTCATGGAGGGGCTGCAAACAAAGCAGATTCTTTCATACAAAATTCAGTCATACGCATATTGTTATCCTCACCCTATGACTGTAATGCAACTAATGCGATTACAAATATTCAGTGACCTCCTCAGGATTTATTCTAAATTAGCTATGTATTCAGGGGTGATGAAAGCTTCCTGGCTGGTATCGCTTGGCTACTAAGGAAGCTTCTGGAATGAACATTTGTAAATTAAATCACTGTGTATATCCTGGATCATGTTTTCTAGAATAAAAATGATCAGGTCTCATTGCAGTTTCATCTTTCTTATCTTTTTAAGCTGTTACAAACAATCTGAAATGAAAAACACCTACCTGAAGAGCTTCACTAGGGCAAGATGAAGCCAGAGAACAGTGTCTGTTTACCATGGATCCGTATCCCAAATAAGCAATCTGGCGAAGCATGGGAATTCTCTCAAGTTGGGAGCTGGTCACTAGATCCTGCAGAAGGAAAAGAGGCACCTCTTTAAATCAGGGTTATGTTCAGATAAGGACAATTATTTAGGATTCGTCTAGAAAGGTTATTTAAAATTGAATATCTTTCACTTTCAATAACATTAAATCAAGCCAGTAAAATAGTTTACACAAGCTTGAGCCAGATCCACAGCTAATATACATCAACATATCTCCAATAACTTAAATAGAGCTATGCTGATTTACATCAGCTGAAGACGTGGCCTAAGAAAGACAGGATACAAAGTACAAAGGATATGGGCAGGGGCCAATCTACAAATGGAATTTCTCTGGAAGAGTCTGTAACTCTTTATTATATTAAAGAATCATGCTCATTTCATATTCTGTGTTTTCTTATATTAAAAAATAGGAATATTAACTAGAAAGAGAAGAAAGTCTACTATATAATAGATGGTTGCACTAACTGTATTGTAAAAGAGTTCGATGTTTTTATTTTGCTAATATTTCACCTACAATACTTTTACTTTATTCCAGTGTCTAGGAATGTTATGTAATTACTCTGGACTGGAAAATGTAATGCTTAAAAGAGCTTCTGAAATTATCTGGCACGTCCATCACCATTAATACTTTAGAATTAACAGAAAAAGATGAACTGAGGTTTGATGGAAGAAGAGAGAATGTATGGTCCAAGAAAACTAAAATGGGGATAGCAATTCAGGGTAGGTGTGGGAGTTAATTTTTAATGCCTGCATAACAAATTGAAGATATAGGACCCAATTCCTTTTCCACACAGGCAACTGTCAATTGAAGTAACAGAGTTTTTCTGATACAAAATGAGTGTAAGTGAGAGAAGAAGCTGGCCCCTGAAGTGCTATATAATCACTAGTTATTATCAATTGTTATCATGATGATGTGACCAGAAATGGATCCTGTATATTGTACTCACTGCTGCTACTGCAATAGTATGGCCATCCGCTTTTGTTAAATGGAGGGCAAAAGAAACAGCCAGAAGTGCTTCAATGTACTTAAAGTCATCCTTGCGAATTCTCAGCTTAAGGAACTTCAGTGAATCAATGGTGCCTGCCATAGCAATTCCACTCAGCAGCCAAACCCTGCGGCCGAGGTACAAAATCCATACATTTAGCTCTCTATGCTCCTTGTACAAGACATGTCAGTTGTGAGTGACACAGTCAATCATTACCTGTGATGAGGTTTATCTGAAAATTGCTTAAAGACAGACTCCAAGGTATCAGGGCTTGCTACCCGACACAGTTGGATAAGCTCTAAGTATTTGTATGGAGCATCCCCATGGAGCTCTTGCTGGTTGTCCTGGATTACTTGTTGCAGTGTTTCCACTATCTGAGGATAGAAGGCAGAGGGAATATAATAATTAGTTGCTTCTCCGTTAGCTTATAATAATATATTGATCTTTTATTAGTCAGATAAATGGCAAAGCAGCTTAATAAACTGAGCATTCTATACCCTTTGCTCAGGGTTTTTCGTCTTGACTAGCTGAATTGGCATCTGGAGCAGTAGTGGTGGGAAATGATAAGGCAGACCTCCACGATTCTGCAGCTGCATTTCTGGAGGGCTCACATGTTCACTTTTCACTTCAACCAAGGTAAGTTCTTGTCTGGAAGGAAATAAAAAGAAATCAACATGTGTCTTTTGGAGGAATAAGCTGTCTAGCTGCATCCATCTGACTTCACTGCTTTGGCTGTGCAGTGGGGATATGGATAGTTCTTTATTTGTTTTTTCTATCACAATAAGACTTTACAATTTCTTGTGGTTATTGTCTTTCCAATGGAACAGAACACTATGAGGGGATAATGGGTATTTGCAATGAAATAACTGCTGAACTGGAGCTGAATTGTTAAGTGGAAATGAATTGTTATTTTCCAGAGCAAGAGATACTGGTTTTCTGATAACATATCATATATAGTGATATTATTCTGTGTTTGCCTCAAGTTCACTTTAACTGAGGGGATGTTGGTGCTATAAAGCGGCACTTTCTCAGTGGAATCGTTGTTGAATAGAAGCATGGATTTAGGAAGCAGAATTATTTTTCCATTTTTTTCTCATTTAATTACAATACAAAGTTCAATTTAGATGCAGCAAAGAATTATTGTTAGTGCAAAATTCCCACAGCTTTTTTTGGGGGGAGGGGGGTGGAGGTGGAGTGGAGTATGAATGCCTGCAACTTTATCAGCTGCCATTTAAGACAACTCCCCTTTACTTCACTTGGGAGCAAGATCAGACTGATATCTTTACAGTTATTTTCACCTCTGGTCTTACCTTGCCTCCATGACAGCAACACCAGCAGGTTCATTGAAAGGGGAGATCTGATAGACCTGCTGGGACACCACTTCTGTGATCAGGGTGCCAGAATCTGCATATTTCAATTTGTAGGTGAATGCAGCAGTTCCTTTTACAATCTTTTCTTTCTAAAAGAGCAAAGAAACTCATGTAATGCATGAGAGTAGACCATGAGAGTAGACTCATTTTTAGAGTGCATTTGTTTAGATTATTCATACCAATGGGCAAGAAGGACAAGGGCGGATGAAAGTCGTTCCAATATCCTTCACCACTTTATCCTGGCAGTTGTTGAGGTCTTTGGTTTTGGTAATGGAGACTCGGTTACTCCTCCTGTCTTCCTGGATAACGTACCTTGTAAGGCAGACGCCTCCAATTCCAGCCTATAGAGAATGATAGAAAATAACTGGGCTTTGTAGTTATATCAGGTCTGCATGAGAGGATGAACTTTCCTCTGAATTGAGATTTAAAGTGAAAATGAAATTTTGTAAGACTATAGATTAGACTGAATAGGCTAAAGGAGGAAGATATACAATAAAGATCAAAATGTCTGATAATTACCTTTATTTTCCCCATAGTCTTCTATTTTATAGAGTGCACATATAGAGAATGTAATAGACAATCTGCCAGAAACAATCACCTTCATATATAAATGTATATTTTCTTTTGTCCCGATGAAAGTATTTTAATATTTTTGGGCTTGTGAGTGAGATTTTAAAATAAATACAAATAAACTCTAAGCAAGAGTTTTAATTGACTGAAAAGCATTTAATAACAACAAGTGATGGTTGGCCACAGGCAGCAAACTAGCTTGAAACTGGAGAAACAAACCTCTTGCAAGTCATATGCATTCTGTGACTTTTTGATAGTTATCTGCAGCAGGTTCAGAATTCCTCTCACGAGGTTAACGCACGTGACGGGGGTATCTTCTGGTGCATAAATGTTTCCAACCCGCCCATTGCTGTATTCAAACTTAAAGGGTTGGGTGAGACACGAAGTGATCAGCTGGGTGAGTTTGGAAGCTCGAATGAATGGATCTCTGGGCCAGATCCCATTGTATTCCTCCAGCTGTGGAGATCGGATCTGAGAACAAAGTTCAGAAAATGCATTAGCCTCCATTCTGTGAGCGAAAATATTTTTACAGTATGTACTGTACACAGAAAATAACTAGGGAAAGAATTAACATTGCTATACATGGTTTACTCTGAATATAGACTGCAGAGCCCTTCTTCTGTGCTGTTTATACAGCACCCAATACAATGGGATCCTTGCCCATGATGGCTTGGGGGCTTTTAGGCACTAAGGTAAAACAAACAATAAATAAAAATAATATATAGCGATAAATACATAGAACTTGATTCTCCCCTCTTGCTCTTATATTGGTGTAAGACCAATATACCTCCATTGAATCAGGCCCACTGAGTATATTATATATTAAAGAAAAAAGCTAAAAACATTTGAATTACCTCTTAATATTTTTTTAAAATCTATTCACATCAACCACTTTGAGCATAAAGTTGAATAGAAAACCCAACATAGATTTTTAGTTTTACATAATAAGTAACTGCGCAGTACAAAGTCAGAAGAAGAATTTTAGGACCCTATTTCATCAGCCCTTATTTAGGCAATGCTCCCATTGAATCAACAGGAGCTTCAGCTTTGCCTGAATATTGAATAAGTAAGAGTGCTGAATAACATAAAAAGTAAGTTGGATAGAATTGTTATTATTACGTATAAATTAAGGACTTGCCTCTTCTCCTAATGACTTCCATGGGAATTTGGAATGCGTCAGGATTGCCAGATCAAAACCTCAAATGAGAGCAGGATTGGACCCCTGGTGTTGCAGGCCAAGGTTCTCAGATATGACTAGTGATTTTTGGTGCCTCGATTTTCCAGTGATAAGTTTTGGTGCCTCCATTTTTGTCACCTGACCTCTGAAAATCAGATCCCATTAACGTGTCTCAAGTTGAACACTCCAAAGTCAAGGCATCTCAAATCACTAGTCACTTTTGAAAACCGGAGCCATAACTCACAAGTCATTTCCCATTCCCTAAAATCTTCAAAGCTCTTTTCTCC
This sequence comes from Natator depressus, assembly GCF_965152275.1. Classification (NCBI taxonomy): domain Eukaryota; kingdom Metazoa; phylum Chordata; order Testudines; family Cheloniidae; genus Natator; species Natator depressus. The sequence goes on along the minus strand of NC_134241.1, from coordinate 78,137,234 downwards.
ATTGCTTTTTTCCTGTGGCTGCCTACAACATTCAGTAGCCCAAGTATCGCTTTAACCTGACTTGCTATTCAACACTGGTTTTGCTTGATCTCTTTTGGAAATAGTGCAGTCTACCTTGAGGAGGTGAGCCCTCTGTGACAATCCACTGATCTCTAGTTTACAGGACAGTCTCAGCCCAGCTCTTGCCAAACCAGGCTCTGGCAGTCCATTCAGGGTCAGGCCCTCATAGTTGTACAAGTAGGTCTTGCTGCTACTAAAATCAGGCTCTGTGGAAAATAATACAAATATTCACTTTTAGTAAGAGTTCAAAAGACATTCTGCTTCGTGGTCATTATGACAAAGGCACTGAATGAAGCTTGAGAAATGAACAGTAGACTTACCAGGGTCATACTTTTCACTCCCTGTGAAAAGAAATCAAATGACACATGAATAATGGCAAACAAATTAACTTTGAACTTAAGTTTTTTGACTCAGCTATAAAAACCCAGCAAAGACAAACAGAGAAGGGCTAAGTATAAACTCACCCACAAGGGTAAACACTAGCGCTAGTATGATTCCCCTCATGATGAAAGTGAATAAAGACCTCCTCAGGCGTCGTGAGGCTTTTATAGAAAAACCATCACTAGCACATGGCCACTGCTAGGCTGTATTTTGCTGATTTTTCAATTTGTTATCAGTTTATGCAAACACTTTTCTTTTTGCAACCATATTGACTTTTGAATGGGAGGAATCCTGGACAGACCATGCCAGGCTCATTGAAATTATATTATTTAAATCTTTGACAGACTGCTTAAGAGTATCTCTTGCTTTTCCTAAAGTTCTTTAAAACAAATTAAAAACACATATAATATGTTACTTTATTTGCTAGATTTTGTTCATGGCGGCTTGCCTGTAATTGATTCTACCACAGATTAGAATGACTTTGCCCTGGTTATTCTGACCTGGCATATGATACACAATGTTATCTAACTGATAATGACTCAGTGAGCAAGCAGTAGTAAGTGTGACAACTGTCTTTCTCTTATTTCTTGATTTACCAAAATGTTAAAATAATATAACAATGTTATGGATTTTAGTTAAAAGCCCAGTTCCTAGATTATTCTCTATGCTGCTACGTCACATGAATTTTTGAGGTTTTTATTTCTGTTAAAGTCAGGTTCTAGATTTATGCATGAAAGGGATAGAATTAGGGTACCAGACAATTTATAGATTACAGTGATGAGCATTTCCCCACATTAACATAGTTCATTTTAAAATTATTATGGCTATGCAAATATGGCAGTTGAGGTACAACTTTAAAAACATATTATTTGCTTTGTTAGTACTTAGATGCTCATTGTGTTAGAGACGGTACAAATACATATGACGACTCAGTCCCTACCCAGGAGAATTTACAATCTAATAGTTAAAACAGACGATATCTGGAAAGTAGGTAATATTAACAAATCCTCATTTTACAGATGGGAAAATTAAACACTGAGCCTGAAATCCTGGTTCCATTGAAGCCAATGGCAAAAATCCCATCGACTTCAATGGGGCCAGCATTTTATTCAGAGAAATGAAGTAATTTGCCATGGTCATACCTGAAATCTATGACAGAGCTGAGAATTGTCCATTGCCTTAATCCCAAGATTTTACTTCAACAGCCGAATGAACACATATGTAATTGCACATTTTTGGGGAATGACATTGGCCTCCACTTTTTATTCTGAGGTATACATCTTTACTCAGTATTCAGAATTATATAACATTTTACTAAGACTATCTTCTTTTTCTGTTACTTTTCTTTTCTCAGTGCATTTGATGTGTCCATGATATCACCAACCACAAGAAGCCCCCTCTGGAAGTCTGCAGCTGGAATACAAGATTGGTTTGTTCCTTTCTGGTCAGATTATAAACAAATTTGTTGTTGTCTTTAGCAATATTAAATTTGCCCTGTCTCTCAAGGTGGTCTCTCAGTTAACCTAAGGTGGCTGCCTTAGCATTTAAAATTATTTTCAGCCATTAAGTCTAAAGTGCTTTTGCCGAGCAACATTAAGAGAAAATAGGTTCTGCCAACCAGCCAATCATGGGACAATGGAACACACAGAGCTGGCCAATGGTTTTCTAGAACAGATTGACGGGTTGGTGACTGGATCTACTTTGGCCATAATATGGTGATAGGTTTCAGAATGGTAGCCGTGTTAGTCTGTATCAGCTAAAACAACGAGGAGACCCTGTGGATGCCCAAATAAATTTGTTAGTCTCTAAGGTGCCACAAGGACTCCTCGTTGTTTTGGCCATAAAAGGGCCTCTTGCCCCAGCAGATTTACATCCTTCCTTCACACAACATGCCATGGCCTCCCCTCCAGGTCTACAACCAGGGACAAAGCCCCAGATGAAAGAAATTTTAAAATCAATATGCAGTCTGGTGATCAAATATGAAAGGGGTTGGCTGATGGGGTAGGCCAGCCAGGATGGAAGATCGCAAGTAGTTAATATAGACAGTACAGACCAATCATACTGAGTTGTTGTAATCTGTTTACACAGTATTTCAGTGTTCAGAACTGTTCAGTGTCCAGTTATCCGTGTTTTCATGCATGTACGTTGGAGCTCTGCAACTCACTGCTTTGTTAAACAATGAGTGGAAAACAGATAGAGCTCATCTATGGCCAGCCCTTACATTGCCTCACAGTGAGGTGATGGAGTAAAAAGTCTCTCCCTTTGCTCAGCCTGTGTAAGGTGTGGCCAGAATCACAGCCCTTTATGACTGTCCTTTGGGGGAGAACAGGGCCTGCTATCAAGCTGTTCCCATATGAAAGCAGCACTCCAGAAAGAGGGCAAGGAGCCAGCTGCCCACTCTGGTGTGAGGAGAGGGTGCTGCACCCCTTAGAAGAAGAATTACAAAACTTACTCCACCCTATGGAGCTTGAATTTTGAGGAAGAATTCCTCCTGTGTTCCCCTTGAAGTGGTGTGCCTCCACCCTGCCCTTTACTACAGGCTGTGGCTAAATGCCACAACCTAGCCTGTAATTTCTATGCACATCCAGAGATTTTCTAATTCTTTTAACTTCATGATTTCTAAGCCAACTTTATTCAGCCATGTCACAGGCACCTGTCCTCAGTAAGGAATAATTCTCAGGCAAGTTTTTTAAAAAAAACATTTTTGAGCTGGCAAGTGTAAAAAAAATATGTCTGGATTTTAAAAAATGAGTCAACTAGAATTTCACCAGAATTTTCCACAACATTCACTGTCAGGCTGAGAAATCTTGACACACCAAGAAATATTTTCAGAAATACAAACACCTGCAACTAGAGACTTAGGAAGAAAGCAACATAATAGTGTCACCAATGAAACACTAGTATTTACACACACACGTGGACTAATAAGACTTTGGGGCTTGATTTTCAGAAGCGCTGGGCATTCCATATAGCTGGAGCATATGGGAGCCAAAATCAGACCAAAAATAAAAGCATTGCCAAGCTCAAGTATTCAAAATTCATGAGTCAGCCCCCTCCTCCCCCCAAATCATGAGATTTTAAAAGAAAGTTATTTTCCTTTGCCCTCTTGGGTTGGAGTATCTAGAGTTCACATTTGCCAGCTTTTCTCAGCAACACGAGGGTTAGACATTTACTTTATTTAAAATGAAAGCTGTGATTCCTAGGTAATAACCTCACTCTGGCAGTTGGAGTTTTAGGAAAAGTACTAGCTATCGAAGACTCACCACAAAATTACAAGAGTTGGGAACATTGTAACAGATACACAGATAATCTATGCTATCCAAAGGGTGTACATCTGTGTCTGCATGTGCGTGCATTACATATACACAAAACCATTTTATTTTTCTGCATTTAAAACAACAACAACAAAAAACTTACTCTTGGCAAAATTGCAGTGCATGTGTAATGTGTCCTCTTAGCTCCGGTCACTATGACCAGGAATTTTTTGAAACATACAAAGATTTCACCAGCAACGTGTAAATATTGTACCTTCCAAGGTAAAGGTCAGTTTAAATGGGAATAATTAAAAACTACAAAGATGCTTAGTAGAAGAGGGGGTAAGTACAATTACAGGTCAGCTAGAACCTTCCAGTTCCCTAATAAGTCAAATTGCCAATGCAACCACATACTTGAACGGAACTAGCCTTTCAGATTGCCCTATTCATCATTATAATTACTTGCATCCATACCACAATAACATATAGTCTTAAAAGGAGCACAGTCTAGAAAATGTTGTGGAGATATGGGTCAGACATAGACGGAGCGAAAATGGGACAAAGAAATGGAAGGTGGGAATAAATAAATAAAAGGCACACAAACAACTTCCAGGGAGCTTGGGGGAGCGGGTTGTTGTTTGAGGAGAAATTTTTAAGGAACGCAATGGTCTGCAGACCTCAGCTTGCAAATATTGTGAATTTTTCTCTACAATTAAATATACAATTTGTAATTTTCCCTTTGCTGATCGGTCATATTAATCAGGTGGTTTCATTTCTGTTTCCTGATTGAACTAGCCAAAGCACACATGACAGATTGTATATTTGACACAAAGATTGGCCATTCATACTCTGTTGGTTAATATGAAATGCAAGGCACTTATTTTACAATGAAAGGTGCTTTACAAAGTTCTACTGTCTAGGAAGAGTACTTTTTTTTGGCCTGGCAAATAAAATCTTATTCATTTTTCATTACTGTCAATCATCATGGTGAAGGATGGGTGAGTGGATTTTGTGTTGGGGCTGGTAATTTTTTCAGGACAATAGTGGAGGGCTGTAGTATACATTTGAATGTATGCCTCATTCAAATGCATTCAAGTTCATTTGAATAGACAGGTGAAACATTCACTTTTTATAGTTGCACTAGTAAAGTCTGAACATTAGCTGAAAATAAACCTAAGTTGACTATGATTGAATTGAAATTTCCTTTAAAATTGATTGAACTTTTCCAAGTTTGTCCGCTATTTGATCAGCTGTAGTTATTTGTAACCCTTGTACAGCTCTGAAGCACTTGGAAATTCCTCACCCACTTGGAAGAGTCAATTTAAAATTGGGATACGCACAGAACAAAAGGACTGTTCCACATTTAATGTAATAACAAGGTGTCAGTTATTCCTCACTGAAGAAAGCCTCAGATAATGCATTAAAATAATCTAGTTGCATGTGTTTCAGCCACTATTTGACTACCCACAAACCAACTATGATACGGCAAAGAAGTATTGCTTCTCAGCAAAACTCACAGTGAAAGGAATGGTCCTGGAGCAGGAGGATTACTTGGAAATAGGCCTGATTCTAAAAGCTTTTCTTACTCAAGTACACCTTCCTCATGCAAACAGTACACTTGACTTCAGGGGAATGCTCATGTGACTCAGGGTTTATAGGCTCTGGCTTTATTGTTGGATTATGCTGCTGTGCCTGTCAAAATTCAGGGATATATTAGTTTAGTTTGATAGACCATCTACCTAGCATACCGCCATGAACAATATAGGGTACACAGGCCATATTTGGACTTGACCTAGTAACTTTGGTTGGCCAAATGTTTAAGTTAGCATGATTAAGAGATGCTTGAAGCTGCTTTTTTGGTCTGTAGGCAAAAGGTTGTTAGGACAAGGGCACTCGTTTGCCGTAGACACCGCCTCCCTCATTTACACTAAATTTCCAGTGTCATAACGAACGTGCTGTCATGAAAAGGTGTGGAAATGAGTAAATGTTTAATCTTGACTAGTCATTAATTATATTTAAACAATCAAGACACTTATGCCTGGGCCTAAACAGAAGTTTGCCAGCCAGCTCCTGATCACCTGGCACCTTCTTGCATTGAGACACCGCTGTTTGCGGTTATAACAGATTGGGTTATGATGCACATGCCACTGGCAGACTAGAATCTTTGATGTGACTCAAAGAGGCAGGTGTCCCATATGATCTACATGCTAGAACCCCTAACTGGACAAGAGTGTCATCTGGGGCAGAGTAGAGGAGTCACTGATCCCTGCAAAAGATGCCAGCCATGTGGCGAAAAGGGCGGGGGTGGACTTTCTTACAACAACACAACACCTGAAGTTGTATCCTGCTTCCTTGTCTAGATTGGCCCCTCAGAGACACAGTAGTAAAATACTCAATGCTGGCTGAGCCAACTCTGAAGTACAACGAAGAGAAGATCAACTGCCTTTCCCACCTCACCCCACCCCCGCATGCAAAAGCACGCAAAAGTACATTACATCAGCCCAGAAGATATCAGTAAATATCAGCCTAGGTCTGAACTAAAATCTATCATGTGAGCTAAAGATTTGGAGAAGCAGTTGTGAGAATCGTCTGTACAGCAATTCAACAGGGCTCAAATCACTCAAGCGCCCACTGGAGTGTGTGCACATGTGCATGAATGAGTCTCTCTGTGTGTTCTTAACTGTTCCCCAAGTAGATGCTAAAAGCCTAAGACTGTTACCAAATCAGTAAGGGATCTCCAGGTTAAACCAGTATCATTCTAAAGCTGCTGTAAGTGCAGGATTTTAGAAGTTATTCTGAGTCTGTGCCAAGCTGCCAGACAGATACAGGCATTGTGTTAAGGTGGGGAGGAAGATATATTATAAAAGCAAAGCTTAATGTAATCTGTATGAACAGGGAGGTTAACAGGAGAAAAGATCAGCTAGAAAGAAGCTAACAGAAAGTTATGATATGAGTTGCACTTCCTGAAAATCGAGGCAAGGAACAATCTTTGTCTCTAGCAGACACTGAGCTAACTGCTCAAGTCAAAGGGAACAATGTCTCCCCTTGCCCTTCCTGCAAAATTCTAAAAGGAATTTAGAATTTGATGTAATGATTACTAACTGTAGTAACTGGCGAGCCAGATAAACTTAACCATTGACCTACTGGTTATATCTTAATTGTAACCTCAGTTTGATCATTGTGCTATACTTTTATAGATTAATTTAGGAGAGCTATAAATTAATATAGCTAGTGACATATTTCACTTGAACTCATATCTGTTTTATAACTGCTAGCTTAATGCTTTAAATGCCTGTATAAAAGATTCACTGAACTGGTTTATTTCCCAAAACATCAAAGCAGACAAAGTAACCAATGTGAGAGAAAAAGGTAAAATCATGAACAATCATTCCTGAGCCCATCCTTTCAATTACTTAAAATAAGACCCTATTATTCCTACAATGAGGGTGATTTTGTTATAGCTGTAATTTCCATGACAAAACCCGTGATCTTGCAGATTTCAAAAAATAGTTAAGAGCCATGGGTTTTGTCAGCGCTTTTTCTGAATGGCCAGTTCAGTACATGAGTCTGGATACTCTGTTTCTTTGCACAATAAAGAAATGCCATCTGACTTGAGAACAGTCAGACTCCTGAAAGCTTTCATTTTAAATAAAGTAAATGTCTAGCCCTCGTGTTGCACTCCTGATAGGGTGCACTCTGGTTCCCTATCCCTGGAATACTGTGATCTTGGGAAGAGGAAGAAGAGTAGGGCTGCTGGAAGAGAGTCTTGCTGGGAATAGAAGATGACATGAAAGATTAAATATATTCTCTAAAAGTAATTGCAAATGAAGAATCATTCATTGGGGACATTTCTAATTGGGTCCTGCTGGGATCTGTTTGTGGCCCAATGCTATTCAATATCTTTATCAATGAGCTGAAAGAAAACGTAAGATCATTACTGGCACAGTTTGCAGACAACATAAGAATTGGTGGAGTGGTAAATAAATTATAAAGACAAGTGTGACCTGATCACAGTCTATAAGTACCTATCTGGGGAACAGCTTCAGTTTAGTAGACAAATATACACAGTGGTTGGAAATTGAAACTAGACAAATTCAGACTCAAAATAAGATGTAAACTTTTAACAGTGAGGGTAATTAACCACTGGAACATTTACCAAGGACTCCTGGTGGATTCTCCATCACTGGAAACTTTTTTAGAGATTGGATTTTTTTTTTAAAGATATGCTCTAGTTTAAATAGGAATTATTTTGGGTATGTTCTATTGCTCATGTTATACAGGGGGTCAGACTAGATGATCGCAATGGTCCCTTCTGGCTTTGTAATCTATGAATGATTGCTGGTAAAGTTTGCAGACAACACAAAAATTGGCGGAGTAATAAATAATGATCAGGAAAGGTCAGTTCTACAGAGGGATCTGGACAGCATGGCAAGCTGGGCTCACTTGAACAACATGCATTTCAATACAGCCAAATGCAAAGTCACACATTTTTAGGAACTAATAATGTAGGGTCAACTTATAAGATGGGGGACTATTTTGGAAAGCAGTAACTCAGCAAATGATTTAGGGGTCATGGCAGATAATCCACAGAACATAAGCTTTCAGTACAATGCAGTGCTAAGGGATCAAATGCAATCCTTGGATGCATAAGTAGAGGAATAATACTGCACAAAAGTAGGGAGGTGTTATTACCACTGTATACAACATTAGTTAGACCATCACTGGAATACTGTCTCCAGTTTTGGTGTCCGCACATTAAAAAGGATGTTGACAAGCTGGAAAAGGTTCAGAAAACAGCAACTAGGATGATTCAATGTCTGAAAAACCTGGCTTATAGTGAGAGACTTAAGAAGTTCCATCTATTCAGCTTGCCAGACAGGTTAAAAAGGTGATTTGATCACAATCTATAAGTACCTACAAAGGGAAAAAATGCTAGTAGAAGGCTCTGTAATTTAGCAGAAAAAGGCATAACAATGGCTGGAAGCTGGAGCAAGTTACATTCAGACTAGAAATAAGGCACAAAATTGTATGTGAAGGTAATTAACCACCATTGGTGAATTCTGCATCACTTGGAGTCTTTAAATCATGGCTGGATGTCTTTCTATCAGCAATGCTCTGGCCTACCCACAAGTTTTGGGTTCAATGCGGAACCCACCTGGTGAAAAGTTCTCCCGTCTCATGCAGGAGGTCAGACTAGAGGATCTTAATGTGCCCTTCTGGCCTTGAATTCTGTACATCTGCATTGGGGGGCTGGAAGATGGGGAGAAAAAGAAAAAAATCACATACCACAAATGTTGGTAATTTTCACCTACATATAACATAATAAAATCCCTGCTTTAGTTGTAAATTCCAAATAGTAAGTACAAGCAGCAACGACAGATTATAATTTAGATAGGCATTTTTAAGGCTGTCAGCACGTCTGCCTAAGGACTGAAATGTTGAGCATTCTGCTTATTTTGTAAATTACTTATTTTCCTTTCAATAATAAAACTTTTAAATTGATATTTCCAGCAAGTTTATTAGATTAGTTAGCCAAGCCCAGTTAAAGTATACATGGAATATTTCTGATAATAGCTTGGCTGAAGGGTACACATTTCTTCCCGTATAATCCATGGGAAAATTCACAGCTATTTTTAATGCATCCTAACCAAGGCAGAGTGAGACTCCATAAAATCTGTTGTAAGCTCTTCCCAATTTGAAGGCATGGATTGCTTCATAGAGAGGCATACACCAACAGCTAATGTTCTTTTTAGTATGGTCAAGAATGAGTTTAAAATTGGGGCTGGAGGAGCCAAAAACTTAATTAAGGAAAAGGAAGATTTGTAGCGTAAGGAAGGGAGTTCCATGTACAAAATAGCACTGTCAGGCCTTGTCCATTCAAATGGCAAGCCAGATAGGAGGAAAGTGTTTTGTTTGTTTTTTCAAATGAATTCTCTGCAATCTCCAGTAAATCATGTAATAAAAGTTTCCAGGGCCTGAGCTGTAGTGAAGCAGCACTTAATACAGCTCACGAGTGAGACAATTTAAGCTATGCACTACCCCAGTCCTGGGGCTGGCTCCTATGTTGGTCCATTTCCCATGCACAAACTGGAGCAGCCTGAGGGCTGCTCTAAATTATGCTAGCTATTGGCCCCAGGGGGTTGCTATGGAATCCACAGATTGCCATGCTATGAGGGATAGAAGGTAGCATCAGAGCCACTTTGAAGACTCTAGTACACGGAGAATCCCTTTAGAGGCAGGGCACCTTCTCAGAAAAATTCACAGATAAAATTGTGTCAGTTTATATTTTATATCCTGCAAAGCCCAGGTGGAGGGAGTGGAAGACTTAATGGAGCATACAGACCCATAGAAAGTTGGGGAAGCAATGTCCCCTCTGGCCCCATAACAAGTGACGCCCCTGCTTACAGAAATGCACAGATCCTGTTGTAGCTGATCATGCTAGCTTTAGGGCAGCTTTGTACTCGTCCCCCAACCAAAACTGTCCTAATGCAACTCAGGACTTGTCTCAAAACCTGAGAAACTGTGCCTGCCAATTTGCCAAGAGCATGTGTGGGAAGGTTTCCCCTTCCCAGATGAATTTAATGAATACTTGATTTACGTTATGGACATTTTTAGCTAGAATCGTTGAGGGGATCCTGGTCATCAGCGAAAGCAGTCCATGGCACATGGTGATTTTTAATATCTCTTATTGTCTTATAAACAGGTATATGATTTTCTCCCATTACTGCAAGTTTCAGGTCTGTAGGTAAAACAGTTCCATGGTGCATTAGGCTGAAGGTGGTTTACAAATTATGTTGGGTTTGTTAAAGTTGCAGTAGATCAGCTTGGAGCATGAGTCTGAATGTTTCCCTAAGATGCTGGTAGTTTACTTTGGAGAAAATAACTGCTTCTAATGAAAGGCTATAAGCCAGAGTTTTAAAAGTAGGTAGGCACCTAAAGATGCCAATAGACACTCAGTAGGATTTTCAAAAGCACCTCTGTAACTCCCAGGGAGACAGGCACCTTACTAGTGTAGACGCTTTTGGAAAAATCACACTAGGCACTCATCTGCATCATCAGGTGTCCAAACACCTTTGAAAACTTAACCCTATTTCCTGCTGGCTGGTGTTGGTTCAATTCCCAGACCACAGTAATAATTCTGGTCTTTTACACAGTTCTGGTGAATCATGAAGTACAGGAACAAATGAGGTTACCTAGTAAAATAAGAACAAGGGCAAGGAGCTGGAGTCTTGTAATACTAAAAGTTTGGGCTAATCTCTTTTGGCTGATTTCCAGATTGATAATGGATAAGGAGAAACCTTTCTTCAGAGGTAAAAGTATCTATTTCCTCACTTTGGGCCAAACCCAATTGCTACTGAAATCACCAGAAATCCTCCATTACATTAAATGGGGTGGGTGGCCTCAACATAATCCAGGATTTAACAAAAGTCAAGCATACAATAATGAAATTCCTATTTCTATCATGGTGTAATGGATATACCACATTGTATTCCACCCTGTTTGTAAAGTAGATGGGCTTCTAGGTACTGAATCCTAGTACAGCTTTTAATTTTTTGAGCAGGGTACATTTTAGTTAGCCATTTTATGACCCTTCACTGCTGAACTCGTAACAGACTAAGATCAAGAACCATGAATAACTAACTCCAGGCAAAAAGAAAAGGAGTACTTGTGGCACCTTAGAGACTAACAAATTTATTTGAGCATAAGCTTTCGTGAGCTACAGCTCACTTCATCCGATGCATTCAAAAAAGCTTATGCTCAAATAAATTTGTTAGTCTCTAAGGTGCCACAAGTCCTCCTTTTCTTTTTGCGGATACAGACTAACACAGCTGCTACTCTAAATCCAGGCAAATACTCTTATACCTGGTCAGCCTCCCATACTTGGAGAAAGCAGCATCATTTTTATCAAGAAGATTGAAAAGGTAGCCTAGCATCCGTAGTGTTACTTTCTGCAGATTAAAAATTGTGTGGCAATCTTATTTCACCACACTGCTTGTATTAAGCTCAGAAGCGCACACCTTAATATTGTACGTGTGCAATATTACTTCATCCAGTAGTAGTTGTAATCGTATACCACATGCAACGCTAAAGTACATACTATTACACTTAATGGGTGAATTCCACCCGGAACCGGCTCAGTTTTCAGGCCTCAATCTATCCATCCCCTCACTCTGGGAGTGGAATCACATGCTTCTCCTACTCTAAGGCCAGGATCCAGATTGCAGATCCCTGCTAGTAACTTCAGTTTCCTCAGCAGGCCTAACCTAGGCTCAAACCTTCCATTTCTGTTGTCTCAGAGAACAATGACAGTGGTTAATACAACAACCAGACAGTTCCTTGAAGCAAAGTTATCTATTTAGATCAACAAAACAGGCTGTACTTGTAGCTACCTTTCCTCTAAGGCTTACCAATCCCTGGATCTGGGAAGGCCCAGCTTTTTCAGAGTCTCTCCTCTGGGTCTCTCTCTGTGTCAGCCCGTCTCCCTAGACGGCTTTTGACAAGTGAACCCTTCTTGCCCAGAGAAGGACTTTCTAACTGTTTAGTGCTCTCTTCATCTCCAGACTCCTAGCTTTGGCAAAACAAGGCTGGCAACTTGTTGGAAACCAGAGGAAGGATCCTTGAAGCTAAGAGCTTACCCCCATTATCTTTCAAGCATGAGCTGGGACATCCTTATCTAGAGCTATTGTGTTGCTTTCCTTTTGCTCTTCCCACAGCCCCCATGTTACCTCCATACAGGAAATTCTAATAAACCATCATCAATATACAGCAACTTTACCTCACTGACCAGGTCACCTCCAATATTCACACACTTACTACAGATCAGTATTTGTACATTAACACATAGCAGATCTGTGACCCTTACACATACACTAGCCCAGATTCTACAAGACTGATTATAGCTTTACAGTTACAGGATACTGTCCATGTTGGCAGAACTCAAAAATTGGCCTACCAGTTCACCACCGTGAGCCTCAGTTGCCATACATGCTTGCAACGCAACCTGCTTTCATGGAGGCATTAAAATTACAAGTTTGCTTGACTCCTCAGAGGTTTTCCCTAGTAAGCAAATTATTACAGACAGCCTCCAGTTGCTACTATTCAATAAGCACAAAAAATTTGATGAATAAGCAACACTTTAGTCCTTCAAAATCATTTTATTACCCCCCAAAAAATCTGTAATATCAAGTATGGGAGTCCAATTAAGTTCTTTAACAGGAAACTGACTAAGCTTCCCAGTGTATCATCATATACAGAACACCATTTAATTAATTTGAAACAGCAGCAGCACCTAGTGGCATACTGGAATTACCAGTCTTATTAAAGAGCTTGAATAATCAAACTCTATTATATGAATATAGAATAAGAATATGAATATAGAATAAGAATTCTATACGTGACTTTAAACTCCTAGCACATTCCTTCCTCCCTGTTGAGAGATTTTTACAGCTTTGAATATGTTCTTTATCTAATGGAATGCCTGAGAGCATAAATTGACCAGGCCAAGTTCTGCCCATTGTTACTTATGAGGGTTGATCTTAACCCAGTGGCTTAAAGCAAAGTTTAACAGTGGGTACCTATTATTCAATTTCAGTAGAGGAATGGCTCAAACTCACATTGATTAATTGGGAGGAAATAGAAAATCAAGAACTATATTGTTAAAGATGCTGTTATTTTGAAATACCTATGGCATTAAGACAATCTGAATGGCTAACAGGCCTTGAGCCTTCTCTAGGCAGACCAAAATTCACAATGCACGTGGGCTGCCTGCATCCTTAAGAGCGCTTCATGCAGGAGATATTATACCTGTGCTCTGGAGTTTATACTGGCTTCCAATTCATTTCTGGTTGAACTGGAGGTTTCGGATTGACCAGGAAAGTTCCAGCGGTGTCCATCTCGGCTCCTTTAGTGACCTCTTCTTCCCCTCCCTTCCCACGTGATACCATAGCAGTTGAGATCACCTGAGTCACCTGAGCCAACTGCACCCAGGTTTGAAGGAGACAGAGACAGTGGCACTGAGGGCTCTTAATGCTGGAGTTCATTTCCCAGCCCTTAGTCTGACAGAGGCACAGTTTTCTCAGGCTCTCTCTGAAGGGGTTGGGCAGGCACATGTGCCTGAACATACACACACACACGACAGTGACCAAAGAGGGGTTACATTCATACTGGTTTGGGGGTGCAAGGGTTTTGACTTAGATAAATGATAATTTGGTGCTGAAATACATTAATTGCACTTGGAGCAAAGAGGAGGCACACTTTGAAAAACCAAAACGAATAAAATTACAGAGACCATGTCCAAAGAAGAGAGATGACAAATGAGAATGAAGGACCCCAGGGCTTTCTTGGCACAAAAAAGGAAGACTCTGCAATTTAACTCTGCAAAGCAGCAGTGCCTTCACAAAACGGGTATAGATCTGTTTCATTAGATGCTGATTTTAGGCATAGGAACCTATAGCACAGGGCTAGAAGCAATACATTCGACTGGTAAACTATTTATGCAGAGAAGACTAAATGCCATTAACATCTTAACAATGCTATCCTGCTCTGGACTACTGTACTGGGAAGGAATGGAAACATTTTTACCCAATAGCAACCTTGACTGTCTCCGTTTGTCCCTTCAAAATAAATCAGCTAACTCAGAAATTTTTTTTCCTGTGATCATAACAGTTGTGGTTCTGTAGCAGTATTTATGGCATATGCCTCAGTAAAGTACCTTAATATGAAAGAGCTATGGAAGCTCCAAATGGAGAAGTGAGGTCACGAAATGAAAAGCAATCAGAGAAGACACCAAATGTTTTGCTGTTGGTACCTCAAGCTGAAGGTCAAGTTGAATCCCTGTCAAGTTGAATCCTGTCCCTTTTATCTCTTACATAGTTTCAGAATTCTGTCATATTATATTTTTCCACCCTCCCTTCCCCACTGAAAATTTTTTATTTTTATCTCTACCTACCCTTTCGCTAAGACCTCTCCCTTATATATGGCCTCTTCATGGACTTATGAGCAAAATGGATTTCCTTAAGTTAAGGCCAAAGTAACTCGAGTCCATTAAAAAGAAAAACACACCATCCAAATGTGTTGATGTAGGACCATGACTGTTTACAACTGGTTAATAATAAAAGATCATGCTGGACTTCAAAAATTGAATGCACACAACACATTGGAAAACATTTCTTAGAATATACTTTGCACATTTATTGTCCAGTTACGTTTCAAAGAATTTGATTCTCGACTGAAACAATTACAGTCCTAACACATCTGTAAACAGAGTATCACTATGAAACCAGCTTAAATTGGCATGTAAAATACTATGATTATAGATGCATGTTTCATTTCATGGCATCTTAGCAGAATCATTTATATTGTCTATTTACAAACATATAAAGATCTTGCACTTTAATCATTGGAAAGCTATGAAAGAGGTACTTCCAAGTCACATGACTTAATAAATATATAACTTGCTTTGTTAAAAATCTACAGTATACTGTACATTCAAGTTGAGACAAAAGTTTCAATGCTAGCTACACTTGATATAAATGTTCATTTACAATAATTAAACAATTCCTAAAAGTGCTACCTTTGTCTGCGATGAAGAGAAACACTAAGGTTCCAGTGTTTCATTTACAACCCCCCTGCCAAAAAAAAAAAACAAAAAAAAAAAACCACACCCAACCCAACTCATACATTCCTTTATTCACAGAATCTGACCGTCTGTTATTAGAATATCCAAAGCTTTTTCTTTTTATTAAAAAAAACCCCATCTTTCAAAAGTTGCAGTCAAAGAAGGGGCAAGAAATTGTTTAAAAAATAAAATAAAGTCACACCCACACACTGCAACTCATTTCATCTTTTAGCTCGCTGAAGGGATGATCAAACTCATAACACCCTGTTTCACCTTAGAAAGAAAAGTTTATGGACACATTTATTTAACAAAAGACAGCAGACAACCCTAGAAAGTCTAAGGCAGTTTATCTATATAACAGAGAACATGAACTTTAGAAATCTTCTGTGACCGAGATCTTGATGCATTATTCAGTTTCTGCTTTGCTGAGTCCCTTCCATTGCTTTGGCTTGCTGTCTTCAGTAGTTTTATTCAATACAACACTCGAATTGCTGGAAAGAGAAAGTTAAAGTGTGACTAATATTGCCCTTTGCAAATATAAGTAGAACAATTGTTTTGATAGTGGTTGAAAGTTGTATAATAATTATGCTAAATAATATATTCCACGGTAACTCTTGTCAATGTCTAGTTCAGAACTTTCCCAAGCTATGGTCCCTTTCTCTAATCACTACTACTCCAGCTGAGCAGTTCACACACACACTATAAAAATAATGATGGGTGATATAATTTCAGATACCTGTTGTGTGGGATATGCTGAATTGTCTGGCAAAGTTCCTCTGAAGGAGGTACAGTAGGCAAACAGTGAGGTTTCTTTTGCCGAGACCTGAAGTTCAATAACTGATTGTCTGGGTCAGAATCTGCAAGTCATACAAGTATGTTATTACACAACAATGTAGTTATGAAAGTATCTAGAGAGAGAAATTCTTCCATGACTCTTATTTTCTCCCAATAATAAAAAAATAATAAATATGCACATTCATTATTATTAAGGCTACGATTCTGTCATGGATGTTTTTAGTAAAATTCGGGGACAGGTCACGGCTTCCTTGATTTTTTGTATACTGCCTGTGACCTGTCCCTGACTTTTACTAAAAACATCCCCGGGCAAAACGGGGAGGGAGGAGGGTCCAGCACCCTGCTGTGCCCCCACTCTCTCCCCACCGCGGCTGGGAGCTACAGGGACCCCATTGCCCAGTGGCTGGGAGGGGTCCCCCGCTGCCCTGCAAGGCTAGGAGGTGGGGCGGGGGGAGGAATCCCTTGCCAGTGGCAGCAGGTGGGGAGCTGCCACTGAGCAACTCTGGGGTCCCTCTGCTGCCAGCGGAGGCTGGGAACCTGCGGGGTCCCCGCGACCTCTGTGATATAATCTTAGCCTTCATTATTATTGGATGTATTGGACTAAAAATGATGTTGAAATCAGTATAGATGCTGTCTTTTGTTTTTGTAAATATTTAACTTGAAAACAAAAAAAATCGGAATACAAATAGTCGCACTGAAGTCAATGGGACTATTCATGTGTTTAAAGATACTCATATGAGTGTTTTCTGGATCAGGTTTTTACTTCTTGTTTAGCAAACCTTATTTCAATTGATTCAAGGATTACTTTAGAGTCCAGGATACCTGGCAACACCCATGCAAAAGTCACTTATGTCAACATGAAAGCTCATAAACTAGCCCAAAGTCCAAAAGAAATTAAACTGAATAGATAACATTGCTTAGCACTTTCTATTTTAGTCCCCCATTTAAGTGAATGAGAAGATCTGCATTAACTACAATGGGAGTTGGATCAGGCTCTGTAATTCCTTTTCATTTTTAGATTTGAAAAGGCTTCAAAAAGATGGGCAAGCAGAATTATTCAGTATTACATGGCACTTCCTGTAAGGTTAAAGTACTATGGAGCGTAACGTAACAAAGCCTTAAAACTAAAGTAAAAATAGATAGTTTTAAAAACCATTCTAGTGATAACCATTATGTAAAGGTATCCAAATGGCATTACATCAAGATGGCGATTCTTTACGTGACAAGGGAATTCTTTAATTTTTATATTCTTACATACCCTCAAATCTAAGCTGCAGGCTGGGCTGTTAAATGCTACATTCTCTCTTAAAATGCACTTAACATGCACACACACAAAAATCCATAAGTATGAAAAAAATCACAAATGCTATAGCACACAAGTCTGACACCAATAAAACATTTTTTTTTAATGACAGCACCCAAATAATCTTAATTCTGTCCCTAAACATAAATGTTTCATACCAACAAAAATAATTCCATGAGAGGTCTACAGCAAGACCAGGGGTGCTGAACATTGGCACTGGAGTGGAGGAGGAAAGTCGCTTTATCTTCTGACCATATTTACTTAAGTGTCTATCTTTAGGTGCTAGTTGTTAGCTCATGTTTATGTTTAAATGTTGGCTCCCAAGATCAGGATTCATTTAACGATTGCTTTTTCTCTCTTTTTTAAAAAAAAGTAACCTGTGCTCAAGGGTGCAAACTAAACTGTGCATGTGGAAATTTGGGAGTGAAAAAAAAAAAGTATCTAACACCGATAAAAGGCTGAAAAGTCACAGGAAACTAAGCAAAAGTTTTCAAGTGTTAATTTTGATGTGATATGAAAATTACATATTCCAGAATTATGAATATGTTAGAAAAAAATCTTTGTACCATAATAGCCACAAATATTTTCAATTGATTTCCAAAGGAAGTGATAACCATCCCAAATCACACTGCAGATGATATAGCATTGAAATTATGGCAGTATTCAGCCAACTTCCATTTTATTACCATCACTAGCATTGCTTTCACTGCTATGGTTTTCCAAGTTGCTTCTTTTCCATTGAATAGCTATGTTTTGGGTTCTCTCTTAGATACAAATGTTTCCAGGATGATGCTTCCAGTTCCTACCCTTATTTCTAATCTCTTCAGCTGTCCATATGTCACCTTATTTTTCTCTTCTTATCAGTATTCACAGTGCCTCCCATTTGATTCACTAATTGCATCCGATCAAGTGAGCTGTAGCTAACGAAAGCTTATGCTCAAATAAATTTGTTAGTCTCTAAGGTGCCACAAGTACTGCTGTTCTTTTTTGCAAATACAGACTAACACGGCTGCTACTCTGAAACCTGTAATTAAACATGCTATTTAATGCGAAGAGTTCTGTTCTATAATTGACATTCAACAGGTCCCCTCTCAAAAAGAAGTTTATCATGTAGCCATGACTGGATTATCAGGATTCCCTTCTTAGGTGAACTACCAAGAGAGCCTTGCAACCCTGACCTGCACATAGATTTTTAATGTTTTTTATATGATATCATGAATTCTCTTTATACTTAGGAAGTCTCCATTTCTTTGTGTATGTATCTTCCAGCTGAGAGAGAGAAAATAAAACATTATAAGAATAGTTTTATGAAATTTACAAAAGTTAGCGAGTTAAATACTTGCTTCCTGAGTAGGCACTTTGAGTTTTCACATGTTCAGAGTTCTTGTGATCAGAAGTCATGCTCAAAAACTGTTGCTTCAGCCAAGCTCCTCGATCTTCTTCAAATGCCCTTCTCTGAAAAGAGAAATGTCAACTTATATTCTGTACAGAAAGTGGTAGGTTTATATGGATTGATTTGCTTTGCATGTAAAATCATAAAATGAAGTTCATTCATATATTGAAAAAGTGGGCAGTTTAACATAGACCTACAACTGTAAGAGCCCTGAAAGGATCAAATGGCAAGGATGTTTGCAAACTGAACCCCACTGTTTGGCTCAGAAGGATGTGCTATGAAGGTCCTTGCAAGTGCCTCTCACTTTACCTTAGGGCTTTTGGCCAGGAAACTACCAGTCAGATGCTAAACCGACCTTCTGTGCAGCTGCCAGACACGACTACGGCTCAGTGGCGTAAAGGTAAAATAAATAAATTGGTAAACTAACCTAAACTCAACTCCACATTCCCCCAACAAGAAGTGGGTAAACGCTGTTTACTCTCCACTACAATACTACGGTACTGATCATCTCGCAACTCCAAGTGTGTTCTGGGAAGAGAAAAAAAGCGCTCGAAAGTACTCCCACCCACTCCCACCCAAATCTGAGAGGAAAGAATAAGGGTTTCCCTTTCACGTGACTCTCAAGCCAGGGAGGGGAGAAGTGATGTCAATGTCAGGCAGTCCTCAAAAATCCAGATGGCAGCAGGATGGGGAGGAGACAGTTCCTGTACCTCTTAAGAGATCAGACAAACAGGAGATACCAAGGAAGGGAGAGACAGGATGTGAGAGCAAGGGAGCAAATTTCCCCATTGTTCGAAATTCTTCCTCCTGTGTTCAAAGGAGACAACAAACCCCGACTCTAGGCTCAAGGGCTGCTGCAAATTTTTCAAAGATCTACATAGATCACAGTAAAGATACAGTATTAAAGCATAAGAGGAGACGCAATAGCAAACTGATACGTGGGTAATTACAGTGATGCTGCAATCTGGACTACAGGTTTAGACACAACTGGTTAAACTTAGCAATATGCCTGTGATACAGTTTAAGAGTACATCCTATATACTCTCACAATCTTATTAAAATATTTCTCTAAGTAAAGTGAAAATGTGGAGAATTTTATAAAGTCTTACTGGAACTGAAAAATATTGATGCAATGTGAATCAGTGCTATGTATGTACCTATAAAGTCTAAGGCCAAAATCTAAATGAATAATAATAATAATAATAATAGAATGCTTAAAGTTAGGTTCCTAAGTGTCTATTTAGATACCTAAATAAGTGACCTTATTTTCAAAAGCACACATGCAGATATTTGAAAATCTTGGCTTAAGCTTATAAAAAGAAATAGAAAATTAGTTATCCCAGGTCAAGCAACTGTATTTGCCAATGTCTGTGTACAAAATGTAGTACTCTACTATGGGCGAACAGAGTGATCCATCATATTGTCAGTAGTCCTGCATCACACGGTTTACAAGATACGGCAGAGGAGAGAGAGATCTTCCAATAGAAAGACAATAGCAAAGGGATAACAATACTCACAAACGCATACTTTCAACATTGGCTAAGTTTTTCCGCTTACTAAGATTACAAGACTGGCTAATCTTCAGTATTAAAGATCAAAGGCCCATAAAGATACCATCCCTTTTGAATACCTCAAGTCCTAATCTAATAGCAGCTTCTGTAAAACTTCTTCGCTCTCTCTCAAAGTTCTTTTTTTGTTCTCTAAATAGTTTCCATTCTTCCTGGAGGCGCTCTCTTTCTTCCAACAAATAACAGTCCTGTAGTAACATAGAGGTATCATCATCACATGGAGACATAAGCTGCTGCTGCAGATACAAGGAACAAAAGTCAGAAATGTTATTCAGAAATTACTATTTAGACTTAAAATATGTTTCTACAAGTTTAGATTTAGATGCCAGCAAAAGTTTATTACATGAAAGACAATCAGGCTTGGTCATAAATGGGCCACTGGCACAGGGAATTAGGAAGTGTGGAAGGAAAAACTGCAGAAGGCAAACAAAGAAGTTTAGCACCCTATTCAGAAAGCTATGGAAAGTAGATGAGATAAACTTTCTGAATACATTGCTAAACTTTGTTGCCTTCTGCAGTTTCTCCTTCTATGGCCTGGTCTACACGGGGCGAATCAATCCAAGTTACACAACTTTAGCTACATGAATAATGTAGTTGAAGTCGACGTACTTAGATCTACTTTCTGCAGTGTCTTCACTGCCGTAAGTCAACAGCTGGCGCTATTCCGTCGACTCCGCCTGCGCCTTTCGCCCTGGTGAAGTACCCCAGTTGACGAGAGAGCGCTCGGTCAATTTATCACGTCTAGACTAGACATAATCAATCTACCCCCACTGGATCAATTCCTGCCTGTCGATCCAGCGGGTAATGTAGACAAGCCCTATATGTGCTAACTTCACAACAAAATACTGTTTGCCAAGGTGAGAGTCACATCCCCTCTCCCTCTGCTCCAGCCTCCACAGTTATCAAAAACAGGAACACCCAAATATAAAAAGGCATCGTTAGAGTGATGCTTCAATTCCTACTCGAAGAAGGGAGGAAGAGAAGAAAGCACAGTTTAAAAAAAAAAAAAATCAAAAGATTCCGACCTGTAATAGTTGTTGCTGAGTTTTGATCATTTCTTTGCACTGCTGAATTTCTAATTCTAGCTTTTCAGTTTCCAATTCATGGTCCTCTCTTGAAATTACATCGCTGCCATTCAAAGCCCCTGAATGCGCACGTGACACTAAAAACAAGAAAAAAAAGAAAAGTTTTTTGGTGTTTTAAGTAAAAGAGGCAGCCACTGGTAATGTTGTTCAATAAAGATGCTAATTTAAGATAAAGAAAGGTTTACAAAATAAATTAAAAGGTGTTTTAATATGCATCTGTCGAACCTTGGAATTTGAAAGACCCTGGATATGTCTGAACACTCACAGGAAATACTGAATAAGTTCTAGCAGATACAGTACTGGATCTCTACAAAATCAGCCAGACATAAAATACAATTCAGTGGATCACTTTATTACAGGGAAAGACAATGCCCCTGAATTGTCCCTTAACTATTTTACAATTTCTGGGCTTAACAATGGTTTCTCTGGACCCCTACTTGTAAAACAAGCAGTGTGCTTTGAATTCAAACAGTTCAGACAAGTCAGATAGTAAGAGTGAGGGAAGAGCCAATTTAAAATAAAACAAACTCCCCATGGTATAGGGGAAAACAAAAAGATTATACTTTTAGTATAAACCTTGTTATTGAGCTGTTTGAAGATACTGTAAAGAAAAGCAAGTTTAACAGGTTTTGAACAAAATAAAAACAAATATTAAGAAAATCAACACTCAGATAAGACAACAACAACAAAATAAATTCAGGGAACTATTTCCTTATTACCCATCTTAACTTTTGGATTATCCTACCCACTCCTGGTATGCTACCATTTGGTAGCATATAGACAGACATGCACCGTGATCTGCCGTTCTCTCTCTGTGACTGAGAGAGTCCTTTTAGGCTAGTTATTAAGAGAAGCCTTAGACTCTGGTGGCAGCCTTTACCTAGACCACAAGCAGACTCCCCACTGCCTACTAATAAAGTCTCTCCAAGACAGCTTCTGAAACTTGCATCGTACATCTCCACAGAAACAGCACCTAACCACCAGAACATTCTATGGCACCTGCCATTTCAACTTCAGAGAGAGTATACTGTCGTTCACAACATATGTGCCTCATTAATCAGAATGTTCAGATATTTTAACCACAATAAAATGATTAATATGACACATGAGTGGCCTACACCAATCTCAATACGAGATCAAAAGCTGGATTTGTGCAAAGCCTTAAATACAAAGCTCATGAATTTAGTATTGTAATAGCAATATTATGGCCAAGGACGGTCGGGTCCTTTGCATACAAGGGTGCAAGTCCCATAAGGGAGGGGGAAAGAAAGTTCCTGTTCCCCATCCCCAAAAAATGTTATTAGGAGGTAGGTGAGTGGAAAGGTTAAAAATATCACTTAAATACAAAGTGATCCAAATGTTAAGCATTTTTATAATACCATGCTTAGATCAGAGTCTCAAAGCAAGGGGAAAAAAATATTATAGTGACTCACCCTGAAAGATAAGGTTTTAGACCTTTTCAAGGCAGGATTAACATTTTTATTGAAAAACATTTGCCTTTTTCCTCCATGGCACAAAATGAATCCCATTTCAAGAAAATCTGATTTCTAAGCATCATACCAAAACGGGGGGGGGGGGGGGGGGGGGAGCCAGTTTCCACATTTGTACTGAATCAGGTAAACTGAGGAAATCTTTTAACTGAAAGTTATCCAGTTCTTCAGAATCCACCATAATTTTGGAGTTATTAATTTCATTATAAAAACCCTAGAGGGGAGTTACTGTAATATAGACCTATTTTTCATTGGAAAAGTAAGGGCTCCATGTATTCTATAAGCTTTATGAAGGAAACACGGATCAAAAAACATACAATATTACGGTTATAATCTTCCAAACATTTACCCCAGGAAGGGGGAGGACTGGAGAAAGATGTTTTATTTCCTACAACAACCACCTCCTTGCACATACATAGTATTTTTTAATTATTACATGTTATATTACTTTAATTTCAATGTACAGACATAGCCATTTATATATCTGGATGGCTGCATTATGAGCCAAATCTTGATCCCACTGAAGTCAGTGGCAGAACTAATGACTTCAATGGGATAAGAATTTGGACACTGGTGCACACACACAAAACCAAAAAGTGACAACAGAAACACTTGATCTTTTTACTCCATATAGCTGTCTCTCAACCAGTGTCTCCTCTACTCCCAAACCTACCAAATCAATACTCTTCAGAGCAAGTGTTCTCAAACATTATCAGTGTGGATAAATTTTAATAAAGGCATTTTTTCATGGACTATCTGCCTCCCATTCACAGTTTCATGGGTGACCTCCCTGCTTGTTCATGATTGCATAACATCCCTCCGGTAGCTAATGAAAAAGTAAAAATATTTATGTATTTTAGCTGTTTCTAATGCTATTTAGCAGCTGGAAATTAATTGAAACTAGCACTATGCCACCAGCCAGTTCTGCCTAGAAACCCATGTGAAGCCCCAAAACTTTGAAAATGATTTAGATACTTTTTGTGCGTCATTATTTCAAGTTCTTTTATTTTCACTTCACCGATAACTCAGTTAGCCAGGATGACAGACGACAGAAGTCAAATTTAACACAGGCCTCCTTTCTGCTGAAACCAACAATGAGAGATATCTTCCTTCAACAAATGATAAGTTGATACTGGGAATGATAAGTACCTGAAAATGGGGGGTTAGAATTGAAGTGCCCCCTCAGTCAGGGATAACAGTGTTGCTACATGAGAGTTTCTCAGCTCTCCTGTAATTAAATCTTTCATATTTCTATTTCTGTTGCATGGCACTTGAGGCAACCTACTGTGTCCTGATTTTTTAATGTTCTTTTAAAAACTCTTTCTAGCTTTGGTATTGTTATGTCAAATGGGTCAGAGTATAACAAACACCACTATGGAAATGGAGTTTCCACAAACATCATGATGATGCAGAATACAGGCTTACGATGACACTTACCTTGGTTATCCAGTTTTTCAACATGATTTTTCAGCATTCTCCACTGCTTTCTAATGCTGTTGGTAAGCTGTTCTCGCACAGTTTCACAAGAAAGTTCCCACATATTCTCTTTATTTAATTCTACAGCATCTTCCTCCATGTCTGATAGCACCTGTAAAAGCAAAAACAAGAATCTGCTGAAACAGTCCTCTCTATGAGGCTTATTAACTGTATGAGGGAACAGGAAATTCGGAGAGTTTCCATTTAAGTGCATTTGCCTAGTTTGGACCTGACAGGGAGTTTGGCTCTCTAAATGCATGGATTTCAGGGGGTCTGGAGGGCAGACCTTCCACATTACTTCCTAGCTGCCCTTGTCCCCCCCATATGCAGAATGAATATCAGCCAGCAAGATACTGATGACACAAACACACTTACCCCTTCCTGAAGTAGAGATTTAAGGTTACAAGGAGTCATGCTGCTAAATCTGCCTGGCAGCTGCCCTTGAAACACCAATTCCGGGAATGAGGAGCTCACTGTGCAGCATATGACATGTTTTAAGAACACAGGGATGGGGTTTGTATAATCTTGTATGTGGGGATTACTCATCTAGACAGAAGCAGAGAATTATCCTGTGGACAGCAAGTAACTGGCCCTGCCTCCTCCTTATCCACAGTGCACCAGTGAGGGCGAAGGAAAGATGAGTGAGAAGAGGTGGTGAAGTAGTGAACAATGCTGTGGAGTCAGAATTCCCTTCTCCCACTTCTCTTTTGCATCCATAGGCCTGATGCACCCAATGTAAATCCTCTCTACTCAGGAGCAGATAGAAAAGATTGGATCCTAAATTAATTTAGACAGATAAAATTGACATGTTCAAGGGTGGAAAAAATGGTTCATCTACATATGCTGCAACATTTACTCACTAAATGAAATTTAGTGTTTCTGGGGGTTTTAGAAACTGCAATATCAGCAAAGGAGGGAACAGAGAAATTTAACATTCTATCTAATTCCATAAAGACAATTTTTCTTGAGATGCCTATGTGTATAGTGCCTAGCACAATGAGGGCGCAATCCTGACTGGGCCTCTGGCTGCTACTGTAGTAATAAATATTAATATCAATAGTACCCTAGTCCAAAGCTCTGCATTCCAGGCTAATAACCTCACATGACTCAGTATAAAGTTGCTAAGTAACAAGAAGCCAAGCCACCAGTGTGAACATTAAGGCAGCAAAAGATGTTCAGGGGTTTTTGTTTTAAACCAAAGTTCATTTAGGCAAGCTTGTTTTGAATCAGTAATAACTGCTTTAAAAACAAAACAAAGAACCTCAAATAGTTATGTTTTCCTTTTTTACATATGTAATTTAAGCAAGTTTCTGATCATTGGATTACTGTACATAAGTATCATAAATAGCAGTGCTTTAGTTAGAAGTCTCAGGAGACAATTATAATTCAATTTCTAGAGGTTTACCAAAATTTCACCCAGAACGAGCATATTTTACATTAAGAGGTCTTTGCTTCGGAGCACAAGTTAGCTTTGCCCAGTAGAGAGACACATTTATTCCACCCCCCATAAAATAAATAATTTTTATCAACTTTTTTATATTCATATGAGTTTACTAGACAAGTAAAAAAATAGTTAATACTTTGCGCCTATAACCTGTCATAAATGAACGCAGGGCTGCTTTTGACTGTGAGTATTTGCAAATAGTTAATCCATCAGTCCAACTAGATTTTTAGAATATACAGAAGTAAAAAAAATTGCTGAAATATTTGCATTTGGAGAGCAGCTAATGCATATGCCCCATAAGTAGAGCCCTGCAAATCCACAGATATCAGCTCTATAGCTGCAGATATCCTCATCCGTGGATCATTTTTGCGGATTGCAAATCAGATGCAGATACAAATTTTGTATCTGCACAGAGCTCTACCCATAAGTACTTAGCAGTCACTACTTAGACTCCGCTGGTTATTCATTTTACAAAGTAGTTCAATGCCCCTCCAATAAATTAAATGAGGCTTATGTGTGTTTGTTTGGTTTTTTAAGTCTGCTATAAAAAAAGTTATACCCCAAGATATCAACAAAGAACTGTAGAAATTTGATGCAGTCACCTAAGAACATTTCGTTGCAAAGCATAAAGTCCTGTTATTCCTCCAGTTTGTCTTGGTACGCAAGCACATCCCTCAGTCCTGAAGCTGGATCTGCATGGGTGGCCCACAGAGTTTGCGCCGAACCCCGCTGTCTTCACTGGATCCCAGCCTGCATGGGAGTCCACTTGTGCATATCCATTTACAGGACTATAGCCACAGTATGTAACATGCATCCTCTGTATAAGTGGGGCCTTAGCAGTGAAACAGTTCCACAATACTGAGTTGCAGTACTACATTATAAAGTGGAATTTCAACCTAAAGTAAGATTCTTTCCTAAAGAAGGAGTCAGACACTTGACATACTAATTAGAGCACTAAACACACTGTGGGCCTGTTTTGCCTGCTGCAGGATATACGAGTAATTCTCAGTGAAGTTAAGGAGAATTACTCATACCCTGTGGCAAGAACGCCAAGCACAATGTAATATCTCAATTTCAGTAAAACGCCTAAACCTACTGAATCCCCCAAAACACCACTTAATCAAGCAGCTCTGTTCGACATCTCATCCACAACAGTTGTGATTCTAAAGCACATTTAAAAGATTCCTTTATGATTACATACGTTTTCATACCCACTTCTGCCACAACATCGACAAGCAATAAAGCAATGTGTGATGGCTCCAATGTGAACAATGGAAGGAAATTACTAGCAGAACTGAAAACCATTCAATTTAGTGATAAAAGTTTCCTGATAGTAGCTGCAGATTTTTAGCAGAAACATTGATTCATCTTGCTTGTAGGACTTAGAGCCTACCCTACTTATAACCTCATTTTTTTCTAGATACAGTACATACTGGAAGTACAATTTTTCAACATAAGCACCGTAAGAGGTTGTCCAATCACATTAGGGCATTGAAAATCAGCACCTAAGTCCATTTTCCATACCCAAATATTGATCTGAGAAAAATGCAGGATTTGGACAGCCTATTTAGGTCCATTTGAACAGTGGAATTCTCATGCGACACAGTAACTAGTGCAGGTGGCAAGTTTTAAGAAGCTAGAGTAATATTTTTGTATGTCCCAATGACTGTGCATAGTACTAGTTCAGTATATAGTTGTTAAAAGAAAAGGAGAACTTGTGGCACCTTAGAGACTAACAAATTTATTTGAGCATACACTTTCGTGAGCTACAGCTCACTTCACTAGATGCATGCAGTGGAAAGTTGTTGTTTTTTAAACAAAAATAAAAACACTTACAGGCCCAATGCCATCTTCAGCTCTTTCCTTAGGTTTCTGTTTCTGTGGTGGGAGAAGTGAAATCATCTCTTTCTTCATTTGCTGAAGAACTTTCTTGAGCTCAGCATTTTCCACTAGAAGCTGTTTTTGGCGTTGTTCATAGCCACCTAGCAAAACTTTGTACATTTCTTCTTCATTCCTGAAAGCAGAAGCCTTACAATAAATAAATAATTGCAAAATACACTTTGATTAAAGTATGTATTTATATAGCTATCAACTTACCTGGCTTCTGTTTTACCAGTTCTCCAAGCACCTCTCTTCCCATCAACTCTACCTACGTAATTTAGAACATCCATAGCTACAAATGAGAAAGGAAATTAAAGACATTTCAGAGTGAAGTAAAAATCCCCAAAGTATATCTAAATATTCAGGTAACCCTCCATTTGCCTTTACATTAAGAGGCCTTACAGGACTGAATATAAAAATAAACCTTTGGACTAACATGAGACCAAACTCTCCTGAAAACAAAACAAGAAATGTAGATAATGGAAGGAAGACAGGAAATGTTGATGGTAAAGTTATAAGTAACATCTAAAAGTAATAAATGAAAAAGACTGTAGAGTTTCTAAAATGATGGTGTCTCTTTTAGAAACACACTCACTGTGTGACAGAACAGCCTAATGATCCTTATTTGTTTTATGTCTTATTTAGAAGTGGCAGAGCACCCTAAGTTTTTTTTAATAAAAGTTGCAATGAGGTGACACAGAACTGCTTCCCCCTTCCCCTCCATAGGCTGTGCCTACACTAGTTTTATTTCCTGTCTAGAATCTCCCACCTTCGCTAACATTAGTGCGGTTCCAGGCCTCCAGGTGGTTGCCAAAATTTTAAGCAGTTTTGATTAAACCTGCAATAGCTGGGGGACACAAATATAGTACTTAAAGTGCTCTTTACAGCCCTGACTACATTAGCACTAAGAGTTGTTCCTACCACCATCAGAGCTGAAGTGGTACTAGCAAAGGTAGAAATTATAAGGGGGGAAATGTTTTAATTTAGGAACTGATCATGATTCTCATCAGGCAGCCAACTGGCCTTCTTTGGTTTGTGCCTATCAAAACAAGGGGAGATACTCAAAAACTCTTACAGGGCACTCTTACATTAGTAAAAATAGAAATTCAAAGTTTTCTTTAAGTCTATGAACAGTTAAGTTTAATTAAATGCTACATATTTTATGCAAAACCTTCTTTATGACCTACTATTCTGGATACCAAAGTGCATTCTAAGTAAGGAGCCTGGCATATTGTTAATGCTAGATGCTAAAGTAAATATCTTGAACATGCAGCTTTACTGTTTCACTTTACACTTTACAGTATCACTACAATGTAGAAGACTTTACTTACCTATTTTTTTATCCTTTTTGTTCATGACTAGTTGATGTAAGCGTTCTTTTAGTTTGTTGTATTCTCTTTCTTTCCTCTTCATATCATGATTGTACTGAGTAGCACGACTTGCAATAATATTTTGTAATTTTTGTACCTAAAAAACTCAAAACCCCATACATTTTCAATTAAAGGTTGTGCACATACATTCCTTTAAACTTAAAAACAAAAATAAAAGAGCTTGGTATAAATATTTGTATAAAATATAAATTTTAAGGCCTAGTAACTTTCAGTCTCTGTCCAATATTTTTAGCTGAACATTAAGATGCTACTTACATATAGACACCACTGGGATAGGCACTACAGAAAAGCTAATTGTGTAAATGTCTAGATCCATGACTAGTGCTCCTAGGCACTGTTGTCATCCAAATAACAATAAATGTATTTACATGTGTGTGCACATAGAACTCCTGCTCAGGTTTTCCCTAAGCACCATACAGTTAATTTAGGCAAAATATTGTTTACAATAAACTTCCAAGTGGATTCTAGCCTTTCCCTCTTCAAGGTTAAAGGAGCTATTCCAGGTTTTGGCTGCATGTTTTGTTTGTTTGCTCTCCTACACATCTGAAGTGTTACTTTGGTTTTCGCAAAAAGAAAAAGGAGTACTTGTGGCACCTTAGAGACTAACCAATTTATTTGAGCATAAGCTTTCGTGAGCTACAGCTCACTTCATCAGATGCATACTGTGGAAACTGCAGAAGACATTATTCTGCAGTTTCCACAGTATGCATCCGATGAAGTGAGCTGTAGCTCACAAAAGCTTATGCTCAAATAAATTGGTTAGTCTCTAAGGTGCCACAAGTACTCCTTTTCTTTTTGCGAATACAGACTAACACGGCTGTTACTCTGAAACCTACTTTGGTTTTGTTATACATTAGTAGAAAGGCTTTGGCAAATAGCTGGGTCTCAGAGCCTAGCAGCCAGGCTTTAGCTGAGCTAACTCAGAATGATACATTTAAAAAGGCATCACAAGACTGCACGTGTATTTATACGAGACCACCATTTTTATCATCTGAACCAATCAACCCGATTTGCACATGAATTGCATCCCATTAGCAGCTAGTATGCCAAACTTCACAGTGACCACATATGAAATTTGCTAACTTTCTCTATGCAAGCCTGACTTTATGTATTCTTTTAAAATAAAATGTTACTAAAACCTGAGGTTTTCTATAAGATTAGTCAAAACTGTCTGAATGATTTGTGTAGATGTACAGGCTGACTCACCTCATCTTTTTCATTTTTAAGTAGCTGGTGCAGATTTCTGTTCTTACATTGTTGTTGTCTGTCTCTTTCTTGAAGTCCCACTATTTCCCTTCTAGAAGCTTCCAGTTGCTCCTAAAAAAGGTACGCATAATTCAATCTCAATTAATAATTACGAAAGAAAAAAAATAATTTGAGACAAGTTTGTTCTTGCTGAAATATCAGAAGCCCAATACACAGGGAAGGCCCCTCCATAACAAATTAATCTTTATTTCTACGGCAAGAGGCCTGGATAATATGGTTACCCCAGTGCAGCAGATTGCTAGCTCTGTAGCAGCTTCACTTCATGGGGATTTTTACTGAGTTAAATACGGAAATGAATATAAGCAACACCGCATTACAACTTGCAGTTTGATACTGAATGCAATTACTCTTTCTCTGCCATTAAATTATTAAGTATTCAGTATGCCGCAATGCTTGCCTTCTCCATAGAAGTCAGAGGAGAAGCTAGATGTTTTGGCAGCTGGAGCTTTTGTTGGCTTGGATAAGTATGTTAGCTGGATGTTTCTACTAAAATGATCATTAAAATCATGTTGATTTTTGAATTGCCATCACAGAGGTGAATGGGGCAGCTCATACCTTCCCTACAGACATTGTTTCAGTGCACATTCAAGCAGACATCACTGTAGGTTCACATTTTCAAGATTTTCTTCATGACCATAAGTGGCGGAAATTTTTTTTTTTTTTTTTTTTTTTAAAAGCACAAAAGTAAGCTGCAGCTAGAGGTGAGCTCTGCAGTAAATTCCATAGCATGGAACAGCAGAGTTCATAGGGCCCTTTTCTTTGCATATGTCAAGGGCTATGGATGAAGAAACATGTGGAAGTGATAAATACATGCAGGAATAGCTCACCAATAGATAACATCCTGCACAATACCACCTCTGTAACAATGGATCACTCCATCATACCGCTTTTGGAGGGGGCAGGAAGGTACACACAAAATTTACATATTGTGGGCCAAATTAGGGTAGCTTCAGCACAAAAGCTCTGTGGAAGTAAGATGCATAATTTCTCTCTTTGAACACACCTGCACATGGGGTAAGTAGTTTGGATGACTTTGCTGAGGGGTTAATATAATACATAAGTTAAGTTTTTAAAAGCAGGAGTGCAGTTGTACAATAGCATTTTAATGTTACATACTAGCGTTGTTTTCATGCAGATTACATACACCTCAGGATAGAACTGTTGTCTGCCTGTGGGTTCATGCACAGTGTCTAGAAAAATGGCATCCTAATTCAAACTGTGACTTCTGGGTGATATTGCAGTACAAATAGCAGCAAAAGTGGTAGGGGTAGCCAATCTTCTTGCCAAGTAGAACTAAGAGGGGCAACAGCTGCCTTGCTAAAATGGTACCATGAAAAAGAAGCTTATTTTAAAGCTGAGCCACAACTCAGAATCTGCTAATAAATCAACTATACCTATTTTCAAATACAATTTTTCCATTCAGTTCATGCCATCTAAGTCACGAGCAATAACCGACTGTCATTTATAGTTTAGCCTAAAATTTTGAGAGGGGCTGGATTGTAACAGATTATGGAGCCTCATCTACCAATTCGGTCTAAATTCAAACCAGTAACCAAAAAACTGTTGCTGACTGCTTTTGAATAGTCATTGCGACAGGACAGTTGTCCTCAGGCTTTTCAGGGAAGCCAAGAACTGAATAGATATGGAGAATGAACTACACAATAGCCTTTGGAGATGGTCCTTTGGAATCAGGATGAGCAACATGAGTAACCTTGCTATACTTGTTATGGCTACATGAAGTAATTTATTTTCTAGGATTGAAAAATCTAGCAACACTCACAATATCCTATTTAAAGATAAACCGGCCAAATCTTCCAAGATCTTCATTTCCATAATGAATTACCACCCTCTAATCTAATCAATTTTCTTCAGGAACAGCTGGTCACTAAACTGTTCACAAAGTATCCATGTCTTTATTAGAGAACTATTTCTTCACTCATTTTTCATTACATTTAATGAGTTTTCCATCAGTTAGAAAACACACCTCAGAAAAAAAACTTGTAGGACAATTAAGTCTGAATAAATCAGCAAAATAACCTTACTGAGAATTTATAACATTTGTGAGCTGAAAGTGCCACATTGCATTATGATAGGAGTAAGAAAGAATAGATTTTCTACCTTTACTTTAGCATAGCAGTTCTGCAGGTGGTCCATATCACTACCCAATTTCAGATGCTGGATTTCCACCTCTTCCTGAGCTCGGAGGTTCTTGCGTTGGAGTACAAGCAGTTCATTCACACAATTTAAGACCGATACTATATTTAATTCTTTATCTTTGCACTCCGAATAAAGAGAAGGGAAACCTAATGTTGTCAGCTCCTAGTAAGGGACAGAGAGAGCAATAATTGGACCAATTTCTTTCTATGCTTGACAAAATTCTCAGACAGCACACTAGAAGACATTCATTTTTGCAAGGGAAAAAAAAAACCCCTTTGGCTTCCAATTAGTAACCAAAGAAAAGCCTACTTCATGGGAATAAACTCTCTCACCCCAGAGAATACTCACACTCATTTCCATGACTGATTGACAGTTATATTAAATGACCCCACTTGAGAAAGTGGCTTACCCTGTTAAGATAGGAGATACTCTGTTCAACATTCTCTTCTGTGCAGAAGGCACTGAAAAAGCTGTGCGTACTTTTGGACAAAGGCAGTGGCGAGTGTAGCACTTGTTGCATGTTTAAACTTGAGGGGCACATCTTTTTTTCTGAGGTATTCTGAGAAGTGGTTTTGCTAGCTACAATTCAAAATATTATGAAACAAGTTTAGGACTAATTATTTAAATCAATTCAAGAGACTAAAACAGGGTTATTCATCATTGTTTAGGAACTTTAGAAGTGACATTTAGAACTATTAAAAGTTTGGGGGGAAATACTGTAAACAAAATGCTAGGAATTTGAGTTTCTACCAAAAAGTAAAGCATCAATAAGATTTTAAATAAGTCATTTTCATGAAAAAATTCCTCTCCCCTCCCAAAAAAAGATTCTCATAAAAATCATTCTAATTACTAGTTCATTTGCTTATTTAGATTACTATTTCTCATACATGCCCAAGATATGTACTGAGGATTCTTACATATTAAGTTTCATTGTACATTTTAATTTACTCTCTCACCACCCCACATACATTAAAAAAAAAAAGTCTTGCCTTTAATACACTGTTAATCAAAACACAAGACAAAAGAGAAGCAGAAAACAAAACAAAATTTACAGCAATGTGAGACATTCACTGACTAAAAAGCATGAATGTTTAGAATTCTCTCACATATAGCAGAGTAATTTTTAAAGGTAACAATTCTGTAAAACTACCTTAACCAGTAAAAATTGTAGTATAAACACAATTATATTATTTGACATTTCCACTTAAGGAGTCAGATATTTTGTGACAAACTCCAATCTAGCTGGTTAGCAGCCTGTAAAATATTGTACCACTAGTGATTCTCCAACCCCATAAATTAAAATTGTTCCCAATTTTGTCTTCTAACTACAATAGTTACCTGATGACAGTGGTGGCACTGTAACAGTCTTCCAATCTCCCATAGCAACAGACAGCCAGAGTACCTGAGCAACTGGTTCAGCAGTGACGTATTTAGTACAATTGCTGGTAAAATCTCCTACATAGGCATCTCCTAAAATAGCAAGAACATTTTAGATTAACAGTAGTATCTAACACATCTAGAAGATTAAAGCAGGCATACAACAGATGTCGCTGGGCTCAAGCCATATAAACTTTCTATATACAAACAAATCTATGAAACCCGGTGATTACAGCACAATAAATAGAACCAATATTTAAATACAGATAGACCAGACAAGACAATTTTTCGTGCACGGTATTTAGATAACAAATTACAAATTAAGTCACCAAGCATCCCAGAAAGAGGATAAAGAATCATGATGCAGAGAAACTAATCCAATTGTTTTTTATAGTGGTGTACATCATTAGAGGAACAGTAAGACCATTTCTCTAAAGTCATAAGGGACTTTATAACCAAGCAACATAATTTTATTTATAGAAGAGTCACTACTTGGTTAAGTACAGTTTCATCATAGAATGATCTCTGTGGGCTTATTACCTAAGAGAAAAATAAATGTCTTCCAAACTCTGAAATTAGTATACGTGATACAGAAGGAGCAAAGGAGGAATTATGAACCTGATGAGAAAAATTCGTATAGGTTTGAAGTTTAACTAAAAGTCCCACCACGTGGCAATCAGTTCAAGTCTGTGCCTAATTTTGTATTTTTAAAATTTGAAACAACAATTGGTAAAAAAAAAAAAAAAATAGGCTGGGAGAGATCTGAATGGAACAAATCTATTGGCCTGGCCACTGACCACAGCACTGGCCTTCTGGAAACCAAAAGAACTTGCACTTGTAAGATAAAGCTGGCTGGGTCTTCCAGGAGACAGAGAAAGCAGCATTAGACCCACAGATGCCATGCTGCCCTGGATCTAGAAACCAGCATAGTGGCATAGGGCCCCCACAAGCATGGCCTTTACCTCTCACAGCTGTGCTGAGAGCCACACAGGTCCATGGATATCTGCAGCTTTAGAGGAACAGACCCACTCCACAGGGAGGCACACCTGCCTCTCTGACGAACAATTTGGATGATACCCTCACATGAGTTTCAGGTTTTCCTCTGAGGATTTTTACACCACAGATCAGATACTGTTGCAATAAACCACTTACAGCAGAGCAGTTAAGACTTCAGGTGTCTACAGCAATTAGAATCTACCCTTCAAAAATGGTTGCTTGATACATACTTAACATAGAGGTTTACTCTAGCTGGTCTATGACCCTTAAGCCCATCTTTAGAATATGGTTGGAGATAAAATTTATTTATAGGTCTTTCTATGGCACTCAAATGTGTCACCACTCGATACTATGGCAGTGAGTTTATCCTGCCGACATCCCTGTGAATTATTTTCAAGATGGGGAACTGAAGTACAGAGGTTTTTTATTTTGATTTGTGTTTTATTCAGGAACTTAAAATGGCAGCTTGGGAGACATGGAGGAGTATGCTGTAGCCCTCTTTCCCCCAAAACTTAAGACTTGGTTAAGGTTCAGACTGGTCCTCAGGAGCTCTGGCTTCTCTTTTCTGCTATGTCACAGACTTCCTGTGTTACCCTGGACAAGTTATTCGGGCTCTCTCTGTTTCCTGATTTATAAAATGGGGATAATAAATAAACTGATAAATACCACCACTGCACAGGGGTTTTGTGAGCCTCAATTAAATCATCAGTATTTGTAAAGTGCTTTGAGACCCTTCCATGGCAAGCGCTATTATTACAGACTGAAGTTTTATTTTTAAAAAGAAAGAAAGGAAGCATAGCATAGTGTCATGGCTGAGATTTAAACCCAAAATTATTCAAGACATTCAAAGAACAGGGTAAGAGTGCCTCAATCATAGCTCCCAACACCTTTTCAACTTTGCCCTAGCTCTAGGGCATTGCGGTGCAACCACATAAGGACAGGCCCAACACTGGGAAAAAGGACATATCACTGGGAGAATGCTTCACGGATATAAGTTCACCAGGGTAAAAGGGATAGAGTTGCTACTCAGTAGCTGCAGCAAATTAACACATTCCAACTGATGCAAATGTATCCATCAGAAAACGTAGGTGTAAGGGAGTAGCAGTAGAGACCATGTTACAGAGAAAGAGAGAAAATGTAGTAGTGCCAACCCCAAACGTCAGGAGCCAGGTCCCCAAAAGTCAAGAGATTTAAAAGAACTGGGTCTTTTTTATCTTCTGTATATTAAGTTGTTGGGGTTCATGTTTACAGCATCTCTCAAACCACGAGGACCAGAAACTTTCAATGAAAGCTGAGATTCTCATGTAGCCCCCGTGATTTCCGAAGCAGAGTCTTTAAGAAGAGGGTCTTCCCTTCCCTCTCTCCCACCGAGATCAACTATATCTTTACCAAATAAACCCAGAATCATGCACAATACAAAGACCACACAAAACATTTCTTACATGTTCATTTAGCTTCTGTTGGATCCATCAATTCAGATCAGGAGTATTACCCATCACAGTCCTGTTAATAAAACAGAAAACACAAATCAAACTACAGACATTTTCACATTACTGCCATTCCAACCACTGAAGTCCTCTGTCTTAGTAAGTTAGGGTGATTTCCAGGAACTGCGGACGGTGTGAGCTGCAGGAGCGGCGCCTGCAGGCAGAGGCAGCGCGCAGAACTGCCTGGTCACGCCTCCGCTTAGCAGCTGACCGAGGGGGATGTTGCTGCTTCTGGGGAGCCCCCCAGGTAAGTGCCACCCAGACCCCGCCTCACCCCATCCCATGCCACAACCCCCTGCCCCTTCCCACATCCAAACTCTGCTGCTGCTGGCGGGGGAGGCAAGAAGCCAGGTGGGGATCCTGCCGGCCCCGCTAACTCCCTCTCCTGCCCACCCCCCTCCCCCCACAGTACCAGCAGCAGTCCCAGACCATGCGCCACTGCCCGCACCATGCCCCCCGCACCTGCGGGGACCCTGGGCAGCACCCCTCAATTATTCACTCGTATTTTTAGTAAAAGTCATGGGCCGTGCATTTCTGTTTACTGCCCGTGACCTGTCTGTGACTTTTACTAAAAATACCCATGACTAAAACATAGCCTTACTTATAATCAAAGGGCAACCTTACAATATTTGCAATATGACCTAAATAAAAGCTCTGTGTAGTTCGAAAACTTGTCTCTTTCACCAACAGAAGTTGGCCCAATAAAAGATATTATTTCACCAACCTTACCTTCTCTAATACTTGCAACAGACTATTATCCAAGTCACAGCACAACCAATTTCATTTACCAAATCAGTTTTCCCTCTTTGCTTAAAAGGCAGACAGGTCTATCATTAGCCCTGATGAAAACAGGGCCTAAAAAGTCCCTATTCCTTCCACTTTAAAGGCAGTCTTTTAACACCAGCATAAATCTATTTTACTAGACTGGCTATAAAAGTTACCGTCATTTGCATATTCGCAATGGACAAAGATCAAATTCCTTTAATTCTATGCAATCCTTACCTCGGTAAAAATCAAGAAGTTATACCAGGGGCTCTCATTCATGAGAAGGGAATACACACACTCACAGAAGTCCTGAATAGTCCAAAAGTCAAACTGCACAAGAGATTTACCTTGGATAATTAATATTGAGTGTAGCAATGATCGATGATTGGCCAACTGTGCTTTATTGATGTAATATCAGTGCATCAACCCCCAATGGTTCACAGCTAGGATTTCATCAACAAACAACAACAAAAATCCTATTTTTTTTAAACCTTTTCCCCTATTTTTAAAGTTATATGTAAGAATACAGAGACTTCAGCTGCAAAGGCAGCTTGGGAGAGGGAAGAAAGTTTTAATACGCCTCCTCCCTGCCAAGTGCCAATATTCCCTTTCAGCAGCAGTTTGTAACTATAACTGACTTTCTAGGAGAAAAATTACATTGCAGTGGAAGGATGTATCCCATACCATCACACACAATTTTATGTTTTCTTACAAATAAAATATGAAGTAAAGAAGTCATAATTAACACTATTACATGATGTCACAGTGTGCATTAATAAGCTAATGGTGCTTTTTGGGGGGAGGTCAAAGGCACTCTGCTTCTCCCACACAGTGAATTCAAGTCATTCTCTTACTATTGCTTACAGTGACGTTGATAGGAAGACCCAGGAAATCTAACCCAGTTGGATCAGGAGCAAGCCACTTTCAAGAGTTCCTATTCCTCGATTTCAGAATGGAGGGGGGTGCCAGGAGGAAGACGTGGGAATGGAAAAGAGTGGTAAACTGAAGTCCTGAGAATCCAATTGTTTTCTCCCTAAGCTGAAACAGAAGTCAGATCCTTGTATCTTGGAAAATCCACCAGAACCATATAATAAACCAGTCTTAAAAACAGCAACGCGAAGACCCCACTAAAGGGCAATCTAACCTCAAGGTCCTAAAATTGCTCAACCACCAGCAAAAGGCATCCTAAATTGTTGTGCACCATCAGGAGACCTTACTAAGTCTCCAAAAAGTAACCATCTCTGAAAATGGCCAGTGTTTTGCCACTAGAATTATCTGCATTGTACAGGTTCCTCTTTTTACTGGATTTGGGGCTGAATGCAAAAGAGCAGAGTGTGTCAGTCCACCTATGCACAGGAGGAGATGCCACGAGCACACTATTCATGTGCTCACATCCTTTCATTGACTCCCAATGCCAGTGACCTTGCTCTTGATCTTCAAAGCCATCAACAGACTGAGACCCAGCAACAATATCTCCATCTATGACCCTCCAGGGCGGTTATGTTCTTCTAGGACAATGCAGCTCACAATATCCCCAGGATTAAATACAAGAACCACAGATAAACATTCTTGGTAGAGGTGGCTTAGCTGTGGAATGAGCTAGGTTAGCACTTGATATGCCACTGTGGCTAGGTAATAACGAAAGACCTAGCTTTTATATAGTGCTTTTCATCAGCAGGTCTAAAATAACTTTACATCATTATCCCTATTTTACAGATGGAAAACGGAGGGATAGAAGAGAAGTGACGTGGCCAAGGCCACCCAGCAAGCCAGTGGCAGAGTTAGGAATAGTTCCAGTTCAGTGCTCTTTCCATTAGGCCACCTGGTTGCTATGTAATTCCTCAGCGCTCCTTTCCCCTCCTGTACACGTTGTTATAGTAGAATGCGGGATAATTGTGCTTTGAAATGTTTGCAAGTGTAGTTGCCAACAGGCCAGTAAGAGAAATCTCATGAATAATCTATTTTCCAAAACCGTGGCAGTTTTATTACATGTTTGTTACAGAAACTTTAAGCATATAAGAGAAGACGCTACCATTCCCTGAAACACATATCCCACCTCCCGCAGACATTATCAGCTCCCCATCCTGCTGAGCCATTAGCTGGCAATGCAGAAGCCATTAGCATGCACGAAATTGCTCCTTGTTGTCTCCTGCCCTATGCTGCTGCATATACATATCACAGGCAGCAGCTTACTGCAGGGGAGCATGCTACCTTGGTTATGTAGCCTGATCTGCACACAGAGCTGGGCCCCTCACTCCCACTACCCACCACCAGCTAAGACTCCTATCCCTGTTTCAGCTGGGCTTCCCCAGCAATGCCCCAGTTCCACCCAGTCTACACCTCCTCCAAACCAGGCCCCTCCTCTTGTAGCCTGTAGCAGTGGCTCTCAACCTTTCCAGACTACTGTACCCCTTTCAGGAGTCTGATTTGCCTTGCATACCCCAAGTCTCACCTTGCTTAAAAAGTACTTGCTTACAAAATCAGACATAAAAATACAAAAGTGTCACAGCACATTATTACTGAAAAATTGCTTACTTTCTCATTTTTACTGCATAATTATAACATAAATCATTTGGAATATAAATATTGTACTTATGTTTCAGTGTACATTATATAGAACAGTATAAACAAGTCATTGTCTGTATGAAATTTTAGTTTGCACTAACTTCGCTAGTGCTTTTTATGTAGCCTGTGGCAAAACTAGACAAATATCTAGCTGAGTTGACGTACCTCCTTCTGGAAGACCTCTGCGTACCCCCAGAGGTCCACATACCCCTGGCTGAGAACCATTGGCCTATAGAATAGTTTAGGTAAAGAAATACGTAGAATTTAGGAGAGGAGTATGGAAAATTGACAGTAGTGTGAGAAAGTTAGAGATAAGTTGAAGACAGTGTGTTATAGGAAAGTAAAAGTTAGCACGGACATGACCCAGGGTTATGCTGCCATTATGTTTTAGTTATAACTGGTCTGAGCAAGCATTTTTAAGAACTGAGAATGTTTTAATAAAATGCAATCTAAATTGATAGTATGGGAAGCATATTGGTTCAGATGTTAATTTAAATAATGTGTAATGTAAAGAAATAATAATGAAGTGGCAGAAATATAATTATGGTAAAAAGTAATTTAATGTTAATTAGTATAATAATGGATTATAAAAGGAGTAGTTTTGCTAAATTGGAGAACTCCAATTAACCTCCAAAGGATACCATTAGGTTCCAGGATTATAAAACTGTACTTTGCTCTTGTGGACTGATCATCCATTGATACATTCAAAGATGTTACAGTGTAAGTATAACTGTAGTGTTGTGTAAGTAGTAATTGCATGACTGTTTGCTTAACTAATTTTTCTTTTTGATAAAGTTTGGTTGTATCATTCAAAGTGTAGTCCTCTACTAAATACATTTTCTGTAACCAACCTAGAGGCTCCAACATGAAA
The DNA here is from genome assembly GCF_965152275.1 of Natator depressus. Lineage (NCBI taxonomy): Eukaryota > Metazoa > Chordata > Testudines > Cheloniidae > Natator > Natator depressus. The sequence goes on along the minus strand of NC_134241.1, from coordinate 78,096,612 downwards.
ACTCAGTTGGGTTTTATTGCACCCTTATTTTAACAACCTAATATTAATTGGAAACATTTCAACATAAAGGTTACAAAAGATTAAACCCCACACGCACTGGCCACCACCCACCACACTGTGTATCTTAACTATTTTCTCGATTACAGAGGCTTAAATCTGTGTTACTGTCAATCCCTCCATCCCAGTTCACATGGAGAGGAAAGAAGATTGCACGCAAAGAGGTGGAGGGTCCCCAGACCCCAGAAATGAGCAAAGAGAAGGGCTCCCCTAGACCCCAATATGCACACGCGCGTGCACACACACACAAGGGGAGAATTCAGGGCTGACAGACACCCACCACCCATAAAAGCCCAACATCTTCTGCTACTCCTCATATTCATAGAATCATAGAAATGTATGGCCTGAAGGGACCCTCAAAGTCATCTAGTCCAGCCCCAAGCATTGTACACTTAGACCATCCGTTATAGGAGTTTGTCTAACCGGTTCTTAAAAACCTCAAATGATGGTGTTAGGATATAGATATTCAGGCCTCTCGGTAAAGGCCTGTACTCTAAGAATTTAGGTGTATTCTTATCATTTGGCTAGTTATAGAGGTATAAAAGAAAGAATCAAAATCACTGTCTGCCGGTGTAAGGTCCTTCTCTTACTGTGACAGTCTTAGCCAAAGGCCTGTTCTTAGCCTGTTCTTAGGCTAAGGCCTTTGGCTAAGCACCAAAGGCAGCCATAAGTTGGGAAGCGAACGGTCACAGCCTCACATTCCAAACTACTCACACTGAAAGAAGGTGCTATTGGGCTGTTAGGAATACAATCCTGTCCTGATAATGCCTATCACCTCCAGAGAAAGGGAAGTGCCTAGAAAATGTAAAAGGAAACTTTGTTTGATAGCATCCTGTCTGGCAAGAACTCACGTATCAATAGCTGGGATGTGAAATCCTCACTTCTCTATTGTTTTGTCATTATAGTTCCCACTTTGCTATTGTTTGTCTGTATAATCTCTGTCTGGTTCTGTGATTGTTCCTGTCTGCTGTATAATTAATTTTGCTGGGTGTAAACTAATTAAGGTGGTGGGATATAATTGGTTAAATAATCATGTTACAATATGTTAGGATTGGTTAGTTAAATTTCAGGAAAATGATTGGTTAAGGTATAGCTAAGCAGAACTCAAGTTCTACTATATAGTCTGCAGTCAATCAGGAAGTGAGAGGGTTGGTGGGTGTGGGGGGGGGAACTGGAATCATGTTTTGCTAAAGGGGGAATGGGAAAAAGGAATGGGGGTGGGGAAATTAGAATCACGTTTGGCTAAAGGGGGAAATGGGAACAGGGACACAGGTGTAAGGCTCTATGGTGTCAGAGCTGGGAAGGGGGACACTAAGGAAGGAAACTGGAATCATGCTTGTTGGAAGTTCACCCCAATAAACATCGAATTGTTTGCACCTTTGGACTTTGGGTATTGTTGCTCTCTGTTCATGCGAGAAGGACCAGGGAAGTAAGTGGGTGAAGGAATAAGCTCCCTAATATCTTGGTGCCATGACTCAGATGCATTGCATTGGATAGGTGAGTGGCAGCCTGTAAGTCCCCCTTCCCAACAGTCCGCACAGCTGCTTGGAGGGGGTATCGCGAACTCTCATGATGGTAGTTGCGGGTTCTGGCAAGCCAGGATAAAGGATTTTTTGGATAAATGGATAAGGAAGAACCAGGGCCCATACCAGCTGCAGGGGTCAACCTGGGATGAGATTAAAAAGGAAATGAAGGAAGTGTTAGGGAACCCAGAGGGATGGGGGGGTGGCTGAGGAGCCCACCCTCCTTGATATATGGGTAGTGGAAGAAGGTCCCTGCTCATGGGGATTGAATGCCTTCCAGGGAAAGGAGGCACTTCAGTCTGCTTGAGAGAGGTTTGAAGTAAGGGCAGCATTATGGGAAGCTGCCAGTAATCTTTGAAGTTTGGTGCTGCTTCAGCAAGGGCTGCTGAAGGGTTGTAAATTAGTTAGGGGTAGTGAAAGATGATTTGGCACAACAGGGTTTAAAGTCAAAAGCAGAGTTAACAGACTACCTTTAGAGACTGGAGCTGGGACTTGGTCCTGGGGGAGTGGAGAGAAAGAAGGGGAAGAAAAAAAAAAGTTTCAAAGTGCAACCTGCCTTTCCACACTCTTGTTTTTCTGAAGTTTTAATGGAGGGTACTTTGGATACTTTGGAGATGTCAAGAAGGAAGTTTTTGTTTAATGATAAAACCCAGTTATATAAATGTAACTGGATGTTCAACTCTGTGCAGTCACATTGGATGGAAGCTTGGTAATTAAATTATCCAAGGGGGTCAGGTAGAATGGCTACTACCACCACTATGCTTCTGTCCCCAGAAGCCTTTACAGCTATTCTGAGGGAAAATGGGCCCTTTTCCCACAGAAATGGTCTATAAGGGACTGCTGCAGGCAGAGAGAGAATCTGATCAAAATTATTTGACTATTGGGTAATGTAATCAAAATCACTAAAGGATGTAAGGGGTTTCTTATGGAACTTAACTTGGCTGCCCCTGGTTGTGTCTAGTTGTACAAGATGGAAGTGTAATCGGGGTACAGTTGTGTAAAAGAGTAATCACAGTGCAAGTGATTTTAGGAAAAAGAGAATTTTGTGCGTGTGTATAGTGCTAAAATCTGAAGCTGTGTCTCAGCTATTACCTGAGAATAAACTTAAAGCTTGGTACAGCAGAGAAACTATTGCAAACATGGTCTGTTGTACAAGAGGGGAAACTGAGGTACACCACCTCATGAATTTCATAAATGACCAGTGAGTGGGGTAATTCACTAGCCTGACTATAGAACAAATAAGGACAGCCTGAAGGTAATTCTTCTTTTTTTCCTGCAATTAGCAAGGAAATTTGTAAAAAAAAGTGGCATTATTATTAAGCAATAGTCTGTCCCCACCAGGGAGGTGGAAATTGTTTCTTTTGTTTTTCAGACACTCTACAAGCAAGCTGGCGCCAGTGGAAGAATAACTCAGAATACCAGGGATCTATGTTTTGTGGTGTTTGTCTTGTTGCTAGCATTGTTGTGTTTTAATGAACAGAAAATCTCATGATGTGGGTGGGAGATGGTTTCAAAAGGCTGACCTTGAGGGGGAGATGTGTATGGGAATGCAAAATGCTCAACAAGGAGGCCAGCACCTGTGTAATAGCTACCATGGTACCTGGAAATGGAATGGCAACTAAGGAGGTCCCCACAAGCCCTATGGAAATAATGAGAAGGGGAGGAGCTCACTGGGAATCAATGGAGGGGTGTGTAAAATAGTGTAAATCAACAGAAGATGTTTGGATGTGCCCCTCTCCTGTGACTATGGAGGAGCAGGATCAATGGCCTATGCAAGGGGTGGACAATTGGGTGTACTGTGTATTAGGTGTTTTGCTGGGAATGTACATATTACTGGGGGCACAATTACACTAGCCCATAACCAAACTACACACATCTACAGATGGGGATTCCACAACCTCCCTTAGAAGCCTATTCCCATATTTAACTCTCCCTATAGTTAGAATGTTTTTCCTTATAACAAACCTAAATCTCTCTCTTGATGCAGATTAAGCTGATTACTTCTGGTCTTACATTAGTGGACATGGAGAACAATTGACCACTGTCCTCTTTATAATAGCCCTTAACACATCTGAAGACTATTACGAGGTACCTCCTCGGCCTTCTTTAAACCTCTCCTCAGAAGTCACCTTTTATCATTTTTGTTGCTCTCCAATTTGTCCACATCTTTCTTAAAGTGTGGCACCCAGAACTGGACACAGTACTCCAGCTGAAGCCTCACCAGTGCCAAGTACAGTGGGACAATTACCTCCCATGTCTTACACATGACACTCCTGTTAATATACCCCAGAAGGGTATTAGCTTTTTTCAAAACTGCAACATAGTAATTCATATTCAGTTTGTGATTCTCTAGAACCTTTCCCTATTTTGGAATATGCTCCTTCCCCCCTTGTTGTTAATATTAATTGTGTTGAGAATATGGTCACCATTAATCTTTTTAGTGAAGACTGAAGCAAAATAGATATTAAACACCTCAGCCTTCTTGATATTGTATCCTTAGCTCTCCTTCCCCATTAAATAGTGGACCTATACTTCCATTTGTCTTTCTCTTGTTCCTAATGTAGTTACAGAACGCCAATGTCAGAAATGTGTTCTTTGTGCATGCTCTGAGCATGCCTGTTCTAAACTCTCCCCCAGAGGGGCTCTTCCTCAGGTCCTTGTTCACATGGGAGGAGGGAGAGAGATCTCGGACAACCTCAGAAAGGCAAGGCACGCCCCCATAACCTGGCTTATACAGCCAGGCAGGGAAGATCACATCCCCATAAATGGGGAAGGGACCCTCCCAGATCTCATATCACAAGGGGGATAGCGGTTCAGACCCCCACAAAAGACAAGCCCTCTCAGAACCTGGCTTCCTGGAGGAACAGATTGTCACACCCCTTTAGGTGGGCTGGGAGTCCCTAGATCATGGCACATACATGGTGGGGGACGTGTGGCTGAAAGGTGTCCCACCTCTATTCTCCCCCAGTGCCTCTGTCATGCACCCCCATGTCCTCCTTTCCAGCGTCCCACTGCTCCCCTCCTCTCCCACTGGTCCCCATCCTCTCTCTGATCCCCCAACCCCTTCCCCCCCATTCCCTCCTATTCTTCCACCCCAATCACCCTCTCTACCCACTGAGCATTTGTTTGTGTAGTTTATTTTCCCTTCAAAAAATCAGATTCAGCACCTTCTGAATATTCTGCTGCACTCTGATTACGTTTCTTTAATAGCGGCATGGTGACGCAGAGGTCCACTGGTGGTTAACTATTCTGTGTCAGCAACTCGTCACACCTGACACGCTCACTATACCTAATACACTGTTGCCATGATATATACCCAAGAAGTGGCATGTAATATCACTGAAAAACTAAAAACTGACTGATCCTGATCATTAATATTCTTGTGTGATATATGTATGAGCTGTGTACAAAGCATTATGGATGTGTGCTAGATTTACATTCTTAAAATGTGTTTGGTAAGCAAGGCATAAACCCAGCCCCCACTAGACAATGTGTATGTGTGTGTTTGACCAGCCTGGCCATCAGGCAGAGAAAATAAAGGCACATTTACATAAAAAGCAAACAAAGCCATCAACTTAGTGAGTGGGGGAAAGAGCTCTGACTGGGGTCTGAACCTCAAATGATAAGCAACTGAATCAACTGTTGTGTACAATATTACTGTATTATAAAAGCGTATTGAGTGGGGGAGACTTAGGTTGGATGTTAGGAAAAACTTTTTCACTAGGAGGGTGGTGAAGCACTGGACTGGGTTACTAGGGAGGTGGCAGAATCTCCTTCCTTAGAGGTTTTCAAGGTCAGGCTTGACAAAGCCCTGGCTGGGATGATTTAATTGGGGATAGGTCCTGCTTTGAGCAGGGGGATGGACTAGATGACCTCCTGAGGTCCCTATCAACCCTGATATTCTATGATTCCATGTCTTTTATGAAACCCTGTGACACACTGGTTATGAATATCACCATATGAGGCATTATGAATACTCACTAATATTATGCTTTAAAGCAGAGGTGGGGAAACTAACACATCTGGCCCGCGGGACCGTCCTGCCCAGCCCTTGAGCTTCGGGCCGGGGAGGCAAGCCCCTGGCCCCTCCCATGCAGCCATGCCGTCGCGCAGGCAGCGCTGTGGGTGGCGGGGCTGCATGCTCCTGCAGCGCAGCGCGGCAGCGTGTCTGGCTCTGGCCGGGCGGCACAGCTGCCAGACATGCTGCTCTGAGCAGCATGGTAGGGGGGCCAGGGGGCTCCGGGGGGCAGTCAGGGGACAGAGGGGCTTGGATAGGTGTGGGAGTCCCGGGGAGCCTGGCGGGGGTGTGGATAGGGGTCGGGGCAGTCAGGGGACAGGGTGTTTGAATAGGGGGTGGGGTCCCGGGGGGGCTGGTTAGGGGGACAGGGTCCCGGGGGGGCAGTCAGGGGACAAGGAGCAGGAGAGGTTGGATGGGGCAGAGTTTCAGGGGGGGCAGTCAGGGGACAGGGAGGACTGGATAGGCATGGGAGTCCCAGGGGGCCTGTCAGGGGACGGGGGTGTGGATAGGGGTTGGGGCAGTCAAGGGACAGGGAGCAGGAGTCGTTGGATGGGGTGGAGGTTCTGAGGGGGGCAGTCAGGGGGTGGGAAGTGGGAGGGGTCGGATGCGGGTGGGGCCAGGCTGTTTGGGGAGGCACAGCCTTCCCTACCTGGCCCTCCATACAGTTTTGCAACCCCAGTGTGTGCCTTGGGCCAGAAAGTTTGCCCACCCCTGCTTTAAAGTCTGTGACCAAACACAAGGAGAAACAGGATTTCCCCCAGACAGGAGAGAAGGGATGTCTACCTGGTTCCAGTGTAAGGTAAGCATTACAGAATCAAAACAATAGAAGCCCCATTTACATAGAAATCAACAGAGGGATGGGAAGTCCACAGGAAGGGAAGAACAGCAAGAGGTCAATGAACTTTAAGAGAGATACTTGTCAAAGGTTTGCTGGATTATAAGGCGAGGAGCAGAGAACTCCTAATTTATCTTTCGCCTACGAAAACAAGGGAAACCAGCACCTCATACTTCTGTGGAAGGTCCTGACTGAGAGAAAGTTAGCCATAGCTGGAAAGAAGAAAGATGGGTAAGAAATCCTGAACAGAGACTGTAGCTTGTTAAGTTAGGTCTGAGCCATTAGAAAATTTATTTTTAATTTTATCTGCTTATAACCATTTTCGTCTTTACCCCTGTACTTGAACTCACTTAAAACCTCTTTTTGATTAAACAAGCTTATTTTACTTTTAATCTAAACCAATCTAGTGCTATATTTGAATTGACGTGATTGTTAGCACCAGTTAAAGTAACAAGCTGGGCTTTTCTCTCTTTACGGGAGCAATGAACCTTATAACTTCTCTGAATGTTCCAGGAGCAGGCTGGACAATTTAGGACAGAGAGTTTGAGGGAAATTTGGAAGCGTGTTGTGGTCATCCTGCAACTAGTAGCCAAAGCTGGTGGGGCTGTTGTGCTGTAGGTAGGCTGCTGAGGTCGGAGTGCTGAACCAGGGCTGCACAGCACACAGACGCTTAAGGAATTGCATACCTGTTTGCTGGCGGTTGGTGTCTGGGCTGTGAGCCACAGGAGGAGAGCATTTAAGGCAGCCAGGGTTACAGGGCAGGCAGTAACACAACCTCTCACTGGTCTGGGTTGAACCCCAAAATGTCAAAGACACATTGGAGATGTGCCCATTTTTTCTTTTTCTTTGACAAACAATTCATAAAACTATTTCTTGTTTGTTTGCTAATGCATTCCTAACAAAATATTAGAAACCATTAGAAAAGGGATAGATAAAAAGATAGTAAATATCATAATGCCACTATATAAATCCCTGGTATGCCCACACCTTGAATACTGCATGCAGTTCTGGTTGCCCAATCTCAAAAAAGATCTATTAGAATTGGAAAAGGTAGAGAAGGCAACAAAACTGATTAAGGGTATGGAACAGCTTTATGAGGAGAGATTACAAAGACTGGGACTTTTCAGCTTGGAAAAGAGACAACCAAGGGGCGATATGAGAGATCTATAAAATCATGAACGGTGTAGAGAAAGTGAATAAGGAAGTGTTATTTACTCCTTTACATAACACAAGAACCAGAGGTCACCCAATGAAATTAATAGGCAGAAGGTTTAAAACAAACAAAAAGTAGTACTTCTTCACACAACACTCAGTCAACCTGTGGAACTCGTTTCCGGGGCATGTTGTGAAGGCCAAAAGTGTAAGTGGGTTCAAAAAAAGAATTATCAGTTCATGGAGCATCAATGGCCATTAGCCAAGATGGTCAGGGACACAATCCCACACTCTGTGTGTCTCTAGCCTCTAAATGCCAGAAGCTGGGTGTGGACAACAGATGGATTACTCGATAAATTGCCCTGTTCTGTTCATTCCCTCTGAAGCATCTGGCACTGGCCACCATCGGAAGACTGGATACTGGGCTAACTGAACTATTAGTCTGACCCAATATGGCCGTTCTTATATACAATAATGATTTAAAATGCAAATCAGATCTAGTCATAAATTAGTTTTAGGAGTTCAATTTGTGGCACAATTTAAAATTATATATAGTAGCTAGATTACAGGGCTCACCATATACAACATACAATGCTAGTTGTCTGAAGCACACAGATTTTGAATGTAAAGTTTGAACTTATGTAGACTGCTACTCTTTTCAGAACTAGTTCAGGCAAACTAGTGTCAGAACATAATAGTTTTTCATAGTACTGCAATGTAATCACATTACACCATCTGGCTGCTCAACACCAGATGGGCAGTTTCACAAAAGTAAAATAAAATATAAAGTTGTCCAGAAAATTCCTGTCCAAAATTAGTTCTCTTCCCTCTCAGAAAGTTTTAATTTTTCCTGATGTCAGAACTACTCTACAAAAAGAAAATACTTGTTGGCTGGTTGAAGTTGAGTATCACAAATACTCCCCAAATATTTTAGTCACTACATTTTGGAGAATGCAGGTATGTTGCAACTTGTAAGCTGCCTCACAGAAAATACACAGAAAGCTGTTCATAAGACAGAACAAACAAAAAAAATATATGGTAACATTTACTTAAAATACAACGCTATCACTTCCCCTAAAATTAAATTCCAAAAGGAGATGTAAAGCTGCTTAAAGCTTTTACATTTGCCTAGTAATCCCCTCCACAGATGGCTGTTATCCAGATGAAACAAACATATCAGCCTATGGAAATTTAGGGCACACAGAAGTCATTAAATTACAACTTTATGCCTATCTATAAAAATGTCATAAGAAACTTGCTTTATTTTTTGAAAATCCAAGTGTCCCCACCCTTGAAATTTGACAGTTGCTCATTATTTTACGGCAGATTTTAATAATCTAGTTTGCAATTAGTGATATAAATACTTTTCAAATAGAGTTGTCTATTTTCATTATAGTTATAATAAAAAGTTACTATTGGATAGTCAAAAATGAACCCCAGAAATTCATAAACCCTAGTTCACTAGTTTGTAACTATTTAACCTAGTTTAGTGCTGTCAGTTATATTAATCATAGAAAAATGCATGGGTCATATTTTGCCAACATTTTTCTACATTCAGAGTTTTTAATTAAGGAGTTTTATGTGTCCGTCTAAGCTATTCAAACTCATCAGAGTTAATCTGAAAAAAGCAAATCACAAATTTTTCAGCCTGCAGTACTGTAGTATTCACTCAATGCATCTGTATATTATGGTCTTGCGAGACAGCCCCATTTGGGAGTTTGGGTACCCATACCAAAATGCCACTATATAAATCCATGGTATGCCCACACCTTGAATACTGCATGCAGTTCTGGTCACCCCATCTCAAAAAAAGATCTACTAGAATTGGAAAAAGTACAGAGAAGGGCACCAGAAATTATTAGGGGGTATAGAACAGCTCCCATATGAGAAGAGATTAACAAGGCTGGGACTGCTCAGCTCAGAAAGAGACGATGGGGGGGCGGGAATATGAGAGAGGTCTATAAAACCATGAATGATGTGGATAAAGTGAATAGAGAGAAGTGTTATTTACCCCTTCACATAATACAGGAACTAGGGGTCACCCAATGAAATTAACAGGCAGCAGCTTTAAAATAAGCATAAGGAAGTACTTCAAACAACACACAGTCAACCTGTGGAACTCATTGCCAGGAGAAGTTGTGAAGGCCAAAACTGTAAGTCGGTTCAAAAAAAGAATCTGATCAATTCATGGCATATAAGGCCATCAGTGGCTATTAGCCAAGAAGATCAGGAACCCATACTCTGGGTATCACTAAACCTCTGACTGCTAGAAGCTGGAACTAGATGTCAAGGGATGGATCACTCGATAAATTGCAATGTTCTGTTCATTCCCTCTGAAGCACTGGCCACGGCCAGAAGACAGGATACTGGACTAGATGGACCATTGGTCTGATCCAGTAGGTTCATTCTTATATTCTTATTTTGCATTTCTCAATTTCATTTACATTTTAAAACGACTTGCAATTTAACAAGTAAAATGTTTATTTGAAGTTGATCGGCTATACACCTACAATCACACAGAAACACACACACTTACTGGTGTGTGTAAAAGTTACTCATATGCCTGAATGTTAGACAATTGCTCCTTCACGTTCCTAGCTCCTTACACCAGGAAGTTAAAACAACATTAAATGCTGAGCTGCAAAGTTACCCCCACATCCACCTTCACCAAGTACATTCAGTACTCTTTTCATACAGCATCATCTACTATTGCAAGATTCAATCATGCCTTCTGCCTTTATAGATGACTGATCTTTTCTTTTCATTCAGCCACTGGAGAAATAGTCCATCCAGCTCCCAAATCCCCGTCCTGACTTGAACATACCCAATTCACCTCCACATTAGCATCCCTCTACTATGAGAGCATTACCCATGAGGTATGAGAGATACCTATTAGGCATCTCTTTCTGGCCCTATTAGGCAGCCCTTGCTCACCATTTTAGCATTTTTAATAGCTTACAAAGGGCTTTATGGTATTGAATCTGATATGATATATTTAGTCAATCTTCTCTTCTTTTACCTCATCCTCAATGCTGCATTTGACCATGACAAAAATCCAGCCTATCTATAAATCCAGCCTATAAGTATTTTGTGGAGATCTTGGGTACCCAATTCTTCTTATTTCTCTGTATTCAAAACACCTACTACATGTGACTAGCACAAAACATTCTTCTTCCACTATACCTCACTTTAACAATCCCCAAGGTTTTAGCATTGGTACTTTTCCATTTAGTCCCCAAACACTCCCTGAGCCTTCTTTCTGAATTCAACTTTTTAAAACTTTTTTTTTTTTTGCTTTTCCTTTTAATTTTGTTTGCAGATAAGATATTTTCCCACCTACCAAGGTCTTTCTATTCTCCAGCCCAAGTTCTACTCACTTCAAATACGAGGGGTCTGTCTCTTGCTCCCCCATTTCTCCATCTCTCCAGCGTGGAAAAAAATCCTGCTTCCATGCTACTCCTTCTCATTTGATGATGGCTTCAAATGGAATCAAGTCCCAAAGTCTCAAAACCACTTTTCCTCCAGGTTTACTACTAAGAAACTGTCATCTAATAAAGTCAAATCCTACTTCATGGACCTCCCATTCTATTCATATCCAAACCATTCCCCTGAAACTTGAGCAAGGTGTCCATCATACCTACAGGAAGGACATACAGGATGCTACAAAGTTACTTATATTTGCATGCTAGCCTCGTAACTGTGAAGTGCTCTGTATGACTAAAGATATACAAAAATAGATAATATTAAAATGGTCTTGCATTGTAATTTGTAATTACCTTAAACAATTTCCTTTGTATCTTGCTACAAATAAAAGGAAAATCCTGATCAACAATGATTATTTTTCAAAAGCAAAGCAAGGGTCAAGATAATGCAATATAAACACCATGGCCTCTTACCTCCTACAACTCCTGATTTCAAATGTTAAACCAATTTAGCAGCAAAACCCAGAATAATTTTGAAAATTCACAGCACTCTTAAAACAGATGTAAGACCTTCACCAGCCTAGAAGCATCTGCTACGTTCAGCTTCACACAGATCAACAGTATGTTGGGCCTGATAGCAGGGGTCTAGCTAGCAACCTGAAAACTGTACACAGACTGGATAATCTAGTACAGCGTCTTCCCTACAGATTACCCTGAATCTGACAGGGTGTGCACATCAGGATTTACAAGATTGTCACTGACAGTTGCTGTAGTTAGAGTCCTAAAGCATCAACAAAATGTTGCCCCAGAGAAATTGGACACCATGGAATATAACTTTACCACTCCACCCTGCTTCCAAACATGACTGACAGAGAGGCATACAGAGGTTGGGAACACAGTACTTAGTTATAAAGCCTGGAACAGCAAGGAAAACCCACAATACAAATAACATTCACACACCACTTACCAGTCTCCCTCCTAGCCACCCCTCAGCTTAAAAAAATAAGAGAGACAAGAACAGATGCTACACTGGCACCTTTAGTGCAACTGCTAGGAGGTTATGCTGTTCAGTCATCCACACAGACACTAGCCTAATTCCCTAAAGCAATTACAATACTGTGTTTGCAGACAATTTGCAGGGCCCTCCCCAACACAAACCATGTGCACCCAAATGTCTGCAAACTCTCCCCATGTGCGTGCCCACTACATGTGCATTCCCCACCGCCAGGAGTACACGCATCCCCCCACCTGCAAACTCCCCCCCACAATGTGCACACATCCCCACCATATGCAAACTCCCCTCCCCCTGTGCACACATATCCCCCACAAGCTGCCACCACATACTAACGCCCCCTACCACCTGCAATTCCCCCATGAGTGCAAGTGCCTCCCCTGCATCACTTGCGAATTCCGTGTGTGAATGCACGTCCCCACCACCACCTGCAATCTCCCCCCGGGTATGTACAGGCATCCCTCAGCCGCCACCACCTGCTATCTCCCCCCTGCGTACACAGGTGCATCCTCCCAACCCCCACCACCTGCAATCTCCCCCATGTACACAAGCATGTCCCCCCAGCTGCCCACCACCTACTAACTCCCCCAAGTATACACACGTTTTCCTCCCAGCTCCCCCACCCCTACCCATGATCTACAAACGCCACCCATGGTTTGGGCACAGGCACCTCCCCCTCCCTCCAAACTCCCCTCCCCAGTATGTGCATGCTTGGGTGCCGCCCCCCCACAAACTCCTCATCCCCCACAACGTGTGCAAACAAACACCTCCCCCCACTGCCTACCAACTCCCTCCATGTGTGCATGAGAGGTCCCCCCCTGCTACCTGGAAAAACTCCCCCCTCCTGAGCATACAAGATCCCCCCCCCGCCCTGTTTGTGAACAAGCATCCCCTTAGCTCAGCCATTTGCACACGAGAGTCCCCCTCCAGGAGTGTCCTACACTCTCCGGGAATTAATCTTCAATTAAAGATTATGTCACGTGCTGAAATCCCCGGGGATACATCCAACCAAACCCGGCAACCGGCTGGTGTGTGCAAGAGCGCCCCCACCTGCAAACTCCCCCCCCCCGCGAGGCACAAGTGCTGGAACCAGGGGTCCTGCCACAGGCACCCCCGGGCTGGAAGGGGTGTCCCTCAGATACAGCAGTCACAGGCTGGCTCACTCGCTCTCAGCACCCCCCCCCCCGTACAAATCGTTCCAGCAGCCCAGCCTGTGCGCGCAGGAGCATCTCCCCCCCAATGCCCCCCGCCATTGGCCAACTCCCCCGGTGTGTGCGCGAGCGTCCCCCGCGTCGACAAACGCTCCCCGCCTGCCGCCCCTGGCCGGCCCCGAGCCGGCCGGCCCCGCTGGAGGCACAGGCAGCCGAACGGCCCCAGGCAGCGGCCCCAGCGTCTCAGCCCGAGCAGCCACGGCCGGGAGCGGGCTCACTCACCCGCATGGCACCACCTGCTGCTGCCGGGGGGGGGCCGACTCCCGAGCGAGCCCAGCCGCCGCTACGCGCCGCAACCCGGGCCCCGCAGGGTTAATCGCCCCACCCCCCTCCCCGACGCGGCGCTGCTCCCATTGGCCGGGCTGTTGCTAGGAGACCTGCAACAAGGGCCTGCGCCGGCCTAGTGGGCCGAGTCCTAAGCCGCAGCACCTCCTTCCGCCGCCGCCGCCCGCGGGGCCCTCCCGCCCAGCGCGGCTGCCCGGGCCCCGCCTGTGACCCGCCCGGCGAGGGAGGGGGCTGCGCGCCGGGCAGAGGCCATTCAGCCTGCCTGGCTCGTGAGGCCCGGGCTGCGCGCCGCACGCCTGCCTGAGCCCCCGGGGTGGGAGGTCCCCTGTGGGCGTCGGGCCCTGCCTGAGCCCGCGCTGTGCTGGGGAAGGGGCCCAGCCCGGCCCTAAAGGCTCGGTCTGCAGCCAGGGCGGGCTTTGGCCTACTCCCTGCAGGCGGCCCGCGGCCCCAGGGTAAGCAGTAGCAGCGCTGTCAGGCACGTGTAGGCTGAGCAGATAACCTGATTTTATAGGGATGGTCCTGATTTTTGGGTCTTTTTCTTATATAGTCTCCTACTATGCCCCACCCCCTCACCCAAATTTTTCACATTTGCTGACTGGTCACTCTAGGCACGTGTGAAGTAAACCGGGCCGCAGACTGTCTCTGCCCCTCGGGTTAGCGCTCATCCAGCCTGTGTGGTGGGTACAGCAGCCCAGGACCCACCCAGCTGTACTGTAGAGCCCAGGTAGCCAAAACATGTAGGTCCTAGGTGTGCGTGTGGGGGGTGAGCGTGGGAGCGAAGGAGACTAGGAACAGCCCAGCCTCCGCGCTGGAAAGGGGAGGGGTAGCGCTGACCTTTTCCAGGAAAGCGCAGTGGGGCTGTGGAAAGGTACCGGTCTCCCTGCTTGTGGCTGAAGGGTGTACTGAGAAGTGTTGCTTTTCCGCCCCCAAGGGAGGTTTGTGTTATATGCGTGAAAGACTAGTCCTGTTTGGGGGAGGGGAAGGAGAGCAGCATGCTAGTGTTAATATGTGCAGACTTGCATGAAAACTAACATCCTTATTACGTATATATGTCAGATCTCATTTAGGACAAGAAATATTGTACAACACTCTCACATGGTGTGTATAGTCACGGCTCAGACAAGGATGAAACCTGAAAAATACAGGCAAACACTAATAAAAGAAAAGGAGTACTTGTGGCACCTTAGAGACTAACCAATTTGCCACAAGTACTCCTTTTCTTTTTGCGAATACAGACTAACACGGCTGTTACTCTGAAACTAATAAAATATAGAATCAGTGAGCACAAAGACGGGGGTGACAAAGTATAGTAAAGTTATAGAGAAGAAACGCAGGGCTGGACGGGACCTTGGCAAGGTCATTTAGTCCATTTGCCTGTGCTGAGGCAGGAACAAGTAAACCTAGACCAGCTCTGACAGGTATTTTTTTAACCTTTAAAAACTCCAATGATGGAGATTTTACAGCCTTTGCAAGCCTATGCCTCTGTTTAACAGAGGTGCCATTTTAGATTTTGATAGGGGAGGGCAACTTTAACTGTGATTCCAGAGGCTATTAAGGCAACTAAAAACTCTACTTATTTTGCAGACAATAACTTAAAAATTAGCTGACTATACATATGTGTGTGTGTGTGTGTGTGTATATATATAAATAAAAAAAATCTCTAATCCTAACATGTTCTTACATCTTGTGTCATGACACTGGTTAGGCTGAAAATGTTAAAGTGCATACTGGGTCAGACCAATGGTCCATCTAGCCCAGTGTCCTGTCTTCCAACAGTGGCCCATGCCAAGTGCTTTAGAGGGAATGAACAGTACAGGTAATCATCAACTGATCCATCCTTTGTCATCCATTCCCAGCTTCTGCAAACAGAGGCTAGGGACACAATAATATCATGAATAATACAAATCATGACAATAATCGTTGACTTTATGGACTCTATGGCTGCAATTTTTGTTCTTTGTTCTGGAATTGGCCTGGATACAGGTGAAACCCTAAGAATTTGAGGCATAAACACATTTGATACTCGTATGACACTCATTCCTTCTTTTTCTTAAACTCAGAACAAAAAATGACAAAACAAAATGGTTTTCAGTTAAAATATAAAATTTCACAGCAGCTGTTGCTATACAGCCCAGCCTGGGGCAGAACCTGCCACCCCTTGGGGGTTAAGTGATCTGACCTCTGTGCTGCTTTACATCTTGTCAACCATGACATCCTTCCCAATCGCTTGGGACGATTTGCTGGAGTCTTAGAGAACTGGCCTTTTGGTTTTGTTCCTATCTGAGTCCTGTTGGGTTTTTTGTTTGTTTTTTGCAGCATACAGCAGAGAGAGAGAGGCTGTTCCAGTGGATAGGGAGCAAACTCTCAGAGACCTGGGTTCTACTTCCCCCTGGACCTCCTGTGTGATGTCAGGCCAGTGCCTTAGGGACAGAGTTTCAAACGTTTTTAGGCACCCAAAGATGCAGCTAGGTATCTAGTGCGTTTTACAATGCAGCTAGCCTTCTAGGCACTTTGAAAATCCCACTAGGTGTCTAGATACCTTTGAAAATCTGGCTGTTAGTCTGCATGTGCCTCAGTGCCCCCATCTGTACACTGGGAATACCAGTGCTGCTCTACTTCAGAGGAGCTGTGAGGAGAAATAGGTTAGACATTGTGAGGTGCTCAGATACTACGGTGATGGGGCCACGTAAGTACCACAGATAGCGTGGGAGCTTCTCTATACCACTGCTAGCTCTTCCCTGGGTTTTGGCCCATTTTCACCTACCGCCCTCACATCTTCCTCTTTTCTGAATTAAACCTGGACTCTGAGGGCTTGGCTATATTTCTTCTGAGTCCACTGCATTCAGTTTTTACTTCCAGATCCTTAATTTAATTTCCAGCCCTTTCTTAATCACCCTGCCTCTATTTGTAAACCCTGTTATGAAACTCAGGGGAGGCTCCAGCCCCCCCAAATGGTGCCCCTGCTGCTTAACTATCCTTATAGTTTTTCCTAATATCTAACCCAGTGGTCCCCAACCTTTCTTGTGGGAATAGCATATTGCTATTCCCAGAAGACTGTGGCAGGCGCCAAACACCCCGCCGCTGAAATGCTGCCGCCGAAAAGCAGCAGCAGGAAGAAGCGTCACCGCCAAAATGCTGCCAAGAAATGGCAACGCTTCTCAACGGCATTTCGGTGATGGGGTGTCCTGTGGACGCACAAAAAATGCTCTGACCGGCGCCATGGCGCCCCTGGGCACCGCGTTGCAGACCCTTGATCTAACCTAAATTTCCCTTGCTGCAGATTAATCTGATTATATCTTGTCCTACCTTTAGTGGACAGAGAGAACAATTGATCACTATCCTCTTTATAATGCCCTTAATGTATTTGGGACTTATTAGTTTCTCCCTTCAGTCTTCTTTTCTCAAGATTAAACATTCCTGTTTTGGTTTTTTTTTTCCAAACCTTTCTCTTAGGTCATGCTTTCTAAGCCTTTTATCATTTTTGTTGCTCTCCTCTAGACTCTCCAATTTGTCCACATCTTTCTTAAAGTGTGATACCCAGAACTGGGCACGGTATTCCAGCTGAGGTCTCACCAGTGCCAAGTACAGTGAGACACTTGTATCCCATGTCTTACATATGACACGCCTGTTAATACACCACAAAAGGATACTAGCCTTTTTCACAACTGCAACATGTTGTTGACTCATCTTCAGTTTGTGATCCACTATAACCTGCCAATTCTTTTCAGCAGTACTACTGCCTACCCCATTATTCCCCAAAATATATCACATTTACATCTTCCCCTTGCCCCCCTCAGCCCCCCCCCCATTAGACCTGTAAACCTGTCAAAGAAGGAAATTAGGTTGGTTTGGCTTGATTTTTTTCTTGACAAATCCAGAATTAATACAATAGGAGAGAGTTCAAATCCAAGAAACTTTTTCTACTTCCATGTAATATCATGAAATCCTATGCTACCATTACTTTGGAGGGCCACATATGGCTAACAAACTGTTCTTTGTCCACTCCTGACCTAAAAGGAACCCTCAAGTAGTGATTGACCCAAATTTTTATCTTCTTTAACTCTATACTAATCTGATGTAATACTCAACAAATTTAATTTTTTTTTTATCTACACTTCTGTTCTGTGAGTATAACAGTGATAGCTATCCTCATGTCTCTTAAAGAGCTGTTTTAGCGGTTGGATATAAAAACAGGCTTTCCCAAATTTGATCATTGGTCCAGCTAGTCTAGTATGCTGCTTCCAACTGGGACTCATACCTAATATGTCAGAAGAAGCTGTAACTTACCTAAAATTTATCTTGCCAGTTGTGCCGTGCAGTACAAAGCAGAGAAAGGCATTTCATCCAGATTTCATTTATTGCCTTGTATCCTGATTTCATTTATTGCCCTGTATCGGTTTAGTTACCTTTGTTGTCATTGCTTGCAAATCTAAAAATGCTACTGATAATTATAAAACCCAGCCCACAGTATCTGACTTGAGGACCTCCTAATTAATCTATCAAAAGTATTTTTAAGATAATTATTTTTATATCTAAGAACACTGAATTCTGCAGGTCATGTGTATTAAGTAATATCTTAGTTTATTTATACTAAATTTGCTGACCTTTATCTGAAGTCTCGTTGTCCTCATATTTTTGAGCAAAGTAAACAAGAGGAACTAATCAGTTTTTACTATGCCCTTTATCATTTTAAATACTTAATTTACCTTTTCTTAAGCTCTTTCAGGCAAACATCTTAATTTTGAGTTATTCTTAAACTTTGTCTTTGGCAATTTAAATCTTCTATCCTTAAACAATACCTACTGTGTTCAGGACTCCCTTTACAGCTTTTGGAGAATGTATTTCTGTCAAAGGATCCAGCACAAATAGTCACGGACTCAAAAAAAATCAAATAAATAAATTAAATAAAGGGATAGGTTGACGGGGAGGAGTCTAACCAATTAGTCAAAAGCTAGTGTACAAGAGGTGGGTACAAGAGGAGTCAATTTTGAGAGGAAAAAATAGGCTTAATATATGGTGTATAGGATTGATCATACCACTAGGAAAACTTTGGTATCAAAGATGTGAAAGCGACAGCATAAAATAGAATTGAAAAGATTAACACTGAGTAGCTATACTTCTTTGTTCACAATGTCCTTTTACAAGTCTGTAAATTAGGGTTATTCTCCCAGTCTGGCAAACACTGGTTCTTTTTCTATGTTTCTAATAAAGAAGAAGGCAACATGCTTCTTTTATGCACCAGCTGTTTATACACCAGCATTTTCAGCAACAATCTGCACAACATTGGAGATTATTTATTCAGAGAGGGCAGGCTCCACAGTCAGGAAGGAAGGAATCCCTGAAGAAAATGAGTCGTCTTAGTTTTCCTGCCGCAGATTTTGCTGTGAACACATCTGTGATCCACTATACGTACAGTGTTTGGATTCCCTGTTTAGTTCAATAAAGCATACCCAAATATCAGTTGGAGAATGGCAAAACCATGGATAAGGTCAAGATCAGCTTTACAAAATTGTCATGAAAACTTAAGTCTCCCAGACACAAATTTTGCCCATTATCATCAAGATGGAAAGCTCAAGATATTTTTCTTGTTTGTCAAAGAACAGTTATTTGCTCCACACAAGTGGACTAGTATAATTTTGCAAGGTTAGTAAACGGAGTTAATTTTTGCCAGGGAGAAAGCATAACCCTGATTTTGTGTAGATCTTGCAGAAATACTGACACTAGTCATAGATGTTCTTTAAAAAAACATACGTACACTTTTTAAAAGGTGTTTGGAACCTGTCCATCATTCCTCATAATACAGAAAGACATGCCTTAATGAATCAGATGCACTGTAAAGACTTTGGACTTTATACTACAGATTCTTATTTGCTGCAGATGTGATTGATTTTAGCTTCCTCCAAATCAGGATTGTACAGAGTACATATATTAATGACAGTGGCAAGATGGATGACTGACTTTGTGCATTGGGGAGGATTATGCTCCTGTATCTTTAAGAGATACCACACATGCTGGTGCTGAATTCTGGTATTCTATTTGATCTTAGCAGCTGTTCCTAAAGGATGTTATTCAGAAGAGAGCTCCCCAAGCGCTTTGCTGTGGATCGTGTGGTTTTTTTTCTTTTAAATAGACTGTGAGGAAGGGAGCAGAAATCTTTTGGGAAAGCTCTTGGGCAGGAAATAGAGAGAGAGAATTATATTTTATCTCATGGAAAATTATGTATAGATAAAGTGTATTAATTTATAAAGGATCAAATCAGTTTGACAGTCTTCATGAAACCTCATTGAGAACAATTAAAATATACTGAGCCTCTTGGCATTAAGAAATGGGATGATATAGTTAGGAATTTGTGGGGGGAAGGGATTGTCTCACTGGAAATTTCTGTTGTCATAGGATACATTGGAGGTACACATCTGATACTTCTTGTCCTTTAGCAAGTAAACATATACATTTCCCATAATGCATACTATCTCTGAATTTAATCTACGTATGATGAAAAAAATCATCAACAGTTTAATGGAGTTTTTCTCTGTACTTTCATCTAATTGCAAGAACTATTTGGAGACTTAGCTTTTATTTATAATTCAGTAGTACATGAAAAAGTTCTTGGGTTAATTCCTTGTGATTTCTCCATTACCCTGTGACTTCCTTGGTAAAGTTAACTTTGATTTATTTTAATTCTGATTTATTAGAAAGGTTGATACAAAGGATGATTAAAGTCATTCAAAGTTCTGTTGTTGTTTTGGGGTTTTTTCCCCTGTATTTTCCTTCACATCCTGGTGTAAGAAAGGGGGTTAAGAAATCGAACAATAAATATTAAAAAGTGAGGAAAGCTCTTGATATTTTGGGAAATGGGGAGGAAGAAGTACATCTTAAAAAAACTTAAGTTAAGATAGTATTAAATTGTTATATAGATAAGGGGGTCAAGACTCTTCTTGTTCTTATACGTTTACATTCAAGAAATGCTCACTTTCAAGATGAATACATTTTCTTTAGTTTTATCCTTCTCCCTTATAAATCAGTAGGGCTGATGAACGACATGTTGACTGGCAGAACAAGCTCATTAAAATGTCTGATCCTGTCATGCAATAGGCCACAGTGGTTCTCAAACTTATTTGATCGTGCCCCCCTTCTTTGTGGCTGTAGTAGTTTAGCCCCATTCCCTCTCCCCCCTTCCCCGGCACATGGCCAGCAACCACTGCTCTCCAGCCACCAGCTCTGAAGGCAGAGCAGAGAGTGGCCGCTGCTGGCCAAGGACCCAGCTCTGAAGGCAGCACCGCTGTCAGCAACAGTGGAGAAGTCAGAGTGGCATGGTATAGCATTGCCACCCTGACTTCTCCTCTGCTGCTGGCAGCGGCGCTGCCTTCAGAGCTGGGCAGCTGGCGAGAGGCAGCTGTTCTCTGGTCATCCAGCTCTGAATGTGTGCAGTAAGTTTTTTCCCCTACAGCTTCTCATGCCTCCCCCTCTCCCAAATACATTCTGCGCACCGTCCAATTTGAGAACCTCTGCATTAGGCTACTGGATTATTTTTTTAAAATCCAGCAACCTTCTTAGAGCCTCTGAACATAAGCATGTTCAACATAGCCACACCCATATGATTTATGGATTGAATTATGCAATTAAAAATACCACCTAGTGGTGTGCTCTCCATGGTAAGTGACCACTGTTTAATTACTGTTCCCTAGTTCAGTCAGCACACTAAAGCCACCAGCTGTAAAATGAGCTCCCCACAGACAGGCTGCCTGTGCTGAGCTTATTGGAGGATTGGGGCCTAAATGTGTAGAAGGAATATAAAAACGTTACCTGACTGCAATGCCTTCAGCCATTACAAGCCCACTTCTGCAGTTTTTAAACAAATCCCACTGAAGTCCCAGCTTAATCAAAAATCAATAGCACTACTCATAGGTGCTAGAACTGGAGGATTAGGCTCATTAGGAGCAGCACAGACATACTGAGGCTAGTAACTATTAAATGGTTTCAAAGATCTACAGTATATGCAGGAAAACACTAAATCCTTGTGGGCATAACAAATTGGGACATGGAAGATTAAATTAGTACTTCTCACCTCCCATTTAGAATATAAAATGTGGACAGAAAACATGTTAATTTGTTGCATGTCTGTAAAATTTTTCATCCAAGGATCAGAAAGAGTTTTACAAACATTAATCTCGCAGCCCCCCTGTAAAATATTACCACAGTTTTACAAATGGGAAAACAGGGACCAAATGTTTTAAGAATTTTTCAAAGGTTCCACAGGCAGTCCTGCCCAAGCCAGGAATTGAACTCAGATCTCTTGACTCCCATTCCTGATCATTAGGCCTTATATACTTCTGAAACATCCAGTTCCAGGTGAAATGTGCCTCTAACTCCACAGCATGGGTTCCCACCATTCTCCACATAACCTGCAGTAGGATGGGAGTAGTAATTATTTGCAGTTAAAATGCCACCCTCGGGGGTGTGTGTGTATGTATAGATAGGTTCCATCTGTATGAAGAATACTGCACCGTCACTTCCTGTACGTAAAAACAACTATGCAAGCATCAGGATGGAAGTCAGCCTTTACTCAATGGTTACTATCAAGTTACCAACCATAATAAGGAAACAACTGGGAAAAACACCACATATTCCCATGAAGTTTCTAGAACGGGAGTTCACCAGAGTACAGTCCTTTTTATGTGACACCCACAGAATAATACTAAGGAAAATAAAACAATATGACAACTTTACTTCAGCTTAACACAAGCCATCCTGTGACTAGCTCACTGAGCAAATAAACGGCAACTGTCCACTGTGAACACAGCTGGTGCGTCTGTTTTTAAAGTGTTCTCAGCTGCAAGTAGAAATGTTGCCTCCCTCAAGAGAGGTGCCTCATGTCAGACCACTTGAGTATAGCCTGAAATGGAGTGAGTATATAGCTAAGAATGCGTAATCAAGTAAGAATCCCTTTTACACTTAAGGTTGACCT
This sequence comes from Natator depressus, assembly GCF_965152275.1. Taxonomy (NCBI): domain Eukaryota; kingdom Metazoa; phylum Chordata; order Testudines; family Cheloniidae; genus Natator; species Natator depressus. The sequence continues at coordinate 78,074,132 of NC_134241.1, read as the reverse complement.
CAACTAAAGCATTTCAGAGATAAAATTATATCTATGATTCCATCTTAGGCCTCAGTCCTGCATTACTAATGCACATCTATAACACTATACACATACGTTGAATGGAGCTCAAATTTACATTTTCCTGTTAGTTAAGAAAGGCACTAGAAACACATTGCAGCCCAAAAAGAGATTTTTGGGGAAAATTCCAGATTCAAATGACTATTTTAATAGTATCATGAGTCATTTACCATATTAAAATATATTTGAGACAAGACAATATATAAGTGGGTTTTTGCCAGGACCAGCAGGATAAATTCCTTCTCCAAAAGAGAAATTATGTTTTCTTTATTCTTCACATGCATTGCAGAAACTACAAAGATCTGTTTAAAATGCTTTAAGATTCAGACAGTTTTAGTAATTTACTATAACTAATTTTCGTTTGCTGGTCAGAATACCTCCAATATTTTGAACTGATATTGAAACCTGCATGAAGAATCACCTAACTTCCTCACTCATATCATTTAAAATATCACCAATATTTCTAGTACAATAGTGTTCAATCTTGAGTTAGAAGGACAAGTGTGAATAAGCAATCAATTTTTGCAGGTCCCTTGAGTAGTAGTTTAAGACAGGTTTCACAGAATTTGATAATGAGCGAAACTGTTGCCAAAAAAGCAAAAGATTGTTGGGAGACAAACATGTCTTAGCAAAACAATTTTTATGGCGAATACTTAACAGAGCCCCAGTTCTGCAAACAGGTTGCTCAAAGCTTATAGTTACGCACACCCGTGCTTGCAGAATCAAGACTATACTTTGTGATTATGGTAACATCTGGATCATATGCTTCTCCCAGCTACACTTGCAAGCTACCTATGTGCTATTAGGAATTTTAGTTTGGAATAAGTATTTCCAGTAGACCTGTTTCCAGTGAAAGAGAGGTTTGTCTGTAGTCCCAGACAGAAGTTATTCCCCTGTCTCTGCAGCACCTAGCACTTAGTCCATGACTGGAGCACTATGGTAATACAAATAATAAACAATAACAATGAGAATTTGTGATAAATTGATTTTAAAACAATATGTAGTCTATAGCTAATTTGTGGAATTCACTGCCACAACAGTGCATGGAAACAGATACCCTAGCAGGACTTTTAAAAAAAAAAAAGAGAGAGAGAGAGAGTGGGCAACTTTATCACCCTGTTTCCTGACATTTTGGAATTGATTGGATGTGGTTTTCAAAAGTTATTGCATTGCAGTCAGGCAAACAAAAATGCCATTGGGTTGAGCGTTAGGCCTCACTTTTTGCAGCTTGGTGTAACCTTAATACTTAAACCAGCCTAGCTACATCAGTCAGGGGTATGAAAAAACCACCACTAGTGATATAGCTATGCCAGCTAAACCCCAGTGAGATGCAGCTATGCCGACAGAAGAGAGCTTCTGTTAGCATAAGTGAATATCATTCAGCGGGGAGGTGTTCTTACACTGGCAGAAAAGATCCTCCTGTCTGTGTATGCAGTATCTATACTAGGGGGCTCTGTCGGTATAGTTATACCAGCATAGGCTCTGCAGTGTAAACATAGCATCAGTCAATTACCCATTGCTGGAGGAAGGACGTAGTGATAATTATTATCCCCTATCTATTTTTATAAGACAAGACACAGTTAGGGATTCAAATCTCTATACCTAAGGAACATTTAAATGGTTTAAGATACTGGCTGTGTGCCACACTAAGCCTAAATGGAAAAAATATTGTTTACCTCTCCCAAATGATCTGACTGCCATTTATATAATTATTGGAGCGAAAACTATGAATGTTTAGTTAAAAATTATACCAGGCTGGATATTGAGGCCCCGATCATCGTGGTGCAATTATCCTGCAGCATGGAATGGCTTGCAGAATTGGGGCCTAAATTTGTAATTAAACAAAACCAACAAAAAAAAATAATTTGTAACTCTCATAAGTGTAAGCGGAAAATCCTGTTCTTTGATCATAATAAAAAATGCAATCACTGAACTTGATCTTGGGGAGTACGCAGCACACAAATACCCACTGAAGTCAATGGGAGTTATGGGAGTTCATGACTCCTTCCACTATTCTTTACATAAACAGGTAGAAATATTCTGTAACATTACTACTGTAAGCCTTGTTTGCTTACCTCTATTCAGTGATGAGCTGGAAGACCCAGTATCAGGCTAGATCATGGCATCTGAAAAATCTCATGAAGACACTTTAGAATTTTTGGAAAAAAGAAAATAAAAGCCCATTTGTATCAAAGGAATTGGAGGATGAGCCTAAGAATCTTTTTTTCTTCCCACTCCAAGAGTATGTTTGGGCTCCATGGAGGTGAGGAGGGGGCAGGGACAAGCCCAGACCATGCTCTGTTGAATTCTCCTTGAAACTTGTGGAGCTATTTCAAGCGAAACATAATACAAACACCCACTTCTCTGCCACTACAAGTTCTTCATGAGGGTGCAGCTGGGGCAGCTGTTGCTGGTCATTGCTCCTGGAAGAGCAGTACTGCCATGCCATGGCATGGGTGGGGTACAAGGGTCCTGCAATTAGCGTACAGGCACTGGTCACCTGTATGAATGCTGCGCTTTGCTCCAATGTATTTTCCTATAGATTTGGGGTCATCCCTGGGTTCAGAAAGCCACACACTCTACCTAGTTGCTTGTAAGGAGAGTGCCAGCCCATGCTCCATAATGGAATGAGTCCATGGAGATGGCATGAACTGGCCCTATTTTTCAAACTTACTATTATTATTTTTTAATCTTTAAAAACACAGTACATGGTCAAAGGCTTAGAAACTAAAATAACATGAAAAGACAAATGTTAAAAATTGCTTCACTGAATTATCTGCTGTACAGTTCCTTTCTCTGTTACATGGCTACTGCAAACAGACTCTCAGCTCTACTTAAATCCATAATCAGGATAGCCTGTATCTCTCTATAACAGGAACAGAATGGAGATTAATAGTTAACTACAGATACTGGTGGTTCACAGCTTGGAAGCCCATTTTGCCCAGAAGCTAATTCTAATTCATCTCTTCAAATGAAATGCTTCTTCCTTTGCTAGATGCTCCATTCAGATATCTTCTATAGATAGCTTCCATTTGTTGCATTATCAATCTCTCTCTGCAACTGTAGCATCATATCTAATTTGATGGGGAAAGAAGTAAGCCATTCTCTTCTATTCACAGATGCCAGTGAATAATACCAACATACTACAGTCAGTGAATGTTTCCCCTTCTCCAGCAATGGTTTAGAAATTCACCTTTGGGGAGGGAGTATCTTTCACGTCTACCATCCAGTTTGCTTCATACTCATTCCATCTATTTCTAAATATGCTGCATTATATTCCCTGTGCCATTAGTGCAATCTTTTAGTCTTACTTAGTTTTTATTTTATTCACCCCTCACAGACTTCCTTGAACCAGCTGTTTTTACTAGCCTGCTTTCAGGAATGCAAGATATTACCTCACATTTCCCTATCAGAATATTAATCATAACAGAGAAGTATATATTTCCATGGTTTTCCCAGCAGATCTCACAGGGACACAAAGCAATTTACCCCTCCCCCCCAAAAAAAATCCTCAATTGCCCTCATTCCCAAATTGGAAAGTAAGTTGAGCTTTGACTACCTACACTATTAACTTTCTCATTTGTGGAGAGGCCTCATTAGAGGTGGTAAAGCTTGAAAGGCAGGTGAAATGGGATTGCCACATATTGCAGGGGTGGAGTCACAAATAGAAGATGCCGGGGGGGCGGATATTGTGGATAAATGGGGGTGGGAGGAGTTTGGTCCCAGATAGGGAAGGAGCTGGACTGGAATACAGTTTATGATCCTTCACACAGGACCAGCAGGACCTGAGCGTACTATAGAAAACCCCTCACAGTTTTGTGGACAAGCCCTACTCAGCATTGACTTTGGCTGAATGAAGGGGAAGATACAACAAGTGCTTTTTAGCCAAAAGCATGGGTCAGCCTCACAGGGCCTTTGAAGGGAGAGCTTTTTTCCCCCTGTGATCCGATACCTGGTGAGAGGGCTTTCTGTGATGGAAAACATCAAATACTCAAGTAAAGCAAAACATTAACAATTCTAGATTTAGGTCTTATTTTATAGTGAAGATCTCTATTCTTCTCTATTCACACTTCTGCCTTTGTGGAGATCACCAGAAAAAGATGACACCTGGCAGCCTATTTCAGTAGAACAATAGTGGCATCCAGTGGTCAGTTACCATAATTCAAAACATTAATTCCCAAGCAATTTACAGGAAATTTACATTTGATTCTGGTTTCTTCTCATAGGAAAGATGGCAGTCACCCACATTATTTATGACCTTTCCTTGTTCAGTTCTGCTTCAGAAAAAAAAATAGATTTCCCCTTGAAAATGTCCTGTGTTGTGAGCCAATATATTTTCTAAACAAGGCATCTAGCATTGCTGGGGATCATGCAGCTGCTCTGGTGCTTTTTATTAATTACATAGGGTTACCATACGTCCGTATTTTCCCAGATATGTCCAGCTTTTTGGCTCTTAAATCGTCCGGGAGGAATTTTTAAATATCTAAAAACATCCGGGATGTTGACATTATTATTTTTCCCCAAAGAAGAGTTGATCATTCAAGAGAGTGAATGTTGATCGCTTGAGAGAGTGCCCGCTTTTCCCCCCTAGCTCCCAGTGCTTATGCCGCAAAACAGCTTGTTTCGCACGGCTGGGAGGAGGGGGAACGCGGCGTGCTCAGGGGAGGAGGTGGGGCTGAGGCGGAGATTAGGGGAAGGGGGCCAATAGGGCAGGGAAGGGGCAGAGTTGGGGCAGGGACTTTGGGGAAGGGGTTGAAATGGGGGCAGGGAAGGGGTAGAGTTGTGGCGGGGCCGGGGGCGTGGGAGCAAATATCGCCCCCTCCCGTCCGTGGAGTGTCCTCTTTTTTGAATGTTCAAATATGGTAACCCTAAATTACAGCAAAAACTGTTGCACAAAACCTCAGCCCAACTTTTCTAGTGTCTGATTTGGGTTGCCTCCGTTTTTGGGTGTCCTTCTTGAGATTGGCTGAAAGTCATCTGCCTATCTGTAAAATACGTATAAATAGAAGTGTACAGTGTGAGTCAGAATGGGAGACTCAGGAAGCCAACCCATACAAAATCCTACCAGAACTATTTTTCCCTGCAGCCTGCCGCAACAGGATTCATCTCTCTATTTCTTCTCTAATCTATGCAAGGTCACTTTTATGCTTGCATCTCCTGCAGTTCCATCCCCTGTAACCCCCAGGCTGCAGTGCAACTGAATGGTCCAAGATTTTGGAGGCACTTGTCCGACCCCTAGAAATCTCTCAAATGCCTGAATCTTATATCAAAAGCCTGAGGTTAGGCAGGTATGATATGAGGCCGACTTCATGCATTAGCCTTTACCTAAGGAAGAGGAAGACAGATGCTGCCAGTGCAGTACATGTGCAAGCTTAGTAGAGGGAACAAAGTGGTCACTGTAGGGACTGGTCCACCAGCCAAATATCCAGTTGTTTGGCAGCTCAGGCCAGGCTTTTGTGAGATTAAATTAATTAATGCTTGTAAATGCCTTTGAGATCCTGAGATAAAAGCGTAAACACATGCTGTGCTACGGAATGATTCATTTTCCTTTAATTTTAGATATATACCTTGTACAGCGGTATGTCAATCCAGCATCTAAAGGGTTAATTATCCTTGAGTCTATTTCAGATTAATTAGATTACAGCAAATGCAGAGTCATCCCTGGCATAAATCGGTATGGTCCAAGATCCCTGTTGTGTTCCTGTTAGCTAAAAGTGCATGAAAATAGTCAAAATGTTATACATCGTTGCAATTAGCATTGTCATTTGCACCTATGATTGATTAGTCTGCAGGAACTGTGCTGAAGAGCTGTTCGCTGGCTTGTAAATTGATGAAACTATTGTTTTGATTGCTATTACTCCTTGGAAATCTTTAACATGTAATTAAAGTGGGCTGCTTTGTGATTCCTCAATATGCAGCATACAGTGAACACAATTCATGTCTAATCAAAATGTAATTTTTTTAAAAAAGCAGGTCTTTAACATTAAGCTGTGTTTGACCCCCAAAATGTCAGTCTTGCCCTTAAAGTCTGCATCTAGAGTTTGTATTCACAAACAGATTGATGAATTTAGCTCCCTATGTACATCAATAAACGATTGTAGGAGCTGCTCATCCTGAATAAGAGAAGAATGACACTGATTGCCTTCTGCACCTGCCCCTTTTCTTGTGCTAGTCACCATTGCTGGACTGGAGAACAGAAACCAGTTTAAAAGAAATCAGAACAGGTGTACTTACTCTAGCAACCCAGACAGATTGATCATTTGTTTCTATCCTCTAGTATATTTATTAGATTTCAAATTTGGTTTGATAGAGAAAAAGGCAGCTGTAACAGTCTCAGTTCTATAGGAGGTAAGAGAAATTTCAGGAAAAATAGACAAGCAAATCATACTATGTAGATTTAGAAGGAAAGGACATGAACTAACTGGCCCTCAGACACGCCTATGAATTTAATGTTTTAAAGACTTATCTGGTAAGTCAGGGGCATGGAATAAAAATAGTTTTGAGTTGCATTTCTTCACATTAATTACACATTTGCCAGTCAACCAAGAGGATTAGTGAATGAGAAATGTTTTTAAATCTTGAACTCAAATCTGTGTGAGTTAGATCTTTGGGCCTTTATGTTTAAATATTTAGATAAGTCAAATTTTTGTAGATGACCTGAACAGGCATAATAGTGGGTGGAAAAAGAAAAGGAGTACTTGTGGCACCTTAGAGACTAACCAATTTATTTGAGCATAAGCTTTCGTGAGCTACAGCTCACTTCATCGGATGCATACTGTGGAAACTGCAGAAGACATTATATACACAGAGACCATGAAACAATACCTCCTCCCACCCCACTCTCCTGCTGGTAATAGCTTATCTAAAGTGATCACTCTCCTTACAATGTGTATGATAATCAAGTTGGGCCATTTCCAGCACAAATCCAGGTTTTCTCACACTCCCCCAAAAAACACACACACACAAACTCACTCTCCTGCTGGTAATAGCTTATCCAAAGTGACCACCCTCCCTACAATGTGCATGATAATCAAGGTAGGCCATTTCCAGCACAAATCCAGGTTTTCTCACCCCCCCACCCCCATACACACACAAACTCACTCTCCTGCTGGTAATAGCTTATCCAAAGTGACCACCCTCCCTACAATGTGCATGATAATCAAGGTAGGCCATTTCCAGCACAAATCCAGGTTTTCTCACCCCCCCACCCCCATACACACACAAACTCACTCTCCTGCTGGTAATAGCTCATCCAAAGTGACCACTCTCCCTACAATGTGCATGATAATCAAGGTGGGCCATTTCCAGCACAAATCCAGGTTTTCTCACCTCCCTCCCCACACACACACACACAAACTCACTCTCCTGCTGGTAATAGCTCATCCAAACTGACCACTCTCCTTACAATGTGTATGATAATCAAGGTGGGCCATTTCCAGCATAAATCCAAGTTTAACCAGAACGTCGGGGGGGGGTAGGAAAAAACAAGGGGAAATAGGCTACCTTGCATAATGACTTAGCCACTCCCAGTCTCTATTTAAGCCTAAATTAATAGTATCCAATTTGCAAATGAATTCCAATTCAGCAGTTTCTCGCTGGAGTCTGGATTTGAAGTTTTTTTGTTGTAAGATTTCTTCAGGTTCTGTGAAGATAATTAGAGCTTTTTCTACCCTCTAAGATGCTGTTTCCCCAATCATTTTGTGTGTATACCAGAAGGAGTTAGAATTTATTCTTGTTTTCATTATAGATATATGCAAAAAATCAGAGTTGTGATTTTTGCACAGATTTGTTGGGTTGGTTGTTTTGTTCCCAAATGATGTACCTATATTTAATGTCCAAGGTCCTGATTCAATTCCATTGACTTCAATAAGATTTGGATAAGACCCCCAAAGCAGCAATTACATACCTGTTTGCATTTTACTACCCACTTAAAAATGCATTCTTTGAAATGCAACCAATATTTGTAAAGGCTGAGTATTTAGTGTGCCAAACTATCTAGATTATTTGGACATCTATTGTGCACAGTGCCTGGGGATTTAAATAATAGATATGAGTGTTATTTATATTCCACATTTATAACCAAGTATTTATAGCATATCATTATTCTTAATATTGTTTCCTCTAAGTGCCAAATCCTTGTCTTGTTGAAGTCAATGGCAGTTTTAGCACAGACTTCAATTTGGCCCTGGATCTGTAAACTCATGAAAGGGATAACTAGCAGTGGTTGCAAACCATTCAGAGTGCAGGGGGTGTTGTGCATATCCCATATCTGTGCTAGTGGATTTCATTCTTGACCTGCAATGGTCCCTTTCTATTCCAGTTCTGAACCTCTCTTGAGCAGAGACTGAAAGTGTGTGGTGGTTTTGTGCTGCTTGTGAAAAGGGACCTGGAATGAGTGGGGCTTTCTTCGTTACATCAAGAGTTACTGACGTAAATGAGAATTTGAACTCCATTCTCCAAATGAAAATTTGTAGGGCCTCAGCTTTCTGCTTTATAATCCTGAAACACTGTGCAAAACCATAGGAAGCATCTAGTAGGCATCAGCAAGATATACAGAAATTGTTCACACCGCAGTAATCTAACACTGGGCATCTAAGCATGGCAAAGTAGGCATTAGAGGAAAACAGCACAATGCTGTACCTGTATAACCTACCTGAAAGAGACAGTATAATCAGAAAGAACAGGAGTACTTGTGGCATCTTAGAGACTAACAAATTTATTTGAGCATAAGCTTTCGTGAGCTACAGCCCACTTCATCGGATGCATAGAATGGAACATATAGTAAGAAGATATATATACATACAGAGAACATGAAAAGGTGGAAATTGCCATGCCAACTCTAAGAGGCTAATTAATTAAGATGAAGATGAGCTATTATCAGCAGGAGGAAAAAAAACTTTTGTAGTGAGAATCAAGATGGCCCATTTCAGACAGTTGACAAGAAGGTGTGAGCATACGTAACATGGGGAAATAGATTCAGTTTGTGTAATGACCCAGCCACTCCTAGTCTCTATTCAAGCCCAAGTTAATGGTATCTAGTTTGCAAATTAATTCTGGTATAATCAGAGTAAAGTCTTACAAGTGCAGCCTGGAGGAACGCTATAAGCTATTGAATTTAGCTGCATACCTAATGACATCAGCAAGAAGAGCAGCAACCATCTTTCTTCCCATGGCCCCGTCTCAATGTACTAAGCCAATTTCAGCTTGTTCTCTGTAAATGCTAAGGCAAAAAAAAAAATTTTTTTAAACAAATGTAGCAGGAACTATTTGTCAGTTGAATGTACTTAGAAGCAATTCCAAACAACACTATAAAGCTGCATAAGGAGATGAGTCAGGATGAGGGGGAGAGTGTTTAAAATGGCAGGACACAAAAGACTTGTTTCAGGAAATAGCCTGGAGGACTCATTTAGCTGCACATCAAGTTGCTGAAAGGCAATTAAAAACGAGCATAGTGTAAGCACACAGGGGGTGGCATGGTCTATGAATTAAGGTGAACATTTATTTACACATTGTAATTTTACAGCATCAGTTCACATTAAAACATTTCCAGACACTGTTTAAGGACCAGCACTTGTATATATGAGTAATTCTGCCAATGTGAGTGGAGCCACTTATTACTCATATACATGTGTTTTCAGGATCAGACCCTAAGATGTTACAGCAATCAGAAAACAGTGTCATATGTACAATATTGTTGCCCAACACCTGAGATTAAGTGCAAAAATCCAAATCATTTTGCTTACAGTGCACTTTTGCTGATATTGCGGAAGGGGCAAGTAATGTTATTGGACAGCCTTTCTTGATATTCACTGTTAGGATAAAGAAAAGGAGTACTTGTGGCACCTTAGAGACTAACCAATTTATTTGAGCATAAGCTGAATGCATCGGATGAAGTGAGCTGTAGCTCACGAAAGCTTATGCTCAAATAAATTGGTTAGTCTCTAAGGTGCCACAAGTACTCCTGTTCTTTTTGCGAATACAGACTAACACGGCTGCTACTCTGAAAACTGTTAGGATAATAAACTGTTAGGAAATGTATATGAGCACTATTATTCAGAAATCACAGGTCAATATAGAAATGTTTTTACAAAGATGGCGGAGAAGCAGCTAGCTTCCAATTACTACTTATTCTTCTTGCTTATCTGCATCCCTGCATCTCATCCCATGAACACAACCAAGTGCTTTATTTTTTAAAGCATTAATTAATTCTCACAGTCTGGTTTATCTGCAGAGCATAATTTGCCTCACCAGCACAATTCTGATGGTTCGATTAGTAAGATGTGACTATGGTGCTGTAGTCAAGCATCTGCAAACCTGGAAATCTAGGACCCAGCCAGATGAAATCTAAATACAGCATAATTAAGGGGCACTGATGAAGAATGTAATTAACTTGATAGATATATATTGGACGTGACCCACCAGACAAACCTAGAATGGCATTAAATTTGGGAAAAGCTGTCCGTAAATCCCTGGCTCAAGGAAAATGCCTGGAGCAATAGATTCCTTTATGAATGTCAGTTTAAATAAAGGAAATGATCAGTTGTGTCCATGTGCCTTTTTAGATATCCAAACCAGCAAACCAGTGATTTTCTGTCTTTAGCATTACAGGAGCTACATAAAAAGGAACCATCCTCCACAGCACTGCCAGGTGATGAGTGCACTACAACTGATTAGATTAGACAGAGATTACAAAGACTGAGGAGAACCCATGGTTACAAAATAATATCACAGGGAACATAACAATACTGGACATCTATTTTTACCTAAAACAGCTGATTTTTTTTTTAGTATACTTGGTTTTAAAACCCATTACCCAGCTTTCACTGATCTCCTGTCCATTTCCATGGCAACAGGAAACGCAGCCTTTGGCAAAGTTGTCAGAACACTTGTAACATTCAGTTCCTATGACTGAGCTTTGCCAATGGAATTTGAACAAAAGGAACCCAGAGATTTTTAGAAGCCAGTCTCACCTGCAATGTTTTTAAGAAAATACCCTAATAATGAGTATGTCTTTAAAAATACCTATTTCATAAGGAAACTTTTCAGAAGGTTTTATTAGCCAGCAAATCCCAGCATGTGCAATTATACAGAAAAACCATGTGGTCTGTCAGTGAAACTTCTTACCATATTCCTCTCCTAAAGGGCTCTCAGCTAGAACTCACCTCCCTTCTTGTCTGACACAGCCCAGGTTTGTCCACGTTCACTTTAAGCTGAAAGAGTTACATCTTTTACCAGGCTTTCCTCAAAAAGGTGGTAAATAGGCTATTATAGGTGAATAGACCATTAGCTAGTGGGTTGAGCAGGGAGATATATTTGTCATTGATTCCATTTTTTAATGTTTTTGTAAGAAAAATATACAAACATTGCATGTTTCAGAAGGTTTTTTTAAATTAAAATATAAAAATCAATACCTACCCATCTTATAAATATGTACATTATATCGTAATATTATGGAACCAATAGCCAAGATTTTCAAAAGTGAGTGATTTTGGGGTACCTTAATTTTTGGGTATCCAACTTCGGACACTTTAAATGGAGCAGTTTTTCAATGTGGGTTTTTAGAGCTAGGTTCTATTTCTGTCTCTACCACACCCCATGCGTTTCCAGGGCAGCATTCAAGCCAAAAGTTTCAAAATGATTGGTGATTTGGAGTGCCTCGATTTTTTAGGACATCTTAAAGGGGCTGTATTTCAGAGGGCAGAGGCTTTTCAGTTTCTGAAAATCAGACCCCTCTTTAAGATGTCAGGTTGTCCACTCAAAAATGGAAGGCCCCAAAAATCATTAGTTTCTTTTTAATCTCTTGTTCATTACTTATAACTGATCAGTTTTATAATGTGCTTGCCTCCAGAGACAGCATCAGAATCAACAGTCAGTTGGAAACCAAGCTAGAGAAACAAGCCCACATTTTCAAAAGTGGCCTGTAATTTTGGGTCCCTTCGTTTCCTAGATGCCCAGTTTGAGACACCTCGAGCCTGATTTTCAAAGGTGATGAGCACCCAGCATTCCAGTTGAAGTTGAGAGCTGTGGTTCCCAGCACCTCTGAACATCAGGCCATCGGTATCTTAAATTGAGCACCCAAAAATGGAGGCACTCAAAATTAGTGAACTCTTTTGAAAATGTGGGCTTTAATAATTCAAAATAAAACCATAACCAAACCCTAAAAAAACCCCTAAGACACAAACTCCTAACCCACAAAATTTTAAAAGACAAACTATTTTAAGAAATGAAGCAATTATATTGTTAACTACAACACAAAAAGGCCAAACATGTCATAGCAGGGGATTACTACAGCAAATGATACTCTAATAAAGTGACGCTGCCCACAGAGTGACTCATTTGTATATAAAGCACACACACGCATGAGGGAATATTCTGCTGGGTGCCGGGGTAGTTGCTAGAAATACAGAGTTTATGTAACACATTTTGGTTCTTTTAGTGCTACTGAAAGGTGCCACACTAAAGGCTGAATTCCTTTTTGTCTCTACAGAAAGGGATGCAGTCTGGACTACAGTAGTGCAAGCTTCCCCATATCACCTTGCCACTATGCCTCAAATCCATCCTGTAGGAAGCCCCTCTAGAGATGAGATGGCTGTTTGGTTTCCAGGCCTACTCAATCACTGGCCTCTCTGCTAAGACTGCAAACGGGGGAACCAATTGTGATGGTGTTTTGGTGTATCTGGGACACTTCTAATCATGTTATTCATCTTGCTACTTTATAACTTTACTCAGAAATAGAAGATTTGATACTAGCTGATAATTAACAAGTAGTCCCATTGATCCCAATAAGTAGTAAGCACTGGGCCTGGCAGTATTAGCAGAAAATCATTGGCAACAAGTTATATGGGCCCGTGGTGCCCGTGCGCCATCAATATTCAGGAACGTGGGCCAGGCTCCACTAATGTTTGGGTTTATATTTTCAGATTCGTCCTGTCCATAGGCTGGACTGGGGCAACCGCCCCAGGCCCCGAGCTTTGGGGGGCCCTGCGCTTCAGGGGGATGTGGGGTCCAAGGCGGCCTGGGGAGTTAGCGGGGGGCCTGGCGCAGGCGAGCAGCGAGCAACCCGGCCCCAGCCCGCCCCTCCTCTTCCCACCCCTGCTCTTCCCCGACTCCACACCTTCCCCCAAGCCCCTGTCTCTTCCCACCCCTGCTCCGCCCCCGCCCCACCTCTTCCAGTCCTGATTCACCCTCTCTCCGCCCCCATTCCACCCCTTCCCCCAAGCCTGTGCCCCTTTCCAGTTTCCGCCCCCTCCCTCGAATGACACTGGGTTGCTCGCTGCTGCCAGCACCAGGCCCCCCGCGTCCCCCTGAAGCGCAGGGCCCCACAAAGCGCAGGGCCCGGGGCAGTTGCCCCGGTCCATCCTATGGATGGTCTGGGCACCACCAAAAATTATACAAACCTGGCGCCCATGAGCAGAATTAGACCTTTAGTTACAATTTGGATAGCATATCAAAGATATAAATGACCAAATATTATTATAGCAATCTCTATTAGCAAGTCATGCAGTGATGGTTTCAAAACAATTTGAAATTATTGGCCCTGTTTGGCTACCATTAACCTCCGTGGTTCAGGATGTCACCCACAATCCCCCATTTTACATGCTTGTAACTTTCCAACATTTTTCATGTGTTGGTGTGTATTTTCCATGCTTTATCTTTGCTTGAGAATGAAGATTTTTTGTTGGTTTTGAAAGATTAAGCAAAATCCTTTAATCTTTGGCTGAATTAGGAGGCCCTGAATTAAAACACACGTTGCCCACAATATAAAATATTCTGACCATTCTTTTTCCTTGTACAAGTAATGCAAAAAACCCACAACCCTTTGAAACCTCCCATTGAGCAGTAAGGAGTCTTAGGAAGGGAAAACATGTTCCCCTCTATTCTGGCAGTGCAGGGAATGGTCAGACAGAGCCCCCATCTAACTCTTCCCCCTTCTTCTTTTCTATTTGTTCCCTCAGTGAACCTAGGGTGCACATTCTGGCAATCACCCAAGTATGGGGACTGTAATTGTGATGCACATGCATGGGCCATCTGATAGGAGCTCTATGTATTCTTCTTTCCCTGGGCACCTGAGTTGGGGCCAGTCACAATTTGTCTCTTTATAAATAAAGGACCTAATTCTGCTCCTTTTGAAGTCAATAAATTGAATGCAAACGATACCAAAACTTGATTTTACACAAAATAGTGTTTTTGACTTAAGACTTCTGCTTTGACTGGTGAAAGTTTCCTGCATAGAATAAACACTTGAAAACGTATTTACAGAAGTGATTTTCAAAGTATGCAGCCATTTTGGTACATACATTTTTACTACCATAGGGCACATGAAAGCTCCACCAGGAGCATCATCTACTAGAGTCTCTCCCGGTGGAATTGGTAGGTAACATAGAAGCTGGATCAGCTGTCAGATAACTGCCCTTTGGACTAATGTTTTTCAAACTGTGCTGTGTGGAATCCTTAATAGCACTAATGGACCTAATGAACCAAGTCTCCCAGGAGAAGTAGGGAAAACTGCATTGACAGAGTCATTTAAAACTAGACTGGACAAACTGCTCAGGAATATACTGCTGGGAACAATTCTGCATTAGTGGAAGGTAAGAAGACTAGATGACTTAATAACTCTTTTCCAACTCTAATTTCCCTGACCTGTACAAAAATGCACAAAGGGCAACGATACAGCCCCAAGTTATTTAACGGGGTTGCATTTGAATCCCTGAACCAACAGACTGGTGGGGAGAGGCTTTGTGTCAAGGCCACAAAAATCAGCACGAAATCGGGATCTGCACAGCTAAAGCCAGAATTTCTTAGGAATCCTTGGCCAGAGCTGCATCCTCGGGTCACTTTCCATGCAGTCCCTTAAAAAATGACAGCCTGACAGCCAGTCAGGTTGCAATTTCTGGCCCCTCCTGTGGGAGTCAGAGTGCAGAAGGGTAGTTAGTGCTCTTCTATGCCGAGTTATTTATTATTTTACTTTGTATGCTCATAGCACCTAATAGCCCCAATCACAGACCAGGACCCTATTGTGCTAGGCACTGGATTAGGGTAAGCGGATGTCCCCATTTTATAGGAACAGTCCCGATATTTGGGACTTTTTTTTAATATGGGCTCCTATTACCCCCCTTCCCCTGTCCTGATTTTTCACACTTGCTATCTGGTCACCCTACATTGGGTCCTTATTTTTATACACAGATTGATTCCTCTCTTTCCTGGTTATGCCTTCAGGGCCAAGCCACATGATTTTCTACAGAGGGAACAATGGTGGCTATGGAGGAGGAGGAATGTCCTACATATCCACCCTTACCCTCTGTGACTCTTTCTGTCATTTCTGCATACGCCACACCACACATCAAGGAAGAGTGGGAAAGACAAGCAACAGGTTATTCCATTAGTTCTCCAGCCGTGGAGGGATGAACCTTGTACTTCTGATTTCAGAATTCTGCCCTTACTTTTATGCTAGATTTGCTACTGATATCATAAATATATTCAGATCTCTTAGCCAGGACTTGCATTGGTAACTCTGTGAACCTTAGAGGTGAGAGGCTTATAAAATGAGCCACTTGTTATTGCATTACTGACAGGGAGGGGCTGGAGATAAGCAAATTCAGATATTTCGAGATAAGAGATTTTATTATCATTAACCATATTTTTGCTCTATATTCTTAACCTTCTCCATAAAGGCTCTTGAGGAGAGTGTTGGCTGAGATAGGTATATTTATGGGCAGTCTCTTATCTTTCTGATGTGATTTTTAATTTATGGGTTAGAGGCCCAGAGCACTCTATGGGCATTTATAGCTGTTTTTCAAAAAATTGAATAAACCAACAATAAATCAATTATTTCCGCATTTCATTCCAGTAATTGCATGAGCTCATTTCCAAAAAGCTTTTTATTTTGGACAAAGTCATGTGGAAAATATTGCTGGTGACTTGTTCTTTTATTAAAACATCAGCTGCTACCATGACACTTGATAGTCTATTACCACCGAATATTTTAATGGTGGTCATGATAGCTGTGTTAAGGGCTATTTGCTAAAATTTTGCAGGTGCTGTTAGAACTATTTAAAAGGGATACTGTCACACCAGGGCAAACTGTAATATGCAGCATAAATCCGTAACACTTTCATGTGTTTTTCCAGAGTTATCCTTGCTCCTGTTGCTAATCACAAATATTTATATTTAATACTTTGCAGTTCTACAGCACCCTCCATCAAAGGATCTCAATCCACTGCACAAAAAATAGTTAATTTAGCCTTTAACTCCTGAGGGGCAGGTATTATAATCTCTATTTTGCCGAAAAGGAAACTGAAGCTGAGTGACTTGCTCAAGGTGACCAAGTCAGTGGCAAAGCTGGGCACAGAAGCCAAGAATTGTGGCTCTAAGAGCCAATTACATCACTACCAGCTTCTTTTGCTCCCATTAGGTCCTGAAGAATGAAAGAAAAGGAGAAGCTGGGTGATGGAGAGAACTTTGATTCACCATGCAGGTATTTGCAGTGTGACAGGGTCGGGCCAGATGGCTACAGGAGAGTAATAAAAGGCAGATATATTAGCCCCAGGTTAAGTAGGTCCCTTTTCCCTGGGTAAGGTAACAGGGAAGGTTCCACAACAATCAGGAACCTTCTGGAGACAATTAAGACAAGACAGGCTGATTAGAACACCTGCAGCCAATCAAAAAGCTGCTAGAATCAATTAAGGCAGGCTAATCAGGGTACCTGGGTTTAAAAAGGAGCTCACTTCAGTTTGTGGTGTGTGTGTAAGGAGCTGGGAGCAAGAGGCGCTAGGAGCTGAGAGTGAGAACGCGGACTGTTGGAGGACGGAGGAGTACAAGCATTATCAGACACCAGGAGGAAGGTCCTATGGTGAGGATAAAGAAGGTGTTGGGAGGAGGCCATGGGGAAGTAGCCCATGGGGAAGAAGCCCAGGGAGTTGTATCTGTCGCACAGCTGTCCCAGGAGGCACTCCAGACAGCTGTATTCCACAGGGCCCTGGGCTGGAACCTGGAGTAGAGGGCGGGCCCGGGTTCCCCCCAAATCCTCCCAACTCCTGGTCAGACACAGGAGGAGTCGACTTGGACTGTGAGTTCAGAAAAACGGCCAAGCTGAGGGCTGCCGTGAAGCTCCAAGGTGAGCAAATTCGCCAATAAGCGCAAGACCCACCAAGGTAGAGGAGGAACTTTGTCACAGCTGCAATAGTTCAAGGAATTCAAAAATGGCCCAAGTAAAGTAAATTACTGGTGGCATTGCTATTTCTCTTTAAAAATGGGTTAAATTGTTTTATTATGATAAATTTAAAACTACACATACAATCAGGAAATAAAAATGACGCCACACTACATATAAATAGATATGACCAACAAAAAGCAAAACATGATGATGGTGAGGGATCCATCCTTGAAAATCTGAGCCTAACTTTGAGAGCAACTAGGTTTTGCCCCTGATACATGTACATCTCTTTCCTGGCTTTCAAGTGATCCTGTAGCAAGCACTCCCCCAATGGAAAATTTCCTTTTTATTACACTGCAAATTGTTACACAGACTATGAACATCTTTCAATAAGCAGCTTTGTATGTGTATCATTCTGTTGTCCCAACTTCACTCACAGTGATGTTCACTATTAATGGTAAACTGAGTTTGAACAACCCATTCAACCACTAGATGGCCATGAGTGGAGCATTTGGACAAGAGAGCAGGTCAAGGAGCTGTTCAAGAAACAGGGGCAGGTTTCTGCTGGTTCCTTCTCTGAAGGAGATGGTGAGTGTGACATTCTATACCTTGGGGGAGGCGTACTGTAACCCCCATATTCTTCATTTTCATATAATCATGATCTTACATATAAAGTATGCCTTGTAAGGTATCAGGGGAAAGGTTATGATCTGCTGAAAGTCATTTCTCTATCCATATATGTGTATCATTAATACATATGAAGTTATGAGAATTGTGTTGTAGGGTGGTCACTAAAACATTCTATACGTTGGGGAATCAGCCGGATATTAGCTCCCCAGAGGCAACAGCAAGGAAAGTAACCAACACCCTGGGCAGGGTGTCAAACAACCCATCAACAGTCATTGTCCAGCGAGGGAGCTACAATGCAATGACTCACTTGTGTGCTTGAGGCCACACCAGGGGAATTGCTCCCCACACATGCCTGGACTTGTGCTGAGGGTATAAAACAGACAGAGTGGACACATACTGGGTCCTTCTCCTGCCCCCACCTATGCTGCAAGCAACCAAGACACTGAGAAGACAACAAGACTCCAACACAAGAGATTGGCCCAAGTTTAAGGAACAAACCTGTATATTAGGGACTGCAGTATCCAGTGGGGTGAGAAAAACTGCTTAATCTAGTTGCTGCCCAGTCTAATAGGGTTGAGAGTTTAGACTGCGTGCTTATATTTTATTTCTTTTGGTAACTAACTCTGACTTTTTGCCTAGCACTTAAAATCTACCTTTTATAGTCAATAAATTTGTTTAACTGTTTCTTTACCAGTGAGTTTGTATGAAGTGTGGGGCAAATCTGCTCAGGTTTGACAAAGGCTGGTGTATATCCACTTTACATTGTGGAAGTGGTGAACTAGTTAATAAATTTGCACTCCCCATGATGAGTGGGTCTGGAAGCATTCATGCAATCCAGCTGGGTGTGGGGGCTCCACATGCAGTTGTGCTGAGTGATCACAGCACCTGGAGGGGTTTGAGGCTGATCACTAGCAAGGCATTGTGAGAGACAGCCCAGGCTGGTGAGAGTGCAGGGGGCACAGTCCCAGGATGCAGGCCGGGGGGATCCCATCACAGCAAGCAATGAGTGGATGGATGTGGGACGGAGAAATTGAGAGGATTAGTTTAAAAAGAGAAGTAGAGGACTGAGAAGGAGAGCGATTTCATAGGAAGAAATGGGAGAAGGAAGGATAGAAAAATATAGGTGAGGAGGCAGAAAACACACCTTCGGGAGAGCACAGAAGAGGTAGAGTGAAAAAGAAAGAAGGAACAAGAGACACTGAAAACAGTGCAGGAAAAGATACACCATGATCTTGGAGACTGAGTGAAGCCGGGAAGGGAAAGAAAGTTTTGACAAAAGCAAGAGACAGGCAGTAAGCTGCATTTTAAAAGTACATTCAACAGGAAGTTGCTTGACAGAGTGTTACAATTAAATATAGCCCCAATCAACAGCACACACAGTTTTACTCCTTTTGTAGGGACCGGCTTTGTAGACCCACCATGCAAGCCTAAGTATTTTCTGCCCTGATCTAGCAGGATTAGTCCTCAAACTATTAGCTCTTGGGAAAAATTTTCAGGCAGCGATGATAGAAGAAAACCTACGCTGCAGTAACAAATTGTGAATCGAGGCCCAAATCCAAAGAGGTCTTCATTGCTTTAAAAGAACAGAAAGATAGGAAGGTGCAACTTTCACACTCTCAACTCTGAATTTCTAGACTTAAATAATAAGTCAGATCATCCTTGTCATACAGAAGAGTAGGTATCAGTCCCTTTGGATGATATAATTCAGTCATCCAAGAGCACTTTTCTGTATTAAACAAATGAATCTGCAAGATTAAACAAAGTTCATAAATGCACAAAGCCTCAGAAAATCGTCTCTCTACAAGGCAAAACAGAAATGTTTTCTGTTCACAGACAGGGATCACAATTTATCAGGGCTCCGTAGCCAAAACCAGCAGTTTTTCTAAGCAAGATAACAGGGTTACCAGCCAGTGGCTTAGAAAAGATACTGATGGGGTGCTAACAAGCTGGACTAACACTGCACAGTGTAAACAATTGAGAGGCCAAGAAAATTTCAGAAAGGTTTCTGTTTTTTTCCTGTAAACGAAGAAGGGGACCACACTTGACTTTTCTGAGCTGAAGTGCAGAAGAGTTGCTCATCAACCATACTTAGTGGTATGGGCCCACTCGCACACAGAGGGAGAGATGGCCTATGAGGCAGCCTGGCCATGAAGAAGATATACAGCTAGTTTATGGCTGCTGCACATCAGAGATTAAGTTTGAATTAGCTTCTTTATAAATGTTTGTACAATGTCAAATGAGCTCTCGCTACACAGCTACTGTCCAGAGATGTTAGTTACTGAGAAAACCGCCCCCTCCTGTGGAAGCAGCTGATGGAGGGGGCCCAGGAAGGGATGAAAACTCTCTGAGGTTCCCTTTGCAGAGTTTCCCTTAGAACCCTAGGCTGGAGGAGGCAATGTTTGTCTTTGCACCCCCACCATCCCTAGGGTGGCCAATTCTGGTTGGACAGTATTCCTGCAGGTTTCTCAGATGAATCATAGAATATCAGGGTTGGAGATCATCTAGTCCAACCGACTGCTCAAACCAGGACCAATCCCCAATATTTGCCCCAGATCCCTAAGTGGCCCCCTCAGGAATTGCACTCACAACCCTGGGTTTAGCAGGCAAATGCTCAAACCACTAAGCTATCCCTCCCGCCCTTTAATCTTTAATTCCTGGAGACTCCAGGATAATCCTAGAGGGCTGGCAAGTTGGCAACCCTAACCATCCCTGATGGAGTGCTCAGTAGCTTCATAGTTCTGCTGGAGGTCAAGAACCATTTGGGCAGTGGTCCTGTGGCTCCACACGTCTCCCCCACACTCACTCTCACAGCCCGACTAGGCTCCCCCCTGACAAAAGTTCCCAAACCTCTCTCCAGAAGGGGTGGTTCTCCCGCATAGAGGAAACACCATACAAGTGAATCAATGCAGTCATAGGCTGTGCTAACATTGCGGCAGACTTCACCACGTGTTGCTGGAGGGAAAGGGTGTTGATGTGCTCCTCAGCCCTGACCAGCTGTCTCACTCCTCCTCTCAGGTTCAAGGGGCGGACACTTCAGAGAAGTCTGAGTCCTTCTCCTGCTCTGATCCTGGGAAGATCCTCCCAGCCTGCATCTCTCCATTTACTATTTATTCACTGGAGACCTGTACTCTGAGCACTATAATTTCACCATCTGGCATAGCATATCTAGCAAGGCAGTGCTCTGCTTGTTACAGTGATCCTTTCTCCAGGTGCCAGCACTGCCACTATTAAAATCCACACCAGTAACATTGCAGAACAAAATGCCATCCACAGCCTCAGAAACAACTCTGACATCATAATAAAAAAGGCTGACAAAGGAGGTGCTGTCGTCATCATGAATAGGTCGGAATATGAACAAGAGGCTGCTAGGCAGCTCTCCGACACCACTTTCTACAAGCCATTACCCTCTGATCCCACTGAGGGTTACCAAAAGAAACTACAGCATTTGCTCAAGAAACTCCCTGAAAAAGCACAAGAACAAATCCGCACAGACACACCCCTGGAACCCCAACCTGGGGTATTCTATCTGCTACCCAAGATCCATAAACCTGGAAATCCTGGACGCCCCATCATCTCAAGCATTGGCACCCTGACAGCAGGATTGTCTGGCTATGTAGACTCCCTCCTCAGGCCCTACGCTACCAGCACTCCCAGCTATCTTCGAGACACCACTGACTTCCTGAGGAAACTATAATCCATCGGTGATCTTCCTGAAAACACCATCCTGGCCACTGTGGATGTAGAAGCCCTCTACACCAACATTCCACACAAAGATGGACTACAAGCCGTCAGGAACAGTATTCCCGATAACGTCACGGCAAACCTGATGGCTGAACTTTGTGACTTTGTCCTCACCCATAACTATTTCACATTTGGGGACAATGTATACCTTCAAATCAGCGGCACTGCTATGGGTATCCGCATGGCGCCACAGTATGCCAACATTTTTATGGCTGACTTAGAACAATGCTTCCTCAGCTCTCGTCCCCTAATGCCCCTACTCTACTTGCGCTACATTGATGACATCTTCATCATCTGGACTCATGGAAAAGAAGCCCTTGAGGAATTCCACCATGATTTCAACAATTTCCATCCCACCATCAACCTCAGCCTGGACCAGTCCACACAAGAGATCCACTTCCTGGACACTATGGTGCTAATAAGCGATGGTCACATAAACACCACCCTATACCGGAAACCTACTGACCGCTATTCCTACCTACATGCCTCCAGCTTTCGTCCAGACCACACCACATGATCCATTGTCTACAGTCAAGCTCTACGGTACAACCGCATTTGCTCCAACCCCTCAGACAGAGACAAACACCTACAAGATCTCTATCAAGCATTCTTACAACTACAATACCCACCTGCTGAAGTGAAGAAACAGATTGACAGAGCCAGAAGAGTACCCAGAAGTCACCTACTATAGGACAGGCCTAACAAAGAAAATAACAGAACGCCACTAGCCATCACCTTCAGCCCCCAACTAAAAACCTCTCCAATGCATCATCAAAGATCTACAACCTATCCTGAAGGACGACCCATCAGTCTCACAGATCTTGGGAGACAGGCCAGTCCTTGCTTACAGACAGCCCCCCAACCTGAAGCAAATACTCACCAGCAACCACACACCACACAACAGAACCACTAACCCAGGAACCTATCCTTACAACAAAGCTCGTTGTCAACTGTGTCCATATATCTATTCAGGGGACACCATCATAGGGCCTAATCACATCAGCCACACTATCAGAGGCTCGTTCACCTGCACATCTACCAATGTGATATATGCCATCATGTGCCAGCAATGCCCCTCTGCCATGTACATTGGGCAAACTGGACAGTCTCTACATAAAAGAATAAATGGACACAAATCAGACATCAAGAATTATAACATTCAAAAACCAGTCGGAGAACACTTCAATCTCTCTGGTCACGCGATTACAGACCTAAAAGTTGCAATTCTTCAACAAAAAAACTTCAAAAACAGACTCCAACGAGAGACTGCTGAATTGGAATTAATTTGCAAACTGGATACAATTAACTTAGGCTTGAACAGAGACTGGGAGTGGATGGGTCATTACACAAAGTAAAACTATTTCCCCATGTTTATTCCCCACCCCCGGCTGTTCCTCAGACGTTCTTGTCAACTGCTGGAAATGGCCGACCTTGATTATCACCACAAAAGGTCCCCCCCCCCCCCCCCGCTCTCCTGCTGGTAATAGCTCACCTTAAGTGATCACTCTTGTTACAGTGTGTATGGTAACACCCATTGTTTCATGTTCTCTATGTATATAAATCTCCCCACTGTATTTTCCACTGAATGCATCCGATGAAGTGAGCTGTAGCTCACAAAAGCTTATGCTCAAATAAATTTGTTAGTCTCTAAGGTGCCACAAGTGCTCCTTTTCTTTTTGCGAATACAGACTAACACGGCTGCTACTCTGAAACCAGTAACATTGTATCTCCTATTGCTATAAATGAAGAGACAGGGGCAGGGGGCTTACGGGAGCCTCTCCAAGCTTTGCAGCTGATTTATGTTAAAGGAAGCACCACAGCAGGATTGACAGCCTTGTTTTATAAACTGGGCTCTCAGTCATATATTAAAGAGGCACCTGGAAGCCCCACAAGAGGAGAGGAATTAACTCTTTACAGCCAATAATGCCACCAGGTCCCACTTCTGGAAACAAGATTCAGTGAAAGTCTCTGACTTCAAGTGTGAAGGGACTCACTCACTAAACCTCTCAGCACTCAATCAATTTAGAGTTACCCTCCCATTCTGACTATGTGTTCCAGCTTCTGTGATTGATATTCTTAGGTGACCTGTTAACAGGCTAAACAAAATGCAGCACCTACCAGACAATGACAGGTAAAGTAGCACCCACAACTCAAAATGTACAGTGGTGGTCATTACAAAGTCAATACCTATGCACAGGTATCCCTTAGAATCTGAAGCAACCCAGGATTTCTTATTCTAAGTGTAGGGAAAGATGGGGTATTTCACAGCCTGTGTGGTAACTGCTGGCTTTTTAATGGTGACTACTACATTGTTTCTTTGGTTTCATGACCTACTGGCAAGTAGGTAGCAAGGGTACTGAGGCCATAAAACTTTGCTAATGGGTGTGTAAATGAGATAGTGGCATTACTCTATAAAACACATTCATACTTTTAAGTGGATGTTTACTCCCCTTAATTTTTACAGGATGTTTAAACTAAAGACACACAAGCTGTTGCTCTGGCTCAGAAGTTATTTTATTTTTAATTAAATATCTGTGCTATTTTACAAAAACATATACCAAGGACTAAGGTACCTAAATACCATTAAAAATCTGCCTTTGACACTGCATTTTTCTAACACCCACTTGCAGCCAGAGCTTGTCAGAAAGTACCCAGAACCCATTTCAAACTCTTGGACCACCACCGCTATACTGTAAGTAAAAACACCTGAACGCACACCATGTTGCAGAGTGGGTAGGACTTCTGCTTGTGACATGACAAAGGGCTGCTGAGGATACTATTAACATGATGTGACAAGCAGAGGTTCCGGCTTCAGGTAGGAAGAGTTTGCCACAGAGAGTGAGCCAAATGTTGCTTGTAGTTCCATTCATGTGACTACACAGAGGTATAACTGAGAGCGGGA
Organism: Natator depressus; assembly: GCF_965152275.1. NCBI lineage: Eukaryota > Metazoa > Chordata > Testudines > Cheloniidae > Natator > Natator depressus. The sequence continues at coordinate 78,049,647 of NC_134241.1, read as the reverse complement.
CTGGGTACACTGCCTTTATTAAGGGTTGCAAAAATATATATTCACCCAGTTTCCTCTCCACACATGCCCTCTTACCCTCTCTTGTTTCACCTGCTGTCAGTTAACATCTCATTTATAGTGGCTTTAACTTACCACTGCACTGTAGTTCTATGTTAAGGCAGGAGGAGAAATGAGCAGCTGGAGATTACAGGCTCTCATGACACGGGCCCAGTCTTGTATTCACATCACATATGGAACTCCCTCTGAAATGAATCGGTTGCACTTGTGTACAGAAGCACGGCAGAGTAGAACCCGAAATCCTGTTTCCATGCAAATGTCTCTAGGAAAAGAAGAAAAGAACATGCAAGACAGACCGGCAGAACCATTTTTAAACTGAATGTTTTTCAAGTTCTCCTTGGGACCATCAGTGGTTCATTAACTATCGTCGTGAATGCAAAAGTGGCACAAACCTGCAACTGCCCGCCCAAACAAGCGTAATCATTTTTAAATTAGTAGAATAAATGCTGTGACCTGCGATTTATCATATTTTGCGTTGTTTTCAGGGCTAATCTGGTTTGCCAGATCACAAGGTTTTAGACTGGTTTGTGAAAGACTACCAACAACCACACCTCCCCCATTAAAGGCTTCTGTTGCCCCTTCCTTTGGCAGCTCTCAAAGAGGAGAGGTGCTGTGAAAAGGGGCCCATAAAGACAAACATCTGCCCACCTCGTGAAAACTCTATGGTGATTGATTCTACATTGGAAAGATGCCATTCCAAATGCTGCAATGTGCATGAAAGAGCAGCAGGGGGCAACATACACCCTCAATGCTGGGCCTGCACTGGGTATCTGAATAAACAATGCTGGCTCCTGGCCTTAGAAAAGGCAGCGGCTCCATCTGAAAGATGCTCACTGAAGTGGGGCTGTGGGAACCATAATGTACTCAGTGTACTGTAAAGAGAACATTCTGTGTTAGCATTATTGGCAAAGGAAGGCAAGTCCCACTGGCCTCCCCTGAGTGAGCACATACTTCTCCGCTCCCTCACAGTTCTCACCTCCTCAAGTGCTCTAAATTTCGTTTCCTAACAGGCAAGAAACTAACCATTGCTATTAATTTCTATGATCTTTTGGCCTGCCTTAAGGGTATAGCATTGAGAATTAAAAAGTTTGTACCATTTTAGGTCGATGATAACATCTGAAAAACAAGCAAACAAACAAAAAACACCCTAACAATTGCAATTTTATTCTGTACTTGTTTATTCAAGCTAGAGAGGCAGAGGGCCTCTGCAATCCTCCTGGAGTCTATAGGGTTCCACAGCCATCTTCAAGCCCCACAATGTTGTAGCTGCCTGCTTGCTTTCTAGCTGAGGGATACTGGAGTGGGTGGGCTACCTTCACATCTCACCATCAACCGTCTCTAATTGACTGGAGAGGTCCCTGTTGAGGCTCAAATAAGCACACTGCTTTCACCTTCAGTCATATTCCTGAAACATGCATTTGCCCAACTAAGTCTGGCAACTGCACATGTAACTATCTCATTTGCACCTACAAATGCTGCTGTAGGTGATCCATACAAATGCTGGTTTTTTAGGGACAAAAATTTGCCCCACAAAATTTGTGCCAGCAAGTTAGAAAGCCATTTTGAAAATTAGACCTGTAATTTGTAAATTGATTTGGAATCCTATGGGATAAAAGAATTGTATTAAGGGCAGATATAATTGTTATTATGAAACAATCACTGTACTTAAAACTATTAGTGTCACCTTATAATCAGAATAAGTTTCTCCAGAGTTGTAATATTTTAGTGTGCAATTTCCCTCACACTTTTAGACATACAGTACTGGCAAAAATTGCAAAATTAGGAAGGCATAACCCCAAGAACAAGTGCTTTCCAAGAGACCAAAAGCAGTGAACAGAAACAATATTTCTGTCTCTTTACAATGTGATCAATCATTTACTTCGGTTTAATGAACAAGTTATTCCTTAGACTAAAAGCAATAAAGTAGAAGTCAAATATTCAGGGACAGCTCCTCAGCAGGTATAAATTGTCATAGCTCCATTGACTTCAGTTAGGTTATGTCCATACCGGCGCTTTTGTTGGTAAAACTTGTGTCAGTCAGAGGTGTGAAAAAACACACACCAGACCGACAAAAGCGCTGGTGTGGACAGCGCTATGTCAGCAGGAGACGCTGTTCCACAGACACAGCTACTGTTGCTCATTAGGGGTGGTTTAATTATGCCAGCGGGAGAGCTCTCTCCCGCCAGCCTAGAGTGGCTACAGGGGAGACCTTACAGCGGCGCAGCTGCAGCAGTACAGCTGTGTCACTGTACGGTCTGTAGTGTAGACACAGAAGCTATGACAATTTACACCAGCTGAGGAGCTGCCCTCAGTACAGTCTTTTAGGACCCATTCCACAGTTATCTCATCTCCTGAGCTCAATGTAGATCAAATATAGCCCTGATGAAAGCAAGCCCAGCATAACCGAAGGCAATGGAGTTGCATCTGCTCTGCCAGGGCTGAATTTAGGTAAATTCCTCTCTCCAATAACTTTCATAGTGAGTTGAAAGGATTGTTATGTGCCCAAGCCTGTGCAATCAGCTGGAAACTAGAGAGCTGAGCTGGAAGGACCTAGTGAAGTGATATCAATAATATACTCCTTAGAAATGCACGGTACATCTGTGCACTGTATCACTTCAATTGTTCTATAATGTCATACCAAACCTAAGATGATCACTAGTGAAATACAATTAATTAAATAACTATCTTTATTAATTAAACACCCAGCCTCAAGAAAGTTTTCATAATGACCCAACTAGTATAAACAGGGTTTTATTTAATTTTCTCATTTCAATGTGTATTATTGGTAGTATAATTAAGGATTGATATTTTTGCCATAAAATTACTACAAACAATGCTGTGAGCATTTCCTGGTCCATTAGTTATATTTACCATTTATTTTTTGAAAAGATATAAAGTTTCACCAAAGTTCTGAAGGTTTTTATAATATATACATTGTTCACAGAATCTAAGAAACCAGCAATAACCAATTATGAATATAAGATTATAACATTATATAAATATAACTTATCTGGTATGTTTATAAAATGAACAGAGACTGGGTTATATTTGTCCTGGGTGTAATTCTACTGAAGTCAATGGAGTTACCTCAAGGATGGATTTGGCATAATCTGTACTTTTTATTTCTTATGAAACAGGCTCTTCATAGGTGATGCATTTGCTGAGATTTGGACAAAAATCTCAGGCCAGATTTACACAGGGAATATATATATATTTGGGTTTTATGCCTAAACAAGAGCCATGCTACTGTTTATATGAGGAATGAGCAAATCATTGAATTTACAAATACGGGAGTGCGTACTGTTTCCTTATTCTCCAGCAGTAAAAATACACAGCTGGCATGAACAGCAGCATTCCTCTGCTTGTATCCAAAGAAAGTTTTATTGTAACAAAAACTTTCCTTACCTTTATTGGTATCAGGTTTTATAACTTTGAATATTTTCTGTAATCAGACTAAGTTGGACTCATTTCACAGCTGCTACTGCTATCAGTCAGTGACGTTATTTGTTGTGGGAATCATAGTATTTAGTGGATGGAAAAGTGTATTAATCAGCCAGTATAGCTGAATGTAATACAATATTCACAATTAACATTTTGTATGTTGCAGTCCTGGTCTTTAAATCAAATTGGACTGACATAAGCACAGTTGTGTCAATCGACCTTCCCCAGTTACTAAAAGCCACAGCTTTCCCTTGACAGCTTCTACAGTGCACTTAGACATTGTCAGTACAAAAAGCTGAAGCACATTGAAAATAGACAATGCAAAATAAATTTAATTTTTATAAACAAACAGCACAGGGGCTACTTCACTGATTGCATTATTTGTTTAAACATTTTAAACCCCACATTTTGAGATGCAAATGAAGCTGCCGCTGAATTTTCAGTCTGCCATAGATAGATAACAGGGGAGTTGGTGTAAAATTTGTTGGAGCCCTCTGCATGGCAGTTAGAAATTACATGTGAATAATGATAGAGCACCATTGAAACCTAATCCACCTGAGAACCTCACAATGCTATTTTTAGCATCGCTTTTCACAACAGACCTGAATTTCAGGATTCTTCTATCTATGATATGTATGTGGCCCACACCAATGCAGTATCTGAGCACTGCTGTAACGGATTTAGCCTCACAACCCCCCTGTAACGTAGGAAGTGCTACTCTCTCTGTTCATTTTACAATGGAGAAGGAAGGTACACAGAAAGTGACTTGCCCTAGGTCATGGAAGTCTGGGGTTGAGCATGGAATTGAAGCTGCATCTTCCAAGTTCCATACTATCCCCCTAGGCCATTGCACTGTCCTTCCTATTTGCTAGTGCAGCTGTACATATTCACAGTATGAGTGCACACTCATGATGAAATGAAAAAGATCTCTTTCAAATCATTTACTGGGACCTAATCATTCCATCAGATGAAACATTTTCCTGCAGAAGACCTGCTATCATTCCTATCACATGGCAAAGCAATTGAAAGATATCCCTCTCGCAAGCATTTTTCTCAATTGCCTGTTGAAAAATCCATGAGGTTTTCAAGTAACAAGGCATGTGTGATAGAAATTTAATTTAAAAATACCTTTGATGCTGAGGACAATCATTTGCACCTCATGCACTCTGCATCTGTCCAATTCTAAATACATGCAACGAAAGACATCACCCCACATGAACTAAGACAACCTGAAAGAAGTGAGTAAGATAAGGTTTACAACAGTAGGTAGGAAAAAAACATACCACAATACCAATAACTTGCCTGCTGCTGTATTCCATGAGTACCCAAAACTGTAAGATCTGGGTGCTTAAATAATGCATAATATAGCCAAAATATACACTTTTAGAAATACTGTGTGTTGATAACTAACCACAGCAAAAAGATTTAAAAGAACCAGATAAATAAAGATTGGCCAATATCTATAATACATAGTATGGAAAGAAATTTGGAGGGGACATACAGCCCGGCCTTATCTAATAGCCTTGGTAATTTAGTCTTTGTATTGCAATATGATAAGTTAACTCATAGTTGAGCAGGTGCATTCAACTGATCTAAATTCTAGATCAGATCTTGCAGTTTTTTAGGCTGGCAAGTTCCTGAGATTTCACTGGCATCTCACATATACTGTGTTTGAGATTACACCATTTTGCTACCATGCACATCGGTTCACCTCGCCCTCTTCAGGCTAACCGGAGTTGACAGACAAATGCACACCCCTCTGTCCACTTATACCACCTCTTGTTACAGGGTGTTTTTGGAGTTTACTGTTCCATATTTATAAGAGAACAAATCACAAGAAAAGTGTTTTCTTCCAGCCAAATGCAAAGATCACATAACCTGAATTACTTATTGAATTAGCATTGCTTGTGTCATCTTTTAGCATGTTGATACAAGTGCATGCTGGATCCTGTCTGCCTTTTCAAATAACAGCTCATTCAGTCTTCTTTGTGAAACTAATGAATCAACCGGCCTCCAGGGCAATTCCTGATTAAGACTACTGCTGCCAATTGTACCAAATCAATGGACAGCAGCCCACACAAAATTATTCTAGCAAATCATAGTAACACTCACCATGAGTGCTGAGGAGCATGACTGGCTGTTCACATAGACTACACTGTGTTGTTTCTTCTGTGACATCCTCTTCTAGTCAAAAAACAGTTTTCCTCTTCCCGAAATCTTTTTGCTACACTTGTCTTGTTCGCTGAAAATTGCTTTCATGTTAGAATATGAAGTGCAAGTTGACGGGAGGGAAGATTGTCCAGTGGTTAGCGTGCCACAAACTTCTTTGGTGGAGTCTCATAGTCTGTCTGACTCACTTCCCCCATCAGATTAAAAAAAATTGAAAGATCACTTTTTCCCTACCGCACAGCAGGGCTTAATTTGTGCCAGGGCTTGCCAGAGCTGAGCCCCAGCACCTCTAGGCTTGGCAGTTCCTAGCCCCAACACCTCTGGGCTTGCCGCATCAGTTATGAAAGTAAAAAATATTGCTTGAGCCCCAGCATCTTTTTCATTACAAATGAAGCCCTGCTTCACAGGGGCGTTGTGCAGATTGTGAGGCACTCAGATACTGCAATAATGGGGGGCCACAGAAGCATGTTAGATAGAAGTTCATCTTAATATAGATATTTATCCAGCTATCTGTCTTAGAGGTTTCTATAGCACCCATCACCATGGTATCCAAGCATTTTTATTACAGAACCTGCATTTAATTGAGGTGGAACTGCTGTTTCTAAGCCCAGCAGCTGAAAGGGTCCACGACCAAGAGGTTTGAATGTCCAATTCCCATTAAAATTAAGTGGGTTTAAAAATCAAGCCATCATTCATTCAATAAACTTAATAGCAAAATGTGCTTGAAAGGCAAACATAGTCAGAATGTGCTGGTAACAAAAGTTAATACAATGAATCTAAAACCTGTTCTATGATTCATTATATCTTTGTAGGGTTTGTTCATCGTAGCCAAATCACTGCCCTCTGCTCATTCAAATCCCTTCTGCTATGTCACATCACCTATAAGTGAGTTAACAGGCATGTGTGCACACACACACAAGTTCCTAGGAACACATATACAAACCCCACAAGATGTGCATATACCTACGAGCAACCACGTGATCTTATTTTCATAACCCTTGTCCTGCTTAACCTATTCTTCCCCCTTTGTTTTTTTGATTACACTCAACCATCATGGCAGGGCTAAACTTAGATCATGAGTTCTGACACTTGCCTTCTGCTTGTTCTGTAAAGAGCCTAATGCCCTTTTGAGCACCACCAGATAAATAATAATAATATGATGCTGATGATGTTCATATCAAAGCAAACAGAAGGAACTGAAGTATAAAGCTCAACTTCTTGGATTCTTTTTAAATTCTATTTGCAATAATGTGAGACAAACATGGATGTTACCAAGACACTTGTATTTCTCTTTTCCTCTCCATTCAGACCATATGCAGAGGGAAAGGAGTTAGCGTACAGGGAGTGAAGATGAACCAAGCTTGGAGACAGTTCTCTCTCCTTTTCCATGAAGTCCTTGCCTACTTCGGTAGCACTTAAAAAACCAAACCAAAAAATGAAAAAACACCCAATATAAATTATTTATATAGGCTGAACCTGAAACCTTGTTTGACCATTCTGAGACCCCGGACCTATAGTTTGACTGCACAGATCAATTTGCAGGATCGGGGGCCTATATTTGGAAAAGAATATCGTCAAGGTATTTTTCCTATTTATTTTATCTAAAAGAAAAATCCCCCACTATCAAGGATGCTGGAAGTATGGCAGCATGTCCTGGCTTGAAGAGATTTCCATCATATACAGGGTTTATGGTTTTGTTCACTGGCTTTCAGCACCCCCGTTATACAAATTGTTCCAACGCCACTGCCTGCTATTATTGTAATTATTCTTACCTTTGGAAAGCCTGAGACTGAAATGTTTGCTTCCCCATTTTCATTTCCCTTTGTGGTTTGTAAAATTGTAGGGTTGCTATCAAGACCTGTACTGCTGGCATTTTTTTGTTGTTGTTGTTTAAAGAAAAGCAAAGTTTAAACTGTGTTTCAAAGAGCAAAACAAAGCACAAAGAATTACCTAGATTGTACAAAAAGATTATAAAGAGAGGGGAAAAACAAAGCAAAGTAAGTCAAAATTTGGGCTTTACCCTCCCTTGTGAGTTTTCATTTATGGGCCCAATCCTGCTCTGACCAAAGTCAATGCAAGGGTTCTGAGATGGATTTCAGTGGGAGCAAAATTAGATCCTAAATGATTGCTTCTCTGTGTCCTGAGTTAGTAAACTATTTAAAGTAGGGTTTCCATGTCCACCTGAAACATTCTGAAACTGGCTGATTCCCAAAGCCCTGACCTTACAAACACTTACACCCATGTAAGTTTATTTACCTGAGTAGGCTTATTGAAGTCAACGGGACTACTCACAAGAATAAAATTAAGTGTGTGTCTAAGCATTCACAAGATGAAGGCCTATGTGCCCTTTACCCTACTGAGGACAAAAACTAAATATTTGTGATTACATTAATTCATTTATATCTTGTGGAATAATGATAAGCTAACACAGAGTGCATTGCAAATTAACATTCATAACAACTGATGTGTTAATCAGAATTGGAATAGAATCACTCAGCATTCATTACATTTTCATCTGTGGCGGTCAGTCCCTTCAACTCCTGTATATTCTGACACCATCCATTCAAATGAATGTACCACTGTTGCAGAGGTTTGTCAAGGGACAAAGCTGATGAAAGTCTACAATCAATACTTTTTTACAAATATAACCAGAAGTTGGAGGTAAAATGAGCTTCACATTACTGTAAGAGTTTATAATATTTTGGAGAATCTTAATGAGTAGGGCCACAAGCTAAAAGACTTAATTTTAAGTGGTAAAATATGATGTAAGAAGTACTATATTTGATCAGACCAGTTAGCGACCTTGTCCAATATCCCGTTCCTTACGTTTACCCGTACAAGATACGTCAGAAGGAGAAATAAACCCTGTAATGGACAATTATAGAATAATCAACCCAGAAAGCCCATGTTTCTTAACCCCAAGCAATCAGTAGCTGTTTTATGCCCCAAAGCATGACGGTTGATCTCCCTTATACATTTTGTTAAATAAATATAAATATTACAGAAAAGGCGATTTCAGGGAAGACGTTATGATTATTTAGCCAGTCCCATAGATGTGTAGAGAACCTTTGCAGCAATATAAGACCAAGGCCCAGATCCTCAAAGGAGGTTATAAGTTAAATTAGACATAAAAGATAGTGAGGAGCAATGACAGACGATGGCAATAACCAATTAACATGGGTTTATTTTGTGTATTATTGTGGAGTATGTATGTGATGATTTTCCTATCAGGTCACGAGGGAGAGCAGAAGGAAATGCACAAATGTGGAAGTTGGTGGTGGAAAGTCGATTTTAAGAGCCCTTTAAGTTGACGGAACGGCATTGGTTGTGTGGACGCATTCGTTTTAAAATCAACCTAATGCAGCTAAATTCAACCTAGCCCCTTAGCGTAGACCAGGCCCTAGATTTTTTTAAAAGATATCAGTGAAAATCATGGCCATATAGACTTGATATGGGAACTAGCCAGAATATACCGGGCCTGCCCTCAAGCAGGCTGCAGAGCTACAGTCCCATTCCTTCCATGGCCAGTGATAGGCTGGAATAGCAGTGGCTTCCCCAACTTATTTTTTCCTGACAACACATCAGTGGGAGAAAGAAAGAAAACCAAGACTGACTTGCTAAGATCACACAGGAAGTCTGTGGCAAAGCAGGGACTCAAACATAAGTCTCCCAAATTTGTCCCCTATCCACTGGCTTATCCTCTCTCTTACTACATAGCCTCTATCGTTTATAGCCTACATCTAATGACAAATAAATATTGAGTGAGACATTTCATATAGCATTCTGCTCCTTCTCCTAGCCACTGGATCTGTGGAAATGGGTTCTTACAGCTGCTCCTCCCGTTGTTTCCCAGATTGGACCTCCTGATGCACAGGAAACGTAGAGGGCCACCCGCGCATTGTCACTCTGCCTGTGCCTTCCCCTGACCCACATGAATGTGTATCATGGGGCTTCCATGGCATGGAGGTTCATCCACGGGCCTTCCCCAAAAGAGTGAATTTCACCCTGTAAGGAGGTAGAACACTGCTGGCATACACATTTAAGGGCACACACTTAATGTTGATAAGACCCTGCACTATCAACCAATATTCTGATCGCTTCAGGGAAATCATTGACATTCCAGTGGGGAAAACATTTGCAGAACTTATCATTCCAAAGGTTCCTCTTAATTAAATATAGAGACTGCTTTAATACATGGTCCTTAGGGCAAATTTTACTGACCTGCTGCTGTATTTGTGGAGCTAAATAGAACAAGACAGCTTCTGAATGAACCACCTCAATGTTAAATAGTAGAGTATAGAAAACACTTTACAGTTTGTAGAGAAGAACCCACAAGGAATACCAAGAAATTAGTATTTGATCCCTGACTTCTCTGAATTTCTTTCCTTGCATTTCAGCTTTACATTAAAAAAAAAAAAAAAAAAAAAAAGATAAAATCAGACTTCAGATGAATTCTCATCTGAAATGCTCAGAAATATCCTTTCCACCAGAGGTCAGCATCTTAGTGTACCAGAAAGCTGTAGTGCTTGTTTGATTTTGAAAGTAAATGTTAATAGTTATCAATGGTTTGCTGTCAAACTGGGAGTGTATATCTCCTGGGATCCCCAGGGGCTCTTTCCTGGGTCCAGTACTATTAAATAGTTCCATTAATGATTTGTACAATGGAGTGGAGGGTATCCTTATAACATCTGTGGATGACACCAAGCTGGGAGAGGTTGCTAGCACTTTGGAAGACAGGATCATGACAACTTAGAGACTTGATCTGAAATCAACAAGATGTTTTATTGAATTTCAAGTGCAAAATATATTACTTAGGAAGGAAAACTCAAATACATAACTACAAAATAGGGAGTAACCGTCTAGGTGGTAGTACTGCTGACAAGGATCTGGGGATTATAGTGGATCACACATTGAATAGGACTCAAAAATGTAATGCAGAGCTCTTCCTCTGTGTAGCTCAAAAGCTTCTCTCTCTCACAAACTGAATTTGGTCGATTAAAAGATATTACACCTCATCCACCTTGTCTCCCACCCATATAATGCAGCTGTGAAAAAGGCTAATATTCTGGGGTGTATTAACAGGTGTCATTGTGACACTATCTCGGGGGAACACCTTGCTCCCCCATGTTCATCTTTATAATATGCTTGTGTGGTATCCAATGCAAAGTTTGTCATGTCAGGTGTCTTTGGAAGGCCCATGATGCACTGGGCATTGTTGCTATAGTAAAGTTATAGGTTGTAATTTCATGTACATAGTTATGAGGCTGAAAATGTGTCCTCATGGCTTAAAACAAGCCCAAGCAAAACTTTCCAGGAACAGAGGGGCAGTTCACACCTCATCAGGGCACGTATGGGACAAACCCAGCCCAGCCTCACAGGAACAAAGGACATTGGCCTAGGTAGCAACAAAGGATCTGTTGGACTCTCGAGTGAGTCACCACCCTTCTCTTGGACAGTTTGGGAACTGCCCCTCTGGAACAGGCTTCCAAGGGAGGTTGTGGAATCTCCAATGTTGGACATTTTTAAGAATAGGGGTTGGAGTTGGACACACCTGTCAGTGACAGTATAGGTGGTTTACTTGGTTCTGCCTCAGTGCAGGTGGCTGGACTTGATGACCTCTCAAGGTCTCTTCTAGTCCTACATTTCTGTGATTCCATGAATATGGAATAACCTCAGAGCTTGGACTATGGTGAAGCCCAGAAAGAAGGAAAGCAAAAGGGTATGGAGGACAAGTCTTCAATGGGACTAGAAGGTTTTGTATAATGTTAGTTTACTGTCCCAGGGAATCCAATGTAAATATTTTTCAAAGTAAAGAAGAGTAACAGAATAACTGCAGCCCTGTATGGGAAATGTAATGCTAAAATGGAGAGTACACCATACAACTGAGAGGACTGTTGATATTACAGTTTTCTCTTGGTTGGGAGAGTGGAAATACAGCCTTTGGCCTCCTTCCAATGAAGGTATTATTTATTATTTGCATTATGATAGCTCTTAGGGCTTGATCCTTCTTGGGAGTGCATTGTGCTAGATGCTGTACAAACATAAAATAAGACCGCTCCTTCCCCAGAGAGCTTGCAATCTACTCCTGCTTACCTAAAAAAGTGTCCAAATATGAAGGTTTTGAGGGCCAACTCCCATGTTCCCAATGGAAGAAGAGAGTTTCTTCAAAGAGGGTTTGCAAGAAGTGAGTCACCCAAAGTTAGACTATTTTTGAAAATCCTGGCCTAGAACTTTAAATATGTCCCTGATCAACACACAGGGATTTTCTGGGATTTAAATTGAATCCTTTTTAGGGCTGACCCAGCTATGATCGTAGACACTTCTGTTAATAAATATGATAATTCCACTGAAATAAAACATATAAATATTCCTTATGGTTATTCAGGGGTAGGAATTAATTTCCATTTTCCACTCTCATGTCAAGCTTTGACCAGTCTTCACTCTGAAGGAACTACAGGAATATAAAATATCAAGAGCAGTCATTTTTGCTATAGTAGGAAAGCTAACCAAGCATGAAACAAAATGCATACTTAATTTTAAAGAAGCATTTTATTTTGGGGTAGCTTTGTATATGAGCTTCAGCCTAGTATTATAAACCATGTGTAGAAAGTAAGTCTATAGGCATTAATATTTGCATCTCATGTCTTTATAGTGCCGTCACCTCTAAAAAAAATAAAATTAAAAAAAAAAAAAAACACCCACCACCAAACTACCAAACCACAGAAGTAGTCTTTGCACAAAAACTTTCATTACAATAGCAAAAATACAAGTGTAAACCTTTTCAGCGAGTTATATAAATACAATATTTATCTTGAAATGTTAGGAGCCATACCTACAACCCAGTAATAGGACTATCTAAGTGACTAAGAACTGCCCATACCACACAGGGTTTTTGGGATCTGGTCCTTATTTAATATAAAGAACTTTAATAGCTTACATATCTTTGTTACTATATCCTCTGATCCAAATTCTAGTCTCACTTCCACCAATACAACTCACGGATGTCAATGCATGGGTGGAATCAAAAGCAGACTCTGACCACATCCTGACCACAGGAGTACTGTGGAAAGGGATCTGGGGGTCATAGTGGATCACAAGATAAATATAAGTCAACAGTGTAATGCTGTTGCAAAAAAAGCAAACATTCTGGGATGTATTAGCAGGAGTACTGTAAGCAAGACACGAGAAGTAATTTTTCTGCTCTACTCCACGCTGAACGGGAGTATTGTGTCCAGTTCTGGGAAGATTGAAAAATTGGGTTTGTTTAGTGTGGAGAAGAGAAGAGTGGGGGGGGGGGGGGACACATGATAATAGTTTTTAAGTACCTAAAAGGTTGTTACAAGGAGAAGGGAGAAAAATTGTTCTTTTTAACCTCTGACAATAGGACAAGAAGCAATGGGCTTAAATTGCAGCAAGGGTGGTTTAGGTTGGACTTCAGGAAAAACTTTCTAACTGTCAAAGTGGTTAAGCACTGGAATAAATTGCCTAGGGAAGTTGTGGAATCTCCATCATTGGGGATTTTTAAGAGCAGGCTGGACAAACACCTGTCAGGGATGGTCTAGATAATACTTAGTCCTGCCTTGAGTGCAGGGGACTGGACTAGATGACTAGGTCCCTTCCAGTTCTAGGATTCTATGATTAATAGGTTACATTATCTTTCAACATTACATCATCTGCTATGGAATTTGTTCTCTGAAGGCACTCGGATTTTGATTGAGCTGCTTAAGATTCTTTGGGCCTGATTTTCTGTAGTGCTGAGCACCCACAGCTCCATTGACCTTAAAAGGAATTCCGGGGCTCGGTACTTCTGAAACTCAGGCCGAAGGGGCTTCAAAAGTTGGGCTCCCAAACACTGAGACATGCAAAAATTAGGGACCATTTCTGAAATAGTTGCCCTAGAACTTTAAATATGTTCCTGATCTAAATTCAATCCACAGGTAATACAGCCACTTTTAAAAACACAAAGAATGGAAGTTATTCCACACATTAAATTTGATTAGTCACAGATTAAAAATGAGAATTTGTTATTAAAGTCTTCATTATCTGCAGTCTCATCGCCTCTCCCTCAAGATCCTCGGCTCTAAATCAGAGGATTAAATCTGGTCCAGTCTGATTTTTATACAGTGTGTGAGAGATCCATTCATATTCTGGCTTGTATTGCTCCAACACACTTGGCTTTTTTAAAAAAAACAGCAAGAATATAAATTCATTTGTATTAAACAGGCTTTGTTCATGGCATTTTTGTGTAAAAATTTGAAACTGAAATCTATTTTCAGTCACATTTCCCACCCAATCATGTCCAGAATTTACATGTAACGCATTGGCAAAGTGCATGTGATCCTGCCCTTTGGCCCAGATGTGGGGGAAAGGACTTATTACGTCCAGCTAGTGCAATCACTCCTGCCACTCAAGTAGTACTGGCTTGTGCTTTTGGTAGTGTTCTACCCCTGCCGACAACCCACGGTGGGGGTAGTTGCACATGCACACCATGGGTTGCTATTATAGACTTGCCCTTGACTGCCAAGTTGCTGGCATTAACTTGTTTTAAGGGAGTATCGAATTATTTGTGCTGAAGTGTGGGGAGGGGTATGTATGAATTAGTATATACATTTTGTAAACAGAGGCAGCAAACAGGGCACATTTCTGGACTACCAGCCCCCAAAGTGTCCCCTTTAGATACATAAAAACTGATCAAATACATAACTTCAGACAGCCACAAATGCATTGTTTAGCAATTAATTCTTCCTGCAGGTGTCTAGCAAGGAGAGTTCCGTTATATTGTTTGTATTTTGTTTCCATGCATAGAAAGTCTCTCTCAACAAGTTTATTCCTCTTATGGGGAAAACAATCTCATGTACTTAAAAAAAAACAGCACAGAAAGTTTCTCTCTTCAATACAATGTATTTTCCCTTTGGGTAATTATTTACAAGGACTTCACGTAACACTGTGGAGTTTGGGCTTTGGAACAGAGTGAACATATTCAATGATCTCCGGTTACAAGCCACTCCCCTCCCACTCCATATCTCTTAGGAAAAGTATATCCCAGGTTAGCTCATGAGTTTCCTTTGTCACTGATAGTCCCTTGAATAATGCTGTCTTCAATATATTGACTGGTAGTATCTGTGCTCCTGCTGAGCACTGTTGAAGGAATCCTTGAAGATCGTCTCTCCTGGCTTTTATCATCAGAAGAGCAGCACATGATCCGTCTCATGGTGTTGGACATTTCATCATCTTTGTAAGAGTAAATGACTGGATTCATGACAGAGTTGAGCAAGGCCAGGAGAAGGAACCATCTTTTCACATGCTGAACCCCACAATGAGTGCAGTTCAGACCATCAAGCAGCAGAACCACCAACCCAGGGGTCCAACAGACAACAAATGCACCTAGAGAAAGAAAAAAAGAAAAAAAGGGTTCAGACATCAATAAATCCTGGCTTTGGGCACACAAGTATTTTTTCCCCTCCAAGAGCATCAGATTCATGAAGAACAATATACACCAAATTGTACAGGGAAAAATCACAACAACAAAAATTACGTCTATTAAAAATTTCCCTGGAAAGCACTGAAAATGTAATAGCATAGCATTTGAAAGATTACAGAAAGCATGAACTGGGATGCTAAGAGTCCACTGCCTCTTACAACAGGCAGTGAATGGCCCTTACAACACTGATTTGGCCGCTCTGACTAGAAGACACAAATGGGGCAAAGGATTCTTTGGCACAGACACAACTGAGTTGATGCAACTGGTGCTTTGGCAAGTAGAAGGAACTCCTCTGCTAATCACATCTCTACTCTGTATGCTAGAGGGAAAGAGACCACCATGCTACACCCCAAAGAGATGGCAAATCTACTGCCCGTTAAACAGACTACAACTGATTGTGTTTGCAAAGCATGCTGCTAATTTCATCCAGTAGAAAAGCACATACATTAAACATGCTCAGGTTCAAAATGGCCCAACTACCCCAGGCTGCCGTGCTTACAGTGCTTGTGGTGTAAGCGGTATTGAACCCCAGAACTTTTCTGGCACCCTGCCACACCATTCCATACTGGCAATTGTCTCTCCTCTCTCTTCACAGCCCACTCTATGATCTTGTGCTATGGGTGCCAAAGCTAAGGGCATATTTCCCTGCAGGATAGGTGCATGCCAAGTACCTCCCTCATCTCCCTACCTATCCTTCTCCACAGGACTCAGCACACAGGGGTAGAGGGGCCAGGGAGCGACTAAGCCAAGAGGGAGTTAGGGAAGAAATTTTGAGAAAGGGCTCCTGGGGGTAGAGTGGAGAGATGGGGGTTGCGAGGGGAGGAATTAAGACCTAAAGCGGGGGAAGGGAAAAACCAGAAGAGCTAGAAGAGATAAAGGGAAGTGAGAAATGTGCTGGCCAGGAGACAAAGGTCACCAGAAAGGGGACAAATCAGGAGTAGCAGAGGAAGAAATGCAAACAGACCCCTACATGGCGGGGGAGAGAGAGAGGAATGGGAGAATGGGAATTGGGAGAGAATTGGGAATGGGAAACTATATCAGAAAAGGGGAAAGGATGAGGAGTTATTTTATTGAAGGGAAAAAGGCAACAAAAGAAAGTGAATGTCAGAGCATTCACGCCAGGCATCTCCTCGGCAGCCAAAGTGACAGGACTGAGCGAGGAGTGAAGAAACCACACACCCAAACCCAATGCAATGGCCACCCTTCCTCTACCCAAATATGCAAAGCCAGTACAGGGGGGAGACACTACACAGAAAGGAGGAGAAAAGAAGAAAAGTGGAAACATCCAGGAAGGATGGAAAAGGGAGAGAAAGAGAAATGAAGATGTAAGACTTATTTACATCCCTACATGTTACTGCTATCCTTGTCAGAAGGGGCAGGAGAAAAAAAAAAGTCACACTTCTACAGGCGGAGGAGAATCTTCAGAGCGATTGTGGCATCAAACCAGCCATCTCCCTCCACCCCAACATTACACTGCCAGCTTGTCATTCTTTGCTTTCAAGCCTGAGGAAAAGCAGCCATGTGTACCATAATACTAACGTAGCACAAGCCACAATTGCTGCCTGACTTGCAAAAATAGAAAATTACAACTCTGCACAAGACACTTTGTGGATGACACAGTAAGGAAACTCTGCTTATGTATAAAGATATAGTTTCCCTTTTTTGGGCTTTAAAAATCAGCAAACAAATAAGAACTCTTTTAGCATTTATGCACGTCGATGTTGAAATGTTCTCCGGGTGGTCTTGGTATCCATTCAACAGCTCTGATATTAAAAAGGAGTCACCTTCATTTTCATAATACTGCTAGTTTTCCTAGATATAAACTGTGTGTGATTGGGTGGACTAAGCCCAAAGGCCCCCTGCTGGAGGCCTCAGGGTTCTGCCATACCCATCCCAGGAAAGAAGCAGTGGAGAGGTCCTCCAAGCAGGCTAGAATGGCTGCAGGGCAGGAGTTGGCAACGTGTCCATAAACAGACACAAATGTCTGTGGTAAAAATGTTTAGGTCCGTGGGGGTGCTCACCTTGGGCGGCTCCCCGTCCCTGCAGTTGCTAGCAGAGGCATGGCCAGGCGGCTCTGCAGGCAAGCTGCCTCCATCCCCACACCCTAGGTGCTGAAGCCACAGCTTCCAGCCCATTGGCCGGGAACTGTAGCCAATGGGAGCTGCGGGGGGTGGCGCCTGCAGACGGAGGCAGGAGCCCCCTCCTGCGTCCCGCCAATGTCCATCACTAAGTCAGGTAATTTTGTCAAGTGTCCATTGTGTAACATGGTGGTACTGACCCCTGCTGCAGGGAAAGCAGCCAATCAGGGCCCAAGAGGGCTATATAAAAGGAGCTTCAGACATGGACAGTCTGCTGGCAGGGACCATGGATGCCTGCAGAGCTGCCTGGCTGCGTGCACCTCCACCAGCAACAACAGGGACAGGGAGCCAGCCAAGCTGAGCTTCCCTGCAAGCAGCTCCCCATCCCTGCTGTTGCTGGTGGAGGCACGGCCAGGCGGCTCTGCACTCTGCCTCTATCCCCCCTCCCTGAGCTCTGACTCCTCAGCTCCCAGCCCATTGGCCAGGAACCATGGCCAATGGGAGCTGTGAGGGCGACGCCTGCGGACAGGGCAGCCTGCAGAGCCACCTGGCTGAGCTTCTGCATAGGAGCCGGAACCTGCTGCTGCTTCCAGGAGCTGCTTGAGGTAATCGCTGGACGGAGCCTGCACACACATACACCCTGTGCCCCAGCCTCCTGCTCCAGCCCTGATTCCCCTCCTGCCCTCCAAACCCCTTGGTCCCAGCCCGGAGCAACCTCCTACACCCCAAACCCCTCATCCCCAGCCCCACCTCAGAGCCTGCACCCCTAGCTGGAGCCCTCACACACCCCCACAACCCAACCCCCTGCTCCAGCCTGGAACCCCCTCCTGCACTCTGAACCCCTCATTTCTTGCCCCACCCCATAACCCCAACCACCTCCCACAGTCCAACCCCCTGCCTCAGCCCGGAGCCCCCTCCTGCGCCCCGCCAATGTCCATCACTAAGTCAGGTAATTTTGTCAAGTGTCCATTGTGCAACATGGTGGTACTGACCCCTGCTGCAGGGAAAGCAGCCAATCAGGGCCCAAGAGGGCTATATAAAAGGAGCTTCAGACATGGACAGTCTGCTGGCAGGGACCGGGGAGCAAGATGCTTCTGGCTGGCTGCTAGGACTTAGCCAAAGACAGTTTGCTAGCAGAGACCAGGGGAGCAATGAAGGAGCTCTTGTCTGGCTGCTACTGAGAAGGGAGTGAGCCCAGGGAGGGCCACAGGAAGATAGTGTCTCCAGGGAAGAAGCCCTGGGGATACGGCCCGATACCAGGGCTGGGACTACTTAAAGACTCAGCTCAGAGAGGGCTAGAGAAACACCACCAGAGGGGTACTGAGATAGACCCTAGTGGACTGTATACCCTGGAAGGGGGTTGTTCTGGTTCACATACAGATAGCGTGTGTGGCTCAGTCAGAGGGCTGAGTCACTGAAAGCCCGCCTGAGAACCACTGAAAGGGGTCTCCAGATCTAAAGAACACAGACACGCCCAACCAGAAGGGGGCAGTTGCGAGAGGTAGGTGCCAACCCCGTTACACTGTGTAAATACAACACTGAGGATGTAGTGCACAGTTCGTATCAAAGAACTGGGAAATGCAAGAGTTATGATTCTAACAGTAACATCAAAATACTGCATTGTACATACAATACACACACACACACACCCAACAAGCTACACAAAGTAGTACATGGCCTGATTTCAGAAATGACGAGCAGTCATCGCTCCCATTTTTTTCAAGGGAAACTCGGATTGCTCAGCACCTCTCAAGAGCAGGCCACAAGAACTAAGAAATGAATTCAAAAGCTTTAATAAGTGTTACAATTTATGAAAAACCATGCATGAAGTAAAAATGGTGTAATAGTTTTTAGGAAGTATTTTGCAATTCCCTAACCTGTCCTTCCACTGGAAACGACTTCCTAAAGTAAGGAAAGAAAATTCACCCACCAGAATTATATTCCTTTTTGGATAACATATCATGGAATGGAAAGATTAAAGGCTGGAGATTTAATAAAAGATGCATTTAACTCTACTGTAGCTTGAGTCTGGATTTTTGGGGCCCTAAATACCAATTTTATAGATTAATTTTGAATTAGTGGTCAGTAGCAGTTATTTGTGAATTCTGATGCTAGAGGGTTATGAGTAGAGCTCTAAGCAGGGTGTCCAGAGCTGTAGCTCAAAGCATTAATTCTGATAATCAACTTTGCAGCATGGATTATGGTTCAGAACGAGAATATTGCATAAATAGTTGTGGCACCAATTCTCACTGAGAGTACGCAGTGTAGAGGTTTATTGCACTGAGTCTTACCCAAAGCCCACTGATGTCAAAGGAAAGCCCCCTTTGACTTCAGTGGGCATTAGAATAGGCCCCAAATTAGGAAGAGACCACACTCTACATTGACATCAACAGTCATTGAATATTTCGGGGCCTCTAGGGTCTCAGCACAACTTTTTATTAAACATCAGGGGCTAAGGGAGGGTGCCAACTCTCCAGCTCCTTGCAAAGAAATAGTCTAGCACGTGAACCATCTCTGCATACAAGTGAAAACAGGGGAAGCAGTTTACCACATTATTTATACTTTACCATACTGGATAGTGCAGGATCCTGTCCTGCTTCCACTGACGTCAACGGGAGCAGGAGCAGGCCCCAAATTAGTGTATAAATGTGTTTTTAAAAAGTGTCAGCTAGTAATTTTGTGTAGACTAAACATATGACAAACTCTAGGAAATGCATCTACTTGCACAGACAACATTGTAAAGCATGTAATGGCAACCACTGGACATCAAAATATGTCCTCTGCAGAAATGTCTCTAGTATCTACTGTGTGATGTACGTACCCATCAGTTTCAGCCAGGTTCATACTCGGCATGCCTAAGCAGTGTCTCTGCTGCTGCCGCCCATACTACCATAGTCACACTGCTGTTTATACTTGCACTAGCTTGATGACAGCCATGTGCATGCAAGAAGGGGAATCACACCCCTAGCTCATAATGTAGACATAGCCTCACACAGCTAATGAAATAAAGGCTGTAGTGCAGAACATGGTAAGGAACACCATTACATTTACTGGTCAGCTTTTTCAAGGGATTGTCTTACTTTGGATCTACTGTCACCAAAATACATTTAGTCATGTGTACAAATAAGGTTAGTGTCACACCCTATCCTTAACATCACACACACAATGGGTTATAGTCCAAACTTGCTTCCTTTCTAGGATGTGCCTCTATTTTTACCTTATTCAACAAAGCTTTCAGGCAGGACTGTACTTAAACTGTAGCCTTGGCTCCCTCTTAATTTGTCTGTTCCTAGGATTTTCACCCTGCAGGAGCTCTTGTTACTCACTTTAGGTGACATGCCTCAGAGAAACTTTCAGCTTTTTAGACTTTTTAGTTGGACTTAAGAGAGCACGCTGGTCTGGATGGCAGGGTGAGTCAGAAGAATAGCTCTGCATCTCACATAGGTTATGCAAGACTAGGGCCATTTCTGCACTTACCAGGGATCGACGCTGCTGCGATCGATGCAGCGGGGGTCGATTTAGTGGGTCTAGCTCTCCAGTTGACTCGAACTCCACCAAAGCTAGAAGATTAAGGTAAGTCAACAGGAGAGCGTCTCCCGTCAACGCAGTGCAGTATATACACCGCAGTAAGTCGACCTAAGCTACATCGACTCCAGATATGTTATTCACATAGCTGGAGTAGCATAATTTAGGTTGACTTACTCTGGTAGTGTAGACAAGGGCAAACACCTGGTCACAATGTGCCGTTAATTGTGCTCCCAGGTCAATTTGGGGATTTTCCGCTAAGACAGTGAGTTTCCTGTATATTGCATCACTTCAGTTGCACTGAATTCCTGTACATCTGGAAGATCTGCATTTTTTATGCTTCTGCTGCGCCCTGCCATAAAGCTCTCCATATACTAGAACTGCCTTTCAGGACCTATGTTTAGGGCAAGGAAAAGGTGGTAGCTTTTTAAACGACTGCCTTAACCACATGTACACTTTTGGTTAAAATGATAGAAGTTATAAATTTTAATTTTAAATTTATTAGACTGAAAACCCTGAACCTCAAAGTAATGAATGTTTCTGCTGAAATACTGGTAAGCTAGGATGACCCACTGTGTGCATTCACCTGAACGAACTGAAAATCATGTATAGACTTGCATGGCAGTCATGCCCTTTCCTTTCAACATATGTATGTTTAGCTGGGATGATGCCATAAAAGGAATCAGTGCAAGATTAAACCTTTTTCGCAGACCTTCCACCTTCCAGTCTACATAAACCAGACACCTTTCAAAGTTCAGTAGGTCTGAGATAGAATCATGTCAGCTGCTCCTACCAAACTCCCCATACTGTATATCACCACTGAACACATCTACCTCAGTCACCTCAAATTATATCCAGTAATATTCCTCTTTCACAAGAGACAGGGTCAATTGCAAAAAAAATCTGGTGCCTTGAAGGTTTACAAATCTGGGCTTTCACATGAAACTCAAATACACACACTGAAAACACTCCTACAGCGTGTGACTCAGATGAAAAATGAATCTTTAAATCCTTAACCATTAAACAGTGAGCAGCTATAAGCAAATGTTATAAAAACACAAACTCTTCACAAGGCCCAAAAATATATTCTTTCCTCTTAAATGGAAAACGAGAGCCATGTCCTGCTATTGATTTACACATAGAGGGTGCAATGACTCTCTTGGTCAGGACCCAGGCACCAATCTGAGCTGTGGAGTGAAACTACTCACTGGAGAAGAGAACTGGAGTTTCCCACTTGGAGCATCTGCCTGTGTGGAAGATGTGAATGTAGCCCGAGAGACCTGTCTTTAAAGGACAAGTCTGTCTGCCCACGTCTGCCTGCCTGTGGGGTTTGGTCAGCCTGAGGGACAGCAGCCTGTGCTGATGTAGGAGTACAGATTAGGTGTCTAACTGAGCTGGGAGAGGAGCAGGAACTGGGATGGGGAGGGAAGCTCTTTTCCCATAAGCAGGAAGAGGGATAGGGACAAGTGCTAATGACCAATGTCAGAGTGGGGGCTGCAGGAAAAGAGTGCTGAGTAGTGGGAGCAACAGGACAGGATGGAAGCAGGGTGGGAATGTTTTGGGAAGGGGGCAATTTGATGCCTTGAGGGAGAAGGGCCTGCTGTTCAGACTACTGTGGATCCAGCAGCCACACAGCCAGTTTAAATTATAATAGGTTGGTCTTTACACTGCAGGATCCATCCCACAGAACTCAAGACACTGAGGACAGCAGAGGCTGCCTTATCCCACAGCCCAGAGAAGGGGAAGCAGAGACCAAGGCAGCAGAGGGCAAGCAGAGTGTCAATGGCACACATGACATTGTTACTCCCAGAGGAATTCTGCATCACTGCGCAATGCAGAATTTTGCAGAAATTAACATTGTACTTGCAGAATTTCCTTTCCCCCACAGAAATGGGCTGCAGTACTACTGGCCATCACTAGGGGCCGCTGGACCCAGCAGAGCTCAGCTCGCTCATAAAAGACACTGGGGGGGGGGGGAAGAGGGAGGGAGCTAAAGGGTTCCTTGCTACAGTTCCCAGCAAGCCCTGAGGGAAGGAGAGGGTGGTGCACAGGAAACTCCATGCAAGCCTGGGACCAAGCATCAGGCTTTCTTCCTCTGGATCCCTGGGATGGGGGGGGGGGGGGAGGAGCAGGGGGCATGGCTAGGCTCTGGGGGGGAAGAGGTGAGTATCTGGGCTAGGGGAAACCCACAGCTGGGCTCTGGGGAGAGGGGGTTTGAGTGTATTAGCTGGGGGGCCCCCCAGCTGGGCTCAGGGGTGGGAGGGGGCAGAGAAACAGGAACTGGGTTGTCGTAGGGGTTTCTTTAACTCTCTACTCCTGGGGGGAAATTTGTGTGTGTCTGTATTGTTACAGACATACTTCCTGACAGGTATTTGAAATAAATTACCAAAATAATTGAAACTGGTGTGATTATGTGGTGTTATTTTGACAAATAAAATTTGCAGAATTTTAAAATATTGTGCACAGAATTTAATTTTTTGGCACAGAATGCCCCCAGGAGTAACATGACCACAAGCTATCTTCCCTCTGAGTATCTTCTGCTCTCTGCCACTCTTCTATGCAGAAGAGGGGACCAGCAGGATTTCACCCAGCTGATACTGAGAGCTGCTTATTATGCTTCCTCCTGCAGCAAAGTGTGCCTGAGGTATCACAGCTAGCAGCACTGTGATGTCAAAAGTGCAGCACTATGGTTTTGCTGAGGAGTCAAATAGAGCAGGGGTCTGCGAGTAGAAATCAGTTTTTAAAAACACAAACTCTGTTTGCCATTTACAAAGCTTCAAGCAAAGAAATCAGAAAACATGAAAGTTAAGAGGGGTTTATTATATTTAAGTCAAATATGCCTGAAGTTTCTCCAGCAGAAGAGTCCTCAATTAATAAGAAATCCACTCTTTATTTTGCCAACCAATCTTGACTTAGAGCTTGATCCTGCTCACACTCAAATCAATGGCAGTTCTGTCCCTGGCTTCAGGGTGAGCTGGACCAAGCCATGATACTGCATCTAGTTCAAGTAATTTGTACCAGTAAACACAAAACGCAGCATTGCTAGGAATATCTGTTTTTGTTAGGTAATGCAACACTCTGGAAAGAATGCAAAGACGTGCAGTAGAGCCTTCGCCTGAACAATTAGTTTTATGGAGATGATACATATAATGGAATTATTATAAACAGTGCTTGCTCAAACCACTTATAGTTAAGGCTGTGTCAGGCACACTTTCTATTTCAGAATATCTTCAAGGGTTTAAGCATATGGCATTAAAAATAACTCCCCTCAGCTAAAATCAGCACTAAGCATGGTAACGTATTGGTTCCACAATGTACAAAATAGCAATATTTTAACTATTAGTTTGGTAGATTATTTTGCACCTGAAAAAAACAGGAAAGAAGTTAGTGATTTTGTTTCCAATATTTTTTGCACAGCACATTTGAAAAATAGCCTGCCTGGTCATGAATGCATGTCTTAGAGCATCCTAAAAAATGCTTTCCTAGATAGTTCACAACAAATAGCCTTTTAAGCTAAAATTTTAATTGCTGATTTGAAGGGGTGTTTCACCATGCAGAACAATATGCTCACTACAACATGCTGATGTGTACTTCCTATGACATCAGTTGGGGGCTGAGGGTGCACCCAATGAAGTTAATGCCCAACTTACTGTCGATTTCAATGGGAGCAGGATCTGTTTTACTTAAGTGATTAGTGAAGCAAACGTGAAATGATACTTTTTACAATTATTGTGCAGCCTTCCTGAAACTTCAGGAATAGTTCTGTGCTGTACCAGACAAATATGATCCACAGTTGTGTCATCGTTACAGTTCAAACTGACAGCAGTAGGACCATATCTTATGAGTGATCTTAGCTACAGAAGATTAAGGCTATATATATTCATTGCCTTCCCTTCCCCACCCCAATGCTTTTTTAGTGCTAGAAACAAAGTGGCTGGTGCTTTCCCCACTCCGAGAGAATGCATATTTGAAAGCATCCTAAAAAATTATTTCCAAGCCAGTCCATAACATTTTAACTTATGAAGTTATTCGTTAATTGCTGATGTGAAGGAGTGCAGTACAATTTGCACAGAAATGTGCAGTACTATTTGCTGTGTGTTTTAAAGAAAAGGTGAGATGCTAAAACAATCAATGGGACTAGACAGAAACAGGAGAAGATTCACCCTGACACAAGAGACAGAAATTTAAACACATTTTATATGTCCCTTTTTTCTGGGCCTTGGCCCTGATCCTACAGGCTGCACTTGTGCACATGCCTACCTAATTACCTATTTTATATGGTTCTTGTTACCACAGTATATGAGCGCCTCACAATCATTAATGGATTTTTATCCTCATAAAACCCCTGAGGTTTATTAACACTTACAGAGGTGGAATTGAGGTACCAGGCAGATGAAGTGATTTACCCAGTGTCACACGGGAAGCATGTGGTAGAGACGGTTACTGAACCCAGATCTCCTGAGTCCCAGTCCCATCCCCTATCCACTTCAAATTATGATCTCCTTTGGCAGTAATATGCCCAGTGCCAGCTGAGGACTGGTGGTGGGAGGGCAACTGTGCCCCTTCTCCCAAGTCTTGTAGCAAGCAATCAGTGTGAGCTGTGAAGAATCTGGCCCTATATATTTTGCTGTGTACTACACAACAGACAGGAAGCATCAAAAACTAAGCATCATAATTTCAGGATTAAGCACATTCTGACGTATTTAGTTTTTGTGATGTGAAGTTTTTGTGATGTCATATATATGTGAATATAAATGACAAGCCTTTTCAGTGCGTGTTTATTTGTGTGTGGCTTCCCAGAACAAAACGTGTAACTATGGCTTGGGCAGAAAGGTTTGGATAATTGCCTATTATGAGTGTTTTTTAAAAGCAGCACTTATTTACAGTCTACTGCACAATTAAGCATCTAGTCAAGACCATGTTTGGCACATATTTGAGAATCCTGCAATGGCAATTTTCTCCTTCCAAATGGGAGGGTTTTCTAAGTTGAGCTTCATTTCATAAATGTTCCACAGAAAACAAGACTTCACGCTGCTCCCTCAGAAAGAGTCCCATGGACTTTCATCGGAGCAGGATTGGATCCAGCATTTCATGCCATCTCTCCCAACATGTTGTAACGTGAAAGAGATATGGGAACGTAACAGAGGAGGAAATGCTCTAACAATGGATGAGTGAGTCTTTGAGAAAACATGAACTTTCACATCAATAAGACATTATTCTTTGCTTTAACCACTAGTCCACGGGTGTCCTGACAAAGCTCTGTGTTGTTAGGCTTACTTAGAGTTTCTAAAGCACTTTGATGAAAGATGTTGTACACAGAAGTGCTAAATATTATTTTGTCATTTTCGTCATGATCACCAGGTGAATTTGCCGAAAAACGCCAAGACAAATCAGTAGCCAAGTAACTCCTGCAGGTACTGTGAGCTGCACAGTAGGATACCTACACCCTTGTGGTTCTTAGTGCTGGATCAGGGTGTTAGGGTGTTACTTTGGGAGTTCAGTGAGTAAAGAAAGCAGCAGCATTCCTGATGGTTTTTACCCCAACATGTACAGAGAAGACTTGGCTTACAAGGATGACAAAAGATTACAATGGTTCAGAAATTTTCAGATGGATACAAGGGAAGTTAAACATTTAAATCTTAACTTCGTTTCTAATCTGACATGATTTTATAGATAAATATTGCTTGATTTTTGGTTAAACATTAAACAGAGATAAAGTGAGCTGCAGGAGCATAATGGTGGAATCAGAGGATTCTTTATTTTGCAGTCATTCATTCTCAAATATCTAAATTCTTCCCCCTATTTATCTGAAAGGCTGGCTACCCCATCTGCATGCCTATCCCCTAGAAAGGACAGCAGTTTGTATCTGCAGCTTACAATGATGCTGTTTTCTACCCAGCCAATGAGATGATGATAAAAGTAGCCAGCTGCTTGCAACACAGGGTGTTTAAAGATAAATGCAATACCTTCGTGTTGCATGCTCTCCCTCGCTGGCCGGAAAAAAAAGCAGCACAGACCTGTCTAGAGCTTCACTGAGACAACAATGTAGTTTTCCTCGCTCCCTTTCAAACCAGTGGTTCAGTTCATTTAGACCTCTTGTATTTTTTTAAACTGATGTTACCCATCTGAGTAAGTGGGGAAAATATATTAAAAGTGACTGTGAGCAGATGCCGAGTAGATTCTGGTGAAAAAGATCTCCCTCTGAAGAGTTACTATGTGTGTGCATGACATTAAGGAGTTGGAAGCTTTGTCACCATGCCATTTATAGCACAGTGTTATGATTTTTCAAAGCTCAAACACAAATCATCCACACATTATTAGGACGGCAACAGTGTATTAATTACTGATTAACCTAAACTAGGAAGGGATGAATTAATTTTAACAACAGTTTTGGGGCAATATAATATTTGCCACAGATGACAAAAGCACTGTATTCTAGAAATTCCCTTGAAGGACTAATAGTAGATCTGAAAATCAGGTGCTATTTAGGTATAATTCCATATAAGCATAATCCATGGTATTTACGACAAATGGTCCTTTAACACTACAACCTTCCACTTGGTGCTTCCACTAGGACCAGAGATGCTAGTGGAAATCAGACTGCCAGACTCTGTAAACAATGCCCTTGGGCGCAGCATAAGAAAGATGACTGTTCTTAGTTTGTAAACTTCTTGTGCTGGAGACACATGCCTCCTCCGTAGCATTGCTATCTGAGAATTATATAGTACAAACAGAAACTGTCTTCTTTACAACAAAGCTATTCCTTCTTAATAGCTGCTACAAGACAAATGCACTAAATACCATTATATGTGCAGGATGGTTATGAAAGAAGCTATTCATTGTTGGACAGATAAGATATATCTCTACCAGCTACTAAAGCAGGATGCTCAGGGTCATCTTGTTTTCCTTAGCATTCTTAAGTGCTTACTGCAAAGCTTGTATCTGCAACTTTTAAAATCCTGGGAGCAGATTTATATTTGAAAACTGAGGAGTCCAGTTAAACAAAACATAAATCTGGCTTTTGCACTGCTACAGCCATTGCAGAGTCATGGAACCACCGCCCACACCCCTCAAGCCTCAAAACCAAATGTTCCTGTGCTGTCTTTTATGGCATCAGACCCGGACAAAGTCTTTACTAAATCAGCCCCAAAGAAATGGAAAACCTTATTCATAGATTTTTAAGTCTAGAAGGGACCATTGGATCACCTACTCTGACTTCCTATATAATACAGACCACAAAATTTCCTCCAGTTACTCCTGTATTGATCCCCATAATTTTCATTTGACTAAAGCATATCTTATAGGAGACGCCAGTCTGAATCTGAAGTCTTCAAGAAGATAAAGAATCTACCACTTCCCTCCATAGTTTCTTCTAATGGTTAATCACCCTCGCTGTTAAAAATTTGTGCCTTATTTCTCATTTGAATTTATCTGGCTTTAACTGACAGCTTCTTATCAGCTGGTTATAATTTAATTACTGATGAATATAAGATGACTGAGCTATTAAAACAGAATGGATATTTTCAATGTTCTTTTAGAAAAAACAGTTGTTGATTAAGTGACACAAACTGGGTAATACAGGGGACTCGATGAAATTCTGAGGCTTTTTGTTTCTGGGTCACTAGATAAAATCTGGCCCCAGTCTGTAGGAACTAAAAGTTGTTAAAAATTGATGGGATTAGTGGAGTATTTGAAATGAGTTAGAGATCTCGGACTGGATTCCCCACTCTGCGAAGGCCACTTTGCATTGTGTAAGGAGATAACTGGAGATAACTGGCAATCTCAGCCAGTGGAAAGCTGCAGAAAGTGATTCCAATGCCTGCACCAACTGAAATCTCCCTTCCCCAGTGGAAAAAGGGTTGCACTAGGGGCAGGAGAGCTGAGCTATATCGTCCACTGGGTGTAAGGTCACCTCAGCACAGCACCTTTGCAGCCCAGACCACGCTGGGATGGGCAGCCCTGACTCAGAGAGCTGCAACTGGTTCCCTACAGTGCCCCCAGACCCCTTCACTCCCTCCATACACAGCTTCTCCACCCACTTCCTAATTACACCGCAAAAGCACCATCACTGCTTGGCCCCTGAACAGTGAAATTACAGAGGCAGAGATCCCAATGAGCCGAGTCTCTTTTTCTCATCCCCAGAAGTGGAACCGGGCCCAGGTACATTGGTGGGATAGAGGGTGCTGATAGTACCGACACCCTCTGTCAGTCCCTTGTGGCCAAGTGGATGCAGTGTCGCCAGCTCTCCTGATTTCTCCACGTGTCCAGCTAGAGCTGGATTCATCTGGCCAGGATGCCAGCAGCTCCAGCACTCCTGTGAATTTCAACCCTGTGGGGGGAGGGGGGGGCGGGGGGAAGAGAACCCGCTCTGATTGGCTGCCTTCCTCACCTGCCCAGGGCCGAGCGACCAATGATGGCTGCTGTTGGAGATATGCAGAGTTCTCCACTCCTACTGCTCAAGAACCCAATGGACTTATGGGGTAGAATAAGGGAGACACCAGTCTCACAGGAGGGGAAGGGGAAGCAGAAAGAGCTGAGCAGCTCAGGCAGCCTTGCTCCATCCTCCCTTCCTGTGAACAGTGGGTCAATCAGCTCTGTTCCTCCCTCCCTGCAACACTCAGCTTGGGAAGGGGTGAACATGGTGCAGCACCCCCATGCCACCCAGGGGCTTAGTGAAGAACCTCAGAAACTGCAGCAGAAGGAGAACTGATGTGGGAATTGGGCAAATGTGGTGCTGGGTGGGAGGGCAGACAGGCAGATGTAAGGGTTGAAGCACCTGCAGCTGAGGCTAAAATCACCTTACCCAGCAAGATTTGGCAACCCTAACTGTCACACACACACTCGGGATGGATAAGAGGAATTTAAAAATCAGATGACAGACCAACACACCATACAGTAGAACCTTAAAGATACGAACACCAGAGTTATGGACTTCCCGGTTAACCGAACACCCTGTGAAACTGGAAGTCCTCAATCAGGCAGCAGCGCAGACCAAACAAAAAAAAAGTGAATACTGTACTGCCTCAGGGCTTCAGCCACAGGAGGTTGGGGCTGCAGCCACAGGGTGAGCAGGGATCAGGGCTCCGGGCAGAAGGGCAGCTCGGGTCTTCTGAGCCTCAGGAGTACCAGGACTCAAGGGTTTAGACTGGGGGGCAGCACTGGGGCTCCAGCCCTGTGGCTCCGTTCCCAGCTTCAGCCCCACGGGGGGTGCTGAGGCTCAGGACTTTAGCTACGAGGGGAGCACTGGTTTCAGCCCCAGTACTCTCTCCGTAGCTAAAGCCCCAAGCCCTGCCCCCAGCTGAAACTGGGAGTGGAGCCACAGGGCTGAAGCCCCAATCCCTGGTGCCCCACACGGGGAAGAAGCCAGGAGTGGAGCCGCAGGGCTGAAGCCCCAGTGCTCTCCCGCAGGTCTAAAGTGCCGAGCCCCAGGGCTCCCACAGGGCAGAATCCCTAAGCCCCCTGCCAGGAACCATGGTGGCCCCTAGGGTCAGTAGCCCCCCGCCTAGAGTCCTGCCCACCCCCACACCTGCAGCTCCAACTCCTCCATGGCTGAAGTCCGTAACGTCTTGTTCACAGTTCCAGACCATTTCAGAGTTACAGACAACAGAACAATACACCCATAATAGGAGTACTTGAAGATGTTCAACATTGCAAACTTTAATTATCTCTCTATTCAAAGTGATAAGAGAAAGAAACTAAAGTGTCCATCCAGGGCTCTACATGACTATAACAGTACCATAAAAATACAACAAAAAACCCAGCAGCTTTCCCAAAAAGGAACAACCAATCAGCAAACATTCCCTCAACATGCACTCCAGCACCAGCCCCTATCACAACTCCCCCTGTCCAAAAGCTTGGGTAAGAAGATGGGCCAACCTGTGTCCGGAAAGTCAGAAAAACTGAGCTTTTACAGATTAACAGCAGGGAAATTAATCCAAGGTTGAGCACCCCCATGGACAGCTCTCTCTCTCTCTGATACAGAGGGAAGTTCCAGTTGAAACACACCTGTGGGCTATAGCTGTAGCAATATGGCACAGTGAGATAGGCAGGTCTCAAGCAATTTTAGAGTTTCATTGGTCAAATCCTACACCTACAGGTTAAATACCCATGAAACTTACTCTCTGGCTGGGATTTTCTAATTCAATGCGATTTAGGCACCTAACTCTAGACTCCTTTGCAACTCCCTGTTTTTATTATTTTAATCCAGGCAAATGCTCTGGTAATGTTGCTGTGAATTTTATCAAACCTTCTCCTTCCAGAGACCTTTCTGTATTTTTTTAACTACAGATAAAAAAAAACAAAAAAACCCAAAACAAAACACATTTTGTAGCATTCTGCCTACAACCAAATTGTCTAACCAGCTACCAGATGAAGAGACATTTGGTCTACAACTTGATTGGCCCTATGCTTCATAATTTTTCATGGTGTGACATCTTCTATCACCTAAGTGGGTGAGCAAGCACTAGCACGTCAATATCCAAGAGATTTTAAGTTATTTTTGACAGGCACGCGGATCCTTATACATAATTTTCAATATTGTCTTACCTAAGACGGTCATGACTGTCTTCATAAGCTTCACTGGTGTCCTTCTACGGCTGATGGATCCACTAGTGTGTGGAGATAAGACATTAGTTTTCCTCTGGACGTACATGTAGATTCTTAGGTAAACCACCACCATAATGAAAAAAACAACTAGATTGGAGACAGTCCAGAATATCAGATAACTTCTGCTATAAATAGGAGCCAGGGAAGAACAGGTTGAGATATTGCAAAGGCAGTTCCAACCCAAAGTAGGCACAGCCCCCATAAAAATAGCAATGGCCCAGATCAATAAAATTAAAAAAGTGACTCTTTTCTTTGTGAGGTTACTGTGAACCCTCATCCGCACTACTGACATGTGTCGCTCCACAGCTATCACAAATAAATTAACCAGAGAAGCTGTCAGGCTGGTGTCCAGAAGCCCCTGACGCAAAAACCATCGGTTAACAGTTAGCGTTTTGGACACAGGGCCAGTGTTGAACATCAAATATACGTAGGCAATGCCAGCAAAAAAGTCTGCAGCAGCTAGATTGGCCAGCAGATAGTAGAAGGGGAAGTGAAATCTTTTGTTTTTGACCACAGCTGCTATGACCAGTGAATTTGAAATAAAAATAAACAGGCAGAAGAAGGTCCCAAAACACAAAACAATAACAAGGTTTGTCCCTGACCACTCATCTACTGTGTCAGCGTTGCTCATGTTATAAAAAAAGTCCATACGTTTATCATAGTGGCATTCGTTCATCCTGGATCAGGGCCTTACATCCTAAGGGGGAAAAAAAAACATGGATTAAATTTCATACCTTGTCTTTGCTTGAAGCACTACGCTACAAATACTTTGAGTGTAAATGTTCCTGGAGAATAATTTTCACATCAGGTAGAACTAGTGTAAAAGGAAATCCTACCTGAAGGAAAAACAGCTCTAATATAGTCCCTCTCATTAGGCCCCAATTAAAAAAAATTTAATCACATGCTTAACTTGATCTTGATGTTAAATGGGACTTAAGTAGAAGCTTAAAGTTAAGCAAGTGCTAAAGTGCTTTGCTGAATCAGGTGAGAAACATTAAATAGTCAACTCTTTTGCAGATGATGACGCTGAAGCTCAGAGTTTAAGTGATTTGCTTGAAAATATGCGGAGAGCTACAAACAGAACCCTGGTCTTCTTACTTCCAGTCCTATGTTTGAACCACAAGCCCATCGTTTCTCCCAATACCCAGCTAAGACAGCAAAACACAGAAATCCTGCATCTTTTCCAGTTTACTAACCTAGCAACATAAAGCTTTTATTTGTGAAGTATTTTCCTGTTTTTGAACCATGTTAATAGATATAATCTGTAAACACACTATTTAAGGCATATATTCTCAATGCATACACATAACTCCTATCAGTAATAAATTAGTTTAAATGAATGGATTTAAAGGCGAATATTTGTTATGTTACATTTTAAAATAACTAGATCCAAGGGTGCAGAGGATACAAAACTGGTGGGGGAGGGGGCTTTGGTTTGTGAAAATAAAAGTGAAGGGTTGGCCATGGGTTCTGGATTGATAGCCCTGTAGAATAAAGTCTCCTATTCATCCACAAGAAAGGTGAAGCATAGGCAGCAGCGGCATGAGATTTCACACACTGTGTCAACGCTATTTTGGACAGATCGCTACTCAAGATGAGGAGAGGGATAGTTCATTCTCCCTATTACTTCTCACTTTGACCTGTCTGGGTTGACTATCAACATCAGCCAGGATAGTGTTATTGTGATGTGTTCACTAGGAACTGTACTGAGATCCAACGGATTTAATGCAGAAGATTAAACAGCCATCAGATGGTATTGACTTTCAATAATCTTGGCACAAAAAGTGGGAGTGTGCTAGTAAAATCTGCAGAGGACACAGAGTTAGAAGGTATTGCCAATACGGAGGAGGAGTGGAATTTCATACAAGAAGATTTGGATGACCTTGAAAACTGGAACAACAGAAATGGGATGAAATTTAATAGTGCAAAGTGTAAGGTCATGCACCTAGGGCAGGGGTGGGCAAACTATGGCCCGCGGGCCCCATCAGACTTTTTAATCCGGCCCTCAAGCTCCCACTGGGGAGCAGGGTTGGGGGCTTGCCCCGTTCCTGCACTCCAGCTGGGGAGTGGGGTTGGGGGCTCCACACAGCTCCTGAGAAACAGCCAGCATGTCTCCACTCCGGTTCCCACGTATGGGGCAGCCAGGGGGCTCCACATCCTGCCCCCGCCCCAACTGCCAGCTCTGCAGCTCCCATTGGCCAGGAACTGCGACCAATGGGAGCTGCAGGGGCAGCGCGCAGAGCCGCCTGGCCACACCTCCATGTAGGAGCCGGAGAGGGGCATGCCACTGCTTCCGGGAGCTGCTTGAGGTAAGCACCACCCGAAGCCTGCACCCCTGACCTCCTCCCATGCCCCAACCCCTTGCCCCAGCTCCGATCCCCCTCCTGCCCTCCGAAACCCTCAGTCCCAGCCTGGAGCACCCTCCTGCACCCAAAACCCCTCATCTGCAGCCCCACCGCAGAGCTCGCAACCCCAGCCAGAACCTTCACCCCTCCGACCCAACCCCCTACCCCAGACCAGAGCCCCTCCCCTGCACCCCAACCTCAGCCCCCTTCTGCACCCACCCTGAACCCCTCATTTCCAGCCCCACCCTGAAACCCACACCCCCAGTCCAGAGCCCATACCCCTCAGCCTCCTCCCAAATGCCAAACCCCTCTGCTCCACCCCAAGCCCACAGCCCCCTCCTGCACTCCAAACCCCTCATCCCTGGCCCCACCCCATAGCCCGCACATCCAGCCAGAGGAGCCCTCACCCTCTCCTGCATCCCCCAATTTCGTGAACATTCATGGCTCACCATACAATTTCAATACCCAGATGTGGCCCTCAGGCCAAAAAGTTTGCCCAACCCTGACCTAGGATCTAACAACAAGACTTTATGCTATACGCTGGGGATGTATCAGTTGGAAGTGACAGAGAAGGAGAAAGACCTGGGTGTATTGGTCAATCACAGGATGACTATGAGTCACCAACATGATGCTCATAGTCATGAAAAAAGTTAATGATAGGATGCATCAGTTGAGGTATTTCCAGTAGGGATAGGGAAGTGGTATTTCCATTATACAAGGCACTGGAGAGTTCTCATCTGGAATAGTGTGTGCCATTCTGGTTTCCCATATTTAAGAAAGATTAATTCAAACTGGAACAGGTGCAGAGGAGGGCTAATAGGATGAACAGAGGAATGGAAAATATGCATCCGATGAAGTGAGCTGTAGCTCACGAAAGCTCATGCTCAAATAAACTGGTTAGTCTCTAAGGTGCCACAAGTACTCCTTTTCTTTTTTCTTTTTACGAATACAGACTAACACGGCTGTTACTCTGATCCCTTATGAGAGGAGACTCACAGACTTTGCTTGCTTAGCCTAACAAAACAAAGACTGAAGGAAGATATGACTGCTCTCGATAAATACATTAGAGGGATAAATGCTGGGGAGGGATGGGAGTTATTTAAGGGCCAATGTTAGCCTAAAAAAGAACAGTTACTCACCTTCTCGCAACTGTTGTTCTTTGAGATATGTTGCTCTCATCAATTCCAATTAGGCGTGCGCATGCCGAGTCATTGGAAAGTTTTCCCCCTAGCAGCACTCATTAGGTGGGCTGTGGAGCCCCCTGGAGTGGCGCCTCCATAGCACTCTATATATGACCCTGCAGTCCCGGTGCCTCCTCAGCTCCTTCTTGCTGGCTACTCCGACAGAGGGGAAGGTGGGTGGGTATTGGAATGGACATGAGCAACACATCTCGAAGAACAACACTTATGAGAAGGTGAGTAACCATTCTCTCTTCAAGTGATTGCTCATATTGATTCCAATTAGGTGACTCCCAAGCCTTACCTAGGCTGTGGGGTCAGAGTTATGGAATTGCTGACTGGAGCACCGCTCTGCTGAAAGCTGCATCATTTCTGGCATGCTGATGTAATGAGAGGTGTACTAATGCACCTAGGACAAAGTTGCTGCCCTGCAGATTTCTTGGATTGGGACTTGGGCCAGGAATGCCACCGATGAGGCCTGTGCCCGTGTAGAGTGTGCCGTAAGTGTCGGAGCTGGGATTTTGGCTAACTCATAGCACGTGCAGATGCAGGATGTGATCCAGGAAAATATTCTTTGCGATTATACTGGGAGCCCTTTCATCCGGGCTGCCACCACTACGAATAGCGGGTTTGACTTTCTGAACGACTAAGTGCACTCAGTGTAGAAGGCCAGTGCCCACCGAAATCCAGTGAGTGCAGCTTCTGCTCGCAGTTACTGGCATAAGGTTTAGGATAAAAAACAGGCAGGTATGTCTTGATTTGTGTGAAAATGTGACACAACTTTATGAAGAAAGGCCGGGTGAGGCCTAAGTTGCACCTTATCCCTGTGGAAGACTGTGTAAGGTGGGTCAGAGGTGAGGGCCTTCAACTCAGACACCCTGTGTGCTGAGGACATGGCAACCAAAAAAGCTACCTTGTACGAAAAATAGAGGCAGGAGCAAGTCACTAGCAGTTCAAATGAGGGCCCCAATAGTTTGGAGAGGACCAAGTTAAGATCCCAAGCAGGGACTGGCTGTCTAATCTGGGGATGGAGGCAGTCCAGGCCCTTGAGAAAACATCCCACTATGCGGTTGGCAAATATGGAACATCCAGATACTCCTGGGTGGACGGCAGAAATAGCAGTGAGGCGTACCTTGATGGATGATGCTGTCAGACCTTGTTGTTTTAGGTTAGGAGGTACTCTAGGATGAGTGGTATAGGCACCTGGATTGGAGGTGCGTGATGCTGGGCACACCAGCAAGTGAACTTCTTCCACTTAGCTAGATAAGTGGCCCTGGTGGATGGTTTCCTGCTGCCAAGTAGGACCTCCCTTTCAGTTCAGAGCTCAGAAGTTCCATGGGGTTTAACCATGAAGCTTCCAAGCCGTGAGATGGAGACTTGAGGTCTGGGTGGACATGAGTGAGCAGGTCGGGGTGGAATGGCAATGCAATTGGGGCATCCACTGACAGTTCCAAGAGCGTAGTGTACCAGTGTTGTCGAGGCCACCGGAATTACCTCCGCCCCTGCTTACCTTGAGAAGGACCTTACGCGCCAGAGGGAACGGGGGAAAGGCGTACAACAGGCAGCCTCTCCAGGGTAACAGAAACACATCCGTGACCGAGCCCGGGCTGTGATTCTGGAAGAAGCAGAACACTGAGCACTTCCTGTTGCTGCGGATGGCAAATAGATCGACCTGGGGAAACCCCCACCTTTGGAAGATGGAGTGTATGACATCCAGACCACTCGTGATTGCAGAATGATCTGTTGAGGTGGTCTGCCAGGTCGTTCTGAGCCCCTGGGAGATAGGATGCTTGCAGGTGAATGGAGTGGGCTATGCAGAACTCCCAGAGCCTGAGGGCTTCTCGACACAGGGTGAGGAACGGGCTCCACCTTGCTTGTTGATGTAAAACATGGCAGTGGTGTTGTCCGTCCCCACTGCCATGCACTGGCCTTGCAGCCGGGCCCAAAAAGCTTAGCATGCTAGACGTACCACCCTGAGCTCCTTGATGTTGATACGAGGGGAGAGCTCATCCCAAGACCATAGGTCCTGCATTTGTAGATTTTCCAAATGCACACCCCAACCCAGAGCTGACGCATCCATTACCAGGGACAAGGAGGGCTGGGGGCTGTTGAAGGGGACTCCTTCACATACCATCCGAGGGTCAAGCCATCATTGGAGGGACTCGAGTATGTGCTCTGGTACAGTCACAACTAAGTCCAGGTTGTCGCGCCCCGGGCGATAGGCCGACACAAGCCACGCTTGCAGGGATCTGAGCTTCAGCCTGGCATGCCGGACCACAGAAGTGCAGGCTGCTGTGTGGCTGAGGAGACGTAGGCAACCCCTTGCAGTAGTGATTGGGAATCGCCTGAGGCCGTGAATGATGTTTGACATGGCTTGGAATCGTGTGTCTGGCAGAAACGCTGGTGCCTGCACAGAGTCCAGCACAGCTCCGATGGACTCTATTCTCTGGGTCAGAGACAAGGTTGACTTGTTCACATTGAGGAGGCGGCGGCCCAGTCTCTCGAAAGTGGATCTGATGAACCGGACCTGAGATTCCACCTGCTCCTTGCGTGCCCCCTAAGCAGCCAGTCATCAAGGTTGGGGTATACCTGTCTCTTGCAAAGGAAGGCTGCTACGACGGACATGCCCTTGGTGAAAACTTGGGGGGCTGTCGACAGACCAAATGGGAAGACCATGAACTGATCGTGTTTGTGGTTGACCACGAACCTTAGAAATCGCCTGTGCACCGGGCGAATGGCTATGTAAAAGTATGCGTCTTTCACTTCGAGGGTGGCGTACCAGTCTCCCGGATCCAGGGAAGGGATAACTGTGCTCAGGGAGACCATACGGAACTTCAGCTTCACCATAAATTCGTTGAGTCCTCGCAGGTCTAGAATGGGTCGGAGACCGCCCCTTTGCCTTGGGGATTAGGAAATAGCAGGAATAGAATCCCTTTCCCCCAGGGATCTCAAACACGCGGCCTGCGGGTTCTTTCGTGTGGCCCGCCAAGCTCCCGGCGCCCCCCCACGCCCCTCTGCCTACCCCGTGGCACCATGAGCCCCGCACCACTCCCTGACGTGGCCGGAACCATGCCCCTGCGGCCCCGGGGGTGTCAGAGGGCTCCGTGCATTGCGCTCGCTTCCAGGCACTGTCCCCCGCAGCTCCCATTGGCTGGGAACGGGGAACTGCGGCCAATGGGAGCTTTGGGGGAGATACCTGGAGAAGTGGCAAGAGCAGCACACGGAGGGACGTGGTTCCAGCTGCTTCCTGGAGCGGAGCAGAGTGGCGCGGGGCCAGGGCAGGCAGGCAGGCAGCAAGCCTGCCTTGGCCCCGGTGCGCACCACTGCCGCCCTGGAGCCACTCTAGGTAAGCGGCGCCGGGCCGGAGCCCGCACCCCGAGCCCCTTCTGCACCCCGCACCCCAACTCCCTGCCCACCCCTTGCTGCACCCCGCACCCCTCCTGCACCCCAACCCCCTGCCCGGAGCCCCCTGCCACACCCTGCATCCCGATCCCCTCCTGCACCCCTCACCCCAACTCCATGCCCTGAGCCCCCTGCCGTACCCTGCACACCTCCTGCACCTCAACTCCCTGCCCTGAGCCCCCGCCACACCCCGCAGCCCTCCTGCACCTCCTGGGGGCAGGGAGGGGGCCGAGTTGGGGTGGGGATTACGGGGAAGGGGTTGGAATGGGGGCAGGGAAGGGATGGGAAGAGGCAGGGGAGGGGCAAGGTCTCATGGAAGGGGTGGAGTGGGGGCAGGGCCCGGGGCAGCAAGTTGGGGGTGTCAGTGATGCGGCCCTCGGGCCAATGCACTAGTCCTCATGTGGCCCTCGTGGTCATTTGAGTTTGAGACCCCTGCCTTAGCTCCTGAGGAACCTCTTTCACCACTCCTATGGTGAGAAGGGACTACACCTCCTGAGTAAGGAGCTGCTAGTGAGAAGGGTCTTTGAAGAGGGACGGGGAAGGGGGCTGGGAGGGAGGGTAGGAGCAAATTTGGAGAGAATATCCCATTTCTACCATGAGAAGGACCCAGCAGTCCTATGTTATTTGGGACCAAGCACAGTAGAAGAGGGATAGATTATTCAAAAAACACGGGGAAGGATCCAGTGCTGAGACTGGTGCTCAAAATGACTGCTTTGAGCCTGATGAAAGTAAAAAGTCAGGCCCTGGCCCTGCCCAGACTGAGGATGGGAGGGCTTGCGCCTGCCATTTCTGCGCTTGCGTCCGTAGGGATCCTGCTGCGGCTGAGGAGGATATGACTACTGTTGCTGCTGTTGGGGCTTAAAGGGCATTCTTTGGGTTGCCAGGGTGTGCATACCCAAGGAGTTCATTGTAGCCCTGGAATCCTTTAGGCTATGCAGCCTCGAGTCTGAGTGTTCAGCAAACGGACCCACCCCATCGAAAGGCAGGTCCTGCATAGTTTGTTGAATCTCGGGCAGGAGCCCCGAGGCCTGCAGCCATGAGCTACTCCTCATGGCAATTCCTGAGGACAAGGTGACTGCCGCCAAGTCCACAGCATCCAGTGAGGCTTGTAAAGAGGTCCATGCCACTGCCTTGCCCTCCTCGACAATAGCCCCAAACTCCTCTTTGGACTCTACTGGTATGAATTCCTTAAACTTCAGCACAGAGTTCCAGGAGTTCAAGTTGTATCTACTCAGGATTGCCTGCTGATGGCAATCCTGAGTTGAAAGCACCCTGTGGAGTATACTTTGCACCCAAATAAATCCAGGCATCCAAGGTTGCTGCCCCTGCCTCTCCTCCTCATTCACTGCAGCCACCACCAAGGAACAGGGCTGCGGGTGCATGAATAGGTATTCGTACCCTAGGGGGAATGAAATATTTCCTCTCCGCCCCCTTGGCGGTGGGAGGAATGGAGGCCGGAGTCTGATAAATGGTCTTCGCATTTGCCTGGATAGTTTTGATGAGCGGTAGAGGGACCCTAGATGGTGCTTCTGGTGCCAGGATATCCATCATAGGATCCTCAGACTCTACCACCTCCTCAGCCTGCAGGTTCATATTCCGTGCCAACCTGCATAGGAGTTCCTGGTGGGCACAGCTATCTATAGGGGGAGGCCCGGAGGTGGAGGTGCCCGCCACAGCCTCATCCAGGGAGGATGACGAGGAGGCCAGAGGAGGAACTGGGTCCTCCTGTCCTTCCTGGTCCTCCGGTACCTCCTGTCCTGCCTCTAATCCAGGGTCAGGCTGAGGAACAGGGATGGGTTCTGGGGGAGGTGGTAAGGCTGGTAAATCCTCCGC
Organism: Natator depressus; assembly: GCF_965152275.1. Classification (NCBI taxonomy): domain Eukaryota; kingdom Metazoa; phylum Chordata; order Testudines; family Cheloniidae; genus Natator; species Natator depressus. The sequence continues at coordinate 78,009,533 of NC_134241.1, read as the reverse complement.
AGTGGGATGGCTGGCTGCTGCCTCCGGGACCCTTGCCTCGGATGCCACCGAACGGGAGCCCCTGGACTGGATCCCTGTACCGGGTAGTACACCGAAGGGGTTCAAAATGGCCCCTGTACTGGCTTCTGCCACTGTGCGGGCCATGGTGCCACACCAGTCTGGTCTGCTCCTTGCCAGCTTGCATGGGCCTGCTCCCCATCTCTGAGCCCAAAGATGTGGACCGAGACCACAAGGGCCAGGGCGGTGCTGGGCTTTGTTGGGCTGGGGAGCTGTGCCGCGAGGCTGGAGAGTGGTGCCACAAGTGGGGTCTGCGCAATGACTGGGAACGGTCCCAAGACAGACTGCACTGGGACTGGGACCTGCTGCATGACGGCAATCGATGCCATGAACGGGAGCACTTCCAGGACTTGGAGCGAGTCAGACCGGCACCATGAGTACAACCAACCAATGGATTCGCCGGGGACTGCAGTGCCGTCATGTCTATGAGGTCTCTCGCGGCCTCAAATGTGTCTGGGGTGGAAGGCAGTTGTACCTCCACCACCAAACACGGTGAATCCCATTGCACCGGACTCAAAATCTCCCTTTGTGGGACTGAAGTCGACGGTGCTGGCTCCGAAGTTTTTGGCATTGGGGGCTCCTCCCTAGCACGCACCCCATTGGCCAGTTCCGAGGGTTGGGTCCTGAAGTTGGGGAACCACTGCTCACTTGTTTCCGGTGCTGCTTCTGACCCGGGGAACGGGACCAGTGCTGAATCGTCTCCGATTGCTTCTGCACCAGAGAGCGGAGGTGCTGCGGGTCTGGTCCAGAGTCCTTCTGCGGTGCCGTCTCTGCCGCTGCCGAGGCACTACGTGCCGATGCGCTCAGTGCTGGGTGCCGCCGCGCCAACGCTGGTTGCGGTCTAAGTGCCGCCTCCATGAGGAGCTGCCTCAGTCTAAAGTCCTGCTCCTTCTTTGTTCTCAGGCTAAACCCTTTGCAAATCCTGCACTTATCCACCTGATGGGTTTCCCCCGACACTTTAAGCAAGTGTCATGGGGGTCGCCCATTGGCATAGGCTTGTTGCAGGACTTGCAGGGTTTGAATCCCTGGGACTTAAGCATGCCCTGCGTCTCCAGGGAGAGCACAGTTGGGGTGCAGGGGGACCCCCCAACTCCCAACACTACACTACCTAATAACTAACTAAACTAACTAAGGAAACGAACACTAAATTAAATAGAGCTAGGGAAAGGTGGAGAACTTGCTGAGCAAGACACTGGTGGTAAGAAGGAACTGAGGAGGCGCCGGGTCGGCAGGGTCATATATAGAGCGCAATAGAGCCACTACTCCAGAGGCTCCACAGCTGACCCGACGGGTGCTGCTAGGGGAAAAACTTTCCGCGCACACCTAATTGGAATCAATATGAGGAATCACTCAAAGAACAACAAATGGATATAAGCTGGTCATCAATAAGTTTAGGTATGAAATTTGACAAAGATATCAAATTTGACAAAGATATCAGAGGAGCAAAATCTGGAATATCCTTCCAAGGGGAGTAGTGGGGGCAAAAAAATTGAACTTGTTTCAAGATTGAGTTTGGAAAATGTATGGAGGGGATGGTATGATTAGATTGCCTACAATTGCCTATGGCTCATCTGTGACTGCTATTAACAAATATTGCTAATGGCCGGAGATGGGACACTAGAGGGGAGGGGTCTGAATTACTATAGAGAATTCTTTCCCAGGTGTCTGGCTGGTGGATCTCGCCCATATGGCCAAGATCTAACAGATCACCATATTTGGTGTTGGGAAAGAATTTTTCCCAGGTCATATAGGCAGAGACCCTGGAGCTTTTTCACCCTCCTCTGCAGCATGGGGCACGGGTCACTTGTTGATGGATTCGCTGTTCTTGAAGCCTTTACAGTCAAGATTTGAGGACTTCGGTAACTTAGCCAGAGGTTATGGACCTATTACATGAGTGGGTGGGTGATGGTCTGTGGCCTGCGGCCTGCGATGTGCAGGAGGTCAGACTAGATCAGCAGTTCTCAAACGTTAGCAACCCGAGGACCCACATTTTTATTTAAATTTTTTCGTGGACCCCCAAGCCGCCCCGCTCACCCCCAGGCCCCGCCCCACCTCTTCTGAGCACCATCCTCTTTATAAACACTGCCCTAAACTAAATACCAATGCAATAATTCACTGCCATGCAGCAGAGCTGGAGACCAATGCTCCAGACTGGACTCAGGTTAAAACCTCCAGAGAAGTCAGGCACAAAGAGTGTGAGGGCAATGGAACTTTGCTGAACACACCAGGGCACGGTGCAGACTGTCACTCCATAGCACTCCCCACTTGGTAGTTTATTCAACAGCTTGTAAGTAAAGATGCCATACGCCCAGCCTGTAAACTAGTGGAATAGGCTAGATTACCACTTTCCAGACTACAAAATATATACCAAACTAAGGTCTGCCCATGCCCCTTTCACCAAAGCACACTTTTATGCTTTTATCCCTCTGCTTCTCTCACCCCCTTTCCTCTCTGCCCATTGTTGCCATGATCACAGGAGCTGTATGCATGCTACTCTAACACTGCCAATCTGTTCCTGTTCTCCCTACACATTACTCCCCACCCCACACACACACACACACACACAAATCACAAGCAGGAACCAGGAGAAAAAGAACTCAATGTGAGGGAAAGACTGAAGAATTGAAAAGCAGGGAACCTGGTTAACCAGAGGACATTGAGAATGAACAAAGGATGGCTTAGGGCAGTGGTTCTCAAACTTTTGTACTTGTGACCCCTTTCACATAGCAAGTCTCCGAGTGTGACCCCACTAATAAATTAAAAACACTTTTTTATATATTTAACACCATTATAAATGCTGGAGGCAAAGTAGGATTTGCGGTGGAGGCTGACAGCTCGTGACCCCCCATGTAATAACCTTGCAACCCCGAGGGGTCCCAACCCCCATTTTGAGAACCTCTGGGTTAGGGGGAACATCTCAACTGCCCTTCCAGGCTGAATAACATGGCAGGAGAGGCCAACTGGGAAGAATGGGTGGAGAAAAGGAACACCCAGCCCGGGAGCGGGATGAATACAAAGAAAACTGAATCCTTTGACTCCCACTGGCTGATTCCCCACTAGAATTTACTCTGACCAGCTAACAACAACAACGTACTTGTCTTCACAGGATTTAATATATGTTAAACACATTAGTTAACATATCTAAAATATGTCTTTTTACCTAGAGTAGATGTGAACTCTAATTTACTTGCTTAGCACTGTTACCAGATAAGATTGGAAGATGATTAGGTGGCGGGAGGCCAAAAAGAGGCTGACGAGGTGAGATGTTGTGGCTATGGCTTGTCTAGTTGCAGGTAATTTTTGACATGGCTGGTTTAACATGACAACAATGCTTTAAGAAGTTATTGCACATTTATGCTATTTGAGCATTTGATATTTTATAGCTTCTCTTTTTAAAAAAAAAAAAATCTGAAAAGGATGGAGCATTTTCCATCCACTGTAACACATAAAAAGTGCAAAAGGTAATGCTTATGTGCCTAGAAATCTGCCTTCTTATGCTAGTTCTGAATCAGTCTCTCTCTCTCTCTCTCACACACACACACACACACACACCCCTTCTCAAAATAAAGGGTCTCCTTCCTACAGCTCTTAATTTGAGGATGTTCTCAATTTCTGGCAAGAGGAAGCCTGCACTAGGTCTACACCGCAGTCATGAGTTGAAAATTATGTCATCCCTATTCCCTCCTTCCATGGCAGCTAGCTCAGAAAAAGGTTGGAAACAGGAAGATCATTACAACATATCATATTTTGAGGTCAAACCACCAATTTCTAGAGCTCAATACCTTCAGTGTTTCCCCCCCAACCGCTCCCCCGAGATTGAGCATTACCTTCAGCAGTAGTATATGTTGCTCAATAGGATTTTTTTCCACATTGGCAGGACCATAACACAGCAACACAAACAAGAACTATACACTTTCAATTATCTAACAGGAACTGCTATACCAGATTAGAGGAGAGGAATCCTGTTTCTGATGGAGACTAATACCAGATACTTCAGAGGAAAGTGCAAGAAACCTCACAGGCCACAGTCATGTAATAACCAACCTCTTGAGGAGGTTTCTTCCTAACCCCCATCAGCTGGACCTTGGTTTATAAGCAGAAGGATGAGGGTTTTCTAGCCCTTTTCTTTTACCTGTGTAATGTAACTCTGGATAATCTCATTGCCATAACAGTTTGGATAAACACGGAGTGCCCAAATCAGCTTCTCACACACATTTAGCCAAATTCTCAGTCCATTTACACTAGCGAAATCCCATTTAAAATCACCAGAATAAATATGGGGGGAAATTGTCCCAGTATGTTTAAGAGCTGTTGTAAGGCTTCAGTGTGGTTAAGTGGTTAGAACACCAGAGTAGGAGTTGGGAGACGGTGTTTTATTCCCAATTGTGACAGACTCACTATGTGTCCTTCATCAAATCCTTAACCTCTCTGTGTCTCTGTTTCACCATCAGTAAAATGGTGATAATAGATGGATATCTATATAAATAGAGACATACATAAAGCACCTGGAAATCCAATGAAGAAACGTGCTTCACAAATAGAAACTATTATTTATGGCACTGAGTTGTCTCTCTATTTTGGCCAAATAGCTGGGACAAGCCTCCTGAACTCTCATACCTCACAGTTCTTCTAATTAAGCAGTCATTGGAGCTTGCAAAGCAGTGCTGAGCACCAGTGATATCTAGCCACATATATGGGTAAAGGTAAAACTGAGAAAAATGTTAACAGGGTGCTGCAGATGGAGCTCAGAACATTATTACTGAAGAGATTGCCTAGGCAATCATTTTCCAAACTGCTATTGTCAGAACTTCAGGTTATGCCTTAGGGAGTACTGCCTCAATGAGAGATCTTGCTTGCATAGTCGTTCCCAGAAAAAGGAGCTTTCTGTCTCTTCTACTTCACAAAGATATAATGTGCTTTCAGTCTGTAAGCTGCCCTTCATTTTTCTGGTTAGAAAATTGATGCCATAGCTCCTTTATTTTCCAATGTTGTAAAGACATTATAGAATGCCCTCCTCCTGAGATTGGTTTCAAAAACTGAAGTTTGGAAAAAATGAAGACTGGTAGGGACCACACTGTTCAATCTACATATAAAAACAATATCCATTTACCCAAGTGTGAGCTAATGCGTTTTCTAAACTCCACCTGGACGCATCTGAAATAACCCAACAGCATGATTGCACCAATAACCCAAGAAATGCATTCAGCTCAAAAAGAACAAAGAAGGGTGTGTAATGCAGCGGAAGCCAAAAATGTTAATATGTAACCATAACAGGGAATTTAAAGAGGTAAACACTTTGGGGTTTGTTTTTTAAATTAACTTGATCTTTTAAAATAATCAATCAATAGATTATAAGTACAACTGAAAGAGAAAGTCTCAAAACAAGTTTCAATTTACAAAAATCATGACCTATCTATTTGGAACTAAAAAACATGTAAGCTCATCCCAGAATGTCTCAGAAGTTACGATAATGGCTTTTCTATGTTACTATCCTTGGGAGTTGACACGACCTTTGTATGGAAGAATCTGGAGAAGCACAGGATCTCAGAAGATTCATTTTTAGCATCTTAGTTGATACCCTTAGAATTCTCTGTGGTTGGAATTTTGTGATAATTAGTTCATTTTTCATGGAACTGGGAATATACTTTTTAAAAAGCATTATTTAAAAAACCCAGCTTGCACAAATTGGAAGACAAAAGGGCTGTAAAAAGTGTAACCAGATAATATTTTAAGCTCTTACTCCTAACCTTTTTATGTCCAATTTTGAATAGCTTTATTGCTGTTTCCATTAAAATGTTTCACCTATGTAATATTAATTTGGAATTATTCTCTAATTAGAGAGCCCTAGATTCCTGTGACAACCCTATGCATTTCTGAGGTAATGCAGTTTTTAAAGCATACTTTTTTTTTTAGTTAAAAATCCATATGGCATCACAATTTGATGTATGAACAACATAAGTCATTTGTCCTTGAGTTATTGTCTTTGGTGCCTAACATCTGAGGTTTTATTATTTAGCAAATAGCCTTGTATTGTACCCAACATATGTAGAGTCAACAAAGGTCCTTAAGAAAAGACTACTAGGTTTCTATACCCTATTCTCTCCCAAGAGAGATTAAAGATCAAAACTAAATATGTAATTGCATGGGCCGTCAGAGCAATGCTACCAGCCACCCACAGCAACTTGTACAGAAGACTGATAATGATTTATATCTAATGCAGGTAGCAATATTATTGGGACTCAAGTGGAAAGTGCTATTCTGTGCGAATGATACTTCTGTTCCTTTATAGGAAGTTGCAGACTAAGATGGAAGGTCTAGAGCTGCAAGGCATGTTTAAAATAGTGTTACCAAGGCAGAGCTAGTCTGAAGTTTAGGCTCTTTGAGCCTTTAAACTTTATTAATGTCTAGTTTAAAGCTACCTTATCACAGAGTCATTTGCAATGCTCTGATCCACTACAGAAAACTGTTAAAGGCAGATACCCAGTAACTCACTAGTTACCACAAGATTAGGTTCCAGGCTTTGGTAATTTAAGATCTTCTGAAATTATGGTTTAGGAAGTCTCCATATGGAGTCCAAAATAAAAACTTCATAGCAAAGCTTTCCTTTAAAGTCTTCCCAAGTGGGGCTCTGAAAGGAGCTGGCAGGCTATCCTTTAAATGTGGAAACAATCACAGCATTTTAAATATTTAAAAGCCAATCAGACAGCTTTTATATTTTGTTACATTTTTTCAGGCATATTTTACAAATACCTGTCCTCTGGCTTTCAGGCTGTAGAGCACACATACCATTCTGTTCTTCCGTCCTTTCTGCCCCACTTACTGATGATCAACAATTCTACTTTAATTATTTACTGTTTTGTGCATAACTAATGTACAACGAACACCCAACCCACCCAGAAACAAAGCCTCCCTTAAAAGAAAATGTAATCAGTACAATTAAACTAACGTGATTCTTTGGATAGGGTTGCTTTTATCATCCCTCAAGGAGAGGACTTTGATCTATGGTAGGTACATAATTGTAGGTGACATAACATGCATGTCTCCTCAGCTCTGGCTTTTCCTCAGAGTCATGTCATTTGAAATCAGAAGATATATGGCCATGAATCTGACTTATTATGAGAATAACTATAGCTCAGGGAGGAACAGATAACTTTTCCTTACATGACCCCCCCAAAAGGAAGATAAAATATGCAAACCATTTTCCAAAGCAACTTCCAGTAGATTTGGTCTTACTGTGTCTATCTTCTACTACATCACATATATGCCAGGGAAAACATTGTCTTGATTTGTGTCGTGTGCAGCACTGATCCATCACACTCAGAAGCTGTATTTGGGTAGCTGATAATGTACAATTGTGTCCATGGGGGGGGGGGGGGCGGGGAGGTTCCAGAAATTACTGGACTTCACAATAGCATCAAGAGGGCAGGCATGCAGAGTCTGTTTTTTAAACACACAGGTCTCTCACATTCATAGGTGCTACAACTAAGGGTGCTTGAAGTGATTTCCATCAAATACAGTGTTTACAGTTTGTTTCAGTGGCTCTCAGCACCCCCACTGTACAAATGATTCCAGCACCCCTGCTCACATTACTGGCAGAAACCAATAAATATGATCCCTTCATGCTGATAGCAGCTGTTTCATTGTTGCTGAACGCTCCTGATTAAATTGCACTGAAATTAAAATAAAAAACACTGACGGTGACCTAGCCAACTCTCATTTTTGCACAATATCACATTTTCTGACATACTTCTGAGAACTGCATAAAGCAGGACAAAAACCATAATGCTTGCCGGTTTTCTCAGTGTTATAGCACAAAAGTTACATGTCTGGCTACAAATGGCCATTCTGGATTAAACAGCGTTCCAAGCGTAAGGAGCAATGTATTACAGCCCATACAATGTTCTCTTCTAAATTTTCACTACAGCAGGATGGATAATATGCCTACCTGCCTGACCCTCCATTGCAGAGAAAAATAAAATACAAAGGAGCAATGTTTCCTCAAGTACACCCTTGACAAACACATATAGCAAATTTATGTCATTGCTATTTTTCAATTTACTTTTCATTTGTGGAAAGTTGCCACGTTCTTTAATGAAGCCCAAACCTGAAGCAGCAATTTATCTAAAACAGCTAAAACATTTTATTTGGAGTAAAATAACATAACATAATATTGTAGTGACTAGTCTGCTGATGCATGAGTTGTGGAAATGTGATACCTGTAAATTCAAATATTTGCATAATAGACAACCGAAAAATATATGGTCATATTTACATTAAGTTGTGTAAACTAATCACTATCGCCAGCGATGATGAGAGTGTTGCAACAGTTATTTGTGCCAAATCATGCAATAATTTGTAAACAAAGAACTGCAATTTCACACAGCTGCTAGTGAGTATAAGTCTTTAAAACAATGACTTGTTTAAATAAGTGACTTGCCCTTCCATTCACCAGTAAGTGGTATAGATTTCACAGTACATTAGTTCACATCATCTTTTTAAATTATTAATTTATTCTTAACAGGTCAAAACAGGAAGCACACGTTTTGCTGTTATGGCTTAATTGAGTGCTTACACTAAGTAGTTTATTTCATAGTCATAGCATTAATAATTTTATCAAAAAGGTACTCTTCTAATGTGCCACCCCTGCTGCCAGTATCAGTATCAGGCTTTTCAGAAAGGTAGGTTTGAAATAAGGTGCGAAATACTTGCTCCTCCTAGTGAGATAATGCTTATCTATCCTGACAATGGGCAAAACGCTGCAGAACAATGTGTCTAGAATAGAATTACAGGTGATTAGATTTCTGAGCACAGATATTCAAGTTATCCGAGAGCAGGTACTGATTACGCATTGCATGGCTTGAGCTATTTGTTCTAGCTATCCAGGTTCTCATAGTGCACCCATCGCTGTGGTATCACAACTGGACTGCAATAACGAATAACAAAGTGCCTTGTGCAGGAGCAGAAATTTTGGTGGTCAGTTTCCCGCGGACAGATCAGCCACTACCTGTGTTTGACAGTCAAGGTACAATAGTCAACGGTTGGGCTTTTCAAAGCAGTGCCGGGGGGATCTAGATCCATAGCTCCCTTCCAATGTAATACCAAGGGAGGTATTACAGACCCACCCCGCCCTGGCCTGGATTTGAAAGTTTCAGCCACTGTCACAGGGGAATTGGGTGAAATGCTGGCGCCAGTGGGTGTTTTGCCAGTGACTTCACTGCGGGCACGACTTGCCCCGGAGAGGTCCCCAGCACATCCCACTCCCCGAGCAGCCGCAGCCCCCGCCCGGTCCCCGCGGAGCTGCGGCCGGCCAGGGCTGGACTCCGCGCGGCCCCTGCCCAGACGGACTTTCCGCAGCTGATCTAGCGGCTCCGGCAGCCCAGCCCGGCCGCGGCACCCCCCGCCCCCGCCGCGCCAGCTACTCACCGCCGGCCACCTGCTGGGTGCAGTCGCCGTCCCGCTTGCCCCGCTGGTGGGAGCCCGGCGTCTGCCCGCCCCGGCATCCCGCGAAAGGGGCGGGGGCAGGACGGGCGGGGGCCGCCTGCCCGCGCAGAGCCAGGCGAGTTTGGCAGCAGCGCCCGGCTCCGGCCGAGGGCGTGAGCTGGCTGCGCTCACCCCTCGCAGCCCGGCCCCGCCGGCGGGGCTGGCTGCCCAGGCAGGGGAGGCGAGGGGAGTTAACCCTTGCGGCGCTGCCCACGCCTGCTCTCTGGGAGCGCTCCGGGAGCTGCGGCTGCCTGCAGGAGCCCGTGGGCTGCCCGGCCCGTGGAAGCGCTGGGCGTTCGACACAGCTCTGGTGGAGGGCGGGAAACGCTGCGCCTTCTCTAGCGGCCAAGGGCATTGCACTGGGCAGATGCCCCCTCACCGGGGCGTTCCAAGCCAGGCCTGGCGGCCCTAGGTTGAATGGGCCTCCCCCAGCTCCTTTCCCACCACAGCCACCTTCCGTGATGCTTTTCCGTCCCTGCCCCGTCCTCCAGCAACTCCCAAACCAAGAGGAGTATCCAAAGCCCAGCCTTCCCTGCAGGGGGGTGGTGAAGGTAGTCAGGGCCTGATATTTCCTCAGTAAAGACCCCAGGATTTGGCTTAGGGAAAATAGCACTGAGGGCGACATTTTGCTTTAGTGAGCTGTAGCTCACGAAAGCTCATGCTCAAATAAATTGGTTAGTCTCTAAGGTGCCACAAGTACTCCTTTTCATTCTGCTTTTGGACATTTGCTTGAAACAGCCATTAATATCAATGGGATTGAGCCGTCACAAGAGAGGTCAGAATCACTGAGCCCAAATTAAGGGACTACTGATAAATGGTGGTGCCATTGCCTATCTCCCAGAACACAGTGGCAGTATGTGGAAGTGGGAAAGTAAACCTTTAAGTAGCTACTTATTGTAGTTGTTGAATCACATTTATCATGCTATCTACGTAACTTTACCCACAATATTAGGTAATTCATTGTTCTCTAATCATTTCTCCTTGACTTAAACAAACACTTCAGGCATAAACTGGCTTGACTAAGGAAGGCAGCAAATGGTATGTTAAAACTGTGCTGTTTTCATGCTTTCAGAGGACAAGGCAAAAATTAATGCAGCCAAAGGATCTGTGATGCACCTACTGTTGTTACACTTCTAAATGCAAACGTTTAAGTGACCTTCTAGTGACATCAGATGACCATTCTGAATGTGGACATAAGGGCATCTTATTTTTTTTCCAAAATGTTGTTATTAAAGGCCTCCTGTCTGAATGAATTCCCTGTGCATCACTCAGCATAACATCTTGGTGGTGTTTGCGGGGGGGGGGTGGAAGGGGGAGGGAAGGGGGTTGTTACAAATGCTTCAACCCTTTATGACTATACAGAATAATTAAAAAAAAAATGTGAGAAGCTTGATTGTCCCTCCCCCTGCCCAATTTCTCAAACGTCTGATAAACATTGGCTTCACTCTGGCAACAAAGTACATGGCTTTTTTCCCTAAAATGTTGTGTAATTCCCCAAATGGAAGCACACTGGGGCATGAGGAGGTAGGTTTCTATTTTAGTGGGTTTCTTTTCTGTTCCATTTGCTATTGTGTATGTGCAGTGGAGGCTAAAGTGATCTGAATTGTTTGGTGAAACTGACTCTTAGGTGTGCACTCTGAGCCAGTTTACAGCAGCAGGTAATGATCAGAACGTATTTGATTCAAAACAGGAGGCGGCTCTGCCTGCTCAGAGGAGGCAGCATGGTTTATGAATTGTGAAGTGTGGGGTAGTGGCTGAATTGCAGGAAAACTTTCAAAAATGCTGCCTTCTTTAAGTTTTGAGGCCTGAGACACTTTGGATGTGGGTACTTCAAGCTTAAGAAGTCATTATTTAGACCTGGCTTATAATTAGCCTGTGGAACTCATTACCACAATACACTATTGAGGCCATCTGGTACTGATCTCTGTCAAAAACAAGTTATCAAACTACTGGTCTGATCCCATATGGCAGTTAGTGACAATACATGAAGCCAAACTTATCAGGAACACTAAAGATGGTGAATGTTAAACTTACAGTAATGGAGCAGATTGGTTCTCCAAAGCAGTGCACACAGGAAGGATGCAGAAGAAAATAACTCCAGTGACAGATAATATCTGCACAACACAGAAGAGGAAGCAACAGAAACACATACAGGAAGCTAAGTAAAATATGAAGTACACAAAAGCATTACTCTGGTTCCCCAAAAACTCAGTGATGTGAAAAATGTCTGCAAGGATATCAGCTACACTTATGAGAAACCAAAACCTCCATTAGCAGTTAACTTTGAAAACCACATCTTCACATTTTTACAGAACTGTGGACATGACTATTTCCATCCATCTTGGACCACCGTGGCCAATTATCTGTTTGCAAAGGGTTTTGTGTGCTCACAGATCAAATGCCATAAAATAATAAACATGTCTGTTGACACCTGGAAGGGTATTTGTTTTATAAGTGCCTCATCTTTCTTTTCTCACTGACTAAATTTGTACTGGGAACCAAACTTTGTTTCTCGCCCCCTTTTTTGCCGTTGCTTCTCCAGAGAGTTTTGTTTTTAATGACCAAAAGAATATATTAAAAAGAAACTTGACAAAGAGTAAGTTTTAAAATCCATACACAAGATAGAAAATTGGGAAAATCTTTCATTCCTGACCCCACTCATAGCAACAAACTGCTTTATCCCAGAGTTATCCTCCCTCTTTCTGCCCAATTCATTTAGTCACAGCATAGTCCAGCATAATGGATAAATTATCATCCTGGCAGCAGATTTGATGCCAGACACTAGCTGTTGGTTTATGGGAATAAAATGGGCAAGAAGAGCATTGGCGCAGCTACAGCGTTTTAAGTGTAGACCTGCCCTCCGTATATGGGCACTAGTGAGACTGATGCCAGAGTACCGTGCACAGGATCGTGTTCACACACTAAAAAGGATGTTGAAAAAATTGGAGAGGGTGCAGCATGGAGCCACAAAAATGTTTCAAGGGCTGGAGAAAATGTTTTACAGTAAGAGACGAAGAGCTCTGTCTGCTTAGTTTATCAGAAAGAAAATTGAGACGTGACTTGATTACCATGTTCAAGAACCTTCAGGAGAAGAAAATACCAATACTTAAGAGCCCTTTAGTACTATCAATCAGTTAAAGGCCTAACAAATACCAATGGCTGGAAACTGAAACCAGACAAATTCACTGGCACAAATAATTAATATTGTTCTGATATTTAATCGCCTTCAAACTTCCAAGGGAAGTGGTGGACTGTCTGTCTCTTGATGTCTTCACATCAAGACTGGATGCTTTTTTGGAAAATATGCTTTAGCCAGACAAGTTATTGGGCTCCATACAGGGGTAAATGGGTGAAATGTAATAGCCTGTGATATACAGGAGGTCAGATTAGATGATCTAACCGTCCCTTCTGGCCTTGAATTACAGTAACTCCTCGCTTAACGTTGTAGTTATGTTCCTGAAAAATACTACTTTAAGCGAAACAATGTTAAGTGAATCCAATTTCCCCATAAGAATTAATGTAAATGGGCGGGGGGTTAGGTTCCAGGGAAATTTTTTTCACCAGACAAGAGACTATATTTTTATTTACACACACACACACACACACACACACACAGAGTATAAGTTTTAAACAAACAATTTAATACTATACACAGCAATGATGATTGTGAAGCTTGGTTGAGGTGGTGGAGTCAGAGGGTGGGATATTTCCCAGGGAATGCCTTACTGCCAAATGATGAACTCGCACTGAGCTGAGACCTCAAGGGTTAACACATTGTCGTTAATGTAGCCTCACACGCCAGAAGGCAGCACAAACAGAGGGAGGAGATTCAGCATGGCAGTGGCTGCAAATATTCCCTGTGGAAACTGAACGGGATGATGAACCCATGCTATCCCACTGGAGTGCACCCCTCCCTCCACTTTCCAAAGTGCTGGCGGGGGTGTCATAAATATAAAGGGAAGGGTAAACCCCTTTAAAAATCCCTCCTGGCGAGAGGAAAAATCCTCTCACCTGTAAAGGGTTAAGAAGCTAAAGGTAACCTCGCTGGCACCTGACCAAAATGACCAATGAGGAGACAAGATACTTTCAAAAGCTTGGAGGAGGGAGAGAAACAAAGGGTCTGTGTCTCTCTGTCTATATGCTGCTTTTGCTGGGGATAGACCAGGAATGGAGTCTTAGAACTTTAGTAAGTAATCTAGCTAGGTATGCATTAGATTATGATTTCTTTAAATGGCTGAGAAAAGAATTGTGCTGAATAGAATAACTATTTCTGTCTGTGTGTCTTTTTTGTAACTTAAAGGTTTTGCCTAGAGGGATTCTCTATGTTTTGAATCTAATTACCCTGTAAGGTATCTACCATCCTGATTTTACAGGGGTGATTCCTTTACTTCTATTTCTATTAAAAGTCTTCTTGTAAGAAAACTGAATGCTTTTTCATTGTTCTCAGATCCAAGGGTTTGGGTCTGTGGTCACCTATGCAAATTGGTGAGGATTTTTACCAAACCTTTCCCAGGAAATGGGGTGCAAGGGTTAGGAGGATTTTGGGGGGAAAGACGTGTCCAAACTACGTTTCCCAGTAAACCCAGTTAGAGTTTGGTGGTGGCAGTGGTTATTCCAAGGACAAAAGATAAAATTAATTTGTACCTTGGGGAAGTTTTGACCTAAGCTGGTAAAAGTAAGCTTAGGAGGTTTTCATGCAGGTCCCCACATCTGTACCCTAGAGTTCAGAGTGGGTGAGAAACCTTGACGTAGGTGTGTGTATAAATATATACTATATATAAAAGAGAGAGAGAGAGATACATTGTGTGTGTGTGAGAGAGAGAAATGCGCATTTCCACTTTAAGTACTCTGACCCCACTTTAAGTACACTGCCTTTTTAAGTAGATCAAGTTGAGACAGCAGCTGCTGCCAGCAAGCTCCCTCCATCCTGAGCCCTGTTGTGTCATCGTCCCCCGCTCTGTGGAGATGGGGTAAAGAAGCAGGGGGAGGGGGCACACTGACATTAGCACCCCTCTTCCCTGCACTTGCACAGCAAGCAGGAGGCTCAGGGAACAGCTCCAAGGCAGAGGGCAGGAGCAGCACATGGCAGTGAGAGGAGGGACAGCTGAACTGCTGGCAACTGATAGCCTGCTGGGTGGCTGCTGCACAGGGAGCTGATAGGTGGGCTGCCTGGTTCCAAGCCCCCATCAGCTAGCTGCATCAGGCTGCTCTTCCTACATGCAGTGGACAAAGCAGGCAGCTGCCAAACAACGTTATAAGGGAGCATTGCACAACTTTAAATGAGCATGTTCTCTAATTGATCAGCAATGAAACAATGTTAACTGGGACTTAAGTGAGGAACAACAGTATCAATCTGTGAACCCGCACATCTGTTTTCTGCTTTGGTCTATTTAGGCCCTGATTCTGCATTACGATCCAAATTGATGGATTGCTGAACCCATACGGGGGCCTCACTGACTTTGATGAGGCTCTGTACTGATCACAGTCAGGGCATGGATTGAGAGTTCTTTGGGACAGTGATTGTGCCTTCCTAAAATGGTGATTTTTTTTTTGATTTTTTAAAAATAATTTAAACAGTGCCCACATATTCAGTAATAACAAACACTACAGCAACCTGATTAAATTAAGACTTCAAGGTCTAGATTCAGATCTACGTGCTTTTGCAAATATATCCAGGGATAAAGAAACACTGGGAGAGAAAGTAGGTCAATTAGTGAGGAGGATGCAGTTCATGACTACACTGATTGACATATTGAACTGTTTATTTTTTGTTAGTAGACACAAGTTTGGGCAATTAAGAAGGGCAAAGAAAGACCTTGTAAAAATAGCTATTGATAAAAAGTAGTTAAGGGAACATGAAAAAGTTGAATATATAAAGAAGTAGGTCAAGATTTCATGCAGCATAGGCTAAGGGGCTCTACTAACAAAACCAACAAGTATTGTTATTATTATTTATTTCTGAAGCCTTTTGGAGGACTGGGAAAATACAATACAGATGCTCAAGAAGAGAGGAGTGATCCTGGCAATTTCCATGTGGTAAAGTTCACTTCAATATTATGTGAAATTACATCTGTAAAATTTGATAGAGTAAGGGCAGCACGAGCAATAATCGCTCACCCAGATTGAGCAATATGTAGAAAACTGGACGTTTAATATGTGTTTGATGAAAAATACCACCCCTTTTTTTTTTTTTTTTAGAATATAAATTTCTGAAAACACAAAGCCCTGGTTATTAGTTCTATCAGTAGTTTGGGGCTTTATTATGATCTATTATTTGTATTGTGGTAGCACTTAAGAGCCCCAACCATGTACCAGGACCCCATTGTGCTAAGGACTGTACAACAGAATGAAGAGACGGTCCCTACTCCAGAGAGCTTACAATCCAAGTAAATTCTCCCCACCCCACCCATGTTACACCAATGCATCTGTCTCTTTTTCCAGAATCAGCAAAGTAAGGGGTCTAAATTAAAATTTAAAAAGCAGGGCTTGGGGGCCAAAGAAATCTGGGAGTTTGTTAATGTAAGACATAAGATGAATGTGGAAGTTTACACAAAAGCTGCCAGTTCTATAGTCCACCCTGCTGAAGTCAAAACGAAAGAGCAGAGCATTCATTTGCAGCATGAAGGCATCTTCCTTCTCAGAAAGGTGAGGAATTGGGAGATTTTAAAGAAAATGATTGTTTACAGCCCATGTAAATTGTGCTCTGCTCCCAAAAATGTCATGATTCATGACCAACCACCGAGACATTAATATAGGTTAATTCTAAATAAAAGGTCCCATTTACACCTGTGCCATCAGCATAGAACATGAGGTAATACAGCAAACACCACATAAAGACTCTAAATGTGGGCACATACATTCATTGTCCACCAGGTCAACCCAACACTTCATTGTAGATAGTGTAATACCTGTGCATGATGCAGTGAGCTAAAGTTTATTCTCTCTTGCTGATATTTGTAGATCACCAATCACCATGGCATCTAGGCACTAGCTTTCAGTGCTACCACTGCCCTTCCTTGCTTTGGAGTGTGTGTCAAACCTTATGTATTTCTTTAACTTTCATTAATTTATTTTTTTCTAAGTAACATCCCAATAGCTTTGGAATAATGTTACCTTGCTTGTTAATGGATGAGAGTAACTTTCTTGCTGTTTCAGGTTCATCAGCATTTTACTTCTACATTATGATGACCTCATCAATTATTTTATTCCTAGAAGTGCACTTAAAAAAAAAAAACCCAAAACCAATGATGCTAAACCACATCATCAAATGTCAAATGCAGACTCTTACTAAACCAGGAATTTAGAAAGTTGCTGTTCTTTTTAGCTACGCACTGCCCTGCACCTCCCTCCCTGACCTGGAACAATTAAATATTGATACCTCCACCTTGTCGCCCCACCCACAGACATCTAGAGAAATCCATCACTTCATCCTGCTTTGCAACCATCATTGTACTCACCTGCCAGCCAAGGCCACTGGAGACTGCAGAAGTTACTGTTAACACCTCTTCAATATTTACCCCACCACTGCTGGAGAATAAGACCTTGTCTGCAAAGGAAACTTTTTCAGTATAATCTAAAGGTTTGAATTTAAACTGACAGTTATTCTGGTATAACTCTCCGACACCCTTAGGCCAGCTCTATATTGGAAGCACTTTGCTGGCATAGTACACCAATATCCATATCCAGGCAAAACCTTCTAAGCACAGGGCTGGCCTTGGTAAGATTATCATGAGGGCTGCTGCCCTGCAATTAAAAGTGGTGGTGTCACACACACACAGCCTGCAAAGGACTGCTTTAAATATTGGCCTTGTGGTTTTCAGTTCTTTATGATGTATAAAGAAGGCCCAACAACGAAATAACAAAATTATGATTGTGTGTGGCTTTCTTACCTTAAACTCAGGAATATGAAGTCTGGTCTTTGCTGGCAGACCACTGGAAGGTAGAAAGGATGTTTATTGAGGGTTCTGAACACTGTCATTGAAGGGCTGCAGGTGTTATGCTTCCTATATTTAAAGTGCTAATCATGACAAATGGGTGTTAAAATGAAGTTTGACACAGTATGGCTAATAATCCCTTCCCCCACCAAACAGTTTAGTTTATATCCTCGTGGCTCTTGTGCTGCAACTCTTGCACTACTGTTCTAGCCATCAGAGTCTGCCAAAGACAGGAGCTGAATTTCTAATATAAAAAGCAGCAGAAAAAAGGATTTATTTTTCAGAAACTCACCCTTTTGCTACTTCTTGATGCCTTAAAATGTACCACAATCAGGCACAAGCCAGGTTTTTTGTTCCTTTTTGGGACACTCTAAAAGTAAGGTATGAAATACTATTAATTTGAATAATTTCTCTCTCAAAGGCAGGAATATGTCCAGAACCAGCATACGTGTCTCCCCAGTCCATCATGACAGAGCCAAAAAACCACCTTTGTTTGTTTGTTATATTTATGTACTTACAAGAGATGCACGGAAGGCAGCCAACCATCCAGGGCAATCCAAGTATCGGGAGCATGGTGGGAAAAGGTCGAGAGTCAGGAGTAGGAGAAGGGTCTGGTGTGGCAGATGAGTTGAGGAGCACAAATAGGGAAGTAGCGGGAGTGATAAGAGGGGGCTTGGAGACCAGCACAATCACATATTAGGATCACTTTGCCCACTTTATATGGCAACAACTGTCATCAGTAGCACAACAAATGGATCAGGTTTTTTTTATTCAGT
This sequence comes from Natator depressus, assembly GCF_965152275.1. Taxonomy (NCBI): domain Eukaryota; kingdom Metazoa; phylum Chordata; order Testudines; family Cheloniidae; genus Natator; species Natator depressus. The sequence continues at coordinate 77,991,286 of NC_134241.1, read as the reverse complement.
CTTTAAATGCCAAAGACATATTAGAAAGTTATATACAATTTGACATTGCCTTCTCTAACAAATTGATAGTAACATATATATTTAAAAAAAACCAAAAACCCTACCAAAACAAAAAACTCTACCACACATGCTGCTCCCCATTGGGAAAGGATGAGAAAATCACCACCACATGACAGACATGTGGCATGTTACTTAATGCTCTACAGCAATGCCCTCATTCTATGGCAGCGGTTCTCAAGCTACGGGTTGGGACTCCAAAGTGGGTCGCAACCCAGTTTTAATGGGGTCGCCAGGGCTGGTGTTAGACTTGCTGAGTCCCAGGGCTAAAGCTTTGGCCCTGGGTGGTGGGGCTCAGGTTACAGGCCTCCCACCTGGGGCTGAAGCCCTTGGGCTTTGGCCCCCCTGCCCAGGACGGCAGGGTGCAGGCAGGCTTAGGCTTCGGTCCCCACTCCTGGGGCCATGTAGTAATTTTTGTTGTCAGAAGGGGGTCGAGGTGCAGTGAAGTTCTCTGTTCTATGGTAATGAGCATGGTATAAGAGCCTACAGGGGATAGACCAGCAAAGCATTCAGGATTTTGGTTATGCTCATTTTCAAACCCTCCTTGCCTTTCTCTCTCCTTCCACCCCACAACCAAGAGCCCAGGGATGCTCAGCATCCTCAGCACTTATGGACTATGTAGCTCAGTGCAAGGCCCAGCTGCGAATGCTGTAGCAACAGGGTTAGCTCCCACAGCTTGAGAGAGTTCTTTCGGGAGTGCCAGCCTGCAGCTTAGGAGGAACAGCACTTAGCTTTATGTAGCACATTCCATATTCACCATTTCCCTAAGGTGCTTTGCAGAGCGAGGAATAAAGTTAATAAATCAATCTATTTTCCTAACTCCACTAGTGGGTTTGCCATCGGAGCATCTGTCAGTTAGAACCTGGGTTCAGACCATCACTGCTGTCATTCATTTTCTACCAACATTAGATTGTAAGCTATTTCCAGGAGGGGCAGTAGCTCAAATCCAGTTTACAGGAGTAAATCCAGAGCAACTCCAGAGACATCAAGGGAGTTCACTCCAGTTACACAACATAACTGAGCACAGAATTTCCCTGTACCGCCTCACGTGGTGTGTTCATAAAGTGCTGTGCAAGTTACCAGTAATTCAAGAAATAAGAAAACAGGTTTGGTTTGATATTTTGGCAACACATCTTGCAGGCCCACCATCTTGGTACAAAGGAACACATATGTTCAGGGATTGTTTAATCAACGTGCTTCTGCTGGAAAACGTGGGGTCTCGGCTGCCCAGCCCCAGAATTAACGTATTCATCACTTAGTCTCAGCAGAGTTTCATCCTTCGTCTGACAACTATTTGTAAATAAATCAGCGCCAAAATTTCCTCTTAACTCGCCAGACCATATTTAAAGGCTCTCACCAAGACATGAGTTACATTCAAACAAAATATGGATAAACATTGTGTTTGAGATTTTTAACAGTAACTAGAAGTTCCATACACTGAATACTGATTTTAGCACTTCTTTATGGAGCTTTTTTTAGTAAAAAAGCTTTTTAATGCAGAGGATGGTATGTCTAACTGGGGGAGACAGCTTCATAGTAAAGTGCCCATGGCCTATAAAACATTTCATTTTTTATAGCATCTTTTATCCAAGGCTCTCAAAGAGTGTTTTACAAATGCTTCTAGGGGTCTCAATGCTCCCGTTACATCAGATGTAAGCACTTTCCTTCCCACTGGGAAAGAGGACCTAAGGTCAATAGCAGAGCCAAGAATAGAAATGCAGAAAACCCAAGTCCCAGTTTGTTGCTCTGATCACCAGAGCACACAGTCTTCCTAACTTAGTCTGTATTCGTAAAAAGAAAAAAGAAAAGGAGTACTTGTGGCACCTTAGAGACTAACCAGTTTATTTGAGCATGAGCTTTCGTGAGCTACAGCTCACTTCATCGGATGCATAGCATATCGTGGAAACTGCAGAAGACATTATATACATACTGTGTGTATATAATGTCTTCTGCAGTTTCCACGATATGCTATGCATCCGATGAAGTGAGCTGTAGCTCACGAAAGCTCATGCTCAAATAAACTGGTTAGTCTCTAAGGTGCCACAAGTACTCCTTTTCTTTTTTCTTCCTAACTTGTGACTAACCGCCTTTGCCATCAGGCAGCGTATGCTTGCTCAGATTAATCAAGATGCTTGAAGCAGTAATCCATCTCATCTGAGGACCGCGGTTACAACCAAGATTTTCAAAAGTGAGTAGTGATTCTGAATGCTTCTATTTTGGGGTTCCAGACTTGAAACACATTAAGAAACCTGATTTGCAGAAAGTGCTGAGCACCCTTCCCTCTGAAAATCAGGCTGTTTTAAGAGGTCTCAGGTTGGGCACTCATATCAACACAAAATCACCAACCACTTGAAAATCTTGGCCTGTATGAACAGTCTTTGAATCTGCCACTATATATTCTCCTTCTCTCAACCTGTGCTTGGAATAGAAACATCAGTAAATCAGTGCTCCAAGTAGTGTACTTTTAAAAGGGATTTATTCAGTATGGAACTACCATGTCAAACTTGAAGGGTAAACTAGGCAGAAATTAGGTGAGTTTTCATTAAAAAGTTATCCCTTGTGTGATATTTGTGCTGAAAGCTTACATTCACATTATATGTGACTTATTTGCCAATAAGTAATGTGATGAAGTACCCAAACAAATATACTATGTGCCTATCACACACACACTGAAGATTTTTTACATAATGGAGTAAGCCCACCGCCAAAAGACAAAGGAAGTGGGCAACTACAAATTGCTTTTGTTTTGTACAAGATCTGGTAGGCAAGTTTAGCGATATATAAATGGCTTAACAGTTTTAAATCAATTTAACGCACATGAAGACAATTATTTTGCATTTTTGTACAGCTCTGCATTACACAAATTTATTTCAAGCAACTGAATCATGTTTTATGTCAAATAGGAATTACAATCTCCATTTCCAATACATCACTTTAAATGAATGACCTGAAACACCCCTTACCAATAACTGCAATATTCAACATTCTACTTAAAAACAAGTGTGTTTATTCCTTTTTAAATATGTTCCTTAATATAAATATTTAAGAATCAAAAGATTAGTTTGGGGCCTGATCTGAAGAAGGTGTTGAGCAAACGACAGCTCCCACAGACAGCATCTCTCAGGTTCAGGCCTCAGATGGTAGAACACAGAGTGGGAATGGTCATCAGTTCATCATTCTAGTCCAAAGAAAGGTAACTTTTGAACTTCCAATGTGGTCAGCCAGCTGACACCAACCATTAGCAGCTTTTTGCCCTGCTCGCCTCCCCAAACTATTGAAGTAAATAGGGTCATAATGTTTACAAGGAAATAGCCCCAAATGACAGATCTTCTTGAAATCTGGGGGGCTGTTTTTCCACAGCCGTTTGTTCCTTCTGAACATTCTTGAGCAGTGAATTTCAGCAGTAGGTTGTCAGTTAATAAGTATCAAGTTGTCATCACTTCCTCGTCTGTAAAAAGGGGGCAGAGAGAAGAAAAAAAAAAGAAGGTATTTTTAAATTCTGTACTTAATAAGGACAACATAAAATCCTTGGTATATTTAAAGTTAACCATGCTGAATTTCCCCTCTTTCTCTCTCTCTTTGATGATGAAGGAGGATCTACCTATACTCCTTGCCTTTATGACACTCTCAGAAAAAGGAAACAAGTTTTTTATGGATTGACCTTTTGCAAGAAAACCAAATATGCTAAGTACCCATGAAATCAATTCGGTCCCGGTAATTTACTGTGGTCACTAGCAACCTTGGATTAGCCTGAAGTCACAGCACCTTATTTGTTCATCCATCAGCCAGATGGATCTTCAGGGAAACAGAAAGCGCTAAAAGTGACTAAGCTGCACAACTGAGACAACAGATCCACCAGTCCGAACTTGTTGTAACATTTAGGGCTCCCCTGACTGACATGCTCAGCTAAAGACGTGTGGAGGCGTATAGTTTAAGAAAATATGCCCTTCACTGGGCAGCAGTACTGTAAGCCTGCCCATCCTGGTAAATGCAGCAACATGCCTTGTTCCCTACCTCCAGGGCAGGAGATAATCCCCCTCGTTCCCTGTTGCGATTTGTAATTTCCTACTTCAGCGCCGCAGCGCCCAGCTCCAACTAGTTTCTACTAACCAACAGCAAACCAGTGCACTGGAAATGCTGGGACGCCAAGGAACCCAAGTCTCTGAGCCCAAAAGAAGCTCCAGGTTTCAACCCAGCTGCAGGTCTCCTGCTGGGGAAGCTGAACTCGTTTCCTTCTTTCAGCGAACAGTCCGTTAAGGAGAAAAGGATCTAGACGCCTGCTTGCAGCCTGCGAGAGTAGGTTTGAAGCTGCACTTAAGTTCACTGTACCTCCCACCTTTGAAGTGTCCACAGCAACTATCTGGAGATTTAGGTGTTCTTTTATTCCCCTCTCCCCCTCAAGCCAGCAGTTTTTCCTCAACTAAAAGATACTTCAGCCTCAGCCCGGGGCACAGCAAAAGCAGAAAGCTGTGGCTCACAAGAACCTTACTGTACAAGATCCATTGTTATAGATTTAGGAACACAAGATTGGCCACACTAGTTTGGGTCAGTTGATCACCCAGTTCTGCTACACTCCCCACATGACACCATGCCCTCAGGCTCCATTGCCTCCAACCCTGCTGTGTATAAACTTCAATGCCATTGCCACCACTGCTACAGCTGTCAATGCCAGCAGGCAGCAATCCACAGCCATCTACCTACCACTTTAACAGGGATTAAGAGGTGGGAGTGAGCTCGATACTATAGGATGAATGGTCCCTACTCCTCTTTTTCCCCACCAAGAGAGAGAACATGACAGCCTGCTACTGGTCCCTTAACCCCTATAGGGGTCTGAACCGGATGAAATGCCTTCCGGTCCCATCCACATGGTCCCAACACAGGCCCTGCTCATAAATGATGGGCACTTCCAGGCAGCTCAGTGGAAGTGACCAAGGTTCTCAGGGAAATGCTCCCATTAAAACTAGAGGGGAGATAGCTGGGAATAGTTTCATCAGACAAATCTCAAGGTTTGGGATGGGGGATGGGTCACTTAAAATGAAAGAACAAGTTCTCTCTTGCTCCCTTCTACTGCTACCTGCCAACAGGTCTCCGACCTGGAAGTCAAGGTGGTCTTGGAGCCTAGCTTCGCTCCTAACAGTTTTCAGTGCTTCCTGACCTGATCAGCACAACTCACTCCTTTAGAAATATTAATTATGCTATTTAGCTCTTATATAGCATTTTTCATCCATAGGTCTCCAAGGGCTTTATAAAGATTACAGCCAAACTCAAAAAGGTATCTTTCCCTGCCCCCTCCCCTTAACAAATTAGTTATTTTCTAATGCTAAATACAACAGAAAGGGATAAATATATTTAAGAGAGTCTGAATGTGCTATAGTTAGATTTCTGGGCGTGCCTGCCATAGTGAAACCCATACTTTCCAACGGACAGCTAACCTCATGGGTACTTATGAGAATTACATAGCTCATGGAATCACACTGCTATACTGACCTCCTACAACAGCAGATGAAAGGCATGGAAGCCTGTGGTTCTTTGCTATAGTCTGTGCTACTGCATTCTTTAAGGAATTCATGAAGATCTGTTACTGGAAAGCCGTTTTGCTGGTATTTCTGAAAAACAGGACACCTCATTTCCAGTGCATGAAAAAACCATTCCTTTTGTCATTGCTCAAAACCTGCCTCCATTCCACACTGCTCTCCCACACTTTTATCAGCTTTAACATCTAGATTAATAGTTGAATCAAACCGTCACTACCGCAGCAAACAAAGTGAGGCTAGGAGAGTGTGGTCGTGGGAACAGAAGAATGAGCTAAAGGAAACTTATATTGAAAAAAGAAAAGACACTGTTCAGTTATTCCTTTTCGCATGTTACTTGCATAACCATCCAGTTCATTCCTGCATGGTTCTATTTAACTGTTTTTATGTTGACTTTTTTCTCCTACATAGTCACCATAAATGAGTGAGTTCTCCATAAATTAAAAATCCCAAGCTCTAAAGACCAACAGATTTGAAACAGAGATAGACAGCAGCCACTTAGAAGTTTGGTCAACATTTTCATTCAGAGGAAGTGCTATATAAAACAGATAAATCAACCTATTCTTCTCTGGGAAGTTTTGGGAAAAATTCTATGGCCTGTGTTATACAGGACGTCAGACTAGATGATCACAATGGTCCCTTCTGATACTTGGAATACTGGAATACTCTCCTTTAAACCATTGGATCCACCTGAGATGATTAGGCAAGGGGAGAGAGAGAAAACAGAAGTGATCTCACTTTGAATATCAACAAAATTACTGCAATCCTATACAGAGAAACTTGCAAAACAGAGTCCTTGGTCAGCTGGATAGTTGTGGTCCAAATACTGCCACTAACAATTTACCACTATGCTGCACATGTATTTCCATGAGAACTAAAACAAAGAGACAACAGCCAAAGGCCAGTTACTGACTGCAGCCTTCTCACTGGTCACTCTAACCACCAGGACTTAAGTATATAGAAATACAAGTGACTACAAATGTAAAGAAAATACTGATGGAGGGCAAGAATGCAGGGAAGAAATCTAGAGAAGGGGATGTTTTTAATTCCACTCCATCTTTCACCGGAACTGGATAGAGTGGTTCCAGATCGCAGTTCATTAGTAGTAGACTCAGTGGGTCTCTTTCATACCATGCACTCTACTAATTATTGAGCCAGTAATTTCTGTGAAGCACAGGGAGCAGAGGTATTCAAATCTGTACTGCTAAGCAATTTTAACTGAACCGGTTACCCCCTTGCCTCCTTCTTCCCCAGCAGTGTTAACAGACATCTTTCAAACATCACTCTCTCCTGGCCTCAACGAGACTTTTTGATACTGCAAGAACACTCTTGCACTCCATGAAAGAATTCTCTAGCTGTAAGCAACTGCATTCAATGATTTTAAGCTTAATATACCTCCCTGCTTCCCACTCAAGTCATATTCTGACCCAAATGTAATACAGCCAGTAGAATAGATTGTGGGAAATTGGGGGGGGAGGGAGGTGTGATACCTTAGGTAAGTTTTCCAAATTAATGCCTGGATGGAAATTGCGTAAGGGAAATTCTCTTCTATTTTTTACCAGATCTTAAGCTAAAAGCTTTGAATATCTTTACCATACATCATAATCAGTCAACATCTGAAGAGAGCTTCCATTTGTCCAGCTTTATTGTTTAAACTAACGTGAAATGCTAAATAATTGATTAGAAGAAAAATACCACGAAAGACAAAATGATTTACCTTTATGGTGTCATAAGAGTCTGTAATGAGTGCAATAAAAAGGCTGAGGATCATGTATATAAATAGGCTAATGAAGGAATACAGATATAATCGACTGAACAGCCACACCAAGGTGCTCTTCTGCTGGATTTGAGCAAATGTTGCAAACATGTCATCACCGTTGACCAAAGAAAACAGACATTCAGCAACTGTGTTCAGATCTTCAAACTAGACAATATTGAAAGATCAACATTAGAACCCGACCGCCACATACAGTCAGGTTAAAGGAAATAAAGACAGACATTTTCATTAACAGTTTTCCCACAAATTTTTTACCCACAGCCACTACTCTCCTGCCCCACCTCCCCAAAAAACCTCCCACAACCACAATCTCTCTCTTTTGTGTATTTCGTACATTTAAGACTGGCATGATCATTTGGCTTGGGAGGCAGAGAATTCCTTTTCCATCTGTACCTGAGCGTTTTGCATTGGCATCAGTTGTAGGAAAGGTGCCAAGGGGTAAAAGCATCTAACAAACAACCACCACTAATGTTTAATGCTTTCATTAAAGGGTCTCAAATTACATTATGCATGCGGGAAAGTATGCCCAATTTAGAGATGAGAAAATTAAGGCAGAGAGAGATTAAGTGACCTAGGTCACACAGTGAGTATGTGACAGAGCTGGGAACAGAATCCAGGTCTTCTGATCCCCAGACTCTTCTTATTCTTTCAATAAAATATTTTAAAATCCCCTTCCAGCAGCACATTGGTAAAGATCAGTTTTGTTTTTTCTGCACTTGGGAGAAATACGACATAAGTGGAGCCACTACAGTTCCTCTAGCCTTTCTGTGGCGAAATTAGAGACCATACTTCTCTTTAACAAAAATACTGATATTTGAAAGAATATCCTCCAGCTATATTATCTCATTCCATTATTTGGTGAAGGGGTTGGGGATTATCTTGCAAATGATCAGGTACATTTGAACCCAAATTTAGGTTTTATTGATAAAAGGTTTTCTAAATCCCAGTATAGCAGCAAGAAAGAGAGTTATGGCAAATGGTAAAGATTTTATTCAGTGGGTTAGGGTGCTAACGGCCCTTCACAACAATAGCTAAAGACAGTGCGAGCAGGTTCAGGCCTTATATCAAACTCCACTAGGCAATCTCCTATTTTGCCTTTTCACTTTGCCTTATCCAACTCTACCTACTATCAAAACCGCCCATAGTTTCACATTTTCTGGGTCCAAAAAGAATGCTGGATAGTCCAGAAACCCAAAGTAAACAGCATTTATGTCAGGCATTCAGAGTAGCTGGCTGATGCCATGTCAAAACATGTCTTCAGAGAAGATCAAATGCTATATATGGGCAATTCCCATTAAATGGACCTATGAGGAATGGTTGAAAAAATTGGGCATGTTTAGTATGGAGAAAAGGCGGCTAAAGGGGATGTAACGGTCTTCAATATGTAAAATGTTGTTATGCAGTGAACAATTGTTCCCCAGGTCCACTGAAGGAAAGACAAGAAATAATCTGGTTAATTTGCAGCAGGGGATATTTAGGTTGATATTAGGAAAATCTTTCTAACTATGAAGGATAGTTAAGCACTTGAACAAGTTATCTAGGGAGGTTGTGGAATCCCCATCACTGGAGGTTTTTAAGAACAGGTTAGACAAACATGTGCCAGGAATGATCTATGTATATCTGGTCCTGCCTTAGCGCAGTGGGGGCAGGAGGAGGACTAGATGACCTCTTGAGGTCTCTTCCAGTCCTACATTTCTAGGATTATGTATTCTATGAAGTGTGGGGAAGGAGTAAGACAAATTTGCTGTAAGGGATAATAGGAAAGGGTGATTTTAGAACACGAGTGGTCCAATACACTGCCATCTAGAGATCCATGTTCAGCTCTCTTGCTTCTGAGCTGGCAGGGCTGCTCAACGAACCATCTCGCAAAAGAAACAGCTAGAAAGGCTTCACCTTGCTCATGGTCACTCCTTGTAGTTGTCACATGGAAAGGGCAGAATCCAGCTCTTCTCTGCTGAACAGAGATTCTCTACTACATGAGGCCTGAGAGAGGCTGGGTAGAAATAGAAGGGTAACCCTTGGGATTTTGAAACTCTTCATGAAAAAGTTAAGAGGGAATCCGTAGAGTACTTTTCCCCATCCAATTCCAAGTGGCAAGGTCTGTAGCTGACTCAATATGACTTGTGGGAGGACTGTCCCATTTCTCTTACTTCTTTACTACTTACCAATCCTCCTCTAATTTTAAAAATAATCTTCTACTATTCACTGCTTCACATGAAGCTGCTTGCCTGCATATCCTACCTTTGCACTACACTTCAGGAGACAGAAAATGTAACTGACAAGCAGGGAGCACTGCTTCTGGGAGTGTCAAGTTGGTGGGACATGAAACTAGTACAACCACTAGACAGCATTAAGGGATTTTGAGCACAAAGCTTGCAGTGGCCCTCTTGGTTACTTAGTACGTATGAGAATCAAGTCATTCCTACTTTGGGCTGCAGTTTGGAGCATTCAGAACAGAATGGGAGCATCCTCCTTTCAATTCTGCTCAGTCTGCTGTACGTGCAGTCAGTCAGCTGCCACAAAAACACACGGTAAAGCAAGTGCCTATAATAGGCTGTTCCATACAGTACAATACTGCCATCTAGTGAGATTTGGGGCAAGTTGCCAGAGCCTCAAACAAAATGAGCTGAGCCATAACATTTAATGACAAGAAAATCATACAAGACAAAAAGTTTTGACAACACAGTCAAACATCTCATTGACTATTCTTTCACTTACTCAAAATCATTAGATGCTTGCTACTTGCCATTTAAGGGTAAAAGTGATATTTACAACATGTCAGCTAAAAGTGACAGGTCCCCAGAATATAATCTGAGGGATGTATAGGGTATTATGGGATTTCTGCAGGAAATTCTAAAAGCTTTTAAGAAGTATTCGGTCATCAATTAAAATGCATTAAGAGCAAAGGATAAATAAATGTAACTTTTTTATGTCTGAGAAATCAAAGTTAAATGTTTGTGTTGTTGCACTCATTTCATCATATTGCACATACTCCAGTCAAGAATGAAAACCAGTATAGACATTTCTTATTACTAACGAGCATTAGTAAATATGCAAATTCTAAATGTTCCTAACACCAGTCTCTCTTCTCTAAACTTGAACTGTTGTTCTTTCCTGTGCGAAGAGCTTTATAAAACATGCTAAAGCCTTTAGCGTCCCACATTTTTGAATTATGCAGGCACAAAAATTTAGTCTGGAATATAGGGAAAAAAGAAGTATATGTAATATTTTGCATCTCCATTGAAAATGAAAAAAAAACAAGTGATTTTGATTAAAAACTTTCCAGTTCACCCTACATTTGGGCCAAGATCAACTTTGCCAAGTTTCACCCAGAGGGGAAGGTTTGGCAAAAGCTATGAGCAATACAAAACCCTGCTGAGGCAACCCGGGGATCAAAAGTATCAGAGCGCAGGCTATGGTAGAGCGCTCACCATTGACAGTAGTGCTGAAGCCACACCAGCACTAGAACAACAGTGGGGGAATTTCTGAAAATCCTCAGTGTAGTGTTTGGAAAGGCAGTGAGAGTTTAACATATAAAACTTAAAGCTGTTGTTATGGCTCCATAACGAAGGCTGAGTTACATTTTACACTTAAGCAGCAGGAATATCTTCCCCCAAATGATAGCACTTACTCCGAGTATGGAATGATTATATATGCACATTTAGAAGAGCTTACATACCTTTTCATGATAAGGCCCCAATACAATCCAGCCACAGAATGTATAGCCAAGATATATCATCCCAGCACAACAACAAAATCTTAGAACTTTGGGCAATGATGCTTGCATTGTTAAAATGAGCACCTGCAAAGGGTTGGGAGAGAAGGAGAAAGAGGACAAGACACACATTAAAGAAATGAGAATAAAAACAACAGAACAAAAATAAGCTGAAACTATTGAATATTTGATTCTAGGCTTACATTGTATGTCTGGAAATATCCTAAGTATCGGATGACTCCAACCCAAACAAACAAAGTCGATGTTCCAAGTAAGATGCTGCAAACATCATAACTTGTGAGGTTCTGAGGAATGCCAAAATAAATAAATAAATAAATAAATAAATAAATAAATAAAGCAGGTGAGTGAAGGAACACCTCTTGATAGGTATCACAGTTTATGACTATGCAGGTAAAGAATGATACATGGAAATTTTTTAGGTCAGATTTTAAAATTTCAGTGGCTTCAGTTGAATTCTAATGCCTAATGGACACAGCCACATAACACCAAGTCAATATGGTTGCTCAGGAGAGGTGACTTATACAGAGAAGCAGTGGTATTGTGGAGACGGGAAAAAGGTGCACAATGATATAAAGAAATTTGCATGAAGCCTGCAAGCACTGTGTGGATTTCACTTTGGTTATAACAGGCAGTTTTGAAATTAAGTTCTCAAGGAAGTTCATTGTTTGCTATTTTTAATCATATGGCAATCTAATTTTCATTCACTACTTAAGCACTAGTTCACAATTAATAAGAGGGAGACTTTGTGACTAAGTCCCTGTCTACACTACAACTTTAAACAGCATTTGTTACCAGCTGCTGGCATGGTCAACTTTCACGAGCTTTCTGCCCACACACGTGGTTAATACTGTTTATAATCACAACAACTAGCAGCTCATTGCCCTTTCTTCAGGCCGAGGCCAACACATGGCGGTAGCAAGTTTGTAAAACTTATTCTGCTGTATTTGCCTTACTGTGCCTGTGTAATTGATTTGGCCAATGCTTATTCCTCCCAGCTACCTGTGCAGTAAGACATTCGACAGTTTGGGAAGCATGATCCACTGGCCCACCATTTTCCCAAAATGCCCTGAGACACATATCAGTACATGTGATTACACAAATTTTGTCAAAATATGGTTGAGTTGTGGGGAAAAAAGCTGCTGAGAACATAAACCATATTTATTGTAACCGAGTCAGATTGATCAGAGAGTGTGGTGACAGACACTGCTTTACTTGTAGATTTGACAGTCCATTAAGAAAGTGGATTACAGCAGAGACGTTCCCATTCCCACAAGCTGCTGTTTGGGGACAGTTTAGAGGAGACTCCTGTTTGTTGAATGTTTCTTGATTTTCTTCTTCAGAATACAATTTAGTTAGTGAGTGACCATCAGCTTTTAAAGGAAAGAATTATGGGCAGCATTCATTAGCTAAGCCCTCTGGGGCAGGAACCACCTTTTCATTATGTGCGTGGTGTGTGTACTGTGCCTACCACATGCAGGCCATGATCCGGACCTGTAGAGGTGACTGAAAAAAAAGTGCTATATACAGCAGCAGTTTCAGGAACAGAAGCCAAGTAAATGAGATGGAATGAACTTCCAGATTCTACTGTACCAAGAATTTTATGGAGAGGCAGATTGGGGTCAGTTCTTCTCAAGAGATCCTGGGATCTTTTGGGTAAATGCTACTGGAGCCCCACTCTCTGCTCAAAGAGCAACATTTCTCTCACCCCAAATGAGAGATGCTGAACAATCCCTCTCCCTGAAAAAGCAGTTCCACCCTTTTGAGAATATCCTCTACCCACATGTTTACCCTTCCTGTTTCCCTCAAGCCTCACCTTAGGACTCTCCCGGAGCAGAGCCAGGTCTCTCCATTTCTTCCTCTTCCTCCCTCCCTGAAGGCTGTTGCTGAACTGCAGCTTTAAAGTGTCTCTCTTATCTACGTGAACAAATTCCACATACACACATGTGGAACTAAGGCGAGATTACTGACTAGACTGTATTCTACGGCTACTACAGCATCTTGGTTGGATTAAGCACTTTTTAAAGAACACAAGTGACTGCTGTTTCCCCCCCACTTCTGCATTCATAAAGCTCACTCCTTCAGCTTTGGTAGCAAGGTCTGTTGTGCCCGTTTGGTACTTAACGTTACATGGCCTAATTTGCTGCATCTTGCACTTAGGGGTGTTCTGCATGGTCATCCTGGGTTTTATGGCAAATTTTGTTTGGCCATGACTCTATAACTTAATGACAGATTCTTTTTGTGTACTTATATATAGCCTAGCTTGCTATATATATATATATATATATAATATATATTCTACACACACACACACACACACACTATATATATTCCACACACACACACACACACACACACACACACACTTTATAAATATTATAGCTTCTGCATTTTTCAATGTAGTTTTACAGATGCAATACATATATGTTTTGTAAATTCGCTTTCCTTAAAATTATATAGGGATGTCCTTTTAGAAGAGTATGACCTATATTGTATTCATCATAAAAGATGTATGTTGTTTCCTGTTAACACTGAGGATGTAAATGTAAGAAATACACTATGGGTTTTTGTTTTAATTTGAAAAACTGTTTTAAAGAAATAGCTACTGCAGAAGAAAACTTATTGAAAGAAAGAAGTGCTCAGTGTCAGTATTGTGCACTTGCGTGTGGGGTTATGCCTATGATGGCCACTCAACATAATGAGCACCCTACCAAATTCACAGCCATGAAAAATGGGTCACAGACCATGAAATCTGATCTCCCCAGTGAAATCTAGCTATTGTAGGGGAAGGAGGCTTCTACCGTGTGCTGGGCTGCAGCTGCTAGCCCTGGCTGGGCTGGGGAGCGACAGGACTTCCTCTTCCCCTGCAGGGGCCAGACCACCTCCAGGAACCTCCTCCAGCTTCAGGAAGCTCTGTGCTTGTTGGCTAGGAAGCCAGCTCTGAAGGCAGCGCAGAAGTATGGGTGGCAATCCCACAACCTCCCACGACTCCCTTTTAGGACCCGCATGGTTACAACAGTGTGAAATTTCAGATGTAAACATCTAACACTGTGAAATTGACTATTTTTAAAATCCTATGACCACGAAAAAGACCAAAATGGACCGTGAATTTCGTAGGGCCCTGACCATAACATACAGTAGGTGTCTTCCTGCCAGTGGCATTTGACTCAAAGGATGCTGCTATGAGCAACACAATTATGGCCATAAAAAGAGTGGTTTGGTACTCAAGAGGAAAACGGGAGTTCCAAGAGCGAAGGGGCAGAAGACCCTCAGGAGTTTGACTAAACTGAGCTGGTGCCACTGACCAAGAGAAAACTCATATTCCAATGATAACAGACAACAAAAAACAGGTACAGGTAGAGGGGAATATACTACCAAAAGAAGAGAGAGACCAAACCAAATCACTGTGGCAAAACAGTTAATTGGTCACAACTTTGGTTTTCCTTGCATTAGTCTAATTAAAACCATGCTTAAATACAGTGAAGAAAATATTAAGATGTGTTAACTCTCACCTTGGCTTTTATTTCCATTTTCATTATAGATCCAATGATTGTCATCACATCACTGATAATCACCAGGACATACCATCCATTTATAAACTCCAGACGATCAGCATGACAGACATGACGTTTGTACTTTTCCAGGAAGAAATTCACAAATCTCTGTAGTAAACATTTAGAGATTTGGTTACAGAACCTACTTTTCTCCAGAAAAAAAAAAAAAAAAAAAAAAAGGAATCTCATACAGGTGCTGCAGTTCTTGCGTACGGCTCAAGTAGAGTACTTAAGTTGGGTCTGTTGGAAGACTATGCCCTAGCAAATACTGTAGAAATAATGTGTGGGCAGCATTAGCAATATCAACAGAAAATAATTATGGGACATTCATATACAGCTCTGTAAAGGGTGACTGCTATCATTATTATTCATTATTACCAACTTCACTTTCTGCATCCTGCATGCCAATCCACAGACTCTCTCCTGTCCCCTACTGATGGGACAGCACTGCTCTCTCAATCCCTCGAAGTCTGACAAAGTCCCCCTTTACTGAACTATGTCCCATTACCTTTTTGATGGTTATAAAAAGACAGTGTGCGGATTAAGATAACTGGGTATCATGTATCCTGTGCTCTCTTCTCCCCTCCCCTGTGAACACATTTAGGAACAGATTCGGAGGTACGGAACATATCAGTGTGTCTCACATGTGCATCAGAGGAGGGTGGGGCAACAACATGACACAAAAAGCATGAGGCCCTTTGAGTTCAGGAATTTACCCAGTGAACATTTAAATATCTGGCTTTTTCAGCCTTATAGGGAAAAAAGTCAGTCATATTTGGATTTTGAGGGTGTATGGTTTGCGCAACTTCAAACAAACAAGGACTTGAAGATTTGGGGTGAAATCCGGCACCAATGAAGTCAATGGCAAAACTACATTGACTTCAGTGGGCCAGAATTTCAACCTATGGATCTGAAATGAACATATTTGTATTACAGTATCATGCAGATACTCCAATAAGGACTGAGACTTCATTGCATACTGTACAAGCATACAATAAACTAAGGCTCCTTCCTAAATATCACATTGGCTATAATACAGATGCAATACACTCTTGGAAAGATATTTTCTTAGAACAGATTCACTACTTGATAATCCAAAACATAGCACCACTTAGTGGAACTAAACTATGGAAAGCAAATGGAAACAAAAGCAGAGAGAAAAGGCAGACAACGTTGTACTTACCTTTTGCAATTTCAGAGCAAGAACAATGGATCGTGTGCAGAGTATAAGGGAAGCAAAGCAACTTACGATGACAAATCCATCAAAAACCAAAATATATTGAGTGTTTTTCTGAACTACTATAAAAAAAGTACAACAGGAAACAGTTAGATCTTTACATATTTCTTCTGGCACAGAAATCTTTTCATAAGCATTTGAAAAAAAAACCTAACTATATAATAAAAGCTCCCTGAAAGTTTATTATGACAAATTTTGCAACACTTGGTATACTGTCATCTCACTACGGAAATAAGCTATATAGAATACAATGCATACATATGGAGTACACAAGAATCCTCCTGAATGTAGATCTGTAATTCAAATCACTGGGGTATTACATGCAGAGGGTTTGCGGGACTGTGCCCCGAAAGTGAAATGAATTTTTTCTTTTTAAAACTATTTGAAATTAATAATTCATGTACAGGCCAAATTCTGCTCACACACCAAGAGTAATCTCGCTATCTTATTGACTTCACTGAAGTTGCAAAAGCAAGGGCAGAATTTGGCCCATTGACACTGTTTACCAAAAGGCTTTTCACCAATGAAGACCTGTAATTAGAAGCCTCCATTTCACCAGTTGCAACTGAGAGCTGCTGTAGCAGTTAGTGGTAAGGGAACAGTATTCCATGCACAGCACTAGGAGTAAGTGACAACCTATATCTTTTCCAAGGGGATAAGCAGCTCTCTGAACTTAGTTCTTTACAGGTAAGCAAAGGAGGGATTGATTTTCAATTTCTGTACACATATATAGAATTAAAAATAGATTTTGTAAAAATCTATAATTCTGGTAGATCCAGGGTCTTAAACAGCTTTTGTAAAAAAAAAAAAAAAAAATTAGTTCAGAGCAAAACAAGTCAACCATTTATAATGCAGGAGTATTTTAACTCCGTGTTCTCTGATCAACTACTTAATATGCAGACAGAGTACAAAAAGTGGCCAACTGAGACACCATTGTAAGAAGTGATCACACACACCAAGTTATTTGGGCTCCAATATAACAGTACACAAATATAGCGAAGATTTGGCTAGGAGGAGAACACATTGTTCCTTAACCACGATCTCATGTAAGGCCCCACAAAGTTTGATCAACTATACCACAGCCCTATATTGTAATTGTGATGGCCACATTCATAATGGTTAAGAGACAGGTTTATATTATTCTGTCATACTGAATCTTGCTCTGAAGTGGAACCTTCAGTACTATTGTCACTTTAGAAAGTGATCAGACAAAGGCTTAATGATAGAAATATAAAGAGGATGCCATTCTTTATTTGTAAGGATCATCAAAAGAACAAGCAAGGAACACTCACTGCTTCTGATAAAGTCTTTAAAAACATAACAAGCTTCAACTAGTTAAAGAGGAATTATTTTGATGTACAGGAAGAAAAGGTGTCATAGGTGTTTGAGTTTGGGTATTTATTATTGGTTAAAAGACCAGGCTAGAATTTCAATTTAATGTATTAAGCTCATTCAGAGCAACAGAAGGGTCAAAACGTATTTTAAAACATTAAAATTTCCCTTGCAGGCAGAGTCTTGTTAAATCCATCACTAGGTAGGTTATAGCAAGGGATATTCATGTCATCTTGATACTTTTATAGAAAGGAGTTAAGTTTATCTGTTTCTTCATTAGAAGCAATGATTTGCTTAGACATTAATAATAAAAGCACACAAGTTGCAAGTCTCAGTATCCACTAGATATTAGCAAACATCTGTGCCTTCCTCCTCTAAACTCTTTTCATCCCTCCAGATAGGAAGTTGATGAGCTTCAGAAAAATATGAAACAAAAACACAGACTGTCAAGATCTTGGGATCTAAAGACACACTAATATTTACTGACTTTGAAAATATGTACATTGCTATGTACAAGACTTGCTGAACCCAGTGACATGACATGCTGGTTAAAATGAGTAAGCACTCACCAACATGTCTGTTATTGTCAGAGAAGCAACAGACCATGGCATAACTTCTTTTATGCAATGCGTCTGCATGTGTCTCAAGATCACTACACCAGCAAGCAGGGCCAATTGCTTATTGCATCATGTGGACACAGCAGGACATACAGTGTAGATTCATAATGGTTAACCTGCATGCCCCAACCACTCGTCTGAAGTGGTGAAATAACGAAAATAACCGATGGAATAAAAATCTTATACAATATCCCAAGTCCATCGACCTAGGTCTTAGAAATATCTAAGACAGAATAACATGCTTATTTAAATTTCAAGTAAAGACAGTATTTCTAAACAGTTCTGATAAGTAACACTCAGCATGGTGGATTTGTCAAGAACAAATAGTGTCAAACAAATCTAATAGCTTTCTTTGACAGGGTAACAAGCCCTGTGCATAGGAGGGAAGTGGTAAATGTGGTATAGCTGGACTTTAGTAAGGCTTTTGATACTGTCTCGCATGACCCTGTCATAAACAACCTAGGGAAATACAATCTAGATGGAGCTACTATAAAGGTGGGTGCATAACTGGTTGGAAAACCGTTCCCAGAGAGTAGTTATCAGTGGTTCACAGTCAAGTTAGAAGAGCATATCGCGTGGGGTCCTGCAGGGATCAGTTCTGAGTCCAGTTCTTTTCAATATCTTCATCAACGATTTAGACAATGGCACAAAGAGTACACTTATAAAGTTTGCAGACAATACCGGGCTGGGAAGGATTGCAAGTGCTTTGGAGGATAGGATTAAAGTTCATATCTTTCCTGAAATTATTTTGGCCAAATTGGAAAAAAAGTCCAGAGAAGAGCAACAACAATTATTAAAAGCCTAGAAAACATGATCTATGATGGAAGATTGAAAAAACTGGATGTGTTCAGTCTGGAGAAGAGAAGACTCAGAGGGAACATGATAACAGTTTTCAAGTACGCAAAAGGTTGCGCTACAAGGCGAAGGGAGAAAAATTGTCCTGTCGTCAGAGGTTAAGGAGAACAAGTAATGGGCTTAAATTGCAGCAAGGGTGGTTTAAGCTGTACATTAGGAAAAGCTTCGTAACTGTCAGGGTGGTTAAGCACTGGAATAAATTGCCTAGAGAGGTTGTGGAATCTCCATCACTGGAGATTTTTAAGTGCAGTTTAGACAAACACTTGTCAGGGTTGGTCTAGATAATACTTAGTCCTGCCTTGAGTGCAGGGGACTAGACGAGATGATCTCTTAAGGTCCCTTCCAGTCCTAGGATTCTTTACTCCTGCTCTGAAACAGTTACTCAGGCTCACTCTGATGGTGCAATCCAGCTCTAAAATAGCATAAACCTGTCCCTTAAGGATTTTAAGTGCACTGTCAGACTAACCTCCTCAGAGTGCAAGGGGGTGGCCTCGGTGTTCCTACACTCATGATACCCATATGAAGGAACAGTACCTTGGGGTCATAAGCAAGGGGCTCTATTTCCTAGAGCTGTGGACTTGTTCAGGTCACCCTCAGGATACAGGGTCCATAAAAAATGACGTAAAGCTCAGCTAGATGGGAGGATCTGGTCTGTGGTTATTGGGCTGCTTCTTTTCACTATACTGGTGTTAAATAAAAGTGGGTCTAACATTTTGTAATTGACATGGGAGAGGGCATAAAAAGCAAACACCAATATCACAAGTAGAAACAGGAGAGCGAATTGGGACATGGTGCAAACGCTAGCAGGGTCAGAAAAAGTGGTAATACAGAGTCAGAAAATATGAGATTTGGTGAGACAAAGGCAGAGCCAGCAATAGAAGCCAGATCTCAACTCCCAGCACAATGGGTTACATCTACTAAATACAAACAGGTTTCAGAGTAGCAGCAGTGTTAGTCTGTATCTGCAAAAAGAAAAGGAGGACTTGTGGCACCTTAGAGACTAACAAATTTATTTGAGCATAAGCTTCCGTGAGCTACAGCTCACTTATGCTCAAATAAATTTGTAAGTCTCCAAGGTGCCACAAGTCCTCCTTTTCTTTTTGCAGATACAAACAGTGAGGGATAAATAGTACAAAGTGTTCACATGCATTTGAAAGGTGCAAATACCAATGTAGTACATGGAAGCGTAACTAGGAGGAAGTCAAAATTTGGAAGAATATAAAAAAAATAATTTCCTAATGCTAATGTTTCTGTCAGGGCAGGGATGTAGGTCCCAAGCTTGAACCATTTAAAAAGCACATCAGATAACATACTAGACTTTGTGCTGCAAGGAATACTCCTATGCATCATTTCCATCTGTAGCTTATATTATCTACTGGTCAATGCTGCCCTAGTGTCCAGGCATTTCAGTAACATTTCTAAAAATGTTGACACTTTAGCCATTTATTTCTGAATATAGCCACAGTTCACATTTGTATATTTGGCTGCAGTCATCATATATATTCAGAAGTTGAACAGAAGGATATAGATTTACTGGAAACACCAGATTTTCACCATGCAGAGCACATATGCACCATACTTACTAGATCCAGATATATGCCAGTCTTTGCATTCTTGAATATCAGCATCACTATCAAAATAAATTTTTACTTTACCACTGTGGGCTCTGTTGTTGAAAGTAATCTGCAAACACAAGTGTAAAGATTTATAATTTGATGAAAGCAAAACTAGCAAAATTAACAGTGTCAAAAAGTGTAGAGTCAAAGTTTAGATTGATACCCACTGGTACTACTTAATCTAGATAATCTATAAATAAAACTATCAGATTAATATAGCTGGAAAAATATATCTGAAACAATATGCAAGTGCAAAAGCAATCAATGATTTTACTTTTTATGAAGAACAAAACATTTAAAAAATTTGAAGGGCACACTGAATTTCTTCTATTTTGCAGTCAGGACACCAATAAGAAATATGCTGGATTCTAGAACACTTGTTTCCATGTGTATACAGGTGAAATGCACTTACAGTATTCTGAAAGGCATAGCAGTCAGGCAATTCTCTGGCATGAATTGTTTGTAGATCAATGCCTTTAAGTTGAAAGGAGATTTCAACCTGTATAAGCCTGAACAGTAAAAATAAAGGCAGTAAATTATATACAACAGATTCCATTATTTTCATGTAATTGGATGGGTCTTCAAAAAACTCACTTTACCTATAAAATTCGAAGTTGAAAAATGATGAATTTATCATCTTCAAATCACCAGATCTCTTAGTGGCTAGCATCTGTGGCTCTAGGTGAATACAGTCTGTGGGGGGGGAAAAAAGATTTTTACAAGTTTCATTCAAAATGACTATTTTACAAAA
Source organism: Natator depressus (assembly GCF_965152275.1). Classification (NCBI taxonomy): domain Eukaryota; kingdom Metazoa; phylum Chordata; order Testudines; family Cheloniidae; genus Natator; species Natator depressus. Next base: position 77,970,226 of record NC_134241.1, on the reverse strand, counting down.
TGAAGTAAGGGAGAAAACGGAGGTAACTGGATACTAGTGGACACAGATGTAGGTCCTGATCTCGCAAGCTGCTCATTGTGGGCAACTCCCTGTATCTGTGTAGAGCCCCACTCAAGTTAATGGGGCCATGAGAAGGCGCAGGCCCCAATACTGAAAGGTGCTAAAAGCTCCCATTGAAGTGAATGGTGGTTGACAGCATTCAACACCACTCAATATCTGGCCTCTGATCAGCAGCTTCTCTCATACAGAAGGTCAACAGCTGAAAAGTCTTCAGAGAAAAAGTCTTACTATGGTGACCTACAATGCTTAGGCTGCAAAGTAGTAATTTCTAAGTGGATATTAAAAAAAATAAAATAGGGGAGAAGTGAGTTAATTTTTCTAGGTTAAAGTATGATTGCCACACACAAATAAAATACTAACTTACTCTTGATGATTTGCCATTACAATACATAAAGTGTCCATGGAAACACTTTTTTTTTTTTAATTTACAGCTGTACTGTACCTGTTTCAATGGCAATGTCTATGTTCAGCGAATCATTGGAAGGAAGCATTGTGCCTTTCTTGTACTGTTGTTTACAAATCTGTAAGCCTGACACATCGTCTTCATCTTGTTCGTAACCAAGTGTGCCCAGGGATATCGTCTTTAATTGGCGGTACTAATTTAAAAATAAAACACACTTTTTCAGTTAACTTAATTATCCTCACATCAGCCTATTCACAAAAAATTACTGATGCCCATAACTGTGTTTTCTTTGCCCACATTCATTCAAATTTGCTTCCCCCCCCCCCCCATTAACAAATTTAATGGTCCACAGTACCAGCTTTTCATACACACTTTGTATTTCCATAACAAGTTTGATTCCAGGATCTCAAAATTAGTCAAGCCTCAACAAGGCAGGTGAATATAATTATACTCTACAAGGACATTGCGACAGGTTCAGTCACAGAGGCCCGCCTTGGGCCGGCCACCTGATGTGCTGAGACTACCTCGGAGCCCGTTTTCCCTGCCAGCTTGGGCCTTCAGAACTCTGCCTTGTTGAGCCAGACACACCAGTCCACTGCAACACAGACCCAGGTCTGAACAACGTCCCCCAAAAGCTGCAGACTTAACTGAAAAAGGCTTAAGAAGTGCTCCTGTCTCCAGTATCCAGATACCCAGTTCCCAATGGGATCCAAACCCCAAATAAATCCGTTTTACTCCGTATAAAGCTTACACAGGGTGTGGCAAATGGCTGGTATGAATATGATGGGTCCCGCGCTTCCTCTTCTTGGTTAGGGGGGCGGGGGGGGGGGGTGTTCAGGGCGCAGTTTCCTGCCCCTGAACTAGGGTATCTACTGTCCCACTAGTAACCCAGAGAAGGGTAGTGGAGAGGGAGGGACCCGGGCCCACCTTCTACTCCGGGTCCCAACCCAGGGGCCCTAGGGATAGTGGTAAACCACTTGAACTAGTGCTTCCTTCCCTGGGCTACTTCCCTCTCCTGCTCTTCAGCTTGTGGGGCTTCCTGCCCTCTCTCTCTGCACAAGCCGGGTGTCTCTTTACCTAGGATCTTGGTCTTCTAGCCAGCCATGGAACTTCTCCAAACTCTCCTCTGCTCCAACGCCTTCAAACTGCTCTCTGCTCCAACTCCTTCCCCTGGCTGATTGAAGCAGGGGGTTTTTAATCAGGTGACTAGCTTCAGGTGCTCTAATAGGTTTCTATAAATTAATTAAAAGCACTTGAAGCCATTCTTCCCTCTACAGGGAATAAGGCTTCTCCTCATCCTGGAACTTACATATCTCTCCTATATATCACTCTCCTGCTGCCTTCTAACCATGCTGTATCACATATCCTCCCCCCCGCTCAACACCATGGGGTTGGGCTACTTGGGACGAAAGGCAATGCTTTCATGACAAGCCATCTGCATTGCTATGTTGGCTTCCGGCCCTATGCCGTACTCGGAAATGAAAGGGTTGCAGAAATAGGAACCATCTAGTCGCTCTTGCATTCTTCTCCTTGTTTCTGTGCATCCACTGGAGCGGGGCGTGGTCTGTCACCAGGGTAAATCACCGCTCCAGCAGGTAGTAGCAGAGAGTTTCCATGGCCCATTTTATCGCCAGACATTCCTTTTCAACAACGACGTACTTTTGTTCCCTGGGGAAGAGCTTCCGGCTGAGGTACAGGATCGGGTGTTCCTCCTCCCCTACCACCTGCGAAAGGAGGGCTCCTAGCCCTACTTCCGAGGCATCTGTTTGTAGGACAAATTCTTTCTTGAAATCTGGGGCTATGAGCACTGGATGGCAGCAAAGGGCTGTCCTTAAATCTGTGAATGCTCCTTCCGCTGCTTCAGATCATTTTACTATCTTGGGGCCCCGAGCCTTTATCAGGTCTGTCAATGGCCCTGCTCTTGTGGCAAAAAGAGGGATGAATCTCCGATAGTACCCAACTAACCCGAGAAATGCTCTGACCTGCTTTTTACGGACTGGCGGAGGCTAATCTTGTATTGCCTCCACTTTGTTCCACTGGAGTTTTACCAAGCCTCTCCCTACTACATACCCAAGGTATCTGGCCTCAGCTAGTCCTATCACGCACTTGAGAGGGTTGGCAGTGAGGCCGGCCTTCCACAGGGCGTCTAGTACTGCTTCTACTTTCCCTAGGTGCGTTTCCCAGTCAGGGCTATGGATGACTATATCTAAAATAGGCGGCGGCATACCTGGAATGGGGTTGCAGCAATTTATCCATAAGTCGTTGGAATGTTGCAGGGGCCCCATGGAGTCCGAAAGGGAGGACAGTGTATTGGAACAGGCCATCAGGTGTGGAGAGAGCAGTCTTCTCCTTGGCGTTCTTGGCCAGGGGAATTTTCCAATATCCTTTAGTCAGGTCCAGAGTGGTTAGGTATCGGGTCTTGCCTAACTGATCAACTAGCTCGTCGACACATGGTATCGGATAGGCATCAAATTGGGATACGTCATTCAACTTCCGGAAGTCGTTGCAAAACCTCAGGGTGCCGTCAGGCTTGGGTAGTAGGACAATAGGGCTGGACCACTGGTTGTGGGATTCTTCAATAACCCCAAGTTCCAACATCATCATCTTCACTTCTGTCCTAATTTCCTCTCTTTTAGCTTCCGTTATCCAGTACAGTCTTATCGTCACCCTTATTCCGGGCCTGGTGACAATATGATGTTGGACCAGTGTCGTACGGCCCGGCTGTGTACAAAACACTTCTTGTTTCCATTGGATCATATCAATGACCTCTGTTCGTTGTTCTGGGGCTAACTCGGGGGACATCCTCACCTGCTCCTGTGGGTCGTCCGTCTGAGGTGGAGCTCTCCGAATGACGAGGCACGTCTCTTGGTCATGGCAGGGCTTCAGTAAGTTTACGTGGTAGATCTGCTCTGGTCTTCGGCGGTCTGGTTGTCTGACCTTATGGTCCACTTCCCCAATGGCTTCCACTATCTCATATGGTCCATGCCAGCTGGCCAGGAGTTTGCTTTCCGCTGTCGGCACTAGCAACATCACCCGCTGTCCCGGCTGAAATTTCCGTACTTTCACTCAGCGGTTATAATATGTCCCCTGGGTCTCTTGTGCTTTTTCCAAATGTTCTCTTACTATAGGGTTTACTTGAGCTATTCGCTCTCTCATCTGTGTCACGTGTTCAAGGACATTCTTTCCTGGGGTGGGTTTGTTCTTCCCAGTCCTCCTTGGCAATACGTAATATTCCACATGGGTGGCGTCCGTATAGCTCAAAGGGAGAGAAACCAGTGGACGCCTGGGACACTTCCCGTATTGCAAACATTAGGTATGGTAGAAGGGTCTCTCAGTCTTTTCTGTCCCACGCTACCACCTTCCGGATCATACCTTTAAGTGTGCGGTTAAACCGCTCTACCAGTCCATCTGTTTGTGGATGGTAGACTGAGGTCCGTATGGCATGGATGCGGAGCAGGGTATATAAGTCCTTCATTAATTTCGACGTGAAAGGGGTTCCTTGGTCAGTCAGGATCTCCTTAGGGATGCCCACTCTGGCAAAAACCTGAAGTAGTTCTTTTGCAATTGCTTTTGATGTGGGGTTTCTTAAAGGAATGGCTTCTGGACACCGTGTGGCATAGTCAAGGATGACTAATATGTTTCGGTGGCCCCGTGCTGATCTTTCCAGTGGGCCCACTAGGTCCATGGCTATCCTTTCGAAAGGGACTTCAATAATAGGCAAAGGTACTAATGGGGCCCGCAAGTGAGGTCGGGGGCTATGCAACTGGCATTCTGGGCAGGAGGTACAATAGTGTTGGACATCTGCGCGTATTCCTGGCCAATAAAATCTTCTTAGGACTCTATCAGGTGTCTTGTCTACTCCTCGATGTCCCCCAAATAAATGACTGTGAGCTAACTCTAGTACTGCCCTGTGTGTTTTCGTGGGATTAAGAGCTGCTCTACTTCTTCCCCTCAACTTTGCACTATTTGGTAGAACAGATCATGTTTGATCACATAATAAGGCCTTGGGCCTTTGGTCTTTCCTTCCACGGGTATGCCATTTACTTCCACTACCTCCTCCCTCACATTCACATATAGTGGGTCATTGCCTTGGTCCTGCCCGAAATTCTCATGTGCGGTACCAATCTGACCTAACTCCATGGGACCTATTTCTTCTCCGCCCCTTGGGTTGCCCTTACTTGGGCTAGGAACTGCCTCCGAGTCCTCACTGGCCTGAATTGTCTCCTGGCCTCCTGAATGGGTTCGCTTACCAACAAGGGAGGCTTTCTGGCTCTCTGCTAGAATCCTGGTCCCTAGCCTTTTATCTGCCCTCTTTTCCCACCTAGACTTTCGGGGTTTCCCAGGGGATGAAAATAGCTCTGGGGCAAATTCAGCAAAAATTGAGGTGAGGCTATCTGTAGGTGCCTCCGTCTCAGCCCGGGGGTTGCTACCGTCCCCTGGCTCTACTCGGGGGGAGTGAGTTCTCAAACCCGGGGAAGTCCCTACCAATTAAGACCAGGTAGGGGAGCCTAGGGACCACTCCTGCAGCTACCCTGGTAGTGTTTCCCTGGATCTCAATCCATACTGGGATTGTGGGTCGGAAATTTACGGTGCCATGAACGCATGTTACCCCTGTAGTTTTGGCCCGGGTTAGTTGGTCTTGCCCCACCAACTTCCCCGAGACCAGGGTGACAGCACTCCCGGAATCTCCTAATGCTAGGGTAGCAATACCATTTCATCTTTACTGACCCTGTATACCTATGTGAGGTCATTGCGACCCCTACCAGGCCGATTAGGCCACACTCGTAACACCGACTCCTTATCCCGGTTGCCGCCCTCTGCCTGGGGCTATTTGGTCGGCCGCCCCAGCCCTCTCTTCCCAAACCCCCAGGTCCCTTCTTGGCCTTGGGCCATTCCTCAGTGTCTTTCCTCCCAGTTATGGTTTTTCTGTAGTTCTTGACAATCTGGGGCCTTGGGTTTTGGGCTGTCTTCCTGGTTTGCCGTGTCTCACCCCCGGGGTCTGGAACCGTTCACGGGCTGCCAGCTGTCTTTCCATGAGGGAGACCAACTCATCGTAGGTAGAGGGGTCATTCTGGCCAACCCAAGCCTGAAGGCCTGGTAGTAGCCCCTTCATATCCTGGTCCAGTACCAGGAGCTCCATCATTTTTTCAGAGCTGAGGGCCTCAGGGTGCAGCCATTTCTGGATCAGGTCATACAATTACGATCAGGGTGTCTTGTCCTCTGTACACTGCCATTCATGAAACCTCTGGGCTCGTAACACCGTGGTTAGTCCGGATCTGGCCAGGATCTCTGCCTTCAGCTGGGGGTAATCCTTCGCAGTCTCTGCAGCCATATCGTAGTAGACCTTCTGGGCCTATCCACACAGGAATGGGACGAGGATACCAGACCACGGATCTCTGGGCCAGGCTGCTCTCTCAAATGCCAGGAGGTATGCCTCTACATCATCCTTCCGTGTCATTTTCCGCAGGCAGTGGCTGGCCCGTATAGTCCAGGTTTCCTCACAATTGTGGTTCCGCTCCATAAGGGCCTTCATCTGGTTTGCCAGCTCCTGTAGCAGAGCTCAGTCCTGGGCAGCCTGATTCATCAACAGCCAATTAGTCTTCTGCTGCACCAGAGTCGCTTCCTGTTGGGCGGTTGCTTGGATTCGGGTAGCCTCCTGCTGGGCCACAGTGGCTTGTATTAGAGCCTTGACCACGTCGTCCATCTTGGGGATGGGATGGTTTTGGTTAACCCTGGTTTAAGTCCCCAGTGCGGAGATCCCACCCGACCACGTGTGGCAAGTTGCCAGTATGAATATGATGGGTCCCGCGCTTCCTCTTCTTGGTTAGGGGGGTGGGGGGGGGTGTTCAGGGCGCAGTTTCCTGCCCCTGAACTAGGGTATCTACTGTCCCACTAGTAACCCAGAGAAGGGTAGTGGAGAGGGAGGGACCCGGGCCCACCTTCTACTCCGGGTCCCAACCCAGGGGCCCTAGGGATAGTGGTAAACCACTTGAACTAGTGCTTCCTTCCCTGGGCTACTTCCCTCTCCTGCTCTTCAGCTTGTGGGGCTTCCTGCCCTCTCTCTCTGCACAAGCCGGGTGTCTCTTTACCTAGGATCTTGGTCTTCTAGCCAGCCATGGAACTTCTCCAAACTCTCCTCTGCTCCAACGCCTTCAAACTGCTCTCTGCTCCAACTCCTTCCCCTGGCTGATTGAAGCAGGGGGTTTTTATCAGGTGACTAGCTTCAGGTGCTCTAATTGGCTTCAGGTGCTTTTAATTAATCTATAGAAACCTTTCTTCCCTCTACAGGGAATAAGGCTTCTCCTCATCCTGGGACTTACATCACTCTCCTGCTGCCTTCTGGCCATGCTGTATCAAAAGGGTATATTCAAATTATCTGCCCTCTAACATTGATAGAGATATGCACAGCTGTTTGCTCCTCCAGTGTTAATTACTTACTCTGGGTTAAATAATATGCAAAAGTGATTTTATTAAATATAAAAAGTAGGATTTAAGTGGTTCCAAGTAATAATAGACAGAACAGAGTAAGTTACCAAGCAAAATAAAACAAAAACACGCAAGTCTAAGCTTAATACATTAAGAAACTGATTAGAGAAAATCTCAAACCTCAGAGATGTTTCAATAAGCTTCTTTCATAGACTAGACTCCTTTCTAGTCTGGGCCCAATCCTATCCCCAGTACAATTCTTGTTCCAGCGCAGGTGGTAGCTAGGGGATTTCTCATGACTGCAGCTCCTTTGTTCAGTTCCACCCCCTTACATAGCTTAGGCACAAGGTGGGAATCTTGTCTCTCTGGGTCCCCAACCCTCCTTCTAAATGGAAAAGTACCAGGTTTAAGATGGATTCCAGTACCAGGTGACATGGTCACATGTCCTGGGAGATCCCAAGCCTTCATTCTTCCTGGCCTGACTCACAGGAAGGCTTGCAAGTAAATAGAGTAATTTACAACCAGTTCTCCTAGTTGACGGGAGCCATCAAGATTCCAAACCACCATTAATGGCCCACACTTTGCATAATTACAATAAGACCTCAGAGTTATATTTCATATTTCTAGTCTCAGATACAAGAATGATACATTTATACAAATAGGATGAACACACTCAATAGATTATAAGCTTTGTAATGATACCTTACAAGAGACTTTCTGCATGAAGCATATTCCAGTTACATTATATTCACACTCATTAGCATATTTGTCACAGACATGTCAAAGGTCACACAGGTAGTTAGTAACAGGGCCAGTCACAGCTGTACTCCAGCCGTAGGAATTATGATACCTACAGACAGATTTCACGATTATGACAGAAAGGGGCCATGACCAGGACACACTGCAGTGAAGGGTCAAAGTGAAGGAGCTGCGGAACGCCAACCACAAGGCAAACTGCCATTCTGGTGCTGTGCCCACGAGCTGCTGGTTCTGCAAAGAACTGGACATGATACTCAGTGGTGACCCCAATTCCACTGTGAAGACCACTGTGGATACTTCGGTGGCTCGCGTGCCAGTTGAGAGTAGATTGAGCCAGGAGGAGGAAATCTCGAATAAGGATGTGGAGGGGGACCCAGAGGCAGAGGATGACTGAGAGGTCAGAGATGCAAGCAGCCAAGAGCTCTTTTCTACCCCAGAGGAGGCTAACCAGTCACAGCTGTTGGATCTTGGTGAAGCGCAAACAGGAGAGGAGGCCCCTGGTAAGTGAATTTGATTTTGGGAATTGCTGAGGTGAGTTGTTGGGGGCAGGAGGGTTGCAGAAAGCAGACTTGTGTCTGTATGATGCAAGTACCACCACATGCCTAGTCTGAGCAACGGAACAGGCTGTTGATTGACTCCCTCACTTCACGGGAAGCTGCCTCAGAGATCTCCACAAAACTCTCATGGAGATACTGGGCAATCTGCTGCCACAGACTCTTTGGCAGAGCTGCTTTGTTTCTTGCCCCATTAACGGGTAACTTTCCCACGCCACTGTGTGGTCACAGGGGGGGAGAGAAGAACCATTGCTGCACACAGGCAAGCCACATATGGGCCAGGGCAGAAGCCGCAGTCTTGGAGAAGACTCTCCCTTGATTCCCTGCTCACCTTCAGCAGCGAGATATCTTCCATAATGATCACATTCTATGGAAAATGTGGAGACAGGAATGATTATCAGGCCTCCCCTACAGTGCTGGCTCTCCCCAAGAGCCACACGCAGTGTGGACAGTACAGTCCAGGAACACAGATTTACCCTGCCCCTGTGGCTATTCACCATTTTGGGGGTCTTGTGGGTCATGTGTGCTTGCCTGGGGTAAGCCAGTTAGCGACAGGTACGCGAGTACTGGCTGTGTTTTAAATCACCGAATCAGTGGTCTGTGCATTGCAAACAATATTGCTTCTGTAAAATATTGCATTTAAACTTCACATAGCTGACCTTGGGAGCACAGCCTCCCTCTTTGTTATCGCCAGCTGAACGGCTGCGCAGAATTAGAAAGCAGCCAAGAAGAACTGAAGAGGACTTTCTGCGTGATGTCATGATGCACTCTGCGGCCGAGACACAGTAACTGAAAGAGTGGCAGGACAGCGAGAAGGACCGAAAGGAGAATGCAGCGCGCCAGAATGAAGCCACGGAGCAGCTCTTAAGAGTTATGAAGCACCAAGTGGACACGCTCCAGGCGATACTTGCACTGCAAACCAAGCAGCTCCGCACCCACTGTCCCCTGCAGCCGCTGTTGCAAAACTTTCCCATGCTCCCCCCCAGACACCGCCAACACACTCTTATCAACCTCCTGGCTCCAGTCTGTAGCCACATCATTCCATTCCTCCCCCATCAGTCCAGTACTGCGGATTCTCAGTACCCACTGCACTCAACACCCATTTCTCTGCAGTTTGGCCCTGCTGACGTACAGTACCTGCTGCATTGTACTCCAAAGGAGAAGGTTGGATATGATCCCTGAACATACACAAATCTTTAGCCATCCTAGGACCCCTCCTCCTCCTGGGACCTTCCCTTATCCCCCTCAGTGCTGATGTGGTTTTTTTGTTTGACTCTCTCCTCTGGTTGTTGTTTTTTAATAAAACAGTTGTGTTGCTTTAAAAATCACTCTTTATTCTATTAATTGAAAGCCAGCAGAGCCCTGCAAAGCAACAGACGGTTATGTTAAACCTTCATATTGCATCGTCTGCACCAATCACAATCACCTCCTAGCACTACAAGCACTGCACTTCAGCACATAGCAACAAATATTAGTGGCTTTCAACTTCAAATTGCTGCCTCAAGGCATCCCTGATCCTTATGCCCCCCCACCCCAATAGCCCTGGTCTCTGGCTGTTCAAACTCAGCCTCCAGGTGCTGAACCTCAGCGGTCCAGCCCTGAGTGAAGCTTTTACCCTTCCCTTCACAAATATTATGGAGCATACAGCACACGGCTATAAGCATTGGAATATTGTCATTGGCCAGGTCCAGCTTCCCACAGAGGTAGCACCGGCAGGCCTTTAAACGGGCAAATGCACACTCAATCGTCATTCTGCACTTGCTCAGCCTGTTGTTGAACCACTCCTTGCTGCGGTCAAGTTGCCTCATGTATGGCTTCATAAGTCATGGCATTAAGGGGCAGGCGGGATCTCCCAGGATCACAATGGGTATTTCGACTTCCTCTATGATCTTCTGGTCCAAGAAGCTTTCTGAACAGGCCAGTGTTCCGAAAGATGCATATGTCATGCACCTTTCCAGACCAGCCTGCGTTAATGTCTGTGAAAAGCCCACAAATGATCCACAAGCACCTGGAGAACCATTGAGAAATACCGCTTCTGATTAACGTACTCAGTGGCTAGGTGGTCTGGTGCCAGAATCAGAATATTGGTGCCATCTATCGCCCCTCCGCAGTTAGGGAACCCCATTTGTGCGAAGCCATCCACAATGTTACACATGTTGCCCAGAGTCACGGTCTTTTGGAGCAGGATGCGATTAATGGCCCTGCAGACTTCCATCAACATGAGTCCAACAGTCGACTTTCCCACTCCGAACTGGTTAGCAACCAATCGGTAGCAGTCTGGAGTAGCCAGCTTCCACAGTCCAATTGCCACACGCTTCTCCAACAGCAGGGCAGCTCTCATTCTCATGTCCTTGCACCACGGGGTTGGGGCGAGCTCATCACACAGTCCCAGGAATGTGGCTTTCCTCATCCGAAAGTTCTGCAGCCACTGCTCATCATCCCAGACATGCAACATGATGTGATCCCACCACTCAGTGCTTGTTTTCCAAGTCCAAAAGCAGCGTTGCACTGTGGTCAGCACCTCCGTGAATGCCACAGACAGACAATCTCGTGTCGTAGCTACTATGCGTGGCGAGTTCAACATCGCACTCCTCTTGACTTTGTACAGTAGTATAAGGAATAACTCCACTGCCACTTGTGACGTGTTGCTCAGAGCGAGCAGCATACTGGTCAACAGTTCGGGATCCTTTCCTGCAGACCGAAGAGTGCAGTACACTCTTTGTGTACTCTTTGCAGTACACAAACCATTGAAAGATGGTGCCAAATGCAGGCGGACACAGGGATTGCTGGGATGCGAAGCAATGCATCATGGGGCATTGGGACAGGACCCAGGATGCCCCATGACCCCCTCTGTCTTCCCACAACTCTTAGTGGCAGAAGAGGAAGAGATACTCTGTGGGATAGCTGCCCAGAGTGCACCGCTGCGAATACCACTGCAAGTGCGAACACACTATTGTGCAGGCACCTGATGAAGGGAAACTGCTGTTGTGGGTTCACAGTACCACTCTGAGCAGCGCTGTAACTCCCGGCACTGTAACTCTGCCAGCGTAGACATACCCTTAGATTTCAGCCTACTTCTGACAACACCCCAGACACATCCCAACCTGGTGTTAGAACAATTAGTATCACAGAGGGTCCAAGTCTCCTAGTTGCCATGGACAACATTCCTCACAGGTTATCATGGAACACTGCTGACACACTTGGAAGGTCTAGTGTCAGCTGCAGCACAAATCAGTCCTCAAATGGTTGTTATGGACAACTGCATATTTACATGCAGAGCTCTCCTTTAAAGGTGCTCCACAAGGCTCTTTCAATCCTGCTGTTCAATGTCTATTAAAGCCACCAGAAGAGATGATGGACCCAAACCCATTAACAAGCCAACACTACTCAGCTCCGCATCTTCTTTATGGCAAATGCAGACAGAACCATTTGCCAACAGTCCCAGTACCCACGTGAGAACAATGTGTGGATTAAAAGTAGATGAATGAAGGTAAGTCTAGGTAACAAAACCAAGTTAGTGGAAGAGAAAAATATGGAGAAATTAATCAACACCATTCCTTCGATAGATGGAGACGTAATCAGTTCTCCAACTGACAAGATGCTATGCAAATTAGGGGTCCTCTGAACTCCTCACTGTACCTGGATACCATCTCTAGCAGTGGTTTCCCCACGTGCACACTCTCCTAAAGTTGACTATCCTCCTTATGGATGAATTACCCAGCCATGCTGATCCATGAGTTCATCACCTACAGACTGGATCACCAGAACAGGAAGTTAAAGCAAGGTCCCTAAAAAAATTTCCAGCATGTTGAGAAGGAGCTGTTTGCAGCACTCTGCGTTGCTTTGTAGGCAAACATATCATCTTGATACTCTATGAAACCACGCTTGTTACATTTGATAATGGGACATCTTTTTGACATAAATTTCCCCATAATAAAAATAATACCCAGATTAGACAGAAAATGTAAGAAAATCAGCAGAGAGGGTATGTTCTGTCTAATACTTATTTGCAGAAATGGGGAGAGAACCAATGATCTAGTACCTGTAGTTTGGTTTTTTGCAAAAAAAAAAAAAAAAAAAAAAATTCAGATATCATGGGGATTGTCCATTACACATTTAGTCTTCCACAATTATGCAAGACTTAAATTAGTACTTTTCAACCATAGGAAGGCTGCATTCTGTTGCCTTAATTTTCAGAAAGTGCTGAGCACAACCTCTGGGAAGAAAAAAAAAAATAGCCAAGCCAAGCCAAGCTCTTTTAAGGTCTCAGTTTGGGTGCCCACAAATCACTAACCTCTTTTTTGATAATCTCAGCCATAGATATGTGCCAAACAAGTTAAAGCCTGAAAACCTGCAAAGCCCTAACAAACCTAAGCTACATTGACTGGAAAAAGCTCCTCTATAAAGGTCTACATTTACAGAATATAGACGTCATACAAAGAGACCTTTATATCTGATGCCTGTATTGCATACTTGACTCCTGCTCGATGATATAAATCTATCCTTTCACTAGTCTTCTAGCTGGGGCTTCAAATCTGCCTTAGTGCCTACAAAAGAAGGAAGAAAGGAAGGAAGTAGTAAACCAGGAAGGAAAGATAAAAAGCAAAGAAATAACAGACTAAAAGTAAAAGAGCAGCACAACTGAAGAAAATTCTCAAGGAGAACTAAGAGACGAGACATGTACAAGTCAGCCACCATTTTACACAACAGGCCAGATCCTCTGTCTCTTTCTGCCTACTTCGGCAGAAACAGTGGATTGGCTCTGCAGAGGATTTCCCAGAGTTCGTGGGGGTTGCTAGAAGGCAAAGAACCCTGAAGTGGGGGCATGGCCAAAGGAGAAGGGGTATGGCCTTTGCATTCCACCACTTCCTGACTGATGTAATGGCTGCATGGGGACCATTACCAGTCTGCAAAATGCTGAACAGTCCTAAAGCTGCTCTAAATTGAGCCTCAACTGGACAAGTGCCCATAGGTCTCCGAACTGGGAAATCTCAAGTAAGGGTGACTTAAAGCCCCATACTTCTGAACTGTACTGGACCAAGAAGAGACCAGGACCCTCATGTGATTTAAAAACCATCAAGAAAGGACTTCAATTTTTTATTTTCTACAGGAGCATAACCTTTTGTTTTCCCATCATTTTCTATTTTATGTGCATGTTAACACGATCTGTTTTTTTATTTTAAAATTTTTTAAACAATTATTTAAGGGAGTTGTTTATCATATTATCCAAATTCATTTTAAAATACCATACTACACTTAAGGCTGTGTCCTGATATTCCTGGAAGAACTGCATTCCCATGTTGAGACTTCTGGCAACAATGCTACAAAGCTGTGATTCACTATAATTGTAAGCATGAATTTTTGGAATGTATCTATATTCAGGTCCATTTCTACTTAAAGTAAAACCCAAATCATCTGCCACAGCAAATTTGGAAATAAATAATCTAATATTAACAAATTCAGTGTTTATGTTGTGGCTAATAGTCAAAAAATGAAGATTAAGCATATACACGAAAATAAATACTGAGTGAAACTTAACTTTGACTGTTTATTTTAATCAGATGATGACCAGTTAGGACATTTGCAATCTGAATGAAACTAACCAGAACAGAAAATGGAAACGGAGCAACATCTTATTGGCTGTGACTTTTAAGCAGTACTCATGCTGTTTATAATACATAGAAACACACAAAACACTTACCTGATTAATAGCAAAAAAAATGCTGTCATAAACATCCTGCTGTGTGTATACACTGCAACTATAATCATCTTCATCAACTCCTGAGTAGCCTTTCAGAAACAGATGCTTAAAGGCAATAGTGTTCTCCTCTTTGAAGGAAACCACCAGCTGGTTACTCAAACCAAAAAGAATAAGCTAAAACAAATTAAAGATTCAAGTCAGAATACAATGCCATCATTAACATACTAATGATAGTAACAGCGATTAACATCTTCAAGTTATAATCAGCACAAATTGGAAAGTAAGAAGTTTCTGTATTGTGTCAGTACCAGACCCCTTAAAAAAAAAAAAAAAAAAGCAAGTTAACAGTACAATTAGGGCTGTTGCGTGATTAAAAAAAACTGTGCAATTAATCGCACTGTTAAACAATAATTGAATAGCATTTATTTACATATTTTTGGATTTTTCTACATTTTCAAATATATTGATTTCAATAACAACACAGAATACAAAGTGTACAGTGCTCACTTTATATTTATTTTTGATTACAAGTATTCGCACTGTAAAAAAATGGATTTTTCAATGCACTACTGTACTTGTATGAGGTGAAATGTCTTTGTCATGAAAGTTGACCTTACAAATGTATAATTATGTACCAAAAAAACTGCATTAAAAAATAAAACAATGTAAAATCCTAGAGCCTGCAAGTCCACTCAGTCCTACTTCTTGTTCAGCCAATCGCTCAGACAAACAAGTTTATCTACATTATCTCCTGCAAATGTAAAGAAGAGGTCAGCATTATTTCCTGTAAATGTAAAAAGACTTACTTGTCTTAGCGATTGGCTGAACAAGAAGTAGGACTGAGTGGACATGTAGGCTCTGAAGTTTTACATGGTTTTGTTTTTGAGTGCAGTTATGTAACAACAACAACAACAACCACCACCTACATTTGTAAGTTGCACTTTCATGACAAAGATTGCACTACAGTACTTGTATGAGGTGAATTGAAAAATACTATTTCTTTTGTTTATCATTTTTACAGTGCAATAATAATTTGTAATAAAAAAGTATATACACTTTGATTTCAATTACTACACAGAATACAATATATATGAAAAATGTAGAAAAACATCCAAATAAATTTCTATTGGCATTCTATTGTTTAACAGTGCGATTAATCACGATTAATTTTTTTGATTTATCATGTGAGTTAACTGCTATTAATTGAGAGCCCTAATTACAATACAAGATCACAAAAGAATAGTAAAGGTTCTCTTTTGCCAAAGCCTGGAAAACAAAAATCTCACTTAGCATAAGCTGATGCAAGCTGAAAACAAGGGAATGAAAAATACCGTTTACTTCAGTGACAGGCATGCCATGAAATACCAAAAAACTCTTACTACTTTATTTTGGAGCTTAGCCACTTAGTGCATAATCATCATCAATTACAGCCCAGGAGATGCATTTTCACTTCTTTTAACTACGTGCACAGTAATTTTATTCATAGTGCAAGTGTTTGAAACTATTTGAATCAGCAAAGCTACGTTTTCTGTGGAAAATCCAAAACCAATTCATTCACCTCATGGCCTCTCTGAGTAGGAGAAAAGTCATTCAAATCTGAGAAATCACTCTGAATTTGAAGAGCTTTGATGATTAAAAGTACAGTTATAGTGAACCAAGTTGACTACAAACAACATAACGTGGTTTCAAGTTTATCACACAAACACTTCCTTATGAAGTCTACTCAGTTTTTTTTAAACTCACCCTGAGATCGGAATGTCAAACTGTGTTCTTTCTGTCACTTACATCACCAGTAATAAGGTTTCTGTAATTAGAATTTAGCTGACAGTTTTGTTGATGATGCAGGAGACAGAATAGAATCCAGTCCACTAACCCAGAGCAATGCAGAGCCTTTACAGATAACAGTATTTTTAAAAAATTGTTTTAGTCTGTAATGTAAGAAGATAAGAATCTGAATACACATGGGGAAAGACCTATTGATCAAAAACTTACTATTTTTACTGAGCCAGTTTCCTATCACCACACTTTAACCCCCTTTTTAAAAATAATTTTCATAAGAAAAATGTAAGTGGTTTACTCCACATATATTTTGGTATGAAAGAAGAACAGTGTAAGGTAATTGGAATCTCACAGTGGAAGAGCAGAAAAAGGAGAGAGCAAAGGAAGGAACCCAGAGCTTGAAAAATAAACTCTCTTACTTGTTAGTGGCAAATATGAAGTGTTTGGACTCATCTGTTTCTGCATAATCTAACCTTTCACTGAAGAAAAAAAGAGTACTAGCCTAGCCTGAAGACAGAACTGCATTAAGGAGGCTGTCTTCCTGAGTCTGCAGACAGCTCTAGTTTGTCTGCGCCGAGCACTGCACCAGAATGAAACAAAAACTATTCAGAACCCCATGGGCACCACTGAAAGTGACAAAAATGAAGTTAATTTCATAAAGGTGCTCCTTGGGGAAGCTATAATTAGCAGCAGAAGCAGGTGCTGAAGTTGTTCATAAAGATTTATGTAGACTAGCAGAGATTCCCCATAAGTCAAAGGAAAATACATAAATGGACCCTCTGAACAGAGATCCCAAGTGATAGGAATCCTAGCACTCTCCCCAAACCCAACAGCAGGGGTATAAGGGACCCAGTGTCCCACCAGAGCATTGTCTCTTCCTCCCTCCCTAGTTTTAATCTCAACCTCTGATGAAAAATTATACATGGCCTAGCCAAAGAACTAAACCTTTTAAAGGTCAGCAAGAAACCAACCAAACGAGGGAGGAGAGAGAGAGTGTGTGCAATGAAATCCCCACTAAAAGGTAAGCAAGCCCCTATTCTTGTTCCTAGCATTAACAGTATATGAAATCTGAATTGCTGTCTGAGAGCCTCTCTTTAAATATAAAAATAAAATCTATTTATTTTTTCTCCAGTGAGTACTTTCTGGTCTCTCCTAGATGGTAACTAGTTAGCTCTGGGCTAAATGAGTACACAAAGCAATGCTATTCACAGTGAACTATTTATGTAATGTGGCAGGTTGCAGCCAGGATGACCGGAACAGGGATTCCAGGTCATCGGTGCCTGGTTATATCCACACAGCCTTTAGAACAAGTGTTGAATTCTGGCCAAAAAGTTTGCAAGGTTCTTCAGGGGATTTAGCAATTCTACTTAAATGTTCTTTGGATTGCAAAGCTGTTAACTTAAGTTCTATGAATGAATTCATGGCAATGTTTAGCTAATATCAGTGAATTAGAGCCTTTCCCCGGAGTACTGCAAGAAAAAGAAAAAGGCGGTCAGTCTTGATTTGGAAAGCATGTGGAATCCTTAGGGGGCCCTAACACAACTTTGCACTAAAATATACTTCTGCAATCCAGCAGAGAAAGGACAAATTACCTTCACCTTACCATACGGAAGAACCCACTCCAATTAACAGGTTTAACGTACTGAAACTCAGTGGTTTCTCATCAGAGTCAGACAGCTAGTGACAGGGACAATCCTGTAAGAATAAGCATGAAGTACACCAAAGTCACCCCTAAGGAGCTTGGCCTCATTCCAAAACACAAGGATGGTCATTAGGACCTGCCCATATGCCTGCTACAAGTGTGCAAGACTGCCCCTTTTAAGTAGCAATGCACTTCCCTTCAGTGATTCTGTTGCTTCCTCACCCTGGCTACCCAATCAGCTGCTGAAGATGGACCAGTAGTGACAGCCACTTTCAGCGGTGCAGTGAAGTAAGGTGCTAAAAAAAATGCAGGTACCTGAATTGGCTGGTGGCATCAGAAAGCAAAGCAGCACTGCATCTCTTCTGCCCCAGGAGTCAGGCTCAACACAGAGACCAAGCAGAGGAGAGACTGGGACAGCAAGCATGGCAATCCAGAAGTTTAATCGCCAGCACAGGCACTAATGCTTGTGGGTTAGGATACACTTTGAGTGGTGGTGAAGGATATGGGATGGGTTAGGATGGGCTTTGAAGTGGTGTGTTGCCTCATTCCACTCATGATTAAGCCCCTGTGTATAAGAGCTAGACGGTAGTGTGATAACCTGTGTCTCCCTGACCTGGACAATGGGAAAAGGCTTTCACTAACAGCTCAGTAGAATCAAGCAAGACAATATTACCTCTTAGCTTGTGAGAATATTCTGAAAGAAACCCTGATGGAATTGGTATCCTCATGACTGTGCCCATACTAGTCTTCCCCACTCCACCTCTCCCAAAGCAGTCCTGTTCCACAATTGCTAGTGGAGCTTTGCTGCTGTTGAGGAGCACTAGTGTACACAGGACTTCAGTTACCAGTGTCATCTGAGCCAGTCTTGTCTAGACAGCATAGTAGTTAGAATGCCAACCATTGCCTGGAGCTCGGTCTACGTTAGTGCTTCCTCTGCTGCTACTCCTGCACTGATGTTCGCAATGCTGGAGATTTATATTAAAAGGAAAAAAAAAAGAAAGGCTGAGATCACCCTTTCTGGCTTGATGGGGGTCTGGAGGATATTAGCCAGAGGTAATATCTGAAGGTATTGCTTGATTCCAGCAGGTCTGTTAATTTCAGACATTGACCCATGCAGCTCAGTGTATATTTCAGGGCTATATATGTAATGCCACTTTGTTAAATCTCACACTTGAGATTCCTATGTTTTAGAGATCAAAACAAATTGCTGATTTGACTCTGTATCCAAATTAATGCACCCTCGTTAATCCATCACTTGGGGAGAGAAAGTGGCTCAGGATTTTAACTGCCTAGTCAACAATCTGCTCTTGCCAATTAGAAGAGCATTTGCAAATACAAACCAAACATTCAGAGTTGCGGGTTACATTAATAATGCAGGCTCTGCAGTTGCTGGACTGGAACTCTGGTAACAATACCAATACATTGGCCTCAGGGTATGGGGGCGTTACGTGCAGTGATGAGCAGAAGGCACAAAGAGCATTGGCAGTGCTGTGGCATAAAGCCAAACAATTCAAAACCATATGATCCATAATGAGGCGCTTGATTTAGGGGAAAAAATTGTTTTGAAATAAATGTCTTTGGCAGTATCTGACCTTCTATTTCACTGTTAACCCCTCACTGAAATTGCTCCAGTTAGCACCAAGGTGGTGACCAAAGAACATTTAGGAGTTTAGTTTATATTATCGTTTCCTGCCACCACATCCACTCCTATTCCTTTAAGAGTGTTCTTTCCTCACCTCTGATCTTGATTTTTTTTCCAGGAAGGAAGTTTAGATAGTTAAAGAGTAACCAATGGAAGCAACACTCCAAGACATTGATTTTCTGCTCCACCTACATGCGTTATTTTTTGTAAGAACATAAAAAAATATATATTTATTACCTGTGTGGTAACCATAACTATCTTTAGTATCTGCAAACCCAGTTTCCAAGGGATTTGACGTCTGGCTCTGTATTTTTCACATGGGTTCATGAAGTAAAACTTCAAATCCTCCTTTAAAGCATCCTCTTCTAGATCTGAATCTGGTTGAGCCATCATACGTCTGCCATAAATAATATGTTAATTAGAAACCCACAGAATGTCTTGGCAGAAACTTTACATATATTACAGATTCATCTCACAGGTCTCTGTTTGACTTAGATGTTTGTACAAACTGGAATGAAGTTTTTAATAGTAAAATGGAAGAGACATTGTCCTATTACAGTGTAGTTACCAATCCTATTTCATCACACTACGCTATCCCAACTGCACATCTCAACACAGCATTTAAATGACTATTCTCCAAAATACCTACCTCCACCCAATGAAATGAGTTTCTATTCACTATAAAGATTAGTAAATGGTTTTTAAAAAATTTCATTAAATCTAAACATTTTGAAGTATTTTGTTTACATAAACCACAATCTTCCTTTAACCTTTAAAGCCCTACAGAAAAGTACTCAGAGACCAAAGGTCTAGGCTTTGAAGCACACAGACAAAGCAGCGTGGGAACCTGCACTTTCACTTCCTGTGCATAAGTATATTTTTAGTTTACAGGCCCATCAGTTGGGCACTTTTTACAAGCACTAAATTCACTGTTGTCAAGGTTCCTTCCCCACTCTGAACTCTAGGGTACAGATGTGGGGATCTGCATGAAAACCTCCTAAGCTTACTTTTACCAGCTTAGGTCAAAACTTCCCCAAGGTACAAACTATTTTACCCTTTGCCCTTGGACTTTCGCTGCCACCACCAAACGTTTAACCGGTTACTGGGAAAGAGTTGTTTGGAAACGTCTTTCCCCCCAAAATCCTCCCAACCCTTGCACCCCACTTCCTGGGGAAGGTTTGGTAAAAATCCTCACCAATTTTCACAGGTGACCACAGACCCGAACCCTTGGATCTTAAGAACAATGAAAAAGCATTCAGTTTCTGAAAAGAAGAATTTTAATAGAAGTAAAAAGAATCACCTCTGTAAAATCAGGATGGTAAATACCTTACAGGGTAATTAGATTCAAAACATAGAGAATCCCTCTAGGCAAAACCTTAAGTTACAAAAAGACACACAGACACGAATATCCATTCCTTTCAGCACAGCTTATTTCCTCAGCCATTTAAAGAAATAAGAATCTAACGCATATCTAGCTAGATTGCTTACTAAGTTCTAAGACTCCATTCCTGTTCTGTCCCCGGCAAAAGCATCACCCAGACAGACACAGACCCTTTGTTTCCCCCCCTCTCCCCCAGCTTTGAAAGTATCTTGTCTCCTCATTGGTCATTGTGGTCAGGTACCAGCGAGGTTATCCTAGCTTCTTAACCCTTTACAGGTGAAAGGGTTTTTCCTCTGTCCAGGAGGGATTTTAAAGGCATTTACCCTTCCCTTTATATTTATGACAACTGTAAAAACCAAACATGTCCAAACACACCAAAACATCATGTTTTAAGTATAAACAAACAAGATGTATACATTATTTGGTATCATATTTAGTAGCACCTTCAATTTACTTGTAGAAACTGATAGAGTGGAAAAAAATGAGATTTTTCTTTCCCCTTCTCTTCTCACACTTCCTCACCTTTATTTCAAATGCAGCAAGTGCTGACTTCCTGTTCAAGTCTTAAAGATCTGGGCTCAACTTGTACATTTTTTTTCTAATTAAAGACAATTTCATTTGTAAATACAAAAAAGTAACATGTTCTCTTGCTCCCATTAGACTTTCAGGAAAATATTTCCAATATCCAAAATTATATATTCGGATAGCAGTTTCCCAGTCTTGGTTGACACTTGAAAAATACATATTTAACATTTTCAAACATGCATTCATATCTGATCTTTGTTTGACCTGGTCTATATGCAATGTATAGTGTACTTACAGTTCTGAATTCTATAACGTACTGTATGTTGCATGAAGTATACGCCCACAAAACTTATGTGATTTCCAGAACCAACCCTCTTCTCAAAAAGCAAGAGAGTGTATAAGTAATTTTCAAGACTAGAAGAGCAGTACAGTACCACTCCCAGGTAAGCAAGTAAAAACAGATCTTATCACTGAAGCCCAAAGGTTAGGTTTATTACACAGTGTCTGCTTTTATGGTTCAATTAAAAAAAAAAAAAAAAGGAGGGGGAGGGGGAGGGGGAAAGGGAAAGGAGTTCAGTCCAGTAGAATTACAAAGATGCTAATAGAGCTTCAGAAAAATCAGGGGCGGGGGGAGGGAATCAGAAAAACTAATTTTAAAAAATTTCCCTAAGAAAAACAAGGCACCAAGCTGGGCTAGTTTTAACCATGTTAGAAAAGTGGTTAAAGGGATATCAACATGAAGACACACATTTTTGCCTGAAAAATGTATACCTAGTGTAGTTACCAGCAACACTTAAAGATTGCTTTTAGATATCATAATTAGCACACAAAAAATGTGTTTTTTCAGTTTGCATCCTTTGGGCATTTGACAGCACTCTGTGTCTAGTCAGATACTGAAAAGAGCTTTATAAACATCAACAAGGTTTTTTTAAATGAATATTTCTTTAAAACATCAGGACCTACTATTTGGAGAGAGGTTCTTTTTGTTTTACGTTCACCCGTCTAAAAAAAAAGCAAGTGCACTTCCACTCTTTTGTAGTCCTTTCCAGCCAACAACCCTTAGCCCTAATTGCCAAAGATTTTTACTTATACCATCAACTTCCCTGATCAATTGTCTGCATTTTCTAATTGCTGGTTTGTAAGGTTAAGGAAAATAACAAGGAACTCTTTGAAACATATGAAGCCTATAAAACATATGAAATCCTATCAGTGGCACTGGTCCAATACTAGATAAAGATGGTAACATTGTCTATCATGAGGAAGAAAAGGCAGACATACTCAATACACATTTCTATTCTGTATTTTGAAAGAAGCAGGATGAAGTATTCATATTTTACAGTGTTAGTGAAATACTTACTAAGGAGGATGTTACACAGCAGCTGTTATAATTACATATTTTTAAACATTCAGCATTAAAAGAATTGGTCAAGGAGCTAATCTCATACCAATATTAGCTATGAGAACAAAGGCAAAATATTGGAAAGACAGATACAGAATGCAATTAATAAAGAATTACATAATTTTTTTAAGATCACAAATTTGGTTGATAAAAGGTAGCCAGGTTGACATAACAGATTTCTGTAAGGCATTTGACTTAGTCCTGCATGATGATTAATTAAAAAAAAAAAAATTAGCACTACGCAAATATCAGTGAAGAGGGTGCTTCTAGTGGGGTTCCAGAGGGATCCCTATTCTTGACCAAATATTATCCAATATCTTTATCAATTATTTTGGCGACAACACTAAATCATTGCTGGTGAAGTCTGTATATGACACAAAACTTGATAGAGTAGTAAACAATGATGGGGACAGCTCAGATACATAGATTGGCCTCAATCCCTTGCTAAGGTGGTCTCATTTGAGCAACGTGCATTTTAATACAGCCAAAATCAAGGCCATATAGATTGAAAGAGATTTTGCCCAAAGTCTCACAGGTAATTCTGTCCCAGTCAGGAATAAAACGCATGTCTCCTCTTTTCTAATCTTATGCTTCAACAGGACTGTCCTCTTGTTATGAAATACTGCCATGCTAAGAAGGTCTGTGCTTAATGACTTTAACTAACACATACACCAATCTACACTAACACATTCATCAATCTAGCACAAATGGATTTGTCTACATTACAAAATTTTATCATGTTCAAACACAATTATGAAGAATTTAGAAAAGCTTACAGGATGATAACGATAATAATAGTGATAATACCTAGCTCTTATATACACTGTTCATCAGTAGATCTCAAAGCGCTACCCAGAGAAATTGACATACATAGAGGTGAAGTGTCCATGACTGACAGGTTAGCATAGCTCAGGGTAAATCATGTTCAGTGTCAGCTAACTGTAATTAAATGCAGCCAGTCACTATTTGCCCTGATCTATGAAGACAGCTCAGTCATAGTCACTGTTGTATCAAATAATTCAAGTTTTCTCAGTAGTGTTTGAACATAACATGTTACAGGGTAGACGAGGTCAGTGTGGACAGAGCTCTTGCAGCATCAACTGTGGCAGTCTGAGACCACCTTTTGGCAGGATTCAAGCATGGTTTTCAGAAACAATTGTAATAGGGTCTGTACTGGTGTTGCATAAACACAAGGAATATTCCAACTTTTTTTTTTTATGTTAACTGGAAATTTTAAAGACAGTGTGACAAATCCTAAGGAGGATGGGGCCTAAGCTTCCTGCAATCTTAATTTCTGCAGTACAAAACAGAAGCGCTTTGAGATATACTGTTGCTCTTTAATTAATTAGTTTGCTTTATTCCTCTCTCACAGTACATTTGCTTCTAAAACCAGTGGTTTCCGCCAACCCGCAAATAAGTGTTAACACAGCACTGGCTGGTCTCCTCAGCCCCACATGAGAAGCTACTTTGAGCTGAATACAATACAGCAATACAGCCCTGGGTGAGGGGCATGGGGTGAGCATGGATGGATGCAGTATGTGGAAGGAAACAGACCCAATGGGCAGAGCTGCTCTAGTAGCAGCTGGGTGAAAGCTTTTGTTGCTGTTCAGGTGCAATTCCTAGAGCATTAAAAGCCCTTTGCATTGCCCCTAACTTTCTGTCTCCTCCACCTCAGCAAATTTCAAATGCCTTGGGCTGCCCAGAGAAATGTAAGAGCATCTAACCAATTCCAGAAGAACCTTGCCATCTGATAGCGAGGGCTTGATTCTGATCTCCCTGACACAGTTCTTATGCTGGTTCCAACTCCACAGACTTCAGTGGAATTACTCCTGCCTTATATCAGTGCAAGTGAGAGAAAACTCAGACCCAGAGTCCTTCAAAGTGTCAAGTAAGATATATCCACCACCAGCACCCAAAAAAATCCACTTTAAAAGAATTAATTTCCTTACCCCTATTATTAGCAATACTTTCCGTTCTAAAAGCTGCACAAGTTTTAAGGAGCATTTAAAAGTCTCGTTTCTCCTTTTTTCGGTTTCATTTACTAGTTGCATCATGCTCAGCCGGGGACAGCAAAGCTTAGGACATTGCAAGGGACCCTCCTGCCCACGCCCAGGGGAGCAGCGTTATGATCAACAACAACCGCCCGCTCAGGTTTGCTCCCCGAGTGCCAGGCACTGGTGGGGGGGAATTTTGAAACCCAAACCTCCGAACTCTCACTGATGTAAAAGTCAAGTCAACCAGCTTGGGCAGCTTCAGTGGGAAGAGCGATGGGAAGGCTCCCCGAGGGCCCCTCAGCAACAGCCATGGGGGGGTGACAGGTCCCCAGCCCTCTGAAGAACTGGGGTGTTTCCTAGCTCGCGCCAGTTACCCTGACCCCCCGTGGCCACCGACACGCCACGCTCCCAAGCGGCCCCCAGCCGCCCGCTCACCTGGTCACCAGCGTCCGGCCCCTGGCCAAGTACCCCACCGACAGGTCCATGGCGCACGCCGGCCGCGGGGCCCCGCCGCGCCCACTGCTGCCCGGGGCGGCGCGCTGGCAGCGGGGCGCGGGACCCATGCAGCCGGGCGGGCGGGAAGCGGGCGAGCCGGGGCAGCCGAGCGAAGCCACCGCAGCCGGATCCGCGGTCACGTGGCGCCCCGGGCGAGCCCGGAACAGAGGATAGCGGGGCGGAGGCGCCCGGCGCCGGCAGCCCTGGGCATTGGAAGGGCAGCCGGCGGCGTCGGGGCTGCGGAGCCGGAGCGTCCCCCTAGCCTGGCTGCGGCGCTAACGCCCGCCCCTCCCCGCGGCAAGGCCGGGCGCGCCTTGGTTTTAAAGCAGGAGCCTGGAGCTGGGACTCGCAGCGCGCTGCAGGGTTGGGACGCGGCTGCCGTGGTTTCCCACGTGCTGCTCGCTTGCCCCTCAGACCTGCTGCCTGCCTGGGCCTTGGTTTCCGATCCCCCAGGTCGCCTTCCCCAGCCCTGCACCTTAAACAGGCGCAAATCCGCGCTGGTCTTCACAAGCACCACAGTCAGTCAGAGCTACCAGGGCTTGCTTGGCTCGGCTGCAACAGGTAGGACCCGGCGTGTTCCAGTCCCGCTAGCCCGGGGCCGCCAACTTGCCAGTCACATCATTGCCACGTGGCAAGCATGGGCCCAGCAGCCAAGCCAAGTAGGTGCCCTGGGACAGCACCGGGAGTAACCACACCTCCAACCAACTCTCCTGCTACAGCCTACACAGAGCGATTGGATTAGCGATCGGGAACTCAGGCTGCAGCTGGAGCCCGGCTCTGTCTGCAGGGGCAGCGCTCGCTGGCTACGGTCATGTCTTCACTAGCAAACGGTGCAGCTGCACTGCTGTAGCACTTCTCTGTAGACCGTCCTTACAGCAGTGGGAGGGGTTCTGCTGTAGGGTGACCAGATGTCCCGATTTTATAGGGACAGTCATGATATTTGGGGCTTTTTCTTATATAGGCGCCAGTTAACCCCCACCCCGTCCCGATTTTTCACACTTACTAGCTGGTCACTCTATTCTGCTGTCACAGTAGTTAATCCACCTCCCCAAGAGGTCATAGCTACATTGAGGTTAGAATTTTTCTGTTGACCTAGCATTGTCGTGACCAAATATTTCTCTGAGGAGTGTGGATTTTTCACCCTCCTGAGTGACGTAGCTGGGTCAGCCTAGGGTGGCCAACTCTTCCAGATTGGCTGGGAGTCTACAGGAATTGGCATTGATCTCCCAGTGACTATTGAAAGCAATCTAGGAGATTTTAATAGGCCGCTAAAAGTCAAGTCGGCAGCACAGCAGGGCTAAGGCAGACTCCCTACCTGCCCTGCCTTTGCATGGCTCTCAGAAGTGGCCGGCATATGCAGCTCCGAGGCGCAGGGGTGGCTAGGGGATCTCCGCGCACTTCCCCTGCCATGAGCACCAACTCCGCAGCTCCCATTGGCCAGGAAGCAGAGCAGCAGGGGTGGTGCCTGCAAGCAGGGATGTAACCCACAAACCTCCTGGGTGTGGTGTTCTATCCCATCTAGTGGCACTAAGACCAGTTAAAGCAGGGGAGGGCAAACTATGGCTGTCAGGGCTTTGTCTGGCCCACAGGATTGCCAGCTCCGTTGCACAGCGGGGCCAAAGCAAGCTCCCTGCCTGCCCTGGCCCCAGCCCCGGCCCCGCGCCGCTCTGCTCCTGGAAGTGGCCGGCAACGCATCCCTGGGGAAAGGGGTGGTCTGAGGGCTCCATGCACTGCCCTTGCCTGCAGGCACCGCCCCCTTCAACTCACTTTGGCCAATGGGAGCTTCGGGGGTGGTACCCACAGACGAGGGCAGCATGTGGCAGAACTGCTTGCCCCACCCTACCGT
Organism: Natator depressus; assembly: GCF_965152275.1. NCBI lineage: Eukaryota > Metazoa > Chordata > Testudines > Cheloniidae > Natator > Natator depressus. The sequence continues at coordinate 77,943,620 of NC_134241.1, read as the reverse complement.
ACCCCACCTCCAGGAGCCACTGCCAGATATGCTGGCCACTTCCGGGAGCAGTGTGGGGCCAGGGCAGTGGGGCTCAGTCTTCGGCTTCAGCCCTGCTGACCCCATTAAAATGGGATTGTGACCCACTTTGGGGTCCTGACCCATAGTTTGAGAACTGCTGATCTACAGCCTAAGTTAAGAGCCACATGGCTTTTAGCTCATGCAGTAGAGGCTCATGCACTAAGCTCCAGAGACCACAGGTTCAATCGCGCTCACCAATGACTGGGATCTGTTGGTGTTACAATTGGGAGCTCATCTGGGATTTCAACTGGGAAGTCTCTGAAGCTCGGGACGCACTTCCTCCGCTAGGGGAAGTATGTAACCCACGCACTTCCTAGGTGTGGTGTTCTGTCCCATCTAGTGGCACTGAGACCACTTAGAGAGATTAATGAGTTTGCTATACAACCTTAGCTAAGAGCCATACAGGCTCATACACTAAACTCCAGAGGCCCCAGGTTCGATCCCATCTGCCAACAGGACGACCGGGGTCTGTCGGCATTACAGGGGCAGCACACGAAGCCACTTGGCTGCCCCTGAGCCTAGGAGCCAGAGGGACATGCCGGTTGCTTCTGGGAGCCGCCCAAGGTAAGTGCTGCCTGGTTGGAGCCTGCACCTCAGCCCCCTGTCTGAGCCCCCTCCCGGAACCCACATCCCTGCCCTCCAACCCCCAGTCCTCCTGCACCCAAACTCCCTCACAGAGCCCGTACCCTGAACCCCCTCCTGCACTCCAAACCCTTCATTTCTGGCCCCACCCTGGAGCCCTCACCCCTCCCATACCCCATCCCTTGCCCCATCCTGGTAAAAGTGAGTGAGTGTGGGGGAGAGCAAGCAATGGAAGGAGTGGGGTTGGGGCAGGGACAGGGTAAGGGTGTTCGGGTTTGTATGATTAGAAAGTTGGCAACCCAAGGTCAATCTAACTTTTTAGTGTTGAGCTGGGCTAACTAGCTCCAGTTTAAAGCCCCACTTACTTTGAGCTAGAAATTTGTGTGTGGCTAGGAGTCAGGTTTCTGGGAAAACCATGAGCTAATACTTCAATAAAGACAAATAGCTGGACTGCGAGCTCTTTGGGGCATCAGCCATGTTTTGTTCTGTGTTGGTGTAGTGCAGGGGTGGGCAAACTTTTTGGCCTGAGGGCCACATCTGGGTATGGAAATTGTATGGCAGGCCATGAATGCTCATGAGGTTGGGGTGTGGGAGGGGGTGAGGGCTCTGGCTGGGAGTGCGGGGCCAGAAATGAGTTCAGGGTGTGGGCAGGGGTTCCAGGCTGGGGCAGTGGGGGATGGTGACCTCTGGCTGGGGGGTGCAGGCTCTGGGGTGGGGCTGTGGTGGAGGGGTTTGGAGTCCAGGCTGGGACTGAGGGGTTTGGAGAGTGGGAGGGGGATCAGGGCTGTGGCAGGCTCAGGGATACAGGCTCCAGATGGAGCTTACCTCATGCAGCTCTCAGAAGCAGTGGCATATCCCCCCCTCTGGCTCCTACTCGGAGGCACAGCCAGGTGGCTCTGTGTGCTGCCCTGTCCAGAGGTGCAGCCCCTGCAGCTCCCATTGGCCACAATTCCTGGCCAATGGGAGCTATGGGGGCAGGGGTGCGGAGGGGACATGCCACTGCTTCTGGAAGCTGTCTGGAGGGGCTCCTGACCCTGCTCCCTGGCAGGAGCGGGGCAAGCCCCAGACCCCGCTCTCCAGTGGGAGCTTGAGGGCTGGACGCAGCCCGTAGTTTGCCCACCCTTGGTGTAGTGCCTAGCACTGGGGGGTGCTTATCCCTGAATAGAGGTCCCAGACTCTACTATGTCTAAATAAAGGTTGTATTAAAACAGGACCTTGAGGAGTCCTGTTAACTAACAGCGTTGCAGTCAGTGGAAAGGGTGATATGTCATCATGAATGTTGGCAGGTAGTTGTGGATAACTCTGTGGTTCCATTATCATTTTGTTGATATATTAAACCCAACTGTTGTGCTTATTTAATATATTTATTAACAGGATTCTAACTCTGGTCTAATCCCTCTTCTGCCATGATCTAAATGTTTAGCCACAGCAAGCTCAAAGTCTGATAGTTTTCTCTAGTATGGAAGCTCATTTTTGAGCTATTTCCTCTATTAGATTGAATGTATAATGGCTCATGGTTTAAACCAATAAGAACAACAGGACCCCAGTTTCTGGAACCTGGTTTGACTTTCTTATTGACAGTTGTGAATTCCAAGGCCAACTCGTGGTTATACTAAAGAGAAAATTCACAGATTAAAAAAACATTCTACGATTTAAATTTGTCAGATTAAAGCAGGATTTAGGCAGATGCTACATGTTGTTTCCAAAAAACAAAACATGCAGGTATCGTCAAGCTTAGTTTTAGCTGCCAGAAGAGCTCTTTCTGGTTGAGACTGGTACAATTAAAATACTCAGAGTATTGTTCCCCTTGACTTCAAAGTCCCCAGTGCTTTCAGTGGGAGAAGTTCAGGCTCAAGTTTTTTGAACCTCTAAACATTACCTATCCTAAAGTTGTTTTTTGATAAATCTTGAAAAAAAAATTGAAGGCAAAAAGTGCAGATAGTATTTCACAATATATTTAATGAGTCCAGCAGCTGGAATAGTGCAAGCTCCATTAATTTTTATTTGATTATAGTTTTCTATTACAGTACTCTAAACACCACAAAACAGCTTATACAAATAACTCAAAGGAAAAAAAGTGTCCACTTCAGTTTGTCCAGGTTGAAGTTGACCAGCCACCAAGAAATAAGTAAATATTGACTACACAAACTTAGGCTAAGTGGGGGGGGGGGGGGGGGGGAGAGAAAGAGTAGGAAACAGACTTTCTGATGGGGCCAGGAGCAGGCCCCGCATTCCTTTTCAAATCTGAAGTACTTTAAAAACTCAGAAGGGGTCTAAGTTTATACCTCAGCTTTTTAAAGGAAACACTTTGAAGTGCACATACAGGCCCAGATCTTCAACCCTACCTAGGTCCCTAACTTGCATTGAAAATCAACAAGATTTAGGCACCTAAATACCTCTAAGGATCTAGCCTCTAACCCTTCAGTTTAATATTTTCACACTGGTTCCAGAGGCATGGAACTCAGGTTATTGTCCCCTCCATATTTTAAACCGAGTTGAGTTGTGGATAGAGGTAGAGAGCTTGGTAGGTAAAACTCTTAAAGAGGTTCCAATGTAAAACAAAATATCCAGCTCACTCATCCTGCAATCTCTGCTTCACTAAAGTCTTTGGGTAAGGATTAATAAATCCTGCCTCCTTTAAGGTAATTTTGATAATCATGATTTTAATTTTGGAATAAAGTGTTCATAACTTTCAGGCAGAGTGTTTTACGGGAGAGGTCGAGGCAGCTGCTACAGAAGTTTAGGACAGTTATACAGCACCTCCATACCAAAACCTAGAGGGTTCCCCTTTGCAAAGTTTATCCTACAGAGCTGTTCCCAATTTTCATTTGGGAGCTGTAAGATGGTGTCCGATTACTCCAGCAAGCTGTAGGGTGGAACAGAGGATAGGATTAAACTAGCTCATTCTGAATAGCTTTACAGAGTTTGATTAAGCCTCATCTTACAGAGTTGTTAGAAGTTCTGTCCTTGCTGTAAGGGGAGCAAGGCAACAATGTTAGCATGTAGAAAGAACAGGATAGAGAATACTGAGTTGTGCCATTATGTAATTAGATAGCGTGCCTTCACCCGAGTCTGTTTTCGGTTCACCCTCTCTCAGAAGAGATGAGACATTTAAAAAAAAAAAAAAGTCCAGAGACAAGAGGCTAGACATAAAAAGGCTTCTATATAAAGGGGGAGGGGGGAAGGGAAGAGAACTGAAGAAAAGTGTGGGACTATTTGGGGGAGAGATGAATAAAAGGGAAGTCATAGTTATACAAATAGCAGTATAGCAAAGGGGAAATTGGATTCTAATAAAGGACGAGAATTCAGTACTGAAAGTAAAAGGCAAAGTTACTACGGATTGAAGGAAACATTTCCTCTCAGTGGGTAGTTAACCAGCTGAATCTGTTATCACAGGACACCATTGAGACCAAACAGCCTAATAAGATCCCAGAAAAGAATGAGATATTTATATAGGTATGGACATCCATAACTTCATTAACAAGATAGACAAGGTACAAAGCTTTATGCTTCAGGGCACAGGTCAACCACTAACTAACAGGAGTTAGGAAGAAGCCTCACCTAGGGGGCAGCTATGCCACAAAACAAAACACTGCCAAGCCTTCCAGCGAAGCATATGTTATTCCCAGTATTCCTTGTACTTAACCAGCATATTTGTTGCTCAAAATAAGTCATCTTGAACCTTCATTCTCTAATTAGCCAGAATATTTGTTGAGGAAATTTGGCTTCAGCATTAGATGAGGACAAGGAGAACATGTATTGATTAAGATTCAGGATTGTCAATACAGGCTATTTCCAAGAGCACATCAAATACAGGATCATTGGCTCCAAGAACTGAGAAGTCTGGCTATAAAAAACACCACAAGTCCTTGCCACAAGTACCTTGCCACTGGCTTGTGGCTAGGGTAAGCCTGTTCTGCCTCATATGGCAATATCAAGGTATTAGAAATTGGGAGAAGACTGCACGGGAGGGGCTAAGTTGTGCAATGGGCCCTAGCTCTTCTTTAGTCATCCCAAATTACTTACAGGTGTTCCATCTGTATTAGGGCAGTAACGCTGCTCTGCATTGTAATCAGATTTGGTTTTTGCTGAATTGTGCAAGTCTTAGCAGACTGGTTTAAAAATCAAGAGAAAGTTTGAGGTCATCTAGGTTTATGAGGAAAGGAGATATCAGGTGGGAGAGGTGGTGTTCTTTCAATGGTTTATAATGGCAGATGCCCTCCCCTTCAGATTTCTTTGCAACTGCAATAGTGCTTTTTAAGTGGTGTGTACATTATGCTTAGCCCCTTTGGTACGCAAAAAATTGCAATCTATGCTTACATGCTAATGAACTTGTTTCCCCAAACAGCATTCTCAAGAAAACCAAAATGCTGGTGAAATAAGCCTTATTAAAAGGACTTCCTAAAAATTTAGTTTAGGGAGAATTTGTTCTGTCTGTCCCATTTCTGCTACCTATTGTATGTGGTTGGCCTCTGCTGAGTGGGAACCTATTATGATTTGCAGAAGTGGTACTTCTAGCCTGACTGTTTTACACCAGAAAACCAAAGAAGGATTAAGATGCAATAATTCAGTGAGAAACACAATAAATGTAAGAGCTAATCTGGTACAGACCCAGAGCTAGCATCAAGCTAAAGTTTAGGTATTCATCTCAAATTAGTCCAATAGTTAATCCTTGCCAGAAGTATAAGGATACTGGTCATGAAAAAGATGAATTAAAAACTGACATCTTAAAGTTACTCCTGGTTCACTCAAGATTTACTTCAATTGCAAATGTTTATTTCAGCACTTTCCTACAAAATGTAAACATTCAGACTGAACATATTTAGCATCTTCCAAATTTGTACATAGTATATAAAGAACAGTTCACTGTACAGTTTACTACACCTATAGGATTTTTGCTCTTACACATGCAATCATCTAAAATATGCTCCTCCATTTTTCTATTCTGCTTCCCAAGTGAACAGATTATGGAGAATAAAGCTTCAATAAAAATCCGGTTCCAAAGCAAGAGGATGGACTAGTTAATAGCTCAGAATTGCAATATTTGAAGTACTGTATCATAACAAAATTCCACAGAGGACCTTTGTGACTACTGCAGATAATAGCTGTCAAATATCCACTTTCCAATATCTGGGAGTCAAAATCTCCATACATCTAATTTAGACTCCAGAAATAGTCTAAGGTCTAGTATACAAGGAGGAAACATTTAAATAAAAATGAATATTTTGGAAGTACTTTTGTTGCTGTTATGTTTATTTTCTCCCTTACCTCACCTTTATTCTTTAAAAATGTAAGTCAGCATTCTGTTAAGAGACATGAAAGGCTACATGCCTGGTCCTACCCAGTGGCGTGTGTAGTAAGCTATGTAAGGTTCCCCCACTCATCTCCGCCACCACACTTCAACCTGACCTCCCTATCCCTGGTATATACTCTGGCCTCTCTGAGAAGAGACTGCCGGTCATGTCAGGTGGTATGGCTTGTTTGCACAAATGCCCACTTAGTTTATGCCCTGAGCCAGATTTGAACATTTACGTTAACCCACTACACTGTCTCCAGCGGCAGTTTATCTAACGTGTTTTCCTGAAACTCAGTTTGGGTTGATTACTGTAGGTAAATAGAAAATCTGAAGAAACCAAAGGCCTTTGGTAAGTAGTGCTGTAACTCAGTAAATGAATGCTACTCCATATCTAAAGCCTGTAGTGTTGAGGACCAGTTTTTGTTTGACGTTGCCATTGTCCAGCTGTAACTTTTGGATCTATTGGAGAAATATTGTTGAATAGTCTAGTCTAGCCAGATCGCAGTGCATAGCCAGTTTCATAATGCCCTTTGCATTCCAGTGCAATTCTAACTAGATCAGACAATTAGAGCCATATGCTTAGAAAAATACAACCTAAACTAAACTAGAGATAATGGTCAATTAGAGGTCCAAGTTTCACAAAAAACTTCTGTAACAAGTTTATACTATTTTAAAGAAAAGAAAGTTTGAGCTTTAAGTTCAGGAATTTTCCAGCTATTTTTTCTATCCAGTTCTTGTGATTAGTGTGCGGTTTTAAAAAGTCTCCAGAATACATTCCCACATTCTTGTAAATATCTTCATTAGGACCTTCAAGAAAGAAAGTTGTCAGCAATTTGCAGGAAAGTAACATTTTTAACTTGATGTAGTTAATTTGGAGTCTTCAAAATAATGTAGATCTATTCCTTAATGACCAATACTACTGGAAACAGAAAGATCACGTACAATACAAGGTGACTGAATTACTCGGTAAGGTGGTAGAGAAAAATATGAAGTCCTTGGCACAAAACATGTAAGATTCTATGAATATTCCTGAGCTGAAGCTACAGATTTTACAGTCCAAATCCCCAGATGGGCCACTAACTTTAACATCTCCATTGGATAGGGCATCTATAAGGAATGTGTAATCTCTGGATCCAAAACAGCAGGAACCCTTATTTGAACTAAAGGGCCAGGCCCATTAGTTAGAGGCAATAGCAGACTCAAAAGTCTGGTCTGGCCACTAGAGCAGGACAGTTATCTATTGCAGTAGCTTGAATAGCTGCTTTGATTCCAAAAGTTGGGCCTGGAATAATGTAAGTTAAACATTTTAGATTTTGCAGTATTTCATAACATAATCCAGTTGACTAAGAGGATAGCCTATTTGTATGATAGTACAGGACTCCTAAAGCATTAGAAAGCCACATAGTTCTTAACTGAGAAAGTATTTCTGATATGAAATCTTGGTGAGATGGTATGTTATATGGCTACTTAATAATATGTAGGCAAATAAAGCCAGATGCCTACCGTTTACAACAACAGAAGATCGACACAGGACTCTCCTCTTCTAATCTGTATCGGCCTGAGTTTGGTAGGTCTTTACACTGTGATATAAAGTCATGGAGTTCCGTCTCTGGAAAGCCATCTTGCTGGTAATGCTGAAGATTAGTCATTCTTAGTTACAATACAAAGCTGAATTGTTGTGTATAGTCTTGCTAAGATTAAATCCTTCCCCTCAACCCTAACCACACAATTGTGTAAAAACTGGATTTAGAAGACTGGACACTCTGAAGTTCAGTAGACACTGTACAGAAATATTCTGATAGATTTTTATCCTTTCACTTTTAAAGTTTGGGATAGGGAAGGCCGATTGCTTTTGTCAAAACTAGGGCAAGGTGGGAAGATAATCTCACTAATATTTTAGTCACTCTTCCTTAAGTTAGTTTCTGGAAATTTTAGATCACTAACATTTCAGGAGAGAGAGTTATAAATTTATGTTCTAAAAATTCATGTAGAATACTTCTTCTACCTCAGTGCTTTGGAATACATTGTAAAGTCTGGATGCACACCGACTAACCCATTATACTTGTTCCCTAGCCGGAGAGATCAACTAGCAATATTGCAGCTGCTGAAAGGGTTTTCAGTAGAAACGTTTCTGTAAATTTTTATTCATATTTCAACTTTAATTACCAGATAGGTACATGTACTGGCAAAAGCACTGAATTCTATGGGTTTTGTATTAATATCATAGTTGAACATGCAAACCATTCTTGCATTTTTCTTCTGAACGAGAGAATAAGAGACCATGCCTACCTTAATTGTTTCATATGTATCGGTGATCAGTGCAATGAAAAGACTTAGCACCATATAGATGAACAGGCTGATGAAGGAGTAGAGGTAAAGCCGACTAAATAACCAAACCAAGTAACTTTTCTGCTGCATTTTTGCAAATGTGGCAAACATGTCATCTCCATTTATAAGTGAGAAAAGGCATTCTGAAACCATGTTCAGAGAACGGAACTAGAGGAGAAGGGGAAACCAAAAACAAACATTATTTAGTACCGTCCAGTTACTGTTTGCTGCAGTCTTGGTTTTAAAATAAAGTGAAAAGCTGTTGAATATTGCTGCTCAGCTGTCCTAGACTCTTTACAAGAAGCATGAGATACTATAACCCAAATCAATTCCTCCTTGTGTAGAGACCTGCAGAGCAAAAGGTGGCTACAGGCAGGTCCTGGCATAGCAGGGAGAGAATGCAGGATATATCATTGCAAACCGATATGACAAAATGCACTGGTAGACTATATCCAGGCAATAGATGATTAGTTGTCTCCCACACACAGAGTCAGATTGGTTCAGCTGTGAACTAATAGCAAGACTAGATATGCTGACTTTGGTGCCTTAGTTCTTATCCCTTTAAGAAAAAAATCTGAAAAATTTGAAAATAGAAGTTAGTCTTGTGCAAGACCAAGTTATTTCTCAAAACGTTGCATAGAAAGCCCCAGCATGTGATTAGGAATCAATCTGGCCATACTTCTGACTCAGGACTCTCATAATGGTGGAGAGGAAAGTCTGATCAAGTCAACATTGTACTTTGTCAGCCTTCAAAACTATGATAGATAAGGCTTTAGATTCTTTAAAAAGACTTTCATATTAGAGAAAACCTTGAAATTGTGAAGCTTAGCAGTAGCTCTCATAATTTAGACACTTAAACTGAATGAATAGAATTCATTTCAAATAAGTGGCTTTCAGACTTTGTATTGGTGATCCCTTTCATACAGGGAGCCTCTGAGTGTGACCTCCCCCCTTATAAATTAAATATTGGGGGGGGGGTAAATTTAATGGTTGCTTGGGTTGTCAGGTCCTGAGCTGCCAGCTTGCAACCCCCATGTAACCACCTTGCGACCCCAAGGGATGACAACCCCCAATTTGAGAACACCTGGTTTAATTCATTCAGTTTAAAAACCTCAAATATTACATTACCTTAACATGATATGGCCCTAGTACAATCCAGCCACAGAAACAATAGCCCAGATAGATCATAGCAGCACAACAGCAGAATCTAATGACATTGGGCAATGCTGACCGTAGTGTCAGAATAAGCAGCTGCAGAAACCAATATTAACAGTTAGAATCCAGCCAGATATTTGTTACAGTTGTGTGGTAACAACAAACAAAATAAATACCAACAGCATGGAGATCCCAGGAGATCCTTACATTATACTTCTGAAAGAAACCTAGGTATCGAATAACTCCAAGCCACACAAGCATGGTTGAGGTTCCTAGGAGAATACTACAGACATCATAACTGGTCAGACTCTAAATAAAAAAAAACAACCAGGAAAGAACAAAAAGTGTTAAAAACCATACAGTTGACGAGAAACCTCCTTTTTGTGCTAGCCTAGGATTTGGTCATTGCTACAACAATCTGCCAAGAAACAATTTATTATCCTTGAAAGCTTCCATCTCCCATTCCAATACTGACCAAAACCAATTCTGTTTAGTGGGCAAAATCCTACTAAATTTTATAGATTCAGGCAAGAAATGAGAAAACATGTAAATAAATTTAGTGCATCTCTCACATGTGTGACTAATATATAAAGTATAGCCATCATGTCCAAGAATGTATTTTCCTGTACATGTATACATGTCCATATATTTTCCTGCCCAAACAAAATACATCTTTATGTAAGAGGAAGAATCAGGTCTAGCCAACAAGGAGGACAGACAAGTGCCACAGTACTAGGACGTTACCAAGGAGAAAGATAGCTTCTAAAAACTGAAGTAATGATCGCAGAACTAGATTAATATTTTACTTGTGTTCCACTGGTTTTCCATTCTGTCAACACCTACACGCATTGGCCTACTTTCATCCAACTTAATACATTCACTATCCTGTTTTTAACTGCAGTTCTACTTTGAAAGGCAACTGTGCAAAAATATGTTTTAAGGTTCAGATCTGAGTAAAAACACAATAGCTCACTTTAGTGACAAAAAGTTTTCACTTTTTTTTATTCCTGTTAGACCTGCAGAACCAACACACTTGGGTAGACTCCATTCCTTCTTGTGTTATATATCAGCTGCTTCATTTGTTAAGCTGCACTCAGCTACATGTATGCAAACTTGCTGAAGACAAGGGATGCACAAAGTGTAATTTGACTGGCAGAACTTTCAGACAGTGTACAACAAGGAAGAGATGTTTATTCAGATTTCAGGTGAAATTTGCAAGACTTGCAATGAGATGCCTCTGCTTTACTTGTGAACTGATTACATATGATATGGAGGCTTAGAAAGAAGATGAACCCCACAATCCCAGTTTTTACCAAGCCATTTCATAAGAAAACTGCAAGATGTCATCCGATGTGCTATCAGATATACTCCTTCTTGCTCTCATGCTTGGATTTTCCCAGACCATAAATCAATTATTCATTTTTGCATTTACTTCTTACCTTCCTTTTATTTCTAAGAATTGAGCTTATAGCTCCTATAACTGGTAGTTGGGTACTTCACAAGGATAATTTAAAAACAGTAATCAGCACCACCAAACTGGATTTTCAGAATTATTCTTTGGTCACTGTAGAGCAGGGGTAGGCAACCTATGGCACACGTGCCAAAGGCAGCACGCGAGCTGATCTTCAGTGGCACTCACGCTGCCCGGGTCCTGGCCACCGGTCCGGGGGGGCTCTGCATTTTAATTTAATTTTAAATGAAGTTTCTTAAACATTTTTAAAACCTTATTTACTTTACATACAACAATAGTTTAGTTATATATTATAGACTTATAGAAAGAGGCCTTCTAAAAATGTTAAAATGTATCACTGGCACGCGAAACCTTAAATTAGAGTGAATAAAATGAAGACTCGGCACACCACTTCTGAAAGGTTGCCGACCCCTGCTGTAGACTAAAGCTTACAGGCATGCTGCAAAAGCTAATCTGCTGGAGTTTTGAGGGCAAGTAGCATTAGGTTAATGTTAAGGTATTTCAGGACGGAATATTTTTGCAGTTCTTGGTTGATTCTTATTGGACATGGGTTATAAATCACTGTGCATTTTTGTATGATTATTTCATAGAATATCAGGGTTGGAAGGGACCTCAGGAGGTCATCTAGTCCAACCTCCTGCTGAAAGCAGGGCCAATACTCAATTTTTGCCCCCGATCCCTAAATGGCCCCCTCAAGGATTGAACTCACAACCCTGGGTTTAGCAGGCCAATGCTCAAACCACTGAGCTATCCCTCCCCAATTTAAGAAATTGAGCACCTAGACCCTGGGATAGGCACTTCTATAAGTGCAAAAGAAATGTTAAACAGTAAATATCAACTTTGGCTGGTCCACTAAGATAGAATCTCACCCACCTTGTCTCTAACTTCTGTTAGAATTATTTGTAATATGGAAGCAAGTAGTTTCAGATACAAATAGAAATACCAAAAGCTTAAGCGGTAGCACCAGAACTGGTTAGAGAAGATATCTAGGTAGCAGAGATTCCACACATCTAATTCTGAATGTGGGTGGGTGCAAATCTATTTTGTCATGTACTGTAGCGGAGATGTTCAGAACTCTTGCAGGCTGAAGCCTGCTTAGTTACTGGAGATTGGAAGCTGGAGTTGCAGTGAAGAGGTGTTTGAGAAGTACCTCTTTCCTTAAGACAGTTGTGGGTACTGTACAATGGTGCACAGAAAGTCACACACACACACACACACACACACCCCTAAACTGAAAAGCCAGATATATCAAATACAGCTGACACTACCTGGGAGGAGGAAGAGGGAAAGCGGACAATGAATATAAAATTTTATTTTTCCAGAGTAAAATTTCTTAAGAGTGAAGAGAATAGGCAGATGGGTGTCTAAGGATATTCAGGGTTCTAAAGTCTAATGGCCAGTCACTGCTCACCTGAAGTGAAATGCCTAACAAAGAAAGTTTATTTTTGGGCCCCACTAGTTGGAAACCTCTAAGGGGGTATTGCTTGGCTATACTCAAGTAGTCAGACTGGGATGGAATTTCAAAAACAAAAACAGTTTTGCTTTTACCTAGTAGGTGAACATTTTACCTTTGCTTGTATTTCCATTTTTAGTGTTGAGCCAACAATAGTTAAGACATCACTAACAATAATCAGGATGTACCACCCATTGACAAATTCCATTTGATCAGTGAAAGATACTTCTTTCTTATAATGATGTAGGAAAAAACTTACAAATTCCTAGAGGGAAAAAAAGAAAAAACAGCCACAATCAAACTAAGTTTAAAAGGCTCATAAGCATTCCTGAGGACAAGTTATACCCACCCTTTGGAGCCGAAATCCTTTAACCACTGATCGTGTGCAGAGGATCAATGAGGCTAAACAAGTCAATATGACAAAGGCATCAAAGATCATCATGTAATGAGTATTCTTTTGTACTGTAAAAAAACCAAGAACAAAAAACAACACACCCAAACATGTTTATAATAGTGCACAAACACAATAAATTTTGCCTAAGAGTATCCATTTAACTCAAGTCTGAATAACTATGTATATCCAGTTTGGATTAAGATAAGCTTTACTGGGTGAAACTAAGTCATCAGAGATGTATGAGCATGAAGTTGATGAGTGTCTCAGTACGATAGATCAACACTCACCAAGTTGTAGGCCTAAACATAATAGTATATTGCACTTATGCTCAAGGTAAGCCATCTGGCAAGTTATTTCAGTATTAATGTACCTCCTGCCTCTCTCAGATTCAAGAGGAAACAGCTTTCAGCTTTGTTTATAATATATTTAATTCTTCACTGGCATTCTTGAGCAAGTTGTACAGACAGCACGTTTTACTGACCTTGTCAGTGCTTGAAGGCATGAGACAGTCATGTGAATACTATTTGAGTCTTGGAGCAAATACATAGTTGCTAACATGATAGAATTACATTTTTCTGTTGTGCATCTGCAACTTAAATTTGAACAGATATAAAAGACAGCTGTATAGACAGTCATGCATTACATTGACTGAATATATTAACAGTATTAAACTGACTAGTGCTTCTCATTTAGAAATCCTATAACCACTCCAAAGTTTCCTTAGATCACAAGCCAACATGATTTTACAGTATCTTCTTGAAAATGAGCAGTTGCCTTAAAATAACCCCATGTCATAATATTAGAGGAGTCTCCAGTGTCCCATGAGAGCACGAGATACTGTTCCTCATTTTACAGTGACAGGAATGGAAGCCTTAAAAAAAAAATAATAATAATAATTAATAATAGACATTCAGTGGCAAAGTCAGGAACTGATCCCAGATCTTCTCAGTTCCAGTCCAGTGTCTTAACCACTGAACCATCCTCCGTCTCCCAGAGCAATTCAGGTAACTGTTACACAGCTGCATAGACAGTCAAGACACAAGTAGAGTAACTGATGTTTAACAACTTATACTAAGTCACCAATGTTGCTTTTAATAAAGAGCATATATTAAGAGTGAGAGACATAATCAAGACATTTAGACAGGCGAAGGTTTGCGCCAGAGCTATATGTTAAAGGGTTTGAACATTTTATCCTAGAGTTTTCATATAAAGCTAACATATTTGAAGCCAGATAACCATCAGAAAGAAAAGGATTAAAGTTCCAGTACTAAAAACAGGATGCTTGCTTTAGACAGCCCCCATCTCCCACAAAAGGTATCCTAGTAATTACATTTGTGTTTAAAGTGGTTTTTAGAGACCAAAGGCTCTACAATTTATTATTAATCCAAGTAGGTTTTGAAACAAGCAAGCTATCAATCTAAAATAGGGTAAAGTGCTATCTGACTTCAAGATGGTGCCTGCTGCACCATTCCACAAAGATACACATTGACCTTTTGAATATACAAAGGTCTCTGCCATATATGTAGCAATGTGCTCACATTTGAGCAATTTTTGCAACTTAATTCAAATGGATTAAAAAAATTATGTTGGGGTTTGGTTTTTTTGGGTTGTACTTGTTTTATATTTCATGACTGATTTGAGATTAAGTTACAAAAGAATCCCCTGGATTGACCTGTAAAAATAATGTTATTGTGATGCACATTTTAACAAAGCAACACACCCTAATATGGATTATCACACAAATCTGATAAAGCACTTTCTTTTAGCACTGCATAAGTGATCCATTTGAGCTAGCATGCCATCTAGGTGAACAGTTGGTGAAAGGCAGCTAATGGGGCTAATTGAAGCAGGGAAAAACTTTTTAACAAAAAGGTTTCACAAAACAGAAGTGTTTTTGAAAACTATTTTGTTTCATTGCCCTCTCCACTGAACGCAATAAATTGAGGGCCAGGATGGGTTTTTCTCCAACCAACCAAATTTTCTCCTCCACTCTCAGGTTTTTCCTTTTGCAACTGACCTTTTTTTTTTTTTTTTTTTTTTTTTGGGGGGGGGGGGGGGCACGGAAAAAGAGTCCAAACGTTTCAAAAGTTAAAGTGGAAAAGTAAAAACCTGGATCTCATTCATCCTATTAGTGGCAAAACAGGGAAGAGAGAAATAAAATGAAATCTGAGAAAAAGCCATTTATAGAAAGTGTCTGGTTTAAAGAATGATCAGAAATAGCCTAAGTGTTTTGACCAGCTCGAATATCTACTAATCTTAAATTGGTTTGAAATAGTCATTAAGTTCCAACATGTGGTGGGGGCTGTACAAGACAATCCCTGCCCCAACTGGTTTATAATGCGAGTAAGCACTTAAGATATTTGTTAAATACCACTGGTATGAACAGTATTGCACATCACAACTTGATTTCAATTAAATCAAATCCTTGGTATGGTCAGTTACACATGCTAACACTTAGGTATATTTCTAGCCACTCCACATTAATACAGGTGAGGCAACTTCCTGGATACAGCCTTTGAATATGTTAGAATAAAAGAATTACTTAAGAACCAGCTTTATTTTTCACCACTATCATTCAGCTTTGGCAGACTTACAGTGCGAGCCTTTTTGTACTAAAGAGTCCCTAAGAACATTCTAACTCAGTATGGCCAATGATCCATCTAGGCCAGTATCTTATCTTCCAACAGTGGCCAATGCCAGATGGGTCCGAGGGAATGAACAGAACAGGCCAATTGTAAAGTGACCCATCCTGTCTTCTAGTCCAAGCATCTGGCAGTCAGCGGTTTAAGAAAACACAGAGCATGGGACTGCATCCTTGACCATCCTGGCTAATAGCCATTGATGGACTTCTCCTCCCTGAACTCAAATTATTTTTTGAGCCCCATTATAATTTTAGCCCTCAACATCCTGTGGCAACAAGTTCCACAGGCTGACTGTGTTGTATGAAGAAGTCCTTCCTTTTGTTTGTTTTAACCCTACTACCTATTAATTTCACTTGGTGACCCTTGGGTCTTGTGTTATGCAAAGGGATAAACACTCCCTCCACACCATTCAGGATCTTACAGACTATCATTACTCATCTCTTTTCTAAACCAAACAGGCCCAGTCTTTTTAATCTCTCCTCAGATGAAAGCGGTTCATTTTTGTTGTCATTCTCTGCACCTTTTCCCCATTTCTAATATATCTTTTTTGAGATGGGGCATCTAGAATTGCATGCAGTGTTCAAAGTGTGGGCAAACCACGGATTTATATAGTGGCATTGTGATTTTTTTCTTATCTTATATATCCCTTTCCCAATGTTTCCTAACATTCTTAGCTTTATTGACCACCACTGCATGCTGTAGATAGTGGTATGAAGACACATGCTCAATGACTCCAAGATCTTTCGTGAGTGGTAAAAGCTAATTTAGACCCCATTTATGTATATTTGGGATTATGTTTTCCAATATGTATTACTTTGTATGTAGGCAGATGAAATTCAATGTTGCATTTTGCTGCACAGAGATTGAGAGATTCCTTTGTAACCCTTTGGAGTCAGCTTTGGACTTAATGATCTTGAGTAATTTTGTATTGTCTGCAAACCTCACTGTTTATAGGTGATCTGGAAAAAGGGGTAAACATGCTGAACAGCACTCATCCCAGTACAGATCCTGGGGTGCACCACTATTTACCTATTTCCATTCTCAAAACGGACCATTTATTCTTATCCCTTGTTTCCAGTCTTATCCAGTTGCTGATCCATGAGAGGACCTTCCCTGTTATCCCAGGACTCCTTACTTTAATTAAAGAGCCTTTGAGGAGGGTCCTTGTCAATGGCTCTCTCAAAGTCTAAGTACATTATATGCAGTGCATCACCCTTGTCCACATTTGTTGATCCCTCAAAGAATTCTAATAAATTGGGGAGGCATGATTTCCCTTTGCAAAAAAGCAGTGTTGACACTTCCCCAGCAAATCAGAATTAGCAGACACAGATGAACATATTCTGTACTATAGTTTCAACCAGCTGTCCTGGTACTGACGTTAGGCTTACTGGCCTGTAATATCCAGAATCACCTCTAGAACCTTTTTAAAAAATGGACATCACATTATCTATCCTCCAGTCTTCTGGTACAGATTCGGATTTAAATGATAGGTTACAGACCAGACCAGAGTTAGTAATTCTGCAATTTCATATCCGAGTTCCTTCAGAACTCTTGGGTGAATACTACCTAGTCCTGGTGACCAGGGCAGTCCCTGGAGGGGGAAAGGGGCTGTGGGGCCCAGGCAGCCACCCCTCCAGCCCAGGCCCCACCCCCATTCCACCCCTTTCCGGCTTCTGCACCCTCCCCCGAGTGATGCCAGAGCCTCTAACCCCCTAGGCTGCCCTGGACCCTGCGTCCTGAAGCGTGGGGCAGTTGCCCCAGTCCATCCTATGGATGGGACAGCTCTTCTGGGGACTTACTGTTTAGTTTATCAAGTTTATTCCAAAACCTCCTCTAATGACAACTTAATCTGGGACAGTTCCTTGGATTTGTCACCTAAAATGACCAGCTCAGGTGAGGGAATCTCTCCCACTTCCTCTGCACTGAAGACCAAAGCAAAGAATTAATTTGGCTTCTCCACAATGTCCTTGGCTTCCTTGAGTGCTCCTTTAGCACCTCAAATCATCGAGTAGAACAATTATATGTTTGTGTTCTCAAAATTTCAGGTGAAAGTTCAAATGTTAGCGTTATGAGCAGAAAGCTTCTTTATAAAACCTAAATTTGAGACCAACTCTGTGGACAACACCCCTTTACATAATTCCTCATATTAGCTGGCAAGATGAAAATGAGAGAAAGAGAGAGAGATGGAACAACCCCATCCAGAGTGGATGAATTCTGTATTAACATGACAAGAGTTTAAGTCATCTATAAATGTTTAAGTATTTTAACTTAGTTGTTACTTACTTGATCCAGAAACGTGCCAGTCTTTACATTCCCTGATGGCAATATCATTGTCCAGACTTATTTTAATTCTTCCACTATGTGCTTTGTTATCAAACACTATCTGTGTGAAGAACAGTGAGATTTTGTATAAAGTTACAGGTACTTACATAAAGTTTAGAAAGGTTATATATATTTCATAACAATGACCCAAAATATTCTTAGGAGGAAAATTAGGATGCTTGGAAATAATTTCAAACTAAGATAATCTTCAAATTTATGTATGTAAATATGTAACAAAGGTAAAGTCCGATTGATTAGTTATTTGCTATAATTACTCAGTTCTATTTGTTGGAATATAAATTAAGTCAATAATTTAAGTTACAATCCCATTCTAGTCCGAACTGCACATAACCAACCATTCTTAGAAGGGTCTCTTTAGAGAGAAGAGAAAGTTGTTTTTTTTTAAAAATATATTTGTAGTGTGCTCAAAGGTGGAGGAGGTTTAATTTCTTATACTTGCTGTCTGGTAGCATTTAGGCTCTCCTGTTAAACCATTAACTATCAACAAAGGTTGGCAAAATGTCTTGTGGCTCCCACAACACCAACCTTCAACTATTTATAGGCTACTGTAAGCGATAGCCTCCCCCTCTACCCACTCTCAAGGATAACTGAGCCCTGGTGCCCAACCATGTTTAAATATATGGTATGTATAGTACACCCCCTATGAAGATATCAAATATGCAATAAATTATTACTATGGTGAATACAAAATACATTGAAGTATCCACTTACTGTCAAAGTAAAGTCATAACAGTCCGGGAGTTCATGGTGACGAACTGTCTGGAGATTGACTGCTTTCAGTTTAAAGGTAAGCTGTACTGTTACAAGTCTGGAAGGCAATTTTGAATTAACTTTTCATAGTACTAGAATCTCTCCCTCTCCCACACACACACACACTCACTCCACCTCACCTATGGAAGTCCAGAGTGAAATTGAACTCGTGCTTTCCCAGTGTTCTGTTTTCCAAGGGCATCATTGGCTCAACATAGAAACATTCTGCCATGAACAAAGAGGCACAAACACCACCAGATGGATTCACTGTCAGTTTAATTTGTTTTAAACCACCAACCTCCCGCCAGTGGGCATAAGAGCTTTTGACTAAAGAAGTCAAAATAGCACTCTCTCTCTCTCTCTCAAATGGATCAGTCATTTTAGAGATCAGTTTGCAAGAGTATTGTCTTTCTTGCACTCCAACTCAATGCATTCTTGACTTAAGACACACTTAAAGAATTAACGTTAGTTATTTACTTCCTTACCTCACAGGGATGTTGTGATGGTAAATGCGTTAGTAAATGCATTAATAAATGCAAGAGGCTTCATAATATGGTGATGGATGCCATAGAAAAGCCTATAAATCAGTCAAAATACCAATAGCATTGGCTGAAGCTAGTGCTACTTCCCTCAACATAAAGGGCATTAGCATCACAAGTAATTTTTTTAAAAAGTTACAAAGATTTACACATTTCACAAATGTTAGGTTACAGTAAAAAGTTTAGACAGACTACATGATCACAAAATCCAGAACGGATTATGCTGGAAGAGAAACGTTTGTAGATTCCATGACAGTTTAACACAACTATAAAATACTGATTAGGTTTGGGGAAAATTGAAAACAAAAAAGTTTACTGAGTATAAATAATGAGTTCAGACAAGATATAAGGTAGGTGTGTCACCAGTTTCAATGTTGGGGTCGATATCAAAGGTGTCATTTCCAGGACAGATGCTGCCTCGCTTGTAGAACTGTTGACAGATTGCCATAGCTGTTTGTTCTGCTCCTCTCCTCTCATAAGCATGATTTCCAACAGATATGTGGCGCAGCTGTAAGTACTAAGTCAAAACAAGGAGATCATCAAACTGAATTCGAGGTCATGCCTAGGCTGCTACATTTGAAAAAGCTAGTCAATATTCATTTGAATGTATACTATAACCATCTCATCGTTTAAACGGTCACCTAAATAATTCACAAGGGCTACACCACACTCCTGAGCTGGACTTGTCCACTAATTTCAAGAGAGTTTTGCCTGGGCAAAGAGTTCAGGATTAGATCCTAAACAAGCAGCATTTTCTATTAAAGTTCTCTCTTTTCAAGTCCCTAGGATGAGGCTAATTCATTATTTTTAAAGCACTTGGAAATCCTTGGATTAAAGCCATTAGACATGAAAAGTATATGATAAACCTTTGAGGCAGTTGCCTCTGAAGTCTTGACATTGGGGCATGAAGATCACTAGGACATAAGAAGTACCAGCTTTTTCCAAATAGTCATTGAAGGTCTTCATCTGTCAATCTGATTCAGGATTGGTTTTATCCCAGGCATATGGCAATATTGTAGTTTGTTGCTTAGTCAAAATGTACATAAAAATAAGCTATTTCATTTGATCCTGGATGGACAGTGGACAGATCCTCTCACGTGATGTGGTGATGCTATAAAAAGCAACCACACTAGCACATTCTGGCCAGAGACCTAGAATACCTGACTCTGGGAGGATTACTCCGCATACAGGACCCTGGGATGCCCTAGAGCGGACAGAGCAGTTCTTATACCAGGCTTCTCCCTGCTTCCGGCCTAGGAAGGTGTGGCTGGGGTTTTTCTATAGTCCTGCCAATCCTCTACTGCAACTTTGGCTACTTGGCAGTTCAAATTTATATTGGGGCTCCAGCCTACCATACAGAGGGTCAGGTTGTTCCCTCTTCACACACACTTTCTCCAGGTCTGTTTCCTGCAACTCTAGAAAAAGAGAATATTTTCCTAAACCCTTTTGCTCTGTCTAAAGTTTTTCTATCTATGACCCTTATTACTGTAGTATCAGAGTGCCTCACAGTCTAACGTATATACCCTCACACACCCCCTATGAGGTAGGATGGGGAAACAGAGGCTTAATTACTTGCCTAGGTCACACAGGAAGTCTGTGGCAGAGCAGAGAGTTGAACTTGTCTCCCAAGTCCTATGCTAGCACCCCAACTTTTCTAGTCAGGCAGCACCATGATAAGTTGTCCTCTTGAATCTTAAAATTGCAATCTTGTAAGATATTGAAGAAATAGGATTGTATCCCTCAAACAATTGCCCAGAAGTTTGGAATGAGAGAATTATTGTTCTTCAGCAGCTAAGGGCTAAGGGCTAGATTCACCTAAAATCTCAGAATCAGGCCTCACTGGGATTCACAGAACCCCCGTTCAGCTGCTTTAGGTGCCTAAAGTTACAAGGCATCTAAAAATTTGCAGTAAAGGTTTTCTCTGCACCTACATTTCTCTGTGCTCACACACTGCAGCCCCTTGCAAGACTTCTGGATGTGTAAGCCCAGAGCAATGCATAAGCCAGGAAACACAGGCCATCCTCCAAATTCACCTGTGGGGCTCAATCCAGAAAGTGCCTTCAGAGCTCACCTACCAGATTGGACCCCATAGGCTAACTTACACTAGACAACCTCCCTTATAACTTTTAGCCCAGTGGCTCAAGTACTCACTTGCAATGTGGGAGACCCCCAAGTTTCCTTTCACTTGAGGGGGAGAAGGGATTTGAACAGGGATCTGCCACCTCTCAGATGAGGGCCCTAATCACTGGGCTACAGCCTATAGGATATTCTGATGTAGGGCTCCCTCAGTCTCTCCTGTTGAAGCTGTATTAGTTTGGATCAGTGGTCACCAACCAGTTGGTCGCAATCGACTGGTTGATCGTGGAGCCTCTGGCAGTCAATCTCAGTCAGTCACTGAGACGGAGACCATCAGAGACTCCACAATTGACCAGTCAATTGTGATAGGGTTGCAAACCCTCCTGCAGCCAAACGGAGTTTGGCCACTAACAGTTCGGTGGCACAGTGGGGCTAAGGCACATAGCCGGGTGCCCACTCTGTGGGTGCTGCGGGGCTGGAGCACCCACGGGGAAAAATTAGTGGGTGCTCGGCACCTATCAGCAGCCAAGCTCCCCCTGCCCCCACCTCCTTCCCCCACCCCCAAGCATGCTGTGTTCCCGCTACTCCCCCTCCCTCCCAGTGCTTCCCACCCGCCACCGAACAGCTGTTTGGCAGCGCTTAGGACTTTCCGGGAGGGAAGGGGAGGAGCGGGGATGCTGTGCACTTGCGGGAGAAGGTGGAGAAAAATGGGGGCAGGGAGGGAGCGGGGCTGGGAAAAGGCAGGACTGGGACTTTGGGGAAGGGGGTGGAATTGGGCCAGGGGAGGGCACTGCAGGGGGGCAGGGTCGAGCACCCACAGGGCAGAGGGGAAGACAGCGCTTATGCTAAGGCAAGCTCCCTACCTGCCCTATCCCCGCGCCGCTCCTAGAAGCGACTGCCATGTCTGGCAGCGGCTCCTGGGGGGAGGGAGGGGGAAGAAGAGGGGCAGGTGACTCCATGCAGTGCCCCCATATGCAGGCACCACCCCTGCAGCTCCTGTTCCTGGCCAATGGGAGCTGCGGGGGTAGTGCCTGCAGACAGGGGCAGAGTGCAAAGCCACCTGCCCCACCCTCCCCCCAGGAGCCACTGCCGGACATGGCGACCACTTCCAGGAATGGTGCAGGGCCAGGGCAGTCAGGGAGCCTGTTGGAGCCGCACTGCACCGCCACCCAAGATAAGCAGTGCCCAGTGGGAGCCCATACACCAAAACCCTTCTGCACCTCAACCACCAGCCACAGCCCTGAGCTCCCCCTGCACCCAAACTCCCTCCAAGAGCCTGCACCCCCTCCTACACCCCAGACCCCCCTGCACCCTAACCCCCTGCCCCAGGCTCAGCCCAGAGCTCCTCCCACACTCTGAACCCCTTGGCCCCAGCTCAGAGCCTGCACCTCCTCCTTCAACCCAACCCCCTGTCCCAGCCTGGTGAAAATGAGAGGGTGGGGGAAAGCAAGCAGCATGGGCGGGGGCGGTGTTTGGGTTTGTGTGTTTACAGTTATTTCTGCCTTTTCTTTGGAGGTAGATCCTGGGTTGCACTTAAATTTAAAAAAAAAAAAATCTTTTGCTTAAAAAAAGGTTGGAGACCACTGGTTTGGATACATAATGACAGAATCATTGGTGGGAGAAGGAGAAGGAAGGAAAGGTGAGAGAGAGAATAATGATTGTGCAGCCTTGTGGTCAGTGCATTCACCTAAGGAGTGGGAGACCTGGAGTTAATTCCCCTGCTCCAGTGACTTTTTAAAAATTAGTTTACCCAGCATGGAAAAGCCCCACATCAGAATATGCATAGCTCAGTAGTTAGAGCAGTCACCTGAGGTGACATCCCTGCTCAAATCCTCTCCCCGCCCCTTCAGGTGGAGTGGGGGCTTGAACTAAGTGTCTCCCACATCTCAGGTGAGTACCCTAATCACTGGACTAAAAGTTGAGGCAGCTGGTCCTGTTCCTTGTCCTCTACCAGCCCCCATCCCCTTGCCAAAACGGTATAGGCACTTAACATCAAGAGATGGTTTGCAGCTGCAAACCCCAAGCAAATGGAGGTATCTCCCTGCAGCCCAGATTTTGGCACCTATTGCCAAGAGAGGGGCAGGGCTCAGCACATGCCTAGCAGCTTGGCACCTCCCATTGGCTACTTTAGGCCAGGAGCCTCCTGGCACACTGGCTTTTTGCGACTCCCATTCTGAGACACCTATCACCCTCCATTCATGGTATAGGGATCCTAGGTGCCTAACCCATGCTTTATGAATTGGAGTGATTTTCTAAGAATAAGAGATAGGTGTGGTGGTGCTCTGCATGACTATGCTTAAAATTTCTTTGTGACTCTAACCCCAAGTGTGTACACAGAAAAACCTTGCACTAGGTAATCCTGATCCACCTCCTGTCACTACCATGTACTCTATACTTTTAACCATAAGTCTCTAAAACATCAAGCTAACGATCAGAAAGCTTTAATATTTGTTTAAACTGAAAAGCCTGATCATGTTTGTTCATCCAGCATAGGAACTGGATTAGGTCTTGTTCTTTAGACCTACAGAAATGGTTGGCCCCAGGTTAGTTACAGATACTATATCACAGAGTGAAATAGAATTGGAGTGAAATATTTATGTAGTAATAAGTAAGAACTGGAAGACCAGGGCAAAAAAAAAAAAAGTGTTACTGTAATATTTGCTCTTGCACAGCATGGTCAAATATAAATTAAATCCATAATACTGAAACTTCAGAGTAGACAGACACTGGGACCAATACCCTGTTTTCTCTTCTCTCCCTCCCCTCCCCCCCCACACTTGTGGTAGTTCCCTCTTGAGATGGCGAGGAACCCAGCCTGAGAGTGTTTTACAGGTGTGATTTTTCACCTTTAAAATGAATTGCAGGTGCAATTCAGAGTATTTGTGTTGTTATATCCCCATTTAGCACCACCAGAGTGAGGTATTTAGAGAGACAACTACACACGTCTGGGCCCATAATTCACTTCTTGGTGCCAAAATGCAAGCACATTGAATGTGATAAAGGGGAACCTCCCCTTTGAAAGGTGGACCATTCTGTCTAGTTATCCCAAAGGGCAACTGTGCCAGAAATGGTTTAGTGATAAGCATTCCTTGTAGCATTTAAATGTGATAAAAAAGCACTATAGTCAAACGTAAATTGTTGACTCTGTTAGGGAAGCAATAGGTCTATTTGCTTAGTATTTGGAAAACAAGTGGAGGCTCTCAGCCAGTGAGAAATAGAGCCAGAGAGTTACCTCCAGTGATCAGAGAACATAGCCACTCTCTTCCCCAGCCCACTGCTCCATTTATTTTAAAGATTGCTTTTCCTCTAGTCTCCACAGGGCAATAGTTATTTGAATCCCCATCATCCTTTGTTCATCCCAGAAAAATCTTAAGAGACCTGCTACCAAAACTCAGATTCTCTCCTACATATATCCCCATATTGTTTGCTTTGTAGATGGCTGGATAAGACTCCCCAAAGAATGAGCCAAAATTCATTCAGATGGGGTGCAGTTGAGTGACAAACTCCCTTCCCCCAGATTGAGTTTATCACTTCTCCCAGTAGTCGTACTCCGCTCAGCAAGCCAGAGACTAGTCATGAAATTCAACTCTGGTTTCCTCTGCGATACTGAGGAGAGACTAATTTTTAAAATTGAGAATGTCTCCTTCATACCCATTTTAATTCAACTTCAGCATGAAATCATTCCCTAACCTGAAGAAAGTCAGCTGTGAGAGAGATCAGGTCATCTTAACACTGCCTATAGACTAATGGATTTAGTTGAATTTACAACTAAGGACAGTAGTATCACTATATGGTACATAATCTACCATACAATTCTAAAGTGGCACACTCCAGTTATGACTCTACATTTGTAGAATATCAGTACTAGCTGCACTAGGTAACTGACCAATCCTATATCATTGTTCATAAAGAGTGCAAGATTTGGCAATAATGCAGAGTCATGACAGACTATTTAAAAAAATCTACTACTGTTTGACTTTGTAAAATTACTAGAAACTGTTAACTGTGGAGTCATTAACATAACTTAAGGGTACAAGTCTCTGTTCACTGATACTCTGCCCTCTTAATTTAGAAAAGATCAACATTCTCTTCTCTGGGAGTGTGGGAAAGGGAGAATTGAGAGAAGTTTGGAAATGGGAAATTCTTCCAGCTTTTAGCTCAATTTCTTTCCAAAGAGACCAGTTTTATTTCAGTCTCAACTCTTTTTCTGGGACACCAGCTTTAGATATTTTGCAGTTTTGTGAGATTACTTGATGTAAGTTACATTTTACAGGTTGTTTCCTATGCCTTTTATGTACTAGGCATATTGCAATGGAAACTTTTACCTGGTTTATTGCAAAGAAGATCTGGTCATAGACATCTGTTTGTGTGTATACAGCATAGGTATCATCCATTCTCTCTGTATATCCTTTCAAGAAGAGGTGCTTGAATGCCACAGTGTTCTCCTCCTTGAAGGTAACGACCATTTGATTGCTTAACCCAAAAACTACTAACTGGGAAAGAAAGAAAAAGAAAAAAATGTTTGCAGTTCCAAAGGAAAATTGGCTTTTAAAGGCTTACAGTACAGCTACCCTCCCTCTTCTGCACAGAAACCTCCTCTGGACAGCCATGGCTGGATTAGACTATTACTAGAAATGGAGCTCACACGGCCAGCTGGTTTTTTTTGTTTTTTTTGGGGGGGGGGGGCAAGGGGGGAGAAAGGAGGGGGACATGTTGGAAATTCAAACTGCTCTCTAAGGAATACATAGCCTAGAAGATCATTCCTTCAGCATAGGTACAATCGCCTCCTCTGTTTGGAAAAAGTCATTTCCCAGCCAGAGAGAGGCAGGTCTAACAGCTTTTTTTTTTTTTTTTTTAAAAAGGAAAAATATAAAAAAATAAAAATAAAGTGCCATCCCATCTCCTATCCAAGCTACAAATGACTCACTACACATGTTTTGATAGTCATAGTCTGAGGTTATTTTGAAAAGCAAGAAATACCAGAGTGACAGCTCAGAAACAGCTACAAGGTATAACCAGATCGAGCTTTCAAGCGAGGGAAAGAAAAAAAAATTACCCTGGGATGACACAGAAAAGGAAATGTAGTTGTCTAACCTCTTGCACTCATGTAAAAGCTGCATTAGCACTGCATTCTGTAATTACACAAGCAGCTTCTAAAGAGACATTAGAAGTGAATTAACTGTTCATTAAAAGGTTTTGATTGGATAGCACAAGATCCTGTTGACAAGTATTAGAAATTAGACAAAGGTTTCTAACCATCAGAGGAGTGAAGTTCTGGAACAGCCTTCCAAGGGAAGCAGTGGGGGCAAAAGACATATCTGGCTTCCAGACTAAACTTGATAAGTTTATGGAAGGGATGATATGATGGGATAGCCTAATTTTGGCAATTAATTGATCTTCAACTATTAGCGGTACATATGCCCAATGGCCTGTAATGGGATGTTAGATGGGGGCGGGGGGAGGAGAGAGAATCTGAGTTACTACAGATAATTCTTTCCTGGATGGCTAGCTGGCGAATCTTGCCCACATGCTCAGGGTTTACCTAATCACCATATTTGGGGTCGGGAAGGAATTTTCCTCCACGGCAGATTGGCAGAGATCCTGGGGGTTTTTCACCTTCCTCTGCAGCACGGGGCACGGGTCACTTGCTGGGGGATTCTCTGCACCTCAAAGTCTTTAAACCACTATTTGAGGACTTCAGTAGCTCAGACATAGGTTAGGTTTCAGAGTAACAGCCGTGTTAGTCTGTATTCGCAAAAAGAAAAGGAGTACTTGTGGCACCTTAGAGACTAACCAATTTATTTGAGCATAAGCTTTCGTGAGCTACAGCTCACTTCATCGGATGCATACTGTGGAAAGTACACAAGATCTTTTTATACACACAAAGCATGAAAAAATGGGTGTTTCCTGCTGGTAATAGCTTATCTAAAGTGATTACCAGCAGGAGAGTGGGGTGGGGGGGAGAAAACCTTTTGTAGTGGTAAACACCCATTTTTTCATGCTTTGTGTGTATAAAAAGATCTTGTGTACTTTCCACAGTATGCATCCGATGAAGTGAGCTGTAGCTCACAAAAGCTTATGCTCAAATAAATTGGTTAGTCTCTAAGGTGCCACAAGTACTCCTTTTCTTTTTGAGACATAGGTTAGAGGTTTGTTACAGGAGTCGGTGGGTGTGATTCTGTGACCTGCGTTGTGCAGGAGATCAGACTAGACAATCATAATGGTCCCTTCTGACCTTAAAGTCTATGAGTCTATGATTATCCTGGGGAGGAAGAGACACTTGTAGAAGAGTTTTATATAGGCTTAACAGGAGCCCAGAATTCCCTTTAGTGGTTTTACTGCCAATTAATAAAGAGACAAGACACTTCCAGGAAATAAAACAGACAGTCACTGGGCTAAAGGAGGGTTTTGCAGCCCTGCTGTTCCCTGGAAGTGAAATTTCTACATAAGGAGAACTAGATTACCAGTAATTCTGGCATTTAAGAGTCCATCTTCTCAATACACAGTATCGCCCTAGGACTACACATGTTAAAAAAAAACAAAAAAAAACAACACACTAGTGAGAAGACTATAAAATTTCAAGTTATTCATGGACGGCATGTTTCCCCTGGAAACAGTGGCTCAACAGTTTATTTCCAGTTTAGGTCCTCCCATTCCCAATTTCTAGCTACTACAAGAGGAAGACAATCCATGTAACACATACAAATATATAAAGTAGACCATATATGCACATAGAGCCCACCAGGTTTTCAATCAAAGAAACTATGATTCCTGGAATTCACTCTTGCAGCCTGTGGGACCATTGTCCTCCACACTCATGCTTTCACAGCAGAAAGTCACTAGATTCTGCACTCCATAAGCAGAAATTATGGAAAAATCTTTGAAGATGGAGAAAAATTAGCGCATAAGCTTTCTCCCCAACAAGAGGAGAGAGAGGCAGATAATGACATTTTAGTCAACATAGGTTTGGTCTAGCAAACTAAACTTTAAAGTTGGAAAAGATTGAGAGAGTACTTAAAATTCTACTCTGACATACCTAAATGTGTTTAAAAACAAAAAACCCCAGATTTGCATACCTCATTCAAAACTCACAGTGAACATACCATGCAACATCTACCGTATTTCCAAGGCTTCCAAAGTTGCTTATTAAGAGAAGCCTGAGTTGGTACTGTTAGGTTGTGCCACAGCAAGTAGAACATTGATCAGTTGCTTTCCTCCTACCTTGTATCCCTGGAGTGAAAAGAAAGCCCCAGCTCCCAAAGTAACTCACCTGGATGGTAACCATCACTATTTTTAAAAGCTGAATCCCAAGTTTCCAAGGTTTTCTGCCCCGGGCCCAAAATTTCTCGCATGGGTTCATGAAAAAAAATTTAAGTTTCCTTCTAAGCTGGTCTTCCAAAAGCAGCTCTTGTGAAACAGATGGGTGTCCTTTGTAGCCGTAAAGATTATCATCATCATGGGAGCTGCAGCTGCTGACAACCACATCAGCATTTTCCATTTCTGGAATGGAAAGTCAATTGGAAAAACATGCAGGCATAAGTACAGTAAACAGCAGATCACTTCTGTTACACACAATGAACACTCAAGATTTTAGTCTACCAATTACAAGTAGGTTCAAGATAATTGCAAGCGACATTGCGCAAATAGCAAGACATATATTGCATGTATTATTTAGAACTACAGCAATATCTAGGCTCAATTAACAAAGTTTTGAGAAGCCATTGAATTTGGAGATTAAAATATCAGGACCATGATTTACAAGTGATATTTTTGTCCCTTTGGATTACTGAACCGGTTGCCAAAAAGCTCTATTCTTCGCCCACCAAAACCACAAATATGAGATAAGTTTTAGACACAGAGGGAAATAAATCAGAAGGACATTTAGTATGTCAACATCAGCTTTCAAGGTTACTTGTTATCTACCCCTACATCCCCAAGCCTGCTGTCTAAAAAGAAGAACCAGGCCAAAGGCAAGGACTAATTCTTTCACGTTTAAATGACCTATAGCATTTTCAAGTGTCAATTCTCCTTTTCACAATACAGATAACTTAGAGGCAACAACTGCCATTGACTTAAATGGGAATGATGCATAGGTACAGGGAGCAGGACTAGCTAGTCAGTACTACAATGCCCAGAGACACAAGAAGCAATTAGAGTTAAAACTCTGACGTAGCTTTGGATCGCTTTGTATAGGGTTAACTCAACTTCCGTTTCTTTTTAATGAAGTATTAGGAAAAGAAAAAACAGTCAGACACAGTATTTAAATAGTACCAACTTTTTCATTCTTTGTACTTGAAAACTTTTAAGAGCAAAGTCCATAGTCCGATCTTCTGCAATGATCTATGCCAAGTATTTTTATCCCAAGTGACCAACAAGGTAGTCTTACAATAGATGACTGAAAGTGCCAACACACTGAAAAGCACTTACAGGCTAAAAAAAAGTTATAGCCATGAAAAGTTGTAAGGAAAGTAACAATTAGGAAATATTGTAGGGTTTTAGGCACAGTTGCAACAGCACCAACACTATTACCACAGAAACAGCTTTACATACTTAGCGAGAACCTTTCTTTAAAGCAAAAACAAAACAAAACACAAAACAAAACAAAAACAAAACTCCACCATGTTAAATCCTATCTATTTGCAGATAATTTTAAGGAATCACTCACTTATAAGGAAAAAGAAAAGGAGTACTTATGGCACCTTAGAGACTAACCAATTTATGTGAGCATAAGCTTTCGATACATCGGATGAAGTGAGCTGTAGCTCACGAAAACTTATGCTCAAATAAATTGGTTAGTCTCTAAGGTGCCACAAATACTCCTTTTCTTTTTGCGAATACAGACTAACACAGCCTCTACTCTAAAACCTGTCACTTATAAGGATGGTCTTTGGTATCCATGTTTAAAATAGTTAAACTTTTAAAGTTAACAACTCATGTTTTCCAAAGCTTCAAAGCGTTGCAGCCTGGCACTCTAAAGAGGCTATAAAATGTCATGGATACATGAAGGGAGGAAATTGTTCCCCAATCTCCGCATCCTAAAGGTAGCTTCACAGAGCCTTTCCCTGCAGAGTTTTCCCCAACCTTCTGGGATGAGAGACGCCAAAGGGGGTCTGCGCACAAACTGACCTTTTGGAGGATAACAATAGAAAAACTGCATTTCGCAGTCTGCTCCTGTGCCTGTCTCCTCCATGACCGCTTAGCTATTTCCCCAGGGCAGAGACTGATATATTTACTTATTTAACAGTAGCCCTGACACATTACTTATATAACCTGCCCCTCGGCAAACTACTCAGGGCGATCTTGTTAGCATCGCTGCAAAGTGCAAGGACACCTGATGCCAATAGCCCGTGCGCGCCAGCCCACGTACCTACAGCAGCCAGCCGGGAAGGTGCAAATTGCTCTGATGAGAAGGCGTCAGGTGGGAGCTGGTTTCACAGCCGCATAGGCACCTCTCCTGGCCCGTGGCCGACGGGGACAAGCGAAGCGAGGGAGCGCTGGTGTCTGACGGCAGCGGGGCCCGGGACCTCATCTCAGGGACGAGCTGATACGGCAGCAGCACGTGACTGCCCCTCGGCTCCTCCGGCAGCCTCCTCCCACGGGCAGGCTGGCCCGAGTCCTCCCCGCTTCGGCATTTTCCCTCTCGTCCTCTGCATCAGACCACATCCCCCAGCCACCAGACAGCCGTCCTAAAAACGGCGGTGTGACGAGCCGAGCCACAGGTCAAGTTGCCGCAGCACTTACACTCATCTTCCTTACCTGTCACTTTAGAAGAGGAGGAGCCTGTTTTAATCCTTCTTTCTCTTCTCGCTCTGGCCCAAAACCGCTATGCAGCCATCTCTTGGTTAGTGCACCAGGACACTGGGTTGACATACAAATCATACATTGAAAGGGTACATGTGGAAAAATTGGAAAGAGTCCAGGGGAGGGCAACAAAAATGATTGGGGGACTGGAACACATGAGTGATGAGGAGAGGCTGCGGGAACTGGGATTGTTTAGTCCGGGGAAGAGAAGAATGAGGGGGGATTTGATAGCTGCTTTCAACTACCTGAAAGGGGGTTCCAAAGAGGATGGCTCTAGACTGTTTTCAGAGGTAGCAGATGACAGAACGAGGAGTAATGGTCTCAAGTTGCAGTGGGGGAGATTTAGGTTGGATATTAGGAAAAACTTTTTCACTAGGAGGGTGGTGAAACACTGGAATGTGTTACCTAGGAAGGTGGTGGAATCTCCTTCCCTAGAAGTTTTTAAGGTCAGGCTTGACAAAGCCCTGGCTGGGATGATTTAGTTGGGGATCGGTCCTGCTTTGAGCAGGGGGTTGGACTAGATGACCTCCTGAGGTCCCTTCCAATCCTGATATTCTATGATTCTAAAACAAATCTGTTTCCGTGCTTGCGTTACCAATAGCATCCAGGAAGTCAACACGGAAAAATCTAAATAAACACCTGTTTTACTTGTCATTATTATGCTGTTTACTTTTTGCATGTCGTTCAGCTTGGACTCTCAGAATCAGTGAAGTCCTTGTCATTTTTATCATTCGTTTCCCTTTCAGAGTCTCAGTAGGGTAATGTTTGGGTTGCAAACAATGCAGGGGGATGTTTATTTTTATAAAATTTGCATCGGAATTGGATATTATTCACCCACTACAATTTTAATAAAATTGAATGTTTCTATTGATGTAGCTTGTTTTTATACAACTTAAATTTGGGGCCAAATTTGAATTGAAGCGTTATTTTAAATATGCTTTGCACAAAAAATAATGTTTAGTATAGTAATTATTTTATTGTTCATGCTGTAGTAGAAGGGGTTAAAACACAGTCGATGTGGGTTGTTTTCTTGATATTGCCACTAAATTCCTGTTTGACTTTGGATAAGTCACTTGCCCTCTTTGTGTTCTAGTTTCCTCAGCTGAAAACGGGACTTATAATCCTGGTTTATCTCACATAGGTATTGTGAGGATTAATTTTCTACTGGTTGTAAAGTGCTTTGAAATTGTTGGAAGAAAGGCATTATACCAAGTGATGAACTTTTGATATATATACTATTTATATACTGTTTCTTGAAATGTAATGTCACAGCCAGACTGTTATAGAAGATGTTTTGGAATATTATGTATGTACTGTAATACTAGTTCTGTGTCTGGATTTTTTTTTTCAGTATTCCTGATTTGGAAGAAAGAATACACTGTGCTGTAATTAGTTGCATCTGGATCTTTAATAAAATCTTCATCTTCCAGTAACAAAATCATAATTACGAAGAGCAGTCTGCGGGGGGGGGGGGGGGGGAGGGTTGAGCTATGCTGAATGACTTCCATTGACTATAGTTCTACACAGGCAGTCATAATAAACATCAAATATAATTAACCTATTAAAGTTATTAGCTGGACTTCAAAGAGACAATAAGACTCTTTCCTGAGGATCAGTCACTCCCAAACTAGGATACAAAAGATCACTTTGGTACAGCTGCCTAAGGTGAGGGTAGTTTCATGAAAGATAGAAACTGCCCTAGGAATGTGTGATTAGTACTGATCTTATACCTGCTGACCCCTTGCCCAGTCTGTGGCAGACTCAGCAGTGGCAAAAAAAAATCTTTTCCTTTATAATTTTGGGGGGGGGGAGAGAGACGACGACTGGGAGAGTCAGAGACAGTATCAGCAGATTTAAAAGAGATTAGGACCCTCCTGATTGTGTGGAAAGGAACAGAAGAAAGTGGCACTCATGTCCCCTAGGTTGTCATTATTATTGCACAGCAGTAGCATTTAAAAGGCTCAATCAAGGGCTCCATTGAGCTAGATGCTGTACACAGAACAAAAAGATGAACCTTTAGCCCCAAAGAGCTTACAATCAAGTAAGGCAATCTAAATGATTCTCATGCTTCGCCTAAAATCTGTAAGACCAGCACTGAAGGAGGGAGATTTACAAACAAAACCAAAACAAACTATCTCACCAAAACACCTAAATTCCCACCCCTATCTGAAGAGACTCACAACAGCCTTAGAATGACCCCAAATCAAGGAGAACCCCGAAACAAGGGGGACTTTCAATTTCAGGGCCTGGAAGGGGTGGATGGAACTGGGACATGAGCCGCCTGTGTGTGGGGGCAGGGTGGCAGCTTTAGCAACTGAGGGGGAATCTTGACACAGGTGCAGAGGCTATGTCGGAAGAGCTAGCACAAAAGCAAAGGTCTTCCAGCAGCAGCTTGTGGTTAAGGTTTGTGGAGGGGAGAGGTGTGTGTGAAGTGTCTCCATCTCTATGGATAAGCCTTGGGGCAGCAGGTCTGTTCCCCCTGCCTTCACCTTAAAAACAGATTGCAGGGATCTGATAGCCATCCTCCTGCTCGCAGCCAGGTGTCTATACCCCACGCAGGCCGCTCCTTTGCTGCACTGAACAGCCAGAGGAGCCCACAATGCGCCCAGAACAGACTCTTTCTTCATCCTCCCCAGTGAGGAGACCGCAATCCCCAGCATGCATTGCTTACCGTCTCACACCAGTGGCTACGAGAATGGCAGCGTATAGCATGCTGGGAATTGTAGTCTTCTCGGTGTCGCCTTTAGAACAGAATTCGTCTGTCTCAGCCAATCGCGGCTCCTCTTGCAGGGGGCGGGTTGAATTCGAAGGCGCGTATTGCCTGATAGCATTGTCAGTCCTGCTTGTCATTCGGCCCTAGCAACCGAAGCATCCTAACGACGCCTGCAGCGTGGGCTGAGGCCCTCTTCGCCCAGACCCCAGAGTGGACCCCGAGCCTGCAGGCAGGTAAGCGGGGCCGGGAGCAGAGAGGGGTTCTGGGCGTGGAGGTCTCAGCCGAGTGCAGGGTGAGCATCTGGCAGCCCGGGGGCATAAACCCCCACAGAGGGGTAATCACAGGGGCAGGGTGACCCCCCCATCCCGATTCAATGAGAGCCACCCGGCCTCCCACCCTCAGCCGCTCGCCCTCCAAAATACTCACCCCTTGGGTATGCAGCCCCAGGAGGGTGCAGGAGAAAGGGGAGGGGAAGGGGAGCAAGGGACTTAGAAATGGTGCGGAGTGATTGGGATGGCAAGAGAAAGCAGGTTTCAGAGTAACAGCCGTGTTAGTCTGTATTCGCAAAAAGAATGCATCCGATGCAGTGAGCTGTAGCTCACGAAAGCTTATGCTCAAATAAATTGGTTAGTCTCTAAGAGAAAGCAGTGAAGTCAAAAAGGAAGCAGAAGAAGAAAGGCCAAATCAGCAAAGAAAACCTCTTTGAGAGAGATGGGGGCGGGGAGAGAAGATTTTAATTGTCATCTAAAATGAGTGACAAAATATGGCCTAAGGAAAAACATAAACACTGTACAAGAGGGCAGAAAAGAAGCATCAGGATAAAGAGGAGAAAGGAAAAGGTGGTACTAGGAAGCTTGCTTTGGGCAATATTTTGAACCTGTGATTTAATCTAATTTTGGTGGTTTCTAGCAACAAACACCACAATGTGAAAATGGTCCTGACCCTGGGGCCAGACCTCTGTTTGGACGCTATAAAATTTATAACATGGGTCTGTTATACAGATCACCCTCATTTTCTTTTTGAAAAATTGCAGGGAGATTCCCAGTGTTCAGGGCAGACTCCACTTAGGGCAAAAATGCACAGTCCACACTTACCAAGATGAACATGCTGGTACCTGTAGATTTCCATGAGCACCTCTGTTCAGAATAAAATGGAGTATTGCATGCCACGGTCTGTAGTCTTAGCAAAGACAGCACCTACAAGGTGGCTGAAAATTTGATCAAAATGGAGCGTAGCATGCTGAAACCTGTAGTCGGGATTCTTTGTATTGTCTGGAATTTATCTTGGAATCCACACTGTGCTGCAGGATTGTGCTCTAGAATCTAAGATTTTATTTTTAAAATATTATGTTTCTAGTCCCGGTGGTTGCAAAAAAAACCTTGAAAATGTTAATCTGATGTAAGATGATGCATTGCAGTCTTCCTGAGTCTACAGTCACCCAGAAACTATAACTCAGAGATGTGTACACTGCTCCCTGCTTCCAGTGAGATGATTGAGACCTAAATATGGCATTTTAAATGTCAACATTTTTACATTGCTGATAATTTTAGCAGAAACATCTAACTGATGTTCCACAGTCTCTAACTGCCTCCCTATGTCCCCTCAGGTGGCAAAACCCATCGATCCCCTAACGAGGCCCTGATTCAGGAAAGCATTTAAGCATATGTTTGACTGGTGTGGAACGACTCACATGCTCAGATGCTTGCTTGGATCAGGGCCTCAATTGCCAAAAATTCTAGCTTAATTCCAAACAACTTCTGTAATGCACTTATACATTGTCATATCATATATTTGGGGGCATATCGAAAACTGTGTACGGCAGATTACATAAAGTTAATCAAAATAAACAACACAAGGTCTTCTGAACAGATTTGATCATTCTTAGCTGTTACTGTTAACAATTGTAGCTTCTTTTTTTTCTTTTTTCTTTTTTCCAAACAGGAATGTGCTTTTTAAGTTGCCAGTGTCCCTTTAATTTAGATCTGGTGACACAGACAACAAAATAATAAAGTATGTTTTTGATACTTTGCTGGTACTGTTTTGTTCTGTAGACGTACATTTGATGATTCAGTATTTTTAAATTGTAATAAATCAGTTTCAAATTAGTAATACACACAAACATGACCTTAAATGGTTCAATTAGGCCACTAATTAATCTTTCTTCCTTCTCAGTTTAGACAGCATCCCTTTCATTGATCATAACTAATCACCTTTCTCTTTCTGTGGCACCCGGCAACTTTGTGGATTTGTTTCATAATTCTACTTTTTTCGGTCCATTAAACAATTAGGAGAACATTCTGATCTTCATTTTTCTTCTGAGAGTCTAAGGACTGCACATCGGTTCCATGATGACAATTAATCTGTAAAATATCTAACACAAAGTTGTCAAACGATGTCTGCTTGGACATTACCAGTTAATATATGATCTTGTTCTGACAATTTGTGCTGAAAATTGACTCCTCATAGTTTATGAAAGACTGTGGTCATAAACAGCCCACAGATAAAATATCTGGTTTATTTAATACCGGGGTTTGTACATTATATTATGTTTTCAATAATTATTCTTTGTATACATGTTTTGTACACTCTGCTGTTATTTTTCAAGTTTAGTGTTCAGGTATTTAGTTAATGAACATCACTATGAAAATATTGCATTTGGGTATTTATATGTATATGTAATGGAGTCCTACTCTTATGCAGTATAAGAACTTAGAGAGAGCTCTCTGTGAGGATAGGAACTGAACATGGACAAAACATTTCTGCTTGACATTAAAAATTAAACTCTTGGCCTCTTCTGAAAAATTCACAGAGCAAGATTCTTATTTGGATTGTAAGCTCCCCTGGGCAGGAGACATTTCTTTTTCTGTTTTTTGTACATTGTTGACCATACTGTCAGTGTTTAACAAAAAGTGACTAACAAAATGTTATTCAAGTAATAGTGGAAGTTGTACTTAACTTGGCAGAATAGCTATTTGGCAAGGCTGATAGTACCTACTATGGTTTGTGCTACATTTTTCTAAGAGAAGGTGAGACAGCATAGTCTAGTACAGGGGTGGCCAACCTATGGCTTAGGAGCCACATGTGGCTCTTCAGAAGTTAATATGTGGTTCCTTGTATAGGCACCAACTCCAGGGCTGGAGCAACAGGTGCCAACTTTCCAATGTGCCGGAGGGTGTTCACTGCTCAACCCCTGGCTCTGCCACAGGCCCTGCCCCCACTCCATCCTTCTCACCCACTCCCCTGAGCCTGCCGTGCCCTCGCTGCTCCCCCCAGAGCCTCCTGCATGCCACGAAACAGCTGATCGGGAGGTGCGGGGAGGGAGAGAGAGGCGCTGATCAGCGGGGCTGCCGGTGGATGGAAGGCGCTGGGAGCAGGGGGAGAGGAACCGATGGGGGGCTGCTGATGTATTACTGTGGCTCTTTGGCAATGTGCCTTGGTAAATTCTGGCTTCTTCTCAGGCTCAGGTTGGCCACCCCGGTCTAGTGGCTACTGTTCAGGAATGAGAATCAGGAGACCTCATTTTTAGTTCTTACTCTGTCACTGGCTCAACTTTGTGAGCTGAGGAAAGTCACTGAGGGCCAGATTTTCAAAAGTGTCCTTGAAGTTTGGGTGCCTTGCTGTT
Organism: Natator depressus; assembly: GCF_965152275.1. Lineage (NCBI taxonomy): Eukaryota > Metazoa > Chordata > Testudines > Cheloniidae > Natator > Natator depressus. The sequence continues at coordinate 77,906,395 of NC_134241.1, read as the reverse complement.
TTAGTTTTTTATCTAAGACACTACTGTATCTAAAGTTAGGAAACCAAATATGTAGGTGTCCAAAGCAGAGGCAAGTCCTGAAAATGTTAGCTTTAGCTTATACATTAAGGACCAATAGTTTACAGGAGATCCCAGCATAATACCAAAGTGAATGTTATAATATTTTAGAGACTTTGGTTCATGTCAGCTACCCACAGGGGCTCATAAAGGTTAAGGCCTTGATTCTCCACTGCGCTGCACTTTGTACAGTCACATACCTACGAGTAATATGTTGCTAAATCAAAATGGTAGCATTTTACATCCACTTTGCAGCAATGTAAATGGTAGGGGCCTGGTTCTGTTTCCAGTGAAATCTATAGACGTTTTGCTGTTGAATTCAGTAGGAATAAGATCAGGCCCTAATAGCGTCCTAACTACAGACAAATGCATGCCTAGAGAATGAAAAATTTTGAGTCAGAACTGATGTATTGTTTGTGAGATTATAAAAGAAGGCTAGTTAGATTTTTTTTTCTAACTATATTGTAATAAATGTATGTCCATCTGTCTCCCAGCTGGTACCTAAGCAGCCTCTGTGGGTTCCAGATTTGATCTCCATCACTCAACTCAGTTACATTTCACATTCCCACCCACTCCTGCAATCTTCCTGCCAACCCCTCACTTGTCTGTATGACCTCTCAGTTGTACAGAGGATAAAGGGGGGAAGAGTTAAGTAGACTGGAGAGATTTTTAAAATTTATTTTAAAGAGATTTGTTTGTAAACTCTTTTTCTCAGCACAGTAGCTTTAAAGTCAAACAAAAGAATGGAACACATGGATGTCTTATACACTAATATGCTTTGTAAATTACTTTCCTAAAAAGAGTCATGTGATTAATCTCAGATATTTCAGTGTTTCCTCTATTCATATGACTTATGGTTTTGATTACTCACTAGAAACAAATCAAAATTTCCAATCCGGATTCATTTCAATATTGAATAAGGAAGTGGTGAAGTAATGTGACTGTACTAAATATTCAATGGTTCATTTTGTCCTCCAATTAATTTTCAGAATTACTGTCTGCTTTGTGTTGCAAAACATTCTCTCTTTCATCCAGAGGCTTCAAGCTTCTGGCTCAAGTTAGAGCAGTGACAGGATCCCTTTGTAGGAACAGGACCACAGACGGTGCCAGTGGGCAACAGTTGTTTTAAATGTACAATGATATGGATCAGTAGTGACTTTCTGTGTACTTGCATTTGTCAATCTTGCACCTTCCTTTTTTTGTGCCATGTAGGATTTTTTTGTAGGGCTGTGCTTGGAGGTTTTGACAACATTTTCTCTATCTTTTCAGCCAAATCTTTAGCATAATATGCCCATAAAGATAGATTGCCTTTCTTCTCGTCTTTTGGAGCAGCATACAATCATTCTAATTAGACAGTCCCAACACATTTTTAAAAACACAGAAGTTAATATGTGTCTCAGAACTGTAAGATAAGCACGTTACTCCCTGCAAAGCCTGGGTGCAAGAATATAGGCAGGCAAGAATCAATGAGTACATTATATGCACAACATAAATATATTTATAGAAAAGCAGTTGGAAAGTGAGTTTAGTTGTACATTAGCAATCTTCAGTAGAAATGGTTATGAACAAGTTTCATGATATCAAATTAAGATTGAGTAAACATATGGTAAAACCTTGAATCCTTCACTTTAGAGTCATTCCATGTAAAATTAGTAAATATGTTTCTTCTCAGATTGTGATTCAATTGCAAGTCCTTGTTAATTCTCATAAAATGGCAGCTCTAGAACTGCAGTGGTTTCAGAGTTCTGGAATGTTAACTGATCTTGTGCGAGTGCGGTTATGACTTATGGTAAAAGAAGGTGGTTTATATTTATACAACTCATGAATGGATTTAAGCCAGGGGACCATATTTGCACTAATCAGTAATGATTAACAAATTCTTAGATGCAGGTGTTGCCCATCACCTGTCATTCCCATGCTCTGGTAAAAGAGGAAAAATAGATTATTTCTAGATTATAGTTTTCTATCTTGTTCATGGTGAAACAGAAAATGGGTGGGGTGGAATCCCAAATACTGTTAAAAAAAAAAAAAAAAAAAAGAATTACAGTTAACCCTGACCTGACTCCCATTGAAGTCAATGACAAAATATATATTAATTTCAGTAGCCGCTAGATTAGGTCCCAAATCTAGAATAATAGATGACCACTTCTACCTCTCTTCTCTAGTGGCTGCCTCCAAATTAAAATTTTACAGGTTCTGACTGTGTAGAGCTGAATATGATATTTGATTTCTTATTCCTTCTAGAATGATTTGAGAGTAGTGGCATAAAAAAGAGAAGCACCAAGTTTCTCAATGTGGGGAGGAAAGATATTAAACTAAAAGTTAGGATGATCCTTTAAGTTGCAACACACACATCTAGACTTATTTCTTTTCACATTCAAACTAGGGCTGTTGATTAATCATAGTTAACTTATGCGATTAAAAATATTAACCTTGATTTTAAAAATTAATCATGATTAATCGCAGTTTTAATTGGACTGTTAAACGATAGAATACCAATTGAAATTTATTAAATATTTTTGGATGTTTTTCTACATTATCAAATATATTGATTTCAATTACAACACAGAATACAAAATGTACACTGCTCACTTTATATTATTTTTATTATAAATATTTGCACTGTAAAAATGATAAAGTATTTTTCAATTCACCTCATACAAGTACTGTAGTGCAGTCTTTTTATTGTGAAAGTGCAATTTACAAATGTAGATTTTTTTTTGTTATCTAATTGCACTTAAAAACAAAACAATGTAAAACTTTAGAGCCTACAAGTCCACTCACTCCTACTTATCGTTCAGCCACTCGCTAACACAAACATGTTTGTTTACATTTACCAGAGATAATGCTCCCACTTCTTATTTACAATGTCACCAGAAAGTGAGAAGAGGCATTCGCATGGGACTTTTGTAGCCAGCACGACAAGGTATCTATGTGCCAGCTATGCTTAACGTTCATATGCCCCTTCATGATTCAACCACTATTCTAGAGGACATGCTTCCATGCTGATGACGCTCGTTAAAAATATAATGTGTTAATTAAATTTGAGACTGAACTCCTTGGGGGAGAATTGTATGTCTCTGGGTCTGTTTTACCCGCTTTCTGCCATATATTTCATGTTATAGACGTCTTGGATGATGACTCAGCACATGTTCATTTCAAGAACACTTTCGCTGCAGATTTGACAAACACAAAGAAGGTACCAATGTGAGATTTCTACAGCACTTGACCCAAGGTTTAAGAATCTGAAGTGCCTTCCAAAATCTGAGAGGGATTAGGTGTGGAGCATGTTTTCAGAAGTCTTAAAAAAGCAACACTCCAATGTGGAAACTACAGAACCTGAACCACCAAAAAAGAAAATCGACCTTCTGCTGGTGACATTTGACTCAGTCGATCTGCACTGCTTTGGATTGTTATCAAGCAGAACCTGTCTGCAGCATGGACCCATGTCCTCTGGAATGTTGGTTGAAGCGCAAAGGGACATATGAATCTTTAGCGCATCTGGCACGTAAATATCTTACGATGCTGGCTACAACAGTGCCATGAGAACACCCGTTCTCACTTTCAGGTGACATTGTGATCAAGAAGCGGGAAGCATTATCTCCTGCAAATGTAAACAAACTTGTTTGTCTGAGTGATTGGCTGAACACAAAATAGGACAGAGTTGACTTGTAGGCTGTAAAGTTTTACATTTTTTTTTTGAATGCAGTTATTTTTTGTATATAATTCTACATTTGTAAGTTCAACTTTCATGATAAAGAGATTGCACTACAGTACTTGTATTAGGTGAATTGAAAAAAACTCTTGTTATTTACAGTACAAATATTTGTAATAAAAATAAATATAAAGTGAGCACTGTAGACTTTGTATTCTGTGTTATAATTGAAATCAATATATTTGAAAATGTGGAAAATATCCACAAATATTTAAATAAATGGTATTCTATTATTAACAGTGTGATTAATCACGATTAATTTTTTTAATTGCTTGACAGCCCTAGTACAAACCATTTTAGGCTTCTTAAAATACCTTCTTTAAGTTTTTCCCCTGGGGAGTCTCTGATTCTCTGGTATTGTTTTGTTTTTTTTAAATCTCACCTACCTTCAGTCTCAGGTCCTTTGTGGTGAATATGGTATCTGTCCAAAGGACGCTGGAGGGACCTCCCTTTAGGGCTCATCAGTGATTCTCTGGTAATAAGTGTTGTATCATGGCCTGCCCCATGATATGAGTGCATGGCCTTTCTTTTATTACTATTACTATTGTGGTAATGCCCAAAATATACTAGGTGCTGTGCAACCACTTATGACAATATGGTCCTTGCCCCAATTAGTTTACATTCCTAAAAACTAGTTTCAAATTTGTATGCCCACATTATAGAGACTTGTGGCACAATGCAACTGCCACTCCAGCCTTCATTACTTATGCTTAAATCTTCTGGTTGTTCACTAATAATATCTGACCTAAGAAAGCCTGGACCAATCTGGTTGTAAAAATTGCTAGTTAATTGGATGCTAGGTGTATATTTTCCACATGATGGTGCTGCAACTGTGTTTCACGTTTTTGTTTTGTTTTGTTTGGTCTTGTCTGGCCCATACTGCTGGCAGGATTTTACGTTTATATCAAGCAGAATAGACCCTTCTTACAACCTGTGATCTCTGCTATTCTAATTGGTTTTTAATATTATAATAATTTTCATTATACATATGAAAAGCTCTGTTGGACTATTTCAGTGGAAAAGAAGGCAGAAGCAGAAAGCTGTTTTCTTGAGATTCTTTTATGTATTATGACTATGGTGACCACTCTGAAGCAGAAAAAAAGAGCCTGTATACTTCTTTCCTAAACCCTCTCTCCTATCCTTTGAGAGGGAGAAGTGGGAGGGAAGAAGGAGAATGAAATAAGCCAGACAGCCACTGGTTGAGCCTCCAGATATGTGTAGAGAATAATGAAGTCAAAGAAGAAATGTGTGTGACTGTATGTTGTAACTAATTTTACAGTTGTTCAAGTTTTCCCTTAATGGTGTCAAACTAAAAAGTCAGTTGAGGCAAGTGGCCAATTACTCTGGATTTGCAGTGGTGGGAATGAGAACAGAATCTGGGCCTACAGCTTTTTCCCACATTCAGCCTCATGTGGGATTTGTGAATATTTTAAGGTTGAGGTCCCAGGCTAGACTGAAGGAAAACAGCGCTGGCACTGTCCAGCAATTGAAATGCCATGGACTGTTAATTGACAAAGAAGAAAAAAATGATGAATATTTACAAATCCCTACTTTTCCTCTGTGATAAAGAAAACTGTGGTCAGGGAATGGCATATCATTTAACTGGTCATTGTATCTTCTCTGATATTATTTTCACTGTACTGGAATTTGCTCCCGTGGAACTGGAATCCTTCAAAGATGGTTGTTACCTGTCTTCAAGAAGTTTAGGTGAGAGGAAGGAGTGAGACACTGAAAACTGTAGGTAGCACAGTTTTATTCATTTTGAGCTGTGTTGAGATAGTAGCACCAACAGATTCTAGTTAGAGTAAAAATACAGATAAATCTCTCTTTGGTAATACTCTGTACATTACTTCTGACAAAAATGCTGTGTGCAGCTATGCTCCTGCCTATGTTTAAAAACACCGGGACAAATAATGGTACTCCACATGTTCCATGAAGACTGTAGCAAAAGTACACAGCTTTGTTTGTGTGTGAAACCTACCCTCACCATAACAAGGAGTCTGGTGGCATCTTAAAGACTAACAGATTTATTTGGGCACAAGCTTTCGTGGGTGAAAAACCACTTCTTCAGATGCATGGCGTGAAAATTACAGATGCAGGCATTATATACGGACATATGAAGAGAGGGGAGTTACCTCACAAGTGGAGAACCAGCGTTGACAGGGCCAATTCAATCAAGATGGATGTAGTCCCTGTAGCAAACCTCGTTGCCTGCTCTGTCCCCATATCTACTCTAGCGACACCGTCAGAGGACCCAACCACATCAGCCACACCATCAGAGGCTCATTCACCTGCACGTCTACTAATGTGATATATGCCATCATGTGCCAGCAATGCTCCTCTGCCATGTACATTGGCCAAACCGAACAGTCCCTACGTAAAAGAATAAATGGACACAAATCGGACATCAGAAACGGTAACATACAAAAGCCAGAAGGAGAACACTTCAATCTTCCTGGACGTTCTGTAACAGACTTAAAAGTAGCTATACTTGAACAAAAAAATGTCAGAAACAGACTTCAAAGAGAAACTGCAGAACTAAAATTCATTTGCAAATTTAATACCATTAATTTGGGCTTGAATAGGAACTGGGAGTGGCTAGCTCATTACAAAAGCAGCTTTGCCTCTCCTGGAATTGACACCTCCTCATCAGTTATTGGGAGTGGACTACATCCACCCTGATCAAACTGGCCCTGTCAACACTGGTTCTCCACTTGTGAGTTAACTCCCTTCTCTTCATATGTCAGTATTTAACACCTGCATCTGTAATTTTCACTCCATGCATCTGAAGAAGTGTTTTTTTACCCACGAAAGCTTATGCAAATAAATCTGTTAGTCTTTAAGGTGCCATCGGACTCCTTGTTGTTTTTGTGGATACAGACTAACACAGCTACCCCCGGAACTTCACTACTCTCACCTTGTTATTTACCTTTTTAATTATTCAGCCCTGGAACAATCAATATTATAACTAGTCTACGAAGGGCTTGTCTACACAGCATAGCAGTGTGCACGAGAGGATATAATTTCTAAACTGTACTGCGTTGCATGCTAACTGTGTTGGATCATATTAAAGAAGTTCTGTATTAAAATCACAAATGAGTTTGATTCCCCATAGTTTAAATTCTAGGGTATTACTAATTAAGAGGTCTCTTGGTTTTTGGTACTGTTTCTCTCCCTCTATGTGTGAAACTTGCAAGCTGCTAATTGCATTAGTACATTCTAAGACAGAGTCTGTTCTCAAAGCAATTCACAGAGAGAGAGACTCAAAGCAATACTCTAACAACAGAAACAGCACCCAGAGACTCCCTGCCCTTTTGTTGTATTAACAATTGTGATTAAAATAGAGATAGAGGATGTATGTGGATGGATGCTTGGTGTGGATAATAACTGAATGATCAGGGAGGTGCCAGCCTAAGAATCCAGTGTCCATCGGCTGAAGAAGGCGTCAAGTGGAAATAACCAGAGGATCCCCAGAGGGCAGACTGGAATCCACCCAACAGCCTCAAGAATGGGAGAACCAAAGAACAAGATAACATCTAGCAGCACGGAGCCGTCAGGAATGTGCTATCTGCTGATTGATTCAGCAACAGCATGATGAAGCAATTCCCATAGACTGGCATAGGAAGAAATTCCTATAAAAATAGACTCTAAAAAGTGAGAACTTTGGGGTCTGATTCTGCAAACCAACTTCCAGGAGCATCAGATGAGCATCTGACAAGGCCCTGCTCCCTCCTCATGTCCAGGCCACCTGGCCAGTGGCTTGGCATGAGCAACTCTAAGGCTGGTAACTATGATAACACCCTTGCAGAACCTGTGTGTGTGTGTTTGTATGAATGAATGTGTGAATAAATATGAGATTGAATGGAATGTTATAGCTATAACTAACTGCTTACTATGATTCTTTCTGTATTCACAATAAATGTTGTATTTTGCCTTTTTCCCTTTAATAAGATCCTGCTAGTTTTTATTTTATTGGTATAACAACTGGCCAATATAGACGCTACTGGCGCACATTAAAAGTTCCCTAGTGACCGCCCTACCTTAATGCACTATGGAATTTTTACTGCCAGTTAGTGCACAGCACACTGGTGTGCTTTAAAAATCACACCCCTCTAGCGCACATTGCTGTACTGTGTGGACATGCCCTAAAACAGAAGCAGCAGCACTTTCCAACTATAAGATGCCACGTCAAAAGTACAGTAAGTTTGGGACATAAAAGTTTGGACAGTGCCTTTAGACATGGATGAAAAAGACTTTAATGATAAGCTGTATAAATGTAAGCCTTGGCCAAAATTCTCATTTTGGCCAGCGGCAAACTTGACCCTTTGATTACAGTATATTAATGCTATATATAATATCTTTCCAGACAGAAATTTGAAAAATGTTAGAAAGTCCAAAATCCAGCAAGACCTCTGAACTAAGTCCCAAAGGTTCAGTAAAGAAACTTAAAATTAAAGAACAAACCAAAGCTAAAGGATCAGCCAAAGGCAAGCGAAAACAGCTTGGTATGTATAATACTACAGCGGTAAAGAAAGATGTTGCCTAGATTTACATAGCAGCTACTTACATTGCTTGGGCTAAATGTTACAACATTAAAACTCACTAATTTGCACCAGTGACTGGGAGACCTGTTATGAATTACTACAATTTTGTGAATTAGCAAGTAAGTGATCAAAGCACAAGCACCATGGACATTACATCACACAATTGACTATATTCATTTAGAAAAATATAGTTTAGATTTACTATGTGGCCTACTGGATAGAGCACTGGACTGGGACTCAGACAACCTATTTTCTATTCCCAGCTCTGCCACTGGGCTGAGGGTGACCTTAGCCATGTAACATGACCGCTCTCTGACTCAGTTTCCCCAGCTATAATGTGGGGATAATGATGCTTATCTCGTTGTAATGCATTTTGAGATCTACCAATGAAAAGCATATGAGAGCTAAGTGTGATTGATTATTATTGCTTTACAATGAAGACAGAGGTTTAAGTACAGGAAAATACTGAGGTATCTCAGGTGCCACTGTGCAGAAAATGTTCAGTGTTGCATATTTAATAGTGAACACCATCAGTGTACTATCATTTTTTAAAAATATTATGAAGTCTCACTGTAATAACATGTAACTTTACTGGAGTGCTCTGGTATTATAACTCAGCTGAGAAGTGGGGAGAGAGAGTTAGCAAAGTGCAGGTTAGTGAGGCTCTCCTGTGTATTGTAAGGAACGAGTTTCTTCAGGGGTTTAGGCAAATTCACCCAAGAGGTCACAATGTGCTATCAAGGTGAGTGTTGAAATTGGACTCCGTGTGCTGCTGCTCTGCTCTAAGGGGAGCTGGGCTGGAATCATGTCTGGAGAGGGCCAACTGATCACAGCAGAAACCAGAAAGGAAACACACCTCAGTGAATGGTATCAATAAAAACCTCTTCAGTTAAAACAATTATCAATACTATCAACAACAGGTCAGCACCCCAGGCTAGGTATGGACCAGGGTCAGTTCACGAGTGTAGACTGGAGGCCTATGTCCCCAGCCCAGGAAGGACTGAAACCTAGCCTAGATCAGGGCCTTTTTCTCAGGGCTTCACTTGTTATTCAGACACAAAACTCACAAAGTAACACTGAACAAAGCTATTCCCCAGTCCTTCTTCTGGCCATCTGCGTGGGGCTATGTCTACACCTCAGAGCCTATGCCAGCACAGCTACATCAGCATATGCTGACCTACCCTCCAATGTAGACACAGCACACACCAATAGAAGGGGTTTTCCAACTGGAGTAGGAACACCACTCCCCAAACGGCATTAGCTATGCCGGCAGAAGCACTCTTCTGTCAACATAGCTGTGTCTACAGGTCTCTGGTCTGGTCCTTGGGATCTCTTGTTTCTTCAGTCAAGTGCTGAAGTGGCTCTTGGGCAGGAGCCTCCACCAAGTATCCTCCCTCCTCGGTGGTCAGCCTAGAATGAGCTGGGCTGCTCCCTTTTATACTCAGGCAGCAGTTGGAGCATGCCCATCCTGTGGGGTTAACTCTTTCTTGCCTAGTGCGGGGTATGCAAACCCTGTCACACCCTCCCAATCACTATGTCTAGTGAGTACTGTGCAGCAGAGCAGACTGAATGCCAGACCATTAATCCTTTCCTGTCCCGACTCATTGTAGGGTTTGTACACCATCACATAAGCTCAGGGATGCCCAATGACTCCTGGAGCTCCGCACTCCACCACTCTTTAGAGAGATGCAACATCTGCTCCTCTGAATACCAGCCAGCTCTACTGATCAAAGTGTTTAGGGGGACCTGACCATTTACCATCCCATTCAGTCAGGACCATTTCTGGGTGGCAAGTTGCCCAGGGGATGCTATCAGGTAGAGTGTAGTGACTGCATTTGTGCCACAAGGTGGGAGATTTCCTCTTTGGTGTATTGAGCACCTGTTCACAATAAACATGCATTTTACATTTCTCTCAAAATTCAAAGAAATATCAATGCCTCCTTAAAACACATTCAGACACTCATTCTAATAGGATTCAGTAGTTTCTTTCGTAAAATCTAAGTTGAATAGAAAGTGTATTGTGCTGCCTCGTCACAGGTTAGATTTTATGCATTATAAAGAATGTGTTGCCACTTGTTTATGTTACCCTATCAAATTAAAGATTGTACAAGGATAACTAATGTATTAGAATTTTTTAAATGCGAACTTAACATCATGTTATTGTATTTCAGGTAAAAAAGATGAGGAAGTTGACATATCTATGGCTAGCATAGGTAAGTTCCATTATTGATCGGGATTTACAGTACCAATTTTAGAATATTTTACAGCATCCATAATCACTGAGGTTAATAATGTAGAAGAATAAGGAAAGATGAAGAAAAGTTTGCTATGGATGAGAAAGAATTAGAAACTATGAAAGAGTACATCTGCCTGAACTAACTAGTAAAGTACAACTGTCTGATTAGCAGGCAGCTTGGTGTGGAGTGTCAGATAGGAATAGCTTTCCCAACCTAGAAGCCTATGTTATCAGGAGTTGAAAAGAGGAGACGACAGCTTGTGCTGAAGAGAGCTGTGTACTGAAGGGGAGGTGAAGTGTATTTACAGGATGATATTATTGTAAATTACCTGCAGTCAAAAGAAAAACTTCAATATTTAAACCAAATATTTAGATTTCCTTCAATCATTGTTAAATCATTCTTAAATCTGGTTGGAAACTGATTTACAGTCCATTTCATTGGGGTCTACCATTACCAGCACCACAAGTATGAGCCTGTTTCAGCAAGGGAGTGGCTTGCAGAATTAGGCACAGAAATTCCAATTGCCATTTAAAAACTTCTAAAAGAATTCACATGATGTCAACCACTTCTTCCCTAGTGGATATTTTTACCCTTGGATATTGAGTAAGAGGACTGCAATTTTTGTTTTTAATAAGTTAAGTCTAGATATATTCACTTGTCTTAAATATTGTAGGATTTTTCACGCCTTTCTAGAACCCTCTTGTTATGCATTCTTTTGGACAGATTTTGCAGTTCTTGACCTCAATTGAAAATTTGCCTGAGAAAAGACTACCCCGTCAGGCTCAATAGGTTACATTCTCAGTTGGATGTATTGGCATTTATTGGTGCGGCTTTCATGGCTAAAAGCAGTTGCACACCTGAGACATCTGAGGCAAATCAGAATATACTCCTCATCAGAGGATTTTATTAAAAAAGACATAATTCACTCCTTTCCTCCAAATAGCATGATATTATTCAGTACTGTGTGCTGATGGATGGAGGTAAAATTACACAGTCTTAGAAGTTTCACCTAAGCTTGGGTAAATTGTCTCTGCTTTTAATAAAGACAGAATATGTCTCGTCTTTCAGATGATATCAATGTTATGTTTATGATGTTCCTGGAAAGTCGTCAAGAGAAACAAATAAGAATTGTAGCTCCACCTAGTGGCGAACAATAGAAGAAAAAAATTGATATCTTTATGACTCAGTTTATATAGAATTGTAGTAGTTGGAAATGCAAAAGATCCTATTCTCTAAACATACTATCTGTGCAGGATTCTCATTCCTGGTTCTTAGCTCCTTAGCATAAAACTAGCAAAATTCCCTTTGCTCTTTAGGGTTTGTTTGGCCCCTCAGGATAGTAGTATCAGGTTAAAGTGTGAACTGTGGGCACAGACATTATAATAGTACAATAAACAAACAGGAACCAATGTCCCCAAAACTAAGACTCTTCTAAAAGTCCACCACTACGATACAAGGCTCTTCCAGACAAATGGTACAACATTTGTGGTGTGCGGTAATAGAAGGGTTTCATTGGCACTCACTGGGGTTGACCTGCATAATTTATTTGCACCTTTACTATTCATGAATAATTTCACCATTCCAAAGTCATGCTGATAGTACCTGTTTACCGCCATGACCCATTTTATAGGTCTTTGATACATTATTTAAATTTATTTATATTTCAGTAGCATCCAAAATGTGTGAGGCACGGTATAGTCATATAGAAAGACATTAGTCAGAAGAGTTAACAATCGAAAAATTTTGCCTTGATGCCAAAAACTTTTACTCAGGAAAGCATCAGCTGGCAAAATTACTGATATGAGGAAGAATTTCAGGATCAGCTCTTAGTTTTGTATTATGATTTGGATTGGAATCCTTCAGGCAAAGAGATGTTATGATATGACCTATTATTCTGGTCATTGCTTTTAATTTTTAATTTAGTCTCATAGACATAAGTGGTGGAAAAGACATTTTAGGTCATCCAGCCTGCTCTGCTGATGCAGGACAGTTGTCACAGTATATTCCTTAGTGTTCTGTCTAGAGTAGTTTTCATAAATTTTAAATGGACATTCATTATGTTCCATGTGACACTGAAACTGCATCAGATTAAGAAAATGTTTTTCTGTTAACACTGAAGGAAAAGATATTTTGCAGCTGGTTCAAGCTTTTTGTTTTTTAAATCATCTGCTACCATTTGAGTGCAGTACAGCTGTTTTATTAGATGAGCTATTTGAAAAATCACCATTATTCTCGATTAGGACCTTTTGATACATAGAGAGAATTACCTGACTAATTGCTTGGGTTTCCTTTCACTTTTCTATCAGATAATTTCCTCCTTTCTGATAATTTCACAATAAGAGGATTCCAAAAATATTATGGGTAGGGATAGGAAAGTTATATAGATTTTCCTCTGGGTACCAATCCAGTTAGTTGCACCCTGGGCATCAGTCCTGGACACCCCAAGCAACAAATCGTGAGGACTGATACACATGCATGTTGTGCTGTCCCTCTGCTCCCCCTGTCCATTCCATTCTTGTGAGTCAACTGGAGATTAAAATGGATGAAAATCCTGTTATCAGTGCACTATAGAGATGTGGATTTTTGTCCTGGTGGCTCACAGGAACAGAGCTGGCAAAGGGAGTGCAGGGAAGGCATGACATGCATGTGCCTGTCCATGATGTTGTTAGATGGAAAGTTCCTCAGTAGAGCAACTGGGGATTTTAGTACTGTTGCAGTCCTCATGCTGAACGGGTGGTAATTTTCTTCTCAGAGAGATGCTTTGCAAGAGGAAATGTAATTTCCTGGGCCTGTCAACCATGACATATCAAAATCTTGGCTGTATTTGTAGCATTGCAGCTGTGTACTAGGGTTGAGTGGGTCTGTGTCCTGACCACATCCTTCACTCCCTGGGGCAGCAGGGGCTGAGAGTGCTACAGAACAACATGCTCAGTTCTTTAGGAGGAATAAACTTCTCAAGTTGCTTCTTCGTAGTTGGCTCTTATAGCCAAAATGCTAGGCCAAAGAAGGATTCATGTCCTGGCCTCCTCATCCCGAAGGGGGGTTGGGGTTGTCATTGGAATAAGGTGCCTGACAGGGAGAACACAGATACTCTTGGAAACTCACACAAACATAAGTCCTTAAAATATAAGCAATATTGAAAAGGAAAGCAGTGAAATGTTAATTAGCACTTGTGAAGCAAATAGACACAGGAATTGTGTGTGTGTGTGCGCGCGTGTGTGTGTGTTGTATGCATACTGCACAATGTTGTGTAATAGCCAGGAAGTCCAGATAGAACACATCTTTCATATTGCAGAGTATACTAGGAATGGCTTAGTATTCCACTGATTTCAGTGGATGACTGCAGCAGAGTGGATGCAGTGGAGGACCTGCAGTGAAAGGGTTTAAAGGATAAATGTGGGATTTATCAAATATTACATATTAAATTATAGGCCTATTCGGAAATTTAGCTTCCTGGATGATAGAGATTAAAAAGGATTTATTGTTTTGTCAGTTCTAAAAGGATTAGGTTTGAGTTGACTTCTCAAAGCATGTTTACCAAGCTGATCAATATCCCTATTTTAGATTTACCTACTTCATCTTAAAATAGACAAAAAGATGCCTGCTCCAGGTCTAGATTATCCTGACAAAATGTACCTTATAACAGGAAATAGAAAAACTCTGAAACACCAGCAAATCTCAAAAAAACCCCGCCCAGCCACCAAGAACATAACAAAACCCACCTGGCCCTTCAGGTCCCCAGAAACCTCCATTCTCTAAGCAGGTTTCAGAGTAGTTGAAAAGAAGCATTTTGTAGCTTGCCCTTAAGGTCAGCAGATGTGAACTATTTCAGAACAAAGCTTAGGGTTCTCTACGAAGAATGTCCTCTCAACAGCTCCCATTCTAATAAGTTAGGAGAGATCCAGCTTGAATGCCTTTGTAGTCTGCAATTATGGCAGTATTGCATGGCGAAAAAGGAGGTCTCTCAAATAGGCAAGGCTCAAACCAATTAGGCCTTTATAGGTTATAACCAACTATTTACATTCCATCCAAAGCCAACAAGCAGACAGTGCGATTCAGGAAGCACCGGTGTCGCACAACAGTGCCCTTGCATTCGATTGGCAGCAGCAAGAAGCAGCAGATTTGGCCCCTCTGGCCCTCCATTATGACACGTAGAGTGATGAGGCCAAAATTGAGTGATTGGCACTGCAACCTGGTGCACGGGGCCAGGGGGCCAAACCTGAGTGAGCACACTGGGCGGTGGACCAGCCAGTGCTGCTCCTTCTTGCTGCTTCCATGCGGCTGGCTCCTATACCAGGGCTCCCCGTAGGGGCTTGTCTGGCTTTGTCCCACTTCCAGAAGCTTGTGTCCCCTCCCTCTCAAGGATGGGGAATGACACTACACCTGGGTGGACTGGGCTGGAAGGTAGGGGCTGAGCATGGTGCACAGTTGGTGGGCTAGATGCTGGGGCCAGTGGCAGCAGTGGGGATGGCTCCACAGCGATTACCAGTGCGTACCATGTCAATTTCTGGAGGCACTCCTGGTGTCTCATACTCATGGTGAGCTACATCACGTAACAAGTGGGTCCACCATATTCTACATTAGCTTCAGCTTTTGAATGGATGTAAGGTGTAGCCCCATCCCATATAGAACTTACTACAGTCATCCTATCTAGAAATAACAAAGGCATAGATTGTAGTGTCAAGGTTGGCTTTGAAGATACAGTCAGAGTTCTAGTCAATGTTCTTTGATTATCTAAAAGCAGATAGGAACCTAACAAGATTCACACTTTAGTAACAAATGATGGATACATACTCTCAATCAAAGGGGCATATATAATCTTTGTCATATGCTCTGGTTGTCTCCCTTGGCCAGTCATTGCCACCTCAGTTTTACCTGGTTTGAGTCTCAATCAGTTTGCTCTTATTCATAGAATCATAGAATATCAGGGTTGGAAGGGACCTCTGGAGGTCATCTAGTCCAACCCCCTGCTCAAAGCAGGACCAATCCCCAATTTTTGCCCCAGATCCCAAATGGCCCCCTCAAGGATTGAACTCACAACCCTGGGTTTAGCAGGCCAATGCTCAAACCACTGAGCTATCATGCTTCAATCTCACCCAGTAACTGAGAAATAGACTCAACTGCACCCTAGACAGGATGAAATGGAGATGAGGGCCCTGATTTAGAAAAGCATCCCTGTTCAGGACAGTACATAAACCTGTGCTTAAAGTTAAGCATGGGCTTAATTGCTGTCCTGAATAGGGGTGGACTCATGGACTTTCCTCAGTCAGGGCCATAGAGCTGGAAATCATTAAGTATATTGAAAGCATTTCAGTCCATGCCTCTTCAGTAACCCTCCTAATGGCCTCATGCACACTGAACAAGATGTATGAGGTGACAGAGAGGAAGTCTGCAGCACCCCGTGTGAGAACCCATGAGACAGAAGAGCAATTGCCTAACACTGGGTGCATGAAGCTAGCACATAGCAGCTCTGTCTAAACCCAGTTTGGTCTTCACATGAGTTAACAAAACCTCATAATTAACTGTAGCAAAGACTGCTGGCAAATCTGACAATATCAGTATGGACACCCTGTCTTTATCCACTGCCTGAAGGCCATTGACCAATGCAAATATAATAGTCAAAGCCCTGAATGACAAGGGTTTAGGAAGTCAGAGGCATCAAGATACTATGAGTTGTCTTGCTGCAACCTTTTCCATAATCTCAAACAAACATTAACAATTAGATACAGTCACTAATTACACACATTATCAGCATCTAGAGCTGGATTTTGATCAGAGGACATATGCATGCTTCCTTAAGAGCACTTGGTCCTCTGTTCTCTTTCAAGGTAGCATTGGCCATCTCCTGTAGCAAAGGACCAGTATTTCCCTACTGGCCATCACTAGCTAGGAATAAGACCAAGTGCAGGTTGTGGAATGAAGTTTCCCCAGCATATTACTGAGCAACACTGAACAAAACTCAAGCAGAAAATACTGAGAACTTGTCCCCTCCATATACTACTGTAGTTTTATAGATGCAGATGTTTTGGTCTGAATACTGTAAATTTTATCCACAGTGATACAAGATTTCCACACTCCAGGAAGGATTCTCTTCAGCCAAAGAATAGACATAACTTAGATTTTCCAGGCTATCCACCACGTTAAAGAAATCAGCTGATCATTATTTTGTGAATGCTAGATTAGCAGCAAGGAAATGTTTCTTTGCCATCCACACAGCCAACTCCTAGCACAAAACTTCTGCCTTAGTATAGCATAGGATGACTGTGAATTTATTCTTCTGTTTTCTTGAAATATTTTATTTTAAATAACATATATTGATTATGCAAAATGTGTTAGGCGCAGGCTTTTACAACATGAAGACAATGTTATCTTTTCATATTGAATTTACAGTCTGTGCCACCAAACGTACCAAAAACTTTAAGTACAGAGATTCAAAGGTTTCATGTTGCTAGCCGTAAGAAAGATCTAGAACTGTTAAGGACATATCTCCTACACTGTCAACCTTTCAAGGAAAACATTATTTTTGTTCACCCTCCAACTTTGCCTTACCTTTTCTAGGCCACCCAGAGATCTTTCCATTAGTTTTCACTCAAAAGACACAAGAAATTTTAAATTGTCGAATTAATGAAGATGTCACAGAAGAAAAACCTTACAAACTTCTGAAAAAAGAGGACATAATTCAGGACATGAAGACAAGAGCTGCAGTCTCCGATTTCCACCCAGTCAAAAAAATAGTCCTAGTACGTAACTCCTTTCATTTTCACTTTAAAACTTAAACCCTCAGACCATGTAATTTCAGTGGTAAGGCCCATCCTCATCTGTCCATCTGTGACTACTCTAGGAAAATGTATTTTCATTTCCATTTTTCATATTAATATGTAATCCTTAAAAGGAAATTTAAAAGGGAATAAATATTAGTATATTACAAAATAGAAATAAGTCTATGTATGCCTTTGGATATGGCTTTGAAATTTTCACTGAAGTCCATGAGATTTGTACACACACATGTGAGGGCAAAACAGCCCTCTGTACTTGTAAATTTTTACAAATTCTGACCCTGATCATCCACCACTAAAGTTAATGACAACTTTGCCATTGACTTCAATGTGCATAGGATCAAGCTTTTTTTGCACATTACTTGCTTTCCGCTTTCCAGTAAATAGTCACAGTTCTTTGCATTTAAGAATTGTTTTTTCTTCAGGATTTGTTTTCTGGTATTGACTACTTAAATGTCTAATTCACAATTTTACAGATCTTAGATTAATATATCAGTTGTAATTGGAAGTGGAATATATGAAACCTTTCTGTTCTTATTCATGCAGGAATATCCAGGGGAAGAACTTCTGGTAGTTTTAGATACAGAGTTCAAATATGGACAGAACTTTTATCTTGTTGCAACTGAAGAGGCCAAGGAAAGCTTTTTAAATGTAAGAAAATTCAAACACACCTTCACATTATTTCACATACTCACAGTGCTACAGACACACACGCACACTTTGAGATCTGTATTGTCTCTTCTTCTCTTTCTCTTTAATTCTCATCCATCAGCTCAGCAGCGACAATGGGGCCGAATGAAGTTTTTCCATCACTTTGTATCAGCTTCACAGCCTCATTCATCTTTAAATATTTTTGTTCTGTGTCATTCTTCACTGTGTTTATCTAATACGTCCTCGGTTTTCCTCTCTTTCTAGTTGCTTGCACTCTGGTACATATCACCATATTTGTATCCTTTCTGGGTTCATTTTTGACACATGTTCAAACCATTGCAGTTGTCTTTCTTGACTCTTCTGTAACAGCATTATTTCTTGCCATGTTTTTATCACATAATTTTTTATTTTCTGCAGTCTTGACTCTCTCAGTATTCCTCTCTGCTAGTTCATTTCTACAGTCAATATCTCATGTTCATCAGCTTTCCTCATACTCCAGCATTCCAACCCAGACTGCAATATCAGCACACTTGTCTAGTATACACTGATTTTAATTTTTATTGAAATGTCTTCAGCCTTCCAGATATTACAGAGTTTTAGGAATGCAATAGTGGCTAGTCTGATTCTTCTTTTTATGTCATTGACACAGCTCTTCAATGACATGAAAAGAAGATCTGTATTGAACACACTTATAAATAAAGCACTCGAATTGCAAGAATTTTACTCTTGAAGTTAGTCTGAACATGCAAAATATACCTATAATTTATACTGAAAAAGTGTTTGGGTGAAATCCCAACTCCATTGTCAATGGGATTTTTGCCACTGACTTGACTGGTGTCACGATTACCATTTCTCATAAAACTGCTAATCACATGTGCAAAATCTCTAGTTTTCCAGATTAGACACATTTCAGTAAGAGATTATAATTAATGGGCTCTTCAAAGGAAGACTATCTATTCAACAAATTGTACTTGCAAAAATAACTCCAGATTTATATATTTGTAAACATTAGAGGAAAACATTAACCTTGTAACTGAAAGTCACATTTGGTTTTGATTTTTTTTCTACTGTTGTTACAAGGAGCACATAAAATTACTATAGTTAAAAAATTAGAGAAAAATGTGCTTCTTATTTTCATTTTGTACATTTGCAAACATTTTTATATAGTCATTTAGACCCTGTTTTGCAAATATTTGTACATGTGATTTCAGTAGGCCTATTTATTTTCCTGAGGTTACTAACATGCTTAAGTGTTTGCAGGACTGGAACCTTAATTAGTTAGGTCTCACTTCTGCAATGCACTGTGCACTGGAGCACCACTGTGTGGACCCCTGTGACCTTCCAAGTGCAGTACGCTGCAGGATGAGGGCCTTAGTCATTTTCTCCTTTTGTTTGGGTGCATCTGTCACACACCAGCAGGCGGGGGGGGGGGGGGGGAAGGGGAAGCATTTTAATAGAAAATAAAATAGTGATTGTACATAAGAACGGCCATACTGGGTCAGACCAAAGGTCCATCTACCACAGTATCCTGTCTTCCAAAAGTGACCAGTGCCAGGTGCTTTAGAGGGAATGAACAGAACAGGTATCATCAAGTGATCCATCCCCTGTTTCCCATTACCAGCTTCTGGCAAACAGAGGCTAGGGACACCAGCCCTGCCATCTTGGATAATAGCCATTGATGGACCTATCCTCCATGAATTTATCTAGTTCTTTTTTGAACCCTGTTATAGTCTTGGCCTTCACAACATCCTCTGGCTAAGAGTTCTACATGTTGACCGTGTTGTGTGAAGAAATACTTCCTTTTGTTTGTTTTAAACCTGCTGCCCATTAATTTCATTTGGTGGCCCCTAGTTCTTATATTATGGGAATAAGTAAATAAACTTTTCCTTATTCACTTTCTCCACACCACTCATGATTTTATATACCTCTATCATATCCCCCCTTAGTCTCCTCTTTTCCAAGCTGAAAAGTCCAAGTCTTATTAATCTCTTTTCATATGGAAGCTGTTCCATACCTCTAATCATTTTGCTGTACCTTTTCCAGTTCCAATATTCTTTTTTGAGATGGGCAACCACATCTGCATGCAGTATTCAAGATGTGGGCGTACCATGGATTTATACAGAGGCAATGTGATATTTTCTGTCTTATTATCTATCCCTTTCCTAACGATTTCCAACATTCTGTTAGCTAGTTACAGTGGACTCGGGAGCAGGTGGAGTACATGAAACCACTTTAAACTTATTTTTAAAAAACTGACTTGCTTTCAAATTGACAGTGTCCCTTTATGGAAAATTGGAAAATTCATTGCTAAAAGGACAGGGCCTAATCCTCCAAACCCTTACTCCTGTGAGTAGCCAGATTGACTACATTGAGACTATTTGTGTGAATAAGAATTGGCAACACTGAATTTGGTATCTACATTTAAATAATATATTTATGTTTATATGTGAAAAACTATAAATATCTTCTTTGCAATTACTTTGTCTTATAGCCTCCAGAGCCAGTGGAAGAAGAAGGAGAGACTAAAGAAGGAACAACAGAGGAATACGTTTATAAGCCTCCTGTCCGCAAACCTTGGGTCTCCCTTGGCAGTGAAAAGGAAATTGAAGAAGAATCAGTTAATGAATCTCTTAGAAAGGTCAGAAATTATAGATATAATTCAATCAAAATCATAATCTCACAAATTCTCTATTAAAATAAAATTAAAGAAGTTCCTTAAATGAACAGAAGGCAGAAAATTTAGAGTTATGCCTGAAATTCTTGTGGTCATCCCAATTTTGATTGCGATCTTGTCAGACATCACAGCAAAGGAGAGTTGGAACTAACTAGACCTCTAAGAAAAACTGAAAGTTCTGTAGGAAAAGATTCTGATGTTTTCCTTTTCCATTTAAGTCCATACATGATCCAGTGCCCTAGACTGTAATGAAGGCACTCTGCTGCTGGAGATGTAAAACAGAAGTCATGGCCACTTTTGGCCATTAAGCATCCCCATCACCATTCGTAAGGTTTGGGGTGGTAGTTTTGATATCTTTGCCAAATAATTACAATTTAGATAATTGTAATTATTTTCTACTTACTTAAGGTCCCAATCCTGCTCCAAACAAGTCAATGGAAAAACTCCCATTAACCTCTGGGAAATCCAAATTCTCCATGTAGTTTAAATGGGATGCAGTATTCTCTTCCGTTTGTTCTGGAATCTGCTGTCTGACATAGCATTTGGCTTACGTGGCATATAGTCCTTGTGGTGGCTCTCAGAGCAGAGTAAATTTCACCCAGAGAGAAGTGAGGTAGTTACTTGGGCAAATGGACAATTTTGATATCTCAGAGTAACAGGATTATCCCTTTCAGTGCTAAGAATAATTTAAAAAATATTCAGAAGTCCTGTACAATTTAGAAAGATAAAAATATATGATGACACACACTTATTGGTGATTTGGGCTCATGAGAGAGGTACAGAATTTCAAAATCTATAAATGTTTGTGAACTCTGTTTACAAGTGACCACCAGAAGTGACCTTGCAGATCTCTGAATCTCGCTGTTTTAAACGACTTGCCTTTCAAGAATATTTTTCCTATGGTTACTTCAGAAAATCTCTTATTTTGGGTGTATTGCAGATTAAATATATGATTTCTCGAGTGCGCAGAGAGTTTGGTTCAAAGGTCAAATTTACTGATAGAAATGCTTCAAGTGTAAAAGATGGCTACATTGAATGTACATCCTATCAGGATAAAAATTTCATCATTAAGAAACTTGAAAAAGATGTTGGTACACAAGTCGTTCCAAAAGTAAGGGAAATGAGTACTCAAACAAAGTGGTAAGTTTGAAATTGATTTAACAGTTTTTAGTAATTATAAAGGGAAACAATCCCTTCATTATTATTTATTAATTTATGTCCTGATTCTGAGCTCATTAACAGTAATGTAAACCAGGAATAACTCATTGGAGTCAATGGAGTTACACAGTTGTAAATCCCGCGTGAGAGCAGAGTCAGGTCCTCTGAGAGCACCTTTTCAAATACTGTGCATCTAAGTTCTCCCCCACTTCCAAAGTCGGATCAACCCAAATCACCTTAACAACATTAGCAAAAAAATAACATAGTTAGCTTTCCATTTTTTATGTATCCTATGGCTTCTTTAAAAAAAAAATTCTTTCAAACTTACTTGTGTTAAAATTTATTCCAAATTGCTTAGGACCTATCCAAGAAATGCAGCCACACAGTATTTTCCTAGAGAGTTCTCAGATGAAGAAAAAGAGCTGTGTTTGTCATCTGAGGATCTGAAAGAATTTATTATCTCAGTGCTTTTAAGGTAAAAATGTTGCAACAATATGCATTAAAGTTTACCTTCAGTAAAGCGGTACACACAACTATACAAGAGGTGTCACAATATACTTAGGTTTATAACTGTTAGTTTTAAAATCAAGACAAAAACTGAATTCTCTGATGCATGTGTCTCCAATCCATGCTGTTCTGTTGTGCTTTGTGGAAGGTGGTTTCAAATCTCTAAAACAAGTTAGTCAGCTGTTAAGCCACAATTAAAAACTTTCTTACTGACAGAAACTTTGAACCATCTGAAATTTAAAGTATAGGTCTCACTCATTCCATGTGTTTTTCCATACTCCACGGGCCACAGGTTGCCCACCACTGCTCTACACTGTCACTTTTGCTAATTATTGAAGTACTTCCATCGTAGTAATGCTATTGCATACTCGTCCAATAAAGTGACTTTAACACCTTCCTCTGAAGCATCAGATATTGGCCACTGTCAGAGACAGAATACTGCTCTAGATGGACCAGTGGTCTGGTCCAAGTAGTGCAGTTCCTAAGTTTCTATATTCTGCATCTTCCTAGCCTATTTTTCTTCTTACTTGATACTGTAATAGGTTTGTGACATCACATTCATTTACATGGGAACAAGTAATACAGTTCGTGACAAATTCATTTTCATGGGCAAACAAAAAATTATGGCCCAGATCCTCAGCAGGTGTAAATGACATAGCTCTATTAAAGTCAGGGAGCTACATCTATTTATATCAACTGAGGATGTGGCCCTAGGACTCCTCTGCTGGATTAAGTAGAAGGAGGAACTATAAACTGTGAGGGCCCAGTTCTACAGCTCTTACTCACTTGAGGAGTCCACTGAAATCATTGGGGTTCAAGGATTGGGCAGTAAACTTCAAGAGCCTAATCACTGAAATCAAATCTATCTGAGTACACACAAGTGAAGTGATAGCACAGTACGTCTATTTGAATGTGAAGGGCTCTCTTGAGAGGACTGACCAGCACAGGGTAACCATTGTGCGTACCACTTTGGGGGATGTGGTCATAACTTTTAAATGGAAGATGTCTCTCTATTGAATTAGTGGGTAATTATCCCATTGAATAATCACATCTGACATTTTTTGAAAATGTTAACTATTATTTTCATAACACAGAGTGGAAATAGCATTGCAGCAAAATGAAATAATGAATGCCTTTTTTGATGACTGGAAAGCATTAGCAGAAGACGAAAGTGCCTTTGGTGGCAAGTCAGATGCTTACCTTAAGGAATACCAATCGTTTACAGACCTGCACTATCTGAAGCATAGAACAGTTAGCTGTGTTTGCTGGCACCCAACCATTTATGGTAATGCTTATCGAATATTTAGTTCATGCCTTAAATAGTTTGAGAGCTTTAAAGTTTAAATTGATGAAGGTTTTATTGGCTTTTAAATGTGGAAACCACTGATTTGAGATAAAGTGGGATATGGACAGATATTGTGTAGAAATCAAAGAGGTAATGTTGTAGTCCAGATGATTTCTTGTACAAGTGTATAGTAGAGAATACATAGGAAGGAAATTTTCCCCTTGTGAAACCCATTTAAAGGGACTCTAATTGTGCTGGGCCTAATTTCTTTCTCATATTATCCCAGAAGCACACACTCTCCATGGGGCCCTGCTTCTCTTTCAACTTCTCCCCACCACTTGGCTATGTGGCTCCACCTGAGTGCAGAGAGCACCAGTATACATTCTGAATGCTTCCCAGTGCTTCCTTTGGGATATTGCAGCTCCACACATGCCACTGAATAGCCAACACTGGAGGATGCACAGGAAATCTGCCTTCTTTTTAAGTATAACAACAAAGGAATTGGTTTCTTAATGGGTGCCCAAGAGCATAACCATGTCTGTCACGTTATTCCAGTTTTGAGATTACAATTTAACAACTCTTAGCAAAAATATTTTGTTATATTCTGGTCTTGGGCTTCCATCATGCATTTATAAAGGTGCCTAATCATTCATTAACTAAAATTATTGCTTTAAAGGTGACTTACAGTGGGGAAAAAATTGGCTATGTATATGAAAAGGAGACATAGCCAATTGTCTCTCTTTACAGGTCACCTATAAAGTAATAATTAACAGAGCCATTAACACTTGAAGTGGGCATGGCATTTTTTTTTTTTAAGAACTGCTAACATTTTCCCTTTATCGACGATGAAGTTGTTTGTTTTCCCCTCCATCAGGGATTATAGCAGTGTCAGTAACAGAGCGGCTTTCTTATGAAGAACGCATTGCCCAGTCGGGTAAACTGTTGTTGCGGAAGTCACCAATTCTTTTTTGGAGTTTCTCTGACCCTATTCACCCTCAGGTATTTAAACAGGATTTTAAAATATTCAGAGCATTCAGACAGCAAAGGAACAATCTTTCCAACATGGCTGTATTTCTCTATTGTTTATTATTTTTTCTAGTTAATGCTGGATTGCCCTGAAGATATCTACTGCTTTGAGTTCTGTCCATCTGATCCCAATATCATTGCTGGAGGCTGTATGAATGGACAGGTGTTGGTTCCTTTCTTTTTCGTTCTGTTATTTTCTATATGGATTGTTCTAGTCAATCTTCATTTTTGAATTTTAATTTACTACATTAGTGTATCTGCACTAAATAGTGAATATTGAGTGTTCTTGAACAAATGGAAAATGCAGTATGGCAGCAAACTTGGTAGTTTGTATAAACTAGTGAAGCACAGTCAAAATACACATGGCCAAATCACACCACTTGTGGGAAAAATACCCAAGTTTCAGCTCCCATGGATTCTGTACAAATGAGCCCACTGTGGTAGTGAAACAGGGTTTGTACCTTTATTGTGCAGGTATGGGCAACCAAGTCTCTTAACCCACGGATAATCAAATATCTACAAGGAAATCCCGTTGCCTGCACTTTATGTCCTATTCCCCTGTTCCTTCTCAGTTTCCTAAGGAACCACATTCCTAGTGGTTCCCTACCTGTGTCTGCATCTAAATCCCTCTTGTGAGAGAGGTTTGACAGCACAAGAGAGTATTCCACACCAAATAATGCTGATAGGATAGGCATGATCTTATCTGAAGAAATTCTTCATACTGTGGACAACTGTTTGGACAGTGACCCTCATGGACTCATTTTTTTTCTTTAATGCATTTTGCTGTTTTGTTGGTAATTTATCAGAAGGAGTATCTGAGGTTTCTCCTCCATAGAATTGCCTTGGCACGTTGCCACTCTTAGGAGTATTGCATACTATTCTTCATGTCCCAGAACCACTAAGGGGACTGGGTTGACTAAAAATGTCCACTTCTCATATCTAAGTGGCTAAGCTAACTGAAAGCTCTAGACCCATCCAGGTCTCTTGGCTCCAGAAACGGAGCATTTTCGTCCATTGATAGCAGGTCGTAGAAAAAACATAGAAATTACCATGCTTGATCAGATCAGCAGTCTGTCTAGTTCAGTATCTTGTCTGCCAGGGG
Organism: Natator depressus; assembly: GCF_965152275.1. Classification (NCBI taxonomy): domain Eukaryota; kingdom Metazoa; phylum Chordata; order Testudines; family Cheloniidae; genus Natator; species Natator depressus. The sequence goes on along the minus strand of NC_134241.1, from coordinate 77,880,663 downwards.
ACAGCACCAGATACCTTAAAGAAAGGGAGAATATGTAAAGAAGTTGTGGTCTTGTGAGGGATCTAGTATAACAGATCAGTCCAGCTTCCTTGATGTAGATGGTACCAAAGCAGACTGTGATCATAACTTCTTCATGGTTTCGGTAGATGCTTGTCTTTAGGAGGGCTATGCTGCCTTTATCCTTCATCTCCAATATGGCAGAAGTGTGGGCCTTTCCTTGGACCAATAGTACCTGCATGTCTGTTACCAGTTGCACCAGGCCATGTCCAGATCCATGTCCCTGCTTGTACGTCATTGTGGCTTTAGAATATGAATGCTTCCCATCTTTAGAGTTCTCCTACTTTTTTGGTTCTAGAGAGGAAATCAATAAAATATGAACATGATAGAGAATATATAAAATGATAAATGGTACAAAAGATACAGTTGGGCACCCCATTTATCCTCTACCATAATACAAAAACAAGGAGACATAGAATCATAGAAGATTAAGGTTGGAAGAAACCTCAGGAGGTCATCTAGTCCAACGCCCTGCTCAAAGCAGGACCAATCCCAACTAAATCATCCCAACGAGGGCTGTGTCAAGCTGGCCTTAAAAACAGCTAAGGACGGAGATTTCACCACCTCCCTAGGTAACCCATTCCAGTGCTTCACCACCCTCCTAGTGAAATAGTGTGACACTCTGTACCTCAGGGAAACACCCTACACCCCCATGTTCATCTTTATAAAATGATTGTGTGGCATCCAATGCAAAGTTTGTCATAGCGGGTGTCTTTGGAAGGCACTAAGCATTGTTGTTACAGTGATGTTATAGTAATGTTACAGGTTATAATTTCATGTATGTAGTTATGAGGCTGAAAATGTATCCTCATGGCTTAAAATAAGCCCAGGCAAAAACTCTCCAAGAGCAGAGAAGAGGTTCACACTTCATCAGGGCAGGTATGGGACAAACCCAGCCTCACAGGAACAAAAGAATCTGTTAGACTCTCCCCCTCACTCTTCTCTTCTGCAGACTAAGGGTTTGGCTACACTTGCAGATGTAGAGCACTGGGAGTTAAACCAGCCTTCGGAGACCACAACAGGGAAAATGCTGCCGTGTGTTTACACTGTCAGCTGCAAGCGCACTGGCGTGGACACATTAGCAGCTCTTGCAATGCCACAAAGAGCAGTGCACTGTGATAGCTATCCCAGTGTGCAAGTAGTTGCAACGTGCTTTTCAAATGTGGGGAGGAAGGGGGTGGAGTGTGACAGGAAGTGTGTTGTGTGTATGTGGGGGGAGAGACAGTGTGTTCTAGGGGGCTGAGAGTGTGTCAGCATGTTGTCTTGTAAGTTCAGACAGCAGCAGACCCTCCCCCCTCTCTCATACACACTCACAATGGCAGCATTCCACACTAACGGTTTGCTTTGTCCCAGAGCAGATAAGCATGCTGGCTGTCAGAAACTGAGCTTTGAAAGGGAATATCTGCATGCCTGCGGCCGATTTCAACAGAATGAGAAGAGTGGCCACTTGACTTCAGGGGATTATGGGGCGTTTCTGGTGGCCAATCACAGCGCAGTAATGCAACACTTTGTCCACACTGACCTTGTTTCAGCCGGGGCGCAGCAAGCTTTATGCTTCTTATAGAGGTGGATTACCAGGAGCGCTCCAGCTACAGAGTCCAGGCGCTATACATGCCTTGCCAGTGTGGACACCTCAGGAGCTAGGGTGCCCGGGGCTGCTTTAATGCGCTCTAACTTGCAAGTGTAGCCAAGCCCTTAATAACCGCAGTTTCCTCAGCCTCTCCTCATAAGTCATGTGCCCCAGCCCTCTAATAATTTTTGTTGCCCTCCGCTGGACTCTCCAACTGGTCCACATCCTTTCTGTAGTGGGGGGCCCAAAACTGGACACAATACTCCACATGTGGCCTCCCCGGTGCCAAATAGAGGGAAATAATTACTTCCGTCAACATGCTGGCAATGCTCCTACTAATGGAGTTCAATATGCCTTTTGCCTTCTTGGCAACAAGGGCACACTGTTGACTCATATCCAGCTTCTCATCCACTGTAATCTGCAGGTCCTTTTCTGCAGAACTGCCGCTTAGCCAGTCGGTCCCCAGCCTGTAGCAGTGCATGGAATTCTTCCGTCCTAAGTGCAGGACAATAAAATTGAGAGGAAATGCATTTAATCTGTTAAAAAAAGAAATTGCTTCTTTACACAACACATAATTAACCTGTGGAACCACAAGATATTACTGACCCCAGGAGATTAAAACAATTCAGAAAAGGATTAGACATTTTTATGGACGGGAAGTTTTATTCCCAACTTTCGTCAATTAATGTTGGTTTATGAAAGATGAAAGTTTATATCCCGTATAAATGTTTTATCCTGTCAGTAAACATTCTCATCATCCATAGAAATGTCTAATCCTTTATTGAGTCTGAGGATGTGATGTCATAGAAGCAGTTTTTTAGTCCACAGCCTCAGCAATCACTTTAAAGGTAACACTTAGAAATGCTTGATCAGTGTGACAAGCTACACAGACCAACCAATTGTTAAGTGACTCAGATGGTTCTAGGATTTGCAGTCTTGTTGCACAAGACTGCTACAGTGAGGGTCTACAGAGGCAATACCTTAAAAAAAACCACCACCCTGCAGTTCTGGTATAGAAAGTAGCCTTCCTCCTTCTAGTCTCAAACAGTGCTCATATTACAGTTCAGAAGTATGTTTTAATCTATCATTTAAACAGAAAAAAATACTTTGTAAGGACATTCATTTCTCCTCATAGGTTGTACTGTGGGACATTTCTGAGTATGAAGAAAAGCTGCAGAATGCTAAAACTGGTGCTGGTGGAAGCAAGAACACTGCTGTTAATATGGTTAGTACTTGAGTTCTGTATTTAGTGCTGGAGTATGCCCTGCTGTGAATTAAAAAAAAAAGGGGGGGGAAAGGAAAATGAGAGAAAGTTAGGAAATAAAATATGGGAAAGGGAATGCAGGCTTAAAATGAAGGAAATATCAGCCTGGCAATGAAGTACTAACTAGACTGTTTGTATTCCGATACGTGAGGCAACAAAATAAATCTTTACCAAATCTCATATCTACATCATCAACTCAGATAAATAATATTACTGTAATCCACACAGACCAGAGATACAATAGGGCATTGTTATTTATTGAGCACCAACAGTGTATTCAGCCCTACCCCCAGGAAGCTACCGAATAGATCAAATCAATATTGGATGAGGTATAAACTGAAAGCAGAACAGAAATTTTCCCCAGTGCTAAAGGTGTGTATGGAAGTGTGTTTTAAAGGACATATTTAAAGGGTAGAGGGAAGGTGGTTTGGCTCATGGAATGAGGGAGATAGTTCCAGGCAGAGTGTGTGGTATGGAAGAAGGCACAAAGATGAGAATGGAAAGAGGATACAAAAGTGGGTAATTAGAAGGAAGGCCTGAGAGCACAGTGGAAGAAATAATGCTATATTGGAGGTGGGTAGAGCAATTGTGGACATAAGTTTTAGAGTATGGTATGCCAGGGCCTGATTCAAAGCTGACTGAGACTTTACATTGACTTTGATGGGCTTTAGATCAGACCCCTAGAAAGGTTTCTAGGTTGAACTAAAATACTGTAAAGGAACATTAACAATATGAGAAGTTTCCTCTTTTTTCTTGATAACTAATGTTGTGTTTTGCAAAACATACCTTTTAAAATGTATCTTTTAAAAACTTCTCTAGCCAACATTTATACAAGCACAACAAAGTGGTAAGGAACCACATTTTGTGAGATATTGTGCAGTCTCTTCCATAGAATATGGCCATAAAACAGTAATAACAGATATACACTGGCTGCCAGACTATTTTGAGGTGAGTTTCAATGGATATTTTATTACTTTTTCTTTATATTTTTAACAAATGACTAATAAAAGCAGTGTGTGAACTGCAGATCAGGTGTAACAAGATGAAATTATTTATAATAATCTCAGTAGTACTTGGGCTCAGTACTGTATTTCTGACTGCATCCTAGAATGCCAAACAATGACAGCCCTTCCCCCCCCCCCGACCCCCGGTTCTAATCCCCACAAGGAGGGGCTGCTCTTCCTGAGAATCCTGCAAGCAGTGGACAAAGCAGGCAGCTGCCAAACCACGTTATAAGAGAGCATTGCGCAACTTTAAACAAGCTTGTTCCCTAATAGATCAGCAACGTAACAATGAAACAACATTAACCAGGACAACGTTAAGTGAGGAGTTACTGTATATTAACTGGTTTCAGAGTAGCAGCCGTGTTAGTCTGTATTCGCAAAAAGAAAAGGAGTACTTGTGGCACCTTAGAGACTAACCAATTTATTTGAGCATAAGCTTTCGTGAGCTACAGCTCACTTCATCAGATGCACAAAGTGGAAAATACAGTGGGGAGATTTATATACACACAGACCATGAAAAAAATGGGTGTTTATCATATACATTTTAAGGAGAGTGATCACTTAAGATGAGCTATTACCAGCAGGAGAGTATAGATTCAGGGGACACCATCATAGGGCCTAATCACATCAGCCACACTATCAGAGGCTCGTTCACCTGCACAACTACCAATGTGATATATGCCATCATGTGCCAGCAATGCCCCTCTGCCATGTACATTGGTCAAACTGGACAGACTCTACGTAAAAGAATAAATGGACACAAGTCAGATGTCAAGAATTATAACATTCATAAACCAGTCGGAGAACACTTCAGTCTCTCTGGTCACTCGATTTCTGACCTCAAAGTGACTATTCTTCAACAAAAAAACTTCAAAAACAGACTCCAACGAGAGACTGCTGAATTGGAATTAATTTGCAAATTGGATACAATTAACTTAGGCTTGAATAGAGACTGGGAGTGGTTGAGTCATTACACAAAGTAAAACTATTTCACCTTGTTTATTTCCCCCCCCTCCCCCCCACTGTTCCTCAGACGTTCTTGTTAACTCCTGGAAATGTGCTGGAAATGGCCCATCTTGATTATCACTTCAAAAGGTTTTCTCTTCCCCCACCCCACTCTCCTGATGGTAATAGCTCATCTTAAGTGATCACTCTCCTTACAATGTGTATGATAAACACCCGTTTTTTTCATGGTCTGTGTGTATATAAATCTCCCCACTGTATTTTCCACTTTATGCATCCGATGAAGTGAGCTGTAGCTCACGAAAGCTTATGCTCAAATAAATTGGTTAGTCTCTAAGGTGCCACAAGTACTCCTTTTCTTTTTGTATATTAACTCTACTATGGGAATTCCTAGCCTGACACCAAGAAGTTAAAGCAATAACTTCTTAGGTCACCTAAACAACTTAGTTGCCAGAAATGACTTCACTAACAGTTCTCCTTTTTCTAGATAGAAGTTGCACCCACAAAAATTGCACCTACATTTACTTTCTATCCTATTCATAGTGCTCCATCCACAGTATCTTAAGGGCCCATCCAGCTCCCTCTAAAGTTAGTGTGGGAGGGAAAGAGGGATTCCATGAGTCAGCCCAAGGTGATCATTTGCTGTCTAAGTAGTAGGATTAGTGAGGTGTGCAAAAAAGAGGCCAGACTGAAAAAATCTGACCCACAACCCAAAGTGGATGTTACCTTGAGAATTTCTTGTAACTAAGATTTTAAGACTCAGTTGCTACTGCATTAACGCTCGAGTGAAGACTGTGGAGAAGACAATGCATATACATCTTTGGAAGGAAGATTGATACATTGCACATTAATCACTAATTATATTGTGATAGTACCCACAACCCCCTCTTGGCACTGTATATACACGTATAAAGACAAGGCCTCCCCAGAAGAGTACATACATATTTGCCAGTGGTTCAACTCAGGGTCTGTCTAGAGCATCAGTGCTACAGTGGCACAGGGTCAGCAAATCCAATATTACAAAACTGCATGATAGAAAGTAAACAAACTACATTCGGATTCTAATCCAGCCTTCCTTACCCATGCAAATAACCCTTTGACTTCAGTGGCCATGTTTGTTTGAGAAAATTTAGTAGGATTTGGCTTACAAAGTGTTAAAAGAATGGATGCAACTTTCTTGAGTAGCTGATAAATGCAGGTTTTGCCAATTATCCGGAAGTAGTCAATTCTTTCTCTGGACAAAGATTCCATTGTGTACATACATTTTCATCTTTTTGAGATTGGGAATTAGATTTGAAAATAAGATCAGAAAACAGTACTGGAATCAATAACTTGCATTATTTCATCAGCACTTTGTTTGCTATTCTTTTATTTTCTGAATAAGTTTAAATGTAAATCTAATTTTCTGTTTTGATCTAAAAAGAGAGAAAATAAGTAAAAAAAAATGATCAATTCAGAGAAAAGTGTTATTGGAAAAACATAAGAAGCCTAATAAAAACTAAATTATTTATAATTACTATAAGCAAGTATCATTTGAGATATTCACTTTTTGAATTGCAATTTCACTATGTAATTGTTTACCATTAATTCTTCACTGATTTGCTATTTGTTTAAGCAGGATGAAATTTACAAGAGAATGGATATTAGGTACTTACATATTTGACAATTGAGGGCCTGATTTTCAGTTGTGCCAGTAACTTAAGATCTCATTGACCTCATTTCAAGTTCTACATGCTTGGCATTTCTGAATATCAAGGCACTAACTGATTTGCTTGCAGTATGTTTGTTTTGGTAAAACGTGTTTGTTTCATTTTCATATCAATGGGCTAATGAGCCCTGACTTGCTCACGAAAGCTTATGCTCAAATAAATTTGTTAGTCTCTAAGGTGCCACAAGTACTCCTTTTCTTTTTGCGAATACAGACTAACATGGCTGCTACTCTGAAAGCTGTACCAGGGGAGTTGTACAGCCCACAGCGAGAGGCTCTCTTTCTTAAAGTCTGTTTTTAGAGGCGGTGAAGAAGTAGCTTTGTTGATAATAATTTGTTGTCATTTCTCATCTCCACCTCCCTGTATTGTTAATTAATTATTATTTTAGGTTAACAGAATGGGCATTGCTTTTGAAAACAGAACTGGAGTTTGTGTGCAGCTTGTAACCTGCTCTCCTGATTGGTAATGCATTCTACAAATGTTTTCATGGGCACAAACAGTCACAAAACGTCTCCTGAATTCCTTTGAAAATCCTTCTAAATATACCCTATTCCTTCTCTCTGCTAAATGTTTCAGCATATATTCAGTGGTGTAACTGACAAAGTTCTGAATTCCTACAAACCTATCTGGAATAGATGAAATTCATCCTATTGCAGAGGGCCAGCACACAGACCACCACATCACTTAAGCCCCACATAAGGGCAGTGTGTGGGGTCCACTAGCTGGACAGCCTTACAGAGGTGCTTTCATGCTCACTCTGTGCCACAGAAAAAGCGTCTGTGCTGGCCCCACGTAGATTGTCCTGGAAGGCCACAGAACTACATTTATACACCGAAGGCTGCTAAATAACCTAAGGCCATGTCTACACAAGAAACTTCTTCTTCAATAGTAACGTCAATTAGTGTGGGTTTTTAATAAAATTTCTAAACTGGCAAAAGCCCTAGTGTAGATGGAGTTAGACCTGCACATAGTCCTTTTGCCAGTACAACTCATTTCATTCAGGAAGCATCCACTACTGGCCACTGTCAGAGACAGGGTACTGGACTAGATAGGCCTTGAGTCAGACCAGTATGACATTTCTTATATTCTTCAACTGGCTGGCAGGGCTGTGGATGCAATTCCAACCCAGAGGCTGCACAGCAGACACAGTTCCAGACCAAGTAATTAGGCTCTATGCAAGGGAGTGCATTTCATCCACTGAGTGTGTAGTTTTCTCAAACTGTATGATGCTTATTTAGCTACAGTATACGATTAAGAACAGAGTGAGGACAAAATGTGGAGTAACTATATGCCATAGTGTACAAAAGTAGCTATAAACTAGTTCTCCATTTCTCTGTTCCCCAAACTCTTGCATCTATTGCTATACTAATTTTGAAGATAAAAAACAATTATACAAAAGCTTATTGAAAAGTTTAAATGATTTTTAAGCATACGAATAGCAATAACCTACAATCTCTGGTTTTGTGGAGCTCCATATTATTTTGGGATCTTCGAGCCCCCAAAGCTACTATCCAGAGTTCATTCGAGAAAGTAAAAGAAGAGAAGGTTATCGAGGCTCCCCCTGATGTACCGACTACTTTTAAACATCTAGATCTCTCCTGGAGACCTCTCATTAAGGTACTGTATATAATGTATAGGCCTGCAGAGTTGTCATGGCATTTTTAAATTTAAAAAAAAAATCACAGTGCAATCCTGCTAAATTTGGTAAAAAAGTCATGGTTTTAGGGGAAAAGGTATGAAAATTCAGTTCTCTCTCTTTAGAGACAACATACCTAAGTCCCTTTATTGCTGCTGCCTCTTTGCCCTGCCAACAGGGCACCAACCACCTGTAGAAGCACCCTCTGCCCCAGTACTCCAACCCTAATCCCACTGGTCAAACCTGAGTGGCACTGTCACCCCTGTGCACTCGGTCACAATGCCCGGAGTGGGGAGCCAGGTCCAGACCTGCAGGATAGGAGCCACTGCTGCGGGGTGAGTGTATGCAGGCTCACTCTCCACCCCCTCACCCCAAATCTTACCATGTAAACGTTCACAGTATTGTGATTTTCCTTTTAAATTTTGTTGTGATTCGTGTGGGGGCATATTTGAATCCCTATAACATGAACAGAATAGGACAAATACTTTCCAAACTTAGCTTACAAGAACTTTAAAATGATCTAAGAATTTCTGAATAAACTCAGGCTACAGTGGAAGTAGTAATGTATACAAGCACTTTTACCACCAGGTTGTCTATCCTGGTCAGAGCAGGTCTAGAGACATGTTTGTTAAAACACCAGTGGCCACTGGGACTACCACCAGTGGAGTTGACATTGAAGTGGCAACAGTGAGGCATTTGAGAGGGAAAAGCGTAATGTAGGCTAGACCGCTGAGTCACATTTTAACCACTGCTAGCAAAGGCGGTGTTGGAAGCTAGCAAAGGTGGTGTTGGAAGGATTTGTGGAATCTGAAGAATGCACTTCAGACTGACAGGTCTTTACCATTACAACAGAAAGCAATTTAGCCATATGCCTCAAGTGTTTGACAAAATGAGTTATCAAATACTCCCTTTGTACTAAACAGGCAAACCTATCCAAGAGCGACACAAGTGGAGACTATAGTCCTACCAAAATTAGCCTAGTGGAAGAGCATTTCCATTACAAAATGCAAGGTAATATTTTCAGTGGATATTTTTGACATGTAAGTATTTTGGTAAGATGATTTTTCTCTGCATATAGAATAAAAGATAAGCAACATAAATATACTGTAACTAGTGGACCTGTTTTCCTAAATTTACTGGTATATCATGGCATGGTGAAGGTAATGAACACATACAGTATGAGAAGAACAGAATTCTCTAGCAATGGGTCACAGGTTATCAGATCTCATTAGAAGTTATATTAGTAAGCTATTTTTCTCAGGCGTACTTATTCCCATTAAAGTGAATTGAGCCTTGGTCAGTACTATGTGTGATTTCCTCCTTTAGAGCCACTGTTAGAAATTTATTAATCTGGGGTTTTATTTTAAATGAACCTTTCCTTACTTAATTTTCTACTCCTGAGGCAAGTCTTCTATTTGCTTACTTTGCATCAGAAATTATTAGTCTTCTGTACGATAATACTTTCAGAGAAAGTACTCAGAGAGCAAACCTATCATGCTATCTTAGGTACTTGTATAGCTCCCATTACCATAGTATTTGAGTGTTACTGCCACACAATCTTTAATATATTTATCCTCACATGTCCCTCAAAATGTAGAGAAGTGCTATTACCCCCATTTTACAGAGGGATAAACTAAGACACAGAAAGGTTAAGTGAGTTGCTCAAGGTCACACAGGTCACTGACTGATCAGGTAATTTAATCCAATTCGCTAATGGGTGGACCATCCTTCCTGCTTGCGTTGGTAAAACAGCAATCAAAAGGAAAATATTGAAAAATCATTAAAGTCTTTGGAGAATGGGGAAGGCAACAGAAGGGGGACGAGGCAGATTTGGAATGGTGAACGATCATCAGGCAGGTTTATAAGGTTTGGAGCAAATTAGTACCAATGGGACAGCATGTGACCTTAAAAATACTTTTGGAAATCATTATCACACTGACCCTGAAGCACTATAACTCTGTTACTAAGATGTGCTGGATCAGATTTATGTACTGCCCACTACTAACTACAGTTGTAAATAAAAAGTTCATAAATAATTCTACAAACTCACTACCTTAACATATTCACATAACAAACTTCAAATTCCCCGCCGCCCCCAAAAAATGAGAGCATCCAAGAGATACACTAATCTTTCAGCTGTTTAATTCCAACTTGCTACTGAGCCCTTGTCAAAGAAGGAAAGTAAGAATTCTGGAACAACGGAAGTCATTGTCAATTGTCTTTATCAAGTTCTGGAGATACATGAAAAGTTTTATAAGAATAACACAGACTCCAGCAAGTGTGAGACACTTTCATTACTGGTGATCATGTTTTTCCCCTGAGGTTGAAAGGGGCATTGCCTGGTCAAGTTTGGTCTAAACAAAAGAAAGACCAAGAGAAATATTGCTATATTTTTTAATTCCAAGTGAAACATTTATTTAAACAAATATACATTCACTGTTAGCAGCCAACAAGCTCAATCTAGAGAGCAAATACATCTATACCAGAGAAATGTTACTCATTTGTATAGTCCCACTGAAGTCAATGAGACCACTTGGGTGCATAAATATTCATAGGATTGTGCCCAGACTCAGTTATTCTCTGAAGTCAGGGTTTTCCATCACACCTTTTCCAGCAGTGCTTAGGATTCTCAAGTGACAGATTTTTCTGGCTATCATCCCAGACCTACTACCCTGCTTATCCATTTACATGGTTGCAGCATAGCTGTCTCCACAAACACATCCTGTATTGTGAGTTTTTCTTAGCCTCTCCCATTTAGGGTGACCACCTTTTCAAAAGGCAAAAGCAGGACACATGCAGGAGCCCTTCCCCCTCTGTGACACCACCCCTGCTCCTCCTCTTACCCCTGAGTCCCTGTCCCCTGGCCAGGCCGAAAGCCAGAGCCAGGCCATGGTAAGAGCCAGCCCACTGTGGGGAGCCCTGGGTCCTCCACCTGCCCAGGGTGGCTCTTACCACAGCCTGGCTCCAGCTGCTGGCCTGGCCAGGGGGGAAGGGACTCAGGGGTAAGAGGAGGAGCAGGGGCAAGGCCTCATGACAAAGGAGGGGCTAAGGCCAAACTCAGCCCCCCACCCCCAGGAACAGGCTGATGCCGCCCCCAGCCTTGGAAGGCATGGAGCAGGCGCTGCAGGGAATCCGTGACAAATGCTGTCCCGGAGTCATTCAGCCTGGGACTTGAACTCTGCATTTTGGATTGTCCCACCCAATTCAGGATGGATGATCACTTACTCCCATTGCTACAGCAGTGTTAGAGCTCTGCCGGGATAGCAACATTGGGAGTCCTAGTGTGTCATCAGCATTTTAACCACTGTTGTGTAAACTGGCCGACTCTAGTGCTCCCGCTGTGGCTGCCACGAGTGGAACTGCATCAGTGGTGGGCAACCGTGGGAGATTTTATGAAAAATCTGAAGTGTAGGCACCACAAGAGTACTGCTTCGCCTGCCTTCTATTGCTAGCAATTTGTATGTGCTCAGCCTCTTTCCCCCTGCTAGATTAAGGTAACATTCTATTCCATGCCATACTAGGTTCACTCTTCTCTGGAATTTTCTTCCCTTCCTTATTTCTCATCTTGAAAGTTCTAATCCCTCACCCTGGAATTACCTTAGTAAGGAAAATAAAATGCCTGATCTAGTAAATTTCCCTATATAACCAAATGATTATATCCATACTCTTTTCAAGATAAGATGCAATACCAAGTCAAACCAGAAATATTTGGAGATGAAAATCCTTATAAGCAGTTAAAGGTCCCTTCAGCCAAAGCTCTTCAGATATTGGAGAATATCCCCACCAACTTTTTTGTTGGAACTGAAGTAAGTTAAACATTTTGATTATAATCTATGATTGATCATTCTTAAAATAGCAGGGGTGTGCTGGACAATTTACACAGACTGGTGCATGTACATGTTTTCTTTATGAGTTAATCAGTAGTTTTTTAACTCAGAATTTGCCTTGCCTTTGTAGCCCATTTTGACACATTTATATAAATATTTTACTTTTAAAGATCGCTGGGCTATACACTCATGTTTAAAGGCTGTGATTGAAAGTCAGTGGGAGTTGGGTGGCTAATTCCCCTAGACTCCATTGGAAATCCTAGCCAAAAGGTGTTGAGCTTAATTCTTAAACCCAGGAACACATAAAATGTCCTTATTCCCATTGCCAGAACTATTAGGACAGTAATGTTTATTGCAAGGTTTCCCCTAGAAGTCTCATGAAAGCTTTATCATATTTTGAATTTTTTTCAAATTAGTCCTGTATTAAAAATAAGCCTAATGTTCCAGCTTCTACCCTCTTTAAACTAGATCTAGCTGCCAAAATTGAACAATTTAAAAGGGTGTCTTTTTAAAATTTCCTACATTTCTTCCATTTTGGGGTTCCCGTTGAAATAATTTTTCTCTCTTGCTGCCACCTTTTCCTAAAACTATGGGGCAAGGTCCATATAATACATGTGAACTACTCCAGCTCTACATGAAGAATGCCCTATAAATGCTGATTGGTGTGTTTTTCCTGAAGACTGCAGGGTTTGTTTTTTTTTAAATTAAAACAACCCAACTGATAAAGTAAGGTGAACATTTGCCCCATTTTTGCAGTCATGCTAAAACATGTTCACATTAAATTTATCTAAAAATTTACATTTAGTAAAGAGACTCCAATTTTACAAACTAAAAATAGGCACCTTTTGACTAAAGCTTTTGCTATAAATATTTCACCCAGTTTCTGTTTGCATTTATTTGATTTTTCTGGCATCACAGGATGGTGAAGTTATTTATTCCGACTGGAAGATGGAAAGAGAGAGTGACTCAGGAAGACTGATTAGTAAGTTCAAGTTTTTCACCATCAACTAAAACTGCCTTTTTAAGCTAATGGATGGCCGGACGGATATAGAGGATACAGACATAGATTTAAGCCTTGTTTTATTACACGGAGATGTAAGCTTTGTAGGACGGACTCTTGCCCTGTCTGCAGAAGGAATTTGACTCATTGCTGACAACCGGCATCAGCAAAGAGCCTCCAAACTGGTGTTGAAAAGGATTTGACTGCTACTGTAGAATGAAGAAAACCCGCTTCAATACCAGTACCGAATGCATGATCAGTGATGCTGAAAACAGTTTTGTCCCATTTACACTAGTAATTAAAATGTTTTTAACACCATCTTAGTGGGACCTGTTGCAGCTATTGCCAGCAATGGGTCAATTTGTTAGTATAGATGGAGCTTAAATGTAAGCTGATGCCCTGTAAACAGTCTGAAGATGATTTCCAGCCACAGAATAGCAGCAAATGTAGCAGTAGTGGAAATTCCCCCCTTCCGAAGTCTTCTCACTTGAAAGCTTAATTGGGATTATTTAAAATAGGAAATTGCATTTTTCTAAAACACAACAAAATTAATAGAAAAACCTATATTAAAACATCATTTGGCTGCACGGTTAAAATGAAAATGTGTGCAAATCCAATAGGTCCTTAAAGTGACATTAGCTTAGCCACACTGAACATTCTGAGTATCTTTTGGTATATATTAAAAACAGAAACAATACTATATTAAGTATTAAACCATTCATTTAACGATATAAAAACAGAAAGGAAATATGTAGTATGTATGTCATGCAACTTGGCTGACAATGTTGCTGTAGGAATCCAAACTTCTGTATTTCCTGGCTTTTTAATTTTAACTGCATTAGTGTAGCTTTTGCATTTAATTGGTGGATACTAAAAATATTCCAATGTTTGTAACTGAGGGATTCAATAAAGAGGGTTACATTGTGAGAAGCTAGAAGTTTTAAGTTCCATTTTAATGTCTTATTATTTCTATCATGAACTAAGAAATGCTTGCTGAACTCTAACAGTTTATAGGATGATGACTAAAAATATTCAATTTATAGACATAAATCAAAAGCATATGTCATAAATATACAGCTAAGGGTAGCATAAAATCCCTCCTTTACCTGTAAAGGGTTAAGAAGCTCAGATAACCTGGTTGGCACCTGACCAAAAGGACCAATAAGGGGAGAAGATACTTTCAAATCTGTGGGGGAAGGTTTTTGTTTTGGGCTTTTGTTGTTCTCTCTTGAGACAAAGAGAGACCAAGCAAGTAATCCAGCTCCTATTGAATGATGCATCTAAAATTACAGAACTAGTAAATAATAGCAAGGAAATGTGTTAGAGTATCTTTTGTTTTAGCTTGTGAATTTTCCCTATGCTAAGAGGAAGGTTTATTCCTGTTTTTTTGTAACTTTAAAATTTTGCCTAGAGGGGAATCCTCTGTGTTTTAAATTTTATTACCCTGTAAAATTATCTTCCATCCTGATTTTTACAGAGGTGTTTCTTTTACTTTTTTTTCTTTATAATAAAAGTTTGGTTTTTAGGAATCTGACTGTGGTTTTTAGTGTCCTAAAAACCCAAGGGTCTGGTCTGTGCTCACCTTGTTTACTCTGAAGCCTCTCCAGGAAAGGGGGTGAAGGGACTTGGGGGAATATTTTGGGGAACAGGAACTCCAAGTGGTCCTTTTCCTAAATCTTTGTCTAACTCACTTGGTGGTGGCAGCGATACCATTCCAAGGACAAGGAAGAATTTGTGCCTTGGGGAAGTTTTTATCCTAAGCTGGTAGAAATAAGCTTAGGGGGTCTTTCATGCGGGTCCCCATATCTGTACCCTAGAGTTCAGAGTGGGGAGGGAACCCTGACAGCATATTTTAAAAACTTCTCAAATGGTGTCAGTATCTCACAGAAATGTACACTGAACAATAAAGCTAATAACAATATCTGAATTAATGAAAATTCTCTAAAGGCAAGTACAGTGCCTTCTATAGCTCCCCACTAGGATCTCCTTCCTCGGGGACTAATGCCTGAGAGTTATTAGAAAATTAGAACAGAGACTTAAAGATAAGAGAGTGTATTAAACTAATCAAAATGCAAGGGCCTGTAATCAGGTATTCAAATGTTTTAACCAATTGGCAGGCAGGCACAACTATGGGAGTTTGATATCACAATTTTCTTGGACAAAACTGCAGGCATATATTTGGAGACTGGGGTGAGGCCGCTTTCCTTTATCTGTGCTAATCAGATTCAGAGCACATGGATCTGAGGCACAAAAACCCAGGAGAAGGAATCATTAAAGATAATGGATCCAATCCTGCAATAGTTATTCCAGAAAAACTCCTACTAGGTTGAGGATTGTAGGATCAATTTTGCTATCTTCAAAAACCTAGAGTTACAAGTAAATAATTGTCCTTTTCACTCCATTAGGTCAGAAACCAGCTAACAAATACACCATCCATGATGGAATTGTCCACACTATACAAAGATCTCCATTTTTCAAAGACATCATTCTTAGTGTTGGAGGCTGGAATTTTGCCATATGGAAAGAAGGTGTTACAGTAAGTTACTTTGGCAACAGACATGCTATAGTTGATGGAGAAAAGAATAGAGTAACTACAGTATATAGCCTCAGGGACAAGGCTCACGGAAATGATGGTAGATGGCAGAGCTGGCCAGTTTGAAAATAAATTGGGTTAAAAAAAATAAGCTATTTTCTCCTGCCAGAGCTAAGCTTTTAAAAATAGTTTTGTAAACTTGACTCCAACGGAGGAAGCAACTTTCTCTAATACCAGCCTTCGTGACACTTGTGGCTTCTGCCCAGGCTATTTCCATTTCAAGCAGTCTGTTGTCAGTCAGAAGAGCTTGAGAGTAGAGGTAGGATGTGCTAAACAATATTACAGGCTTGCGGAACCCCCCATTAAACAAAAGTAATTTGAACAACAGAGTAATAGAGACAGCAAATAATAATTCAATCTCTCTTTTTTTTCCCTTTGGAGTTATAGCACATTGAAGGGCAAAGTGACTAGTCCTAAGGAAAAGGAAATGCACTATTCTAGCCTAAAGATAGCAAAGGCAAGGATGGCTATGGTAGCATCCATACCAGTGAGGAATGGGTGCAGTCTTTTGGCCAGCCAAATATTGAAAAACGTGTTTCTTACTATTGCTGCCACCTGGGAATCCAGGACTTCAGTTGCATCTAGCAAAACCCAGATTTTTTGTTTGTCAATAGGTAGGCAGACTCCCTCAACTGAGGGAGTGGGCATCAACTTTTCCACTTCCCTACAATGCTTCTCTTTACCAGTCAACAATATACACGCTGGTTTTGACCCCATAATTACTTGTGTAGTGGGATCACTCAGAAATGGGAAGCGTTCTCACATTACACAAGCAGGAGGCTGGAAAGAGTTCTGACTGGGTTGTTTTTCTGTTTGTGATTGTTTTGGTTTCTTTTATATTGGATTTTTTTTTTTTAAATTAAGAGTGGCCCAATCCTTCAATCATGCTGCTCATCAAAAAGATATACTGTAGGACATTGGTCCTTATCGAGAGCAGGAGTTTTCTTCATTGGTAGAGAAGATGGAAATATTGATATTTGGGACCTACTGGAGAAAACACATGAGCCATCCCAGACCCAGAACATCTCTATATCAATGATCACCTGCATCAAACCCTGGATCGTCTCTTGTATGTTGACAGTGATTACACTTTTTCATAACACTACTTTAAAAATAAATTATACCATGATCCTGGAAAGGTTTATGCATATCCTTAAGTTTACACACTATGCATTGTTCCATTGAAGTCAGTGAAACTATGCACTGTGAATAAAGTAAAACACATGCATAAATCTTTTCAGTATTGGGGCCTTCATGTTTTTATCATTACATAAGCAACTAAGCACAGTTTCTTTTGTTTTTTAATATTGTTACAAAAATATTGTTTCTTTTAAGCAAGTTTGAAAAGGTAAAAATATATTTCTATGTAATAAGGGACATTTAATTATTAGAAATACAATACAAAATAAGGCTATTTTTTGCAGCAAAAACAAAAACCTAAAAAAAAAAAATCTAACAAAAATGAGTCTTTGGGAGCTATTCACTCTCTCTGTTTAAAAAGATTGATGGATGTGCACACTTGCTTAAACATTTTTGTCAACAGCTTTATGAGGTTTAAGTATTTTATGGGTGAAACTGTGCATCTTAAATAAAACAAAATCTTTTTCACATTTTTAATAGCGAGTCAGAGAAATGCCTGGAACTTTACATAAGAGTTTTCAAATTATACTTGCCTATTCCCTGGGAAACCATGGAAACTGCAGAAAAGCTCCATGACCCTTACTAGATTATAAGCACTTTGGGGCAGGAACCATCCTTCCCTTGGGTAGAATGCCTATCACAGTAGAGTCCCAATCTGTGATTAGGTTCTCTGGGCACGACCACAATAAAACTAATATGCAATGACTCAAATAACCATATTTGGAATTCTGTATGAATAGAGGCCTTAGCTGAAAAGTTAATCAGTAAATACTAGAATTCATTGTTAAAAAGATGCCAACACAGTAATGGTCATACTGGGTCAGGTCACTGGCCCATCTAATCCAATATCTAGCAATGACCAGTACCACATGCTTCAGAAGAAGATGCAAGAATACCCATAGTGGACAATCACAGAATAATTTAGAGGGGAATTTTCTTCTTAGCCTATTAGTTAGTGGTTGGCTTATGTCCTGCAGTCTGGGGGTTACACAAACATTTTAATTTACTTTCTGTATCTTTAGTAATAGCATCATTGTTTATTTTGTTTTTATACTCTCATAGCAAAGCAGCACTTTTTAGCTATATCTGATAACTTTGGAACTCTGCATATTTTAGAAGTCTCTTGGACATTAAGTCACCCTTCCAGTAACGAGGTTTGTAACGTTTTCTACTTACCCTTTAAGTGACCACATATGTTGTGGGGTTTCATGACTTTTTTTTTTTTTTAAGGCACATCCTTTCAGGTTATCGGATTCCTACATACTAAAGGTGATTAGCTTGTGTTTGAAATGATCCACAGCCACAATCTCATAACGTCTCACAAACCAAAGCTGGACCTGGGACGTCCTCAGCAGTGAGACCTCAGAGGAAAACTAGTTGTTTCAAGAAGCAGAGTTGGTAGAATTTCATCGTTATAACCAGGCAATGGGAAAAATGTAGATGAAGTGTCCAAACTGTAGAAACACCATTTTTTGCCACACGCATAAAATGGCACCAGGTTTCATAAACTACATTCTATACACTTGCCTTGACTTTTTTCCTATAAATTTTGCTCCAAGGAAGTCAGTGACTTCAATTGAGCCATGCTGATTTACACCATCCAAGGATCTGACTGTAGATCTTTTAGGATCTGATCCTGCAAACCCTTACATAACTAGCCCCCACGAACTCATTGGGACTGCACATTTGAGTAAAAACATTTAAATTGTAAGCTCTTTGGGGCAGAGACTGTCTTGTTCTGTGTGTTTGTACAATGCCTACCACAATGGGGGCGTGGTGCTGTAACACTACAAATAATAAATAATTTGCATCAATAATAATTTGCGAAATTAGGTGCTGAATTTGCATGTCTTCTCTCTGTACCTCTTTCATTCAGTTTCTCCCAGCTCCTTCTCCCCACCAGAAAACAAGTTAGAGGCCCCGTCTCACTCGTTCTAACAATTTTTTCTGCGGCTTATTCTGTTCTCCCTATTCTCTTTCCCCAAACCGCTCCTGCTCACTATCCCAAACCTTCCTCCTACCATTTATGTACTCATGTATATTGTGAGCTCACTATGAAGTTATGGTATGTAACCAAAATGAAACAATATGAATACTGGTGATAACTGGCACCCTTGGCTCAGTAAAGAGAACCTCTCCAGTTCAGGTTAGGGACACATTTCCAGTGTAGGGAAACTTGTGCTGCTTCTGCCCATATTGTATTTGTTTTGTGAGTAGAGGGCTTTACTGGACAGAGTTGTCAATCCAGCACCATTTGGGAATATTTATCTACTTACTGTAAAATCTTTACATTCTGTTAAAAAACTCTAGGATCTTGAACAGTCGTGTTAGGGAAATTGGTGCACAGTCTGACTCAAATAACTGGCATAGTGGAGAGGTCGGGTGGCGTTGGGGAGCTTAGTGCATAAAACGTAACTCAGGACTGGTTTACACACAGACCTGGATTGATTTAACTAAATAATTATCATAAAACCAATTTAGTTATTTTGGTGCAAGTGTGTGAGGGGTCACTCTTGTTTCACAATGTGAGTGGGTAAAGTCAGTTTGTTATTGAGACTAGAAAAGTGACTTTGGCCGCACACAGACTTGCACCAAAAACATTTAAAATCAGTTTTAATCCATGCCTTTTGTTATTTTACTGCAAGTCTGTGCATAAACCCACACTAGGATAGGGAAACTGATAACAGCATTATCAGGTTAATCAGGAAATGGTAGATGTATCACACTATTACAGAATCTCTTATTTAGTTCTGTATATTTAAAAAGATGCTTTAAAGCAATGCTGTTACTGTAGATGGATTATGTGCTGAAAAGTGCGATGATTCAGATTCACTGTGATCACCACAAACCATGCTTGCCTTTGTGTTAATAGCGTGCCAGTGTTCTTCATTACTTTGAGAGAGAGGTCAAACATCTGGATTATTTTGAACAGCGTCAAGAATTCCGAGCCAAAGAAAGAAAGGAATTGGAACTGGAAACACAGAGGAAAAAGACAGTAAGTTGAGTTCAGGAGGTAGAAAAGCTAGTGTATTTTTTTTTTTAATTTTTAAAATATGCCTCTCTCTTTGCGCTAGGTAAAATTTCCTCTGATATTTCCATCTGTTTATACATTAAAAACAGCTTTTGCTCAGCATTTTCTAAGTAAATCCAACTGACCACTTTCATATTTATAGACTAGTCCATCATTTGGGGAAGAGAATATACTGTACTAGTTCATGCTTAACTCTTCAGTCCTTATTCAGCCAGCACACTCCCTTTGACTTCAATAGAGTTAGAGTGAAGATCAGTTTGACCCTGTTTAAGTACACTTATCCATGTCCCCTTTCCCCTAACTGTACATTTGAAATCTTAATTTAGGTGCCATTTTTATAAGTATTATTCTTTAAAGTCAGCAGGCAGAGGCCCCCTACCTTCAGCCCTTACTTACATACAGCCATAGTATCATTGGACTCAGTAGGACTGTTCATGTAAGTGATGATTACTGGCATGAATAAGGGTTGCAGGCCTGAGCCCTACATACATAAAGCTAGAACTATTAAATTACAACAGTCGGAAAGAGATGTTTTTCCAGTTTGATATTTTAATTAATGTTTTACTCAGATTTGTTTTTTCTTGTTTGTGCACCCTCCATATCCCCTTGTTGGGAGTGTGTTACATACAACACTGTTATTACCATTGACAGCAGTAGAGGACTATGCGATATGCGAGATGCAATGATTCCCCCTTGCGGAGAGAGGGAAGTGTAGTGCAATGAGAAGTGCAGTAAGGAAAGTAACTGAAATACTTCCCTGATGGATTGTATTTTCTAAATGGACAACCTACCCTAATTCTCAATTACTGAGGGACAGCCTTCACTCATTGATAGATTTTGCTTTCCACAACCAACTCTCTGTACAACTTTTCATGAGTGATGCATGTGAATACTTGGATGCTAAAATCTAAACTGCATTCTTAAATTTATTCTCCTAAATTTGGGTTATTGCTGATTATGTACTATATGTATCATATGACTTTTAAAAACAAACATGGTATTTGTGGATAATCTAAGCACTATACCCAGATGTACATGCACTCTTTTCTCAACCTGTGTATTATATAATTTTCACATTAGCTTTACACAGAGCATTATATATCCGGAGTCCTGTGTGGTATGTGAAAGGAAGTGAGCCTTGAATAGATGATGAGGCTTGTCCATAGGAGGTACTATTGCAAGGGCTTGGAGAATTAAATCTATCCAATAGCTCTGTGTTGACCTGACTAATAAATGATGTTACCTAGCTGATGAAATGGCAGATCTGTGCATGTGGTTCTCAGTGATGCTCCACTCCTGATTATATAGCTAAAAAGATGGAGGTGAAAGAGTCAGCATTGACAATCACTGACTGAAAACAAGTGGAATCGTATTAATGTTTCAAAGCTAACAGCAGCTATTAATGAACTATTGGTTACTTTTTCCTCAGAGAGTGGCTGGTGGACAGAAATCAAGAGAACAAATGGAGGAGCAGATGAATGTAAATTATGTAGATTTTCTGGATGAAGAGAAGAAGATCCTGACAGGACTTGGGCTACTGAAAGCAACAGATAGATTTGCCTAGAACAGAACACAATGAGCATATTGGCGAACGTGTTTTTTTTTTTTTTCAGGATAGGTTATTTTGCTTTTTTGGGAACCCTGTATATATTTAATTAGCAGCATCTTTAGTATGAGAACTGTAAATATAAATCATATCACACTAGGCAAAATTATCTCACTAGCTTTATGAAGATGTTTGCTCAGAGCAGCAGGTAAGAGAACACTTGATTTGTGATATTCCTGCACGGCCATTCATTAATGATTATAGTTATAAATGAGTCATCTCCTGGTTTAATGGCATTATTTTAAGTTAGCCTACTTATTTATTGTTACAATGCACCTACCCAGCGCTGTGCCTGCTGTAAAAATATTCAGTGAAAAATCTACTCAACAAGTCAAAATAAGACTACAACATCCTCCCCTGCAAACTGCTCCCGTTCGAATAGAATAAAGGATATTAACATTCCTGCTGCTCAGCTCCAATAAACATCTCCCACGCCACCAGTCATCATCCCCAAAGCACTCAATTCCCCTGGAAAAGCTTACTTTTAAGTTTTGCAGCATGCCCTGAAGGTCCCAAGTTTGGGCATGTCATGAATCAAGGGAGAAAGAGCACTCCAAAGCCAGTAACACACTGCCGCTCGCTGCCTTTGGTTTGCATCAGGAGGGACCAGTCAGCACCTCAGATGACCACAACTGCCCTGGCAACATACGAAGAGAAAGAGGTAGTCTCTCAAGTGGCTGGGACTGAAACCTTTAAACCTCATAAACAACACCACACACTTCACCTGGGCAGACCATGAAGCACTGGTCTCCTGTGCTCTTTTCATGAAAGTCCAGCTCATAAGCAGGTCACTGTGTTCTGAACTACCTGCAATTTCCACATCATTTGAAAACGTCGCCCCAAACAGAGCACACAATCTAACCTTTGGGTGATTAGGTAGTAGAGCACGGCAGCTAGTACGGGACTTACTGTTTGTTAAATACAGAGTGTGGCAGACCCACGGAAAGAACAGCAGGAACCGTACTGGCCCAGGGGGCCTATGTTTTGATTCTATCGGAGGTGTGAATTAATGCCACTTTACAAGCTTTGCTTCAGTATTCAAAGGCTTCTTTGAGCCCCATCTCTGTGTTGCTAAAGTGGTTGGCAGACTTTCCTTTGCTGAAGACTGTGAGGAAAGGGAGGTTTACGCTACGCAGCTCTTAGCAACACAGCCCAGCCCCTACAGCCGTGGTGCTAAAAGGCGCGCAGTGTAGCCACCGTTTGTCGGCAGGAGAGAGCTCTCCCGCCGAGAAAAAACATCCATCCCCAACGAGGAGCGGTCGCTCTGTCGGCAGGAGTGTGCTCCTGCCGACAAAGTGCTGTTCACACCAGCGCTTTTCTTCGACAAAACTTGTATCTTTCAAGGGGATGTGTGTGTGGTTTTTTTTAACACCTCTGAACAACAGTTGTGTTGTTCATTTGCCAGTGTAGACAAAGCCTTAGATAGAAGAAACAACAAACAGATACGAGCTAGACACTCATCAAGAGATTTTGATGAACCCTGGTAACTACAAGAATGAAGCTCTAGTGGCTAGGTATGATTGTAGAACCTGGAGGTGTGTGTTCCTTAGCTAGTTTTCCTGTGCTGTGATTAACAACCATTTGCACGTAGTTAAAGGCGAGCACAAGATTTTTAAAAAGAACGTGTTTTCCTGTGAATCCCATGCAAGATGGCTCTATTTCTTCCTGTCTGACATTTATTTTAAGGTTCAGTTCACAGTTTGATTTAAGCAGATTCTGAACAGTGGGAGGATGGATAAGAGGGTAGTAACAGAGGTACTCTAGCCCCTCAGAACACTTCTTTTATTTACATGCTGCAGTTTGTGAAAGTTGTTCTGTGAAGAACTGGGTGGTTCCAGATTAGCAATGGAGATACAGAGCCTTACATCGCAGGTTTGAATCTTTAACAACTAGCGATAGTGACCAGAGATAATGCACTGGCTGTCACATCTCCCATCTGAAATGAGCTGACAGGCTCAATCGAGCTTTGAGATGTCACAAAATTCACCAACGTGAAAATTGGTGCTGAGTGGCCATTTTGTTGTCAATCACAGTAGAGGGACCAAAGAATGTAAATGGAAACCTAACTGCTTTCATCTTTAGCGGGTGGTCACATCTGGTGAGGGCTGATAAACATTTCTAGGGAATGATTCTGCTCTTTTTGTGGAATCGACTAAACACCATTACATTGTGTGGAACACATTGTGTGAACTGGTACAAAAACCTAATGAACAGAATAGATCTCTCAACCAGTAATATTTCTGAGAGAGAATAAAAACCGTGTTCTAGTTTTTCCTTGGTCCTTTCACAGATCTCTGATGTCACAGCCGTATATCAGAGCCCAGCACAGCTGCATAAGAACAGCAAGAGTTCCTTCTTCACTAGAGAATTCTCCAAACTAAAATCCTGGACTGGTGTAAACATGATCTTTGGCAGAAATTGAGTACAAACATCACAGCACAGATGATGGATGTTCTCCACATCGACTGCAACGGGCAACATGGAATAATGGCAATAGCTTGAATTAGAGGGATACCAGCAGATTAAGTCATATGTAACGAATTTCCTTCTAACTAAAATTGAAAGAATTGTGTACATTCTAATTACTTTTCATGATTTAGGCTTTGTATTTTTGTTTTGTTTTAATTTCTCTCATCTTAGGCAATGAAAATAGATTATTCAGTTCCTCTTTTATGTCTAGTCAGTTTCACTTGCTGGCTCTAATGCTTGTACTGGGATGCCAACATTGCAGGGCAATTTCTTTATTTTAAAGAAAATTTCTATTGGAAAAAGCCACAATTTCTTGTATTTGTCTTAGCTTTTGTAAAAACTTATTGTTAATAGGCCTAAACTTTGGACTAAGTTTCACCTGCCAGTAAAACCTTAAACAATAACATCCTTATGCCTTTGCTTCAAGGAGGTAATCAAATTCTTAACCAAAATCACAGATCTAACCCCCAAACACCACCACCACCACCACCCCCCGCCCAAGTCTAGGAAATTTCAGAACTCTGCAAACTGGAGCATCTCTGCTTAAAATAATCATTTTGTTCATCGGATTATAAAATGATTCCTAATTTAAGATTAGTAAATGCTTAACAAATGGAAGACTGGACCCATAAAAATATGTTGTTCCCCCAAGGAAACTGGGTTGTATTAGAAAGAGCAGTTTTTACTGAGCACACAGTGAATGTTGCTGTTTGCATTTCCACTGAAAGGCAATTATTCCTGAGAGATAAACCACGTGTTAGACAACAGCTTTAATATCCACAAGTGTAAATGAGTAACAGCCTCATTAATATTTATGTTCATCCTTTATCTGCAGGGATGACTCTTTACATTATGCAGCGTTCCTGCCTGTTGCTAGGTTTCCAAAGCCAGGTCAGATACCATGTAACTGAGTAGAACCTGTCAAGTGGAAATTAAATGTATCAGAGAAGGACAGATTAAACTCTATACGGGTGAATTCACTCTTTCCATGACTCACTGAGCTGTTTTGAGGGTCACAGACTCCTGTCAAATGAGTGTCCATATGGTCACAGTAGAAACTAGAACGCAAAATAAAACTGACACATGGGGCCTTTGCCAAAAGAAACTTCTGTAGACCAATGCTACCTAACTACAGTGCACTACTTCATCTGAACAAAGGCTATTCTAAAAACCCTGGAACAAGACAGCTATGAGCTTCCTGTCCACAGAGAAATACAGAGATTACAAATAGGTTTTAAGGAAATGTAAAAACATGCTGTAAACCCACAAGGGCTAGTGTCTCAAGGCCCCTCCCATTAGGTATATTTACTTTTTGCTAAAGCTTCAGTCAGGCTTAAAGAAAGTGCCAATTGAGTACCACTAAACCTGGATGTAATTATAATGTGACATTTAAAAAGGAAAACTGAGCACGTGTGTTTAGAAATGATTATAAAATTATCAGCCTTTTATTTTTAATTTGAAGTTTAAATACTATTACAATTACATTATGTGGCTCCTTTATATTAGGCAATCTCTACATCAAAATAAAAGTGAAATGTAATAACCACTTTCCTGACATCTATAATGTTGTGTTTGCAGCTGGAGATCAAATGGAACGGGAATGCAGCTCCCTTTGTTAAATCACCATTTAACAAACAAATTGGTGTGCACAGATATGGCAACTGTCCCACAACAAGCTAAATTGAAAAGCTCTATCCTCTGGTTCCGAGGCCTATATTTTATTAGAGGAACATACGATTTTTTCAGATCAGCTTTCACAGAACTTTAGCTAACTAGGACAGTCTACAATATACAGAAGTCAATAAAGTGATCACTGAATGTACCTGGAAAATCCCTGTCACGTTTGTCTCCTTTACTAAAAAGGAAAAAAAAAAAAAAAAAAAAGAGGAAGTCACAGCTTCTCTTCCTCAAACCACTTTAAAAAAGCTCTAAAAGTTATTCTTCAAGATGGCTTCTACGTATACCCATGCTCCCCAGCACTTCAGAGGAACCATTGGAAAGCAGTGGGGGCTGGATGCGTGCTCTTTCACGGGACCCAGTGTTTGGAGCAGAGATTAAAAAAGGGATCATACCTTCCCACCTGCCTCAGTCACTTCCATTCTGCCGCTGATTCCTTCAGCGTGGACAAGACAGCACCAGTACATAATAACCCAGACCTCCTGGATGTAAGAAAAAGCAGCTATTACAGTGTTTGTGCTCCAGGACATTCACTCACAGAAGGAAACTTTCTGCACAGATTTCAAGGCCTGATACTGTTTCCACTGAAACCAACAGCAAAATTCCCACTGGATTCAGTGGGAAAAGGATCAGGACCACATAGGGTAGTATTGCTTTTGGCTTATAGATGAAATAACTTGTCTAAGCTGTTTTGTTTGTTTAAATTATTAAAAAGAATATACACACACAAGGCACTAGAGATACATTTTATAGAGCGCTTGATAGAAATGAGTTTCCCTGTTAAAAATCTTGCAGTTATCTACAAACTATCTAAAATAACCCAAACGTGTTACTAATACTATGCAGGCAGCTCTGGATTGGGATCCACAAGTGCTAGGGCTTTGTCTACACTACAACCTCCTCCACATCAGGAAACTTAATCACAACCAGGCTGTCGCCCCACCTGGTTACAGGTGTGCTTCCAATTCTCTGTACAAAGTGGACCTTAAACTTATTTAACACATAAGCTAAAGCATTATTCTGACCAACCAGAAATTAAGGTTTCAGACTGGTTCTGAAACATGGTTTAGGGCAAGTCTACACTATAAATTGGAACCCTGTTTTGTAGTCAGATTACAGAACCACCAGATTTTAATCTGGTACCATGACATAACTGTAATTAGAAACCGGAATCATCAGACTACAGCTCCATGTAGTCCAGTCTCCTGTCTCAGCAGCCAGTACCAAATCAGGGAACTGCAACAATCTTCATAAGGGACATAATGGCATAACCTGCCTATAATGAAAGTTTCTTCTTAAACTTGTCAATTAGTGGCTGGCTTTTAGCCTGAGCATGAGGGTTACATCCTGTATACATGTTTTAGCCTCTCTATTGTAACTCCGGATGTTCTGTTACCTGTCTCCATGTCTAATCCAATCCAAACCAATCTTGCAGCCGAGAGTTCCACAGCTTAATTATATATAAGAATATTGTCATGTAGATGGCAAACTCCAAGGGATAGCCTACAGCCTTCCAGGATCCTGGAAGAGTGGAAGATGTACGGTACACGTCATGCTTCACTCATGGTGTCATAAATATAAAGGGAAGGGTAAACACCTTTAAAATCCCTCCTGGCCAGAGGAAAAACCCTTTCACCTGTAAAGGGTTAAGAAGCTAGGATAACCTCGCTGGCACCTGACCAAAATGACCAATGAGGAGACAAGATACTTTCAAAGCTGGAGAGGGGGAGAAACAAAGGTCTTCTCTGTGTGTGTGATGCTTTTGCCGGGAACAGAACAGGAATGGAGTCTTAGAACTTAGTAAGTAATCTAGCTAGATATGCGTTAGATTCTGTTTTGTTTAAATGGCTGAGAAAATCAGCTGTGCTGAATGGAATGTATATTCCTGTTTTTGTGTCTTTTTGTAACTTAAGGTTTTGCCTAGAGGGATTCTCTATGTTTTGAATCTGATTACCCTGAAAGGTATTTACCATCCTGATTTTACAGAGGTGATTCTTTTACTTTTTCTTCAATTAAAATTCTTCTTTTAAGAACCTGATTGCTTTTTCATTGTTCTTAAGATCCAAGGGTTTGGGTCTGTGTTCACCTATGCAAATTGGTGAGGATTTTTATCAAGCCTTCCCCAGGAAAGGGGGTGTAGGGCTTGGGAGGATTTTGGGGGGAAAGACGTTTCCAAGCGGGCTCTTTCCCCGTTATATATTTGTTAGACGCTTGGTGGTGGCAGCAAAAAGTCCAAGGGCAAAAGGTAAAATAGTTTGTACCTTGGGGAAGTTTTAACTGAAGCTGGTAAAAATAAGCTTAGGGGGTTTTTCATGCAGGTACCCACACCTGTACCCTAGAGTTCAGAGTGGGGAAGGAACCTTGACACATGGTTACAAAAGTGTCATCAAACTGTGGAGGAATCATTTCTGGAAAAGTGATTTCTGAAGTTACATCCACTTCTAGCTAAAATGATTTCACCAAAGCTACACTGGTGCTGCTGGATGGGGGAAACCATCATCTTTCGCTTAAAAACCCACTGTTCTGGAACATGACATGCTATTTCAAGGACTAAATTGTTTTTACTGTGGAAAAAACCCTACATCTTGGGGTCAGAGGTTTGTGGCCTGGCAACAGAGCGACCAGATGTGTCCCTGGCTTATCAGCTTTATCCTGTAAAAACACTGAGTATCTACTTTTGCCTGGGATTTTCCCCTCTACTTCTAGAATACTTTGGAATAGCTTCACCTACCTTTCTGTACTGGTATGTGAATAAAACGTCCAAACGTCCAAAAAAACAGTTCACTTCATTCAATAAACCTTCACCCAAATTCCATCCTCAAGAACTTAACCAATAGCTAACATGTTGCAGGCCTCTTTGAATAGCAACACCACAGTTCTAAAAATTGCAAGAGGTTTTAAAGACAAGCAAGGCCATGCAACTTGCCCCCTCCAGAGGGCAAAGTCCAAGGCATAGCTTAAAAATGAGGATCCTGGAAAAGCAGATGAGGTACAGCACATGGAGTACACAGCTTGCGGAAAATACAGCCACCTAGAAGAATGAATTTCACAAACTAAAATGTGATCTAAAAGTTCACTGCAGAGTGCTTTTGTTGCAGGCAGTTGCAGCCACTGAAGACTTTGAAATGACTGAGAAAAGTAATCAATCATTCTGATTTATCCATTGAAAGGCCAAGATGATACTGAGCAAAGGAAAGTTTAGGCTATTGAAGAAAATGTCATTACAGCATCATCAATGAGACTGTGGAACCACCTCTCAAGGGAGGAGCTGCAACTCCTACCAAGACTGGAAGTTTTCTAAATGCTATGCTCTAGGAATTATTTTGGGGAAGTTCTAGGACTTATACAGGAAGTCAGACTAGTGAGCCTTCTGGCCTTGGAATCTATGAATCTATTGCTTGAGTCATTTCAAACTGGACTGGATAAAGTGGAAGTGGATGCCTGATGGGGTCGGTAATGGGATGTAGGAGCCTTTCATCTCTAGGTCCATGGTTCAAGTTCAAATTCAGAGACCTGGCAAACCACCATATGGTGAACGTTGTTCGGCGATCTGAAAAAATCCCCTCAAGAGGGCTTTCCTGGAGGGCTGCAAGATCTGCAGTGAGGGGAAGGCCCCAAGCACCATCCTACATGGACAGCTGCCCCACTATGGCATGCTGCTCAGAATTCATCCTGTGAATCTCCCTCTGGGTGCTCAGAGACTGCTGAGGGGAGCCCCGGTAGGAGCTAAAACATTAACCCTGGGAGTTCCATCTAGAAATCTTCTAGGTTTGCAGGGGATTATGTTGCAGAAAATAACTGGTTCCCTATTTCCTTCCTTGCCCAAGAGCCCTTGGCAGGATGATCCTGCAAGACACTCACCGAGTGGCCCCAGAAAGGGTGGGTGGAAAGCACATCTCCAGAGGCAGCACTGCCTCTACATTTCTCCAAGGTAGGTATTGTCTGCTCGGATAAGCAGGAGCAATAACCAGCCCTATCATTCTGTTGTGGTCCGTGGGCTCTCCTACTGCAACAGCTTCCTCAGGAGAGCGAGATTAAATTATATTAGTGCAGATTCATCCATGATTTAGGAGTATCACTGTTAGGCTGCATTGTCTTCATTAGTCTTTCTTCCTCACTATCTTGGGGCTATCTACTAACTTAAACATATGCCCTTAGTGCTAAATAACTAAGTTAAGTACACAGTCAGCTGGAATTTCTATTTCACTCTGTTTACTTGTAATGAAATGGCCAACATCTTTATCACCTTACACTTAAAAGAAAAAACAAAAAAACAAAAAAAACCCCAACCCCACAACCCTCTAGGTTCAGAGTGGATTGTGAAAGCAACTCTAAATGCAACTCTAAGCATTCAGAGAACAAAAGCATACAAGTTACTTTACCAATTGAAAAACAAATATCCTAATCCTAATTACTTGGCATAGCTGTGGAGGAGGGAGAACATTTAAATAACATTCAAGATATTCTAGAGGTGGGTTCTCAAACAAACAAGGCAGGTGCAAAATTAATTTGAAAAGCAAAATCATTGTTCAGAAGGGGTTAGGGAAGCTAGAATGTGTTATAAGTATTAGATCATCTCTTTTTTAAAAAAATAAAAAAAGTGCTGTCCTGCATCTTTTATTGTCCATGTAATCCACATAAAATCTTTTGTGCAAGTAACATGAGCTGAATTGCAATCCATGGCACTTGTGCTAATGTAACCACCAGAATTCTCTAAAGGAAAATGTATGATTTTTCTGGGATATGATTCTCATTCATTAAAACCCAAAACAAATCTGCACAGTGTGATGTATAATATTTGGATCAGGTACATAAAGCCAAGTGGTCAGATCTGACCACTGTTTCATTAATAATGAAAACATCTGGACATTAAGTGTAAAAGGAAAAAAAGGAGTAAAATGCAAAATGTAAATCTCCTAAAGTTATTTGGTATTGTCTACAGGCACAGCACAGCAGAAAGGACCAACTGCAGCTAACCTCAAAAAGCTATTTGTAATAGGTTTGCCACCTCAGCCAAGAGGCGGTGTGCATTTCGGTGAATTATAGACCTGTCTATCCCAACACCTACTGCCTCAGTCAGTACACAAATGTCATGTCACCTGGCAAAACACTTTCTGGGACTAGGAGGAGTTTTGGTGCAATTAAAAGAAAATGTTCCACTTCCTTTCAGGTTGGAAAGGTGCTGCTAAGCACTACAGATATAGGCTCCTGTGGGGCTCAGACTATTCTAAAATTGCTTATAACAGTCTGTCCTTACAGACAACACAATTCAATATAATCCCACTATAAAATTCTCACAACTGTTGCTGGTTTGTGAGCGGATACACTATGAAGTGCCAGCTGTTCTCAGTGGCTTCTTTGGAGGAAGCATGTATCTCAGATTGGGAGGAACTGGGATGAGCCTTGTACATCTTACTTCACATCGGGGCCTACAAAACCTAGGCCCCTGCATAACTATTTTAACCCCCTGGAGACCAGATCCTCAGTTTGTGGCAATATTGCAGCTAGGCCCATTTACACAAGCTGTGGATCTGACCCTGGGCCTTATCTACTCCTCCTGCCTCTTTGTTCTCTCTCTCTCTCTCTGTTCTTGCACCCGAACAGCACATAATACTCAGAGCCTCTCCTTGCCAGTCCCAGAGAGAAATCCAGGTGCGCTGTTACCCCTCCCCCGAAATCAGCTCATTTCTAGTAAAAGTGACCCTAAATAGCTACCTTGGCCTGGTTTCTGCTAAGACATCTGCTCCAATGGCTTTGATGCAGTAATCTGGGAAACTGACTTGACAGGAGCATTTAAAGAGTTCAGAAAAAGGGTTATACTAGGCAAGCAAACAGGACTTGAAAGCCAGACTCCCTGGACTCCACAGAACATCAGGGTCAGTAATGAACTAAGGGAGTGAGTGAGGGAAAACATTGTTCAAACTATGCATGGATGGTGGTAACACTGCAGGCAGCAGCAGTTCTGCCCCCATCGTGAATTCTATCCAGTCACCAAATTCCAGGAGCTTGACTTTTCATGATTTAAAGAGCCACTGTTTTTTCAAGAGCTATGGAATTTAACTCATTCCGTGCCTTTGTTTGTACACGTGCATGGCTGCAGAAATGGACCTGTCCTGCATGTCATGACAAAAATACTGCTAAAAGTGGGCAAAAGCCCTACCCAATGGTGGCTCAGATGTTGAAAAGTAGCTGCAGGTTTTTTTCTGAAGTACGAGGAAGGTTAAGAGTTTGGAACCAGCTCTATTTGGTCCATGTTGCCCCAAATGCCAGGCTTTATAATAAGACATCTCTGTCCAATAGAGGAAATTCTGAGCCTTCTTCTGACACTCCTATTGGACCAAGTCAGGAAGAGGATGGTGAGAGCAGACAAAGCAACGGGGGGCAGCAAGGGCCCCTCAGGTCTGCTGCCAGTGCCCTGGTCCCAGTGGGCATCAGGTCAATGGAGCGGGGAACCAGGATACTGGCATCAGGGCTGGGGGCAAGGGCCCTGTTGCCTGCAGCACTTTGTCTGCTCTCACCATCCTCTCCCTAACTTGGTGCAATAAAAGATATTACCTCATCAGAGTACTTGTTTAGTTAGAGGCGGGAACGGGCTTTGTCAAGGCATTTTAGACAAAGTAAACAATTGCACTAGAATCCTGTACAACACTTTCTTCCCCTGCCAGCAGTAATTATTATTGATCCAAAAGCAAGACTCCTGTGAGATAGTAGCTTCAGAGAAGTAGCATTATTACAAGGCAAGATATTTTCCCTTATACCGATTGAATTACACAGTAGGGTCTACTGTAGAGTGAAAGTTATGTCCAGTAAGAGGAGCAGATGTCTTCCATTTTCACATAATTGCCTACCAGATTTAGAAGGAGAAAAAACAGTTACTCACCTTCTCGTAACTGTTGTTCTTTGAGACGTGTTGTTCACATCCATTCCAAACAGGCATGCGCGCGCCGCATCCACAGTCATCGGGAAGTTTTTCCCCTAGCAGCTCCCATTGGGTTGGCTGTGGAGCCCCCTGGAATGGCGCCTTCATGGCACCAAATATCTGACCCTGCTCCTCCTCAATTCCTTCTTACTGGATACTCTGACAGAGGGGAAGGCGGGAGGGTTTGGAATGGATATGAACAACACATCTCGAAGAAAAACAGTTACGAGAAGGTGAGTAACTGTTTTTCTTCAAGTGATGGCTCATGTCGATTCCAAATAAGTAACTCCCAAGACCTACCTAGGCAGTGGGGTCGGAGTTATGGAATCGCTGATTGGAGCGCCGCTCTGCTGAATGCCGCATTGTCTCTGGAGTGCTGGATGATGGCGTAATGAGAGGTGAACGTATGCACCGGGGACCACGTTGCTGCCCTGCAGATCTCTTGTACTGGGACCTGGGGCAGGAACGGCGCTGATGAAGCCTGTGCCCCTGTGGAGTGTGCCGTAAGAGCCGGAGCTGAAACCTTGGCTAGCTCATAGCACGTCCAGATGCAGGATGTGATCCACGATGAAATTCTCCAAGATGAGACTGGGAGCAGTTTCGTCTGGTCCGCCACCACCACGAACAGCCAGTTCAACTTCCAGAATGGCTTTGTGTGCTCAATGTAAAAGGCTAAAGCCCACCGAAAGTCCAGTGAATGAAGCCTCTGTTCTCAGACATAAGCATGAGGCTTAGGGAAGAAGACAGGCAGAAAAATGTCCTGGTTAGTGTGAAAATGTGACACCGCCTTTGGAAGGAATTCTGGGTGAGGTCTGAGTTGTATCTTGTCCTTATGGAAAACCGTGGGGGTAGGTGGTTAGAAGTGAGGGCCTTTAACTCCTACACCCTCCTTGCTGAGGTAATGGCAACCAGAAAGGCTACCTTCCATGACAGGTAGAGAAGGGAACAAGTCACCAGCGGTTCAAAAAGGGGGCCCCATTAGTCTGGAGAGAACCAGGTTAATGTCCCACACAGGGACTGGTTGTCTAATTTGTGGGTATAACCATTCCAGGCCCTTGAGGAAATGGGCAACCATGGGGTTGGCGAAGACGGAACACCCAGCTGCTCCCATGTAGAAGGCCGAAATGGCTGCAAGGTGCACCTTGATGGACAATGCTGCAAGACCCTGCTGTTTCAGGTGCAGTAGGTACCCAGGATGAATGGTATGGGCTCCTGGAGTGCAGGTGTGCGATGCTGAATACACCAGAATGTAAACCTTTTCCACTTTGCTAAGTATGTTGCCCTAGTGGAGGGTTTTCTGCTGCCGAGTAGGTCCTCCCTTACCAGTTCCGAGCACAGGAGCTCCAGGGGGTTTAGCCATGAAGCTTCCAGGCTTTGAGATGGAGGGACTGAAGGTCGGTGTGTGATCAGGTCCAGAAGTAGTGGCAATGTGATTCGGGCATCCAACATTGGTGAGGCCACACTGGTATCACCAGAATCATCTGTGCCCTGTGTCTGCGGACCTTGAGTAGGACCTTGTGTATGAGAGGGATCGGCAGAAAAGCGTACAACAGACGTCCAGCCCAGGGGAACAAGAACGCATCTGCAAGCAAGCCTGGGCTGTGTATCTGGAAGGAACAGCATTGCAGGCACTTTCTGTTGCTCCAGGTGGCAAACAGACCAACCTGGGAAAACGCCCCCCTCTGGAAAATGTAACGCATGACATCGGGGTGGATGGAACACTCGTGATTGCGGAAGGATGTGCTGAGGTGGTCTGCTAGTTCATTCTGAGCTCCTGGGAGATAGCCCACTCCATTCACCTGGAGGCGTCCTATGCAGAACTCCCAGAGCTGGAGGGCTTTCCGACACAGGGGAGAGGAACGGGCTCCACCTTGCTTGTTGATATAAAACATGACAGTGATGTTGTCCATCATAACTGCCATGCACTGTCCTTGTAGCCTGGCCTGAAAGGTTTGGCATGCTAGTCATACCGCCGTCAACTCCTTGATATTGATACGGAGCGAGAGCTTGTCTTGCAATCTTAGGCCCTGCATTTGGACATCTCCCAAATGCGCGCCCCATCCCAGAGCTGACGCGTCCGTTACCACAGACACGGAGGGCTGGGGGCTGTTGAAGGGGACTCCCTCGCACACTGTCTGAGGGTCAAGCCACCATCAGAGAGACTCGAGTACTTGCTCTGACACAGTGACCACTGAGTCCAGCCTGTGGCACTCTGGGCAGTAGACCAAAGCAAGCCGAACTTGGGAGGGGTCTGAGCCTCATTCTGGCATGCCGGACCACATATGTGCAGGCTGCCATGTGGCAGAGGAGACTCAGGCATCCCCTTGCTGTAGTGGTCAGGTACTGCCTGAGGCCTTGAATAATGTCTGCCATCACTTGGAAGCAGGCCTCTCGCAGAAATGCTCTTGCCTGTTTCAAGTCCAATACCGCCCCGATGAACTCTATTCTTTGGGTCGGTAACGAAGTTGACTTGTTCACATTGAGGAGGAGACCCAGTTTCTCGAAAGTGGATCTGACCAATCGGACTTGAGACTCCACCTTTTCCCTGGAGCATCCCGAGCAGCCAGTTGTCAAGATAGGGGTATACCCTGCACCTGTCTCCTTCGGAGGAAGGCTATTACAACCAACATGCACTTGGTGAACACTCAGGGGGCTGTCGACAGGCCGAAGGGGAGGACCATGAACTGATAATCGTTGTGGTCGACATCAAACCTGAGGAATCATCTGTGTGCAGGCTGTATAGCTATGTGAAAGTACGTATCTTTCATGTCGAGGCCGGCATACCAGTCTCACAGATCCAGAGAAGGGATAATAACCCTCAGGGAGACCATGTGGAACTTGGTCAAACGATTCAAGAAACAAGGGGAAGGATCCGGTGTCATGGCAGGTGCGTGGTCCTTGGTCGCACCTTCAGAAGGCCTGCTTTGAGCCAGACGATGGCTTGGTCGGGCCCTGGCCCTGCCCGGGCAGGGGATGGGAAGGTTTGCACCTGCCATTCCTACCCCATCTCCTATAGAAGTCCTGCCTTGGCCGGAGAGGATAGGGGCGTTGCTGCTGCTGTTGTGGCTTAAAATGTTTGCATTGGGTTGGGTGTGCATGCCCAATGATTTCATGGTCACCCTGGAGTCTTTTAGGCTGTGCAGCCTGGAGTCTGTTTGCTCTGAGAACAGGCCTGCTCCGTCGAACAGCAGGTCCTGCAGGGTTTGCTGCACTTCCGGGGGCAACCCAAATGCCTGTAACCATGAGCTCCTCCTCATGGCTATCCCAGAGGAAAGGCTGTGTGTGGCTGAATCCACAGCATCCAGTGAGGCCTGTAAAGAAGTCTGTGCCACTGCCTTTCCTTCGTCGACAATAGCCACAAATTCAGCTCTGGAGTCCAATGGAAACAGCTCCTTAAACTTCAACATGGAGGCCCCAAAGCTTGCTGGTTAGCTATCCTCATCAGCAGGCCTCCAGTTGAGTAGACCTTTCTACTGAAAAGGTCCATCCGTTTTAACTCCTTTGATTTGGGAGTCAGTCCCTGCTGCCCGTCTCTCCTTCTCATTAACTACGGTCATCACAAAGAAGCAGGGCTGCGGGTGTGAGAAGAGATATTCATACCCTTTAGAGGGTACGAAGTACTTCCACTCAGCTCCTTCAGCGGGAGGCGGGATAGATGCAGGGGTCTGCTACAGAGTCTTAATGTTGCTCTGGATTGTTTTTATCAGTGGCAGAGTAGATGGCCATCTGGATGGACCCTCCAGAGCCAAGATGCCCACCAAGGGGTCCTCAGGTTTGACCACCTCCTCCACCTGCAACCCCATGTTGCGGGCAATCCTGCATAGCAGGTCCTGGTGGGATTTGTGGTCGATTGGGGGGGGGGGGGGTGTTGTCCTGAGGCCGAAGCTCCTGCCGCCACCTCGTCTGGGGATGAGGATGAGGAAGCCAGAGGCGGTGCAGGGTCTTCCTGACCCGCCAGCTCTCTCGTGTCCTCATGCCCAGAGCCGAGGACCTCGGCGCCAACCGTTGTTGCGGTGGCCTGGATGGGCGGTGGGCCTTGTGCAGCCGTTGTCTTGGAACCCCGAGGCATAGGTCAGTCTCTGGGTGGTGGGGGAGTTTGACTTTCAGAGGCCGCCGACCAGGAGCCCCTGGAAAAAGACCACTGGGTCTGGTGGTAAGCCCAGGGGGTCCAAAAGGGCCACTGTGCAGGTGGCTGTCACTGAGGGTGCCAAGGCACCACACTTACATCTCGTCGGTGCCTGTCTGACTTATGCCGGCTATGTCGCAAGTATAGGGATTCTGCGTCCAAGTCCAACGAAGCTGACCTAGACCGCGAGGACTATGGCGGTGCTGATGGGCATAGGCGCAGACTCCATGGGTGCTCCGGGGCTGGAGCACACACGGGGAAAAATTAGTGGGTGCTCTGCACCCACCAGCAGCCAAGCTCCCGGCTCCACCTCGCCTCACCTCCTCCTCCTCCAGGAGGGAGGGGACAGGAGTGGCAATGTTGCATGCTCAGGGGAGGAGGCGGGGAAGAGGCGGGGCTGAGGCAGGGATTTGGGGAAGGAGTTTGAATAGGGGCAGGAAAGGGGCGGAGACTGGGGAAAGGGTTGGAATGGGGGCGGGAGGGGAGGGGGCAGGGGTGGAGTCAGGAGCAGAGGGGGGGTCAACACGCACTGGCACCAGTAGAAGTTGGCACCTGTGCCGATGGGTATTGTGACGGGGACCTGTGCCGCTCAAGTCAGTGCTGGGGACCGGTGCCGCTCCACCCTCGATGTCGGGGAGGGCAATCGCTGCCCCGCTGGCATCAGGGAGCCTCACCTGGAACCCGGTGCCAGCGAACGGTGCCGTGACACAGGAGATCAGGAGCAGTGTTGAGCTGGGGAGGGCGACCACCTCATCGTGGCCGACTTGCCGCCTCTAGACGGTGCCACCATCATGGCAATCAGATCCCTGGCAGCTTTCTGGAGTGGAGGGCAGGTCCAACTCCTCCACCTGGCATTGCCTTTCAGGAGTGTTGCTGGGCACTGGACTCAACGGTCTCCTTAATGGAACCAAAGCCAATGGTGCTGAGTACTCCTGCATAGGACGCACTGCTGCCGCGCCCGCCGGCACCGCTGTCTTCGGCACGGGGGAGCGACCCCAGCAGTCTCCTCGTGCCATGTGTGCGGCACTGGGGAGTGGGAGCACTGCCAGGTTGTGCCTGCAGTGCCGGGGAGTGCTGGTGCCCAGGGTCTCTTAGGCCACAGTCCTTGCACAGTGCCATGACACATACGGAGGCTGGGGTGCTCTGCAAGGATGCGCATGGTGCTGGGTCCTGATGGTCCGTGGCAGGCTGGGGGCAAAGAGCAGACTCCATCAAGAGCTGTTTAAGACGAAAGTCTCGCTCTTTCTTAGTCCTGGGGCAGAATGCCTTACAGATCCTGCCGTTCTCCATCTGGTGTGTCTCCCCAGACACGCTAGGCATGAATCATGGGGCCGCCTGTTGGCATAGGCTTACTGTAGGTTCCACAGGGCTTAAACCCGTGGGACTGAGGCATGCCCTGGAACTCGGGGAAGAGATTGGGGGGTAGCCCCACTCCCAAAACCTTATCTACAAACTACAGCTATGTATACAAACTACTAACTACAACTACAAACTAAAAATTAACAGCTACTATAAACACTAAGGGAAGCACTTGCTACACAAGCAACTGCAGTTCCAACGACCACCACTGGCGGTAAGAAGAAACCGAGGAGGGGCCGGGTAGGTAGGATCATATATTTGGCGCCTGCTGGTAGTAGCCCAGTAGAGCACACCACCACCACCTCCTGCCAGTTGTAGCCTGATAGAGTACTCTGGGTATCCAGAGGCTTTTTTGGTCAATTCCATTGAAAGGGGAAAGGGAAAGAACAAGCTACAATAAGGGAAGTGCTTTGTCAGGTGTTTCTTTAGAACAAATTCTGTGGTGCTCACATTTGCAGATGACCACAGAATAAGAAGGTTCGTAAACGCACGAGAGCACAGAACCAAAGTGCAGCGTGACCTGGAGAGTTGCGGGAGCTACGGTCGGGATGGTCATCAGTAAGATAAGTAAAGGCCTATACCTAGAGAATGGAAATAAACAGCACAGAAACAAACTGGGCTCTGGAGAGTAGGGGTTTAACCAAGCTGCCACATCACACCCCACTAAAACAAATTTGTTTTTATGTTGTCCCAAAATCACCAAGCAACCTAGTTGTCATTGGGAAGGCATGTGATTGCCCAAGGGAGACTGGGAAGAAGTTGAGAACCACCAGCTTCAAAAATTTCATTGCTCCAGTTGTTGTGGAGGAAATAAAACAGCTGAGTGGAGATTCTCTCTGCTTCCAGCCTGGAGAAGCTCACATCAAAAATCTCACAGCAACCAGACCTCACCTCACCCTTTCCTCAAACTGGGGTAAATGCATGCCCAGATTGGTGCCTGGCTTCCCGATCAACCTTAAACATGTCTAAATGGAAGTATTCCAGCTTTACTTCTCCAACTGCTTCAAGTTCAGACAGAGATATTCAGTAGCTCAGCCATGGTAGGAGTGTTGGCAAACAATGATAAACACCTCCATTCTGAGGGAAGCAGCTGAAGTTTCCTTCACAAAGCAGGTGCACATTGCTTTGGCTACTGAGATGCATGTTGCCAGAGACAGAATAGCTGAGTGGACATCATCAGTGATAGGGAGTCAGGAGACCTGGGTTCTGCCCCAGCTTTGCCACTGTCTTGCTGTATGACCAAGAGCAAATCAGCTAAACTCTGTGTGTCTTAGTTTCCCCATATGTGAAATGGCACTTACCTTTGAGATCTACAGATATGTGTTGTGATCATTTTGTAAGACAGTGACTAAGCAGTATCAGAAGTATAAATCTTGCTTCCATTCTCCTGTTTCCATGGGACTGTAAATTAAGTCATTTGATTGGTGCTTTCCCCAGGCATGCCGTGTGTGTATCAACAGACACATACAAATATTTAAATATCCACACTTTTCTTATGGGAAAGCAGTTTGCATACTAGTGAGAAAGATTTCTTGACACATTTCTGTGTCATCTTCATTTGCATCTAACTTCTTCATTATCTGGGACAGTAGAAAGGCCACACAGCTCAAAGACAGTCTGCCTGTGAATTATATTATGTTCTCTAAAATCTAGTTTTTAAATCCCCTCTGGTAGTAAGAGGCCCTGCAGAGTGTAAACCACTGCACTACCGCTTTTATGAACTATACTGGAAAAACACACAGAAATGGGTAACTCAAACTTTATTTTATTACTAAATAAGCATTTCAGGGCTTATCCATGGAGTTCATTGGGAGTTTTGCCTGAGTAAAGACTGCAGAACCTGAGGCTCATCTCTTGTATGTCATGAAAACTTATCTATTAGAAGAAATACTAATTAGCACTTTGCTAGAACTATGCTCTTCTAATCCCTGCATTTAACTTCCCCGGTCATGGGGAATTTACATACTAATCTATCTCTTTAAGAATCTTTTACAATGCTAAGTCTGACAGAAAGCTGCAACTTGAACAAGTATTATTATATAAACAGTTATGTAAATAGGCACAGTATATAACAAACAAAAAATACCCAGAGGGAATTGTGTCTGCAAATGAAGGGGATGTTTACAGGACATCAAGGTATTACAGGATGTTGTCTTAACCCGTTTAAAAGCAAATGTGGCAACCACAAGCATCCAACTGCAAAATAAATTTTGTTTACCTGCAGTTAGATCCCTTATACAAAATCTGTGAACAGGAAAGCTTTAGTGTAATTAAACAACTCATGAGCTTGACATTAATTCAGGTAAATCATTACAGGTCATCCGTTACTGTGTTCTAATGTTGTTAAAATATTAAAGTTTAAATTAATTTTGATAAAGCAATGTGTTTGCTGCATAAAATGTTAACACAACATTCAGACTAGGAAATACATGTCTGTACATTTAATAATAAAAAAATTCCACCAAATATTTTTGCATAATGGACCCATTTGTAGTCTATATTGTAAACACAGAATTTAAGAAATAGTCTGGTTTACCAAAGAATATTTATACAGAAATATTTTAATGCTAAATATATTCACACAAATGATATGGAAACAGATTGTCCCAAACCATCAACATATCTTTGCAACATACCAAGAACTGCGGTCAAAAACATTGGGTTTCAAAGTTGCTTACAAAAACAGATCAACTGCAAAAGCTATTACAATAATTTTTTAAAATCCTATGTGAATGCAACTGCAATCTAGAAAACAAAATACTCCAAGTGACTGAAAAAAAAATTCTGCAAACCACTAGAGTATCTATCGAACAATTAAATAATATATTCTGCCAAAGAATATGTACAGTAGATAGCTTAAAGTATATTTTTAAATAACCACTTATTAGACTTGATCACATTTTATTCTCAATTCAAATTTTTATTTAGAATTAAAATTTATAGTTTAAAAATTATACACATTCCGTATAAAAGTTTAAAAAAATACATTGATTTATTGATAAATGTGTCAGGTTAAATTTACATTTTAAACAATATTGTATTGCATATTTTAACACTTATAACAAAAATAAATTAATGAGAATGAATAAATCATTTGAAACTATGCTCAGATATTCCTTTAGAAAAAGGTGGTAAAACTGTACCCTAATTCTCAATGACATTCTACTGTAAATAAATAACTATAAAACCTGGCAATATATAGAAGTATGTACTAGCTAAAAGCACTTACCACAGGGCAAAAGGAAAGATATGGAAGGATGCTCACATACTGAAAAGAAAGAAGAAAATTAAATCCTATACTGCTAGTTGATTAAGACCGGATGTTTGGATTCCCAGTAAAAATGTTGTGGCTTATAAAAGAAAAACAATGGGTTTGTGCCCTTTTGCTTGTTATGACATTACAAAGGTGGCTTGAGATTTTTAAGAAATGTAACAAATATTTTCTCTGCTTTTTTTATTTTAGAAATTCAGTTACCTTCCATGGAAGACTCTATGGATGACAGGAGATATGACTGTATTATGAGATCACAGATATAAAGGAAATGAAACTTGATTAATTGAGAGGGGATGTGATTTTCATTCTATTTAAAACTCTTGATTTTGTTTGTTTTGGTTAACACCTATTTAATTAAAACACTTGGGGGTGGGGGGGGATAACGACTGCCTTTCATAAGTATTTATCACCTCCAAGTTCCCAATGAACATCTGAATCATGCAAGATGACCTCCAAAGGTATTAAAGATTTAACAGTCTGCTATTTTGAAGGTAAAA
The DNA here is from genome assembly GCF_965152275.1 of Natator depressus. Classification (NCBI taxonomy): domain Eukaryota; kingdom Metazoa; phylum Chordata; order Testudines; family Cheloniidae; genus Natator; species Natator depressus. The sequence goes on along the minus strand of NC_134241.1, from coordinate 77,838,942 downwards.
TAAAAAGCACAATCCCCCCCCACCAAATAAAAGCTTGAAAACTCAAAACCCTTTCAGACCTTCTTTATACATCAGAAAGGATTAAAAAAAATAAATAGCACAATCCTTTCCATCCCCCTTCTTTGCCTGAAGGGCACCTTTAAAGGGAACAGACAGGTTCACTGAAAACACTTAGGAAATGCTGGAATATTCTTAAAACTAAACTGGATGGTTTCTTTATGTAGTTAATAGTCAACAGCTGTGAATTGAAGCGTAACATGTGACACAAGGTCATTTATATTAATCATTCACTATGTCCTCTCTCTCGGCACATATTTCTGTGCGTAAAATCAAATGCTACATTGCTCAAGCGATTCCTTGTTTTGGCATCACAATGTGGAGCTCTTTAGAAATGGTTTCCTTATCTAATTCAGATTTCCCGCTTCCCAATATAACTATACAAACATGTACATAAATATATACAAACAAGGTTAGAAAAATATTTAATTTTTGCAGGTTTAAATAATTACTGAAAAGTGTTAATACAGGAATACAATAATATTTTGTACAGTTAAACTTTTATATACGTATAAAGCATTTTTTCATAGCAGCCTTTGCACTGCAAATGAAAAGGTGACATACATGGTAGAATGGGATCTACCTCAAGTTCATGCTGCAAATCACAGGCCAAGAAACACTAATCCTCTACTAAGAGGCATGTCCGTACCAGGTATAAAGTTTCAGGAACCAAGAGTGCTGTTGCTACACAGAGCAGACAAAGATGGCACCTTAGCTCCTGTCACATACTGTCCAAGCTTCATAAGTGCATAGTACCTTGAAGGGGTGAGAGGGGAAATCACTTCTTCCTAACATCATTTCGCATAGTCTAAAAGGCCAACTTAAACCACAGAGGGTGAGGCCAATGTATTCTTCTAATGAGAAGAAAAATGATCCACAATAATGGATTGGCTAAATTGGATTTGTTTATCCAAGGGAGGCCACAGATTATTCCACAATTCATTAAAAAACCCACAGACAGACTTTTTTGAAGAGACGGGTGGAGGAACAGGGAGGTATCAACAGCAGGTATCACGCAAGGAAATTAGTAAGTGATATTTAGTTTGTTTTTGTTGAGTTCCCGCTCCAAGTTTCCTATCAGAGTATCAATACTTTCTTGCAGGTCTTTGAGGTTTACTCTGTGGTCCACTGCTGAATCTATTGTTTGCATTGTCAAATAGGTCTGAAATGTATGCTCTTTAGACATGGATTTTGCATGTTCAATCAGTCTAGCTGGTCCATCTACTTTGCTGCAATCTTCCCCACTTTCTGTATCTTCTGAAGGAACATCATCATAGTCTGCTTCATTTAGGGTCTCCTTTGGATTTAAAAAGTAGTTTTCCCCACAACTGCTCCAGTCTCCTGCATAGCGATTACTTGAGGGACTGTCTAGTCTGGCTGGTCTGGGCCTAAGTACCCCTGACATTTCAGTACTGCTCAAATTCAACATCTGAGGCCGCTGCTTCTTGGGTCTCAGATAATTCAAAGACGATTGGTTCCCTGGAAACATGTTTGAGTATGTTGATTCTTTGGCAGTTGAACATTGCACTAGAACAAAGAAGAAGTTTAATGAAAATCATAACAATCAGATTGCTAGTAGAGACCAGCAACGAAAGGTTGTCCATTTATTTCACTCTACTTTACACACTCAAAACATGCATTAATACATGCAAACTTATGGCCAACACATTCCACTATTATTTTTTCTGCCATTATCTGATATCACTTAGATTAGAAGGAAAATCTAATGGAAAGCTCAGATTTGAAGATTCATGCCATATTTAATCCGCAACTGAAAAAGTCCATTTAAAAACAGAAAACTTCCAGAGAGTTGATTAACTCAACTGCATGAGTTAATCATCATCTAGCTATGGTCAAATAAAAGCAAACAGCTTAGCTCACAGGCCTCTTCCAAACTAAATGGTGTAACAAAAAGCAGGCACCACTTGTAGAGGTTAAAAACACAATAAAAATACCACCTCGAGAAACACCTAGAGAAGCTGAAGGCACATCAGAGTTGAACTCTTGCATTTCTCTTTGTCCCAAGTTTTGTGCACTACCAATAGAAGCTCTTTTGTATTAATTTATCTAAGCAGCCATAACTCCATGTCAAAGATAAAATAAACCATCAAACCCATTTGAGTGTGTTACCTGAACTCATGATTACACAGCATAAGTTACTAAGACTCCTCCTCTGTTACCGGCTTCCTATGGTAAACAGTACAAATATTTTTACTGACCCATGCCTCCTAAATACCTTAACTTCTTTTTGCTGTGCAGTGGACTATTACCTCTTGAAATTAAAGAAGCAGGTTATGCATTCTCTTTCACTGCTAGAAATGTAGCATACACAAATACCTAGAGATCAGGAAGATTCCAACTCGGTCACTTTTTGATTAATGTCCTCTATATTTAAGCATAAAGGGCTCAGTCCTGGGAGGTCTCGAATGTTCTCCTGTCCGGACCCATAACTGGTCTCTATGCAAGACATTAGTCTCATTTTAGGTATACCACAGTAATCTTCAAGAACTTTCTTGGCTTTTTGTTTTATTTCACATTAACAAAAGTCTTTCTGTTTGGACTATGCTCCATTAACACAAAGGGTCCCGGGGTTAACAAAACTTGCCGGCTTTACACTCTCCCACTGAGCAAAGACCCATTTGTTTTCACTTGGAAAAATAAGGAAATTGAAGTATTGCACAACATGTTTATGATCAAATTTGCTAAATCTACAGGCAGATTAAGTTTAAGAGACTAGACTGTGATCTTTCCTTCTTGAGTCAGATTTTTTTTTTACCCCCAGAATACTGATTTACATTTAAGCATTCATATTTTTACTTTAAATTTCACCGTAGTCATTGTTCTGCACAGTTCTTGTAAACCAAAGGTACTGTACAGTATTGGTTTGTACACTTTTATTACAGGAGGGATGGAAACCTCTTCTCTACTTATGGTATCTTTTGCCTGCTTGACAGTATTGCATGATCCTGTCTAAAAAGCTACATTTAGTAGCTTTAGTTTCCCAGCAGAAGCGATCATGTTGTGAACTAAGATACCAACTTGTTCAAATCCCACCTTAATTTGCAACTAGAAATACAACCCATGTTTTCATTTCTGTAGGCTGAATTAGCCAAACCTATAGCAGGCAGCTCCATTATTAGTCAATGACTGTTGAGTCGTTATACTAAAGCACATCCACAATGAAACAGATGTACATTTGTTGCATCTTGAAGGAATAGGAATCCTGGCCCCCTGAGTGTGGAGGCAGTGCCAGGACACGATCATTGTCAGACCAGAAGAATATGGAAGACCACAGCACTGCCATTTATCCTTTGGATAAGCAGCTGTTCCAGTTCTTCTGATGGGGACATCCCCTCAGGGCCTTCGACTGGCTTCACAAGACTGCTGTGACAGTCAGAAGTAACACTGGCTCCCCACAAAGTGCTGGTCTAATGGCTGAGAATATCTGACTGGCAGTGGGCATTAGACATTTCAATATCCAAAACAAAACTCCCCAAACCAAATGGATGAGAGTTTGCATACTTATACTGGGTTTTTCTTCCTCTACACAATTTAAATTTCCTAACAAACTCATCATTCCTATTGCCAGGATATAAAGTATAAGTAGGGACTGCTGCAGCTGTTGTAGACCTTAAAATGGCATTAGCATGCAGTGCAGTGATTTTGTGCCAAGCATTTTTGGCGGCAGCAGCAGCAGCATGGATACTAGTGATATTCCCAGGGTGGAAGTTATTGCTTGAGATAGTGATGAAGAGGTATGCACGAAGGCTCAGTCACTGTCTGTCCCACAATATGATGTATACTGATCAGTATCTAATGTAGCAGAGGAAACCTTAGGGTACTTTTAAAAAACACTTCTCCATGGTATCTTCAGAAATTTGGCATTTCTGTGGTAATTAAATGAGCCTGCAGAAGACTCTTGTGTTTCCCTCTACTTGTTTGTTCATCCCACCCCCGCCCATTTCACAGCTCCACCCAAAGACAGATTACATCTTCCCAAACAATTCTCTGACTTCAATCATTCTAAAGACTCTCAACAGATAATAACCATAGTTACTAGCTAGATAAAGCAGCACCCACTTTGAGATCTTCCTCCCAAGAAAAAAGGAGTTAGGGTACACCTGGTGGAGTTACAATATTATTATTTAAAAATTTGGACTTCATATACTTTTACTTCAAAATATTAGTACATATATTTGTGATCTTAAAAAACAAAAACAACATTAATAAACTTTTGAAGTTCACCTTTATTCCCACTTATGCAGTTATTATGTAATAAACTGCAGACTGCATTCATTGTGGCCATATGCCTGACCTGCACTTTGTCTGCTAATCCATCTCCCCCTCCAGGAAATACACTTCAAACTGTTTCAGCATAAACTTAAAATGGTTTCAAATGGCCATTAACTTTTATTTATTTATTCTTATACAACTTGCCAGAGAAATATTTAATTCTTTCCTTCACACAGTCCCGAGTTGCAGGATTCCTTCCTGGTGGTTTCTGGAATTAAATGCTTTCAGAACCATCCAGTGAGAAACTGGGTAGCTCTCTCCGTTTGTGAGTTGCCTGCAGATAGAAAGAGCTGGAGAACCACTGCTATACATCACTGGAAAAGTGGAGATTCCCCATTTTCTAAAAGGTACAGCATTTTTATTCTTTATCCCAAGCAGATGATAGATATCAACCTCAAATTCAATTGTGATATTATGATGTATGGGAAAACTATTTTAGGTAAATTTTTAGGTTTTGTAATAATTATGATTTTCCTCTCCTTCCCGGTCCTGTATTTTGACTCTTGGTATGAAGGATTTATTGGTAAAGGGATACACAAATATTTATTCTCAAACATTTCTGAAACAGATTTTCTGTAATAAGAATGGCATATACAGAATATATGATGGCCTTCATACTTCACTTATACCTGAGTCACTTGCCATCCCAAACACATGCCACAACATACCCTCAGACATTTCCTATATATCTGCTGTTAACCTTATATGAAAGAACAAGGATTTCTTCTGTTTGAGTTAAAACTAAATAATCTCTGTGACTTGGATTTGGTTTAAATCTCATATCAAGTAGTTTATGTTTCAATGGATACTTTAATGCAAATCAAATAGTTTCCCAAGAGGCTTTAGTACGTCCTAAAGGCAAAACAGATGAAAAAACAGTTCATGAAATCACTATAGTTAACCTCTGCAATCTCAAAAATAAAAATTTTAATTCTGTGCACATTTGAGAAACACATATTAACAAGCAGGTAGGTAATGGAATAGATTACTTCTGATCACTGTCACAAATCAGATTACTATGAAACTAAGTGGGCTTCAATGATCGTTCACATCAGGAAACAAGAGATATAGCAGACCTTCATCTTCCTCCCACTTACATATCTCTAGGTGACTGATGGATTCTGTTGGCCAGGGAATATTTAGCTATTATAAAAAGATACTAAAGAACCCCACAGTAATCTTCTCAAACTCCAGTTTACAACCATGAGACTGCAATAGCTGAGCCTGGTACTGTGGATTACTGCAGGATCCAGTTCAATAGCTAGCTACTAAACAGGAGAGAGAGTACAAAAATAATTCATAAGGGGCCTAATCCAAAACCCATGGTAGTTAATGCAAGTCTTTCCACTGACTACAATGGGCTTTGATCAGGTGCCTGAACACCTTAGGGCAGAGGTGGGCAAACTACGGCCCGTGGGACCGTCCTGCCCAGCCCCTGAGCTCCTGGCCTGGGAGGCTGTCCCCCGGCCCCTCCCCTGCAGCCACGCCACCGCACAGGCAGCACTCTGGACAGCAGCGCGGCAGCGTGTCTGGCTCCGGCCAGGTGGCGCGGCTGCCAGACTTGCTGCTCTGAGCGGCATGGTAAGGGGGCTGGGGGTTGGATAAGAGGCAGGGGGTCCCAGGGGGCAGTCAGGTGACAGTTGGATAGGGCAGAGGTTCGGGGCGGGGGGTGTCAGAGGACAGGGAACATGGGGGGGTTGGATAGGCGTGGGAGTCCTGGGGGGCCTGTCAGGGGGCAGGAGTGTGAATAGGTGTCGGGGCAGTCAGGGGACGGGGAGTGGAGTCCTGGGGGGCAGTTAGGGGCGAGGGTCCTGGGAAGGGGCGCTCAGGGGACAAAGAGTAGGGGGTTTGGATGGGTCAGGGGTTCTGAGGGGGGCAGTCAGGGGGCAGAAAGTGGGAGGGGCCGGATAGGGGGCAGTGGCCAGACTGTTTGGGGAGGCACAGCCTTCCCTAACCGGCCCTCTATACAGTTTTGGAACCCTGATGTGGCCCTTGGGCCAAAAAGTTTGCCCACCCCTGCCTTAGGAAATGAGAAGTTAGCAGCATCCTTCCACCTCTGAAGCACAGATCCGAACAGAACTATGTCCTTCACTTGCATTCTGGCAGGTTCATTAAAAAATATCAACGTTTCCCTTTCCTTCTACTTGAGCCTGTTCCCAAGAGCTGCTAAGCACATGAAACCCACAACAAAGTGAATGGGAGTTATGGGTGCCCTGGACCTCTCAGAGATTGGCTCATTACCTATTTTCCCAAAGCCTTCTGCTACACAATTGTACAGCTGGAGTCTCAAATTCTGACTGGGGCTTCTAGCCACTATTGTAATACAAATAATAATTCAGCAGGTCTGTCTGTGCAATTTAAGAACCCATAAAACCAAAAGAATCTATACTTGTTCAGGCCAAAGCCAGCAAAATGACCAAACACATCAGAAACCTGAGTTAGGTCGTGTGTAGGAGCACCACCACTAGGTGGGGTTTTTTGCCTATTTCTGTATCTTTTATCACAGTTGCTTGAGAACCACACATAAAATACACTAAAAATCTTGTCATTTTCAGTTGGTAGATAGATCGCCAAAGCACAGGATCTCCCACTGAATGACACATTTTGACAGAACAGTTGGATACAATAGATAATAAGATTACTGTGGTCTCTTTAGTATGTTGTGACATATTAACCAATAACTGAGAAGAGCCCCAATACCGTTTGTATACCCTGTAAACCACACTCTATAGTCACACAGTAAAAGATTCGGTTATATTTTAGGATCTGTTGACATTGCTTTCTCATCAGACAGAATTATTTCATAAATTTTATTACCTGGCCATAGCTGGAGCAAATAATGAAGAACTTCTATGTGTTTTTTGAAGTCCAGGGCACTAGCAAGCTCTTCTGAATCTGTAAAGACCCTGTTATTATGATTGGAGGTCTCCTGCCTCTGGCTCAGTAAGACAGGCCCAAAACACACAGCTAAATTCTGGCATGTCATCTTATTTACTTCATGATAAGATGCCACCAATTTCAGGTGATCCAGCAGCATCTTTAGGGTTGCCTAAAATGAAAAAGTTAAGTTTCAGGTAACTAGATACAGCAAAAATACAGTCTGTTATCATGCTATGGCTCTTGCTCAACAGTGCTATTTTCAAGGGTACTTGTTAGATATCTAAGGCTTTTCCATAACACAATCACTGCAGTATCTAAGCACTGAACATCAAGTTGTATTGGACTCCATTACAGTGCAGGCTGGTTAAGACAGATGTCTTGGGCAAAAAATTTCTCTCTTACTTGACCTCTGATCTACGTGTATAGATTTTCTTACAGTGAAAAGAGGACATCAGAGAAAGGAAAGAAACTGAAGAAGAAGCAGGGACACAAGAAGTCAGTCTGGCTTGATAAAAATAAAAATTGACCTCCATCCGGTTTTCTGGCCACCCAGGTCTGCCTTAAGTGGAAATGACTTATTAGAATTACCTCTTTTTCAGCATTCAAAATGCTTAGCTTACAAGGATTCTTTTGCAAAGGGGAAGTGTCTTTCATTTAATATTAAGGACTAGATTCTGGTGCTTTTACTCATATTGTCTAGCTCCTTACCCCAGTGGTAGTTCCACTGAACAAAGTGGGACTAGAAGAATACAATACGACTCAACATGCGTTATGGATGGCCAAATCTGGCCCTACATGAATTGAGTATTCTTTAAAAGTACTGGATTGTCAACCATGGACACTCAAGTCCTATGTACAGCACCCGTCAGTTAGAAGGGTAACTTCTAGAAATAGTTGTAATCTTGAAGAAAAGGGCTTTGTTTATGAATGTGCAACCCCATAGACACCCCAATGAGGGGTTAGTATCTGCTCAAAATGTTCAAGGCTGCTCCTTTAATCTCTCCTGAAGAACACATATCATTAGGGAGAGAGAATGGTACCTCAGGCAATATGTCACATAGTCATAGGATAGGGTGGCCAAACTTACTAACCCTCCGAGCTGCATATGATAATCTTCAGAAGTTTGAGAGCTAGATGTGCCTACCGAGGGGAACCTCAGGGCTCAAGCCCTGGCAGTCATGCCCCATGGGGCTGAAGCCCCACCACCTCACCGCAGAGAAGAAGCCACAAGCTCCCCCCCCACTCCTCCAGTGTGGTAGGTGGGAAGGGATATGGGGGGGCTCTGTTAGCTGCACTTTAACTGTAAAAGAGCCGCCTGTGGCTCCCAAGCTGCGGTTTGGGCACACCTGCCATAGGATGTGCACCTCTGAGAGCAATGGCACTGTAATGTTGTGTGTTAAACAGTAAGACCAAGAAGTTAAGCAGTCGTTGAACTATCAGAGAACAGAAAAGATGTACAAACACAGAAGCAGGACCTTTTACCACCTCAAATGCAGTCCTCCTCAATGGAGAATGAGCATTCAATTCTGCAGCGCAGACTCGCTGCTGTCTATGGGATTATTTTATTTATTACTGAAGCATCCATCCTGAACTCTAGGCACTTTACAACACAGAAGTGAAAAACCAACAAACAGCTGGCAATCAAGTCGATAAAAATTTCTTAAAGGAACATTAATTCATCTTTTAAATTAAGGTAATAAAATACTTAACACAAGCACATTTGCTGGCTAAAGGTTAAACATTTACTATGTTCTACTTTGCTTAGAAGCAATTTGCTTGTCCATTTACAGTAAACACATTAAACTTAATCAAGTCAGTTCGCATTCTTTAGTTTTTCTGTTAATAACCTTTAACTTTTGCTCTCGTAAAATCTATTTATGCCACCATTAAACATTAAAGGTTAAAGTTTTATTGCACTATTGTTAATAATAATAATTCAGCAAGAGGGATTTACAGAGTGCCTTTCAGACTGAATCCTCCCACAGCACTCCATAATCTATATACAGGGTTCACTTTGCCTGTCAAGGATGCACTGATGCTCTTGGATGGAACACGGCAGCTCTTACGCTACAACATATGGCAGCTTATAGCCCTATCACATATGTTTAGGGGAGAGGAATGCTATTACTCAGGTAAGCATTGGCCAGGAGACCCAGGATAACAAAAAGAGCTCTGGGAATTTAATACAACTCATAGTCAGGATCTCCCTTTTCACAATATTAAAAAATACCTGTATGCCATTTTTAATTCAGTTTTGTACACCGGAAGAGGTAAATCACACAAAGTACAAATTAAACCCCGCAATACAGATCTTAAAGTTAAAGACAGCTTGAAAGTGTTATCTATCAAGTGGGTATTTGGGTTACAAATAGGAAGTATAAGAACTCAACAGCATTTATGTGTAGTCTAATAAGGGTTCCTTCCCTTTCTGCAACTGGAGATTTATTATGGTTTTAGCTGGCCAGTAGTACTCACCTTTTCAACATCTGGCAGACAATCCAAAAGGGCCACCGTATGCTCAGAGTCACTTGGGTCATTTTCACAACTGCTTGCTGTCATTTTCAAGGGATTTTTCACCATGGCATCTAACACTGCTTCATAAAGCTGCTTAGTTATCAGGGGAGAGGGCAGCTCTCTTAGATAATCCTTGAGGACACCTTCACAAGAGACACAGGAACAGATGCATTTAACAAACTGAAGACTCTCATGTTGAAGAATTTCTTGGGAGTTGTAAGGCACATAACCTGCACTCCTCCCACAAGAGAATTCGCCAGGATGTTTTCTACATCTTACATTTGCATGGGGGAAAATAAGAACAGACTAAAATCATATTATTTGGGGAGCTCCCAAGGACTTGAATTACTGGGAGTGTAATTGCCCAATGACGTTATTTCATTACTTCATAACATTTTGGGGCTCTGGAAACTTTTTCAAATATGCTTATAGCACTATTAGTACTAGACTTACCTCAGACCCACTTCAGACCTCTCTCTTTTATATTTACTGTAGTATCTAATGACAGGTTTCAGAGTAGCAGCCGTGTTAGCCTGTATTCGCAAAAAGAAAAGGAGTACTTGTGGCACCTTAGAGACTAACAAATTTATTTGAGCATAAGAAGTGAGCTGTAGCTCACGAAAGCTTATGCTCAAGTAAATTTGTTAGTCGCTAAGGTGCCACAAGTCCTCCTTTTCTTTTTGTAGTATCTAAGCTCTTCACAATCTTTAAATGAATGTATCTTCACAACATCCCTGAGAGGTAGGAAAATACTATTATCCCCATTTTACAGATGCCGAATAGATGAAGCTGCAGCATCCCAGGCTTCAGCATGGGCTGTACAACCCAGTCCAGAATCCTGGGTAATGGCCCAGGTGGCTAGCTAGGTTAAATCATAGCCTGTGGCTGCAGTGTACACATATCCTCAGTGATTTGCCCAGGAAGTTTGTGGCAGATCAAGAATTTAACCCAGGTCTCCCAAGCCAGTCCCCATCCACTGAACTATCCTTCCTCTATTTTTGCAGTGCCAGTATACAGAGCACTTTAGAAACTGCCTATGTTGTTGTTGGATCATATTAAAGAAGTTCTGTATTAAAATCACAAATGAGTTTGATTCCCCATAGTTTAAATTCCAGGGTATTACTAATTAAGAGGTCTCTTGGTTTTTGGTACTGTTTCTCTCCCTCTGTATGTGAAACTTGCAAGCTGCTAATTGCGTTAGTACATTCTAAGACAGAATCTGTTCTCAAAGCAATTCACAGAGACTCAAAGCAATACTCTAACAACAGAAACAGCACCCAGAGACTCCCCGCCCTTTTGTTGTATTAACAATTGTGATTAAAATAGAGATAGAGGATGTATGTGGACGGATGCTTGGTGTGGATAACAACTGAATGATCAGGGAGGTGCCAGCCTAAGAATCCAGTGTCCATCGGCTGAAGAAGGCGTCAAGTGGAAATAACCAGAGGACCCCCGGAGGGCAGACTGGAATCCACCCAACAGCCTCAAGAATGGGAGAACCAAAGAACAAGATAACTTCTTGGAGCCGTCAGGAATGTGCTATCTGCTGATTGATTCAGCAACAGCATGATGAAGCAATTCCCATAGACTGGCATAGGAAGAAATTCCTATAAAAATAGACTCTTAAAAAGTGAGAACTTTGGGGTCTGATTCTGCAAACCAACTTCCAGGAGCATCAGATGAGCATCTGACAAGGCCCTGCTCCCTCCTCATGTCCAGGCCACCTGGCCAGTGGCTTGGCATGAGCAACTCTAAGGCTGGTAACTATGATGACAACCTTGCAGAACCTGTGTGTGTGTGTGTGTGTGTGTGAATAAATATGAGATTGAATGGAATGTTATAGCTATAACTAACTGGTAACTATGATGACAACCTTGCAGAACCTCTCTGTGTGTGTGTGTGTGTGTGTGTGTGTGTGAGAATGTGTGAATAAATATGAGATTGAATGGAATGTTATAGCTATAACTAACTGCTTACTATGATTCTTTCTGTATTCACAATAAATGTGGTATTTTGCCTTTTTCCCTTTAATAAGATCCTGCTGGTTTTTAATTTATTGGTACAACATTGTGCACAGTAGGTGCAGTAATGACTGCTAACATGAAAGCATTTTACTTCTCCATGATAAAAATCTCTCCAGTTCTGACAGGTCACAAATGCATTCCACCAAAACTTGTCATACGCAGTTCATACTAGTATTAAAGTCACACACAAGAATGAAGATTAATTGCCTTATTTCGAATCAGAACTCTTTCGCAGACATTTTCATAGTCCAGGACACATTAAAAATTTGAAAACACCTTAAATACACCCATTAATGACAGAACTCTAGCAGCCCCAGAATGAGAGTGATATTGTTCTCTCAGTACAGGATTATTCATACAAATGATGCTTCTCATTGATGTTCAGTGCAAGTCTACAAGTGCATCAAAATTGGGACTCTGCCCCCACTGGGTTAAGATTGCTCTCTTGCTCTTCCCCAGACCCTTTTGTTCTGCTCCACACTTTTAGATTTTAGTGCCAATCTTTAAAAAAGGGAAGAAGGAGGATCCTGGGAACTACAGGCCAGTCAGCCTCACCTCAGTCCCTGGAAAAATCATGGAGCAGGTCCTCAAAGAATCAATCCTGAAGCACTTACATGAGAGGAAAGTGATCAGGAACAGTCAGCATGGATTCACCAAGGGAAGGTCATGCCTGACTAATCTAATCGCCTTTTATGATGAGATTACTGGTTCTGTGGATGAAGGGAAAGCAGTGGATGCATTGTTTCTTGACTTTAGCAAAGCTTTTGACACGGTCTCCCACAGTATTCTTGTCAGCAAGTTAAGGAAGTATGGGCTGGATGGATGCACTACAAGGTGGGTAGAAAGCTGGCTAGATTGTCGGGCTCAACGGGTAGTGATCAATGGCTCCATGTCTAGTTGGCAGCCGGTGTCAAGTGGAGTGCCCCAGGGGTCGGTCCTGGGGCCGGTTTTGTTCAATATCTTCATAAATGATCTGGAGGATGGTGTGGATTGCACTCTCAGCAAATTTGCGGATGATACTAAACTGGGAGGAGTGGTAGATACGCTGGAGGGGAGGGATAGGATACAGAAGGACCTAGACAAATTGGAGGATTGGGCCAAAAGAAATCTGATGAGGTTCAATAAGGATAAGTGCAGGGTCCTGCACTTAGGATGGAAGAATCCAATGCACCGCTACAGACTAGGGACCGAATGGCTAGGCAGCAGTTCTGCGGAAAAGGACCTAGGGGTGACAGTGGACGAGAAGCTGGATATGAGTCAGCAGTGTGCCCTTGTTGCCAAGAAGGCCAATGGCATTTTGGGATGTATAAGTAGGGGCATAGCGAGCAGATCGAGGGACGTGATCGTTCCCCTCTATTCGACACTGGTGAGGCCTCATCTGGAGTACTGTGTCCAGTTTTGGGCCCCACACTACAAGAAGGATGTGGATAAATTGGAGAGAGTCCAGCGAAGGGCAACAAAAATGATTAGGGGTCTAGAGCACATGACTTATGAGGAGAGGCTGAGGGAGCTGGGATTGTTTAGTCTGCAGAAGAGAAGAATGAGGGGGGATTTGATAGCTGCTTTCAACTACCTGAAAGGGGGTTCCAAAGAGGATGGCTCTAGACTGTTCTCAATGGTAGCAGATGACAGAACGAGGAGTAATGGTCTCAAGTTGCAATGGGGGAGGTTTAGATTGGATATTAGGAAAAACTTTTTCACTAAGAGGGTGGTGAAACACTGGAATGCGTTACCTAGGGAGGTGGTAGAATCTCCTTCCTTAGAGGTTTTTAAGGTCAGGCTTGACAAAGCCCTGGCTGGGATGATTTAACTGGGAATTGGTCCTGCTTCGAGCAGGGGGTTGGACTAGATGACCTTCTGGGGTCCCTTCCAACCCTGATATTCTATGATTCTATGACTACTTGCTGGCTCTGCTGCATGACAGTGCAATAGAGCCTTTGTTGGGCTCTCAACAGTGCTATTTATTACACCAGCTCCTCTGCGTTGGTGGTTCTACCATCTTCTGTAAAAGACTCTGTCCTTCCAGAACAAAAGCAGTGCAGTACTACTGTCTAGAATTATTCAGAGCCAGAATACCAAAAGAGAAAATAAAATAAAAGTCCTTGATTACTCGAATAACTATTTTGCATTTACATTAACTTATACTGAGGCCCACAGACAGTGTTTTAATCCAGGTGAAGGCACCAGAGGATGCCTGACATATGACAGGTGCCTGGTGCTCTCAAAGGAAAGATGCCTGAATGGGTGGGCACATGCATGCATGGAAACTGCATGCTATCAGTGATCTCATCCACAGTTCTCTCAAGGGTGAGCTGGAGAATGTAACTCCAGGATCCTGCCATTTACAAGAAGTAGGGAAAGAGCAGAAAAGAAGCTGACAGTAGCCCTCCCACACGTCTGCTGTCTCAGGAAAGGGAAGGGATAGCTATAGTAACTAGGAATGACCTAAATCTCTCTGCTACGCCAAAGTCTAGTGACACACGGCTTCATGTGTGCCTGGTGATTAATTTCTTTCCTATTCATCTCATTGTTTCTTATTTTGGTTTATAAAATGTGCCTGATTACCAAGTACCAATAAAGGCCATGCTCTGCGTACTAACACAAATCCAAAGCAGAAAAGAGCAGCTGTTCCCTAAAACAAAAAACATCAACCCCACCCAACGTCCCACTTTCTAACCACCTGTTGCATTTACAGCTGCTGCACTAGTCAACAAGTAGATCAGTGGTCACAGAATAAAACGGATACAGCATCCATTCCCATTCATTGACATTTCCACCTATCACCTCTTTGGCAACTATATGTCCAAGCCCAAGAAGCGCAGAACTCCTGCAACTCTCACTAAACGTAAGACTGTATCAAGATTACAGACTTTTGCAGCAGTGAATGCAAGGACCTACTTCTGAAAATTTTCTTGATCCCAGAAAACACTAACTAGTAGAGAATTACTGCTACAGTCCCAACATTAAGATGTTGAAACGAGGGACATGCAGATGACTATTTATAAAGGTCATTTTGGAAAGGATTGGGGTACAAAGGGAGGAGGAAAAGGAGAAAAGAAATGTGATTCTGTGGGATGCCAACAGCCAGGAAGCATTTCACTATACCTGCTTCTCTGTGAGCCTCTCCATCTGTCTAATATAGAATCAAGGAAAAGGGCAGCGGGGGAATGGGTGCGGGGAGTTAACCTCAGCATTTGAAAATTTTTGTAAACAGGTCTAAACTCCTGGCTAATACTTCAGAGTGAGTACTATTTCAACTGCTTACAGAAAAAACAAGAGCACTAATCATAGCCACTTGGAAACGACAAACACAGGCCAGATATCTAGAAGCAAAAAACACAATATTATGAAAACAAGGAAACCTCCTAAAGATGTGTAGCTTTTTACCTCTCTCTCTGCCCTACCTCTTTTACTACTCTCATTTAAAAAAAACTAAATTAAAAAAGGCAATCTCTGCTACAAAATGTCCAAGCACAGCGTATTATGCAAATAACCACTTTAATTAAGATACAGCTCAGTTAAACATATTACAATCTGATATTTCATTTTAGCTAAAACTCCTTTTCATAAAATATTACCATAATTAACTTTGGTTCGTGGCAGCATCGAATACAGGGATGGACAAACTATGGCCCGCGGGTCGCATCTGGCCCGCCAGCCGTTTTAATCCAGCCCTCAAGCTCCTGCTGGGGAGTGGGGTCTGGGGCTTGCCTTGTGCCAGGCAGGGAGCAGGGTCAGGGGCCGCACCACGCAGCTCCCAGAAGTAGCAGCATGCCCCCCCTCCCTCTAGCTCCTATGCTTAGGGGCAGCCAGGGGCATCCGCTCTGCATGCTACGCCCGCCCCAAGCACCACCCCCGCAGCTCCCGTTGGCCAGGAACCACAGCCAATGGGAGCTGCAGGGGCGATGCCTGCGGACAGAGCTGGACACACGCAGAGATGCCTGCCTACACCTCCGCGCAGGAGCCAGAGAAGGGACATGCCGCTTCTTCCAGGAGCCGCTTGAGATAAGCGCCACCTGGAGCCTGCACCCCTGAGCCTCTCCCAGCGTGCTAACCCAACCCTTCGATCCCAGCCCAGAGCACCCTCCTGCACCCCAAACCCCTCATCCCCAGCCCCACCCCAGAGCCCACACCCCCAGCTGGAGCCTGCACCCCTTCCCACACCCCAATCCCCTGTCCCAGTCCTGATCCCCCTCCTGTCCTCCGAACGCCTCGGTCCCAGCCCGGAGCACCCTCCTACACCCCAAACTCCTCATCCCCAGCCCCACCTCAGAGCCTCCCCCCCCACCCCACTCTCCTGCCCCAGCCCGGAGCTTCCTTCTGCACACCGAACTCCGCATTTCTGGCTCCACTCCAGAGCCTGCACCCCCAACCAGAGCCCTAAACCCTACCGCACCCCATCCCAAATTTTGTGAGCATTCTTGGCCCGCCATACAATTTCTATTCCCAGATGTGGCCCTCAAGCCAAAAAGTTTGCCCACCCCGATCTAGAATGATAGAGCTGGAAGCAGGAAATAGAGAGGTATAATTTTAAGTATCTGCGAAACACAGGACACATCACTCCCCAAACCATGACAGAAATACCATCACTTTTGTGTTTTTTTAACAAAACAAGAGTTGTTACAAATCTCGGTGCAAAGCTTGCCCTATGAGCCAGCTGTCAAGTAAACTGTCACTAAAGATTTTGTTAAAAATTAATTTCGCATAAACACAGAGTGGAGAGATTTAATTTTTCCTCCTTAGATGGTCTTCATACGTGAAATATAACTATTACAACTATTGTCAATCTTTGTTCTTATTTCTTTGAAAGAAAAGGAAAAAAGGAAAATGTACTGCATTGAAACAATGTTAGGAAAGAACAGTCACAATTGTAGCAAGTCAGAAAATGGGGACCTAAGATTCCAAGAGCAATATTAACTCACCCCTATTACACAAATGTACTATTTCCTACTCCTACTTTTCTGATTACTGCAACATGGCCAAATTAACACTGCCGTAGAAAGCACAGCTGATTTGTTCTAGTTTTAGCTGTATAACTTTATCAGGGCATTAATAGTTTTTAACATTAACTCTCCTAGGTTTTTAAAGCCTATAAGTAAGTAAGGAAAGAAAGTAAGGGCAGAGGAAAAAGGAAAAAAAAAAAAATCTGGAGCTTCTCAGTTTGAGAAGATTATAAACTTCTAGAGACAAACAGTCCACACTTGAAGCTATGTTCTGCTCCCGTTGAAACCAATGTGAATTTCAAAATTTACATCAACAAGAGCAGGCTCTTACCTACAGACATGCTAAATGGGTGTGCATTGCTCAGACATGCATCTAAGTTTAAGTGCACACTTCCCAACAGAAAGAAATGTTATATCACGCACATTCAGTACACAGTATTCAACCCAACATATATTTAAATATAATTTTTTACCCTTCCTTTCAATCTAGTAAAGGTATGTCCTTTCAAGGATCCATCTCAAGGTTCAGATTACAGTTTTTTTATTGCTGTGGCCCTCTTCAAAAAGCAAGGCTGGTTTATTATATATTATATATATGGGCGGTCAAGCGATTAAAAAAATTAATCGCGATTAATCGCACTGTTAAACAATAGAATACCATTTATTTAAATATTTTTGGATGTTTTCTACATTTTCAAATATATTGATTTCAGTTACAACACAGAACACAAAATGTACAGTGCTCACTTTATTTTTATTACAAATATTTGCACTGTAAAAAACAAAAGAAATAGGATTTTTCAATTCACCTAATACAAGTACTGTAGTGCAATCTCTTTATCATGAAAGCTGAACTTACAAATGTAGAATTATGTACAAAAAAACCTGCATTCAAAAATAAAAATGTAAAACTTTAGAGCCTACAAGTCCAATCAGTCTTACTGCTTGTTCAGCCAATTGCTCAGACAAACAAGTTTGTTTACATTTACGGGAGATAATACTGCCCGCTTCTTAATTACAATGTCACCTGAAAGTGAGAACAGGCATTTGCATGGCACTGTTGTAGCTGGCGTCGCAAGGTATTTATGTGCCAGATGCGTTAAAGATTCATATGTCCCTTGATGCTTCAACCACCATTCCAAAGGACATACGTCCATGCTGATGACAGGTCCTGCTCAATAACAATGCAAAGCAGTGCAGACCAACACATGTTCATTTTCATTATCTGAGTCAGATGCCACCAGCAGAAGGTTGATTTTCTTTTTTGGTGGTTTGGGTTCCATAGTTTCCGCATCAGAGTGTTGCTCTTTTAAGACTTCTGAAAGCATGCTCCACACCTCATCCCTCTCAGATTTTGGAAGGCACTTCAGATTCTTAAACCTTGGATCGAGTGCTGTAGCTATCTTTAGAAATTTCACATTGGTATCTTCTTTGCATTTTGTCAAATTTGCAGTGAAAGTGTTCTTAAAACAAACAACATGTCGGATCATCATCCGAGATGGCTATAACATTAAATATATGGCAGAATGTGGGTAAAACAGAGCCGGAGACATACAATTCTCCCCCAAGGAGTTCAGTCACAAATTTAATTAACGAGCATCATCAGCATGGAAGCATGTCCTCTGGCTGAAGCATGAAGAGGCATATGAATCTTTAGCACATCTGGCACAAATACCTTGCGACGCCAGCTACAACAGTGCCATGCAAATGCCTGTTCTCACTTTCAGGTGACACTGTAATTAAGAAGTGGGCAGCATTATCTCCCATAAATGTAAACAAACTTGTTTCTCTTAGCGATTGGCTGAACAAGAAGTAGGACTGATTGGACTTGTAGGCTCTAAAGTTTTACATTGTTTTGTTTTTGAGTGCAGTTATGTAACCAAAAAAAACCCCTACATTTGTAACTTGCACTTTCATGATTAAAAAAACTGCACTATGGGACTTGTATGAGGTGAACTGAAAAATACTATTTCTTTTGTTTGTAATTTTTACAGTGCAAATATTTGTAATAAAAAATAAGATAAAGTGAGTACTGTACACTTTGTATTCTGTGTTGTAATTGAAATTGATATATTTGATAATGTAGAAAAACATCCACAAATATTTAATAAATTTCAATTGGTATTCTATTGTTTAACAATGCAATTAATAGCAATTAATTTTTTAATTGCGATTAATTTTTTTGAGTTAATCGCGTGAGTTATCTGCGTTCAATCAACAGCCCTAATATATATAGTTTATTGGTACACTGTGCAAAGTACTTTTCTTTCCCACTAATGCCCAAATCAAAAACAGCTGAAGAGATTTTTGTGCAAATTTAACAAAAAATTTCACTTTGGGGAAGAGTCCTAGAAAGGAAATTTCAGACATCACAAAAATTAACATTTTGGACACACAGAAGGGACTATATAGTTATCTTGACTGTAGCATGTGCTACCAGGCTCCCACTATAACAGAGAACTCAGGAGATTTTTTGTTTTAATTTAGTGTAACTTAAGACCAAGGGGGCATGTAACATATAGTGAGTATTCAGCAACAGATGATGAAGATTCACCATCATGTCTTTAGGGATCACCACGCAACAGGTAACAGTCTACAGTGCATTTCAAAAATATGAATGTTCCATCGGGGAAACAAAAATACCATACATGTTTTCCTATGCCCATATTCTTTCTGAATTTTGTACTACTCTGTTAAATCATGCAGCCCAGAGTTAAGTGGATAGATTGATCACAGTACTCCCTGTTAAATGACTTACTATGGCCTTGTATTCCACATTTCCATTCCTTTCCCCTTATTTTAGAGGCCTATATTTCATGTGTGGGATATTTATGTAACAAACTTGGCAGAATTTTGTTGTACATTGTGGTTCTAGGTATTAAGCAGAAGAAGCAAGAGGCAATAATTTTCTATAACCTTTTCTTTTGTGCTTCAGATCAAATTGTTCTTCAAAGAGGAATCCGAAATCAGAATTACTTTGCAATGGGAACTAGGAAGAGGGAAAATGTCCTAAACAAGTTGAAGTTTATAACATAGCGAGAACACTCAACCATTTATTAAAAACATCTCTGTTGAGCTCCATGTAATAGAGTCCATGGTCACGGGACCAACTTCTCCCCCTCACCTCCACCCCCCAAGATAACTTTCTCTTGCTTACTCCCTGAAAAACAGAATAGTTTTGAGCCATGGAGTGCCCTTTGACCTCTCAATCCTTTTGCTGTTTCCTTTGCTAAATTAGCCCTGTAAGAGGCTGCAGTTATTTTTTTGAACCTCAAGCTTTGCTCTCCTGACTACCAGCTTACTGCTGCATTCTCCTTCGCACAAACGCTCACCACACAACGAATTTAGACAGCAAGCAGAAACCACCATCCACTTCATTAATTTCTCATTTTCCTGACCCACTGAACTGGTAACCGTATTATGTGCTTTAACTCACAGATGTGAAGTCACATGGATGAAAGTAGAAATGATGCAACATCATCGCTGCTGGGTTTGTTCCTAAACCTGGCAGTCCATTTTATTTTGAGCCACGAGTGCATTTAATTGCATGTAAGCCAGTGCCGCCTCCAGAGCATTTCTCAGCCAAGACTTAAATCATTAAATTTTCATTCTTAGGCTTTGGAGAACTCTCAAAAGAAAATATCTGCATAATGTTTTGAAACCAACAATGCCCCTCAAATTTCAATATGGGCCCAAATAAAGCACTAGTCTTCAAAAGAGCCAAGATTTATGATTATTCATATTTTAGGGAACACATAATTTGGCTTATAAAAGTATTAATCATACACATCAGCCTTAGCGTTGCAAACACTACAGTAAAACATTAACAAACTGTTCTTCAGCAACAAAGAGATAATATAGGTGAAATATGCACTGACAGATACTTACAAATAAGGATGGAAAAGTATGCATGATGCCTCTGGTATGTCAGTAGGCATTAGAGGCTCATCAAAGACTGAACTGTTTAGATTGTAACCAGTGACAGAACTGGCTACAGTATGCGGAAGATAACCAGTTTAGCGTGCAGACACACACAGCAACCCTGCCAACTGTTAGAGAACCAGTGCTTTGAGAGTCTGCTCAGAACTGCACAGTTGAAGAGGTGCTGTAGCAAATAATTTTTAAAACGGGATTCCTTAAAATATGCTTCTTCTTTAGAAACAAAAGCAGCATACATTTTATAATGTATAAAGAAACATATCTGATTCTTGCTTAAAACAAAGACCTCAAAACCGTATGCCTTGTACCTTATAAAAAAAAAAGTCAAATGCAAAACATTGAGAAGCTGCAGTAGTTCAAAACAAAAAGTCAGGAGTACAGGAGACCCTGCACACTCAAACAGGTGTAGTGTAACAATCAAGAACAACAAAAGCATGCACCAATGAATTTTACAAAATTAAAGTGATCTTTTCTATTTAGCCACAGTATTGTGGGATTTTGCTGGAAGGACCAGACTAGTGCAGCTGCAATACCAGGGCTTTCTTTCTACACTTAGCACTATCCCAGGTCAAACGTGAGCTTACATCAAAAGAAATACTTGAAGTTGCACAGGTAACTGGAATGCTGTGAAATATTTAGGGTTGTCAATTTTGGTTGGACGTATTCCTGGCAATTTCATCACATGACATAATCTTTAATTAAAGATTAATCTTTAATTCCTGGAGACTCTAGGACATTCCTGGAGGGTTGGCAACCCCAGAAATATTACAAGTTTTTCCTGGGTGTGGATGTGAACTGTTTCATAAGTCTCCCATGTGTCTGAATTGTTTCTGTAAATGCTGAAGGTTTAATAATACATGAGGCTTTATATTAAGGTGCGAGATGTTATTTCCATTTTTTATTGAGCCAAAACTTGCCTTAGCAGTACATCTGTTTGGCCATTACTTAGTTACAGCTCACTATTAAGCTGTTGGTTTCTGATGTTTGACATAATTAAACTCTTATTTCTATGAGTTAATTCACAAACCTAAGCAATAACAGTCATCTGCATTTCCAATGCTTGTTTACAATGATTAAGAGCAACACAGGACCATAACAAAGTCCTGAAAGAAGCTGGTCCTAAGAATTATCATCACTTTTTCTTGTGAATTTATTAAAAGAAGTTAAATCAAAGAATATTTTAAAGGAGCTTGATGAGTGTTCATTGTGCAACCTTTCAAAATAAAGAATATATATTTAAATCCAGTATCCTGCCTCTGGGAGTAGCCGGTAACTGACACTTCTGGAGAAGGCAAAAACCAACAGTGAAACTAGCCAAGGTAGCTACAGGAAATAGGGTTGGTCTAAATTCTATTCTGCAAAGATAATATTTAGCAAACACAGTAAAATTAATTGCATAAAATCTGCTGATAAAGTTTTTCTTCTACTCACCCATCCTTAGCAGTAAGTTACTTTTTAAAAATATGCATAAAATAGAAAGTTGACTGACAATATGTTGGAAATTAAAGTACCAAACAATTAAACAACACAACTGTTATTTCTTTACAAGTGACAGAGGGTGTTGTGGCCCAGCAAATTTGCACCTTGCCTACCACATGCTGAGTAAATTTTCAAGCCCTGAATGTATATGAAGGAAAAACTCCGTTCCAATTTCTGCAGGCCATCAATTTATACCATGAAGCCTGAAAATAGATTATTAGTATTTGTTATGTAAACTAAGGTTAGTCATAAAATTATTCCACCTTTTAAAAAGCCAAAGATTCCTACTACTAAATGTTACAGGTGAAATGCACAGTGTATACCACAAAACATTTTGGTTTATTCCAGAAGGCTATCCAAACTAAGATTCTCATCATAAAAATTGTCTCAATTCTCCAAACCCTTACCAGGAATCCCACTGAGTCACAGGAGTATGAACTACACAGACAGATAAGACTTTGGATAAAATGAGCCCCAAATTAATTTTCTATAAATGACCCAAAAAAGTATGCATATGATCAGATTAATGGCTAATTATTTCCCACTGCACACCTTGAATTTCTATGCACTATTCACTAATCTAGCTCCCACACAAGTCAATGGAAGTTTTGCTATTGGCTTAAATGGGAGCAGGACCTGGCTCTAACGACCCAATTCTACAAGGCCTTATGGACATGCTTAACTTTCTGTACTGTGAGTAGTCCCATTGAAGTCAATGGAATTATTTGTAAAATTAGCACAAGGACTGGGGCCTAAGCTCATAAATCAAACAAGTTTCTTTGTACTCTCCCGTTTGGCTATATCCACATGCTGTCTCTTCTCTTAAGATTGTAGGATATTTGGAATAGGGACTGTGTTTTTTTGTTCTGTGTTTGTACAGCATCTAGCCCAATAGGGTACTGGTCACGACTAGGTCTCCTAGGAGCTATCACAATACAAAGAATAAATAGTCTTAAAGGTTTGGCATACCACAGAGACCTCCATTCACTTCCAACCTCTATCCACAACTCATTACACTGTTTCTCTATCACTGGCACATCTCATTTTTACATGACAAAAGTTAGGATTCATCTTCCCTTTCTTGTTCAGCAAAACAAAGTGTAGCTAATGGATTGTCTGAGTGACACTCCAATGAACCATTTTAAAGCACAATTTTCTTTATTTAGATAGAGATTTCTCATGGCTATATATTAAAAACAAAAGTAAGTGCATTACCTGTTATCACATTAATATCTGGGTATTGGTTTTCACAGAGAGTAACAGCCTTGCTATCCCTCTCAAACGCCTCTCGAAGCTCTTTCTTGACTGCTGCTGAACCACATAATCGGTACAGGCCTACAACCTAGAAGTGAAATCATGGCCACACTGTGACATATTACCCATTACAGAGCACTAAGTAGTGCTACTCAGATAACTGGTATGAAAAGAATGAGATGTTTTACAATGTCTTCAGTTAAGGATCAAAAAATGCTCACATCCAAAAACTTAAGTAAAAAATGAAAGCATATGGCAAAATCTTTTGACATCAAACAGCAACACGTTATCAATAGTGTACAATGTCCACAGTCTGGGTTATAATAGTAAATAAATAATAATGTTCTCTACAATAGTGAAATTCAGTCTCTTATCAGTTTGTTTCTATGGATGCAGCTAATGTCCACAGCCACACATATTGAACTAATATGTCTTTGACAGAAAGTGATTTTTATTAAGGTATTGGTTTATCATTGAGTCACTCAGGAAGAGCACAAAAAGGCTTCCATGTACCCACAGCAGATGCTAGTAACGTTCTGTTTAAGAGTAAATGTTTTAATAAACTCTACCCAATAAAAATGTTTTTAGTGTTAAATATTAGTGTAAAGCAAACAACCCACTCCCCAAAAGACTATTCATTTTTACATTCCCCCTTCTCCCGCTGCCCACACACACAAACCCTTTTTATTGACAAGGAATGGGAACAATGTCTTAATCAACTTCACTGATTTTTTATAACAACTTGTAACGGAGCACTAGAACAATAAGCTGTAATACAAAATGGAGAAAAATTATGAAGTCTTTACATTAAGCTAAGTGCTCTTTGCTGCTCATTTTCTAGTGGCTTCTTTAAAAAAAGACAACTACTTCCACACTCATTTTCTTCTGTTGTGATACACAAACTAGAACTCTGATCACATTTACTCTTTATAAGCATTGATGAGTGGGTATAATCTCAATGAATAATGCAAAGTAGGTTGCAGTTTCACCTGCAACCCTCTTACCACTCTGCTTGTTCAGCTCACCACTTTTGTGCTAGCGTAACTCTTTAATTCTTCTTTGAGTTTAAGCAGAAAATAATCTGAATTAGAAAATTTGTCTTGGACTTTGTAAGGTAATTCTACAGATATTAGTCTATTGATGATTAATAGGACCTTCAGTAAACAAGCTTCATACTCGTGAAACATGGCCACAGATCATGCACATTAAGAAACAAGTATATGCTGTAAATCAATTTACAAAGAAATTATTTTGATTTTATTTTGTTAAGTGAGTAATTGAGTATTGACACACTTGTTTTCACAGCAGTTAACTATATCATTACCAATATTTAAATTATATTTGATATCATATCCACTGGGGTATCAAGAGACAACAGATGTACTCTAGCATCACGTAACCAAGAAACAAATTTGAGAAGTGCTAAGATATTATGCCAACATGTACATTGTTTCAAGTTACATCAACACTTTTATACAAACCAGGAGGTTATACTTCCTAAAGTAATCCAACACATTCAGGTACATAGGAACGGTATCTATACATGATTATCATGCATTGAAGAGTGTTTGGTGCATATACTTCTACACGCTCTAACTTGATATATTTATTATTATTTTAAAAACAACTTTGTATTTTGGTAACACCCATTCTCCATACACTTCTCAAACATTAAAGAACTAAACCTAAAACCACCTCTAAGAGTGAGAGAGTTATTTTGATCCCTATTTTACTGACTGGTAAACTGACTAGTTTGTCTAAGGCTACACAGTGAGTCATGAGCAGAGCAGAGACTAGAACCCAGGAGTCCTATATTATAATGATGGCTTATAGAAAGGGGCATTTGTTTGACCATATGCTAATGGTCAAATAAGTTACCTGGATCCAAGGCCCACTGATGTAAATGAAGATTTAAGAAATGAAGGCAATGGATGTTACATCCATATAACTGAAAGCAGAAATCAGCAATGTATTATGCAGATATCAGACAAACACTCAAACTATTAGCCATAAGGTTTTACTATCACAGCTTGTTAAATCATCCAGACACCAGTGACATTAGCAGAAACACAAACTTACATCCTGTGTAGTTCAGTAAGAAATCCAAAAAGTTTCATGTATAGATAGTCAAATGTGAAATTAACAGGCACAGTACATTTAATGTTCTCAGTCTTGTTTGTGCAGGTTGAAAAATTACATTTTATGCTTAAAAGCACCAGGCACCTGAAGACAATTCAGATCCCAATTGTTCAATGATCAGTGATGTCTTGATTGCCTGATATCATCTGCATGACTAGGTGCTAACAAGCAAGTGCTGCGCTAAAATGGGAGTCTCATGATCAAAGTCAAAAATGGGAGTGGTGAAACCATTTGGCCCAGAACCATTCACCAAAAATGGCACAAATTTTAAAATGTAACAAACCAGGGGGTGTGGCTACTCCTGAATTGCAGGGTTCATCAAACAGAAGGGCACACCTTGAATGAAAGTGTGTCAGAGGCTCCCAGGCCACACACATGTTAACGGAGCACTGTGAAAGTTGTTCTGCTAACTTCAATTAAATTGGCCACAGGAGACGTCTGCCATGAGACCTGTGCACCTTCCTTATTTTAGAATTTTTTCCCACTGTCTACAATTGGAAGTGTCTACAACTGGAAGATGAAGATATCATGCTCCTTTTAACACATCTTTCAACCACTGGACTTATCAACCATAAACTATACAAGATGAACAAAAGACACTGCTCGACACTACTAGATTGCAGAGTTTATCTTACAATTTTGGGGTCCCCCCCGTGAAGGCAGGATGACAGAAGTGGGAAAGAAAGAAAAAGAAAGCGGGGGGTGGGGTGGAGAAAGACAAAGGGTTCCGTTTCCTTTTTGTCTGACTGCCAGAGGGGTAGATCAGATTTGGCCCAAGAATGTTTTAAGTCTGTTTGGGGGCTGCCTAAGCAGTAGCTTGTGCTTAAAGGCAGACGTGTTATGCATAGCAGCATAAATAAAGGAAAGGCTAAGGGACAAATCAGAGTTGATCTTTCACATTTTGGCTTGTGAATGCATTTGCTAAACTGAAGTTTTGCCAGGATGATAACGAATAGCTTTATTTTAGATGGCACAATGCCTGAATTGTGGGTGTTTGGGAATTTTACATTATATCTTTTCAACACGCATGCAGCAGAAATGGTCTTATGGAATGAGCCATTGGCTCGAAGTTAGGAAGTGGGGAATCCTAACCCCAATGCTGCCTTAACTGAGGAGTTACTCCAAGTGCCACAATCTATAGTTTTATTTATGTTTCCATTGTCCGAACACACCACTGGCATTAAGTACAGGCCTCCCTTATTAAGAAACTGAAAACGCTGGGTTCACCCAGCCTCACTGTTCCTCACCACGTTACAATAAGCAAGGGGAGAAACTTGCACACTGACAGCAATAAAGTGATGAGACCAATAAGAGGATAAGCAAAGGAAAAAAAGACACACTGTGGGAAACATACTTACTGTATTCTCTTGCTCGCTGCTCAAATTCTAAACATAACAGTGCAAAAAGAAATTCAGCCACATGATATAGGAGAATTTGTTTAAAGCGTTTACAGTACCTGGCAGCCTCTCTTTTCAATCTCCACAATACATTTCTGCATCAGAAGCGGTACCATCAAGCCCACATTTTCCTTCTCAACAACTTTTCGAGCATCTACTCCAAATATCACTGGCTCTCGATCTGCAACTAGACCATCAAGAGAATTCTCCCATTGTTCTATGAGAGTCAGTTTGACATAAATAAGCCCTCTGGGCTCCAGTTTGACAGCCAGCTGATGCGCCTTTGTCACTCGAAAAAGAGTGGGGAGAACCACTGTTCCATGACAGCAAACACGATTTTTCCGTGGGGTAGGCTCCCAGCTGAAGACCACTAGTTTTAAGTGCTGGGCATTTTCAATTTCTATGTTGAAAGTGTGGTCCATATCTAAAAAAGTCGTCCTGCATGTAAGCAAGGCTGTTCTTGCTTTGTTTACCGAATCTACCTGAATTGCACAAAAGACATCTTTCGAGTCCATCCGTGGTGGTTTCAAATCTTCAGCACCATAGAAGTGAATACTCATGAGTCCAGATATGTATTGGGAACATTTGGGTTGATCAGAAAAGCTGTAATGTCTAAAAGCGTCAATGTCTATTTCAGTTTTATTGTTGTTACTTAGAAGAGTCTCTTTTCCTTTCCCAAACCTGCTTACAGAACTGTGTTTACCCGATTTTGCTATGAGTTCAGGAGAGTCTCCATCACTGAGATAACCACCTTTACTGGAGGATTTGGAACTCCCAGTGCTTTTCTTTTTGTAGCCGTGTTGTGACGATACACTACTGTCAAGATGGTACCGACTTATAACATTCCTGCTAGCAGCTGCTGTTGCATTTCCAGAAGATGGCAAAGATGTGGTATGGCTTGTATCCTGACAGTCACCTTTCAGCAAGGAAGTAGGATTATCTGAATTATTAGAGCTTGAGGTTCCTTTGATGCTCAGCTTCCTGCTGAGTTCTGGCAATTTTTTCATTTTCATTGAAAGTTTTCTCACAGTTCTAGGAGATTTTATCTTGTCAGGGAAAGGCCAATTAATTGATCCTCCTTTTTTCAAAGGATTAGGACTTGGAGGAGAAATTTCTGTCCCTCCTGCCTCAGCCTTATTTGCAGGTACAATTCCAGATCCTTTAAAAGAAAAAAACAAAACAAAATAGGAATGCGTTTTTAAAGCTGCCCATTAACAGCAGTTAGCAGCAACAATAATTTGTGAACTACGGAAGAAGTTAGTTTGTCAGTACTCAAATATGGGATCTACTCAGACAAATATTGTGCATCACTTAGACAAACATAAGCATGTCTGCACTTTGCTGACTTTTTCAGCCAAAAGTTGGCAGAGGACAGTCAGAAGCTTGATTCCTCCCATTCTATTGAGGTTTTGCCTAACAAAACGGACTTGATGCAAACTACATATAAACAATTCACCCATCGCACCTACCTGTGTAGTACTCCATCTGTTGGTATAATGTGTCCTCACACAAGCTGACCTAACTGCTTCACCAGGGTACAGATGCCAGGTAGCAATGAGTTTAGATGGGAAGAGTGTGGAACACTACAGAGACTCTCTCCTCTGAGTACTGCCACTGCCCTTAGCCTATGCAGGAGAGCATACAGCCTGCAGTGTTCTGCAATTAAGGACTACCGAGGAATCCTCCTCAGTGCATGCATCTTTCTTCTTATTCTCATAAGAACCCTGCCTCTGTCACTGCAGCTCAGAACCCTGTTCCGTTGTCTCCCCCTCCCTCTCAGTATCAGAACACTATTCCACTACAGGCAAATGGTCTTAAGTACACCTTTCTCCCACCACATCTTGGCAGCTACCCTGTACACCTCACTCTGCAATGACAAGGAGGAGATTTAATGCACATAAGAACAGCCATACTGGGTCAGACCAATGGTCCATTTAGCCCAGTATTCTTTCTTCCAACAATGGCCAGTGCCAGGTGGCTCCAGTGGGAATTAAGAGAACAGGGGATTGAGTAATCCATCTGGTCATCCACTCCCAACTTCTGGCAAACAGAGGTGAGGGACTCTCAGAGCATGGCATTGCATCCCTGAACATCTGGGCTAATAGCCAGTGATAGACCTATCCTCCATGAACTTATCTAGTTCTTTTTTGAACCCTGTTACAGTTTTGGTCTTCATAAGATCCCTAGCAAAGAGTTCCACAGATTGACTGTGCATTGTGTAAAGAAGTACTTCCTTTTTTGTTTTAAACCTGCTGCCTATTAATTTAATTGAGTGACCCCTAGTTCTTGTGTTATGTGAAGGCGTAAATCATATTTCCTTATTCACTTTCTCCACACCAGTCAAGATTTTATAGACCTCTAACATATCCTCTCTTAGTGTTCCATCATCCAAGCTAAAAAGTCCCAGTCTTTTTAATCTTTCCTCCTACAGAAGCTGTTCCATACCCCTAATCATTTTTGTGCCCTTCTCTGTACCTTTTCCAATTCCATAATCTTTATTCAGATTGGGCAACCAGATCTGCACTCAGTATTCAACATGTGGGCATACCATGGATTTATATAGAGGCATTATGATATTCTTTTTCATATTTCTCCCTTCCCTAATGGTTCCCAACATTATGTAAGCTTTTTGACTGCTGCTGCACATTGAGTTTATGTTTTCAGAGAACTATCCACAATGACCCCAAGATCTCTTTCTTGAGTGGTAACAGTTAATTTAGACCCCATCATTTTGTGTGTATAGTTGGGACTATGTTTTTCAGTGTGCATTACTTAGCTTTTATCAACATTGAATTTCATCTGCCATTTTGTTGCCTAGTCACCCAATTTAGTCAGATTCCTTTGTAACTCTTGACAGTTAGCTTTGGATTTAACTATCTGGAATAATTCTGTATCATCTGCAAATTTTGCCACCTCACTGTTTACTCCCATTTCCAGATCCTTTATGAATATGTTGAACAGCACTGGTCCCAGTACCAACCCCTGAGGGACACTACTATTTACCTCTTTTCATTCTGAAAATTGACCATTTATTCCTACTCTTTAACCAGTTACTGATCGAGGAGGGGACCTTCCCTCTTATCCCATGACTGCTTACTTTGATTAAGAGCCTTTGGTGAGGGACCATGTCAAAGACTGTCTGAAAGTCCTAGTACACTATATCCACTGGATCACTCTTGTCCACATGTTAGTTGACACTCAAAGAATTCTAAGATTGGTGAGGCATGATTTCCCTTTACAAAAGCCATGTTGACTCTTCCCCAGCAAATGATGTTCACCTATGTCACTGGTAATTCTGTTTTTTACCACAGTTTCAGCCACTTTGCCTGGTACTGAAGTTGGGCTTACTGGCCTGAAATTGCCAGGATCACCTCTGGAGCTTTTTTAAAAAATTGGTGTCACATCAGCTTCTGTACCAGATAACTGGAGGATAGCTCATTTAAATGATAGGTTATATACCACAGTTAGTAGTTCTGCAATTTCATATTTGAGCTCCTTCAGAAATCTTGGATGAATACCGTCTGGTCCTGGTGACTTATTATAGTTTAATTATCAATTTGTTCCAAAACCTCCTCTAATGACACCTCAATCTGGGACAGTTCCTCAGATGTGTCACCTAAAAAGAATGGCTCATGCAAAGAATTCATTTAGTTTCTCCACAATGGCCTTGTCTTCTTTGAGTGCTCATTTAGCACCTTGATCACTGATTGTTTAGCAGACCTCCTGCTTCTGATGTACTTAAACATTTTTTTGCTGTTAGTTTTTGAGTCTTTGGATAGTTGCTCTTCAAATTCTTTTTTGGCCTGCCTAATTATACTTTTGCATTTGACTTGCAAGAGTTTATACTCCTTTCTATTTTCCTCAGTAGGATTTAACATCCAATTTTTAAAGGATGCCTTTTTGCCTCTATTCGCTTCTTTTACTTCATTGTTTAGCACTTTTTTGGTCCTGTTACTATGTTTTTTAATATGGAATATACATTTAATTTGAGACTCTATTAGGGTGTTTTTAAAAAGTTTACATGTAGCTTGCAGGCATTTCACTTTTGAGACTGTACCTTTTAATTTCTGTTTAACTAGCTTCCTCATATTTGTGCAGTTCCCCTTTCTGAAGTTAACTACTACTTTGATGGGCTTCCTTTGTGTTCCCCGCGCCCCAGGGATGTTAAATTTAATTATATTATTGTTCCTATTACCTAGCAACTCAGCTATATTCACCTCTTGGACCAGATCCTGTGCTCCACTTAGGACTAAAATCAAGAATTGCCTTTCCTCTTGTGGGTTCCAGGACTAACTGCACCAAGATGCAGTCATTTATGGTGTCAAGAAACTTTATCTCTGCATCCCCTTCTGAGGTGACATGTATCCAGTCAATATGGGGATAGTTGAAATCCCCCATTATTATTGGGTTTACTATTTTTACAGCCTCTCAGGTTTCATTCCTCCCAAGAGTCCCAAATTGTCCTGCCTCTTACCTGCCAAAACCACTTTCCTCTTTCTTGGCACAAAGCTCCCAAAACAGGCTTGGAAGTTAGCCAGTTCCCAGGTGACCTTCACCTGTGAAATAGCTAGTTTCCCAAGGCTTAAACAAGTCACACCAACTCACACTGTTGAAGAATAAAAGCCTTCCATCACGTTAACAGTGGAAGGAGGCTGATAATGAACGCTAGGGCATACACCAGAAAGGTGTCATGTAATTTTCTGTGCTGAGTGCACACATTTGTGCACAAGCTCTTCGCCCTGTGACAGAAATCAGGACATTCAAGGGAATTCCAGTCTCAAAGACAGTGGATCTGATTTTCTTCTCATTTCCACCTGTGTCAATCAGGAGTAATCCCACTGAAGCTAACAGAGTTACATCAGGGTAAAATTAGGGCACACATTAGAGGGGAACTGGGCCCAGTAATTCCAAGCTGATCAGTAGGAGTGAGATCATAGCGCTTATTGACAGTCTCTTCATTTTGAGTCATCTTTTTCTCCCTTCTGATATTTATGTTCCTCCTTGGTAGCAGTTACTACCATATTCATTCTGCAGTTTGGACAACATAGCTGACACCACTGAGAATTTAAGACTACTTCACAAAAGATCACTAGCTATGGGCAACCAGAAAGACTGTACAAAGTGCACCTTCCTCCCACCCCATCACAACAGGAAGAGGTCAGAATACTAAAAATAAATAAATAAATAAATAAAATTTAAAAAAAATCCCCAAACTTCTATTTTCTACAACCACACAAACAGGAAAGTTTTGATTATCAATTTTGGTAATAAAATGCATGCTGATCCATATAAAATTAGATGTTACATAGCTTCTGTGCATACTGAACCTCTTTAATATACTTACTTTTCTAGTTGGCATATTGGTCATAACCATCGACAAAACTTCAAGCATAAATTACAATCCTTTGCTAATACAGGACTGGAAGAATCTGCAAATCCGCAAGCGTTGCCTACGAAGGATACTCAGTACGTCACACTGTCACATTTAATAAGATGTCTGCACCTATTAGATTTTTAAAATGCTTTTAGCTTTAATTCATAGCATTTCACATGAGCAAATGACTGTACAGTCATTAATTGATCTTCACAATTCCCCCTCGGCTAACCTGATTTAGTTTTAATCATTTACAAGGTTAGTTTACTTTATGCACTTCACTCAGCTTGAACTGTGACATCACATAAGCTAACTTCACTATTTTATTAAAACCTTATTTTTAATTTGTTTTTGCAGATGTTACAAAAATCTAACTTTTGGGGACTAACTTGAGTATCATTTTGATAATTTTTACAGATACAATTTCTTTTTTTTTGTTTGTTTGTTTTTACAAAAAGGTTCCCGATAGTAAAAAAAAAAAAAAAAAAAAAAAAAATCCAGTTGTGAAAAATAGTGTACAAGATCTGTCTTCCGGCAGAATACATGAAATTTCTTGTTTCCTCAGTTGCTGTGTCCCATCGAAGTAGTATCCTTACAGGGAAAGGACTTTTTCTAGCATGCCTGCTGTGTTCTTCTGGCAAGCAGCTAGTAAGAAATGTGGCGTTTGATAAAACTGGACAAAGCCTTCCCTTGTACTGCAAATCACAGCACAGTCCCACTGGTGGGCTGGCCTGAAGCCTTCTATAGTAATCAGTACCATGCTTTAGCCTGCTAACATTAATCTTCCCTTCCTGTCAGAAGTCTCTGGCATCGGCTTAGAAAAGCAAGCCAACATATTAAACTTCTCTCAGTTTCATTAGAACTGAAGAGTCAGTCTAACATTCTGACTTTCATGTGTCCAACTTCTGCTGTATTCAGCACTGAACAGTTAAAATGAAATATGTGGCTGAGTGAAACTTTAACAGTCAACTATTATGCAGGCCAGTATTTCAACGAGTATTAAGCCACATGTTTTTCCAGTAAAGCCAGAAAGTTGCTAAGGTATGCACGTGATTTTCAAAACAGTGTACTAAACAGCTTTTTACAATCTGCAAAATGAAACCTTACTATAGTCTAAATCTAAACAAATTTTTACCCTGCAATACAGTTCACTCAATATGGCTTTCATATAATATTGCTAAAGGAAATAAACTGCTTTTGGTTACCTATAGTATGACAAATCATAGAATGTTGTTGTGTGAACCCAATCCTAATTTCCGACTACCACCCAATCAGAATCTTATGATCATGTCTGTTACACTTGAAAAATATTCGGCAGGAAGGATGGCAGGAGGAAATGATATCTACAAGGCACCTGCCGTTTAAATGACTACCAAAGCATCACCATGAAAAAAACAAAATGCTTTGTAATTTACTGCCCGACACATCAGACTACAAAAGTTCAAACTTACGGAAAAAAACCCAATTAAGTTAAAATAATGAAATTGAAAGCCATTACTTACATTTTCCACAAAAATCAGCTTTATACACTTTTTTTGGCTTTATAAGCATGTGGGAGAGAGAAAAAGATGTTTTTTGCAGAACAACTCAATTCAGAGATTTATAGTTTTATATTAGATGGGTTGCAAGGTTTCCTGGAAGGACACTATATTGAACAAAAATGACTTGGCATTGTACATGATTACCTCAGTGAGTCATTTATTGAGTCTGATTAACAAAGCAAATTTTTAGGTTTGTGCAATAATGCGATTGAACGAAGTTATGAAGTCTTTTTCATAACTGAAAAGAGGCAAGTAGCCCATGGCAATTGCAGTACTTCATAAATTCAGATACTTTTCATCTCAGCTTTTTATTCAGAATCAGTGTCCATCCAGTCCTGCAGGTTAGTCCTAATGAAATTAACATCTACATAAGGGAATAAGTTAGCTCACTTTAACCTGGAGAAGAGAGCTCTTCTCCAGGTTCTGGAAGCTCGAAAGCTTTTCTCTTTCACCAACAGAAGCTGGTCCAATAAAAGGATATTACCTCAGCCACCTTGTCTTTCTATATAAATCTCTGTCAAAGTTATTTTATTTTAAAGGCATAATATTTGATTGCCCTGACTTACATGTAAGTTTTTCCTCCATTTTCAGAAGTTTTAAAGGTTTAACATTTGCTTTAAAATTTACCAGAAAAAATTGTAATTTTTTATAAGGAATGAGTTAAGGTGAATGGATAACTGGCCAACAGTCTGTTACAATTTTAAAACAAACATCCAAGTATGTAACTCCAACGAAAACCTGAAACTACTACTGAACTAAAACTGCTGTTCCGTACAACCTTTTCCTATAGTTTTCCAGGAATACTTATCTTAGCAGGCATGATACATATAATTCTGGAAACATCTGTTTCAATTCATGTAAAGCTTTGTGGTACAAACACTGCAGTTAAAACCATACCATTCTTTAATAAAAAAAAAAAAAAAAAAAAGACATCTTTTCAGTGGCTTCTAACATATTTTTCCTTTACATCTAGATTTCTCTTGCTTTTTCTCAGCCCACTGATGAACTTTGGAATGTTTATAAGCAAACCAAAACAAAAACATCCACATACAACTCTGGTGCAAGATATCCAAGCCAGGGGGGAAAAAAAACCCACACAGTATTCTTTTAAGTCATAAGTCACACAAAAAAGTTGGGCCAGATCCTCTACTCTTGCAAGTGGCATAGCTTCACTGAAGTTAATAGGACTGCACTGATTTACACAAGCTGAAGATTTGGCCCATTAAGTCTTTTTGTGCTCAGACAGCTCCAAACCTGTTTCGTTGTAAAAAAGTAGAATTATAAACAGTCTGTAATGAAGAATGTGTGCTTCCCCAAATTTAAACAACCTTGGTTAAGAAATAAGAAAATTATCATTTCCGCCCACTTTGGCGAAACGAAAAGGAGACCAAAGGGAAAAACACCCAAATCCCATTATTTTTTTAAAAGGAAGTGATCCTTAAATATTTGCAAATAAATGGAAAACTATTCCTTCTTTACACTTAGGGACTAAATTCCCCCCCCCCATGACAACTACCATTTTTTGATCAGATCTAGCTAAAAGTTCTGGGCTCACTTCCTGCTGAAGACCCAAAGTGTGGGAGTAGAGAGGTTGTTACAGGTTTAAAAATCTCCACCTGCTGCTTTTATTAAGAGTTAGAAACCTTTCCTGAAAGAGAGGAGACACGGTGGTCTGATAGCAACAAGGCTGTGATAAACCCTTCCACTCAGCAATCCTAGCTACCCGCTGCCCCAATAGACTAAGAGGGAATTATTTTAAGTAGCCCATAATTAAAGACGTGATGACTAGAGCCTCCAGAGGCGCATAATGCAAGTAAACCAGCTGAACTGCCTGCTCTTCCATTACAATAATGATTTTGCTGAGCACCATGCAGCTTAAGTAATATTTCACTAGAGGAAGAAACAGTTGTATAATCGCGATTTAACTCACTAGCCAAACTTGAACGTTCAAAATCTACAAAACTAGGATGAGTTTGCTGCCAATTTTTCATATGTTAATGCTTCTCCAGCTCCGATACACCAGTCTGGAACATCTGGATCAGTCACTTTCCTCATATAAGTTATAAGCATGCCCTTTTGACCCCACCCTGTCTCACGACAGACCCAGTTCTTGTTGTTCCTTTCACAGTGCAAGACGCAAAAGCAGTTCCTGCTCCTTTGTGACAGCCAGGTCATAAAGAGAGTTATTTTGCCCAAATCACAATCCAAAAAATCTATAGCTACTTCAATCTGAGCTGCTGGGTCTATTTGCCTCTTCTGCCTGTAAGGCTGAGCTGTCAAGTGATGCCTCACATACACATATGACTGGGCCCTCAACCTTCAGAAGCTCTGACAAACCTGCTTCAAGTACACAGAAGAGATAGGAAGCCCTCTTCCATCTGTAATTTATTGGAAGGAGGTGTAACACTTTCTTCACAAGTCACTTGCAGGTTTAAACTAGTGCATATGTGAATTCTCTGTAATTTGAAGTCTTTAAACCATCATTTAAGGACTTCAGTAACTCAGCAGGAGGTTAGGGGTCTATTACAGGAGTGGGTGGGTGAGGTTCTGTGGCCTGCAAGGTGCAGGAGATCAGACTAGATGATCATGATGGTCCCTTCTGATCTTGAAGTCCAGCTTCCTCTGTTCTGCCTAATTTGGCTTCTCTCCTTTTGTTCTAGCACCACCCAAGTAAAAGAGGACCGTATACAGTCCCATTTCCTCTGCAGAGTTCAACTACCTTAATTATCAGGGAGCTCTGGGGACAGAGTGAAGCTTATCACATCAAGATTGATGGTGTCCTAGCAATAAAGAGCACTAGGACCTTTCTACAGCATCCCAGGCTATCCTGATATTACAGTCACTACCCACAACCCTACCCACTAGGATTTTACATTGAGTCAGCTATCTTGGTATAAACACATACCCTTTAAAAAAAAAAAAAAAAGCAGTGAAGATGTTGCCAAAGTCATAATCAGTGACTGACCCAGAAGTTTCACCATACTGTTATAACAGAGATGGCGAATAGGAAAACGTATCTGTGCCTTACCTGAAAATTTAATTTCTTAGAGTAATGAGGCCCACATGACATTGGATCTCCACTGTATGCAGCCTTGGAGCCAGACCAAAATCTACCAAATCAGTGGCAGGCTAGGTGAGGCTCCTCCTCTGCCAGTTGAGAGACTTCCATAGCCCTAGGCAAACTAACAAAATGCATGGTAAGGAAAATTAAGCATTCAGACTAAACACGACAATTCTCCTGCAGAGCAAGATATTCATTGTATAAGAAGCTGAGTGCCAATTAATAATCCCATCTCTTTCCCCAATTAACAGCCAAAGGGGGGATGGATTTGTGGACCTCATTGCTCCAAAAAAGGAGATTTTCAGATAAGGGATACATTTTCCTATTCTTATTCGTAATGAGGTCCACAGATCCATGACATTGGAATTTTCATAGCAGAGTCCACTATGTGCGTGTATGTGGGGACTTTATACAGTCATATACAGATGGAAAAGGGGGTAACCCTTTCTTAATAGTTACTTGGATACTACAGTGAGGAGCACCCATGTACTGAAGGCAGCATCAGATAATGATAGCATGTCCAGCGTGTAGAATTTGGAGAAGGTGTGAACAGATGACCAGGTGGCTGCTTTCCTCTTTTGCTTGTAGGAGATCTTTCTGCCCATGAAGCTGCCTCAGCTTTTCTGCTATTAGAAGTTGGAGTAACCTTTTTTTTAAATATATATTATATTTAGGGCCCTACCAAATTCACAGTCCATTTTGGTTAATTTCATAGTCATAGGATTTTTAAAAATCATAAATTTCAGAAACTGTGGGGTTTCCAACCCCAAATGGGATTGGGAAGGAGGGGGAAGGTTGCAAGCCTACTGTGGGAGGAGGGGTCATGGTATTACCACCTTTACTTCTGTGCTGCCGCCTTCAGAGCTGGGCAGCTGCTGGCCAGGCACCGAGCTCTGAAGGCAGTGCCACCGCCAGCAGCCGTGCAGAAGAGGTAAGGGTGGCCATACCATAACATGCCACATTCACTTCTGCACGGCTTCTAGCAGCGGCGCTGCCTTCAGTGCTGGGCTCTGGCCAGCAGTTGCCACTTTCCGGCCGCCCAACTCTGTGAAAACTGGTCTCTCCTACAATAGCCAGATTTCACAGGGGAGATCAGATTTTTTACGGCCATGAATTTGGTTGGGCCTAATTATATTATATACACACACTTTTATGCTTCTGACTTACAATATCTTAGCCACTTGGAAATGGAAGATTTTCAAGCCTTCATACCCTTTGACACTGGATAATAAAGCACATAAAGCATTTGTCCTTCTGACCTAAGATGTACAATGAACAGAGACTTTGAGAGCTCTGCAGACATCCAAAGTATGCCACAGTTTCTCTGTGGAAGGTGTTGGAGCTGGACAGAAGGATGGAAAGACAATTTACTATGCTCTATGGAACCTGGGATTAATCTCCGACATTAAAACATGGTTGATTCTTCGTACCACTTTCTTTATAGAAAGTGCAGTGGTGACGTTCCAGGAAAAGAGGTCCCAACTCAGACAGTTTGCAAACTAACATGATGGCTATCAAAAAGGCCGTGTTAGAAAGCAATTAAGACACGTTCACAACTGATTCAAATGGATGACCTGTCATGGCACTGAGAACCAGATAAGAGCCCACAAAAGAACTCTGTACTTCAGGAGGAAGAAAAGATACTGCTCCAAATAAACACACCCCCACACCATACTGGACATCTGGACAAAAGGAAATCTACTACTTGTCTGCCGCGCTAAGGATGCTAGTCAAAGCAGCCATCTGACCTCTATGACCTAGCCTGAGTCCATCTTGAAGAAATTCAAGAATCTGCTGATGTGTGGGTGAGACCCCTGTTCTGCTACCAATGGTAAACCAGGCCCTAGAATACGGTGAGTTAGTAGATTTATTACTGAATCTACAAGTATGGCTATTAGCTCTCTGACTAACCTTGTTGGCTTAAGAGGGTCTGTTCAAGAACCAGGCAGCTAGGCTCAGACTGTCTGGATTCTGATGCATGACTGACCCTTTTAGTATCATATCCCTTCTGGATGGATAGCAGATGACAGAATACAAAGAGCTCCCAAATAGGTCAGAGAACTGAGGCCTCCTTGACCAGAATGGGGATAGCAGAATTACCAGTGCTTCAGCTTCTTGACTGATCTTCTGTAGCATTCTGGCGAAGGAGAGGAAAGGCACGTAAGAGCCTGTTTTGCCAATCTTTGTGACAAGACATCTGTTGCCTTAGCTTTGTGATGCTGCCAGCAGGAAAAAACATAAACCTTGTGATTCAGGTGGGAGGCAAACAGAGCTCTTGCTGGGAGACCAAATTCTTTAACCAGTAGATGGAACACCTATCGGTGTAGTTCCCACTTGGGACTGTCTAATTTTGGCCTGCTGAGCCAGTTGAC
The DNA here is from genome assembly GCF_965152275.1 of Natator depressus. Classification (NCBI taxonomy): domain Eukaryota; kingdom Metazoa; phylum Chordata; order Testudines; family Cheloniidae; genus Natator; species Natator depressus. The sequence continues at coordinate 77,799,675 of NC_134241.1, read as the reverse complement.
CGTAACTTTCAATCTTCCCTTGGACATAAAGAGAGAGAATTGACTGCAGGCTCTCTTTTGCCCAAGTCATCAGGAGGTGAGCTTCTCTCGGAGGGACTGTACAACTCATTGTCCTTTTCTGCTGAAATAAGACATGGCTGAGGTTTTGCCTGTCATGATCAACATAAGAGTAGAGCCCGGATATGGGAGCAGAGCCTCAAGACCATATCAGATTGCCCTGAGCCCTTGCCAGTTTATACTGTGCTTGCTCTCTTGTTTGGGCTAGATCCTTGAACAGTCCTTGATCCTGTGTGATAATTTTATCCCTCCAGGCTTGCATCTATGGCAGTAACTGTCCTGACTACTTTCCCTATTGAAAAGCCTGCTTTGAATCTGCTCAGTCTTCATGGAGAAAGATACATTTACTGAGGGGTGGATAAGAAATAATGGAGGGAGGGATAAGAGAAATCTCTATAGTGGCCCAATGTGAGCACAGGCCCACTTGAGAGGGGCCTGAGTCTCCACAGCACAGGCACAGATCTCCAAGCAGGCACTCAATCAGCAGTGAGGTGCAGGAGACCGTGTCTGGCTTTCCCTCTCTTCTTAGCCTTCTCTGCCATGCTGCACTCTGCTTGGGTGAAGAGAAGGGATGGACCATTGGGAGAAAGGGAATCCCCTCTGCCAACAAAGGCAGATGGTGACAGCCTGGAGATTTAAAGCTATTTTTTAAACTGCTCTGCAGCAGGGAGGCACTGAAGCAGCAGACAAAAATATGGCAGTTTCTCAAAGGTGGCAGGATAGGTGTGGTTCCAATGACAGACAGGTTTGGCCTGCCTCCAAAGCTGCATAGACAGAGGCCCAATGTCATGGATCTGTGGCCCTCATTATAAACAAGAAATATCATTTACAGGTAGCTATTCTAATTTCTTTTAGACGAAGACCCAACACCACAGCTCCAATTATACTAGTACGTTAAAAACCACCACCCCCAAAAATAGTAAATAAATCTTCCAAAGTAACAAGTCACAATTCTGTGATGCAAACCATTATAAAGAGGTGTCATTTTTCAACATTTTGCAGGTTATACCAGCACTGACTAAGCTGTACAGTTAGGGTTCATTTTTATACAATTCTATATTTTGACATTTGAATTTTGTATATACTAATGTTTATAAAAAATGTACTTTTCAGTTTGCACACCATATCTACTTCTCCTTAACTGCAGGCCAAAAAAGCACACTTTTTATTTGCAGCCACTAAAATTTGTTTCTTACAGATTCAGATCAGCTCACACTACCACCAATTTTTTCTAATTTAGAATCTAGTTTACTTTTAAAAGGGATTACTTTATCATAAAGAATTAAAAGAACTTTTATAAGAATTTTATATTTGCAATTTTGCTTTGGGACAAATACTAAATATTTGGATTTACTTATATCTATTTCTATTTCTCAGTAACTTAAAAATATTAAGCATGGCCAGGACTATAAATCAAGGAAATTAACTTGCAAATCCTTATTCACATGAGTAGTACATAAGTGAGTAATCCTACTAATTCTGGAACTACTTGTATGAGCGAGAACTAAAAGCAAACAAGAATCTGCAGGATTAGTCCCCAAGACACTAGTACAGTATTTAAAGAAAAAGCCCATTCAGTATACTGTTTGGAAGGACTGCTGAGAAGTAATTAAATCCCAACATTTATGTTTTACTGAAGAACAGTTTTCAAAACCATAGTAGTGTTTTCAAGAAATTAAAAACAAAATAATTGGTATCTCTGCTTTAAAAAAAAAAAGACAAAAACAATATCTCATTAATAAAAAGAACACCCTAACCATAAAAAACACACTAAAAACCAATGATGTTATTAGGAACACAGATAAAAGCATTGTTTTTGTATTTAACCGACAGTAGTACCCTTTGCTCAGACTTCCTCCTTGCTAATAAAAGCAGACTTGCTAAACAATCATGGGGCATTTGACAAGAGTTACTGCTTGATGTATTTGAGTCGATGAAGATATAGACATTTATCTACTGCATAGCAATTGCTTGTGTAATTCAGACTCTGTACTAATACAAATAAAGTTAAATCGGACGTGCTGCCCTTCATGTAGTGATTTTGTCTGGATGAGCCGTCATTTTAAATTTGACTGAAAATAACCGTAGACACCTTAACTGGATTAAAAGCAGCACTAACTACTCCTCCACAATAAAGCCAATTACTTAACAGCAGGGACCCACTTCATCATCAGTTAATCCAGTCAATGTGATCACTATTCAATGCACACACAAGAGAGCTGCTTTAAAATAGTTTAATTAACTCAATACAGAGTAAACTTCACAGGAGAAATCCATAATCAATTTTCCCAGACTTCATTACAGACATAGATTCAAAGAGCAAATTAATCTGACGGGATATAACTTTGATTCTCCAACATGAAAAACTGTAGTCAGTTTTGCCTAATACATAAAGGGGTTTAGTTCTTCAAAAGGAGCAAGTGACCCATATTAATGTTCCTGAGCATCACATATGTATTGAGAGATTAATCTCTTAAATGGATCAAACACAGTTTGTAGGACTAGTACACACTGGTCTACTTATTCTGTCACATTTTGCAACCAAATGCAATAGTACCAGTTATTTAATACAGACTACAAAGCAAGATATTTTTAACTTGAATGGAAATTCTAGACCGTCACATATACTTTGCAGCTTACACACACACACACACACACTCCTACCTCTGCTACATTTCCAAACAAAAGCACAAAATGCGGGTTCCTAGATGTGACAGTACATTATGGCACAAATGGCTGGTTATAGAGGGTAAAATCTGTATGTGACCTAAGGAGCAACAGGATGAGTTTCAGAGCCAGAGCTCCAGCTCCAGGGAATGTCTACACTGCTATTTTTAGTGTTGTAGCACAAGCCCCAGCCTGTAGACCATGGCTCTGAATCTTGCTGACACAGCTTTTTTTTTGGGGGGGGGGGGGGGGGAGCGGAGGATGGGACAGTATAGACATACCCTAGGTGACGGTCTCCTAAATCCCATTTTCAACAGTGACTTAGGCACTTGGGACTTGGGCAAAATAACTTAGTACACAGACTCATCTGCAAAGTTTTTACCAAAAAACAGTAATTAATATTCACAATATGGATATTAATATGCCCATTTTATACAGGGAAACTGAGGATGACAAATTAAGTGACTTGTCCAAGGGGACAAAGTTCAACAGACTTTGGGGGGAAGGATAGCACGGCGCTTTGAGCATTGCCTGCTAAACCCAGGGTTGTGAGTTCAATCCTTGAGGGGGCCACTTAGGGATCTGGGGCAAAAATTGGGGATTGGTCCTGCTTTGAGCAGGGGGTTGGACTAGATGACCTCCTGAGGTCCCTTCCAACTCTGATATTCTATGATTCTATGAACCAGATCTGGAATTAGAACTCGGGAGTATCTTGTCTCCCATTCCTGTGCTCAGATAACATCTCTCTCTCACTCAGAAGGATACTACAAGTCAAGGTCAGCAAGTTGCTTGACCCTGTCAATGAGAAGTTATTCCTTTTTAGGGGCTGACACCAACATCAATATATATTCAGTTGAAACAATAATTAAAACTGGAATATAACACACTTAAGGTATGTCTACACTGCAAGAAAAGATCTGCAGTTAGCCTAGGTCAGCTGACTCGGGCTTGTGGGGCTCAGTGCGGGGCTAAAAAATTGCAGTGTAGATGTTCAGGCTCATGCTGGAGCCTGGACTCTGGGACTCTGCTTGCAAGGGTGGGAGAGCGTCCCTGGGCCCAGGCTCCAGCCCAAGCCTGGATATCTACACTGCAATTTTATAGCCCCACAGCCTGAGCCTGCTGACCTAGGATAGCCACAGGTCTTTTATACAGCGTAGACATAACCATTGATGAACATGATAAATAGGGACAAGCCAGCACAACTTCTGTAAAAGAAAAACGTTCTTCTCCCATCTATTAGACATTTTTGAGGGAGTCAACAAGATAGCAGATAAAGGAGACAGGGTTGATATAATTTATACGGACGTTTAGAAAGCCTTTGATAAAAATCCCAAACAAGAGACTTCTGAGGAAGTTAAGTAGTTACAGAGCTAGCGTTAAAGTTCTACCTAGGGTTAGAATTAGCTAAGACATAGAAAACAAAACATGTTGTATTTGTGCACCATCAACAGAATTGTTAACCAAGCTCACTCTGTAAACTTTTTATTGTTGGCAAGGTGTGAGCCATAACGAACCAGTTTACATTTCAGATTCCAAGCTCCATTCAAGGGCTGGTAACCAGGGTTTAAAAAGGACATATTTTTATATTTGAGATGTGCAAATTTGATCCAGAAGTCATAAATACATACAAAATATGGAACCCCACTCTTACAGTCACATTTCAGAGCAGAAATGTGTTTTAAAGGCTCAAAAAATAATACTGTAGATAATTACCATAATTTTCAAACTTGAGTATCTAAAGTTAGGCACCTAAACTCATATTTAGGAATATAGATAAATGGCTTGATTTTGCAAGGGGCTTAGCACTCGCATTTCCTATTCAAATGAATGTGATCTGTGGGTGTTCAACACCCGCGAAAGTTAGGCCACTTATTTAGGTGCCTAACTTTATGTACCCAACTTTGAAAATTATGGCCTACATATTTTATAATCAACTTTCCATCAATTTTATAGAAATGTTCACAATGAAGAGGGGGAAAAAAAGTTTAACTTTCCTATAAAAATAAAGACAGGAGTGTAACATCTCTATATTCCATATCCTTCTTACCTGCTGAACAATATTTAAATGCAGGGCTCTCCTCTATTGCTGTCGCACTCTGAGTCTTGCATACAAAACTCTGCTTGTGCAGCTGCACATACTCCATGGAATGTATGGAATCTGCTTGATTAATTTCACTGGCCTGACCCATTTGATTGTCTCCTGCAGATTCTGAGAAGTATGGAAGGCCTTTATTGTGCCCCATTACTTTAATCAAGTCACTCCCAGGCAACATCTTGAAACTGGTGGTATGGGAGTCCAAATTAACAGAGTTTTTCCCAGTAAAACAATGGACTCTGGGGAAGTCAGGCTCATCATCTTCAGGGATAGGATTGTACCATATTTCTCCTTCATCATCTGCATCATTATCCTCACTGAAGTCTAAAGTACAGTTTCTCAAAACTGAAGGGCTTGTAGAATGGTGAACAGCAGTTACAGAACTATAGGTTCTTGCAGGACATTCCTGTCCTATAGGTGATTTGGGAGGAACCTGTGGCAGTTTAGGTCCAGGTAATGGACTGGAAGATTTGGGTACATGGATAGTGTTTCCTTGCATTTTCTTACAGATATTTTCTTCTTCCAGATTAGGGGCCTTTAAAGTACTCTGACGTAGCCAGTTACGTTTCTTAGAAACTGTGATGCTGTCAAGCTGTGGCCTATGCTCATGGACTTCACTGGCCACAAGAATTTTAAGTTCTCTCCCGCTTGCGGAGGATATGTAAATATTTTCAATTAAATCTGTTATTAAAAGAGGAAAAAGAGATGCTTAGAACATTCTTCCAGTTTTGATCAAACACAAACACATACACTGTCATGTCCCATCCACACTAAATCCAGTCCCACAGGACAAAAGAAATGCTGTGCTATCATGAACTTAATTTCAATCCATCAAAAGACAACAATTGTGCACGTAGTAAAGAAACAAAAATATCTTTTGACATAGCAATGGAAGTGATAGTACAAGCACGTCTGTACTTGTTCCACATTCCAAGAATATGCACATAACAAAACAGAATGTGGGGAAGCAGTCAATCTGACACTCCTATCGATAATGAGGATATAACAGACATGCAATATTAACTTTAATATATCTCATGACATACATGATATTCTTGACTATGGTCTAGATCCTGCAAGGTGCCACGTGTCTTCTGAGAGCTGATAAAGGGTCTCAGCTCTCAATGAAAGACCACCACATCACAGGATCAGGCCCTAAGTGAGATGCAATTTCAAGCTGCCAAAAAACTGTGCAGAGTCCAAGTCTATAGAAAGTACCTGAGAGAACATGGTTCTGTCTCCAAAACAGAGTTTAATATTAACAGGACTTGTATAGAAACGTTCGAGGTACTATTTCCATTTAACATTTATATCTTCTTTAAAATCTCACCCACATTGTTGGCATTTGTAAAATATTGAAGGATTAACACTGAAATTGAAATGTAAACTGATCAAGTAAAGTTGCTCTGTGTGTTTCAGGGTCTTAACACACTACTTCAGAAATGCAAGTGCTTTGGTAGTACCCCAGATCAACTTTATAGGCACCCTCCAGTCTTAAAGGTCCTGCCCTAAATCAAGTACATCAAATACAATTCTGCTCCACTTATTAGAAACTCCATTAAGTACCCAATTTTATCAGTACTTCAATGGTCGCTGTAAATTTCTTCATATTATGTTTTGTAAAGAACAAAAGAGACAGTCACTTAAGACTGTTTCACTTTGTTAAAACTTATCTAGGAACAAGTTACTTATAAAAGTTTATTGAGCCAAAAAGCAATGTCCTAAAAATGTCAGGTTTCACAGTAGTGGCCATGTTAGTCTGTATTCGCGTCCGATGAAGTGAGCTGTAGCTCATGAAAGCTTATGCTCAAATAAATTGGTTAGTCTCTAAGGTGCCACAAGTACTCCTTTTCTTTTTGTCCTAAAAATGTTATCATAGCACAGTATTCCTATTATCAAAGTACAATAAAAATGAAAAAAAAAATACTAATTATGTATTGACACTTAAGTTTTGCTTGTGTCTTTATTTACATACAATCTGAAGGTTTTGAGTTTTTCCACTGAATTAAATACAGATTGCAGTTCTTCACCAGACATATACATTACATAGTACTACAAAGTTGATTGTTCATTACATTTATTTTAACTTAGATGTCAGCACTTTACATTAATGTAAAGTTCACATTAAATGCAAAATTCAGGCTCCAGCATTTTAATAAGTAAATGTGAAGTACCCACTACCTGAGATCAAGATGAACACACAGATTTGCAAAACAAGTCTATTTTATTTCTACTGTAGCTATGCATCAAGTCTGTACAGTATAATTAACAGATTCCTTCTAATTACAGTCATTTTATTTCCCCATGAATACCTGTAAAAGAATGCATGCAGGCAGCATTTAATGCTCTTTGAACAACCAATACTTAAAATACTTTTGCTAACTACTTTAGCGATTATGTTTGCTGAAGAAGTCTTGTTTTGCAATAACTCTAGAGGATTTATAACCATTGAACATTTAACTAGGCATACTCCTAAAACAAAACTTCAACAAAATAGTGTTTAAGTAGCAAAAACAACCCTGAAGTACATTTTGCAGCACTCTTGTTCAGTGTGCATTACATATGTAGGTTAAAAACTGTGAAAAACACAGTGTAGAAATTACCAATATATAAATGGTGTACAGCTTATGAAAAAACAAACACACTGTTTAAGGACAAGCCAAGGATCACATCGATTTTGATATTTGAACTCAATATTAGCATTAACTGTGAACAACAATTCAGCAATCCTTAAATTGAGTATATTGGGTGTCTATACAAGGGTTTGTTTTGTGCAGATGCTGCTGTATTGGTATAAAACCCTAGTGTACATAGGCTGCATCAGTGCAGTTACAGTAGCATAGCTATACCCATACTAAAAAGACCTAGGGCAGACAAGCCCTCTGTTTAAAGCTATTGTAATGTTTATTGACTTTGCCTGTTTATTAAGGAAATCTTAATAATGGTTCTGATGTAAAGACCTATATTTCTGTCTACAATAAAAAGGCAGTTATTTCAACTTGCTTTTTAATTAATTTCCTTCTCCATTATTTTTCTTGCTGTTATTGTTGCTCCAAATAATTACATCTTCTATTTTGAACACTTATATTTTGTATCATTTGTAATTAGACATTACACAAAGTCAGAAATATTTATTTAAACCAGTACAGTATATGCTAGGAATGCTTGCTTTCTACATCTGATTGCTGGCTTTCTACATCTGATTGCTGCATTAAAATCCTCAATTTTCCAGTAACAGCCCAAGGAATTGTTCCTATCTAACAATTTAAATAGATGGAACATTCAAGTATTCTATTTCTACAACAAAAATATCTGTGTTACTGCCAGCATTGCATAGAAATGTGTGCCCTTTAGCATTAGTTAGGAAAGCTTACAATCCTCAGAAGGGCAGACTCTTAAAAATTATACACACGTCCAAATATACAAACCAATCATATGTCTGAAATCTGGGCCTAAGCTACCTTTTACTCCTAGAACAGCAAAAGCTCAAAGTACGTATATATGATAACATATACCAGTACAGTGTTCAATATTCCAATTACAACTTTACTTGAAAGGCTTACTAAGGAATACAATGATAAAATGTGTTGAGAATTCTTGAATAACTTTCCATGACATGATTTGCTGCTGTATCACAATTTGAATTTCAGAAATACTATTCTCACTCTTATACTTTATGCAGACAATAATAAGCAAGCTTACTACTGCCAAAATTCATTGTCAGTATTACAAATTTTCAAAAAAAAAAAAAAAAAAAATCCTATCTTAAATCCAGAACCAGATAAATGGTATACTTCAATTTAAATGTCAAGTCCGTCACCTACAATCAAATGACAGACAGCTGTATTTGTAAGCTCTGAACTTCTCCTTTATATGGTCTTAGGCCCTGATCCTACAATCCTTTACACACATGCTTAACTTCAGTACAACAAGAAGTGCCACTTAGGTCAATGGCAGTAGTAAAGTTAAGCACATGCGTTAAGGATTGCAGGATCAGAGCCTTGATTTCAAAAGGCATTTTTACTTTGAAATCTCACATATACCACATGAAAGGACAAGGAGAAGCACAGAGAAATCTAACACAAATCTTTCAATATACCTCATACATATCTACACTCATGAATGTTCTGATTTATCTGAACTGCTCAATGTACTTTTCAAAACAATTAAAGCAATTCATTTTATAAATATCTATAATGTCTAAATATTTTTAAAATCTTACAAGAGTATCAAATTTCTGAATGTCAGCTCTGAAGTTTGCTACCTCATCCACTTTTGCAGTTAAGACTCAATATGTTTATATTATTGTAGCTGACAAAAAATGAAGAAAACAGCCAGAGATAGAAGTCAATATATTATTAGCCATTACTGAAAAAGCTTCAGATAGATCCTAGTGAAAATGTATATTTTGTAAAGTCCCAATATGCAAGTACTGCCTTGTCTGGACAATAAGTATGCACTATTTGACAGAAATACAGCTCTAAGAGTAAATTAGTTCAGTAAGCAGACTGACATTTTGAAGATTTTCCGATCCTATTAACTTTAGTAGTGATCAGGCCCTAAATAAGTAGAAGGATTTTAGAAATATGTAGGTCATGCTGTCCCTTACCCTTTGTTCTAAGGCAGTCTTATTTATAATAATATTCTCTAGATAAAATTATTTGTATTATCACAGCACCTAGGAGTCCCAGTGTGCCAGGCGCTGTACAAAACAGAACAAAAAAGATGATCCCTTCCCCAAAGAGCTTCAGTCCAATGTTTGTTTATTATGGTTTTCTTTAAAGCTAACTATTCAATTTACCTTGCAATATACTGACTGAGTACTAACTAAATACTTCTTTATAAAAGAGTAGGACCCAATTTTACAAACATGCACATGCAGATCAGGTCTCAGTCTTTCAACTCGATTGAGGTTAATATTTTGTCTATCAACTGTGTGTAGAAAATTTCTCAACAAAAGGTCACACTCTACCTTTCTAAGCCATATTTTTTGGATGTCAGGATAGGTTGACAACCAAGCTTTTAATTAAGTGGGAAGAGAGTTTTTGCAGTTCCCCATCTAGATCAAAATAGCTCGTTCATATCTTCCCAGAATTAATTTAGACTCCAATATTTTTTTTGTTTAAACCAAACTAACAATTAACTTGCAAACATCCAAGTAAATTAGAAAAATAAATTAAAAGAATTATGGAGCAAGCAGCAGTACAAAGAAAAAGCCTGGGGAGTTATAAAACATTTAAATATTGAACAAAGTAGGGGCCCCGATTCTGCAACTTTTTAGTCACATGAGCAGTATTTACTTCTAGGGTTACTCATTCCTGGAAGTGGTTGCAGGGGTCAAGCCCTAAATCTGGATATGCCAAAGCACACTGTGTTTATTTGCGTTAAGTTATAAAGCAAACAAGATTGGGTAAACAGGGAGATTGTTAAGAACCTGCACAAAATTAATTTTGTTCAACTGAAAGGCTGGTCATTAAATTTAAAGCCCTTTTCAGTTTTAAGAGATGAGTTTTATTGCCCAGAATAATGAACAGATTGTTTGTGTACACCTACACCTTCTAATTAAAATAAATAATTTCCAAACGTGAATGAGTTGCTTAAAATATGCAATACTGTATAAGAGAGACAATACCAATCATTTGGGATTATATTTATTCAGTTAACTTCCTACTTGAGTTTACTGCAAGTAAACATAGGGGCTTTTTAAATTAAAAAAGGACTGCTTTATGATTTCAACATATTATAGTGGTTATCTATATGTAAATCATTTTACTCTGGTGTACACAATAACAGAAGTGTAAATTACAAAATTCTAACAAACATATACATCATTTTGGTACTATTTTTAATGATGCACAATCAGAGCTACTAAAAATAATGTCAGTTCTCATATTTTTGCGGAAGTACCATTTTGTGGATTCATCTCAAATTCCCCCCCCCCCCCACTTTCTATGAAAGTTAAAAGCCATTTCACTGGAGAAATGGAAAACGTTTGCCTTAAAACACGTCATAACTTTGCCTATGGCAACGTTTTGCCACATTCACAACTCCAGTACTGTTAGTGACAGGACTAGCAAGTGCAATCTACCTCAATCAAATCAAGAAAACACCCAAAGTTCTATATGTGAGTATTCAGAGGGAAATCTAGGACTTCACACAGCTCCAGTATTAACCTCTAATTCGCAGATGATACTCAACTTTTTAGGTATACTGCTTTTATAGGTGCACGAACCTGTAATAAATATCTGTAATCACTGATGCCAACCCCTAGAACCAAGAACGCTAGGTGTGTTATACTAAAACTACATACACATTCCCTGCTATACAGCAACCTGAGACATTACACTCGCATTTCATTATCACCCTGTAAGGAATGGTTGAACGTTACCTCCAAACTGCAGGCTACCCTCCACCATTCACTCACCACCCCTTAGTAAGACAGACCAGAGGTGGAGTTAATTTGGCTCCAGGCCTTCCAGAGCACAAGCTGCTTGGCGGAGTGTGACAGGCTGAAGCCAGGCCCAAGCGGTGTGGGGGCCTGGTCGCCATCCCCGCAAACATACCTGTCAGCAGAACTCTTTGGTCCGGGGGAGCTGCCTGGGCCTTGCTTCCCTGCCCTCTCCAAGCCGGCGGAGTTGCGGGCTCCTCTTCTCCAAGGTCTGGCTGAGCAGGCAGCGCCGCACCTGTCCCAGTGGCTCTGGGGTCAGCGGAGGAAGCCCCAGCCCCGACGCGCCCCTTCATTCCCAGGGACAGCAGGCGCCCTTTACACATCCACTTCTGCAGCCTCCCGACGCTGACCGCGGGCGGCCTGAAGGGGCTCTGGGGGGCATGCGGGCGGCTGCCGGGGCACGCTGCCGGGAGCCCGCCCCCGGCCGCTGCCTCTGGCGGCGCGGAGCCCTGGGCGCTGAGCAGCAGCCGCTCGGCCTGGCGCGGCCCCGCGCCCCGATCCGGGCTCTCCCCGCAGCTGACGGAGCGCTCTGCGCCTGCAGGAGCGTCGCTTCCCCCGCGGCCGCTGTCCGGCCGCGCCCGGTCCCAGGCTGGGCCAGGCGGCTCGCCCTGCAGCAGGTGCCCCGGGGCGGGCTCCACGGGGTGGTAGCGGATCACGCTGTCGCTCAGACACCGCTGCAGAGGCGGTGGCTTCGCGGGGCGGCCGGGGGACAGAAGGGGGAGGCTCCCCAGACTCTGACCCCCGCGCCTGTGAGGCGCCAGCTGGCCGGGACGCCCTGCGGAGCCCTGGGCGGGCGGTGGTGGCCAGGCGGTGGCGGGCACCTGCTGCTGCGGGCTACCCTCCCCGGAGGAGGAGGACCAGGCATCGCTGCTCTCCGCTGCCCCGCAAGAGGCGACGGGCTGGGGGAACCCTCCAGCGCAGGCGGGGCTGGCCGGGGGCAGGTCGTGCATGGCATGGATCAGCAGGTAATAGGCCTCCTGCAGCTGGCTCCGCAGCCTGCCCGTGCTCTCCCGGGTCCCGGCCAAGCGGCCCTCCCCTCGGCCCCGGGCACAGGCGGCAGGTAGCCCCTGCGCCTGCTCTCGCGGCTCGGCCGGGCGGCAGCCCCAGGGCAGAGTCTCATTATCGTAGTAATCGCCCTCCTCGCCGTCAGGAGCACGCCGCGCGGGGGCGGACCCGGGCTGCGGAGCTGGGTCCCCCGGGGAACAGCCAGGGGTGGCTGGGGCTCCTGGTGTCCCTTCCCCCAGAGCTGCGGGGCCATGCGGTGCCTTCCCCCGCCGGGGCCAGCCGGGCTGCCGCTGTCCAGACTCCTCCTGGCTCCCAGCCCCCGGGGGCGCCGAGACCTGCCGGCTGCTAGGCTGAGCCCACGGCGCCCCCCTGGCCTGTGGCTGCTGCTGGGCTTTACCTTGAGGGGCGCCGGTCCCCCCGCGGGGGTGCGCGCCTGCCGCCGCCCCGCGCTGGGACCTCCTGCCCCGCAGCTTGGAGAGGGTCCTGCGCAGAGGATCAGCCATGCCTGCCCCCGCCCCGCACCCGCCTGCCTCAGTAGCTGCTGCCCGCCAGCAGGAGGGTGCTGGGTGCCCCCCTGCGCGGCGGCTGCTGGTGTTGGCGGCGGCGCCCCATGGTCGGGCGGGCTCGGTGTGCGTCGCACTCCCTCCCCGCAGCCCGACTCCTGCTGCCGCTCACATACTTGGCATAACTGAGCGGGGTGAGAGGGCGGCCTGCAATGCGCATGCCTTGCTGCCCGCCGCGGAGCGTGCGCGCCCGCCTCTCCCCGCCCGGGCTCCGAGTTAGGGGGGCCGGAGGCGAGGCCGAGGCCAAGGCTCCCCACCCCCCCAGACCCGGCTCTGGGCGCTACCTGCTGTCCCCGCACACGCGCACGGCTGAGGGGGAACGGAGGGGCGAGAAGACACCAGTCCCTCCTTGCAGCTCTTGTTAGGGTCACAGCCCCTTCTGCTCCCCCTAGCCCGCTACATCCACGTGTGCTAATACCTTTAGGGCAGGGGCTTGACTAGAGCATAGAGGGGCTGAATCTCCTTTCCCAGGCCCATACCTGGGAGGGAGCGTGAACGTGTCCTCCCCCAGCTGCACCTAGGCCGTGGCTGGAGTGAAGCACCCAAGGACGCCCCCGCTCCCAGTGTTGCACGGGGGAAGGAATACCAGTGCTATTCGTGGTAAAACAGCGACTAAAGCACGAGGATGGTGCAGAGATTCATGACGGTGAAATTGCCAGGAGGGCTTTGCTTTTGTTTACTCTGTATGAGAAAACTAAGGGAAAAGACCAACAAGTGCAACAGGTGGCCTTGAACAGCAGCAAACCTGCGCTGGGACTGCACTCAAAGCCCTATTTGCTGACACAGTTTAGAACTAATTTAACAAGTCCCTCTTAAACTGCTTTTATTTTCTCCCTGAAAGAAAACCTGCCTCACCTTGCAGGCCACCTAAGTAAGGGTGACCTAGAAAAAGAGGAGGTTCTGTTTTTTTAAAGCATCTAATGAACTGAGGTTTTTAAAAAAAGTTTTTATTTGAATCAGTTTGATTACAAATATATTTACTTTGTTACTCAGGTTTCACTTGCACGGTGTCTCTCATGTCAAAATTATTAGGTCATGGAATATTTAAAGAGATGAATTTCTAATGTTCTCTCTCACCCTTCCCCCATATGTCCTACCTAAAAGAACAGGCACATCCATAGGCCACAAACCTATTTTTCCTCCTTTTGCACATCAGCTTTAAGCTACCTGGTCAATAAAGCCCAACTCTGTTACAGATTTTATAATGTGTGAGAATTGTTCTAAAACAACAGGCACATCCATAGTCATTTGGAGAGGAGCCAATTTACAGAACCCCATTAAAGATTGGCATCAGAGTTGAACATGCTTACACCAGGGCTGAATTTGGCCCCAGTTATTATAGTCTCCAAGACAAATGCCACATTTGTAAAGTATAAATGGCATTTTGAAATACCAGAAAGCATGCTTGTCTTAGGTTTAGTGGGTGGAAATTTCTACTTCATAAATTTGTTACCCATACCTTATGTGAACGGTGTCTTCATTATCAAGCCTGCATCTCTACATAAAAACCATATAATTTTAAAAGTGTTACCAATAGAAACACTGATGCTTCTTTTGCTGAGAGAATGGCTTCAGCAGCCTATTGTAGTCAGCAAGATCTTCCTATTAATGCCAGGGGATATTTGTAAAGTGCCTTTCTTTTCTTTCATAGCAAAGAGCTCCAGGAAAGCTTATCTTAGCTCTATTTATATATCTTGGAAATGAGAACAAGAACATAACTGTACAGTGGTGAAATATGGCATATGGAACCATAACTGGGTCACACAAGCCATTTCACAAACATCTAAGTAGAAATTCCAGTCTTTCCCTTATAAGAATTATGAATAACAAATAAAATAGTTCATCTTGTTTATAACATCCCCACACTATCCACGATTAAGCCATTATCTATGTTCTTCCTGTTTTGTGGAAACTAAATTTAGGTTTGCCTGTGAGTTTAGAGTACATAATTATAACTTTCCACTCACAAACTGTTATGGGATTTATACATCTTTCTAAAAGTTTTTAAAATTAAAATGCTGAAAGAATATTGCATATAGGTGTAAATAGCACCAATCCAATAACATCACAAGTAATCCATTAATATAATGTTTTGTGTATTTATGAATTAAGCTATGAGGAAAAGAAAGAGTAGCGGATATGATTTATATCCAATATGTACTTCACAATAGTTTATCACTTCTGCTACACCTTTGCAACTTGAAAAAGGAACTTCTGCCATTTTTGTCCTGCCTTTTATATACATTTTCCCCCTTTTTAAAAGAAAATTATTTGGAAATAAGTATACTAGTTTGTGTAACTAGGTATACAAAATATTGCATAACATTTTTGTAATTACGTTTCCTTTGGGGAGAAAAATTTTAGGTTGATCTTATGTGTTTGACTCAATCATAATTATTAGTTCCACATCCTAAACATTGAAAGTAATGATAAGTTTGATAACTGAACTCTTTATAATAATAGCCTTACTTTTATTTTGGATCTTTGTGTTTCATATATTCAATTACCATAACAAATGTTTCTGACCAAATATGTCAGCTAAAAATGCTTTTGTTTTATTTTACAAATGAACATCACTCTTGGTTCTGTGTTAACTTATTTCTGTCTACTATTAGAGTGTCCCCTGCTGGATGAGTTGGGGACTGCATTTTGGTCCTAACTTTCCTTCATCTAAATCTATGCACAAGAAATAACTAAAAACAAAATGATCCGACGTCTTCTGAGAATATACTACCGTCCCCATTTCAACATTGTTGTTAATCCAAAACTGTATGCTTGTGTGTTTCTTATGCTCTTTTACAGATACTCAGGGTGCAGTTCTTAACTTTAGGAAGTGTTTTTTGCTTATTTTCAGTTGTGTAGGATCCACGTAAAGAAAAATTCCAGTGATTAGCTGTAATATCACGTAAGCCAAATACAAATTTAGTTCCTGATCCTGTAAAGACTTGGGTATGTGCTTAACTCTACGCACTGCAAGCCGGTCCATTGACTTAAATGGGACAACAGTAGAACTTCAGAGTTATGGACTGACCTGTCAACCACACACCTCATTTGGAACCAGAAGTATTTAATCAGGCAGCAGCAGAGAAAAAACACAAAACAACCCCACCGACTGCAAATATAGCACAGTATTGTGTTAAACGTAAACTACTAAAAAAAAAAAAAAAGAGGGGAGGAGCAGCATTTTTCTTCTGCATAATAAAGTTTCAAAGCTGTATTAAGTCAATGTTCAGTTGTAAACTTTTGAAAGAAAAAAAACATAACATTTTGTTCAGAGTTAGGAACATTTCAGAGTTACAAACAACATCCATTCCCGTGGTGTTTGTAACACTGAGGTTCTACTGTACTTCCAGTGATAAAGTTAAACAAATGCCTAGGTCGCTGCAGGATTGGGAAGCTAGTAGATACACGTATATTAAAAGTAATGTCTGAAACAATTTTTGAAAAACCTTAAAAATGTCAATATATTTATTCATCCTCTCTCTTATTGGGGCTGCCATCTTAATTGTACTTTCCCACAGAGTCATAGTTGGATGACCAAGTATGAACTCAGTGGAGTCTGACTGCCATTGACTTCACTGTTGGAACTCCACGCAGCCAGGAGAGCCAACCTACAGTGTGCCCATTGGGATAAGGGTCCAAGTCTGCAAAGACTTAAGAGACTTTTCAATTACAAAGCACTGGAAACATTCAAAGGTTGCTGGCAGCTAAGTTCTATATCTATATTTATATATACACACTTGAGAAAGTTAATGTGAGTTGGCTGAATTAACACTTAAAAACACATACACAAAATATAGACCTTACCTATCAGTGATTTTCATACTTACAAATTTCCTAGATGCCATCAGAGGAAGGTAGATTCTCTCTCTCCTATTTTGCATTGCCAAATTGTTAAGATGGCAGTTTCCTTCTTTGTCCTTAAAATATTTTTAAAAGCATTGTAGTAAATTCTTTGTTTTCAGTCTCTGATGTTGTGATTGGAATCTTTTATATTATACTGGGATTTTCCTTTAACAGGCAGAACATTTGTTGATAAAATGTATTAGACATTAGGAGCCCAATCCTTAAACAACTTGATCACTCACGTACATGTTTGCAGACTGGGCCCTTAGTTTGCTCCCCTGGGTATGTACTGCCATGAAAGAAATTTCAATGTAATTTTGCTTGCATAGTTGTTTCACTCAGTATTTTCTTCACGGACTCACAGGCATTTAATGGAGCAGTTTATGCATTTAATGTATTCCCCCATGAAATAGCCACACAGGAAATAATTAAATTAAAAGCTGCCAATAATTGCATCTATAAAACACAGTTTGATCTGTATCTCAGAAAGTTATTCCCATTCCAACTTGTGGTTGCAAAACACATTTTACTGTAGATAACTAGAAGTTTTGTTTTTTTTTTAAAAACTTTGCATCCTTTATTTGCACAAATAACCATCAATTGATCGCACACACAAAAACCCAGATAAAATACCATTGAGGATCTGGCTTGAGCTGACTCAAGCCAGGCAAAGAGGAGTCAAACTGCGTTTTTGTACATAACTCACTGTGTTCTGCTCAGGTGCTGCAAAACATGTAGTACAAAATGTGACCCATTGTTATCAGGCCTCCTACAAAAAGTACATGGGTTTAGGAAACAAGACTCAGTGTGAAGTTTTAAATTCTTTTGGGGAGACTGCCAGGCATTTAGGGTTATTTGTACATAGGTTTCTAATATGTGACCTTAAAAAAAATAGAAAAGGACAAAGAAATTTTCCTGTACGTAATACAGGAGAATTTCTAAAGCAGCATCACCAATTTGGTTTGTCTAACAAGATACAGGTTGGGTTTTACCATTTTGGGGATCTCTTATTCAATACATCTTTCCTGAGCTGTTGGGTTCCCAGATATCTCATGTGGCTCCACTACACTGAGATTGCCAAAACATAAAACTTAAGAATCAAGTGGTGATAAATATCCTTGGCGAAGAAAGAGACTCATACATATGTAAACTACCTGTAACAATGAAGCCATGAACCGAGAGAGAGATGGCTGAAAGATTTAAAGTCAGGTGAGGCAGCATGTGTGACAAACTACAATCCATATCTAGGACACCTGTGTCAGCAGTAGCTCTCATGACTGATGAAAAGCCTCAATAGCTCATTATGTAAGATTGACAAATACTGTACCCTTTAACATCCTTGCTGCTACTTGAGACAGCACAGCAGATCTGCCTCAGAAAATAACCTTTCACAAGCTAGGATTTTCTGAAGTGTGCAAATGTTGGGTCCCATGGAAATTCAGTGAAATTTTTGAAATTGCCCTCATATAATTTTGAAAAATTCCATCACCTATATTCTATAAAGCCCCATAATAAACATTTAAAATGGGATCTAAATATATTTATACAAATGTAGGCCTTATTCCTGCGAACATATGCTTAACTTTGCACCCATGAGTAATTCCCCTGAAAGCAATGTAAAAGAGCCTTCCGTGACTGTGAATAAGACCCCTCAGTCTCCTTTTCATTGAATTTGGCAAAGCAGTTTCTTTACTCTCCCAGATTCTGGCAGAAAGAGAAATAGTATGAAAGCTAAAAGATAACATGGAGATGATGCTGACTGGTGAAATCCACAAGCATTCCCCTTACCTAGAGAGTGTCTACCTTCCCATTGTCAAAATGGTCTGGAATCAGAGTCCTATTACTCATTTCATAGTCAACAAACAAGGGTCAGAATTTTCTTTTTTTATTGTCAGCTTGCCAAAATATTGATCCTTTTTCTTTCAAGTGCAGACCTAACTCCAGTTATCCATACCTTTGTTACCACTAGACCTAGTCTATTTTGATTCACTAGGAAAGACACTCGAAAGCTTCAGCTAGCATAGAATACAGCTGTATACTTTCTGAGAAAAGTGGACCAAGAGACCATAATACACTTGTGCTCCACATTCTGAACTGGTTGCTTGTCACCGTCCAGGTGGAATTGAAGGTGCTAGTGAAAGAAAGAAAGGAAGGAAGGTTCTAAATGGTTCAGTCGCCATCTGAATCAGGAATGCTTAAGCTAAATGTTCCAAAAGCAAGGATTAATGGATCCAGGAGCAGAAGAGTTTGGGAGCAGAATCTCCTCTCTGGAATTCACTCCTGCCAGAAATTTGTCAAACCCTGGCCATTTTCAGAAAATGCTTTAAGATGCACCACTGGCTAGGCTTTAAACTAAATGCTGGGTCCAGTATTCCTAACATTCAGGCTATTGGCATGGTCTCCTTGTCTGTCCAGTAAGTTACAAGGGGTCATGAAAGGGTTTTTACAAGCTATGTAAAGTTTACCAAGATAATACAGTGAAAGGCACAACATAAATCACTTGTAGCAATAATAATCATTCAGCATCACAGGTTAAGTTAACTAGCAGGTGTATTCATGGCTCTGTTCTACACTTGGGTTAAATATAAATAAGAGCAGTTGCACTTACTACCGCGGCTATTTTGAGCATTTTTAAAAAAAGTTTCTGTTGGTTGCTGTTATAGAATGCAAGTTAACACCTTAACGAGCCTTCCGTAATATACTGTCATTACCTCCTTTGATTATAGTCATCTGATGCAATTACAGGGCTATTGTAAGACCTTATTCTCAGATCCTGTATAAACCTGGTAAAGGATACACTGAAAAATAAGAGTGGCCAGAGCATGACCCCCTCAGACTGAAAATGGTCCATATAATTTTACAAGATGGCAACCACTATTATCATCTTTGTTTAGTATAAGAGGTCGGTGTGCAGAAACAGCAGGTCCCAGCTCCTAACACTCAATCTTGATCCAACCTGAAGGTAGACATGAATTAAGGGTTTAATGGGTTCACGTAAAATAAGATCAGAGTCAAACCTTCACTCAAAACATGAAAAGTACCTTTTCTGGGGTTCAAAAAATTAGATACAGTAATTATTTCCCTCCTCCTCCACCCCATTATTTTTGTGCATCTCTGTTTTGCTGGTTCTGGCCAGTACTAGAGGTAGAAGTGCCAAATTGCCATGAGAAAGGATTTTTCCGGCTCTTTCTAGTCTGACCATAAGAAGGAAATAATAGAAAGCCTGTTTTCATAAGCATTTCACCTCAGCTTCCTAACTTCAAAGAGGTTGCTACAGTAGTTCAGAAAAAACATCTGAATTTATGGGTGTTAATCCAAACCAGATTAACCCTCAGAACTGTTAGATGTTCACCCATATCAGGACAGAGCCATATTCTAGCCAGCTGCTTTAGTGGAGTTTGAACACTATTTGAACACTGTCCTGTAGCTCTGTTCTTCTAGCACAGTTTAAAATATGTATCATGTGGAAACAAACATGTTCCCAAATCATGTTAAGACTCTTAAAAGTCCTAGTGTGTACAATGTTAAAATCCACTAAGTCATAATATTTCAATTTTATGTCAGTCCCTACCAAAGAACTACTGATATGTTAATATGGGTTAGTGTGGGTAAAAACTCATTATGGATAAAAGTGATGGTAACACAGAGTAGATTTTTGAAAATCAGCACATTACTTTTACACTTAAAAATAAATCCCCAAAGGCTCCAACTTGTGTGATCAGTTAACGACCTACAAAATGTCAGTAAGGAAGAAGACTTTTAAAAACTACATGCTCAGGAGTATCTGCATTTTTAAAGTACTGTTTTTACTTCTATGATTTAGAAATGAGGGTGAAAAAAAACCTGTACAGACTTAAAAACTTATGCAAAGTTTCAATGTGGAGCAAAATTTTTGCACAGTTTTCAGTCTCTGAAAAACAAGGTTAATATTCAAAACAGACACATGGATAGGTTCTTAATTGGAGTGTTTTATTTTACTAGAAATCATGCACTGTGGTGCATTTAATATACTCTAGTTAGGATAATCAAATGGACACATCAATGATATATAATTAAGTCATCTCAAACTTTAAGCAATAAAGTCACTAAATATGTAAGATAAAACCAAAACTAAACAGTATCATCACATGGAGAAATCTTTTATCAACAGTAAGGTACACTGGGTGCAAATCTGATTACTAATAGATTGTTTCACATGAACTTCCAATGCTGAAAAAATGTAACATGCTTTTTCCTTCTGCATAAATTATGCCATTTTTCTAATTAGGAAACTTCTTTACCATATATCTATACAGTAACTTCATAATTATACACCCAAAGTCACCGCCAAAGCCCAGTGCATAAGCTCAGACTGCCTGGAGGTGTGTGGAGTTCTGCGTCTGTTTACTTTGCCTTTCCGTTAAATAAATTAATATTTAACACATAAATCGCAGCTACGCTAGGTATACATACTATTGAGGGAAACAGTGCAGAGTAGTTTCTTAAAAGAAACTGAAAGAAAGTATGTCTGCACATGCACTGATGGTTTCACTCTTATCTGGGGACTTATTTGTTCCCAGAACTTGGACATGATTACTGCTATGAAATAGCTGAAAACTAGAAAGGCATTCTGCGTACTGGTACGCAAATGAACATACTGAGTGTCTTGTGTGTCATCTAGAATACACCTATCAAGTGCAACAGATCAAAGCCGAGTTTTAAAGAACAGAGTTTCTCCTGGTTACATGGGCAACCATGTTTTGATCTGAGGGGCTCTAAGATATGCAAAGAACATTACAGCTGAGAAGAAAATAGGGTCTAGTTCCTACGGGGTCACACCGGGAAATTCCTTTATTTGCTCACCTGCCAGTGTTGTGGAGTAGGGGTGGGGAGAACTTGATAATTAGTTATGTTCACTTTATTGCTAGGGTTGCCAACAGTTTAATCGCACAAACCCAAAGACCCTTGCCCTGACTCTTCCCCAATGCCACGCCCCTCCCCCACCCCTTCTCTGAGGCCCTGCCCCCCCCATTCACTCCAGCCCCCCTCTCTCCGTCGCTCGCTCTCCCACACCCTCACTCATTTTCACTGGCCTGGGGCAGGCGGTTGGGGTGCGGGCTCTGGGCTGGGGCCAAGGGGTTTGGAGTGCGGGAAGGGGCTCCGGGCTGAGCTTGGGACAGAGGGCTGGGGTGCGGGAGGGGGCTGGGGTAGGGGTGTGGGAGAGGGTGGGGGCTCTGGGAGGGAGTTTGGTTGCGGGCTCAGGGCTAGGACAGGGGCTTGGGTGCAGGAAGGGGTTCGGGCTGTGGGCTCTGGGAGGGCGTTTGGGTGCGGGAGGGAGCTCAGGGCTGGGGCAAGTCGTTGGGGTGCAGGAGGGGATTTGGGGTGCGGGCTCTGGGAGGGAACTTGGGTGCAGGAGGGGGCTCAGGGATGGGGTAGGGGGTTGGAGTGTGGGAGGGGGTTCAGGGTGCAGGCTCCAGCTGCGTGGCACTTACCTTGTTTGGCTCCCGGAAGCTGCAGCATGTCTGTCAGCAGCTCCTAGACTCAGGGGCAGTCAGGTGGCTCTGCACACTGCCCCTGCCTGCAGGCACCACCCCCTCAGCTCCCATTGGCTGTGGTTCCCCATTTCCAGCCAATGGGAGCTGCAGAGTCAGTGTTCAGGGTGGGGGCAGCAAGCAGAGACCCCCTGGCTGCGCCTCCACCTAGGAGACATTGCCAGACATGCCAGCTGCTTCTGGAAGCGGTGCGGAGCCAGGGCAGGTAGGAAGCCTACCTTAGCCCCGGTACGCTGCCAGACTTTTAGCGGCCTAAAATCTCCCAGATTGGCTTCAGTAGCCTCCGGGAGATTGAACCCAATTCCTGGGAGGGTTGGCAACCCTATTTATTGCCTGGCCACCAACTGGAAGACACAATGGAATCCTAGAAATAAGAGATGGAAATAATTTAGTAGGTCATCTTATCTATCTTTCCCTAATCACACCTCCCTGTTTGCTAGCATTTAGTCCAATCTAGGTTTAAATGTCTCATGTGATGGAGCTCCTACCACTTCCCTTTAGGAGGTTATTCCACAGCAATTGATCACCCTGTTAGGAAGCATTTCCTGCTATTTAACCTGCGTTTTCTTTTGTTTAATTTCATCTAATTATATCTAGTCGTACGTTCTAGCAGCACCTTAAGCATTTCCTCCGCATCCTCACTGTTTACATGTGTAGAGAGCTATCTTGCCCTTCCCCCAAACTTTGTTATGATTTAGTCAACCCCTTTTGTGTTCAGGGCTGAATTCTGTCCCAATTTACATTCCATGCAATTGCACTGGCTTCAGGCTGGCTGCATATATGCAAGGCAGAGCAGAACATGGTATTTAGTTGCAGTCTGCCCTCTTCTCTCCTGGAGTTCAAGGGTGCTGGAACAATTTGTATAGTGGAGGTGCTGAGAGTCATTGAACCAAATTGTAAACCCTATATATAAAGGAATCCACTTCAAGCCAGAGGGTGTGGCAGCATCCCCAGCACCTATGTTGGAGTTTGAATCCTTTTCTGGACCACAGGCTCTAGTGGCATGAAAATGATGTAGTGATATTGACATCAAGGTTTGTCTGACTTGTGGGTGAATACAGAAGTCAATCCCCACCCTCTTTGGCTTCACCCACAGCCACTTATATAGATCAGTTAAAAGAGATTCCTAGAATGGAAATGTTGACACTCAGTCTTATCCGTAGTAGTGTGAACAATGCAGCTTGAGGCATGTCTCAGATGCCATGTTGTCTCTGTTGAAGTGACACAATGTCCTTTATAGCAGAAAATGTATGATGTCCTTCAATAGAGTCAGGGGCCAGCTGGGGTATAACAAAACACAGTATTAATACAACAGAAGAGTCACCAAGAGGGAACACTGATTACAGCCAATGTGCTATTATAACAGAGAAATAATTCACATATACTAACTTTTTATTAATAATTTATCATTTAGTCAAACAAGTCCAGCCTAGCATCTATTAACTCTTAACACATTGCCTAGTTTCCTTGTGACTAGCACCTTGTAAAATGCAGCTGGTGGAAAGGGGGTTAGGCTGAGGTACTTGTCACGTGATACAGTGGTCAGCTACTGGGACAGGTTTTGGCTTGGGGAGACCACTCATTCTCAATGTTACCATGCAGTTTCCTGCAGACAAGTATCCTCCGATACAGTTTTAATCCAAGAGTTAATGAAAACACAGTTCAGCATACTTAAAGAATCTTCTGTACCTGGGTGGCTACTGTAGTTTGTCTTTCACTAGCTACTATGAAATTAGGATGACTTGGTATGTTTTATGATGGCGGCATATCGACCAAGGTAGGAGAAATGGGATATATGTATAATACCTAACAGTAGAGAGACTGACAACAAGAACCAGGCCTGCTTGGCAGTAATTCTGTCCGAATGGTAGTTCTCTCTGAGTTTCCAGTAAAGTTACTTGCACAATAAAACATTTATTGAATCAAATTTATATTTATCTTAAAATACTTTTTAGTTTATTTTGTCTTCAAAGGTGTGTTTGTTTTGTTTTGAGTGTGTGATGAGTGTGGAAAGCCCATCTATGAAAATTATTTGTGCTTAAAATACGCAGTTAAAGGGTACTAAGATTTCTATACTTTCTCAAGTGGGTTCTCCTAATAAGTATGCTCTTCAGATTAGAATTGTTATTGAGAAGGGTTAACTGTTGAAGATACTCAAATATTTACATTCTTTAGTGAATGCAAACCCTGGTTTATCCAATCTCTTTTCTAATTATTTGATTTCCCATCCTTTAGCGTAATCTTTATAACTCACCCACAATAAAAAGACACACAACATTTTAATATAGTCAAACTGGAAAGGACACAGTGGTGTCAGAAAATGTATAGTAATCTACTTTATAAAGTAATGTGTAAATTTACAGCAATATAGACATAATTATTAACTGTTTTTATTGTTTAAAAAATATTTTCCCCCTTCCTGTTGAAATCTGTTTCCTAAATTAAATGTTCCTCCAGCACACACATACACAGGTATGTAAAAGGACCCCACCAACTTAAAAAACAAATCACTCTTTGATTTTTTTAAACTGTTACTGTTATTTGTAATACCTAAGATTACTGTTTTTTTTTCTTTCTATTTTTCAATTTGTTTACTTTGTGCACTTAATAGTATTGTATGCATAGCCATTTTCACTGTGTAATTTGGCAGCTTCTCCTGTTGCTTATGTGGGAGAGAAACATTTTTAAAAATTGAAAATGTTGAGTGTAAAACCAAAATTGTGGGGGACAGGGGCAGAGGAGGGTGTAGTATCTGAAACTACTTTAACTCACTTTTTGAAACTGACTAGATTTCCAGCTGACAGCATCTCTTTTATTATAAGGTTGCTCATTTGCCTTGAGCAGTTGCCAGAGTATTTTATCTGGTCCTTATTTAAGTTTTGAAGAACTAAAAATAACCTGGAAAAAAAAACCAACCCAGACAATAAGTACTACACCCTCAAAAGGAAAAAAACAGGTCAAACTACATGTCTGCCAACTTTAGTGTCTCTTTGGAACTTACATGTCCAAGCAGTACATTCTGACCATATTCTGATTATGCTATATGGTTTATCAGGTATCACAGGCTAAACTGTGGGATAAGAGGCTATTACTACTTTGCAGCCTTGATGCTGTTGCCTACATATGTGACAGATGGGACCTTTTTAGGCACCTATTAGCAGGTCAAAGCCTGCAGGCCTTGAAAGGAGATATCTTGCAGCCTCACACTCACAGGCCATCTTAGGTAGCTGTAACCCACTGAACCTGTTTGGTAGCTGCCTTCTAGCTATTACAGCAGGCAGATAAGACCCTTATGGAGAAATTGAACACTGCTGTCACTAGAAAGTTGAACAGTTAGATGGAAATTTCTAAAAATGTCAAAACAACTGATGTGATTATGAAACATGTGTAGTGTATGGGGTGAATCCTAGCATCAGTCTGAAAGGAAAACTTTTGAAATCATACAAGAGATGTTTTTCTTTCAACTAAAGAACATTCAAATAGATAAACCTGTCTTGATGCAAATAATTTCCTCCAAATATCCCCATCCATATTTCTGACCATGCATATTTTTAAGTACCTTAGAAAAGACTGCCCACTAAGAATCCATCCCAGGTCTTACACAGCACCCACTAGACTAGGCAGTTTAGTCAGCATGAATGTATTCCTACAATAAAGCTGTTATTTATGTACTAATGTATCAAGCCTCAGAGCTTTGACTCCAGGAGAGACCCCAGTAACCTTGTCCTAGCTTTCAAGGTCCTACTCACTCAGCACCAGCCGGTATCTCTGACCTTGTCTCCTTTCAGGCTCTCCTCTAATCCCCACTGCTCTGATGCAAACCTTTATGCTTCCATCATTTCCTTTGTTTCCTCCTACCTCTGTGCCTTCTGCCACACTGCCCCATAAATGCCATCTCAGAATCTGCTCACTGAGCCACCACCATCTCCTGCTTCAAATCCCTTCTGAAAAACTCACTTTTGCTGTGTCACATACAAGTGAGTTAATACACTCTCAGAAAAGATCCCAAGTCCCCCACAAATATAGTGAATGGGACCACCAAAATATATTCATGCTTTAAGTGACCACACATTATTGTAACTTTGCTCTGACCGCCTCTCCTGAGGCCCCCCTGCACCCTTTTGTTTGTTATTATCCTCACTTGTGGTGTCACATCTGAGTTTAGTGTGAGGTGTCTTGGAGTGGGGATTTGTCTCTTTCTTGATTTTGTAAAGTATCTAGTAACTTTTGGACATTAAAAAATTAATGTAACAACAGCAGCAAGGTATTTCAGGGATCTTTAAAGTCTGTGAATACTCACTGATTCTCTGTTGCATTACTGGGGCACAATGGTGAAGCCTAGGTGAATGTGAAATTAGTAAAACGGAAATGGTTCCCCCCTTCATAATACAGCTGAATTCTTTTCCCAATACTGCGCTCCTTTGCAAGCAAAACTAACAGCGACTTCAATTGATATTTTGCCTGCATAACTCATTCTGGATCTGGATTATACATACAGGATTAGCCTCTGGGCAAAGACTGGTGTATAGTAATTAATAATATTTGTTGAAGCCTATGCCTTCAATTAAGGTTATTATAGACTGTGTGCAACCCTGCCAAAATCCACCTGCCCAGCCACTGGCCATTGAACAAAAACATAGCACATCAATGGCAAATGCATCATGATTTCTGATTGTTTCTCTGGGCATAGGCCCATGCTCAGTTTTCAAGATGGCAACAACTGGGTTCAGATGGAAGTTAAGAAGAGGGATTGTTACTCCAAGAAATGCTGTTTATTTTGCTGTTGCTGTGAGACATTAACATTGTCACTTTCAGTGCTACAATTCTGAGCTGATTTTACCCTAGTGATAAGCAATTATAGACGTAAGGGGAAATCTACTGTTTTTAAGCTTTGGGTCCCTCACACTTATAATTCATCCTCCATTTTTGCTTTGAAGAAGTCCTTATATTGCCAGTCAGTTGAGGCAGAGTAAAGCCACAAGCTGGGACAAGACCGTAATGACTTATTACTAGAGTGCAGTAAAGAGAAGCAAAATAGGATTCTCGTTACTATTACTTGTTTACTGCTTATACTCTGACTTGGAACAACATACCAGACATGGTGAATGTTAGTTGAATGGACTGATCAGGAGGGGAGTGCACCGCAGCACTCTCACACTATCATGTACAATCTCTCAAATTCCTCTGCAGCTGGAATTTGGGATTTTCCACACATATCTCCCCTTCAGATGTCCTACTGCAGAACATAGTTGAGCCTCACTCTGCTAACATTAATATTGTGCTAGTCTCACTCGTGGTTAGATGGTGTGTGATGCTATGGAAATGCTGCAGAGACATACACAAAGCAACAGAAAGACAAACACAGCATTCAGAGTTTACACAACTTCCATCTCATCCCATTCTCAGGGCAAACGCCAAGGAGTCCTTTTCTAACCATCACCGTAAAGCCTCCACTTTCTGTTTGAAAAGCAATGTGCAGGCCCAGTCACAGCACTCCTCTGTTAGTAAATGAATTGTTCAGAGATGTACGCTTCCATTCTGAAAGGGCTTTTAGCCTATTCAGATGTGGTAAGCCCCCTTACTAGTATAGCTCTGATGATGTAAATTATTTATCTCAAGCATTTCTAAGATGTCTTCCATGGTGGTATATAAATTCCATGTCAATTGTTGCTGATTAAATATTTGCATATGAAATGGGAGATTTTTGAAGGATATTCACAAATTTGACCCGAAGAAGAATTTCTCTGTGTCCATCAGCAACAAGCACCTGGTTACGACAAATGAATCTCCCCACTCTGTCCCAAATGATGAGTTTTTCCCGCAAGCAGAAATCCACCTTTTGCAACAAACATCTATTCCTGGCAAAAGGAAGATTCACAATGAAAATGAAAACTGTGATTTGTCAGCCTGCCAAAACTGTATTTAAATAATACATTTGGGGTGGTGGGAGCTGTCCTCCGGAGGCTAAAAACTTTTAAAATTCTCCTTATTCCTTTACCAGAGGCATAACAAAGCTCCAGGCTCTAGCCATGATCCTGCAACACTTAAGCATGAGCTTAACTTGATGCACAAGAGGGGTCTCATTGACTTTGATGGAACTATGCATGTGCTAACTTCGTGCACGTGCATAAGTATTTGCAGGATCTAGTTCTGGGTCATTAGGATAATCATTCCCAATTTGCGGGTAGTGGGGGGAAAAGCTGCACTAAAGCTACCATATTCCTCAGTACTTAGACTCTCCCTAGTTCTCACTGCCTCCCATGCCCTGCATCAAGGATTACAACAACCTAATCAGTGGGTTGAAAGCATCTCCCAAAGCGAGGAGAACACACTAGCAACTTACAAAGAGCCTGAGGACAACATCTAATTTGCATAAAAGGGAGCCATTTCCAGCTGCCCTTCTCTTCAGCATGAAGGTGTAGCCTGCAGCGACGACAGTTCTCAGCATGCAACGCTCTTAGAACAACTAACCCACCAGTTAGAGCAGGGGAGGGCAAACTACAGCCCGTGGGCCAAATCCAGCCCACCTGGGCTTTCAATCCGGCTCGCAGGATTGCCAGCCCCATGGCGCAGCGGGGCTAAGGCAGGCTCCCTGCCCGCCCTGGCCCCGCGCTGCTCCCAGAAGCAGCTGACATCACATCTCTGCGGCCCCTGGGGAAAGAGGAGGGCAGAGGGCTCTGTGCACTGCTCTCACCTGCAGGCACTGCCCCCCACAGCTCCCATTGTCCGGGAACGGGAAACTGCGGCCAATGGGAGCTTCGGGGGTGGTACCCGTTGGTGAGGGCAGCGAACAGCGGAGCCGCCTGCCCCACTTCCAAAAGCCACTGCCGGATATGCTGGCCACTTCTGGGAGCGGCGCAGGACCAGGGAGTCTGCCTCAGCACCGCTGCACACCACTGTCACCCCGGAGCCACTTGAGGTAATCAGTGGCAGGCTGGAGCCCGCACGCCAAACCCTTCCTGCCACACCCTTCCCGCACCTCAACCCCCTGCCCTGAGCCCGCTCCCGCACTCCCCACCCCCTCCTGCACCCTAACCCCCTGCCCATAGCCCCTTCCTGCACACTGCACCCCTTCCCACACCCCGCACTCCCTCCCGCACCCCAATCCTCTGCCCCAGCCCTACGTTCATGGCCCTGCATACAATTTCCCCACCCAGAGGTGGCCCTCAGGCCAAAAAGTTTGCCCACCCCTGGGTTAGAGCATCAAATGGGTGTCTGTAGTCTCTGGAATGTGCCTAAGTACTAAAGAAGTGGTCAAGGCAGACTTATATTGCTTTAGGAGCCACATTTCACTCCAGACTACACTTCAGTCACCCTGGCCCAAAAGGGCACAATGACCACACATCCTCTTTTAAGCCTGCTTCTTTCACGACAAACACAGACTGGTGACTGTACTTGTTTTAAAAAAAATCCATGCTACATAATCAAGAAAAATAAGCAATTTTTCAAGAAGCCCTCAGTTTGGCAGCATTTTAAAATTGATCAACAGGTACCCAGACAGCAAGCTTCCCAATAACAATTGTTCTGGTTTATACAATTCAGGTATCGTTGTGGTCTTAAAGATAAAGAGAGCACTAATGGGAAAGTCCTATAGAAATTAATAGAGAAGGAGATTCCTGCTGTAGAATAAGATCTCCTTCTCCATTTCATTCTATAGTTTTTTAGAGTAATTTATATGGAATATTATTGAATTAATTCCTACTCATTCTTGTAGGACTTTCCCCTAAGGAAGTGGTAGTGGTGGTGGTGTGAGCGGGGGAACAAAGTAAATGGCCAGAAATACTCCCACCCCTAAATCCAACTGCTTTATTTAAGATGCTCAAGATAATTTCATGAATCATAAGTAACACTTTCAAGTACAGAGCAACCAGTGAAGAAGGTACTGTAACATCCACTACTAAAACTTCCATGGCAAACAACATAGTGCTATTCTCAGCACATCTGGTAAGGAGTTTTGGTTTGCTCCAGGGCATACTCAGCTTATGGTAACCTTTGCCCTTTAAGTAGCACTACACTAACTATTTTCTTTCTCATCCGTTTCACGACACTGAACCAGCCTGTGCAAAATTAAATCCTATTTAGTTGTTGAAGGTAAAAGCCTAAACACATGGCAGAGTTCAGTCCTACAGCATGGTACCTCCATTTCTTCTCATTGTACTACTGCAGGCACTTTGTGTTCTGAGGAGCAGAGTTCATCTTCAGTGCCTCTGAAGAGAACATAGACACAGTGCTGAAGAGAAAAGGGTTAGATTTTCATAGGCCTAGTGTCAGCTCTAATTGAACTGTGGCACCTAACTGCATTAAATCCTGTTATAAATCATCCCCAGTGCAGCAGCACCACAATGCCCAAAATACCTTGCACTTGCAAACTGCATTCTAAGGAAGTTTGGGTGCAGTGAATTGTATGTTGTACTACACAAATGCACTCGGAAATAAGGCAGCAGGCTGGCTTCTCTGCCAGACCGACATCAGGGAAGGTGCTGGAAATTTTTCTGAGGCTCACCATAACGCAACCTGAGCACGTAGGGCCTCATTCAGGCAATTGTAAGTATAAGTGGCTCCAACTCCATTTATTGGTTTACACTGATACAGTATGTGTTCCAATCCCACATGGAAGTCAGTGGAGTTGCATACACCCACATCAGGTCTCAATTTGGCCCCTAGTGTTAATTTAGTGATACATGGTTTCCAAACAATTAATAAGAAAGAAGTTTATTCTTGTTCATTCACCATCTTTAGCTACATGTTTCTGCTGATCTGTACCCATGTATTACTGCATTGAATTGCCATAGCTGAGCAGAGGGCTGGCAGTGAGTGTTTCACTGTTTCATCCAACTTGAGCATTGTTTTAGTTTTTCTTAATAAAGCGGAAGCCAGGGATCCCCTCCGTGGGCTAAAACAGGGATTAGATAAATGGAACTTTTCAAGGCAAATTATGCACTTGAGTTGACATTCCACAATGCTTTACATGGCAGAAATAAGATTTAGTGTGCTCTTGCCAAATCTAGACCAGTTTTCGTTACAGGATAATAAACAATTAATTTTGGGCTTTTTTCCCCCAAACTGGAAGCTTTGAAAGTCACTCTGTAAATTATCATAAAAGGCCCAATTTGTAAAGGTATTTAGGTGCAGATTTTCAAAAGTGCCAAGGAACTAGGCATCTAGATGCTTTCAAAAATGCCACTAGGAGCCAATCTGCATCTCCGTGGCCCAAACTGCATAAATTCAATCAATGGGACTATGATTTGACATACTTTTGGAACTTGTAGTGACTCAGTCATCTTTCTTCAGGAATCCATAATCAAATGCATATTTGTGAAGCACAAATTCGAATACTGATGTTAGAAATGGGATAGCACAGAGCTTTAAGGTCTCTCCTCTACTTTGTGTACTGTATTAAAAATAGGGAGTTGAATCACTTGTGTGTGTTTGTACTACAAAATTGAATGGCTGACCTACCACAGAATACTAAATATTTTTCTTAGACAGTTGTGTCTGACTTTTAACCTTACAGCTCCTGTTGAGAATAAAACCTGTTTGGATAACCTTGTTAGCCTCATTAATCTGTTGTTAGATCCTTCTAAATATTCATTGATTTTGTGGAGATTATAGTAACTCTGTCTGGAGGGAATTAAAAACAAATTGAAATTAAAAAAATTACAGTAGCTTTAAAGAGCTCATCAATCAGACAAAAGCTATACCACAGAAAACTTAACAGAATCAGAAGTTGTGGGCCACAACCTAGGAAACATCCGAGACAGATGCATGCCTTTTCCCAAGACACTCTGCTGAAATGGTAGGGTATTGGATTCATGGAAAATGAGTGTCTTTACAACAGCCATTTTGCGAGCATACTTAATTTAGACACCCACTAGTGGACTCTCCTTGGAAAAAAGTCTAGCACTTTAGAGCTACCGTCCCTTTAACTAGAGCATGAACTGATTCAGATTCATTACACCTTTCCATTTCTTCATCATCCTAATTATGTAGTGATATGCGTTCAGTGTCTTGCCTCATTTAAATTCTCTGAAAAAGTAAATTTTGTAAGATCAATACAGTATTTCATTCCTGCTTAAAAGCACACAGGAATCTGGGTTATTTACAACACCTATTGTTCTCTGTGCCATACAGACTGCCAAGAGAACATCTGTCAGCTGAATGCCAGCAGTACCTTTACAAAAAACCTCAATCTTCCTAATAATCCATCAACACTTTTATACACCTCATCCTTAGCAATCACCAAAGGTATAAGCAACTTAAAACAGCAGAACCTCTTCTGACTTTCTAAGAATTAGCACTGAAAATATAGTTTTAAAGATCAGTTTATCAATCCCCAACAGTTATTTGTGCATTTTCCCTAACTGACTGATAGTTTGAGTACAGCAGCAGATTATTCCAGTCCTATGATTACTATTCTCCCAGAGCAGAAACTTGAAGAAAGACACAGGATGTTAATAAACACCTAAAGAGGAGTTATTACTACTTAGTAGCAATTTAATATGGAAGCTTTTGGCCAACAGAGCCTACTTTGACCACCTGCACCCTACACCCCTTTCTGTTTGTAAAGGCTGGCTTGAGGAGCAACTCCTCCCCTTCCCCTTCAAACCAATAGCATCATGAAAAACAGTGCAACAAAAGCTTGCTCATGGATCAAGTCTGTTTCTCATTTATGCATGGAGACTTTAGTCTGATCCATCCAGACCACAGAATTATCCTGCAGAATTCACATAGCTAGTCTGCTACTACTGTAAATTCTATAGTTTAAGGAGCTGATGGAAGACATGGGCTAAGGAAAGAGAAATCTTTATTAAAAAACAGACTTTTCAAGAAAGCTTCCACTCGGGGGGGTGAGGGGGAGAAATCACAATGGTAAAATAGTGGCTTGAGGCTCCTTACAATCAAGTGCTATGAAATCTACTGA
This sequence comes from Natator depressus, assembly GCF_965152275.1. Classification (NCBI taxonomy): domain Eukaryota; kingdom Metazoa; phylum Chordata; order Testudines; family Cheloniidae; genus Natator; species Natator depressus. The sequence continues at coordinate 77,766,542 of NC_134241.1, read as the reverse complement.
TTAAAGGCAAAAATAAGAGTCAATAATTAATTACTAATAAATATCTATTAATTATTATTATTATTATTTATTATTAAGCATTCCTTTTAAGATAAGCAACACAGAAGATACAAAGCGATGCTGAAACTAAATTGTGTTAGAAGTGTCTGAACCCAGCTACTATACATAGGATATTGCACGATGCTAGCCACAGACTTCACATAACCAACACTTATGCCTTGATCAAACAAGTCCCTTTTGAGCATAAAAACTACGGCACCAGATTCTTGATGTCCAACTATCAAACTGGCTTTTCCAGAGATCATCACAGAAGTTAAAACTGAGAGCTCAAAAAACTTCTTTCAGCTTGTTTCTAAATTACCCAAGGAACAACTCTGCAAAGAGTTTCAAGATCCTACAAGCATTTCTTTTCTAGCCCCAAAAGAGCAACCAATCCCTCTTATCATCTAACCGAGTTCCTCAAAGCACCTCATGTGCTGGGGAAATTACTTAATTTAACAAAGCTGGACCCAGGCCTACTTCCCTTGTGGACAGATTCTTTGATTATCTTTTCGCTAAGGGCCTACAGTTGTGATATTTACTCAGGTAGAGAATAGTAACCCTCGCCGGATAACTGCTGGATAACCCAACACAATGCCCCATATCTCTCTCTATTAATTCAGTTACTCCATGCCTGTTTCATAACTCATCTAAAGACAGCTAGCTAGACTAGGCGCTGACATTGGAAGGTACAGTTTTACAAAGGAGATAAGCAGCTAGTGCTTGCTCACCTGATGGATAACAGTCCAGTAAAATATAGAGAGCTTAGACATCTAGCTAAAGCTAGTGTGAAAAACCAGATACCAATTTAGCACTCCTAGTGACTGAGAAAACAGCTTCCAATAAAAATTGGGAAACATCCACGACCCTTATAACTGAAGATAGTCTTAGGATGACAGAATACAGAGGGGCTTCATTCATAGACAACTCCTTATCATCATCTTCCCCACCCGTGTTAGAACTTTATTCCCAGGATTCTTGCCTATTTCACAGCTGTCCCTGCCAAAATCCCATTGTAAGATATCTTGAGGAATAGACTATTTATTCATGCTCACCTGAACATTTCCTTTCTTCAGACAAGACAGGAACAGCCTTTCCTTGTTATTTTTATGAGGAAGGTTATGGATATCAAGATATCTGAAAAAAGAAAAGGAGTACTTGTGGCACCTTAGAGACTAACCAATTTATTTGAGCATAAGCTTTCGTGAGCTACAGCTCACTTCATCGGATGCATACTGTGGAAACTGCAGAAGACATTATATACACAGAGATGTCTTCTGCAGTTTCCACAGTATGCATCCGATGAAGTGAGCTGTAGCTCACGAAAGCTTATGCTCAAATAAATTGGTTAGATGTCTTCTGCAGTTTCCACAGTATGCATCCGATGAAGTGAGCTATAGCTCACGAAAGCTTATGCTCAAATAAATTGGTTAGTCTCTAAGGTGCCACAAGTACTCCTTTTCTTTTTGCGAATACAGACTAACACGGCTGTTACTCTGAAAGATATCTGAAGTAATAAAAAAGAAAATTGGTTCCTGTGCCCTGTGGCTCTTTAACAGCTGGAACATATTTCTGAGATAGTGACTGACAGATGTGGTTCTACCTTCAAACTGCTAGGAGGCTAAAGTGCCAGTGTAGGATCAGGGGACCTGGCAATGCATAATAATGTTAATACCTAGCTCTTATATAGAACTTTTTATCACTGGATATCAACAGTCTTTGCAAAGGAGGTCAGTATAATTCATCTCCATTATCCTCTATCACAGATGGAGAAACTGAAGTAGAAAGAGGTGAAGTGACTTGCCCAAGATCAACCAGCAGGCCCAGGATATGGTATAATGGGTAGAGCACTCAGCTGGCACTTGAGTTCTGGGCTGTATTCTCAGCTCTGCTACTGGTTGCTGTGTAAGCTTGGGAAAGTCACTTCACTGATCTGTGCCTCAGTTTGCCCATCTGTAAAATAGGGATAATGATATTGACCTTCATTGTAAAGCACTTTCTGATCTATTGATGAAATGTGCTATATAAGACCTAGGCATTATTATTACAAATCAAAAGATGAAAAGTGATACATGCTAAATATTAGTTATCCCTTCTGACTTGAGTCCTTAGCCAATATTGGGGAGGAGGGCAGGTTGTTTCTCTTAGGAAGAGAAATTGACAATAGAGTCAGATATTTCTTTGCTGCCATCTTGTTTATTTACAAAGAATATACAAAATCCTATTTCTCTGAAAATGGTAGGAATCAAACAACAAGAGGCAATTTATCTGCTCACAGTTCCAAGCCTCTTTCTAGCCAGCCGCCTTCCCAAAAAGTTCTTCCTCTTAGCTTTCTCACAGGGCTATGTTCTAGTGCTTCTCTTGCTGGCTGCTTCTGCCCACAGACACACTCCGCCACCAATCAATACTAAGCCTCCTACATTTGCAGTCAGCCCCTAGCAACACACAGAGCTCAATTTCTGACTGGCTGCAGCCTTGCATGTGGTCTGTGTTTTGAGTAGTGCTTCTGTTGTTTCAGCTATCTTACTCTAAAAGTTGCTTCCTATATTTATCCTGAATAGACAGCTATCATGCACCAGCTTCAACAAGGTTTCACCCAACCTCCAACATAGCACTATTATTAATTAACCCCTGTTCCAGGTTAGACATGCTTCCTGCCACTAACAGCCAAACAGGTTGGAAGCTGTTAGTTTCAATAAGGCTGGATATTATCCATATCATTATGCTCTCTGAGTTCCAAGGCCAAACAGGAGTCACTGGTAAGTACCATCATCACATGCTGATCCTTGCCCAAGTTGCTACTAGGGTAATGAAGCAAATAATATGAAGACAAAAGCCTCTTTGTCATGCCACCACTGCAGACATGGATCTATTGCCAGTGTCCCTGGCTTTAAACTACAGCTATGGAATTGTTTCAGCTATTTCAGGCAGCAGCCAAAGATATCATTACAGGATCCAAACATTAGTCAATCCCTTGAACCACTTCACCTGTGAGATTTGAGCAGGTTGAATCTCTCTAGTATAAAAAATCAGCTCATCTTGGCTAACCTCGGGATATTCTCTGCATTTACTGGGATCTGGTAATTAAGGCAGAATTTCCAAAGCCTCCTTGTTAGATCAGCTAGCACCCAGGAGAGGGGGTCCTGCATCTTGCTAACTAGACCACAGGGAGCAGAATAGCACACCCACAAAACTGACCTATTTGATTTCATGGCTGAAGAGAATCTCAGTATCACTCTTCCAATCCAGCTATCGCTATACTTGTAACCAAAACTGAAGTTCCTCCTTGACCTGGATTTAAGGATTCTTCATAACACATCCTTTGAAGAATAACACCCCCAACTCCAGTGATCCTGAGGACGAAGAGAGAAGATTGGGTCTAGCCTGATCATTCACAGACACCAGCTTCAGTTTAACACATTTGTAAAATTAATAGGCTCAAAAACATAATGCTTAATGAGACCACCTAATCTCATGAACAAAGAGTACCCAGAGTCAGGCTAAGTAATCTGTATCTACCTGTGTGTTGACAGAAGTACTATGTCAGTTACAGTCATAGCAGTCTTCGCTATGGTGTACGAGTATTGTGTTGCAGATGCCCTCTTTTTGAATTAAACAAAAAGCTGAATTTCTTCCCGTGTGTGATTATTAAAACTAGGAGCAATTTCACACTATGGGGGGCTGGTCACAATTAGGTATTTACATTCTAATTTCAAATGGCTGCAGCATTCCACAGTTCCTAAACTGTCACAATGTGTGGGCTATGCCCCGTGAAATCACTGTCCCACTCCTACCATTGAACCTGACTCATTTCTGATTGTGTGATTAGGTCTTAGGTACCATTTATTCTCAGATATGCGTAAAGCCCTCTGAAAAGATGTGAATCAGGAGGGCATATTGCTTGACTAGATTCTGCAATGGGAGCAATAAAAAGACCCAAATTGCTTGCTTGCTGCAGACCTCCTCCATTTCTGGTTGTGTATAAAATTCACCTGAACTTCATATTGTTATTTTGTACTGAAGGGGATGTATTTGACAATAACCATTGTGTGCTGAAGTTGAGCCATGACAACTTTTGTTTTTAGCATGCATGTCAGTTTTGTTCTCCACTTTGAGAATACATAAACTGATCCCATTCTGCAATATTGACAATTTTCCTCACATCATTTAACCTCATGAGCCATTGCTGCAGGCAACAACGTAGTGGTATCCAGCATAGATTTCAAAGCAAACTCACTTTTCAAGTACATTTTTGAAGATCAGTGTCCTAAATGAAGCGGTAACTCTCAATTTATTACACATCAAACGGTGAAGAATCTGTCAAGCATCTCTAACATACTGCTAAAACACACACAGTATAGAATTTGTCCATTACATTGCATATTAAACAGCTAAGCTATATACATTTTCACAGGTAGTTTTAATTTCAGGTGACCTACATATTTACACTCTTTACATATATTTCAAAACAGCATTGATTAAACATGTACCACAGTATGTTACTTAAAACAACATCTTAAAAAATATGTTCCTTTATAAAAGGTTTTTAGCACAATGGCAGGTCAGCTGAGAAAAGCTCACATCACAAGTTTGTGGATAAAGAGAATACCACAAAACCCTATAACCTGTACGAGCACAAATATTCATCACAATACTTTAATAGATTGTGTTTTAAATAAATTGATTACATGGACTTAATTTTTGTTCAGTGGATACAAGTTTTATCACAATACTGATCCACGAACTCTTGTGCTTTCCAAGTGGCAAATATTCTATGGAAATAAAAAAATCTCTAAACAACATATGATATAAGTTTGGTGAAAGTATATTTGTTTCCCATTTCAGCAGAGGAATCAAAGTTCACGACGTGTCCATAGGGGGCCAAATGCAGTTCATCCTGCTTATTACTTCTTCCTCTTAGTCTCTTCTCCAGTGTCTAGTTTGCGTTTCTTAGCAGAAGCTGGTTCATCTTTTTCTTCATCTGTAAATAAAAGAATTAACGCAAGTACAATATGTGAACTCAAGCTGGAAAGTTAGATGTGTTGTCACATACCCTAGCCTCTCACCAAACCAACTTATTTTGTCCCACTTCTGAAGATCTGTTGGAATCACACACACTAGGACTGGCTGATAACATCCTCACTCTTGGAATGGACCAAAGTGATAGTAGGAAAGATTTATTATGGTAGTGACTAGGGGCCAATCATGCTAGGCATTGTACAAACAGAAGGAGATAGTTCCTGCCCCAAAGATCTAACGATTTAAATAAGACAAGACAGACCAAGGATAGGAAGAGAAATATTACATTCAAGCAGAGAGTGACGGTCTGCAAAGGTCATGTTTGTTGTACAATTTCTTTTTAATCTTTGGGTGGGATTTTGTTAGGAGGGGACACAAAGGAAGGAGAACAGGACAGTGGTGAAGAGGGAAGGAAGAAAGGGAGCATGCAGGGCAGGCAAAACAAAGAGTAGGAGGAAAAGGGAGCAGGAACAAACAGCCAATCAACACATGGGAGAGAATATTCAGAGTTTCAGAGTAACAGCCGTGTTAGTCTGTATTTGCAAAAAGAAAAGGAGTACTTGTGGCACCTTAGAGACTAACCAATAGAAAGCAGTTGGATGCAATCCTCAGATGATCGTGCTCCCTTTGTCAATCAAGCTCTCAATGAGCAAGCCTAAGTACCTGATGTCAGAGACAATACTGGATGTTTCATAAGAAACATTTTCTACTTTTAGCTCTGTTCTTTACAGCTTGTCTTGAGTTATTCTCACACACAAGCACATTTAATACATAGTTGACAAAAACGAACATTCAATGACATATATGGCCAATTCTTCCAACCTACGGTATCAAGATGTTTAGGTGCATGTATTATAGATGCTCTTCAAAAAAAAAAAAAAACAAAAAAAACTTTCATTTACATAGCTCCTTTTATCCTGAAGTACTTTGCAAACATCATAAATACAAATAACCTGGTCTACCACTGAAATACAGCTACTTCTGGGTTGAAACACAGCCGTAGTTCTCATAACTAAATTTTCTTTTAAAGTTTTGAATGTAAAACCTGTCTGAAATTGTTAAGAGTAAAAAAAAAAAAAAAGCTACGGACTGAACACTAAAAATATTCTGCAGACCCTGCCATTACTTCTTCATTGGAGGTAGGGGCTGGATTCATTTTGCTGATGTGATGAGGAGTGGAGCAGAGCATTACAGTGCCAGCTTCAATTCATGCCAGGAAAGACATGACGCACACTGAGCTAATACTATGGATCTAACCTTGCCGCTGAACCACAGACAACATAATTTTGTGAAGAGAGGAAGAAAATAAGGCAGCCAGATAGTATTGCTCTGGCTTAGAGAGGTACGAGAGGAGGAAGAACAGCAGGCCACCAGTGGCCTTCTCCCAAAGATCTCTACAGCGGAGCCTGGTGACATGCACCACCTTATTTGTATTTTGTATTATCATCTCTCTCTCCAGCACAGGAAGCAGCACTCAGCAAATCTACTTTTTATTCACATTCATGTTAAGCTTAGCACATATGTGACTGTGGAAAGCACGGCCATATTATGTCATGACTACATGGAGAAGAAAGAGCAATCAAAGAAACATTTAATGTAGGAACTGAACTTACTCTTGTTTCATTAAAGCAGATAGTACATTTTTAATGACTTAATAATTATAGGGCGGGCCTTGAACTATGAGGCCATCAATGGTTTCAAGCTTTGATTTATGAAGTTTGGATGCTTTAACTTTATATGGCATCTATCCTATGAGCATCTTAACCCTTTATAATCAGGTATATATTGCATTATTATTATTTCATCCCTTTTTCCAAGTTAAAAGTTCAATATAACAAAACCAAATGTTTGACAAAAGAGAAGCTTCAAACAGGATTTTAGAACAGCAGAATATGAGCAAGAGTACACTTAACGACCACAAGAGCAAGAGAGACAATTAATGTAACTAAGCTCCCTGGGACTGCATTCTGAAACAACCTATAAATTAGCTCTATAGCACATGGTTGCTTGGAAAATGGTTTATTTGTCCCTTTCTGGTGAGTTTCTGAACACCGGCTTAGAAAACAAATTAAAATCATTATGATTTTCATCCTAATAAGAGGAAATTTTATAACAGGATTTTATACATAATCCTTCTAGAACCACTGGTATAGGACTAACTTACTATATATTAGATATTGCCTGTTTTGGAGGAGGGGAAAGAAGGAAACCCAGGAAGACCAAACTAAAAGCAGATCACATAATACACACCCAAAAAGAACCATCTCTTTTTACTTTTCAGACCCTTCTAGGATTGCCAGGAGTCCGGTTTTCGACCAAAACACCTAGTCAAAAAGGGACCCTGGAGGCTCCAGTCAGCACTGCCGGCCTGGCCGCTAAAAGTCCAGTTGATTGCAGCGGCCAGCTCCTGGAAGTGGCCAGCATGTCCCTCCAGCTCCCAAGCGCAGGGGCAGCCAGAGGGCTTTGTGCACTGCCTCTGCCTGCCCTGGACCTAGGAACCAGAGGGACATGTTGCTGCTTCTGGGAGCAGCCTGAGGTAAGTGCTGCCACCCCAACCCCTTGCCCCAGCCCTGAGCCCCCTCCCACACCCAAACTCCCTCCCAGAGCCTGCACCCCAACCCCAGTCCTGAGCCCCCTCCAGCACCCCAATCCCCTGCTGCAGCTTGGTGAAAATGAGCCAGTGAGTGAGGGTGGGGGAGAGCAAGCAATGGAGGGAAGGGGGATGAAGTGAGCCCAGGGCAGAACGTCTGGCAGGACAAGGGTGTTTAGTTTTCTGCAATCAGAAAGTTGGCTAATCCTTCAACAGATTGGATAATTACCCACCTGATTCTGAAGGCTCGTGCTCCTCTTCTGGTAAAAAGTTAACTTTGTTTGTTTGCTGTGGAGCATCATCACCATTGTCCTCATATATGTTAGACCATTTTATTGCCATATCAAGCTCAGGAGGTGGTGGCGGCTTCTTTTCCTTAATACTGTAAATCTCAGGTGGTGGTACTGCATTAGTCTTCCACACTTTGAATTCCTTAGGAGGCTGTTGAAGAGACCACCACCGTTTACAACAATGCATTGCAACAAAGCAAAGTGGAGCAGAAAGCGAGAGCTTCATATTATGTCATCAAATCAAAGGAGATCTGATCTCTTGATTACCAAAACAGTCACCCGAGGGGCCCTGGTGAGACTAAACAAGAAAGAGCCTTTCCCCTAAAACAACAAAGGGGAAAACCAGAAAACTAAACGCCATGCCCCCAGCCCAAAGAAAATAGCAAAGATTCAACAAACTCTGTGGGGAGAAGCCTGAATTAGAGCCCTATGTGGGACTATTTTTTAACCCCGCTCCGTAATAGTCACTCCTACTGCTACCCAATCTGGCTGTAGGGCTCTACCCTGACGTTCCTCCCTATCAGGAAGAGAGGCTGGCCATCTCACCAGGGTGCTGTTCCAGGGCCTTGCTCAAGGGCAGTGATTTCTCAACCTGCAGCCTGCATGCAGCCCAATTAGCAGATAGCTGGGGCCCAGCTGTGTGCTAAAAAAAAATTCAAATTTTGCTGATCTGGTCTGAAAGCGGGTGGGGAAACTGAGGGGGAGACAGTGTCTGGCAGCCTAATGGAGCACTACTACCAGCAGAGGGCTCGTGAGTGCCGCAGGGGGGCAGGGTGCAGAAGAGTGGGTCTCTGGGCAGGGTTGTGGGGATGGGGGGCACCTCCAGGTTTTAAGCTACCCTCCCTTCTGTAGAGGGGTCTCTGGGCTGGGGGTGCTGGGCACAGGGGAATGTGGGGGGTTACTGGGCAGCGTGGGGGGGGGTTGGTTCTCGACCTAGGGCCCACAAGGATAAATAGGTTGAGAACCACTGCTGAAGAGGATCACCGTGTCTTTAAGTAGCGGGAGTCTGATAACTCTGGACCACCCCATCGCCCCTTGGCTCCTAGGGGGCGGGAGAGTCTCCGCTCAGCTGTTCGCAGTGCCCTGGGGCTCACTGTGGTGCCACTCGGGCTCACCGCGCCCAGCAGCTCAGGGCCGGGAGGGCCGCGGGCAGGGCAGGGCAGGGCTTGACCCGAGAGCCTCGCCGCTGGGGGCGGCCGCGCGCGTTACCCCGGAGCCCCCACACGGAGCCGTCCCCGGGCCTCACCTCCTCGGGCGCCCGCACGACCCGACGCTCCCAGTCGATCTGCTTGTTGAGCGGGTTATAGAGGAAGGATGGCGGCCGGGACACGTTCCGGAACAGCTCGTCGGGCCCGGGCAGCCGCGGCTTCCGGCCCGGGCTAACGCCGGCCGCCTCCCCAGCCGCCTCTCCCCCAGCGGCGAGCGGCTCCTCGCTTTCGGCGTCCGAGCTGGAGCTGCTGCTGTCGCTGCCGTAGGCCGCGAAGTAGCCGAGCGGATCCTTCCCCTCCGCCGCCATGGCGGGGCTGGCACTGGGGACACCCCGCCGGCCGCGGAAACCCGGCCTGGAACCAAAGGTTCCGGGAGCGAGAGAGGCCGGCGGAGCCAGGCTCCCTCCCGCGGCCGCCCGCCAGGAGTGCCGCCCTCCCCGAGGTAGCTGCCCCGCAGTCCCCCGAGCAGCGGCTCCCTCCCACACCGGGGTCCCGCTGCCCGCGAGGGGGCGAGCACCCCGGCGGTGCTCTGCCCCGGCCCGGAAGCTGAGGGAGGAGGGGCCAGGCCCTGAAGAGGCCGGAGCTGGGCAGCCCCAGGGAGCGGAGAGCTCAGCACGCGGGAGGGCGGGGACTGTTTGGCGATCGGATGGGGGAACATGCGGGCGCGGCACAAGAAGATGCCGGTCGGGTACAGGTGGCCCTGCCCCATCGTTTTCCTCATCATAGTAACAAAACAGCGAAGAGGACATTGAAAGACACGGCTAGAAAACCGATTGAAAACGGATCAAAGGAAATGTGCTTTCCACACCACTCTTCATTAACCTGTAGGACTCATTAAAGAGGCGTAGTAGATATTTAAGTTGATGAGAACATGCGCAAGTAAGAGTAGGGATAGACCCCTCAGGGGGTCATGAGCTTATTATCTAAGGGTAGGGGTCAAAAGCTGTCAGCTTGCATCCCAAACCCCACTTTGCATCCAGCATTTATAATGGTGTTAAATATATAAAAAAGTGTTTTTAATTTATAAGGGGGGAGGGGTCACACTCAGAGGCTTGCTGTGTGAAAGGGTCACCAGTACAAAAGTTTGAGAACCACTGCTTTAAAACATGCTAAACCGGTCACCTCTGTAGGAACTTAAGCTTTAACCCAACCACTTAGCCTGTGTTAAAATATACGATGCTTTCTCTACACTAAACTTTTCAAACATGTTCTAATATGTTGTTTGAAAAGTCATGTAGATAAGGCCAGTGCTGCCTTTTTTAAATTCTACCTAGTTAACACCCTTAACACCTAGTTTAACAATTACTATCACATTAGTTGAGGGGGATTAAACACCTAGGTTATATAACCAGCTAACTCCACTGTAGAGATATTAACTGTGTTTACCCTAATATTAAGGGGTGTATCAAAATCATTTTAGGTAATTGTTTTAAAAATAACATTATCCCTTGCCTAGACCCACAGACTTGGGTCAGAAGCTCTCCATCCTCCGACCTTTTCCAGGTTTTAGAGTAGCAGCCCTGTTAGTCTATATCCACAAAAAGAAAAGGAGTACTTGTGGTACCTTAGAGAATAACAAAGGTATTTGAACATAAGCTTTCTGATGAAGTGAGCTGTAGCTCACCAAAGCTTATGCTCAAATAAATTTGTTTGTCTCTAAGGTGCCACAAGTACTCCTTTTCTTTCTACCTTTTCTATTTTAAAGATGTGTGTTCTTCCCCAGGTGAGTATAATTCTACCTTAGCCAACAGGGTCTGGCTCAACACAGCACCTTCTATAGATCAGTCAGGAAACTTGAAGCATGAAGCCTGATTTAAATCCTTGTACCCACCCACCCCGTCCCTCCCCAAACACAGCAGATGAGGGAAGATAGTTCTATCATTCTGCCAATGGAGAGATGATCAGTATGCATTTTTTTTTTTTTTAAAGCTCATGCTATTGGAGATTAGGTTAGAAATTACACATTGGAGTCTCTCCAACCTAGGAAGAGTTCCATGGAATGCTCAAGCCTCGAGGATGGGCACTCAAAAGAATCAGGAGTTGTGAAGTGGACAAGTTAGGGGAGTACTCCTCAACAAGCACACCTCTTCCTTAACAGTCTCCAGAGTTCAATGCCATGGAATTGTTGTAAATTAGCGTGTTGCAATCATCTATATCTATAGCCTCAGTTTGAGCAGCTCAGACCAGAGATGTTTTGTTTTAATATGACAGAAGCCACAAAGAAAGGTAATGGGGAGGGTGTGGAGGAGAGACGCAAGCAATTATGCAAAAAAAAAAAAAAAAAAAAAAAAATTATTTCAACCGTTTGTGATATTAAGTCTTTGTTTAAAAAATGCATAGGTTTCAAGCATTTGGTAATATTACACACATTCATTACAGATCTCAGGTTAATACAATGGAGCAATTACTGCACATGTAGAGTTTGTGGTACACATTCACTACAGACATTTGGTAGTTATCTAGCAAATCTCTAACATTCACATTATGAACCCATGTACATTGTACATTTCTGGTTTACATAGGATCAGCCCCTCCTTCTCCAGCATTCACCCAATTTTTGCAGATCTCCTGTAACCACAGAACCCTATCCCATGAGAGATTAAGTACATCATATCAATTGCTTAACCACTCAATTCTCAATGGGCCTGCTCTTGCTCCCAAAGAAGTTTTAGCATTAGTTTGAGTGGAAGGCGAAGTGGGTGCATTGACTGCAAGGCTCTCAGCAATTCTCAGGCTCAGATCCAGATAGAGTAAATTAGCCTAATTTCTATAATCACTTCCAACAGGATAGCAAAATAAATTACAATAGATACCTGCAGAGTTCATAAAAAATGGTTGGGAATGTTCAAAATGTAGGGTGTTAAGACACTTAGCTTGATTTTTAAGAGTTCTGAGACCTACAACTCCAAGCTGTAGTCAATAGATTTGTAGGTAATCTACTCTTTTGAAAATCAGGCTCAGTGTGCTTTAGATGGATGGATACCTGAAAACAGTGATTGGTGTCATATACTGATAAAAGCAGCCCATATTTCTGTCATATGTAAGTTATCTCATTCTTATACTAAAGTTGTTTCTACATGATATTCCAATTAAACTTGACAGTTTATTTGAACTGAGTTAACAACCAAGGACTAGTGAGACATGAACAAATAGCTATAGGACACTTTTGTTGATTACTTTTCAAATGGGACCAGCCTCCTTTTGGCTGATGTCACCCATGAACAACGTAAGGCAGCTCTCCTCTGAAGTCGAGGCTGAGCATATAGCCTCTGCAGGAGAATTAGCATTAGAAATGGAATCCGGGTGTGACAGACTAGAATACTTGTTATCCTACTGTAGCAGTCAGTGTCAGAATTATACATTTTAAATAAAATCCAGTCTACCTCTTGATAAACAGAAAATGTAACTTCAGAAAAATACTCTGCTGTGTTAAGATAACTGTACATAATCCTGAGTAATACAGTTTTTAAATTAGTCATTTTGCACTTCTACACTTAATCTTCTAAAATTCAATCTTACAAAGTGAGGATTAGAATGAGAAGGAAAGTATGAAAGGATTAAACATATTGTACTATGTCAGGAGATGAGAACTTTTCCCATGTTAAAATAGTTAAAACTTGGTTTAGATTCTAAATCACTTTGAATGTAAACTTGTTACTGTAGGGTGTAAAAATTAAGTATCTGCAGTGCAATATTTACTTGAGTATTCAGTTAAAGACATCCTCCTACTAGGGCCACCCATTAAATACTGCACCTTTTGCTCCTTACAGAAGCATGCCCTTACTTAAATAAAGGCATTTTATAAATAAGCTACTGAGCAACTCCCTTACTGGGATCTGAACAGCTGACATACCTTTCCACTATTAAATTAAAACAAATGCATCTCAAACCAAATGATATTTAAAAACACTATGTGAAAATGCATTTATCATATATGAATTCTAATCAGTGTAGTATCTGCCTTTCATGTTTGGATGAAACTAGAGCACAAGGTTCAGAAAATTAGCATATTGAGAATTATTTGACAATAAGCATTTAAAAAAAATGCACGGCTACAAAGCCAAATTCTGCCCTCCCAGTGGAGTGGTGTGTGCATAAGTTTGAGGGAAGAATTTACCCTATACCACATAAAAGGTAGTTTGGCAAACTTTTAGAAGTAGTACAAATGTATAAGTTCTGAGAAAGTCCTTTTAAAGTGTTCTCTTTTGTTATAAGCCATTTCCCCTCTACTTGCTAAAAATATCAAAATCTGTTACTGTTGGAGGATAAACATTTGTTCCATTGATTGGAACAATTTAAGTAATGACATTAACATGAAATCCTTTAATTAAAAAAAAAACCACACCTCCCAAACAAGGCACAGCACTAGTGGCATCTAAAGACTTCCAGAAACTAAAGAAACTGTCAGATATAGAATCCATTGATTACGATTTTTAAAACAATATTTTTTTTTTTTTTGGCAACTCATATAGGCTATTTCCCCCTATTTGTGATTTAACAGTTTGGAAACATTCTGTATGCCGCCTGCAAAGATATGTAAAAGTCTCACAACACCCCCCCTTTAAGTGAACAGACAGGAAAAAGAGTCATTGAAGTCATTGTGGTAGAAGAGAACGTGATCTTAAAGGCAGAAAACGATTGTCACTTGAACTGGTACTGGCTTCTTGTTGTTCAGACTGCAGTTCTGGTGGAAGAGGGGGTGCTCCAGGATCCCCAGGTCCTGGAAGCGCGGTTGAGAAGACTGCATTTTCTGTGCTTCCCATCTCCACAATTGGTAAATTCATTGAACGAAGAGATGAAGCAGACACAAAAGCAGCTGTACTAAACTGTTCTTCTGGTTGATTATGGGTAGATTCTTTTACTTTTTCATAGTAATTGGATTCATCAGAATATGACCTAGAAAGATTATTTGTTCCTCCATACACTGAAGTCATACAGCTGCTGCAGCTCAGACCTAAACAAAACCAGACTGGATGTTATTACAATATTCTATGTAGCTAGGCAGTTTCTCCCTCAAATTACTTCAATGGCATTTATTAAAATGTTCTAAAAGCCATCAAACTAGAGCATAGGTACTTAAATTTTATCAGTGTGGATCACTAGTCTTGTAGACCACCTCTCCAGTCAACTTCAGTCTCATCTGACATCACACCATTCCAGTGTGAATTTAGTACTTGGCATATATACACATGTACATTTAGTAAGTCAAATTTGTTAATCTTTCACAAAAACTAATTGTCCTTTTCGTCTTCCCATTTTGTTCCCATCTATCTTCTCCAATATCCTAACCCCACCTCTTTCCTCTCAGGAATCCTGTCCTCTCTCTCATGTCCTGACATTTATGAAAATGGCAAGTAAGATTTTTTTTTTTACAGCACAAAAGCTGCAGAAACTGAATCCCTTCTACCTTCTCTTTCCTTTTATTACTACTTTAACCAATGGAAGTAATTTTGGAACTGCTAACATTAGGCTCCTAAATCCATATTTAACTACTTAAAGTGGCCAGATTTTCACAAATGCCAAGAATCACAAATTCCAGTGCAGCCAGCAGGAGCTGCAGGTGCCAAGGCCTTGTGAGAACTAAGCTGCTTATATTTAGGTGATCAAATACAGGAGGGATAGCTCAGTACAGGAGGGATAGCTCAGTGGTTTGAGCATTGGCCTGCTAAACCCAGGGTTGTGAGTTCAATCCTTGAGGGGGCCATCTAGGGATCTGGGGCAAAAATTGGGGATTGGTCCTGCTTTGAGCAGGGGGTTGGACTAGATGACCTCCTGAGGTCCCTTCCAACCCTGATATTCTATGATTCTATGGATTTAGAAGCTTTAGTCTAGGCCAGTAGTTCTCAACTGCGGTCCACCGTTTGTTCAGGGAAAGCCCCTTGCGCACCAGGCTGGTTTGTTTACCTGCCGCATCCGCAGGTTCGGCCGATCATGGCTCCCACTGGCCGTGGTTCGCCACCCCAGGCCAATGGGGGCTGCGGGAAGGGTGGCCAGCATATCCCTCGGCCCACACCGCTTTCTGCAGTGCCCATTGGCCTGGAGTGGCGGATCATGGCCACTGGGAGCTGCGATCGGCCTAACCTGTGGACGCGGTAGGTAAACAAACCGGCCCGGCGCACCAGGGGCTTTCCCTAAACAAGTGGTGGGCCACAGTTGAGAACCACTGGTCTAGGCATTCAAGTTTGAAAATTTTGGCCTGCATGATTTACACAGAGCTCATTGTAGGAGACCAATGACTATCTGTCACAATCAACTTGAATGTGTTTTTATGGATCAGTAAAGACAGATTACCTCTTGAAAAGGACACGCTGTCCTTGAGATAAATAAGGCTTCAGTTTCAAGTTAGTCTGGCAGGAGAACACAGGCCAAAAATTCTCTTTACCCCACACTCAAAAACAAATTTTTTCAACTTATTCTTCAGCTAGCAGTTCTATGGATCTAATTCACTGGGAACAGGGCCTTATTTTTGTAAGTAAAGTCAGGCAAAACAGGAAAGATGTAAACTCTGGAGAGAAGAATCTGGTAAGGTTTACTTTCGTCTAGGTTTCATCTTTTCCTCAACTTATATTTCTTAGAACCAATTGCTGGATTTTTTTAGAGCTATGATTACAATGTAATTTCAACTTTGAATACACTCTGTGACATCAAGTCATGATTCAATTTCCTGTGTGTCAACATAAAAAATCCTTGTCTGTGCATGCTACCCTGAGGCAGCAGCACATATGTGCATACCTACATAAGGTTTTGGGGTTTATCGCTTTGTTTAATGTTGACACACAAAGTGACGGTTTAGTTTCCCAATACAGGCTCATTTTATGTTAAGGCACATAGTAAGTTTAAAAAAAAAAAGCATTCCCAGAGAAATCCCATCAGCAAAGCTGATCAAGCTCCAATTCTGCAATATAATCTCATAGGAAGCAAAATTTGACAGATTTAGACCAAGATGCAAAAATACTTTGTGTACATCATAACAAATCATGATCATTAGTTTTTGTGATTTATTAAGCATCATTGTAGTTAGCATGGTAAAAAAAACATAGGAAGACATGCTACTTGTCCTTAGGGGCTTAAATCCAAGTCTAATGTCGTTTGTTTGTCCTGCAAGAAATTTCTTCAAAGGTGATATCCCTATTGCCAAAGAAATTCTGAAGCTAAAATCTACAGTAAGACTTTTTGTGGTTTACGTACTTTTACAGAGTCCTTTGAGATAAATATCTACTTTGCCATTTAACGATTTAAACGTCTCACCTTTGAGAGCTTCAAGTTTTTCATTTTTGACTTTCAACACTACATCAGTTATCCTTTCTAACAGGAAGTTCTGTGTTCTTTCTCGTCTAATAGATTCAATCAAAGTATCTAGTCCCTTTGGATTTTCTGCTAAGTAGTCCAATAACTTCCCAGTTTTCTTCCTACTTGAGGGTCGACAAGATATTTCTTCAGCATCCTCTCTAGTGAGTATTTTCTTTGAACGCAGGTAATCAAAGTGTCTCTCAGCTATAATTTTGTCACACAAATAGGGACGCATCCTTTCTAAAGCCTAAAAAAACAAAAAAAACCAAAACATTGTCATTAGCTGATTTTCAGTGTGGCTAGGAAGATATATTGGAACACATTTCAAATTCAGATGTCAATACTGGATTATAAACCTACATTTCTGAATTAGAAACCCCACTGCCATGTTACCCAACAGCCAGAGATCAATTCTCCGTGTGTCTGTACAATGTATTTATAACTTTTTTTGAAAAAGTATCACCTGGTGAAATCTCTCTCTCAGGTAAACAGCCTTCCGTTAAATAAGGCCCAGAGGAAATTAAATATAAATATATTTTAAATATTAAGTAGTAATGTGTTCACATAGTTGTGGTTTAACTGTGCAGTATAGCAAGAATTACTGATGGTCAGCCTTTGGATTTATTAACTCATGCCTGATTAAGACAGATATTAGTGTGTTTAAACACTACATACTAAATATTAGTCCATGAATTGCTGGAAAAATGGCTAAATATTGTTAATTTCTAGCAACACCATTATAATGTCAGTGATTCATCATTTCAACAGGAAATGGCTGCTTCTGATGAAGTGATGCATATTGCTAGAGGGAGAATTGCTACTAAGAGATTCGGTCCAACATCCTGTTTCAGTCAAAGAAAAAACTGAAAGGAAGGAGAGGGAGAATACAGATAACGTCAATTTTACACACACACACACACACGATAAACAAGTGGTGCATTTTAAAAGAAAAAAATGCCAAAGGTAAGGTTGTGTGCCATCTTAATTCTGCTCTCATGCATATTCCTTATGGTAGGGTCATTTTCAATTATATGGTCACCTTATTGTCACATAATTTGTTCCCCATTTAGTGTACCGGTTGGACAGCTCTCCAAGCATGATGAAGGTCTGCAACATCACTACATCATCCATCCTGTGCACAGAGGACCCAGTTCAACTCAGTTACACTGATGAAAATTCAGGGTAATTTCACTATTGTAATAATTTACTCCAGATTTACCCTGTTACAGTTGCAAAATGATGCATGATCCCTGCACAATACAATTATGTCTCACTTTGTTTCCTGTATGCTCTCTGACCTGTGTCCTGAATGAAGCAGGGTTCCTACTGTAACAGTAGGAATGTACTGAGCATTTAAACATTTGCCCAATGCCTTAATATATGACTGGTTGGGCAACTATTTGATTTGCTTAAAATTTAAAGAGAAAAAAAGCAACACAGGGTGATTTATCAATTTGAGTCAACATAGTGCTCACATGTTCAATAGCCAGCTATTGTTGCTTAAGGCATTAGCATATTGATGCACCCACCAAAAATGATTTTTCATCTTTCCTTGTGTTAATTTTTAACAGACTAATTTCTTTGGGGCAGGGATTTTATATTTTATATCCATAAAGTGGCAAGCACAGCTATAATGCTATAGAGACAGTTCCAGGATCTACTGTATGTCTGGCAAGTAGACTAAAAGTGACAAACTAGAGAGCATATTATTTTACTATTTTAAGCACTTTTGAAAATTAAAAGGAAAAATGAATTATATACAAGTCTAATAAAATCTTATTTACATATTCTTCACCGTAAACATTAAACTGACATAAGGAACGCTTCAGACAGTAATGAAATATAGCCCCATCTGGTATGAAAACTAAAGTGGGTCCAGTTCTTCTATATAAAAGATACTATAAAATAATTATTGTATTTAATGTATGTGTATATACCACTGTTCTCTATTGGACTGTGTATGTATCAGACCTAGTCAAGTAGGTACTAGCACCCTCTAAAGGAGAGGTAGAAAGCTGCTCTTTTAGGGTATATCTAGACTAGAATAAAAGATTTTAAAAAACACACTACCTAACACATTTTAAAACCCCAAAATAAAACTTCCCTTATGTACACTGGTTCACTGATCAAATTGAACCCTAGACTTCAACTTGACTGTCTAACACTGATAGCTAACTCTTTCTAAAAACTCACCTTTTATCCTAGTTTAGATATACCCTTGGTTCATCAGGTGGATGAATGCATTTTATGGAGCCAAATCGTGAGTACAGTTCCTAATGTGACATAACAGCTGGCTAATGACCAGAGCTGATGACTAGATGACCTTTTTTTAATTTCACATCACCGCATGACCATTAGTGGGAGATCTAGTACAGTGATTCTCAGCCAGGGATACATGTACCCCTAGGGGTACGCAGAGGCCTTCCAGGGTGGTACATCAACTCATCTAGATATTTGCCGAGTTTTACAACATGCTACATATAAAGCACTAGTGAAATCAGTACAAACTAAAATGTCATGCAATTACTTGTTTATACTGCTTTATATACTACATAGTGAAATGTAAGTACAATATTTATATTCCAAATGATGTTATAATTATACAGTAAAAATGAGAAAGTAAGCAATTTTTAAGTATAGTGTGCGGTGACACACTTCTATTTTGTGTCAGATTTTGTAAGCAAGTAGTTTAAGTGAGGTGTAACTTGGGGGTATGCAAGTCAGACTCCTGAAAAGGGTACAGTAGTCTGGAAAGGTTGAGAGACACAGATCTAGTACAGGTCTACTACTGGTGGTCTCAGTTTGCTCAGATATGGCAGTATAAAAGCTGGTAGCCACTCGTGCTTTGTCTACTCTAGATCGCCAATTGTTGCTACCACTTGGAAAGCGTCAAAGAAATTTGTAAGAAAAAGCAGGGTGGATAAAAATCAATGCATTTTTAAAAAAATAATCAAAACAGAATTTTATTTAGAATCGGATTTTTTTGATAAAATGCTTTTTGAGGAAAACACATATTTAAAGATAAAGATACATTATAGCTCAGATCTCTTTATTGAATAGGGATTATAAATTCTAATTCTATAGTATGAGACAGTATATTCATGTAATGCAGGGGTGGGCAAACTTTTTGGCCTGAGGGTCACATCTGGGTATGGAAACTGTATGGCAGGCCATGAATGCTCACGAAATGGGGGTCGCAGTGCGGGAGGGCTTCGGCTAGGGGTGCAGGTTCTGGGATGGGTCTGGGGTTGAGGGTGCAGGAGGGTGCTCAGGGCTGGGACCGATGGGTTCAGAGGGTGGGAGGGGGATCAGGGCTGGGGCAGGAGGTTGGGGCGCAGGCTCTGGGCAGCACATACCTCAAGCAGCTCCCAGAAGCAGCGACACGTCCTCCCTCTGGCTCCTATGCAGAGGTGCGGCCAGGTGGCTCTGCGCACTGCCCCATCCACAGGCGCTGCCCCTGCAACCCCCATTGGCCATGGTTGCTGGGTAATGGGAGCTGCAGAGGAAGTGTACAGAGCCCCCTGGCTGCCGCACGCATAGGAGGTGGACAGGGGATGTGCTGCTGCTTCCAGGAGCTGCGTTGAGCCCTGGCATGCACAGAGTGGGTCAAGCCCCAGACCCCGCTCCCTGGCTAGAGCTCGAGGGCCGGATTAAAATGTCTGAAGGGCTGGGTGTGGCCCCCAGCCCATAGTTTGCCCACCTCTAATGTAACATTTAAGAAAAGTTTGTAAATGAGTTCCAATAGTTCATGGATTAGGAACCCAATCTTATGTGGTTCCAGGGGCTTCTGTATAGATTATTTAGGTTAATCTTTCTATCTACCCAATGGGACTGAGTGCTCAGTCTAGAAGATACCATCAGAGATGCTTAGTTTTGCAGTTCTCAAACTGTGGATTTGTCTCTCCAGAGAGACCATGCTTGTTAACAGCAAAAATGTTTTAAAATAAGTAAATATATAGAGGTGAGAAATAACAGACCTCAACCCTATTGTCCCTCTGCAAATCTGTGTACACAGAGTCAATCCCTTACCTCTCTCTAAAAGTGAAAAGTTTCAAAAAGTTCAACGAATAGAAGATTGTTGGGGGTGGAATAGATCTGGACAAGGAGAAGTAGTCTGGAGATGAAGGGAGGGACAGGCAGCAGAAACAAAAGTGAAACTGTTTGAGCAGCATATTCCAGAAGTCTTGAGGTCTTTCTGAGTGTAGCCTTCATTGATTTGAGATCAACCATATCATTCTCTCACTAGAAGGGAAAACCTGTAATGGCAGCAGGCCGTAAGAGAGACCCAGTTTGGGAATAGTTTAATGAAGTTCCTCAACACGTGGGTAAGAGGCATGTGTGCAAAATGCAAACAGTGCAACAAAGAAATGCAAGGCCTGGTTGCCCGAATGAAACATCATGAGACATGTTCCTTCTCAGGAGGAAGCTGGGTTGAAGATGATGAAAGGAACATGTCTGAACATGCAGGATCTTCAGGTTGGTAAACTTTTTTATTTCATACTTCTTTCTTAAGGACTGCCTGTCTTCCTTCTGGACTATGCTTGATTTCTCATGTTTGAGCAAAAAATATAGTTGTTTCTCTATGGTACTATCATTTTAGATGCAGTTGCGATGAAAAAAATAAATAGCTGAAATAGGCAGATCTTCCTTTTACAATTTAACCTTTAAAGTAGTACTGAGTGTCAGTGAATGCAATGAGTAATACTAAATGAGCAGTACGGTAATAATAATTAAATAACTGCATTGACTTATTTTGTTTAGGAGAATCCATCCTCAACATACTGGATTCTGAAGACTATCCACCTTCAAGATCACCATCATTTTCTATAGTTTCAGAGTTATTTGCCAATGATAGTGTTTCAGTCACATCATGTACGTCATAGCCACAGTATATACCTGTAGCAAAAAGAAAAAAAATCTCCATCATCCAGAAACAACCAGAGATAAGCTTGTAATAAGAACCAGCAGATTACAAAGAGGTAATTGATGAAAAAATTGCCCGGTTTGTTTATGCAGCAAACTCTCCTTTCCGTATGATTGAGAACCCACACTTCATTAACATGGTTCAGTCATTAAGATCAGGATACAGATCACCCCCCAGAGCAGATGTCACAGGCAAATTGCTGGATAAAGTGTATGAAAGAGAAATTGAGCAGTGTGCAAAAGGTCTAGAGCAGAGGTGGGAAAATTATGGCGGGCCACATCCAGCTACAACATAGACATCTAGCCATCATCCCTCCATAATGCAAACTATAATAAACTTCAGAGCTAAGTTTTTTATTTATTATAAGAAATATATGTTTGCTGATGATGTTTTAAAGAAAGTCACAGCAGTGAACTGGTGGAAATCACTTAAGCACTTGGATTCAGAGACTGTTGAAGTGATAATCTCATTTTTAACAGCAGTAGCTTCTTCTGCCAGTGTAGAAAGAATATTTTCTTCCTTTGGACTAATTCATTCCAAACTGAGAAATCGTTTGGGACCTGAAAAAGCAGGAAAGCTTGTTTTTCTTTTCCAGATTATGAACAAACAGGAAAATGAAGGTGAAGACAACTGAGTTAGCTGCAGAAGCCAATATTTTAAGTTTCTCATGTTGACCTGGCTGACATAGTCAATTTAATTTTTGGTTTTTTGAAACAAATATTTCATTTAACTATTTTAGTTAAAAACAATTTGAACAAAAACAAACCTAATTTTAAAAACCTTGAATGTTTAAATAAATTCAAAAATTCATTTGCTTGTTTTGTTAAAATATTGTATTTGCTCTGTTGGAAAAAAATCCAGAATATATAACATTGTTTTAGTTAAATAAAACAATTTAAATGTCTGTCTGGTGGTGTTCTCCTCCTAATACAGCATGACAAGAAAATCCTCCAAATATTAATGATTAACCTTTTGAATTGGAGATAGTTCACCTCCCAATGACTTCATAAATATCTGCTTCAATTACCTCCGGTAAATGAAATAACCACACAACCATTCATTTTCTGATATAGTTGTAAAACTAATCTGAAAAGTTTTCAAAATAAATCACTTAAAAATGTATAGTGTGTACCTTCTAAAAATGAAACCTACATTTCCGAGTTGTGAAGAGTATGCAGTAAGGTTATAACAACCAACAAGAATGTAGAAATCCATGATTAAATCAAGTCTTCCTGACTAGTGATTAAATCATGATTTAAATCAATTGATTTAAATCAAATCCACGCTGAGAAAAAGCATAACAGACCACAGTATGCTTATATGTGGCAATTGATCGCAGCTTTATAAAAGCTTACTGTTGCTAAAACAGCACAGAGCGTAGTTATATGAAATAGTGTCTGGGATAGCATTATATAGAGAGCCCTACCAAATTCAGTCCATTTTGGTCAATTTCACGGTCACATTATTTTTAAAATAATAAATTTCATGATTTCAGCTATTTAAATCTGAAATTTCATGGTGTTATTTTAGGGGTCCTGACCCAAAAAAGCGTTATAGGCAGTGTTCCCTCTAATTTTTCCCCACACATGTGCGGAATGAATTTTGTTATGTGCACCAATATGGAGGTGATGTGTGGCGCTAAATCGGATGCTGCGCGGCCAGCTTACAAGGAACTTAGGTTATGTGGGGGTTGCAAGGTTATTGTAGGGGAGGTTGTGATATTGCTACCCTTACTTCTGCATTGCTGCTGGGCCCTCAGTCAGCAGCTGCCATTCTCCGGCCGTCCAGCTCTGAAGGCAGCAGCACAGAAGTAAGGGTGGCAAGGTATGGTATTGCCACCCTTAATTCTGCGCTGCTGCTGGCGGTGTGTTGCCTTCAGAGCTGAACACCCAGCCAACAGCTGTCGCTCTCTGGCCACCCAGCTCTGAAAGCAGCACAGAAGGGTGGCAATACTGTGACCCCCTAAAATAAGCTTCTGACCCCGCTGCATCTCCCTTTTGGGTCAGGACCCCCAATTTGAGAAACGCTGGTCTCCCCTGTGAAATCTGTATAGCATAGGGTTAAAAAAAAAAAAAAAATCACACAAAAGACCAGATTTCACGGTCTGACTCATTTTTCATGGTGTGAATTTGGTAGGGTGCTAATTATATACATAATAAAGCGTATAAGCAGATACGCTGATAACTTTAATGCATTTGTTCTTTAATAAGTGCTGTGTTTAACTTTGTCAGTCAGTCATCAAGACTGAGATAAAAAAACTGTACCAATAAGGACAATAAGTGGGCTATTGCTTGAATACAGAAAAAGTGGTTTTAGTAATGTTATTTTCTAACATATTGATAACTGTGACGTAATGTAATGGATTTTACACTGAGAAGAATTGTAGATGTGGAAGAATCCTGCTGTCTCAAAAAACAAGAACACTGTCACAGAACAGTAGTACCAAGTGAGCACAGAGGAGCCTGAGGCACAGGTTTACTCTAAAAAGTGACTAAACAAATTTAACATCTCAGTCGGATTTTTTTTTTTTTTAAACTTGCAAACTGTAGCCCCTCTCCCCGCAACTCACACAGGGCTCTAATGGTCATGCTAGGTTCTTTTATATCTGGAATGAATGCATGAGATTAAGAGTTCTGCAAACCGATTTACATCTACTGTGACACCTGTGGAACCCTGTCATCAGCAACACCCATTCAAAGCCACCTATAGCTAATGGTATTATATGGGGACACAATATAATAAGACAATGCAATTTGCACAGAATGGCTCGCAGAACTAGCACTATGATGATACATGAGATGGAAATAACCCAGTTTGACTGTTTGTCTAGTGAGTTTGTGGATGTGGCAGTTACAAAAAAGAAATTTTTACCTGCAAAAGTTTAACACAGAGGTTAGGGAGGAAGTATGAAACCTCCACAAGGCCATTTTACAAAGCCACTTTTTAGACTATAACCTTTCTTACTGTACAGATAAACTGCATTGCTGTCAGATGTCGAGCAGATTGGCAGACAAAATATTTTCATAGAAGATGTTAACATTTACTATCTCATTTTAGATACTGCTTATTTCTCTATAGGTATAAAACCATGCCTGATATATAATGTGCTTTTTTAAAAAAAAAATCGTTCTGAACCAAAAGAACCCCACATTTCTTACATATAACTATATCACATGCACAATGGATATATACAAATAAGCCCTCTTTCATAGAAAGTTCATGGAATGTATTTTAAAATATATTGTTTTGGGGAAACTAAAAATGAAAACATTCTAATTTGGAGAGTTTTCTAATCCTCCATTCCCTCAAGTACCAGTCCCATTTCTGACACGTGTCTCAGTCTCTCATTTCACCACTGGTTTTTAAACCAACCACCATTCGTCCTTCAAAAGCAAGGACAAATTCACTAAGCTGTACTGTGCTTTTACTCCTCCTCAGAACACCTTCTCAGCTGTACTTTCAGAAGTAGAGTGAAAATGCCCTGGGAAAGAGTTAGGGAGAAACTAAGGCACACTACACCAGAGGTTCTCAAACTGTGGTCCGCAGACCACCAGCGGTCCACGAGCTCCATTCAGGTGGTCCGTGGATATTTTCTTCTAAGATGCGTGCCTGGGTGGCCGCACAAAACAGACCGAAGGGCCACCCACTTAATTAGTGGAGTCATGCAGGCATGGCTCCACTAATTACGTGCCTGGACCCTGGAGAAGATGCATATGTAAGGTGAGGTGGTGGCCTGGGGGGGAGGGGGGGGGGGAGTAAGTGGGATGGCGCAGTTGGGTGGGTGGGGGGAGACTTTGGGACGTGCAGGGCTGAGGCGGGCAGAGAAAGAGGTGACTTTCCCCAGCTCCAAGACTGCGGCTGCTGGAGAGAGACAGCCCTCCTTCCCAGCCTCAGCTCTGTGGCAGGGGAGAGACCCCACTCCTTCCCAGCCCCAGCTTGGGGGCTGCAGTGGCGGGAGAGAGAGAGGGCACATCCATCGCATTAGAAAGATAAGACTACAGATATTTTAATATGAGTTGTGTGCTTTTATCTGTAGAACAAAAATATGTTAATTATTAAGTTTTTTTATATAGCACTTTTATCTAAAGCACTTTACAATAGTTAGCTAACAGTACAAACAACATTTGGAAAAATCATTAAGTGGTCCACCGAGACCCTCAGCAATTTTCAAGTGGTCCGTGGAAAAAAAAGTTTGAGAACCACTGCACTAGACCATGAGGGGAATTTGGAGTAGGACAGGGATTTGAAGAGACAGAAGGGAACAAAAGATATTTGCTAAAAGTTAGAGACTTTCTTACAAAAGGAAATCAGTTTCCATTGATAGTAGTGGTGCTGGCAGCAATATTCTGGTTAACAGCACATGAACTGGGTCCTGTTTGAAGGACTTTAAAAAAAAATTGAGCCTCAGGCTCTCACAAATTGAGCCTCAGGCTCTAGACAAGTGAATGGCCTAGTTTAGGACAGCCTGCTGAAAACAAGGCAGCCAACATTTTATGATGATGCTAAAAACACTAAGAGAACTCTTGATTAACAGGCATTGGGGGAGGACCTTCTTCAAAAAAAAACAAAAAACTTCTAGCCTTGCTGGTAGCAAAGTATTAGCCCCTCTCATCAGCTTCCCTGGGGTGTAATAAAGGAATCAGGAAGAATCAGGTGTTACGAAGTTGTTCTAATGTTAACTAGGTAAGAAAAGGAACCATGCAGTTGAAAGAATTCATTGACAGGTGCATAATAATTCAGTACTAGATCAGAAGGAAGGAGTGTGTTTAATTAAAATAAGTGTACAAGTACGCCAAGATATTATCTACCTTCATCTAGGTGCTTATATGGCCCCCATCAATGTAGTATCTGAAAGGGAAGAAAGTACAGGAAATAGAGCAACTAAGAATAGCACCGCACAAGAGACCACAGGAAAATCATAATTTTTTAATAAATATTCAGAAATGTATCTTATATCATTTGCTTTCAACTTACTGGCAGATGCCCGCAGCTAGGGACAGCACAACAACAACACAAGGAACACCAAGGCTACTAAAATTTTTTTTATTTTGGCAACATATATCCCATGAGATTTGTATACAATGGCAAGGAACGATATCATGTAAACCTTTGTAGTAATGTTGAATGTGTATGCTGGAAAATTTACTTATAATTGTTCTAGATAATTCTAAGGTTTGGGGGTGGAAGGGAAATGCTAGGTGTCACAGTTTCAGGGCAACTGCATCTGTATTCCCCCTTCATAGTCCACCAAGTGCACCCACTTTAGACATTTCCCAGATGTCACTTCTCTTGGGTGGAATCCTGTGTCTCACTCTTTCCTGACTGGAGATCCTAAGGCTGCACAACTCCCTGCCTTACAATGTGATACTCCCGCAAGACAGACCGCCTAAAAAGAGCATTGCCAGCACTTTGCTTTCTCTCTGAGGGCTATGTCCTGTGTATTGCCCATGATAAGTTACCACACAGTCCTTCCAAGCAAGCATATTTATTTTTAAGGTAAAAGCAGGACAGAGAAAACATACTAAAACAATAAAAGAACCTATACACATGCTAAAAAGCTTGCCATCAGTCACCCTGTTTCCCACCATCTTCTCCCTTCCCCCCAACTGCAATGTAGGGCTCCGGTAGGTTTTAGTCTTTCAAAACCCACAATTGGGTTTTCCCTGTGGTTACAAATTCATCCCTCTTCGACCCAGAACTTGAACCCAAACTGGGCAGGTCAGCTGTTGCTTTATATAGGCCTTTGATCTTGGCCTTCTGTAACAAGTAATCAGCAGACAACACTCTTCTCAGGGCATACCATAACCAGCGTTCGGTAATCTGCATTAACCTCTCCCTAGAGATTCTCCAGGAAAACCACTTAACACTTATTGATCCAAAAGTCCAAAGTGTCTGGCACACTTTGAATATAGTCTTTTGAACTCCCAAGTCTCACATCTGTCACATCTCTCCTGAGATGAGAGACTTGGGAATTTCCAAGCCCACAATAATGCTAAACTTAATACAATAAAGTCATCCAAGGATACTGCAGGAAACTGCTATATCTGTCACACTAAAATTTCTCTTTTGAGGTAAAATTAATTGTGCCTTAAGAGGTATGCTGGCCACACTGAGAGTTTAGAATAAGAGGAAACTTTGGGACTGAGAAAAATGTCTTCCACGGAGTGGTTCATTGCTGTTCTTTTTCAGTCTTGAAAAGTTCCTGGCCTCCATGACTTCCTGTGGCAATGCTTTCCACAGCTTAATCACACATACTTTTTCCATGCTGTTTCCTCTTATTGATTTTGAATTCCCCACCTTTTAATTTAATTGAATGTTTCCTTGTTCTTGGGTTTTGAGACAAGGAGAATGGAAGCTCCCAATTTACCAAAAATTATTTTATGTACTTTTATCATATCTCCTCTTATTAATCTCTCTAAAATAAACCATTCCAATCTTTTCAATTTCTCTTCTAATAAGTTTTTCGAGGCCTTTGATCAGTCTCAATGCTCTTCTCTAAACCCCATCCTGTTTTGTAATATCCTTTTTGAGGTTGGGTAACTGCACACGCTATTCCAGGTGAGGCTGCACCACTGATTTATATAAAGGCATTATGTTTTCAGTATTATTGTCCATCCCTTTCCTTATGTATCCTAACATCTTGTTTGCTCAATGTGTAGCTGCAGTAAAAAAAGTGAAAATTTGAATGGAGCTGTCTAAAGGACAGTGAGAGGCAATGGCCATTTTGAATGAGAGGGAAAGAAAGAATCTAATGAGTGAGTCTTTCAAAAAAAAAATCAGTGTAATTTGAGACATCAAATACCAAGACCATAAACATGTTTTTTGGATGGTTTCTCTAAAGGACAGAGTTAAAGTTGTTTGGGTGCCCCAACTATATATTTTCATACCTTAACATTTAGATTTCTTTTCAGTTTAATTTTAACTCTGAATTTCCTGGTTTAACATGTTTTTAGGATAATTTCAATATCCCTGCAATGTATTTTACCCCAAATTATTAAGTAATCTCAACCTTAACTTCATTTTAACAGTGTGTGTTTGGGAAGAAGTTAATATTTGAGACAGTCTGTTTTCTATAGTATTAAAACAAATGCATGAGAGAATATCAATAATGATCTTATATTAGAACATAAGAATGGCCACAGTGTCTGAGACCAGTGGTCCATCTAGCCCAGCATCCTGTCTTCCAACAGTGGTCAGTGCCAGATGCTTCTTATTTGTTAAACAGATATTTGTTATACTGATTCATCCAGATGGATTTTTAAAAAAAAAAAAAAACTTTAATAACTAATTATACTAATTCAGTTTTCACATTCAAATGCAGCTATCACCAGTGTGACATGCAGCAAATGTTTAACTGTTAAGAACATAAGAAAAACATAACAAAAACCACAGGGAAAAATGTAGGTAAACTGGCATTTGGCACCAAACTGGCACCAAAATTAACATTCTTGCTTCTAGGCAATTCTAGTGATCACAAGCAGTCTACACCTCCATTTTACAACTCATCTAAAAGAGCACCTCCCCAGGCCCATCATCAAACTGGGACGCTAGTTCACTACCGACTCAGAATAATGTATTTTACTGACTCACATTACTCCCTGCAGCCTATGTTTCTCTACAAGTCTCTGATCCAAGCACTGACCTGGCCCAACTCTGCTTAGTTTCTGAAGTGGCATACGTGCAGTTTTCCTTTTTGCAAAAACAATGTTGTTAAATAAGCACAGCTGTCACAATAACAAATTTGAAAGATTAAGTATTACATTCAAATCAGAATATATTTATTGATGAAGGGGGTTTTAGAATTTTAAATAACCAGATGTTAACTATCAAATTTATTATTCACTCTTGTGGTTCTTTAACAGCAAGCAAGAACATGAAAAACCATGTGCCACAAATTCTGACAAAGCACTTCAGGTAAATGACATAAGCAGTGAAAACAACTATTAAGAAACCAAAACCAAAGTCAAACAGACATGCTCCACTGAAATTAACAAAAAGCATCTAATGATGAAAGTGGGATAACTGAAACAACTACCAAAGAAAAATCAATCCAGTAAGTCTCAGATTCAGTAAAACAAATTTCAACAAGGAGCAGTAACACCAACATGCAAAACAGATGTTAGAAATCACTGTGTATGAAAACGGAAATAAATTAATGGGCAAGACCCCAATCACAAGTTACATCAGGTTTTGCCAAAAATCATTAATGAACCAGTAACTTCACTGTCCAAACTTACTTCTGTGCTTCATGAAGCAACCCAGTCTAGTGGCTGTTTTTGCAGTCTAGCCTAGAATTAGATTACATAGTACAGAAATGTATTTTTCATCCTGGAAAACTATCAAATCTTATCTTTGCTTGGGCCTAATTTTCTGAGTCTCACACAAAATTTCTCCTCTTGCTTTTAAAGTTTATGGCCAAATTGTCTTAATCTTGATAGGCTGGATATCTCCATTCCACTTTTCTCAACATCTCTGTACCCTGTAACATTGTTTGATGTACAATGCTATGTTGTACACCTCATATGATTCAAATATTACAACAAAATAAATGGTCTGGGTCCTCACATCTATTATACACTAGCATATCTTCCATCATCTAGGGCTCTGATGCTGCGGACACACTCACATGCTTAACTTTATGCATGTGCGTATGTGTTTGCAGGATTGGCACAAGTTATTTTCTCCCTCCCGCACTAATGTAACAGAGCTCTTAACTGTGACTCCCGTAACATTTATTTCTCTTCATTCATTTTAGAGACTGCTTCTTTCTTCCTGTTTTAGAGGTGGCAGCTGTGAAGTGACCTGAACCCTGAAGGAGATTAAGCAGTGGTTTCCCCCACCACCTTTGACCTTCCCCATGCTGCTGGAATGGAGACACCAACCATCTATAAGTATATTAATGAAACATCCATAGTGTTGGAGAATAAGCAGTAAATAAATAATATTGCCTGCTGGAAGCTGATAGTTTTTGTTCAGCCAATGTAGGTAGGTACCACAGGAACCAAAAATAAAGCTTAGAATATCAATATTTTGTTAATCCCTTGTGTGTCTTTTCCACTAACTTTTTTATGCCTTGAAGTCGCTTATGGCTCTGCTTTGACCTCATAAATAGGCATTTTAGCACTCGGGGCAAGCAAGCATATTTGCACCTCTTACCATACTTCTCCCTCCCCCATAATTTTCCCACCCCATTCAGGGGTAGCACTTAACTGTTCGTTGATAGTGTGTGGTGGACCCAATTTAAAGGTTCAGGGAGGGAGGAAGGCATGTGACCACCCCACAGAGGTTTTCAAACTGTGGAGTGTGCCCCACACCGCCCTAGGGAGGAACACTGGGTGGTGACACCAGGTGGCTTGAGCCAGCCATGCATGGCAGGGCTCAGGGAGGGTGCACCACCTCCACCCCCTGACTCACCTCAGTGGGCCACCCAGCCTGTCTGGGGTTTGGGGGACACACAACAAAAAAATAAGGGGAGGGGGAACATAACCCTGTGTACCCCCACCCCATGTGGCCCCATTTTTCTACCCCTTCAGCTTTGCGCCCTGGAGGGCTGCCCCACTCACCCTGGTTAAGGCCCTGGGTCAAAATAATGTAAGATCTGGGTTTCTGAAGTCAATTCCATTTTCCAGGTATTGGATGATCAGGAGACCACCACACCTCATGTTATTTTGACCCCACAAACATCAAGTTGAGACATTAAAACAGTTAACAAAAAACAAAAAACAAACAGGCATGCATTTGGCTCCAAACTATACAATTTAAAAATAATTTCAGCCTTATTGCTTAAAGCCTTTTGGATCCTTCAAAATGAAGCCATGGAGTTTTGTTAAGCTTTCCACCACAAACAGCCCCAACCTGGTTGGCCTCTCATCCTTTTTACAGTGTAAATGTTAAACAAGAACAGAGCTGCACGCTACATCCTGCCCGAAGGAACACTATTTGTTTCAGGGCCCCTACGTGTGTCCCGTGACCAGGACAAGGGAGGGGAGAACCCAGCTCGCGGTCAGCGGCGCGCCCTCCGCCCGGATACAGACCGAAGGGGAACGCAGGGGGCGTGTCGTTTATCGGGGGGGCTCCGTGGGCCCCGCGGGCGGGGGCGGCACTTCCAGGGGGTCTCCGCTAGACACCGACAAACCGAGCCAACGGCCCCCGGGCCTCCCCCTGAATCAGTGACAGCGCGCGCCTAGCCCCGCCCCAGCGGCTGCGGCCGGAGGAGGGGGGGATTTCCCGGCGCGTGTCCTGGCTCCCCAGCGATACGGGAAGGGCGGCTGCACGGGCTGTGCGTGCCTCTCCAGCCGGCCGGCGGCAGGGGACGAGGACCGCCCCAGCCCCGGTCTACCAGTATCCTCCTCCCCGCCCCGCGTGACCCCAGCTCAGCCTCACTTACTTCCTTCTTCACCTCCGCCATTTCATCCTCGGTGAGCGGCCGCGCGACGAGCCCAGGCCCGGGCCCCTCCATGGCGGAAGCTCCGCGCCGCGGCTTCCAGCGCAAGAGTAACGACAGCGCTTCCGGCACCGCAAGACCCCGCCCACCGCCGCCACAGCGCGCGCGCCGTGGGAAGCCCCGCCTACTCGCAGAACAGCCCCGCCCACCGGTGACGCGCGCTGCCTGCGATCCAACGTACGCCTCAGGGCGCCCGCAGCCCGTCGCCCCGCCCCCGAGCCCGCCCTTCAGACAGCCCTGCGTGGCCTCGCTCTAGAACCGCCCCCCATCGGCTCCTCAGCCTGTAGCACGTGCCAAAGCCCTCTGCCCCCCCCCCGCCTTTCACTCCCTCGCCCCGCTCCGCCCGCATCCGTCTCCCCCAGCAGCCCCCGGCTTGCCGCGCTTCTTCATCCCGCGCCGTGCACCGCGAGTCCCTGCCGCGGGGCCCTTGCGGGGCCGGGGAGCTGCACGGCGCGGCTGGGCCGCGAGGCGTTCCGCGGCGACGCCAGGCTCGGTGAGAGTTTCCTTCTGCGGTCTCCATTTCCCCTTCTCGCCCGCCGTGCCTGGGCGGCGCCCGGGCTTGGGAGAGGGGAAGTAACGCCGCGAGGGGGGCGCTGCTCCGCTCCGTCCATTGCGGACTCAGGCGGACGAGGCCCCTTCCTGGTCCGTGGCCTGGCAACTCCAGCGGCTGTTTACATCTTCATGGCCGCAGCCGCGCCCTGCGCTGCAAGGTCCCGGTGCTACGGCGCGGCGGGAAGCTGCGGGCGGAACGTGAGATGCCGGCTTCCAAGTTTCACCTTTAGTGTCTCTGGCCGCTGATGGGGGATGTAGCATTTCCTCGTGTGCAAATGAAAGGGGGGGAGGGGAATTTGGCTGCAGCCCAGAATAGTTTTGAAAAATAGCTCCTTGCCTTGTGGGACGAGAACTGTTAAACTTGATTCAGATTCCTTTTAGCAGAGCCAGCGAAACAGGCTGTGCTACATTACCACATCACGGGAAAAAGAAGAACCCAGTAAGATCTCTTGTGCACTGATGCAGACATTCTGAGACAGCAACCATCTTAATTTGTTCAGGACTCTGGCAGAGTTAGTTTGTTTGAAAGCAGTCTTTATTCTATTAAGTGAAAGCAAAAAGAGCACAGCAAAGCAACATACAACTATGTTAAGGTCCCTTTTTGCATCATGTGCACTAATCACCTCCTAGCATTACAAGCACTGCACTCCTGAGCATAGCAACCAATATTAATATCTTTCAGCTTCAAATTGGTGCCTCAAAGCATCCCTGATCCTTGTGGCCCACGCTGCGCCCCTCTAATAGCCCTGGTCTCTGGCTGTTCAAACTTAGCCTCCAGGCACTGAGCCTCTGTGGTCCAGCCCTGAGTGAAGCTTTCACCCTTCCCTTCACAAATATTATGGTGCATACAGCACGTGGCTATAAGCATAGGAACATTGTCATCTGCCATGTCCAGCTTCCCATATAGGCATCGCCAGCGGGCTTTTAAACGGCCAAATGCACACTCTACAATCATTCTGCACTTGCTCAGCCTGTTGTTGAACCGCTCCTTGCTGCTGTCAAGTTGCCCCGTGTATGGCTTCATGAGCCACGGCATTAAGGGGTAGGTGGGGTCTCCCAGGACCACAAGGGGCATTTCGACTTCCCCTACAGTGATCTTCTGGTCTAGGAAGAAAGTCCCTGCTTGCAGCTTCCTGAACAGGCCAGTGTTCCAAAAGATGCATGTGTCATGCACCTTTCCGGACCAGCCTGTGTTCATGTCTGTGAAACGCCCATGGTGATCCACAAGCACCTGGAGAACCATTGAGAAATACCCCTTGCGATTAATGTACTCGGTGGCTATGTGGTCTGGTGCCAGAATTGGAATGTGTGTGCCATCGATCACCCCTCCACAGTTAGGGAAGCTCATTTGTGCAAACCCATCCACAATGTCACTGTCTTTTGGGTGCGATTAATGGCCCTGCACGCTTCCTCAACATGACTCCAACGGTCAACTTTCCCACTTTGAACTGGTTAGCAACCGATCAGTACCAGTCTGGAGTAGCCAGCTTCCACAGTGCAATTGCCACGCACTTCTCCAACAGCAGGGCAGCTCTCATTCTCATGTCCTTGCGCTGCAGGGCTGGAGTGAGCTCATCACACAGTCCCATGAATGTGGCTTTCCTCATGCCAAAGTTCTGCAGCCGCTGCTCATCATCCCAGGCATGCATCACAACGTGATCCCACCACTCAGTGCTTGTTTCCTGAGCCCAAAAGTGGCGTTCCACTGTGGTCAGCACCTCTGTGAATGCCACAGGCAATCTCATGTCATAGCTACCCCAACGTCGCACTCCTGTTGACCTTCTAGTTTAAGGAATAACTCCACTGTCACTTGTGACATGTTGGTCAGTGTGAGCAGCATACTGGTGAACAGCTCGGGATCCG